>NC_090928.1:600987944-603387944 GCF_040938575.1 Ambystoma mexicanum | reverse complement strand
GGGGCAATAGTTTGGGCTATGTCACTGGAATTTCATTATAGCATTTTCAAAGTTGATGCAACTGTTCCAACAACCTCCGGTATGGCCTGCGAGGCAGCCGGCAGGATCTTCTGTCCCACAGAAGTAGCCTGTGTGGTGGCAGGAGTGGTTGAGGAAGAAGGGGTAGAGGATGTTAACTGCTTCTCCATGAGAAAGGAACAGACTTTCTGAGAGCACCCGAGTGGTTGGATCAGGTGTGGCGGCACATGGAGGTGATTCCAAAGGAGTACTGCGCAGTTTGTCTGCAACTAAGTATGACCGCGCACTCAATTCTTTTCACCTGGGAAGTCCGAGTCTTCGGTGCTCCCCCAGTAGTGGTAGAAAACCACCACACCCATGACTCTCTCGGGGCACTGGAGATAGGCACTTCCTCCACCTCCTCTTTCAATTCCTCATAATCCTTGTCCACATCAACGCGCCTGTTGCCCTGTCGACGCCCTCCACTTGGTGGTTGTTGGGGCATTGGTGGTGGGAGGGATGGCCATGAGAGAAGCCATTGTTAAACTACTGAAAGTCTCTTGGAAGGACCTCTCCTAGAAGATGCACTCTCCTGGTGTGCCAGATTAAGAATTACTAAAAGTTATTTGTGGGTGCCTCTATAGGAAACGTATGTGGACTGCGCGACAGTCCGCAGACTATTGAGCTGAAAATAGGGGTTGGAAATTTGTAAACAGTTGACAGATCAAGTAAGAATGGGTCTTTGAGCTCTGGAAGGGTAAACTTTCAACTTGAAACATCTTGGATTGGCCAAAAATGCAGTTTCAATCAGTCCACCTTGATGGACACCATCTGAGGACATGGTGTCACGCCACACGGGCCTGGTCACGTGATGACGTCCGGGGACATTTGTGGCAGTGACGAGTGTTTGCAGAACCTGTTGAACAGCAGACGCTGGTTGCCTGCACATGAATGTCTGCAAACGGACTAATTACAAGTGTGTTACGTGAGACCGGACATATGCGTACATGGCACGTTTCTGCAGTCACCCTATTTCATAAACAGACCCCAAATAGTCATGCAGTTTGCTGACTATTAATTGGGGTTTTAAAAAAGGAATTTATCACAGAATAATATAGAAAATATTTGTAGCATAGAAAATATATGTATTAATCATAGTAATGGGTTATCAGAATGAGAAACATAAATGAGAGAATTTGGAATTTGTATAAAGTCATCATTGCGGGAGGGAGGGATGTTTATATAATGAATGGTAATAATATAATTGGTCAAGTAAGTTGCTCAAATTGTAGCAAAAGTACTTTTTGGACAGCGCTGTTCGACGAATGGTCACCAAACTTTGTAGAGAGGCACACGCTGATTGGATGTTTCAAAATATGAGGTGCCCCATCATTTTTTAACTGGTGGCCATATTTGATGGGTGGCTTTTGTCCACAGACAATTCAGTGAGGAAAAGAAGTCTGGAAAATATATCTGGGGTTATTTTGTGGATGAAAGAGGGCCTGGAAATGGTGGGATGAGTGGAAAAAAGTTGATATACAGCTATTCTTATAGGTGAAAAAAAGTTGTCTGGGTGCTGGCATGTGTGTTGTGAATCTTTATGTTTGTAGGCGTTATTGGGATTGAGGGGGTGTGGGTAAATCTTGTTATTTCAAGGTGTATTGCACATAATTGTTATATGATTTAATATGATTTAATTCTATTGCGGTGGTTGTGGCCAGTGGCCAGATTCTTGGGGGCATGGCCATGCCCCCAAGAATCTGGCCACTGCCCACATTCACTATAGTTATATTGCGGTGTGGTGCTGTGCCGTGCAGTACTTTGCAAAGTCTGTTCCTCTGTTGTTGATGTCATGTCTCAACAGAGAAAATAGATGTCAGGAACTAGGGCATGGTGCCGAAGCGGACTGCAAGGTGTCTTTTTGTTCAATTAAAGACCCTTAGCACCTGTGTTGGAAACTATATGGGTGTTTATGGCGCTATAATCCACAGTGGCAGGTCGAAACTCCCAGTAATGATACCGCTGCCTGCATTAAGGGTCCCTTGTTTCATTTGGTCCATTAACTTGGCCAGCGGCCGGTTACCGGTAGGGTTGGCCTGTTGTCATGGTGCTTAATGATAAACCCACCTTCCCCCAGTTTAGATCTTTTTAAAACTTTTATGTTGGTTCTGAAAAGAACAGTTGTGGGGTTAAGGAGCGAATGGGGAAGGGAGTGGATGCTGGAAAGACAGATAGAAAGTAGACACTTTTTTAATGGCAAGCTTTACATTTTTGAATTAACAGTCAGGTAAAAACAAACCTGAAAAAGGAGTAAAAAACCTGAAAAAACATACTGGAAATTTCACCCATGCTCCACCCAGGCATCCTCAATTGCCCCAAACAGTGTTGCATTCAGTGCTATTGGCATTCCTGCAGGTGAAATGTCACCTACTGGAGACCTGCCTTGGTGTGGAGGTTATAATGCAGGGGTGGCAAAGGAAACACACTCATCATTGGCATCAGATCAAGTAGATGGAAGAGATTCAGAAGATGATTCAGTTGGTGGTGGTGGTTCTGTTTCCTCTGTGGCCTGTGACATTGCAGGTCTGGCGATGGGTTGCAGGGCATTGCAACCAAGGTGCTTTGACTGTTGCCAGAACCTTCCTCCTGAAACCTTCTTCCACTTGCCACCATTGGCAATGAATCGGGATGTTGACGATTGCTGTGGTGCCCAGGCTCTGCGCAGGTACCATAGACAATCCTCTCCTGTGCATCTTGCCACACAATGTGCACTGTCGTTTTTCGACATTTCACAGTGGAGTGTGTTTAGGGTCCTTGAAGTACTGCTAGCATAGGGTATGTGTGAAACGAATGCAACGGTACTTCTTGGGTGCAGCTGGCTTCTCTACCCATTCAACGTTTTACAGGTCTTCAGGGACAGACGAGGCCAATCTCTTCATCGCTGGGGGGTGCCTCAGGATGATTTGATGTGCATAAAATAATCAGAAAGAAAAATCAAAAAAAGAAATGAATGTAAAACTAAGTACAACAAAAGGAGAACACACAGGGAAACGTTTTGTGTAAAGAAAAGTGCCCTTTGGACAAATAGGACAGTCAAAGTTTGCACTGTGACTGTCTGAATTTGTCTCCAAAGCATTGAGAAAGTGTAAAGCTTTCTGCAGTATACATGTGATTCACGATTTGTGTGTCTATGAACCAACCAACTCTCGAATTTCATACCGTGTAGGCCAATTCGCTTCCAGATGTTTTTATATATGTGAATTGTGATTCAAAAAGAAATGAGTCTGTTTTTAGTCTTCTTATATAAATGATTTTTGAATATGTTAAGTGCCAATTTGGTTGTTGATTAGATCAGGCGTGGTATTCAGATATTTCTCTGAATGTTTTATGTATGTTTTTCTTTATAAGAATGTTATGACGAATCATGATTTGGGAATTGCATGTCGAATTTTATTGCTGCTGGTGGTTACACATATGCACCAGGGATATTCATGAATGGTTACAGTGTACAAGTTTTAATAATCAGTAGTGATTTATTCTTGCAGAATTGGGGATTAGAGATTCAAAACAGGTGGACCAAGTACATAGCATTATGTAGCCTGTAAACCAAGTGGCGTGGCTATTAGGCACAATGGTGGTGGACTTTACATCTTGTACATAAGTGTATAATTAGACAATTTAGAAACTGTACCTCGTACATGTTTTGTATCTTCATAAGCCCCCTCCCGAAGAAGAGGTTAATTAACTTAAAACGTACAGAGCATGAATGGCTTTTATTTGAACAGGTGAAAGAACACTGTATAAAAAGAAGATTGGAAGATTGTTATGGAATGCAAAAACACGTCATTTGATTTTGAATTGTTTCTATATTAAAATGTTGTAATGTATGTAAGAAGAACCTAACTCTTTGGCTGTTTAATCAGCATTAAGGTGTGCAGGGGACGGGAGTGTCGACAGTGAGGACAGTATTCACTGCTATTTGTGTTACGGCTTTTTGTCAGAGCTGGTATTCTTCCCCTGCACTCATACATTTTTTGAAGTATTGGTTTACTGTTATTGAAGCATTGTAAAATGGAATTGGTGTGCACTGATTGACTGTAGAATACAACCTGAGACCCATTACCAACTGTAACCTTTTATTGAAGGTCCTAGACAAGGTGCCACCTCAAAGGTTTTTTTTTTTTCTTTTCTTTTCAATACGGCCACCTCAAAGGTTAGAACATGTGCTTTCCCATCAATGGAGCACATACTGAGAGGATAATAAAGCTGACATTTTACCTCAAAATATTGATTTGCATTATTGTTTTCAGTTTCTTTTTTCTCGAACTTAGAAAGGAGTTAGACATGTATGATGTCTTCACTAAGAATGTGACATGTACTTTTGCATGTATGAGTCAATTCTTTTTCCAATTAGAAGAGTATTTTGCGGTTTGAAAGATCATGGTATGTGCTTTCTTATGAAGGGGCCAGATATGTACAGTGATTATATTTGACCCTTGCAATACATTTCTGTTTCCTTGCTATTGTGGGGAGTTATATTGTCCACCTCTGTTGTACAGATCAAGAAAAACAGGGACACAAAGTTGACTGGTCACTTCCTGTAATCAGACCCCTTTCGTCTCTTATTATCTTTTTTACTTATTCTGTCACCATTTTTGATCGCTTTACCCTCCTCAATATTTTCCTTTGTCAGGTAAACATATTTGATAACAGTTATTTTTCACCTATGATGTTTGTATGTCCTTCTACTAGTTTGGGAAAAGAGGTGAGTAATGTGATTTCTATCACCCCTGCCTCCAGAACCTTACCTCCAACCCCAGGGGTGTGTCTAAAGCTGCCCCGCCAGCACTGGCTGGGGTAGGAGTAGGGGCAGGGAAAAATATTTACTTGTCACTGTGCAACAGTAAAGAGAGCAGGAACACCCCCTGCAGTAGGGGGCTGTTCTTAATTGCCAACACAGGAGAGGTTTAACAATGTCACATTATATTGTATTGATTGTCCACTGCTCACACTATCCAGTAACCCTTGTTGTGTACTAAATGTATATAACACATCAATACAAAGTAGTTCAAATAGATGCCCACACTTAATATTCATGTTCAAATGCATCTGATAACACTCAGTGATAAACACTCAATGAGTGTCTTAAACTCTCATGTAAAAAATACATATTTTCATTATGAGAAATATGTAATAAAGACACATTGATATTGTTGTAGCCAATGTGCACAGCACACTAAACATGCAGAAAATAATGAATGAAAAAGCTGAACTCATTGTCATAGCCTCTATCTCTAATCAAGACTGAGGCTGATCTACCTTTTCCAAGAAACCATAGTCACCTTTAAAAATAACAACTACCTGCATCACCAGGACATGGAAGGCAACCTCACAAATCATGCTAGACAATCTTCATAGAGACACCTGCTCACCAAATCATGATTGGCAACCTCATAGAAGCACCTGCCCAAATACCTCTATATCTTTCTCAATGTGATATGAACGAAGGGTAAAAGGCCTCTCATAATCACTAACAACAGTAGGTATTGAGTGGAGAGGGCTGGTGACGACTGGATGTCTGGGATTATTCACAATTCAAGGAAATATGGAGAAAAATAATTTAAAAACTACCTATTAATGGACCATGATCTTTTCATCAAAAAAGCATCACAAATAGGATAAAATAATGCTTTAAAAAAGAATGAAATGTCCATTGGGATCAATGGTGCCAGCATAGAGCCAACCCAGAATAAGGTGTCTGATCTTTTAGGTGGTGAGCTGGTTTGCCTTGGGGGTAAAAAGATAATTATTCCCCAAGCAGCTGAAACATAATTCAAGTTCTAATCAAATGTCAATAGGCAGAGTCCTTTAGGGACGCAAAATGCTTTGAAACCGCCAAAAGACAGCTTGGAGGCTTTAAGATCCAGCAAAAGAAAAAAGGGGGAACAATCTGTTGTTCTCTCCAGCAGGTCTTTGGCCAATTGCATTACTCTGCTTGATGTGTCTACAAATGTCTATGTGGTGCTAGCGATGTGTATCTTCATATCCAGGAGGTATGCCAGTCTCAGTGATAATTGTGGGAACTTCAGTGGTGATAGCTTCGCCTCAGGACAATTCAGAAGCACTAGCTCAGTTCACACTGGTGGATGTAGAATGAAACTGCAACAGTTCACCACGTTTAAGACAGTGATCAAGCTGGCAATCCCCACAGGTATACCAGAGCACAATCTAGGGTGCATTGCTACTGAAGAATTCCATTTGAATTGCAATCAGCATGCACTTCGTTGAATTTGAATTCTGTTCACACGGGCTGATCTTGAGAACGACTTGGCATCTTGCATGGTGTGTTCCCACACAGTTCCTCAGGGAATATAGTTGTATTGTAGATTCCTCTTGAGTCACGTAGGCATAGGAGCTGGCTTCAGGTGGTTGATGGACACTTCTTGAGTACCTTTCATAGGGAGTAGAGCCGGTAGGACTGCTGTTCTTGAGCCAATAAGTTTCAATACCTTCACAGGAGGTCGGTAGAGCTGTCCAAGTGCTTCTCTATCATGGATCTTCTTCCGGATGTAGTCCCCAGATTTCAAGGTAGTCTGTGACTTGTCGTTGTCTTGATGCTGTGGTGCTTCTTCCCCACTGATGGAGTCTCTTAGGAGATTTATGAGAAGCAGCTGGTCTGGCCTGGTGAGAGAACTACAAAAATTGTGTAAGTCAGGCATTTACACAGGCACGCCATACAGCAACTCATAATGTGTTTTACCCTCACATCGAGAGAGGCGAGGTTGATTATTTATGCTACGCTGCACTATAGGTACATGATTCACCCAATTACCACCAAAAGAAAGGATGCGTTTAGTCAAGGCTTGCTTTATTTTCCCATTGGCCCTCTCTGACACCATTAGCTTGTGGGAAAAATGGATTAGAAAAATGCAGAGTACAGCCCCAGCTTGACAGGGCCTCTCTTAAGTCTTGGCCTGAAAATGCTTGCCCATTGTCAGCTTAGAGCAATTTCGGTGCTTTAATGGCTACTAAGGACCGCAAACCCTTTATGAACTCCTTACAGTCTGCTTTCTTCTGATGAATTAGCCAAGTGAACCCTGTGCACAAGTCTACCACGACTAACAAATAATTGTACTTGCTGACGGGTGTCAGTGGACTTATGTGGTCCATATACATGCATTCAAAAGGCACTGTTGCCTTTTGTTAGTGTGTTTAGTGGTGGTTTACGGGAATTGTCCACTGTTGTCTGTAAACATATGGGGCAATTTGCCATACACTATCATACCTCTTTACTAAACCTTAGGCACCAGTATCTAACTGGCAAGAGTCATGTAGTTGCTGACATCCCAAAGTGGGTTGAGGCTACACTTGATATGATGTGATAGGTTATTTATGACGCACATACTACCCGGAGGTTTCTAAGCACGCAACCGGGTATTGAACCTGTGTTGCTCTGTGTTGTCTTGCATGCAAGGTCAGCATGTTGCCCCTGACCTATCCTCCCAAGACACGTGCATGTGCTGCATGGATTAATTTGCATCTATCCTGCTTGTTCGGCAGTACCATGTCAACAAGGCCTCCTTTTCACTTTGGAATAGTGATGATCTCTTCATTCTCTTTTACAGTATAGTTATAAATTGTGGGGAACCCCTGAGGGTTAGGACTTTTAGCATCTAGACATTCTTTTATGTCCTCATCTTTGTATGTGGTTGAGCATGATACTCCCCTTGGATTGGGCAGCATACCTCCAAACCCAGCAATATTTGGAAGCCATCAACATCCTGGGCATTCGACAATCTGGTTTCTACCTCAGTCATGGCACTGAATCAGCCTGGCTGGACCTGAAAAATCTATTAGATGAAATAAAAGACGATGGAAAGCATGCACTCTTGCTACTTCTAGACCTCTCAGCAGCTTCCGATCTGGTGCTCACAAAATCCTTTGCCATCATCTTACCTCGGCTGCAACTAGATGGATTACCTGTTTCCTGGCGGACTGATCCATCAGAGTGTTCTCTGAAAGTGCAAGTACCCCTCACTCCCCAATCTCCTGTGGAGTGCCTCAAGGTTCCTGTGTCTCCCTGACCCTAAACAACATCTTCACCAAACCTCTAATTGACCTGCTAGGCTTCCATGGCATAACCTACCCAAACTGTGCATATAACCTGGAAATTCTCCTTCCCCTTTCTGGTAACTACACAGATGACTCCACAATGCTACTTGCAGTTTACCACACCCTTCAGGAATGGATGGCCTCCCACTCGCTTTGTCTGAACGATTATAAAACAGAGATTCTCCTTGTCGGTTCCCCTGCTGCGCTTAAGAATCTCAACAAGCTTTACTGTTCCTCCAATATTGATGTAATCTCTATCCCAGTATCTCCAATGGTAAAAACCTTGGGAGTTCACCAGGATGCCTCCCTATACCTAACTCAGCATGTTAATGCTTTCACTTCCTCCGCAGCATACACTACCAAAATCATCAAAGCCTGCAGGAAGTTCTTAACTCCCAGCAGCTGCCTCACCATCACCCGAGCTCTTATTGGATCCAGACTAGACTACTGTAATGCTCTCCTTTCAGGCACCTGAGTGCTTAATATCCACAAAATGCAAGTGATCCAGAATAATGCCCCTATGCTGCATGAACATAATTAGATGTGAGCACATTTCGGCCTCCAGAAAAGCTACACATTGGTTCGCAATACAAGATTGCATAATATTCAAAATGTTATCTATCACCCACAAGTGCCTTTCCAACTCTGCAGCCCCTTACATTGTACAGAAAGTCACCAAATCCCAAGCCCTGAGACCAACAAGAGCTCTCTACGTCCATTGACTCATAACCCCAAGATGTAGACGAACCAGAGATGGGGGATCAAGCTTCCTTGCCATCACAGTGAAACTTTGGAACAAATTACCACCAGCATTAAGAGCCGAGCAATCATATTGGAATTTCCGGAAAGGTCTGAAAACCTGGCTTTTCACACAGTGACCTATGTGAACCTTAACACATGAACATTCACTGTTTCACCACTATGACATAAGACAATATATACAATTACATGTTTTATAATTCTACTGAAACTAGCACCTTGATGCCCAAGGGTTTAGTGTGCTGCTATAAATGTAAAGATAAATAAAATAAATAAACAAATGCTGCTACCACTTTGTGGACAGTCCGCTATCTTGCAGACTGATCAGCAAGTGCACTGTGCACATAATATGTGCTGTGTGCTTTTGTATGCATAACCCAGATGAGAGGTCTAGCCTTTTTGATGTCCCATATCTTTTGCCAAATTTGTTTTGACAATATTGGCTTGCCTTTAGAATCTGAGTTGGTTTGCCACCATTGAAGGTCAAAGTTACAACCTCTTACTACATAGACAAAATTAAAGTGGTCTTATGTGGATCTTTTTTTTAAGGCAAGGAGGAGGCCTTGTAATTCACCAACATGAGTTGATGTATCTCCTTAATGTTTTGTTTGTGTATCCTGGTGTTCAAACTCTTTGTTATGGTTGAATGGCCCCTTTGCAGCAGTATAGGTAGTGGACTACTTAGAGCATGTCCCAACTGCTGGAGCAGCTCTCCCATCACAGTATGGTACGTTTGCAAACAAACAAAGTGGGATATCTTCTGGTTGCACAGACCATTCCAGATCATACAGTTGTGGAAGGTCTTGTTTATAGTGATACTTATGTCTCGTGTGGTCTGTGTTGCAGCCCACTAAACCCATCTGGTGTGTAGTGCTTTTGCATTTGTAATACTAGAGCATGTAGCAGATTCTAACTACACTAACTGTGTGTTTATGTGCATCATTTCTACAGCAGCCAGAGTTTTTTTTTCTGGAGCAAATTTCAGCTAAGGAATTGTATATACATGTGAATGTTATGCTATGGGTTTTGTCTCTCCATAGTTGCATACTGTATATGTAAAAGCTTTTTGACCAGAAAATAATGTCACTTCTAAGTTGTTGTCTGTGTTCCTGTCCTGAAGAAGACTATTTTGCGTTATCTGTTGGGGGACATGGTGCAGGATACGTGTATGCTCTCCCTATCGGTCTGTTGGACAGAAATTGCAGTTCAACAAATCATATAGTGGTTTCACTAATGCTGCATAGTCTGCCACATTTGATCACCCAATGTTTAAAAGACCAAGTATGGGCTGCAATTGCTTTAGTGTACGTGTACGTGTACGTGTACGTGGGCTCCGCAAGTGTGCAAATTTCTCTAGGAAATGTGAACCAAGTACCCTTACCCCAGCAGATAATGAATCCCGAAGAAATAGGATTTCTTTATTGGCTGTCTTAGATTTCTTAAAGTTGAAAATGTATACCTTAGCTGCTAGTGTCCTAATGAGTAGGTCCACCTTCTCTAAGTGTTAATCAAAGTCATCATCTGTACAGTATATGTCATTCACATATGTCCCAAATGTCTGTATGCCTTCAAAGAGGGATCGTATTTTACTATAGGAGACCCCAGGACTGTTTTTGTACCTGTGTGGGAACCTAGTGAAGCAAAACTGTTTTCCACTAAAGGGTATAGCTGTGTATGTATATTTTATGTTGTTATGTTATGAAAACCTCTAGAGCACAGGGTTCACCCAAAGGCATATTGGTGCTACCAGTGATTGGGAAAGGACTTCCAAAAGAGACCACCAAACTAAAACAAGAAGGTCTTGAAGCACTGCCCAAAAGAGAGATGGCAATTCATACTACAAGGTTCCAGGGGAAGAGAATTCCATAGTTTATCTGCAGCTATGGAAAATGCATGACCGTCAATGGGGCAAAAATTAACACGCGCAATAGAGACGAAGCAAGCTTGGGCCAAAAATAGTGCCGGAGCACGAATATACGGTCAGAATTCGCCTGTAAATATTCTGCATCTGTACAATAAAACGCGAGGTGAACCAGGCAAACAGCTGTAAAATGTGTGCACTTAGCCACAGGAAGCCAAAGAAGGCGGTGCAGGACCGGGGTGATATGAGTGTGTCTGAGTACAGACATGGCCAAGCTGGCAGTAGAATTCTGTAGAACCTGAAGACATCGGAAGAGATAGTCCGGTTGTACCAAGAAAAGAGCACTGCAATAGTCCAAGCAGGAGAGAGCAAGGGAAGCAACCACTGGAGCCCTAAATTGGGCCGGAATAAATGGAAGGACCTTACACAGAGTTTTGAGGTGAAAATAGCCTTTCTGACACACTGCGCTGATCTGGCCACCAGAAGATAGAGTATAGTTCTCTGAATCCAAAGGTTGTGCAAAAAATCCATTACCCAGATCCAATGCAGTCTTATATTTGTATCTTTGCAGGTTACTCAGAAGGCCTAAACTACGCATGTTCCGTACAATCTTTGTGCATTTATTAGCATTTTGGAATCTAAAGTCTATTACCAGTCTTTATGTACCATCTGGTTTGGATACTGGAAGTAATGCTGTATTGTAGGGGCTTGCCTGTTTTATGAGAGCCCCTTGATCTAATAACTGATCCACAGTAATTTTCAAATGTGGTATAGCCTGTGCTTTGATTGTATATTCTCTCCAAGGCTTTGGTGTTGCAAACACGGGCATAATATGAGGAGGGAAATCTATGTCATGTCCTACATGATGCACATAAACAGCCCATGTGGCTTGATAGGAGTTCACTGGATGTTCCTAAATGGTATCAGTAATATTATCCCTACAAATAATGTCGCCATTTATATGGTTGCCTGGGAAAGGCCATAGGCGACATTATTTGTGTGGATAATTTATGGAGTAAATGGGAGCAAGGGATGCGGGTGTGTCCCCCACTCTCTGTAAAAAAAATGGGGGTGCGGGGGTGTCTCCACGCAGGTTCCATGGGTTAATATTGCTGCAATAAAATGGCGCCATTCTTGTATGGCGATGTGTTTGTGGGGATATTAACACATGGAACCTCCTAAACTCCATCTGAAAATGCTTGTTTAATCCCCCACCCCCAGGATGTTCCCCTTCAAGGTGAATTATAACTACATGCATATTATTGCCCTCAACCACGTCTCCTGTGGGAGTGATGACCTGTACTTTGTGATTAGTAGGAATGTGATGTAAAAGCTTCTTGTGTTCTCCTTTAAATATGGAAACCTGCATACCAGTATCCAACTGTATCACTAACTAATCCCTTGGATCTTTCGTCATTGGTATTATCCTGTGCATCTGGTTAAGAGCTTTTGCCATTGTTCCCTTTGTCCACTCTCAAAGCTGCAGTTTTTTTCCTTTCTCCTTTCTTCTCCTCCCTCCTGGGGGGCTTCTGCCTAAGCTGTGCCATATCCCCTAACTGATACATATTTTTTTTAACCATTTCTGCCCTTAAATGATCTTCTATCCCAACTATGTTCCTGCCTGCGACAGGTACTATCTAGTTCTATAGATAGTGTTCTGCTACGAAAGGTCTCCCTTTCTTCTTTAGCAGGGGGGATGCTGGAGGTCCTTGACCTTCTCTCTAGCTGAGAAGGTATTTTGGCCTGGTTCCTGTCTGGTACCAGTGGTACTAGTAGGTGGTAATCTCTTAAGAGTGCTTACTATCACCTGACTCCTTCTCTTCCCCTTCCTCTGTGGGTCTACCTAGGTGATCCCTGCCTATGGACCTATAAGTAACTGTTACTACGTGGCCAAACTGGAGTTTCCTTTCTTAGTCACTGGGCAGTATTGGTAGGCAATTAAAGACTTATAGTCTTACTGATTCACCTGTTATTATGCACATGAGTACCCCTTCTATCATGGAATAATTTCCCCCAGCTATTGCCAGACCTAAACTCATTGCTGCTTCTGTTTCCTGGGAGTTTAATATTTCTCTCAGAATGGAGGTAAGTGCTGTAATTGAAGGAGTCCCAATTAAATGTAGGTACAACCAACTATACACTGAAACCCAACTATCACAGTTTTCCATGGGCGGGTCATAACCTGTTGGCATTATGATTGCTAACACCATCTGCCTCTGCTGAGGAGTGACCTGAAGGTAGGCTGCCTCTAGCTGGCTTAACGTACAAGAATACCATCCAGGGATGTCCTCCTGTATTGTGGGATGAGTGCCCAATAAGGCTTTAAGGGTATGGAATGGAAGTGTGCCTTCCTCCCCTTCTAATATTGGTCTGGGTGCTGCTGAAGCAGCTCCCAAAGCTCTGTATCCTATTGAGCACAGACAGTGTCAAAATGTCTCACCAAAATGCCATAGTGCTCGCTTGTATATGGGTAATTTGCCTCTCTGTTTGGGTGGAACCTAAGGATGAGTTCTAAGGTTAACCCTTCCACAGCAAAAGGACCGTATCTAGCGCTTGTGGTGGGGTATGTCAAATCCCTTGGAAACCAATTCTGTTGGTCAGCCTCCTGCAAGACTGCTTCAGGAAACCCATAGGGTGTTGTGATAAATCTAGCAATGTCACCACTATTTTTCCTGGGAGAGTCTCTCCCCATATGGCCAGGGAAGGGCAGCTGCTATCTGATTTCGACCTTGGAGGTGACTGGTTGATAGAGGGCCATGTGTGGGGAGACAATCCTAATGGGAGTAAAATGGACTCACTAGATGGAATGTGGTATTCCCGCCAGTCAAAGGGCCTTAAACCACCGACCGATAACCCTAATAACAAACCCTCCAATAATAGAATCATGAATTGCACCTCTATGACCATTCCTCTAAAAAAGTACTGAGACAAGGAAGAATAAGAGTCACCTTAATGAATATCACTCTCTCAATACCATGACCAGGGAGAGGAATGGAGGAATGATGATCACTTCTAATGAGAACCACTGTCAGTAGTCTAGTCTCTTTCCAACAACTGAGGCGAGAAAGAGACAAGGAGCAACAATGATCACTCCTAATGAGAACCACTATCAGTGGTCTAGTCTTTCCCCAAATCATATTGGCAGCCCTGGCTGGGCAAACCGTGTGGAAGGAGTGAAGCCAGGCCAGAGAAGCCAGAAGGAGGAAGATTGGGATGCTTACTTGGAGGCAGTGGAATCCCTGACAGATGGAAGGAGGAGAGACTGGCCCAGCAGAAGGAGAAGGAGCTGCCGAGCTGACCAGGAGAGGTGGGGCTCACAGTCTGATGAACCTGCACAGACCCCAGGAGAGGCATGTCCAGCAGAGGGAGAGATATCCAGCCAGCTGAGGAGGAACACTGGGGCTCAAAGACAGTCTACTGAGTTCTCCAGGCTGGCAGGAGAGCTCATTCACCTACCCAGCTTGTGTAAGGCCTGTTAGAGTCTACGGAGAGAAGGAGAAGGAAATAACCAGCCAGCTGAGACGGAACGCTGGGGCTCCCAGTCTACTCAGTTTACCATACTGGTAGGAGAGTATCTTTCCTTACCCCGCAGGTGTGAGGCCCATTAGAGTCTATGGAGGGAAGGAGAGGGAGAAGCAGCAAGAACAGAGAGTACTGCAGACACTGTATTCCTGCCAGCTGGCAATGCAGCTGAACTCCACGATGGGAGAAGCCACGCTGCAGCAGACAGCAGAGAGGACGACCCGACCTCACCAATGCAAGGAGGAGGTGCTAGCAGTTTACGACGAGCAAGAGAAATGCTGCGGGAATCCTGCATCGAGGAGAGAGGCACAGTAACAAGACTGCACTTAGCCTGGCACCACCTGAGCCAATTTTACAAAGCAGATGGAGAAGAGGCAGCACTAAAGGCAACCGGTAAGCCATGGGGAAGTGAACAGATTACACAGTGGCCGCCGGACCGATGCCATTAATTAAAAATAGAACAAAAGGAAAGAAATATACATGAGGCGAAACTCAGAACTGGTGAGAAATGCAAAAATACATAAAGGGGGAGACAAAATCTGTGAGAGGCCAAGGGAAGAAAATATCCAATTTGGCCTCCTGGACTTTTGTCAAGACAAGTGACGTGGTTGAGCAGGTTAGTGAACACAGCCTGTCAAACATCAAGGGAAGGGAGTGATTTCCCCATGACACTACAAAGCGTTGAATGTTTTAGATACAAAAGTCCTGGCAGGATACCAAAATGTGTCTGTTGCATAAACTGTGAAAAGGAAAAGCCATTTATGAACTACGATGATGTGCCTTAAGGGAAAATCACATCTTGGAAACCTTGAGCTATGGTTGTGACGTACTAACAGAAGAAGTTAAAGGAAAACAGAAACATTATGAACTGTGAACAAAAGTGTATAAAGAGAAGGAAAGGTCCCTCTGGAGAATACTGTCTTTAAAACTAGAAGTAAAGAGAAAACTTGGGGAAGGGTGCAAAATCCTTAAGCTACATGAACACTCTAAGGGGAGAGAGGCAATCCACTTGGACATCTGGTGATTCTTTTGAAACTGGAGGTTAAATGCAAAGAACCTAGGGAAGGAGGTTCTCCCTATAACTGTGAACATTTGTCCTTGAGGGAAAACCTTTTTGTTGGATTTTGAACTTTGACCATTTTCTAACACTTGAAGAAGACAAGGAATTCTTTGCACCATAAAGTTTATTTTGTTAAAGTGAGAGGGCCATAATAGAACCTTGTACACAGGACAGTTTTGTATTGGGCATTCCGACTTTGGGAGAGCCTTAGTTTTACTTTTTGATAGGGAAACACCTTTAGAGCAGGGACAAGGAGGCCTTTCCCAAACCCCTTATTGTTTAGTAAAAGTCTTTAGCTGAAACATGAACCCATTGTGTCTGAGTCTAATTTCTGGCTCCTCACAGTGTGTTCTGTATTTAATCTGGATCCCTCCTAATGTGTAGGTCTCATACACACCTCCTGGCTTGGTACCAGGTGTCTTCATCTATGTGAACAGGGTTTCCCCTGGTAATCCTCCAGGTACTGCCACTGCCACTGTGAAGTAGGTATCGACATTCCTAACACCTCCTTCCTGCAACCACCTGGTTGCTGTACGGAAGCAGTTCACAGGTAAAGGGACATCAACATGTGGATTAGCTATTTTTCTTAACTAGATAGCTTATTCGAAAATGACACTCTGCTCTTCACTAGAGTGTGTTTTTTAGGTTTCTTTAGCTATTTTACACTCTCTTCTTCACTAGAGTGTGTTAAGGCCTCTTAGCTAGATATCTGTCAACAGGACTTGATTGAAAAGCCACCCTGCTCTCCACTAGAGTGATTTAAGCTTTGTTTCACACCCTGCTCTTCACTAGGGTTTATATTATTCATTGTACCACCAGATCTATAGCAACCCCCCTGGCCCCTCTTCAGTAGCCAGGTGGGGGGAATAGTATTGGGGTGTAGGAAAGGTGAGCAATGTCCTATCTGGGGTGTCAAAGTGACGTGATCTCTACCACCCCTACCTCTAGAGCCTTCCCTCAACCCATAGCGGAGTGTCTAAGACTCCCCCAGCAGGGGCTGTGGTAGGAGTAGGGGCAGGGAAAGGCATGATTCTGTCACTGTTATGTAAAAAATACATCTTTTAATTATGAGAAATATGCAATAAAGAAACATTGCTATTGTTATAGACAATATTCACAACACACTAAAAATACCAAAAGTGATTAATGAAATGCTGAAATCATTTTCATAGCTTCTATATCTAATCAGACTGATGCCTCACCAGCTCATGCTAGGCAATCTTCATAGAAACATCTACCTCACCAAATCATGATAGGCAACCCCATAGAACTAGCTGCCAAATACCTCAATACCTTTCTCAATGAAATATGCACTAAAGAAACATTGCTATTGTTATAGACAATATACAACACACTAAAAAACTCAAAAGTGATTAATGAAATGCTGAAATCATTTTCATAGCCTCTATGTCTAATCAAGACTCAGACTGATGCCTCAACAGGTCATGCTAGGAAATCTTCATAGCAACATCTGCCTTGCCAAATCATGATAGGCAACCCCATAGAACTAGCTGCCAAATACCTCAATACCTTTCTCAATGTGATATCAACGAAGGGTAAAAAGGCCTCTCATACTCAATAACAGTAGTAGGTAGTGGGTGGAGAGGGCTGGAGAAGACTGGATGCCTGGGATTATCCAAAATTCAAGGAAAAATGGAACATTGAAAACATCTTAAAATAATGAAAACCACATATTAATGCACCATCATTATTTCATCAGAAGAGCATCAAGAATAGGATAGAATACTTTAAAAAAAGAATGAAATGTCAATTAGGATCAATGACACCAGAATATAGCCAACCCAGAACAAGGTTTCTGTTCTTTTAGGTGGTGAGCTGATTTGCCCTGGTGATAAAAACAGAATTGTTCCCCAAGCAGCTGAAACTGAATCCAAGTTATGCTTAAAAGACAATAGGCAGAGTCCTTTAGTGACTTAAAAATAGCCCAAAGCCAGCTTGGAGGCTTTAGGACCAAGTAAAAGAAAAAAGAGGGAGTTGGCCCCTCCCAACTGGAAAACGGCTGTACTCCCTCTCCAGCCAGTCATGAGTGTCTGCACCTCATCTACCTACCAGCTCTGTCGTCCCGAACAGCTGTGCGCATGGCCTGAGCTTAATGTACTATATTTTTTTTTAACCGGCTCTATTCCACGCCTACAATCACCAATATTTATCCAGCACTGAGAATCTTTCTAAACAAAAATATCAGCAAAACACATGTTTTTTTGTAAGCAATTAGCAAGGACACAAACATCATTCATCACTAGCAATCTTTCCAACAAATGTGTTCAGTGGACAACACCGTTATTATGTAAATATTAGCCAAGGATAACTTTGTTAAAAACTACACTTTGGATGGGGATTTGTAGTTTGCGCAGTAACTTGTTAGCTTTTGCTTTCTGTTCTGCTAGAAACTTGGCTCTGGCCCTACAAAAAAACTATATAGCAGTGAATGACATTGGAAAAAACCCTCTAATTTACTGTACTCTAACATTGCAAATGCAAACCTTGTGGCCTGCATTTCACTAAATAAGAAAGTGGTTGCCTCGCACTGTGCGTTTAGCAACAAGACTTGGCCTACAGCTCAGGCCACATGCCATTTTAAGCATGGCTGACATGGGCAGATACGGGAAATACACGTCAGTGGAGTGACGTGGAGGAAGAGGAGGGGCGAGAAGAAGTGTGAATGAGTGAGAAACATTGAGTGACATCGAGGAGTGTGAGTACGAGAGATAGAAGGAGGAAACGAAAGAGGAGGGAAAACTATTGCCATAGCTTGAAAATTGAAAACTGTATACTACAGACCCCTGAACAAGAGCTTTAGAATTGAATCTCATTTAATCATGTCGTAGGGATAAAAGGGAAGTGCCTTTTATTCAGCATATACGTATTAGTTGAGCTATAAAAAAAAGCAATAGAGAAGCAAGAGCAATAGAGAAGCAAGACCAATAGTGTGGCAGCATCAGTCTACTGCTCTTCTTTTAATATCTGCTCTCACCTTTGTATTCCATCCACTCCCCCTTCATCTTTGACCCACAGACACATAACATCCGCTCCTTCACATCACCAATCCTGTTTACCACTACGCGCATGAAGTACACACACACCCATCTTGGCTTCTTAGTCTGTCTGGAGAGAATCTAGGATTATGACTCCTCTCCTGTGAGAGCTGAGCAATCTGGCCCCAGGGCCTTATTCCATCTTAGCTAGAGATCGCTCACACAATGCCTTTATGAACACTGTGGCTAAACCCAGCAGGCCACAGAGCAGTGGCATGGGGTCCTGGCACCTTGTTGGGAAAGAAAGACATTACAAAGTTCCAGGAAACTTTCTAGGACATTTCATCAGACAATGTAGAAATATTAAAATGTTCAAGAACCAGAGATGCCACACCAGCGGAAGAAGTCAAAATGATCTGCAGAAGGAACAGAACATTCTAATTTTGGAAATGAAAAAAATATATATTCTGGAGACATTTATTTTTCACTGATAGATATAGCAACAGGTGCGCTCAGAGACAGATTCACTGGTGCCACCTGGGATTTCCTGGTGCAAGCAGAAATGGTGATGCTGAATTAAAATCCCAGCAAAATACTCACATATTTTTATGGCACTGATCTTGATCAAAGTCATTTATAAATACAGTTGGCAATGTTTCTTGTTGTACTGAAACAACAAGGCATGAGCGCTCATTCAGGAAAAGATGTCGTCAGTACGTTACATGTTCTGCTGCCAGAATTTGTCAAAATGTTGAGTTTACTACTAACTGTACCAGTAACAACTTTTTCAGTAGAAAGATCATTCTCTTCACTGAGGTGATTGAAGACCTATTTAAGGCCTACAATGACACAAGTTTGATTGAACAATGTCTCAATTTTAAATTGTCACTCTGATATACTGGAACATTTTGACATGAGCACTATTGTGGATGAATTTATTAGGTGAGCAACTGTACGTGAAAAGAAATTTGCACGCAAGGATTGACTGTAATAGCTGTAATTGAAATAATTTGTATTTACATTATGAATGATTCTTGTACTATTCTCCTGAATAAAATGTGAAGGATAATTGTATGCTCATTTAGACACCCGACTGCAGAATCCTATGTTTTAACCAACTACTTTAAGGTATTTACAACTTCTCAGTGCAATTTGGGATACTTTATCAACATTATGGGTTAAGGATTCAGTATATGCAAAATAAAAGAAGTCGCCCATGTACTGAAAATCAAAAGCCGGCACCAATGCATTTATACATCCTCTATTGGGGTTCTCCCAACCAAACATTTACAATTTACCTTTAACACTGTTATGCAACGGTTAGCAATGTAAACCACATGTGTACATGTATGGTAAAACAAGTTAGAAACAGAGTAATTGTAAACTGTTTGAAGACAGGTAAGTGAATTGGTAGGGGCCAGTAAGAACACATAAAATGTTTTAGGGTGATACATTGGTAAGAGTTTTTCTATGGCCAATGCAAATAACAATTTTTACAAATTGTCTATAATGTTTTATTTAGAGAGCTTTGTGTGTGCTTAACGGAACACTTCACCACACTCACACCCTCCTAAATCTAAACCTTGCTGTTCAGTAATACTACCCTGTTAGAGCTTGGCTCAACATTAGTGTTTTTCATGATCATCGGAATATGGTGGCCTCTTAGAATCTGTCCACAGGGCTGATTAGGAAAATCCATCTCAGCACACATCATACCTTTCCTTTGATAATCAACTTGCCCACACCACATATGACAAGCTGCATGATAGCACCATGTATGTTCTAAAGTTACCACACTCCAAATTCAACTGGCCACTGGCCCATCTTTCTTCTATCCTAATCCACACCATAGACTCTGTTCAAGAAGGGGACTCCAGAGAACACTCAGATTGCATATTGAACATTGAGAACATAAGAATATCATTCCACCTTCTCCCAATCCTGTTACCACCTAACCAAACTATTTTAAGAAATTGAAATCTAAAAAACACAGGGTGAAAATCAAACACAATGATTACTACAGGCTACCAATAGTTCACTGATATATTTAGAATTGCATTAATTTGAAAAGAGCTGAGGCCAAGTCTAGTGGGAATCCTGGGTTGCGATACTGGGGTTAGATAAAGGACGATGCATGGGCCCACCGGCAAGAGAAAGACAGCTGCAGAGATTTTGCTGTCAACCAACTGCCTAGGGGCTGCAATGGAGGAGATCCTAGTGGCCCATCAGGCACTCTGATGGGCAGGTTGGATAGACGCAAACTGCTTAGCCCTAATCTAGTGGTGAGCCCAGGACTGCAATGTTGGACTTAGAGTAGCCAATGCCCACGTCCACCTGCAAGAGAAAGAAGACTGCAGAGATTTTGCCATCAACCAGCTGCCTACGGGCTCGCAATGTTGGAGAGCTTACTGTTGCATCAGGTGCTCTGATGGGTAGTGTAACGAACTCATGGTGGCAACAGTAAACACAGACACAAGTGATCACAGTTCAACGGTACTATTAAACTGTGTGCAGGTTGGAAAAATGCCTATTTTAAACCTAAATCCAAGCTGGTAGCTAGCATCGACCATCAGGTAGTCCCAGTGGCATTGTGACAAATAAGAGGGGCTTATACTAAGAAACATATTGCCAAACCTTACAACTAATGCAAAGATGGGGTGGGACAGTTCTCAAGAAAGGAAAGAAGTGTTCATAAATAATATGACACGAGGCAGTGGCTTGGGACTCCCTTACCAACATTTTGCGCACGGGGTAAGGTGGGAACTTGGAGCACTGCACAGTCTCAAGCTTCTCCAGCACGAGACGACAGTTCCACTTGCAGCTATCAGGACCGTTGATGGCCAAGTCTCATTTCTCTTGAAAGTCTCTTGCCTTTGAGGGTCTGATGTATTCAAAAAACAAAACACAAAGTTCCTTTTCACTTATTCTTTGGGTGATGGATTCACCCCTAGGCCCCCCTCTTCAGGGCACTGTACTTTCAAAAATCGTGTTCCAGAAATCAAAATGAACAGTTCCCTTTTTGTGGGTTTTAGGTGATAACTTTCACCCCAGGATCCCCCTCTTCCTGGCTCAAATCCCTACAACATTCTTTACTAGTGTCAGGACCTCAGATAACTATGTTCTCTCGCATTCGAGGGCCTGTCAGGTTCTGAAGTATCGAAACAAAAGTTCAATCACAGCGTTCTTCTCCTTTTTATTACTTGGATGATAGTTCTTCACCCCTGGATTCACCTCTTCCAGGCGCAGACCCCTCTTTGCTTTCAGCCTCACTCCACCGGGTTCCCTATGGCTTTTCCAGTATTCACTAATTTTAATGTCTTTTTAAACAGTTCCAGTGGACATCCCTTGGCCAAGTTCACTCTTTTCAACACACTGTTTCTTGGGACTTTAGACTTGCCCACTTTTAGTCAGTATCCCTCTTGCCAACTTCACATTCACATTCAACTTCAATGTTTGCGGGATTCACTTCCCTTGCTTTCCCACAGTTCTTAGGTCAAAGGTTTTCGACTATATGGGGATTTTGCTGGACCTACCTTATGACCAATTTGACCTATCTTGGCGGCTCTCCTACGGCCTTCTGTTATCTGTAGTTTCACTCAGATGGGGAACGACCAGAGTTTCTCAAATCAGTACTGTCAAGGGTTTTGACCCATGTTGAATTATTAGACTGGGTAGATGTGGGGATGAGCTGTCGCCACCCCTCATTCTATCCCAGAACAAAACTAAATCAATAGACTGGGTAGATGTGGGGATGAGCTGTCGCCGCCCATCATTCTATCTCAGAACCAGGAGAACCGCGCAGTTTTCCGCACAACAAAATGGTCCCCTGACCTGTCACCCACCAGTAATGAGCGTGATGGGCCAGGAGTGCCATGGGTGAAATGTGTGCCAAAGGAAAAACAGCAGTGCCGGTTAGCTAAAATGCGCATTGAAATCACCTTTGTTTCTCTGAAATGCAAGCTAAAAATGCCTATTTTAAACAATGCAAGATATTGAAAAATCTCAATGAACACCAGCAGACATTTGGCAGAATGTAGACTTGTGTGCATACAAAATCTGGAAAGAGAAAGAGCCCAAAACAATGTTTATAACAAACCTGGCTGAGCTGTGGATGTCAGCAGCTGAAGTGAAATTGGACTGAAAGACACTAAAATCTAAATGTTTAAAATACATGAGTGACCTACTGTTGAGTGTCACATAGTTTGAAACTGTTAAATGTCATAGTTTTGAACTTAGGATCAGCGTTCTAGCTGCATGTGTAAAAATTGTAAGTTTGATTTGGATGAAGAAAAACTGGGAACCAAAGTGACATTTAGCTGAAGCCTAGCTTAAGAGAGTGAATTCTGCCCAGCAACTACCCCCGACAGGAGTTGAAACTTGATCAGCAGCTCTGTTCCCAGGCCTGGCTGCATTCTGCTGCCCCTGCCAAAAGGAGATGACACCTCTTTGATTGAATCAGGGGAGGAGCACCTGGGGACTGCAGGAAACTAAACAAAGCCCTGTCCTTGGCCCAGGCAAATGTTAAATTAGGGGGGTCGTAAATGGCTTCCTCTTGGAAGGAAACGGGGAGGGGTACTGCATCTGTGAGCAAGCTGAGCTTGGGGGAAGTGGATAAACCAGATATTCCACCATGTGCTTTGGAAAACCACACCCCTCGGGGCCAGAGCGTAATTTTAAAAAAAGATGGATAATTAATAGTGCAGACTTGTAAAAATTATATAAATAATATCATCATTCTTGTGATTTTTCTGTGCACATTTTAAGAGGTGTTAGGACTCTATGGTATGTTCTTGGGGATAGTAGTGGAAAAAAGGTTGGTACTCCAAATGTATGCATGTTAAAAATCTGACACTTTATCATCTGAAACCCATATCCCTGGTGCACATTTGTGTAAAATCTGGAAAGGTTTAGAGGTCGTTATCTGGATGAAAAGGGGAGAATTCTGTCATAAGTGGACACGACATCTTACAAAGACAGGGATCGAATGGTTTGGTGCTACAGAAAATATGTTAACTGGACATATAATATTAGAAAAATGGTACATAGATAAATATGTATTTGGATCAGAAATAGATTTGTGTGCAATTTGACAAGGGGAGGATCCTCTGACCATAAACCTACCTCATCACTCTGACTCACAACCCAGTTCTCCCAATCAAGGGAGAGAGGAGGAACTGGCCAATGATAAGTTGAGAGGGTTGGACATGCAGAATGAGCCGACCCGCCCACTTTTTCAAAACACATAAAAGGAGACTGTGCAGGACAGGCAGGACATTCACTCTTCACTTTCTGCGGAGCATTTTGGTAGACGACTTCACATCCAGACTACAGACTTTGCATCCAGACTGACTCCAGAACAAAACTCCAAGAACTCTAGAACCCAACAGCTGAACTCCTATCAGCAGGCCTTCAAAACCTAGCAACCAAACCAAACTATTCAAACAGCCGGGCTGAGCTGTCTGATTCTGGCTCGTACCCTGTGCTAGTACCCAGAAAGCAGTGCTGAATCCAGAACCACAGAATAGACCAGAAAGCAGAGCTGTATCCAGAACCAGAGATCCGTGCAGTGCCAAGAACTTTTGCCAGAACCAGAGACCAGACCGCTGTGAGCAGAATCATCAAGAATCCAGTCCAAACCTGACCAGATCGGGGATGGAGGCCCATTCCTTTCAAAAATATAGTGTGAGTACTCAGCCAGAACTGTGCAAAAACCCAATCTCTTAGTTTAATATGATCTAATTCAAACTATTTTAACCTATTGAGAACTGCATAATAGAAATCGTGTCCCTTCTTTTGATTCAAAGCTGCAAAACTGTCATCTGTCATTCTGAACTTTAAAATTTCATTTCGAGATTCTACCTTCACAAAATCATCCGTATCTCCGGAATGTCCTAGGAATGTAATTTAACTTTCATCTTAAAGCTAAGATTCTAAGCTTTCCAAAGAGCCCTAAACCTACTCCTTATAGTGCCTCCGTAATTGCGCTCGACGCACACAACTAAATTGCCGCGATTTGACATGTCATTCCAGCCACGTGTGAAAACATTTATCTTTTGCTTCCATCACGGAATTCTGTTTTCAACTTGATAACCATCCCTGAATCATTGATAGGGCTGGCCTGAACTGATTTAAAGTATCTCTCACTCACCCTGAACCTCCTATAGGGAATTAAAAGCAAGTTGAGTATATTTTTCACTTCATTGCCACCACATTTAAAAGGATTTTGCCTGTGTTTAAAATCATACCTGTTTTCCTCTAAGCTCCCTGGGGGGAACTGGAACTTTGTATTGCATTTGTGTGTATTCCTGAGAATTGTGTGTGTTACTTCCATCTTCTTACATTGCATAGGGAGGGAGTGAATTGTCAAAGAAAACGTGATCACATTATCTTTTGCTGAAATCATATCTGCCTTTTATTCATCTTTGCATCTCCTTGAAACTATAAAGCATTCTCTGATAACTTATTCCCCTGCTCCTAGTCATAAGTCACCAGAACTGTGCTATTGTAGGATTACCTATTGCTGATTACTGCTCATATTCACAAGTGTGATATCAATTATTAATTTATTATAAAAGTGCAATATATATATATGTATTGTTTAATTCTCAAATAAACCTTTTAAATTTGCAAAACAAACTTACTTCTTGGCTCAGTGGGTCAGGGGGATTCTAAGAGAAGGGTGTTATATAAGGGTTGTCATCCAGAGTACACAGACTGGACATAAAAATATATAAATAAGGGCTTCCCTTGAGCAATCCCAGACAGGGCACTGACTTAGTGGAACTGCTTGATTGGAGTCTTTAACAAAGTGGGGGCTCGTCCGGGATTCTGGATTAGATCTACCATTTGTGCAGCTTAAATACAGTGTGCTAACTGACGGGATACATACAACCGGTCGGATTACCACCCTGTGGTACGCTGTAAAGCACTCCTCAAAGGAAGGCTCTGAGGAAACAGTCTGTTTTGCAAAATAAAATACAAACTTCTGTAAATCAGGAAGGAAATCAAGTTCCAGAATGACGACCTTGGTAGATATCAAAATAGCCAGAGAACACCTCTTACATAAGCTATTTGTGAGAGGTGAGTGGGCTCATCAGGACCAGGTGGTCTGGTTGCAGGCAGTCGCACCCCAGATCACTGAAACAGGGTCAAATACATGGAGAGATCAGGGTCCCTTACATGTGGCCCTGAGTGAATTATACATGGCCCCTAAGGCCAAGGATGAGCACAACAAGATTGCCAGGGTAGCAGCATGTTTATATTTACATATGGGAGCCATACAGGACAAATGTGCTGAAGGCCAAGATCTGGCAAATAGGCAACTGATGGCATTAGAGAAGGCCTGATCTGACCTGGACTCTTCTGATCCGAGGCTGCACAGGAGCCAGGAGTCAGAAAATGATAGTAGACAGTACATCATTAAAATAAAGAAGGATATGCAACAGGAAAAGGCTGACCAGGATACCAGAATTCTGGCTTTGCAGAAGGAGCACCAAGACAGTTTGGACTCCTTACTGCAGTGCCAGAAAAAGCTGGAGCAACAGATCAATTTGAACAGGGCATGCACAGAGCAGGTAGCCACCCTGCACATCCAACTAGACAGAGAGAAAGAGGAAAGCAATAAAATGATTTTGAAAGACCTGGATACACAGGCAGAGTTTGATGAAGAGCGCCAGAAAGCTGGTGCCCTTCAATGACAGAGGGACGACCTGGTGGCACAGATGCAGGCTCTTACTCAGGAAAGGGATACCTTAGGCCAGGAAGTCTGCCACTTAAAAAGGAAAATGGAAGAAAATCACCTGGCCCTCCAGGGGCTGGGTGACCTCCAAAAAGAGCATCAGAACTTGTTAGAGCACACCAGGAGGGTGGAAGATGCTCTGGCAAGATAGGAGCAGGCCAGTAGGGATGGGACTCAGGAGGTAACCCTCCTGCAGGAAAGACTGGCCCAGTATTCAAGGACCAATCAGGAGGCATAGAGAGAGAATGAGGCTCTCTGTCAGCACAATGATAGGCTCCAGCAACAGGTAGCCATGCAGGAGAGACTGATAGAGTCTAGTAAGACCTTAACTGAGGAACTACTTTCAGTTCTCTTTCGCAGGCTCTTGCATTGCAACAGGGAGCAGGGGCCGATAGAGATGAAATTTGCTGGGAAAGGGAAACACCTGAGCATAACCTTAGGTGCCCTAGTACCAGAGGCCTTCATCTCTCCCAGTCCTTGGACTCTGCCACCCCATGTCCCCTGACGCACATGAGCACAGGGCCACAGGGAGGGAAGATTACTATCCGGCCAAAAGTATGGGGTTCATAGGCCAGTACCTCCCAGGAATGGATGGGTGGGCATCCGGGTATGGGCACCTACGCACAGTGCAATTTAGTGGGGAACCCCAGGAAAGTAGACCCACTAAGGGCATCCTAAAAACCTCTGCCCAGTTAGGTCAGTGGGGGGGTACCCAGCAAATCCTGGTAGCAAGGAGAGATCTGAAGACTCCTCTGAGCGTCACAGGACACAGGAGACCAGGTCCCCACATTCTGCCAGCCATTCCCAGGCTCTCAGAGTCCGGGAAAACCTGGAAGATCAGACGGGCACCTCTGGGAGCAGTGCTTCTGAGTCTGAGGATGAATGGACCAGGGTTACCCGAACCAAAAAGGCCAATAAGGCAAAAAGGGCATTGCTTAAGGACCCCTTAAAACAGATTAAGACAATCAGGAGTGTCATCACGCCTTATCACAAGAACTCCAAGTATTCTGTGTGGGAACACTTGGAGCTCTTTGAGCAAATGATGGACACCTTCCATTTGAAGGACAGCAGTAGCTGCATCCAGTACGTCAAATACTCCAGTTTCTTTGCGGGGCTGGAGGACCAAAATCATTCAAGATGGTCCACCTATAGGGCGGCCATCTTGAAACATTTTTCTGTTCACCGGAATCCCCAAGATGCTTGCAAGGTAGCCTACAATTTGCAATGTGGGGAGGATCAGGCCCCACAAGAATTCGTGCAAGAATTGAAGCGTGCCTTTGCGCAGACCACCAGAAGGGTGCGCACGGACAGCGGAGAATTCATCAACACATTTTTCCATGCTCTCCCCAAATACATAATGACCCAGCTCGTGAGAGATTTTCACGGGAAAAAATCTTTAGACTGGGTCATTGAGCAAGCCACCCGCATCCATGAGGTGCAGAAACCGGTGGAAAATAAGAATCAGCCCAAAACCCCCAAAACTAACAGCACCCCTGCTGCTGCCAAGGTGGCAGAGGTAAAGGTTGCCCCCGTTTTAGATTTGGAGATGGGGGGGCCTAAAAACCTGCCTGCACCGAACAATTCACAGCCCAGAAGGCCCTCGGGCCAGTTACAGACAGGGAGTCAAGGAGGTAGTCCCACAAATGGGGTCCCCCGCTCTCCTGACTATGTGTCCCCGCTATAAGAGAAACAGACCAATCCTGGATTATGTGTGGACTCCTCCGGCCCAAGGGGGGATCCAACCAAGCGCCCAACCCAGGGAACTTCCCTCCGCACTTCCCCCAGGAGGGCAGAAATTCACCAAATCCTGGGCAGAACTTGTTCCCCGGGTGTCCACCCAACTTCCAGCCCCAAAATCATCCATCCTTCTTTCCCCATTTTCCTGAGCCCAGACAACCTAATCCGGGTGAGGGGAGGCCAAGGGTGGAGCAGTACCCAAATCTTCCCAACCCAGGGTACTACCAGAGAAGGGATAGCTACCCTTCCCGGGATCAGCCCATGGGAGGAAACAGAACCCCGTGTCAGCCTGAGCGGGTTTCCCAACTTGAGCACCAGGTCCAAAATATGGCGAGGGATCTGGGTCACATACTGAGGACTCAACAGAACCCTCAGATGAGCATGCCACCACAGAATGCCCCAAACTCTGGGCCTGGTGCTCTAGAACAATGACGGGGCAGCACCCCGATAACCCACCGGTTCCCAGGGAGAAGGCACAAGGGGAAGGGGGGTGTAAAGCCTTGGAGGAAGCTTCCTTCCCCACTTGTAAACAGCCCCTGGAAACCCAGGAACCAGAAACAAAATCTCCTGCCCCTGAAAGTCTGCCTCCTATGGAGCAGAGGGGGGGTAGGAGAAACAAAGGACCCAAACAGACCCACTTTGTGGAGGAGTTACAGGTCTTCCAATTTGAGGGAGAGGGATCCTCAGAGGATCCTGGGAAAAGGATCTTCTCCTTCAGAGATGGGGGAACTCTTCCCAAAGAAAAATGGGTCCCAAGGGATTCCAATCTAGATTGGGTAGATGTGGGGATTAAGCTGTCGCTGCCCATCATTCTATCCCAGAACCAACAATACTGAAAACCCCTGGTTCAAACCCATCCTGGTGACTGCCTCCAAAAAGGGGGGGGGACGGCCCAGAACCGGAACCAGGGAAACCCATTTCAAATTGCCAACTTTTTGTTTCAGATTCCCAAGACTCTCCACAGAATTCTGCCCAAATCTCTTCTCTCCCAATGTCCAAAACCAGTAAATTAGCCCACCAGTTGTCCAAAAATGTGCATTATCTGTGCCCCATTGAGGAGAAGGAGGGAAGATACTATGCCCCGGTACAAGTACAGGGGCAGGGTACAATTTTGGCACTGGTGGACACTGGATCTCAAGCTACCCTTCTGTCCAGAAGGGCCTTTGATTAACTAAATGCAGGAAGGGGGGAGGATTACCGTATTCCTCTCACCTCTCTTCCTGGACAACTCCAGAACTTTGACGGGAAGGACATTCCCGTCGAGGGGACTGCAGATTTGGACATCAAAACTGGGCGACACAAGGTGAAACACCCGGTCATAGTAGTGACTCCAGAGGCCACCCCTTGTTTACTAGGGAATGACCTCCTGAGAAGGTTGTCACCCCTAATAGATTGTGTAAACACGGTCCTCTGGACCCAGACTAGCCGACCAATAAAATTAAAACAGAGCGTCAACCATGTTAGTTTAAACGGCACCTGCTACATGGTTGAACAAAAATCTGACCAAGTAGAATTTCACTTCCAGATCAACCAAATTCCAGACGTGACCATAATAGCAGTAGGTCAACAGACTGGTGATGGGGGGGTCCTCTCTTTTTCTGAAAATCAAACTTCCTTCCAGTTTAAGGTGGTATTCCACACTGGAAGGACATACTCTGAAATTCTTTACCAATCCACAATCAGACACTCCCACTTCTATAGTCCAGAAAGAGGTGAAATCAGTTCAGAGCCTGGCTGATGTTCAGCAAATTGGAGAGCAGTTGTTCATCCCTGTTCAGTTAAATGATGGGAAGGACTCTGTCCTCGCTTGAGTGTGTGTGAACAACGGTAAGAGCTTCATCAGCGAAGCCATGTTCCGCCAACTCCCAAAAGATCCAGCCATTCCCACATTCAAACTGATAGACAAATGGGAAATGGATCTGGAAACACCCAATTCGAAACATCTCCTGCCAAGCAGGTGTATGCTGAAAATCTCCATTGGCAACAAGAGCATAGTCCATAATTGTTGGGTCGTGCGAGACATCACTGCCGCCTTTTTCTTAGGCAGTGACATTCTCAATCGCTTTGCCATTAGTTTGGACCTAATAAACTTCAAAGCTTGGTCCCGATTAGCGGATAATCCCATGGGCTTTGATGATCCAGAAAAAGCATTTAGGTCAGCTCAATTGCTACCTTATGCAGTTGAAATTCAGATTAAAGAGGAAGTCACCATTCCAGAAAGGACCCGACAATTCTCCCCGGAAGTGAAAGTTAAAAGAGGACAAAAATTGAAAAACCCTGATGCTTATATTCATCTAAATGCTTTCCTTCAACAGCAAGGGGTAGGGGTAAACCCAATACCATTAGTCAACATAGAACATGACACCATTCCAATAGAGGTGGATAACAGCGACTTAAAGAGTATTACTCTAGCCGCAGGCACCATTATTGGAATGGCGGTTGATGACTGACATTTCTCCATTGATTTAGGACATGAACTGTTAGGACCAATCCCCAAGGACTGTTTTGACAGTGACAGTGATGACAATACAACACCAGACAGGATCTTTACCCGGCATGGGGGGAACTTCCTGGTGTACACTTCTCCCCTTATGGTAAGGAAGACGTGACTTGTGACTTCAGAAGGGATGAGGTGATTTTCCAGGTCCATGAGGGCTGCCTTTCCCACCTGAAGCCTCCAGTCCAAATCAGCACTCTGACCAGGGACTTCTCCACCCAGCTGGAGGAGGCCGCTGAGATAGCAAAACCAGAAGTCTTTCCAGGCTTCAGGCAGATGGTGGAAGAGAGAGTCAACCTAGCTGATGCCTGCGTGACTCTGGAACAGAAGCAAAAGTTGAAACAAGTTTTCTTGGATTTCCAAGATCTCTTTGCGGTAGACTCATATGACTGTGGTCGCACCGACATCCACACAACAACAATTCCCACGGACCCTGGAATGACTCCAGTGTTTTTGAAGCAATATCGTTTGCCTCTCGCATCCATGGAGTCCCTTACTGAAATAATTAAGAACCTTGAGTCCCGGGGAATAATCCGTCCAGTACACAGCACCTTCAATAATCCGGTGCTGGGAATATTGAAGCCAAACTGCCAGTGGAGACTCTGCGCTGACCTTAGGGAGCTCAACAAACGGGTCCATACTTCCCGATGGCCTCTGCCCTACATTGACCAAGGGCTGGCCCAGATTCAGGGGTCACAGGTATTCACTGCAATAGACCTGACCAATGGATACTGGACCGTGCCTGTCAGTAGGGAGGACCAATACAAACTGGCTTTTACCTTTGGGGGCCAGCAATACACATGGAACCGAACTCCCTTCGGATACCTCAACTCCGGCAATGAATTCAACATTTTCCTACATAAGGCCATGCCCGACCTGGGTGCGAGGGGTAACCTGGCTTATGTAGATGATGTCCTCATCAAAAGATAACTGTGGAGGAACATATAGCGGAGATCTGTTATGTTCTGACACAGTTGAGGGCCACCGGAGCAAAATCTTCCTTCCAAAAAGCACAGTGGTGTAGAACACGTGTTAATTTCTTGGGGCATGAGATTACTCCTCAGGGTCTCTGTCCCCAAGAAAAGAAAGTGGAAGCACTTCAGAAACTGAAAGACACCACAACTCTGCAGGAACTAAGGAGCCTCCTTGGACTGACTAATTACAGCAGAAAGTTCATTGAGGGCAATGCAGAGATCACTAGACCCCTGAAGGGGGGTGGGTCAAGTGGGAATGGGGTCCAGAACAATCTGAGGCAGTAAGACAACTTAAGAGAAGCCTCTCACAAGCGCCTTGCCTAGCTTACCCTGTCAGAAACAAGGAGTTCTTCCTGGAGACAGGGTTCTCAAATACGTGCTAGACGGCAGTATTACACCAAAAGCATGACAAGGTCAATAAAGTAATCTCCTATGCGAGCAAAACTTTATCCTCTGTGGAGGAGAAATTCAACGATTGTGAAAAGGCACTCCTGGCAATGGTGTGGGCATTGAAGAATTACCGCCCGTTCATCCAGGGGGAACACATCATAGTGGAGACTCCACACCAGCCTCTGCAATACCTCCATAGCGACAGAATCCGGGCCGGAAATGTGAGTAATTCCCGAATTACTTCCTGGATTCTGTCAATGCAAGGCTTTCCTGTGGAGGTCAGATATGGCCAAAACAAGAAGAGTCCCCTCGCGCAAGATCTGGCTGACTTGCATGATTGTGCCAGAGAAAACTGTCTCGAGGACGAAAGTCTAAAACTCAAGGACAACATGGAGGCATACCTTAATTCCCCACGCAAAGTCTTTGAAGAAGACAAGTGTGAGGGAATGCCCACTGTCTATGTGAATGGATGCTCTTACCATGTTGACAACAACGGGGAAAAAGAACTTGTGGCCGGCGTAGGGAATGCATGGGTGAATGAGCCTCCAGAACTCTCCGCTGGGTACAAAATTGGTCCCCGAAGTAGTCAGGTAGCAGAGTTGATGGCTGTGTATCAAGCCATCCTCACTGCTGTCCAACATCAACTCCACGAACTGGTCATAATCACAGATTCGGATTATGTACGGAACGGGTTCGTGGAGCACCTGGTTAATTGGAAAACCAGAGGCATGTTATGTGCTAATAACAAACCCATAAAACATGGTAAGTTAATCCAAAACATTGATGACCTGGTCACCTTGAATGGGATGACCATCTACTGGAAAAAGATCAAGGGTCATTCCAAAGTAGAGGGACCAGACAAAACTGGAAATGACTTAGCTGATCAGCTGGCCAAAACCGGGGCCATCCAAGGGGATCTAATAGAAATAGAGTCCCTGTTGGTGGAAATCCAGGTCACTGCTATCACTAGGTCCCAGACAAATGCTCACAACGATCTTTCAACTGCACAATGGAGTAAGGAGACCCCTGATGCTGATTTAATTACAGCTCACAAGGGGGATCCAATAATTGGTAAGTTTACCAACACATTGAGGACCCTGAGAACTTTCCCCTGACGGATACCGACTACGTTGGGAAAGAGGACCTAAGAGTGTTGATGAAATGTCCAAAAATGTTTCGAATCCAAGACGGTTTGTTGGTAAGGAAATCCCAAGCTGGCCATGATCAGTGGGTGGTTCCTACCTCATTCCGAAGCCTGATGTTAAGTCACGCCCATGATGCGGCCACCGCCGGTCATAGGGGGTTTCACACAACACTGGAAATCTTAAGAGAGGTTGCATACTGGCCACACATGGGGCACGACCTCGACCAATACTTGAAGGGGTGTCTTGTGTGTGCACAATTTCAGCCAACATCCCTCACACACCGGGTGCCTCTCCAAAAGAGGGGGATGACACTGTCATGGTCAGATTTGCAAATCGACTTCGTAGGCCCTGTGATTCGCTCGTCTAGAGGAAACAAGTACATGTTGACGGTCATATGCTTGTTTAACAAGTGGGTGGAATGTCTCCCGGCCCCAAACTGCAAGGCAGAAACAGCAGCTGCCCTGATGATTAACCACATCTTTTCCCGTTTTGGTCTACCTCAAAGGATTGAGTCAGACAGAGGTAGCCACTTCACTAGTGAAGTGATGACAAAGATGTGGGAGATACTGTGGGTCAAAAGGAAGCTACATATTGCTTACCGGCCAGCTTCTTCTGGAGCAGTAGAGAGATACAACCGAACCATTGTGAGCATCTTAAAAAAGTTTGTGGCAGATTCTGGGCCAAGTTGGGATATCCGATTACCTCTGGTCCTAATGTCCATCAGATCTACCCCTTCATCTGCAACTAAAATGTCACAATTTGAGCTGACGACTGGACGCAAGATGGTGCTTCCCCAGCATTTGCTCTACAGGACCCAAGAGCAGATGTTGATAAATGCCTCCACAACTCATGAGTATGTGGAGAATTTAAGGAAACACCTTCAACATGCTTTTGCCTATGCTCAGCGGAATCTAGAAAGATCAGATGATAGCATGAAGACCCATTACGATTTGAAAACTTCCAGGAAAGTATATAATGTGGGAGACCGGGTCTATCTATACAATTTCCAAAGGAACCAGGCCAAACAGCGAACATTTTTGCCTACATGGAAGGGACCGTTTGAAATTATAGACAAGATCTCCCCAGTAGTTTATAAGATCTGCATCCCCAAAGGTAGTCTGGCGGAAGGGGAAGACATGTGGGTACATATAAATCAGCTAAAGTGTTGCCATCCCAGGCACACTCTGCAGCAACTGGAGGAGTCCTCTGCAATACCAGAGTGGACCGCTCCAGATTAATTCAGTTCCACCCTAAAATATTCCACATATAGCCTATAAAATTCTATGATTCTTGAATATGTTCTTGCCTCCTGATTTAAAAAAATGTATATGTTCATGTTTTTGACTATAAAATGTATATGCCGCCCCACTATATCAATAGTGGGGGAGAAATGTCTAGGAATGTGTATTGCCGCTTTGCTTTATCATCCTAGGAGAGATGAAACCCGGAGACTGACCACGGAAGACGACCTGGAGACCGGGAGCAAAGATCTGAGGGGCCCGGGTACCGCCCAAAATTCCCATCAGGACAGGCGAGGAGAACTGATCGATCCAACCGGATGGAGGAAAAGATGCTGAACTGTGCCATCTGCGGAATTGGAAGAAGAGGATGCGGACATACCATCGCGTGGATCAATACATCCTTTGCACCTGACTCCCCCTCGCCTCGAAATCAAAGCGCAGTCAGGCGGGGGGGCTTGTCAAGGGTTTTGACCCATGTTGAATTATTAGACTGGGTAGATGTGGGGATGAGCTGTTGCCGCCCATCATTCTATCCCAGAACAAAACTAAATCAATAGACTGGGTAGATGTGGGGATGAGCTGTCGCCGCCCATCATTCTATCCCAGAACCAGGAGAACGGCGAACAACAACAAAATGGTTCCCTGACCTGCCACCCACCAGTGCGAGCGTGATGGGCCAGGAGTGCCATGGGTGAAATGTGTGCCAAAGGAAAAACTGCAGTTAGCTAAAAAAGCACGTTGAAATCACCTTTGTTTCTCTGAAATGCAAGCTAAAAATGCCTATTTTAAACATTGCAAGATATTCAAAAATCTCAATGAACACCAGCAGACATTTGGCAGAATGTAGACTTGTGTGCATACAAAATCTGGAAAGAGAAAGAGCCCAAAACAATGTTTATAACAAAACTGGCTGAGCTGTGGATGTCAGCAGCTGAAGTGAAATTGGACTGAAAGACACTAAAATCTAAATGTTTAAAATGAATGAGTGACCTACTGTTGAGTGTCACATAGTTTGCAACTGTTAAATGTCATAGTTTTGAACTTAGAGAATCAGCGTTCTAGCTGCATGTGTAAAAATTGTAAGTTTGATTTGGATGAAGAAAAACTGGGAACCAAAGTGACATTTAGCTGAAGCCTGGCTTAAGAGAGTGAATTCTGCCCGGCAACTACCCCCGACAGGAATTGAAACTTGATCAGCAGCTGTGTTCCCAGGCCTGGCTGCATTCTGCTGCCCCTGCCAAATGGAGATGACACCTCTCTGATTGAATCAGGGGAGGCGCACCTGGGGACTGAAGGAAACTAAATAAAGCTCTGTCCTTGGCCCAGGCAAATGTTAAATTAGGGGGGTCGTAAATGGCTTCCTCTTGGAAGGAAACGGGGAGGGGCACTGCATCTGTGAGCAAGCTGAGCTTGGGGGAAGTGGATAAACCAGAAATGCCACCATGTGCTTTGGAAAACCACACCCTTCGGGGCCAGAGCATAATTTTAAAAAAAGATGGATAATTCATAGTGCGGACTTGTAAAAATTATATAAATAATATCATCATTCTTGTGATTTTTCTGTGCACATTTTGAGAGTTGTTAGGACTCTGTGGTATGTTCTTGGGGATAGTAGCAGAAAAAAGGTTGGTACTCCAAATGTATGCATGTTAAAAATCTGCCACTTTATCATCTGAAACCCATATCCCTGGTGCACATTTGTGTAAAATCTGGAAAGGTTTAGATTTCGTTATCTAGATGAAAAGTCGAGAATTCTGTCATAAGTGGACACGACATCTTACAAAGACAGGGATCGGATGGTTTGGTGCTACAGAAAATATGTTAACTGGACATATAATATTAGAAAAATGGTATATAGATAAATATGTATTTGGATCAGAAATAGATTTGTGTGCAATTTGACAAGGGGATGATTCTCTGACCATAAACCTACCTCATCACTCTGACTCACAACCCAGTTCCCCCAATTAAGGGAGAGAGGAGGAACTGGCCAATGATAAGTTGAGAGGGTTGGGCATGCAGAATGAACCGACCCACCCACTTTTTCAAAACACATAAAAGGAGACTGTGCAGGACAGGCAGGACATTCACTCTTCACTTTCTGCGGAGCATTTTGGTGGACGACTTCACATCCAGACTAAAGACTTTACATCCAGACTGATTCCAGAACAAAACTCCAAGAACTCTAGAACCCAACAGCTGAACTCCTATCAGCAGGCCTTCAAAACCTAGCAACCAAACCAAACTATTCAAACAGCTGGGCTGAGCTGTCTGATTCTGGCTACTACCCTGTGCCAGTACCCAGAAAGCAGTGCTGAATCCAGAACCACAGACTAGACCTGAAAGCAGAGCTGTATCCAGAACCAGAGATCCGTGCAGTGCCAAGAACTTTTGCCAGAACCAGAGACCAGACCGCTGTGAGCAGAACCGTCAGGAGTCCAGTCCAAACCTGACCAGATCGGGGACGGAGGCCCATTCCTTTCAAAAATATAGTGTGAGTACTCAGCCAGAACTGTGCAAAAACCCAATCTCTTAGTTTAATATGATCTAATTCAAACTATTTTAACCTATTGAGAACTGCATCATAGAAATGGTGTCCCTTCTTTTGATTCAAAACTGCAAAACTGTCATCTGTCATTCTGAACTTTAAAATTTCATTTTGAGAATCTACCTTCACAAAATCGTCCGACTTGCTACTCCTTATAGTGCCTCCGTAATTGCGCTCGACGCATGCAACTAAATTGCCGCGATTTGACATTTTGCTTCATTCCAGCCACGTGTGAAAACATTTATCTTTTGCTTCCATCACGGAATTCTGTTTTCAACTTGATAACCATCCCTGAATCATTGATAGGGCTGGCCTGAACTGATTTAAAGTGTCTCTCACACACCCTGAACCTCCTATAGGGAATTAAAAGCAATTTGAGTATATTTTTCACTTCATTGCCACCACATTTAAAAGGCTTTTGCCTGTATTTAAAATCATACCTGTTTTCCTCTAAGCTCGCTGGGGGGAACTGGAACTTTGTATTGCATTTGTGTGTATTCCTGAGAATTCTGTGTGTTACTTCCATCTCCTTACATTGCATAGGGAGGGAGTGAATTGTCAAAGAAAAAGTGATCACATTATCTTTTGCTGAAATCATATCAAGTTTATTTCTGTACTGCCTTTTATTCATCTTTGCATCTCCTTGAAACCATAAAGCATTCTCTGATAACTTATTCCCCTGTTCCTAGTCATAAGTCACCAGAACTGTGCTATTGTAGGATTACCTATTGCTGATTAAACCTTTTAAATTTGCAAAACAAACTTACTTCTTGGCTCAGTGGGGTCAGGGGGATTCTAAGAGAGGGGTGTTATATAAGGGTTGTCATCCAGAGTACACGAACTGGACATAAAAATATATAAATAAGGGCTTCCCTTGAGCAATCCCAGACAGGGCACTGACTAAGTGGAACTACTTGATTGGAGTCTTTAACAGTACCCACGTGGTACCGGTCCCCTTTTGCAGCTGGTCTCCCCTTTAAAATGTTACAGTTCTTGGGAATTCTTCCCTTTGCCACTTTGTAACTTTGATTTACCACAGCCCAGCTCTTATCGGCTCTCCCCTCAACTCACTGGCTGTGATGAACCGCGTGTCTTTCCTCTTTACTAGAGTCAAGGCCTTTACCACGGAAGCAGGAGAATCCCTCACTCCGGCTTATCATTGTCAGTACGCTCTGTGTACTGCTGACATTTTCTGCAGCACACTTGGGCTATTGTCTTCGGTCTTATGATTCTCTCAGTGGAGGGTTTGTGAGGTTTTGTCAAAAAGGACAAGGTCGTGTCTCTCTATCTGCCTTTCTCCTCCTCTTGAACTGCCGGGTCTGGATATCTGCCTCATTGTGCGGTCTGCCTTGCTTGTACTGTGCTCTCTTGCTCCTCCTTTTATCCCTGTGGGGAAAGGAAAGGGCTGTCAGGTGTGTGTGGCTCAGGTTAAATGTCTGACTTTGCCTGACACTGGGTTTGGGACATGATAGGTAAACAGCTCTAGCGTTAGTCCTTTGGTTTTCATGTTGGGAAAAGTGCTTGAGTCAAGAAAGGGGAGAGGTAGAGGTTTTGAGTATTCTGCATGGTAGGACGGGGAAGAGGTGTTAAATGTAATTATTGCCTTTGTCGTAGGGGTTTTGGTAACTTGAGAAGAGTGAGACTGGTAGGGGTTGTGGAGTGAACAAAACGAATTGAAGTTTTTATTGTGACCTGAACAGGGGGCATTGTGGGGATGGTAGTGTGTTGTCAAGGTAGTATACTGGGGTTTCGGGAAAGAATAATTAGAGGGACGTGAAGAAGAATGGGAAGGGTAATGACCGGGAGTAGTGGGGTAGGAACCAGAAAACAGGGATTCTGGGATAGATAATCTTCGGGAGCATGCAGGTTTGAAATCTTAGGGGATTGGTTCTGTACAGAGGGTTCATTGAATCTAGCTAAGAGAGATTCAATGAGAGGAGGTGAGGCTGTTGTAGTGTAGCCTCTAAAGGCCTCAGAGATATCATTTGCCTCTCCTTCTTCCTCGGCATAGTACTGTGTCTCACATGGGGCATTCCCCTGAGCATAACACGGACTCCCTTACCAAGGTAATCCTCCCTTGCTCGTATACCCACAAAGATGGAATCAGAGAGCACCAGCCCTCCCTTGGCTCTACCTGGGAGAATACCCTCAGGTTTCTCACAGTAGGTTGGATTGACGCAAACTGAAGGCACAAAAGGACATCGTCAGCGCAAGTATTTGCTCTTGTAAAAATTGTTACATAGTTGCTCTTAGGTCTTCTAGGAAATTGAATAAAGTTTTTCTGCACATTTTATATTTTTACTATTACATGCGTTTTATTATATTGAGTTTACCGAATTGAATTGTGTGGGAGGAGGGGACTGTGCTTCACGATCAGGCTTTTGAGGGAATTTAATCTTGGGTTGGGAAACGTGAGAGGATATACACTCTGCACTACAGTTCCCGGCTATCTGTGCCGACGCCTCTAGAGTCCGTCATTGTTCTGTGCCGAAGGCACAAAAGGACTGCATCAGCGCAAAATGCTGATGCAAAGCCTGTTTGGCCTGGTCAACGTTCGGCGTGACCTTTTGGTTCTAAACTGCCTTAGGATATGGTGGGGGCTATTGTTTTGTTTACTTCTGTTCTTCTTATTATACAAGGACAGTAGATTTTATATTTCACAAGAGTTTTCCTGTCTAGGATCATGCACTCTCATGACCTGCTTTTAGGGCTTAATAACAATGTGGGTCCTATTAATCTTTGTACATTGAACAAAAGTAGACATACAGATATTTGTATATCTTGGGATACACTGCAATTTACTGATTCTTTTACCGCTTATAATCATAACGCCGTTTTATAGGCAGCATTGATAAATGCTAGATCTGCTGTAAAGAATGCAGTGGCCCTTAAGGATCTCATTATTGGATTAAATCAAGACCACCTTTTTATAACAGAACTTCTGTCAATTCTATCTCACAGTTTCACCTGCTCATTCCATTAGATTTCCAGAGCAAGTGGCAAAAGCGTGAGTGTAAAAAAGGAGAGGTGGGGGTGCTATTATTTTTAAAGCCACCCTTTCATTGTCTAATTCCTCTTGTCTGAACTCGGATGAATTGTCCCAGGCCTGTGCTTGTACTCTATCCTCCAGACCAAATGATTCTTTTCATCTGGTATTGTGCTACTGACCACCTGGTTCTATAGGCCCATTTTGAGATATTTTGAGCTGTATCTGGGCTCTAAAGCTCTACACTGCTCCGAATCAATGATCCTAGAGGATATTAACATTTGGTGCGATATTGCTGATAACACAGATTGCCTCAAATTAAATTTGATTTTTCTGGCTCACAATTTATTACTACTTACAGCATCCACCTCTCACAATCTACGGCACTGTTTTAACTTAGTTTTGTCTATCTAGAGTATTGACAGATCCCACCAAAAAAACATGTCAGTGACCTAGTCAGATCATTGTATTGTATTTTCTATTTTATTTGACTATGTGGGTTCTATTAACTTTTTTCCAGAGACTGTCATCCTCTCACGTTGTAAAAAGAATCTAGACAAAATCATAGGATCAAAATTAGTTGCAGAACTAATATCTTTTTCCTCTGATATCAATGGCAGTGATTACTTTCAGATGAATATGTTGATTCTTAAGAGACGCTGTGACTTAAGTGCACCTCTGAAAATAAAGAAACAAACTAAGAATAAAAACTCTTGGTTTTCAGATTCTTTTAAAATTCTGAAATTAAATTACAGTAAGAAAGAGAAGATTTGGCTTAAAACAAGGGAACGCTGTAAACTTGTTACCTTGCCTTGGTTTAAAATAAACATGTTTAAAAAAAAACAAGGGAACCTACTGACCATCAGATTGCTAAATCAGTCTTGGCCATTTACAAGAAAGGAATTGTAATGGCAAAATCACAGTTCTTTCAGGAACAAGTGAATCTTTCATAAAATCAACTGATGGAGCTGTTTGCCACAATAAAACCAATCTAGTGTCCCTGACAGGATTCTGACTCTGTTAAGGTACCTCCATCTCTTAATTTAGAAAATGAGTGCAATCTTTTTTACATGATAAGGTTGATTCCATTCAGTTGAATATTGATTCGCAATTGTCAAACCACCTTGATTCTTCAAATGTGTCCTTTCCATTACTGCCTATGTTCATTTTTACTCCAGTGGCAATGGATAAAATTGAAATTATGATCCATAAACTTAAACCAACTAATCATGACTATGGTTTTATAGCGGCCTGTCACACAGAACAACATGCCCTATACCTTAAAGATGTTCTTGCTACTTTTGTGAATGCCTCACTGACCCAGGGATGTGTGCCTCAAGATCTCAAGAAATCATTTCTGACCCATCTACTAAAGAAACCCTCTCTAGATGATTAACTGCTCTCTAATTATCGTCCTATGGCTGGCCTATCTTGGCGATCAAAGATTTTGGAAAAGGTTGTAACCAACTAGCTTCAGTGTTTTCTAGAGGAGAACTGCATCCTTGACATCTGTCAATCCGGGTTACGACTGGGACATGGTACCAAAAAAGCCTTAGTTGCTGTTTGGGACGACATTCTTAGGGCCGCTGACGAGAGAGGCATGAGCATGTTAATCATGCTCGATTTGTCAGAGGCCTTTGATACGGTTGATTTTGGGCTGCTCCTCGATAGACTAACTGAGGTTGCCTGGGTTTCAGATGATTCCTTGAAGTGGTTTCTATCAGATATGACCCAAGCTTTCAAATTGGGAAATGTTTTTCTGGCAATCTTCCTGTCCTCTGCGGGGGGACCTCAGGGGTCACCATTGTCTCCAATTTTGTTTACCATTTATATGAGGCCGTTAATGGATATTTTTGGTCAGTTTGAGTTGGACTATCATTCCTACACAGACGACATACAAATGTGCATCAGATTAAAACCCCAATTTAAAGCTATCAATCGGATAATGATATGATATCATATGATGTGGCATTTATAATGCGCCTGTATGCAAGTGTTTCTAAGGGTGACAAGAACAGGAGGGGGAAACAAGGGAGGACAAAATAACGATCTTACTAGGCCTTGTGTCATTCAGATTGCGCAAATGTGGGAAAGAGGTAAGGGGAAAAGTGCCAAGTGGGAGCGAAAGGGGGAAGTGAAGTTAACTCACAAGTTCAGCCAGCGGGTGGCTCATAAGTGCAGATAGAAGGGACTGTAGGGTTGCAAATGCAGACCCTTACGTGCTGGGGATCCCGGAGGCAATGCAAGGGCAACTGGAAATGCAGGAGCTTGGGGCTGTGTTCAGAGGGTGACCAATGCGCGGAGCATCAGCAGGTGAGAGGAAGAGAGAAAGCAGAAGTGAAGCGAAAAGGTGATCTTGAGCTGTTTCTGGAACTGAGGTGGTTCTGCTCACATTTGAGAGAGGCAGGGAGGCTTTTCCAGAGGGAGGCCCCAGCGGAGGAGATAGAGAGTTGGAGGGGGATGAGCGGAGAGCTCGAGAAGGAAGATGTTTTGGAAGAGAAAGTTGGAGGCATAGCAGTCCCAGGCCGCAGACAGCCTTGTGGACAAAGCAGAGGATCTTGAAGTGGATCCTTGCAGCCACAGGGAGCCAGTGAAGAGATTTGGGAGCTGGAGAGGAACAATCCCTGGGATTGAGGCCAAGGACAAGTCTTGCAGTCCTGTTCTGGATACGTTTCAAAGATCGAAGAGTAGAGGCAGGAAGATGTAGAAAGAGGCAGTTGCAATAGTCCAGCCTAGAGAGGACAAGAGCTCTGGAGACAGTGAGCTTCTGGGGGAAAGTGAGAAAAGGAAGAATACCTCTGAGGAGGTGCAGTTGATAGTTTGAATTCTTTGAGACATCAGAGGTGTCAGGAGAGAAGGAGAGGGTGGAGTCGAAGATGACATCAATGTTCTTAGCCTTACAGGAAGGAGCAGGAAGAGGGCCCAGAGTGGGTGGCCAGAGAGAGAGAGAAAAGGAGGGAGCGGGTGTCCCAGAGGAGGATCTCAGTCTTACTGGCATTAAGGCAGAGATCATTGGTGGCACACCATTCCTGAATTGCGGCCAGACAGTCTGGTATGAGAGAATAAGCAGAGGTGGCTAAAGGGAGCCTGAACGAGAGCTCAGTGTCATCTGCATAACATTGATAATTGGAGCAGAAAGTAGCGATACAGTGGGCAGGAGGTGCCAGGTAGTGGTTGAAGAGACAGGGAGAGAAGTTAGACCCCTGGGGAATGCCACAAATAGAGAGAGAGACAGAAGAGAGGATAGACCCCAGTTGGAATTGAGAAGGTCGGTCAGTGAGAAAGGAGGTCAACCAGGCCAGGGCCTGATCTGTCATTCCAAGGTTACCGTAGATGATTGAGCAGGATAGCATGGTTGACCAAGCCAAAAGAAGAGGATAGATAGAGGAGAAGGAGGACAGAAGGGAGTTTCGAGTCAAGATCGGAGAGCAAGTCATCACGGGTGTTCAGGAAAGCGGTTTTCATACTTTTGCGAGCTCTGAAGCCAGACGGGTGGTCATGGAGGCAACCAACAGATTCAGTATGCAGATTAAGCTGGGAGATGGCCAGCTTTTCGAAGAGTTTGCCCAGGAAAGGAGTGATGAGATCGGGCTATAGTTAGCCGGAGAGGAAGGATCAGCCAAGGGCTTCTTTAGAACGGAATGCACAAGAGAGTGTTTAAGGGGGGAGGGGAAAGTTCCAGTGGCAAAGGAGTGATTGCAGAAATCGGCCGAGGCTGCGGCAATGGTGTTGATGTGGTACTTGACTGTTCTGGATGAACAGGGGAGAACCTGCTTTGATGGGACTTTCATAGATTGGACTTGTCTAGAAACATCATCAGGGGTGAACAGGGGAAAGGAGGAAAAAGGAGGAGGCGAGACAGCCTCAGGTGGGCCAGGAGTGGTAGAGGAGGAGGAAGAGGAGGTAGAGGAAAAGAGGGTGGACAGGATGTCCTGACCTTTAGTAGTGAAATGAGAGGCCAAGGCCGTGCAGAGGGCCTTGGAGGGAACATGAGAGGTAGAGACTGCAGCAGGATTAGCCAGCTGCTTGCAGATTTTGAAAAGTTTGGCTGAGTTTTTAGATGCTGCAGAGATGTAGGCTCTCTTCATGGACTGGGCCAATGCAATAAAAAAACTGGATGCTGGAAAACAAATGCCATTTTAATACCTCCAAAACAGAGGTCATTGTGTTCGGTCCAAAAAATCTACGCTTCGGTCCAAAAAATGCTACAACCCCCTCTCCTGCCATTTGTGATGTTCCAACCTCCTTTTCTAACAAGGTAGAAAACTTAGGTTGCATATGGCAGGCATCTCTGAGCTTTAACGTTCACATTACAGAAGTGGCCAGATCTGTTTACTATCAACTTAGGCTATTACAATCAGTTCTGCATTTATCTCTGAATCTGATCGTCCTGTGATTATGGGGACAATGATCAACTCTAGACTTGACTACTGTGGCACTCTTCTACTAGGGGCCCCAGTGAGTCAGCTACATCGACTCCAAGTTCGCCAGAATACTGCAGTTAGAATCGTACATAGTCTTTCTAGATCAGCATATGTCTCCCTGCATCTCAGGAAATTACATTGGTTGCCTGTCCAACAAAGAATTGAGTTTAGGACTTTATGCCTAATTCATAAATTAATGTATGGTAGGGCGCCTAGCTGCTTGGCTTCTAAAATAAGTCTTTATCATCGGACACGCTCTCTACGTTCGATTGGGAACAACTTGCTGATTATCCCACCGTCTCACTTTGTTTTTTGGGTCGATCGATGTTTTCAATTAAAGGTCCTCGTCTTTGGAATGCATTGCCTGCTGAACCCTGAATCTTTTTGAAAATAAATGAAAAACCTACCTGTTCCAATTATTTTCCACCTTTTGCTGTCCTAAATTGTTGTTCTGGGAATTAAACATCTGCGCCTAGATGCAGGTTTCTGCTTGGCTCCATTGGATGTGCGCAATATAAATAAAAAATAAAATTAGAGGAGATGATGCCCAGCTCCACCTGCAAGAGAAAGACGACTGCAGGGATTTTGCCATCAACCACGTGCCCAGGGGGAGCAAAAGGGGAGAATGTACTACTCAGTCAGGGGCCCCGATGGGCTGGTTCTATAGACGCAAGTGGCATAGGCCTAATCTAGTGGTGAACCCTCATCTAAAGTATCATTTTACAGTGAGGAGACAAACATGGGAAAAGTATTTACAATCATAGCTAGTATACCATGCTGCTTCGAAAAGTCACCACATGGTGCCCACATCTTAAATATACCTATCTTGCCACTGACTTACCTGGAAGTTGATTTCAATGATCTTCATCACTTGCCTGCAAATTGATCTGGTAGTGTGCGTAGACATCCAAAAATAGAGGCACTTTCCCCCTCACCTGACCAGCTTAGTAATTCTTCAGTTGTCTGCTTTACAGGAGTCCACAGGCTAATGGTTCAACCTAGTGCAATAACACACATACAGGAGTCCTCGCTATTGCCAAACCCTCTCTTCTCCCGAACCACCTGTCCCATCTCTTAGCACTTGGTAATTTCATGACTTCAAAGACTCAATTAAAATTGGCCGAGCTCACATCTTTTGCTCTGTCACATACAAGAGTGTCTAACCTGGACACACAAGGCTGTGCTTTATCGCAAATTACATGCTCTCTTTTAAATAAAACTCAAAAACGAGTTTCACGGCAAAACCACATAATGCCATGATGGCACAGTGTACTCTAGCATCTTTAGGCTGGCCTCATCACCACGCCACGTTTTGTACCTGAAGCCCCCTCTTTCTGGTATGTCCTTTTATCTCGTATCTTTTATCTTTTTATCTGGTATCTAGAACAGCCAGGTACAACGAGGTCACGGAGTGTCACTTTAAATATAATAGTTTTTCATCACTGATATACACTGTGGCACTTCTTTTATTGTGTGATGGCAACCACTTCAGTAACCATTCACTCCTTCGGACACACTGGACCCAGAAACTTTCACCAGACATACATTTTTACCAAAAAGTAAGATCCATTCCCCTGGGCGGTGTGGAGGTATGAGAATCTAAAATGCACTTCCCCCAGGACCCTTTTGAGCTAGGTCTGTGCTTTTAAGGAGAAGCGTATGTTATATCGAAACTGTCTTTTGTAAGGTAATGGCATATTTGCAACTATGAACCAGCTGCTGATATAATAAAATGTATTAAGAAAGTGCCCCTTTAGACACTTGATTTATCATTGATATGATATGATATTTTATTTATATCACACCCGTACACAAGTGTTTCAGAGCACGACGAGGCAAGGGAGGGGAACAAGGGAGAACAAAAGAACGATCTTACTAGGCCCAGTGACATTGAGAACGCGCAAGTGCAGGGGAGGGGGGAGGGGCAGAGTGCAAGCAGCAGGGGAGGAATGGAAAGTGCAGAACAGGAGATCAAACAACAACAGGTAGTGCGCCCAGCAGGTGGTAATTGCAAGAATAAAGCACAGACAACTGGTGTCTAATAAGTGCAGGAAGGGGACTGTAGGGTTGCAGATACAGACCCAAGTGCAAGGGTTCCCAAGAGGCAGTGCAGTTATGCGGCTGGGTGGGCAGGGATCTGGGCCCGAAATCAGAGGGTAGCCAGGTGCTCAATGCCGAAGCAGGCAGAGATCAGCAGGGGAGAGGAAGAGCGAAGGCAGAAGCAAAGAGGAAGGGCTTGAGGTGCTTCCGGAACCGAAGATGGTTCTCCTCAACTTTACACAATATGTGTCCTTGCATCTGTTCCTTGCATTGAATTCCTGTTAATAACAAGCATTATCAAAGCCAGTAGTCGTGGCTGCTCTTTAGACATTAGGTAGGCCTTTGCCAGGCGCTATCATGATATACCGAAGTGCAAAAACCATTTGCAAGCTGTTGCCATCTCATGTCCACATAGCAACATTATGGCAGTGCCTGGAAAATGCCTTTGCCATGCCTATATAAAAGCTTAAATGGTTGGTATTGCCAATGCTTGTTACAAAGGCAGGCACAAGAAAGGTATATTCACTGTAGTTTGTCTGTAGGACACAGATGAGTAGGCACATGAAAATGGAAAACATACCCTAACATAGACACAGAGTTTGGACTAGCACTCTCACAGGCTGTGCAAGTGCTCAAGCACGGGAACGGGAGGCAGATTGGAAGCAACAAGGACGGCACATATACCATTCAATGGATAGAGAAAATGTACATGTCCAATAAAGATTAAGATGAGAAGGTGCTATGGTTTCTAAGTGGTGTTGCCATGTGTATGCAAAGAAACAGATAACTTTGTGGCATGCAACATACCGATGAAAACTGTTTCTATGTACTTCATAAAGCTTTCAAACTGCACCACACACCATTGTAGTGCCCTATGGAGCCAGTACCTTGCCCAAGAAATTGGTGTATTGCATCCCATCCTGGGGCAACCAGACTGAAGTCTATAGAGAAAGAAGAATGGAAGAATGAAAAAAGTGAGTGGTAGTTAGAAAATGCCAGATATGACTAACAATAAAATCACAGGGCAAGGTAAATCAGTCTATTACCACACACGGTCGATAATGACCAATGCATTGAATTGCATTCCAAGTAGTGAGCAAAACAATTTACGTGCCAGTCTATGTCATGGCCTACTTCGCACCGGATGGCAGTACAGTCACCAGAGGTATTGCTGGGGGGGCTGAGCAGGCTATAGCCCCGGGTCTTTTGGTTGTAGCCCTGACCAAAGCTCAGGGGCTACAATCAAAAGGCTAGCTAGCCCCAAGTCCCGACAGTCCCGATATTAGCATAGCCCTGGATCTTTTCCAGACCTAGCAACACCCCTGCAGTTCAGTAAAAGGAGCCCAGTAGTTTCCATAGTTTCCTTCAACAGAGCTTCAGGTCTGATGTGGCAACACCTGTGAGGGAAGTATAACGTTCAAAACTGAAAGTGCTGGAACATGCATCATTCTGTATGCCTGTTTCACTCTCCACAGTAACACATGGGTATGTTCTAACAACTACTGGGAACAAGTTGGAGGATGTTGCCATCTGAATATACTGCAGCACCAGTTGTGAGGGTGAGGAGATCGGTGCACTTAACCAGGGCCGGTCATAGACCAGATTGCGCCCCAGGCAGGAAGCATCATTGGAGCCCTCCACCCTCAAAAATGACAACAAACATTTGATATAAAAAATGTTGTAAATAGGGGCACTCCAAGAATGAGATGTAAATAAAGCCACTCAATTTCTAAGCACTCTGCGTGTCCTTCACTGCGATCCTGTTAAAAAGGAGCATTGGCGAAACACAACATTTATGGCTTGTGCATACGTTTTAAGCATTTGCCAGGCACTGCTATTAGAAGCCCAGGTGCTCACTCCATTTTGCACCTGCTACCAACAATGGGTAGTTAATACCACTATGGCTGTGAATGGTAAGTGCCTTTCTCATGACCCCACAAAAGCCCAAACTGTTGGCATTGCCAATCCTTGTTCGAGTTGTCCTAGGCTGGCTGGGACATGTCTTCTGCGAGTGTGATTGACCCCCGCTCTGGACTTGTCTCCTCATTGTTACTCTTTGGAAATGAGGGCAGCCATTAACACCCATTCTGAACTTTAAAAGCATTCCTTGAGCGCTATGTGGTGACGCACTGCAATGCGTGCACAGTTAGCATATGACTAAGAGGTCTTCATGAAGTTATCAAAAGTCATATAAATTATCACATTTTCTCATAAGTGAGATAAAGAACTGCACAGCATGCTGAAGGAGCTTACCTTTGGCACACCATATTAACAAAACTAACAAATGGCCAGACCTGAGCTCAGTTCACACCTGCTCCTCAGACCAGAGCAGTCAGCAGTGTTTGCACTCAAGCGTTTTGCATTGTTCCGTTTTGCATTGTTCAGTAAGTGAATGCTACAATGTTCAGTTCGAAACCAATGTTGTTTAAGACTTTATAGACGGCTCTGGCTCAAAAACTAAAGAGTTAATAACCTATCCAATTTCAGTAAAAGGGCACCAGATGTGCCTGTGTTCCTCCATTAGTCCCAATGCAATGCCTGTAAAGAGCTTCTGAAACAAAATGGCACAACTGTGAGAACATACTATTTACGTTCTATCACAGGATTACATGCCTCGTTTTGGTGTAACTCCCATTACAGAAATGGTGCACTGATGCAAGTGCAATTTTACACAATATTAGCACTCGGTCAAAAATTGTCCATCTGCAAAAAAAAGTATTCTTTCAATGCATTTCTGCACCAGGGCAAAGTTTGCCCTAGTGCTAATAATATTGCAAGCTTTGTCCTGTTGCAAAAAGGCACTGAAAGAATAAATGTTTTCATTAAGATAATAACATTGCTTATTAGAACGCGGACAAACTTTGCCCTGGTGCAAAGATTCATTAAATGAATACTTGTTTTGCTCTAGATCCATGTTTACCCCATTGCCAACACCATGCAAAATAGCACATACACTGGGGCAAAAGTTCTGTAATCTGACCCCACGTGTCTTTACTTTCTCGATCTCCATGTTGCCTTCGTCAGAGGGATGAAAGGACGAATGGACTTCTCTGGGATTTGAACCCGTACCAAGCACCTTGTGTAAGGATCTCAACACGAGAATATGCTGAGCTCTCCTAAAAAGGAGGATTGAACCCAGGATCAAACTGGAGTCTTGGTTTGGACCACAATGAAAAAGTTTCCCCTAATCAATAAAGTCATTTTGTGGAACATTGTGTATTTTAAAGTATATTTGATCCATAACACTGGTCGAAACCTCTAGCTGCACAGCGAATTAACTCATCAACCTGGCCCCCTTTGACCAAAAGAACATGGCCCCACTAGCATGTTGAGCCTGCACTTCTGACATTGCCTTGCACACAAGTACAAGCCTGATTGAACCCACTGATGTGAAGGTTGCTGTGGGTCGCATGAGCTTAATCAACTCAGCTATTTCCACCTAGCATGCTTTTCACCTATGACTGAAGTGCACTCTGCAGGTCGTTCTGGATTGAGTTTCATTTTCACTGGTTGCTATGCTATCCATTTACTAAACTTACCTGTTTGCAATATCTGTTTGCCGTTTCTGTATTAGCATGCTGTGTTTTTACGCAATATCCGTAAGTAAACTCCATTGATCAGGCTCTGCAGTCTTACGTTCTGAAGTGAAATTTGTGTTTCTCCCTTTGTCTGGTGTGCGTAAACTAAAGCTCAGGATGAATTAGAAGCCTGATGTTGCCTACGGTTGATGGGCAGGAAAATAAACATAGTGTGTTGTTTAACATCTTGCCTGATGCATTGCGGGGAGGAAACTTACGTGCCTGCAAAAGGCCAGAGAGATGCACAAACGTGACGGAACATCACAAACAATGCCCTTTGGCTGGTTTCGATTAGATGGGGACCCGCCAAACAAAACCATCTTCTACCAACCCCCACCGACACAATAGTGCCCACCCTAGCACTCTGCGGCACTGCTCTCAGGACCTGTGCACCAATCCCAGGCTCAAACACGACAGTAACGTAGCCCCCCCACTGGTACCTGCTTGCGGCATGCCCAAGTCGCCATTATCAGGGTTAGGGGGGAGTGCGTTTGCCTCTTGACTTGGACTTCGGAAAGCTGAAAAGGACAGCCGCTGCAGGGATTATTTGTAATTTATAAACTTCAGATTGCGCACGTGATGCACGCACACATATCTCTTCAGCAGGCGCCTTAACCCATCGAGCTATCGTCTTGCAGATGCAGATCCCTTGATCTTAGAGTCATAAACCATGCAACACACCACATGCGCCATCGAACATTAATTACTGTACTTCGAAAAATAGCATGACAACCACCTCATCAAGGTAACGGTCGATAATGCATTGCTGGATTATATATACATTTGGTTTTACACTCTTATAGAGTTACAGTTCCTTACCAACAACACCGTTCAATCTTGGCAGTGGCACGGCAGCTGGCACAACAAGGGTGGCTTCTCTGGGCTCGGGCTCCTCCTAGCTGACCTGGGAACCTGACTACCGACGTCCTACCTGGCTGGCTGGGCTTGATGATTCCTCCAGCAATTTTCACACCAACTGACACAGGGTCACAGCAGGGCGGGCTGGCTGCTCCCAATCAATTAACCCCTGTGTGACTGTCAGCGCATATGCTGAAGGAGGGCACGTGCGGCCAGGCCTGGGGTCTGGCTGGCTGGCGCCACCCACCCAGGAAAGTGAAAGAAACACTGATGCTATTGCTGCCCTGAGCTGAGAATGCTCAGTGCGCTGCTATCAATACATTAAAATCAACGTGGTGCGGCCTGTCTTTGCAGGAGCACCGAAATGGAATGTACTGCAGACACTGTCTTTTTGAAGTTGTATGCACTTCATTTCTGTATGAGATGTGATCTCTCGGACTGTCAGGTGTGGCGCCCGGTGCCCCCCTAGAGGCTCACAAGTCAGGCAGCCACCTGCACTGCCTGACACAAAGACCGGCCCTGCTTAACCATCAGGAAAAAAAAAACATAAGCATACATGTCAAATTGCCCTGGGTCATTGAGCAGACAATCACCCAGTCCTTGGCTTTTCTTTGACTTATGGGACCTGGTCTATACTGTGAAATTGTAACTACAAAGACCCAGACTGCAAATTAAAATCAGTACCAGATAAACAAGGAAATGCGCTGATGCTCTGATATTGACAGAAGTCGTTTCTTCACCCTACAGGCGACAGCCCATCAGACAGGAACAGACACCAAGCCCATCAACCAACTATCCGATACGATCGGATCAGATATGCCCCCCTCGCTTCTCCCCAACCAACTGATCCAGCTCCAATGCACCTTACACTACAGCCAACAGAAGCCATCTAGCACTTTTGTGTCCTTTTACCTAGCATAGCTATGTACACATAGGTTACCACGCACATCCTTTAATATAAAGAGTTTTCCATCACTGATGTACTATGTGGCCCTTCTGTTATTATGTGATGGCACCCACATCAGTCGCCACACACTGGTACTAGACACTTGCATCAGACACCCATTTTACAAAATAGTAAGACCCATTCTCCTTCACCAGACATGAGGTGTGAGGGTGCATCTGTGGCCGACCTTTGATAAGGGAAAGTGGTAAATTCACCTATATGTTCCTGAAAGAAGAGATTAGTGTGGATGTCAGGAGGTGGCAAAACACTTGGTCGGGAGCAGAGTAAGTGGCATTGGTTGAGGTACAGAAAGGAGATGGGGAAGAAGGAGTAACAGGAGAGTTGCACATAGCTGAACACGACTGACACAGAAGGAGACGAGGAGCGAACAAAGACACAAATTACTTTGGTGTGTGCGGTATCTCACCCAGATATTTCACAGTTAACGGGCCTCATTACGAATGTGGCGGTAAGGCAACAACGGCGGCCCATTCAACTCGTAATGGGCCAGTGATGGCCCATTTGCGGATGCCGGTGCCAGTAGCGAGTTTGGCGGTAGCTTTTTGGCGGAGTTTTTAAGGGCACGGCTACCGCCAAACTCGTAATGAGGCCCAACGTCCTCTATTTTGTTATCATTATGATCATATCCTTTTGAATATCAGTCTAATTGCACATACAGGGGCAGTGCAGAAGGAAATGCTCTGCTATTCTCTTCTGAACAAGAGTAGCATCATGAACCCCAGACACATGCTTCGGCTTTGTTGAGCCTCATCAGTGAGGTGAAGTAGAGCCTCTCTAAGGTACAATGAGTGAAGGGTCCACGTTGAGATTACCTTTAGAGACTCAGGGTGACATCCCAAGTTTTTCAAAATTTACAAGAGTGTGGGAGCGCTTCTACTGAGAAGTAACCTCTTCTATGGAATGTATTAAATCTGAAAGGGTTCACAACCATATATTATGACAGGACATCCTGGCGAAGGAAAGGTAACTGATGACCAGCAGATGTCTGGAGCATGACCATTATATCAAGACATTATTGTACCCCTCCTCTGACAACTCACCTATGCGTGACATTTTCGTTGGATTACTGGAATGTGGTATAGTGGTTTAAATACGTGAGTGTCACACAAAAACTAGATGTCTGACAATTGGCAGTTCCGAGGTTGGGTGATGAGCACCTTGCACTCTTACCTTGCGCCACTGGATCAGCACACAAACGGCAAAAAACGCTTTATAGTGGCACAACAAAGCCATTCTTTGGGCCTCAGCAAATAAAGGTCACTTTTGGAGAAAGACCGCCCAGTATGGGCCCGACCTCTGTCAGGTGACCAAGCATGACTCCTGCTAATCCTCTTGCGACCAAGCTCAGACTACCCAAACAGTGCAATGCCCGAACCAACAATGCAAAAAGCTAGTGTGGACAAGTATTTCTGGTCAAAGTGGGCCACTTTTTTGGCCAGAGTGGCTCCGTTTGATGAGTTACTTCACTATGCGGATAGTAGTTTTGACCATTGTTGTTAAATAAATATTCTTTAAATTGCACACTTTGCATTACATTTTATCAAAAAACGCCCCCATTTGTACTATTCAAACCGTCTGTCACAAAAGGAATGTATTGCAATTTGCTAGTGTAGGCCACTTTTTCATTGGTGCCCGAGACAATTTTATGCCCCAGTCCGACCCTGCCTGTGACCAATAATTTGTCCTAGCACCTGCATAAATTGTCACCCGGGAGGACCCCGGCAACTGAATTAAATAGAAAAAAAATCACTTTGGCATGCTCCCGGGCAGGTAATTGTGAGCACTAGGAAGGCTGAGTGGTGGAGAGTAACTGCCTAAATGCAAAGGTGTGTCATGGCGCCTGCCCTCTTTAATTTATATTTGGGTGAATTGGGCGTCTATATGCAGAAAACGAAGGCCTTCCTGCCACGCTTGGGTTCTATGCATATTCACTTCCTTGTGCATGCGGATGATTTGGTCATATTCGACCAAACTTTGATTGGCCTCCAGCGTTCATTACATTTCCTGGTACACTTTATGTATCCTCATGACTTGTCGATCATTACATCTAAGACCAGGATCATGGCCTGCCAAAATGGTGGCAAGAAAATTCCCTTCAGCTGGAGAATTAAAGACAATAATTTGGACGTGGTGGATAGGTGCTCATATTTAGGCTTTACATTTTACAATGGCCCGAGTAAAAAGGTACATATGCACTGACTGAAAAAAGAAATCTGACCATTTTGCGACCCAAATGAAAAGGCTTAACTCAAAATATGGCAAATTCTCATGGACACTGCTGGTGAAATATTAATGGGGCGAAGGCGATACTATCAATACGATACTGATCTGTCATGTGAATATCAGAAGAAGGATTGGCAGGTACTAGAGGCACACATCTGGAGAAAGGTTTTGGGATTGCTTAGCTGCGTTCCTGTTGTGGTTATTAGACATGAATTTGGATTGCTACCCATGGGAGTGTTGTGGGGGTGTCCCATACCCCTAGCGATCTTCGGTGAGCCCCCAGGCCCCCTCTGGTACAGACTCACACAGAGACGTGTTACAGGCTCGGGCTCCCCGGTCACACTGCCGACGCGGGCATGCCCCCTTTATTTAAAGGCACGCGGCAGCGTGCAACGTCACTCCTCCGCATGCCGAAGCCCTTAAAGGGGCAGCACTACACTCCTCCTTTTCCATGAGGACAAACAAATAATGGATAAACTTGCATAACCACACTAAACTCAAAACACACTAACAATGTTAACCCACACAACAATACCCAACAAAGCCCTTTATTCACAGCCACCCCAGGGCCCTCCCAACCTCCCGCCTGGCAGACCCCACCAGAGTCAGACACAGTCATTGCTCCAAAACATAGTCACTGAGGCGAACAGGTTTCCCTCGCCCTGTCCTCATGGGGTACCTCCTGATCGCCTCAGGGATGGGAGTTCCACTGGTGGTCGGTGTGCTGACAGGGGTCCGAGGGAGGGACTCAGCACCCTCGGCCTCGTCCGGTATGTCCACAATGTCCTGGTCCTGGGGAGCCTCGGTCCTGGGCTTCCCCAGCTTCTTGAAGAAGCTGACATTCCTCGTGACCGACGCCCGGCCATCCGAGGCAGTCACCATTGACCCTTTTACCGCAACCACGTCCAGCGGCTCAGGTTCATATGTCAGAGATAACTTCCCGCGGGGGTGCCTGTTCCGGATTAGCACCTCGTCCCCGGGCACAAGTTGTTGAGGTCGGAGTCCCCTCTTCACATTCTCCTGCTCGGTCCTCAGCCTTCAGTCCTGCTTCACCTGCTGGTCATTGATGACTCCCGGTTCCTTCTCACCGACTTCAGGCAGCAGCCCCCTCAGGCACCGCTTGAACAGGGCTTCTGCCGGGGCCACCCCCGTTGAGGTGTGTGGGGTTGTCCGATAGACTCACAGGAACTGATAGAGGGCCCTCTCCAGGCACTGCCCTTGTCCTTGGGCAATCCAGAACACTTTGTTCAGGGTGCGCATTAGCCTTTCTGCCTCCCCATTGGTGCTCGGCCAGAGCGGGGTGACCTTCCGATATTGAACTCCATAGTCGTCCATGAGGGCAGCAAATCGCTATCTTTGGAAAGGGGCCCCATTGTCCGAGCACAGGGTTGTGGAGAGGCCATGAGCAGCAAACACTTACTCCATTGCCACTACCACGTGTTCAAAAGCCACTGATTGGATGAACTCTACTTCCGGGTACCTGGAGTACTCATCAACCGCCACCAGGAAGTGAGTCCCCTGCGAGGTGGAGCCAAAGTCTGCATGGACAACCTCCCAGGGACGCGTGCCTCGGGGCATAGCCTCAATGGTGGGCTCCATCTGTGCAGGAGAGTCTGCCTGGCACCACACGCATGAGGCTACATATTCATCCACCTGTCGCTCGAGCTCTGGCAACCATACCTTGAGGCATAGGCGGGCCTTGGTCTTCGTGGCCCCTTGGTGGCCTTTATGGGCTAGGCCAATCACCTCTTGGACTTTCGCCTGAGGGACCACGATCCGATCTCCTCTCAACAGGAGCCCGTTTGCTGAGAATTATGGCTCTTCCCGCACTCTCCACAGCTGCTCGAGTGCCACTTTCGCCTCCTGTGTGCGCCCTGTCAACAACTCCAGCACCTCCTCCAGGACTCTTGTTGCATGGCCACTCTGAGGATGCAGAAGCACTCATCCTGGGCAGTCGCCGCCTCCAGTTCCTCCAGTGGCAGGGCATTTGGGATGGCCGCCTCGACCACCAGCTGAACGTGATCATCAGCCTCTTCTGCACAGGCATCCCCCTCGCCATTGTGCTGACCTCTAGGATGGTGAGACAGATAGTCAGCCGCATTGTTGGCACCCGGCCAATATACCAGCGAGACCCCATACTCCAAAAGTGCAGGCATCCACCTTTCTATCCTCGCTGGTGATTTTGACGAGGATCCATTCAGAATAGGTAGCAGGGGCTTATGGTCAGTAACCACTGTCACTGGCCTACCCAGAATGTACAGCCAGAAGTGCCTGCACCCCAAAAGCACAGCCAGCTCCTCCCGTTCTATCTGAGAATATTGCTGTTCCGTCTCAGACAAGGCATTGCTGGCATAGACCACCAGGCAGACACTAGAGTGAGGCCCCAGTTGTGTCAGCACGGCCCCGAGGATAAAAGGGCTAGTGTCCACGATTATCTCGGACTGGAGTGCCGGGTCAAAAAAAGCCATGGTGTCATCCTCCGTGAGGGCGCTCTTAATGTCCTTGAAGGCTGCTTGCTCCAGTGGTCCCCACTGCCACACGGTCTCCTTCTTGGTAAGGGCCCGTAAGGGCTCGGACCTGGACACCAAGTTTTTAATGAAGCTCCCGCAGTAGGTTACCAAGCCCAAGAAGCTTCTAACTTCCGACACATTGTCGGGCGGTTGCGCATCTTTAATGTCTTTTACCTTTCTGGGGTCGGGCGACACTCCACCCTCCTTAAACATGAATCTGAAGAATTCGATTTTTGTCTTCAGAAACTCACATTTCTCGCGATGGAGCGTCAGACCCAAGGATTGCAGCTGTTCGAATGTCTTGACCAGTTTATGCAGGTGGTCCACTTCCGACCTGGCGAACACCAGAATGTCGTTGCTGATGTTCAGTACGCCCTCAAGGTCTGCCATTGCACCCCTGATGATGTTCTGAAAAACCTCTGCCGTGGAAGACACTCCGAAGCAGAGTCGCTTATACCGGTACAGGCCCCGGTGAGTCATGAACCTTGTGATGTATCTTGACTCTCGATGCAAGAGGACTTGATGGTATCCAGTCCTGTGATCAGTTCTGTAATAATGTCATCAATCGTTGGTGTGAGATGTCGCTCCCTCCGGATCACCTTGGGAGTCTCATGTCGACACAAATTCTCACTGAGTCAGGTTGCTTGGGTTTTCTGGCAACCACAATCGGAGATACCAGGGTGTCGGACCCTCCACCTTCTCGATGATGTCGAGGTCTACGAGGTTGTCCAATTCCTTAGCTACCAACTCCCTCAGATGGAAGGGCACCCTGCGGTGCTTGAGGGCAATGGGCTGCACCGATTCATTTATGTGCAGCCTCACTGGGTCACCGGTCATGCGTCCAATCTCTTGGAACAGTTTGACATACTTATGCAGTAGAGTTTGTATGTCCTCCACGTACACCGAGCACGCAAAAATTATGACTCCCAGGGCTTCAGCCGCCACGCCGCTTAGCAGTGTGTTGGTGCTGACAGCATCACGTAGAACCGTGCTTTTATTTTTGATCCTCTGTGCCCCACCTGAGCTACAAATGCACCATCCAGGGGGATAGGTTATGAACCCTCAACCATGAATATTTGAGCCTTCGGGGTTGAGAGTTTCGGGGGGAGGTCCATGGCATCATAGTGCTCTCAGGCCATCACATTGACCGACGCCCCCGTGTCCACCAGCACCGGAATGGGAGAGTCATTGACTGCCACGATGCACCTCCGCTGTCTTTGGCCCTTGGACTTGAGGGATTCAATGCTCGACACAAAGAAAATGTTTTCCTCTTCCTCCTCCTCCTTGTCAGGTTGTGTGCCCTCCTCCCCTTGGTCCACCTGGGTGACATTGGGAGGGCGAGACTGTCTGAAGAACCCAGACCGTACTGGGCCCCTGGGCACCATCACCGGCAGGGACACTCTGCACACCTGGGCATAGTGGTCTGCCAGGCCGCACCGCCCACATGTTCTTCCTGCTGCTGGGCATTCTGCAGGGTGGGGCAGGTCATACCCACACTTTTGGCATGCTTCTCCCGGCTTTTTGCCCCTGTCACAGACATTTTCAACCGGCCTCCTGGCACCCCTGCCACCACGCCCTACAGCGCAGACCTCCTCTGACTTGATAGGACGAGTGCCTGCTTCCATCCTTGACGCACGTACCTTCCGATATCTCCTGGCAGCGACCCAGCTCTAGGATGCAAGGTAGCGTGATCCCCGGTTCTCTTAGCACTTGTCTCAGTAGTTTTCTTGAGGAACACCCTTGGATGAGCTGGTTCCTGACCATGTCGTCCGGGTTGTCCCATGCACATGCCACTGACAGCCTCCTGAGGCGGCCATAGAAAGTGTCCAGCGTCTCATCCTCCTTCTAGCAAGTGGACAGCATGACAAAACGCTCGTAGTGAGCATTGGCCAGGGGGAGGAAGTAATTGTGTAAAGCAGTCTCAGCTGTGCCATAGGATGCATCTGTAGGCTCGAGGGAATCAAAAATCTTGTGCACCGCAGGTCCGGTGGCATACTGCAACGTGGCCAGCTTGCTGTCATCACTGGTTTCCATTGTTGCCTGAAAATACATGTCTAAGCGATCAACCCATCGCCTCCACCTAGGCCCCAGGCTGGATGGAGGGCCAGACACATGAAACTTGGGGATGGGTGGAAGGGCCGCCAGGGCCCTCATCTGGGCCATTGCTGGAGGTGGGGGTAGTCCTTGAGGCTGCTGTTGTGCTGCTGGCTGCCCTCCATCCTGGTTCGCTGGATCTCTCATGGGTCAAGCGCACTAGCACCCCTCTTAGATTGCACAGGGGCCACAAAGCACCCAGCCAGATTTGCCTACTGAGGCCACCTTGATCTTCCAAACTTCCACACCAGGTCACACACAGGACAAAACCCCTGCAGGCCTTCTTGATCTTCAGACATCCCCACCAGCACAGCTCCAGGGCACAGAGCACCCAACAGAAAGTCTAGACAGGGTAGATGGCCACTGAAGGTGTAACCAGGCCCCCAAATTTCAGTGAGGAGTGTCCAAAAATTGAGCCAGGGAAGTCTAGGGGACATGCATAGAACAGCCAGTATCCACCCAGTACCTCACCTTCACTCAACAAGATTCACCTATAAAATTGAAGAAACATCAAAATTCTAGGGATGTCCAAGTAGGAATAGCTGTCAACTATTCAAATTTCCAAAAATTATGTTTGGATGGCATTCACGGCCCCTCCGTATCGCTGCGAAACATCCGTGTCATGAAGGAAAAAATGGTTGCCGCTGGGTGACCCGCCCCCAGATGTAGAACGAGTGGATTCTGTCCCTCGTTCATGTACAAAAATTGCAGCAATTGTCACCGCCGGGTCTGGGTTTGTCACTGGCCTCGTCGCCACTGTTGGGGGGGGTGTTCCATACCCCTAGAGATCTTCTGTGAGCCCCCAGCCCCCCTCTGGTACAGACTCACACAGAGACGTGTTATAGGCTCAGGCTTCCCGGTCGCACTGCTGACGCAGGCACGGCTCCTTTCTTTAAAGGCACTCGGCGGAGTGCGTCAGTCTGCCGTGTGCTGAATCCCTTAAAGGGACAGCACCACAGGGAGCATGGATGAAATGGAAATCCCTTGCCTTTTTGTATAAGATATTGTGCCCTCCTGAACACTCACTGTACAGTGAACTCCCTGTTGAAAAAGGAGAGCATTCCCTGCATCATAAAATGGTTTGAGGATTGTAATGTAATTATGTCTCAATTCGATCGCTCTGCTGATTCTCTTGAGATCTGTCCACAATTGGTAAAAAAGCCTCTCTGAGAGTCCGATTGGTGAAAGATGTAAGAGACAGTGACTAGTTATACTCTCTTTTATGCGGTACTCTCGAGAGAAAACTTTGTATGAATCAAAGCTGTACATTAATAGGTTTCCTTGTCCAAACATGAGGGCCACACTCTTAGGATTACGATTCAATCTTATGCAAACTATGGAGGCAGAGGGTGCTCATAGTGGGGTAGAAAAAGATATGAGCTTCTGTAAGAACAAAGAACAACTGCAAACATTGGAGTATTTACTTACGGAATTTCCATCAACACCTGCAGCTAGGCACAAGCACTTTAGCTGATTTTTATTCAATCAAAGAATCTATGCGCTCAAGCATTTTTGGAATAGGATTTTAATTGTTTCAGAAGTTTCTCTAGTAGTAAGGTTCATAGAGGAAAACATTGAGTTGATTTAGTCATTTTAAGTGTGTTTTACAATGTATGCAATGTCTATATGTGAATGTAATAAGTATGTGTGTATTATAATTGTTAACTTAGAATTGGTATTTGATTGTATGAATTAATTTAAATGTTGTTAATGGTATTTTAATTGGCTTAATAATGTGTATGGTTTGTCTAACTGTTTGTATATGAATCAGAATCTAGCACACAGTCAAGCTCTACATACACACTACCTTTACAGCATGTGTATCATGGTTTCAATGTAGTATAACCACATGAAGTCCTCAACTTAAAATTAATACTGTCACCGAATAAAAACAACCACCCCAAACATGTGATGTCATCACTGTTATCATTGATGATGTAATTTATGATGTCATCTTTGATGTCCTAGGTGTTATTCTTAGCAATGCATGGCAGTCGAGCTAGTTATGGTTGCATAGTATACCATACCATAACTGGCACATATCTTGTTTTTTTGAAATTCTACTTTACCATAACATCTCTTTAACAAATGTTTTTCACTGAATTTCATGGGTTTTTAATATTAGAACTTAACCATAACAAAGTTTAGTGCAAATTCGTTAAACAGCACCAGATTTACAAGCCGCCCCCAAACTGCTCTACCTATGGTTTGAACAACTTAACCATAACTACGGGGCCGCTACCGCAGGCACTGTAAAATTTTACAGGGCCTGCGGTAGCGGCCCTGTAGTTGTGGTTAAATTGCTCAACCCATAGGAAGAGCACTTTTTGGGTGGCTTATAACTTCAACCCCACCTAAAGTATATGGCTCCTTCAGATTGATCCTGCAAAGTTTGGTGAGGTTTCATGCAGGGGGGCAAAGTTATAGGGAGCGTCCCAAAATTTGTGTTTTTTTCCATAGACCCAATGCAAAGAAAATGTTGATCATGCCTACAGCCCAAACCGCTGGACGGATTTTCACCAAATTTGCGGCAGGAGCGGCAACTTGGTTGTAAATTTGGTGTAAATCCATCCAATAGTTTCTTTTTAAACGACCAAAAAGTAGGTCAAAAGGAGTTTTTGATATCTGGATTCGGTCCGTGGACTTACTTCCCTGTTTGGTCCGTGTAAGGGTGTCTGATTGGCCAGAGGACAGCGTGATATACATGAACATTGGGCGCAACCGCTGATTGGATGGTAAAGAGCGTGAGGTGATTAATATTTTTGGAAACGCTGCCATGTTGGATCTCTGGACAGCTGTCGGTTTCCACTGACAGCGCAGTGGGGGGAAAGTCTAGGAAACGCATTTTCCGTTATTTGGTGGTGAAAATAGGGGTTTAGAAGGGCGGGGGAGTGGAGGAAAGATGATATGGGGCAGGTGTCAAAGCTGTCTGCGGACACTGCGGTAGTTCGGGACAGGGCGTGGAAGGACGGCTTGGAAAAGACATTTGGGGTTGTTTGATGGCTGGAAGAGGGCGTAGAAATGGTAGGGAAGTGGAATGAAGGCAATGTGGAGCTGTTTTTATGGGTGAAAAATGGTTTTGAGATACTGCCGAGTTCGTGATCAATTTTGGTGTCCGTGGACATCATTTTGGTTGCAGGGGGTCAGTGTGAGTTTTATTAGTTGACAGTGTGTGGTACGTACTTGTTATGTAGTTAATTGCATTGTGGTGGTAGAGGCCAGTGGCTAGATTCTGGGGGCATGGCTGCAGGCTATGACCCCAAGAATATGTGCACTGGGCAACCCATTTTTCTCCGCCCTTGGGAAATGGGAACCATCAATCGCCTACTGAAGCCTCGCCATTTCTAACATTATCTAAAAAACGTGATAGACTGATTTACACATTTCAACAACAAACGTCAGAGGGCCTCAACACTAATAAAAAACTTCTGCTTATCTGCTTAGGAAGCATTAGTATCTTTCTGAGGAACCTTTTTTAAGGTGGGTTTCCATGCAGTAGGACCTCAGCGCCCTTCTTTGTAGTTGATGATTAACACTTCATGGTCGCATGAGATTGTAACAACGGAGTTGGTCTGGCTCCTCTACTCCGTTTTGACTTCAAAAACTAAAGCTTGCGGTTACTTTGATTTATTCTCATGAGCCCACATTTTCCAAGAAAAAGAAGACAAATGACCCCTTTTCTCCATATTTTGTGTGAGAATTTTGCTTTAAATTGCACATATTCTGTACTTTTGACAGTGCCCTTTGTGATAACACGTGTTTCGACGATCTCGTCGTCTTTTTCAAATCAGGGCTAATGTTGCTATTTCGGATTCATTCTCCTTAAGTTTTTCAAGATCACGGGTTGTGGTTCAACCCCCATGCTGTTAGTCTGAATTTGTAAACTCAGAATCTTTGCTCTCAAGTCATGGTTTAAATCCCTTAATCGGCATGTCTCGTGTCAACTGTCCGATTACGGGATTTAACCCATGACTTCAGAGCAAAGATTCTGAATTTACAAATTCAGACTAACAGCACGGGTGCTTAGGAAGCATAACTGAGATCATCTGCCTTCATCTCCAGATAGTAACAACGCCCATAGGCGGTATCGAAACCAAAAAGATAGTTTGCCACTAAACAACAGGGAAAGTAATAAAACAAGAACACTGAATTTAACGGCAGGAGTCCCCTACAAAAAGAAGGATCTGCCCACTTCAATTTAGTTTAGTTTAGTTTCGTTATTTGTACCGCACACCGAACCCTGAGGTAACTGGGCACCAAAAACTTAAGCGAGTGTTACAGACACATATCGGAATTTTCAACAACAACAGTAAGTGCAGGTGGTTGACCATGGTCACATGGCGGTTGAAAGTTAAGAGATTCAGTTACAATACTAGGCTGCTATTGTTACAGCGAGACATACAAAGAGATTACCCAGGCATGGTATTTTGAAGGCAGCTGGTTGGTGTTTGTTGAATGTATCTGCTAGGTACTTAGGGCATCCTGTCTGAAGCTGGTGATGTGGGTAGATCTAGCGATGCTCAATGCAGATCTTAAGGCATTGTTTTGAAGGACCTGGAGTTTGTTGAGGTTCCGTTCAGAGGTGCCTAGGAAGAGGTTGTTGCAATAGTCAATTTTGGTTAACACTAATGCCCTGGCTAAAGTAATGCAGTTACTAGGTGAAAGGAATGACTTGCAGGCATTAATCAGCTTGTTAGTGTAGGCAGTTTAGAAGCAGTGGCATTCACTTGCTTTTTGATAGAGAGGGTGGAGTCGAAGTATTACCTCAAGGTTTTGATTTCTTTAGCCACTTTGATCAGATTTCCATTGATTTTGATGGATGCATTCATCCAGGAGTGATGGCCAGTCACATCTCAGTCACATACACATGTACACCATGCCTGTTCTTGATGTTGACAACAACACCCATGTGTCACACCTGTCACACGGGCACGTCTCAAACACATGTAAGAAACCACATGCAGGTCGTAATATGCTGCAGTACAACACACATAGCAAAAGTAACACCGTTGGAATCACGCATGATTCATTGAACACATGTGCAGCACTTTTTGGGACATGCACACAGACCGCTGTACAAGAGGCATACTTGCTGTAAGGCCAAGGTGCACACTCCCACCATACATCAACATGCACATGCACAGTGGAGGACAGCAACACATGTACACTCACCTGACGACTTCAGACGGTGCTGTAAATCGCTGACCTGGGTGTGCAGCGCCGGGTAAAACCTCTCCAGGGCCCGCATGTCGGTGGTGCTCAACCGCTCCAGCAACCCCCTTGGTTCTCACCAGCCTGGAGGAAGCACTGGGCTTTGTTGTGTGTCCTGGACTTCAGGTCCTCCCAGTGCTTGCGCACCTGCTGGTTATCACGGGGTGCCACCCCCTCCGCGTTGATGGCACCCACGATCTGGTCACAGATCAGCTTCTGTCCTTCCTTGCCGCCTTGCATTGCAGGGTTGAAGAGGGCATCATAATGCCTCAGGACATGCTCCACGTGCTCTGTGAAGTTGACAGCCTTCTGCCTCGCTGCCGTTGGGTTGCCACTTGCCTCTGGAGATGTTTGCTCAGACATGGCAACCCTGAGGCAGGTGTGGGTGGGCAAGGTGGTCCTGGGGCTTGGCTGTGTAGGAGTGGTGATGGACAGGCAAGTTGGAAGTCTTCTGAATCAGCTGAGGTGGTCACAGGGCTGATGACAGGAGCACTGGCAATGGCTTGACAGCAGGCACTCCAAAGGCAGGGCAGGTGGGCAGCAGGCACACACAGTGGGCAGGCAGCAGCAGATGGCTCGCAGGAGGCAGCTCAGGGCAGTACGAGGCAGGTAAAATGGCTCATAGGCAGGAGCGTGTGGGTCTTTCGGGTTACTCGCATGGGCAGCCGGAACCAGAGTGATGGTTAAATTGTGCATACGCGCTGGCCGTTAGATGTTAACACGTGCTAGCTGTTGGGTGTTTGTGTTCAGATTCGGGATAAAGGAGTGCGTACGAGAACATCACACGGCTTGTGCGAGTTGGAGCAATCGGACGTGTGGACTTTGGAGATTTTTGGGATGCCACGCATTTTGTTCACTGCTGTGACAGTGCAAACTTCTTATTTTGGTGGGGGATTTGCCTTGGCGCACATGCGTGTGTATTTTTCTTTTTCTGAGGCTAGTGGTGAGTCGCGTATACATTATTCATACTCTGGCTGCCCCAGTGTATTGCGTACCCCCATTACTAATCATCATAGGGGCTGTCATGTGCTCCGTGTATGCATTTTTTGTGTTGCTAGCTGCCAAAGTGTACCGCGTAATGCTTTTTCTTTTCACGTGAGCTACCGAGGGGTCGCATACATGCTTTTTTGATATTTGGGGTGTGTGTGTGTGTTACGCGTCCCATTTATTTTTTCACCAGGGGTAATATTGAGCCTTGCTGGATCATGCTAGTACGTTTTACATCACGTACCCTACCCCCTCACTGCAATTGCCCAGGACAATTGCATAGTACTAATCCATCAGTACCATGATTGGGAAGGCCCCAAGAGGGAAAGGTGGCAGAGGTGGCAAGAGGTGGCCAGGGTCAGGGAGGTGCAGGGAGAGCTGTGCACCACCACCAATAGGGTCAGTGAGCTGCAGGCGATGCTGCTGTCCCCAGCGCCCTGGGTCAGGGAGATGCATGGTAATCTGTTCTCCCCTGCTTTCAGGTTGAGGCACCTGCAGGGGCATCTCCTGTCCCCAACAACCAGGGTCAGGGAGCAACTGCAGTATCTGTTGTTGTCACCCACAGGGACACGACACACAGGGGCAGCTGAGGCCTGTGTGTCCAAGGAGAAGGGACGGGAACACAAAACACCTGGCCACAGCATCCTGGGTCAGGGAGCTGCATGATCATCTGCTCTCCTCTGCTCCCAGGTTGAGGCACCTGCAGGGGCAGCTCCTGTCCCCAACAACCAGGGTCAGGGAGTAACTGCAGTATCTGTTGTCGTCCCCACCCCCAGGGACACGGACACACAGGGGAAGCTGATGCCTGTGGGTCCAAGGAGAAGGGATGGCAATGCACAACACCTGACCACAGCACCCTGGGTCAGGGAGCTGCAGGGCCAGTATCTGATACAACATCAGTGGGTTATGCCATGACCCAGGTCACTAGTGGTTCAGCCCCTAATGCCCTGAGTGGTTGTAGCCAGAGAGGGTCTGCACCACCTTCCAAGAGGCAGAAGCGTGCAGGACAGGGAAAGGCTCAATCCAAAATCACGGCAAAGGAGACCGCCACGTTGAGGAAAAGGAGCTTCAATGATCATGAACTCAAGTACCTTGTGGACTACGTGCGCGATCACCACTGTGACATGTGCATGGGGTCAGAGAGCACCCATACTTCTGCTCAGCATATGGTCCACTGGCAGCGAGTCACAAATGGCATCAACGCCTTGGGGAATGAGAGGCACACCACTCGTGAGGTCATGAAGTGGTGGAATGACCTCTACCGTCGTACCAAAAAAAAGCTGGGTGCCAACCTTGCTTTTGCTATGGTGACTGGAGGTGGGTCACCGCAGGAGGAGGAGCTCACTCCACATGAAGAGCCCATGAGCGAGTTGATTCACGTGGATCAGATCCAAGACGTGGGAGGCCTGCCAGAGTATGAGGAAACATCCGGTGAGTGAAGAAGTGTGTGCATCCAGAATATATGTATGTAGATTGTATGAATTGGTATGATTGTGTGGCGCTTCTGCCTGCATTTGTATGACTGCCATGGGTGAACCATGTCATGGTCTACTGACTCGTGCTTAGTGTACTGCAGAGTGCATACAACACATGAGCTGCACATCGGTTGAACATGGCTTTGTGACCGTAGTCATCCACAACCGTCAGATACTAATACACATTTCCAGCATGCCAACACAATGTTGCATCTGGCTATGTACATAAGTGAAGTTAGTGACTCAGCTATGCCAGTCAAGTGCTTGTGTCTGAAGCACGTGATATTGATCATGTATTGCATGTAGTAGATGTTCCATCCACACATGTCCATAGGTGGCTTCATGCTACACATACCTTCCATGCACACTGTCAGCATGTGGGACATTGTGCCATGAGTGTCCTAGAATTTTACTACACCATGCAAATCCCTGCTACAGCTATTGCACTGAGTCCCTTTGTAAGAAATCAGTCTGGAGTCATCCATGTTGACCTGCCACACTGGCTCCCCCCACCCCCATGGGTGCACTGCCCTCTGCCTCTTGTGTGTCACTGTCTCCTCTTCCTATCTCCAAGCACATGTCCTCACACTCTCCACATCACACACCTGTGACACCACACATGTCTGTTGGGAATGTTTGCAGTGCTTACATGGTCAGGGACATGGGATGTGGTGGCAAGTCTGCAGACGCCATGATTTCTGGGATTTCTGTACATAGTGTATGAATGCAAATAATGGCATGTTAACATGCATGTAAATGTGTTGCAGGACAGCATTGTGATGACAATGCATGTAGTAGAAGCAATTAACATGATTCTTCATGTCTTTATGTGTCCATGTGAAGGTGAAGAGCCACCAGATTCAGGGGAGGAGGTAGAGGAGGAGCGGGAACCTGAGCCCCGACAGAGCACCAATGGAGGACGTGTTGTGGCAGGCCATGAGAATCCACTGGCGCTACAGTCCATCTGGGGCACGACTCAGTATGAGTCCAACTCCAATGATACCAGTGGCTCTGGTGGTGAGTTGGACATCCATTCCCGTATGCTGTCGGAGGTGAGTGCATCAAGTGGTGGTGCTGATGTAGCCTGTGCATCTGCAGTGGGTAACATCCCCTCACAGGGCGTGTCAGTGTTGCCACGTCTGTCTGTGGTGGTTATGGCTGCAAGTCCATGCTCCACTGTATTGGCATCTGGTCCTGGGATGGATGACCCAGGGAGGGATGCAGTTCTGCAGCCACAGACAGCGGCTTCACATCAAGGGCCACGCTCCCTTGGGTCCAGCAGCTGTGGGGCACGCACACATGGCACACGTGTAGCAGCTGGGGATACTGTGTGGGAGCAGTCAATGTTGCGTGTTGTACAGCAACAGGCCGCTTACTATGAGGCGTTGGCTCAGGGCATGGATAGGGTGGCCAATTCCATGTTCTCATGAGAAACACAGGTAGTGCGACAGCTGCAGGCTTTGCGGTCCACATGCCGTTCACATAGGCTGCACATGGTGGCCAGCAACAGGAGCCAACGGGCCAACCTGAGGTCTCTGCAGGCTTCCCTGGTTTCAGAGGGTCGGGCCCACAGGGCAGCCCTGAGGTGAGAGTTACTGGCCCTCAGAGCTTCAATGGAAGAGTGAGAGGCTGCCTGCAGTACACAGTGCCAACAGCAGATGGAACTGTTTAGTCATACCATCTCGGAGGAACTCCGTGCATCCCATGAGGTGTTGCATGCGGACCTCTGAGGATTCATGTTCCAGATGCATTCATCTGGGTCCCGCCTTGCCTCTGCCATGGAGGACCAGGCCAGGGCCTTATGTGGTCAACCTCCCCTACCACCACCACCTTCGCATCCTACACAGGAAGGTGGCGACAGCAGCGACAGCCCTTCAAATCCATGATAGCCGTGCAGTCCATGTACCCATGGAGGGAATTGTTTTTTCAACTTCCACACATGTGTGTGTTGGTGTGCACCCTGCCCCTCCCCCCTCCTGGGTGGACCCCCACTCGTCCAAGATGGACATTTATTTTCTTTTTTCCACCCCCCGTCCAGATGTTGGCATGTCATATTTTGTTTTGCCCTTTCCTGATTGTGGTCTTTGTTATTTTTTGCATTCATTGCCCTTGAGGTGTGCCATTAACTCCTCAGGGACTAACATGTGTGGTGGTGTACGTGCAGGCATGCCTGGTGAACTAATCAAACATGTTTGCGTGGGGGCGCAGCGGGTGGCATGTGCAGGTAATCATAGCTTTGTTTTTCCATGGGACATGTGTGCTGTGTCAATTATACTGCACAATGTCTGTTTGGATATGTTCGCCCATGTTGTTCCAGTAATCCGTGATGTTGCGGTGACTGCTGCCCCACGTGAGACATCCTGCACCATTCGAAGTCCTCATGCCCTCCACCAGACAATGTTGTTCCTTTATCAAATCAAGGAACACACTTACTGTTGAAGGTCATGTGGGATTTACAGCATTCATACACCGTTATTTGGTAAGCATTTTGTAACGCTTACCTCATAAACTCTGCGGGAGCACTTCTCTGGAAAATCTGGTTGTACTATTCTTAGTGTGCGTTGTAAATCGATGTGGTCAGGTTATCTAAGAAAAAACATTCAGCAATCCTCAATATGCTTGTAAAATACACAATTCAGTAATTACTTCTCTAACTCTCTCGGGTCTTTACCTTTTATTATTTGTTGGTGAGCTCTCCATCCTGCTTCTATGCAGGGGCGCTTGTTCTGAAGAATGGGTATGAATTGGAAGTTTCTAAAGAGAGTAATGACCCCTAGTGTGCGTGATCTGAGAGAGAGAGCTATTGGGGAAAGGTAAGGAGATGGAAAACTTCCCTTGACAAGAATAGAACAAGACAAGGAACTCCTAACCTTCCTAAACCAAAAAATGAGGAAAGCCTATATGTGCGTGTGAACAAGTGAACAGACGAAGTCAACTGCTGAGAAAATGTATAGATTCCCCTCTGGACATTAACAATCAAGGTGAACTACACCTTTACACTCTCAACAATGTGCTTGCCTTTATTACATGGTACACTAGCCTCGTGCGGAATGTGCGGTAGCTAACTAGAGGGAGAAAACTTTCAACAGCTAACTAATATGACCCTAGTAGGTTCCGCTGACTGGAAAAATTGTAACACACAATATATGATAACTAAACCCTACGTCACAGGGATGCAGTTCCCTACAGTGTGTGTAGAGGGCTGACTGACTGACAGAGGAACAACTTATTACAGCTGACACGAAAACAAGGTAATTCAACTGACTGGAAAATGCACGCTGCCAAACTAGTGATCACTAAAACAAGTGCGCACAATGAACATTGACAGGCAATACTTGCGATAACGTAGGTTGAAAAGATAACGAGCTTCAAACAGCTGACGGAGATTCAACGGAAATATTCCGCTGACAGGAATGAGCGCGGCAACAGCGCTGCGGCAGACGTGAAGACAACTGCTGATAATGCTGACTGAAAAAACTAACACAATGGAATACTGTGGCAATGACTGGGATGTTACCAGGCTAACTTCAGAGGGAACAATGGAAACTACGGTGAAGAATATTTCAAGAATGGGCTGAGGTAAACTGTGACTGGAACTGGCACAGTGGTAAGCGTACACTGCGAAGCAGACGACGCGAAGCGCGGAACAGGAGCGGGGAGGGGCATATATGTGCAGCGAGTGTGAAGCACTAGACCATTACTATTACTTCCCATAGGACCACTAGGCTGCCATCTTAGGTAATGAGGAAGTGTCTTCTGCCCTATAGCATAGACATGGTTTTTTCCTTGTTCCGACCAAGCATGATAAGCCGTGGTCCACAAATTCTTAGAGGCTAATCTAGGGGCATGACCCATGCTCATGACAGTATTCCCCCCAAAGCCCCTCCTAAGCCAGAATCCCCCTCTGTAGGTTTGCACGGATTATTTCTATGAAAGGCTCTCAGCAATCTATGTGCATGAATGTTCTCTTGGGGTTCCCATGTTCTATCCTGAGGACCATACCCTTTCCAGTCCACCAAATAGAACAACTTTTTGCGCACCACCTTGGAGTCCAGAATAGCCTTGACTTCATACTCTGGCTGATCGGTCTCAACTTCCACTGGAGCTGGTGCTTCTTGAATTCTGGTATTTGGGCTGACTGGTTTCAACAAGGAAACGTGAAACACCGGGTGGATTTTTAACTTCTTGGGAAGAGTCAATTTCATGGCCACTGAATTAATCACTTTTTCAATGGTAAATGGTCCCAGAAATCTTGGAAGAAATTTTCGTGACCCTTTCAATGTTAAGCTTTTGGTAGACAGCCACGCCAAATCTCCCACCTTGTACTCCGGATTGTTCTTTCTTTTTAGATCAGCAAATTTCTTCTGGGCCTCCTTGGCAACAAACAAATGCTCTCGTGCCTTGACCAGGGCGGCGGCAATTTTTTGGTGCAGAGTTTTCACAGCTGGCATTTCTAAGGGTTCGGGAGGATCATAGGCAGACGTCTGAGGATGCTGTCCATGTAAGGTAAAAAATGGACTCAAACCTGTGGAGGCATGTACAGAGTTATTGTAAGCGTATTCAGCTACCATTAGACATTCAACAAGGTGTCTTCAGACTGATGCAACATACACCGGAGGTACTGTTCCAAGGTTTGATTAGTTCTCTCGGTTTGTCCGTCCGTTTGTGGATGATGACTGGTGGACAAGCGAACCTCCACCTTGGCTAGTTCGCAGCATTTTTTCCAGAATTTGGAAACAAACTGGCTTCCTCGATCAGAAACTACTATTGAAGGAAAACCATGTAGCCTTACCACATTCTCCAAAAATGTTTTAGCCAGGACCGAGGCTGTAGGTAGGCCCTTCAATGCTACGAAATGCGCCATCTTTGAAAAAAGATCCACCACCACCAATATGGTATCATACCCATCACACTTGGGTAGATCTGTGATGAAGTCCATAGATAGAGTATGCCAGGGTGCAGGTGGCACACTCAACGGTTGAAGAAGGCCAGCAGGTTTACTCTTTTGATTTTTGTTTTGAGCACAATTTCCGCAAGTTTTCAAGAATTGAACTACATCTCTTCGCCAAGTGGGCCACCAATTTCACCTTTTCCATGGTTTTGGTAATTCCAGGATGACCCTCCAGCAAGGCCCCACGATAGTCGGAAATTACTTGAACTTGCAGCCTAGTCGTGGGCAGATACAGGCGATTACAATAGAATGGTAAACCATCCAGAACACTGAAGTTTTATCCCTTTGCTTCCCATTTCTGCAGTTCATCGGAGGTCATGCTGATTTTGACTTCCTCTCTCAGTTTCTCCCATGACGAATCTGTTGAACCCACTACTCCAAGCACCTTTTCCCCAGAAATAATTTCCACAGGAACGGGAGGCACATAAGCTTCTTCACCTTTTCCAATACGAGATAGGGCATCTGCCTTTCCATTTCGCACCCCCGGCCTGAATGTGATGACGAAGTCATATTCGGCAAAAAAGAGGGCCCAATGTAGTTGACGGGAGGATTGTGCCTTAGCCGAGCGGAGTTACTGCAAGTTGCGGTGGTCCGTAAAAATGGTAACAGTATGTCTTGCCCCAAGTAGGTGATGTCTCCATTCCTTAAGTGCACACTTGATGGCCAACAACTCCTTATCAGTAATTGTATAGTTGAGCTCTGCGGAGGAGAATTTCTTGGACCAAAAGGCCACTGGATGCAATTCGTGGGAGTCCGGGTTGCGCTGTGATAACACTGCCCCCATGGCCACATTAGAAGCGTCTGTTTCCACCACAAACGGAAGATCCGGCCGGGGATGCTGGAGGACTGGGGCTGGGGTAAATCTCTCCTTTAATTTTGTTAAAAGCCTCATCTGCCTCTGTAGTCCAATCAATTTTTTTGTTCTTTTTGAGTAAGGACGTAATGGGATGAACTAATCACGAGAAATCAGACACAAATCGTCGATAAAAATTTGCAAACCCTAGAAAACTTTGAATTCCTTTAACAGACTTGGGTGCAGGCCAGGTGAGAATTGCATCAACTTTTCGATTGTCCATCTTGACTCCTTGTGGCGACAAAATGAACCCCAAGAACTCAACTTCTGGAACGTGGAAGTGCCATTTTTCCAGTTTAACGTACAGAGAGTTTTCCTTTAGTCGTTGGAGAACAGTGGTCACATGCTTGACATGTTCCAAAGGGTTATCAGAAAAGATTAGAATGTCATCCACATAGTCTACCACACAAATATCCAACATATCTCTGAAAATGTCATTCATAAAGGATTGAAAGGCAGCTGGAGCATTCCACAGCCCGAAAGGCATCACCTTGTATTCAAAGAGCCCGTATCTGGTTTGAAATGCAGTTTTCCACTCATCTCCCTCTTTTATGCAAATTAGATGATATGCACCTCTGAGGTCTAACTTAGTGAAAATTTGCGCCTGTTTTACTTGGTCCAACAATGTAGAGATGAGTGGAAGGGGGTAGCGATTCTTTACAGTGATTTGATTTAGAGCTCAGTAGTCTATACAAGTTCTTAACTCCCCTTCCATTTTGGGCACAAAAAATAGGGGTGATGCTGCTGGGGATTTAGATGATCTGATAAACCCATTAGCCAGATACTGATCCAAATACGTTTTCAAATGGACATTTTCCTTTTCTGTCAAAGCATAAATTTGACTGCACGGAAGCTGGGATCCAGGAATTAAGTCAATTTGACAATCGTAAGGTCTGTGAGGGGGCAGTACTTCGGCTTGTTTTCCTCTTGGAACACCTCTTGGAATCTCCGTTATTCATGGGGCAAGGAGCCTATAAGACCTAGAGTGTTTTCTGTAGACCCCTCCTGTTGCATTATCTCCACTGAAGCTTCCGTAGAATTGCAGGAGTTCAGACATTCAGGAGCAAAGGTCAAAGTTCTGGTTCGCCAATTGATCAATGAGTTATGCTTTTCCAACCACGGTATTCCCAAAATAATCTGGAACTGTGGAGCTCGAATCAGGTCAAAAGAGATCCTCTCTCTGTGTCCATCCTGGCAGAGCATAATAAGGTTGCTAATGCACTGTGTAACAGGACCTGACACTAATGGAGTGCCGTCGACCCCAGATACATTTTCTGCCTTTAACTTATCCGTTAAGGAAAATCCCAATTTGCTAGCCAGGTGAAGATCCATATAATTTCCAGTAGCCCCACAATCGATATAAGCAGTCAACTCATGCCTTATAGTGGGAATCTCATGACTAAATAGGATGCTTGGAAACACAAACTGCGAGGTCACTGAAACCTTATCCACGCTCGACAAGCTGACCTCTACACTTGCCGGGCACTGGAGTTTTCCGAATTCTGGTCCTTCTTGTCTTGACTCACTCCTCCCAAAGGTTTCCGTGCCGGTTTCACTGGGCAGTCCTTTAAGAAGGGACCCGCCTTACCACAGTATAGACATAACTTTTGTTGACGTCTTTTCTCTCTCTCCATCTGAGAAATCGGGCCTCAAATACCCCCCAACTGCATGGGTTCCGAGTGAGTATCTAGTCCTGATCTTGCAACTGGTTCTCTTGGGCGAACCACATACGCTCGATTGTCTTGGCGAGCACGATCAGTCCTACAATCTTGTAGCCTGTGGTCTAACTGAATAGTTAAATCAATGAAGTCATTGATATTCTCCGGTGGGTTCACCACTTGTGCCAAAACTTCCTTTAATTCACTACACAGACCTCGATAAAACAAAGTTGTTCTTTTTTCCGTAGGCCAATTGGTTTCTGCCACCAACCTGTTAAAGGTGGCCACATATGCCAACAATTCTTGATTGCCTTGTTTCAATGACAGCAACTCGCCATCCAACGCCTGTCCTTGAGTGTGTCGAGCAAAAAGCCTTTCCAATTCTTTCTGAAATTCCTGAAAATTTTGCAACACAGGATCGTCCCTATTTACAAGGGGTATGGACCAATCTGCCGCATAGCCGCCCAAATAAGATAACACGAAAGCCACCTTTGATTGATCTGTGGGGAACACTCCAGGTCTGCACAAAAAATGTAATCTGCATTGATTTAAAAATACAGCAAATTTCTTTGGATCTCCTGTAAAGCGCTCTGGAGGAGCTAACGGAACGTTTCCAGGAATGACCACTTGGACTGGAGCCTGGGGCACCGTAGATGCAGAAGCCTGGGGATTACGTAATGGTAGCGGTACCTGACCTGCTTGAGCCTGTAACAGTTGACGAGCCAATTCTTCAGTTCGATCTTTATTCACCACCAGCTCTCTTCTAAGGGCATTGGTCTCAGACCGAGCTGCGTGGACTTCAGCTCGTAATTCCCCCAAAAGTTGAGTTAATTGGTCCATCTCAGTATTTTCCATGAATGCTCAGACAGAGTATTTTTCAACACGGCTTCGCGTTCTGTAACGCTTACCTCATAAACTCTGCGGGAGCACTTCTCTGGAAAATCTGGTTGTATTATTCTTAGTGTGCGTTGTAAATCGATGTGGTCAGGTTATCTAAGAAAAAACATTCAGCAATCCTCAATATGCTTGTAAAATACACAATACAGTAATTACTTCTCTAACTCTCTCGGGTCTTTACCTTTTATTATTTGTTGGTGAGCTCTCCATCCTGCTTCTACGCAGGGGCGCTGAAGAATGGGGATGAATTGGAAGTTTCTAAAAAGAGTAATGACCCCTAGTGTGTGTGATCTCAGAGAGAGAGCTATTGGGGAAAGGTAAGGAGATGGAAAACTTCCCTTGACAAGAATAGAACAAGACAAGGAACTCCTAACCTTCCTAAACCAAAAAATGAGGAAAGCCTATATGTGCGTGTGAACAAGTGAACAGACGAAGTCAACTGCTGAGAAAATGTATAGATTCCCCTCTGTACATTAACAACCAAGGTGAACTACACCTTTACACTCTCAACAATGTGCTTGCCTTTATTACCTGGTACACTAGCCTCGTGCGGAATGTGCGGTAGCTAACTAGAGGGAGAAAACTTTCAACAGCTAACTAATATGACCCTAGTAGGTTCCGCTGACTGGAAAAATTGCAACACCCAATATATGATAACTAAACCCTACGTCACAGGGCTGCAGTTCCCTACAGTGTGTGTAGAGGGCTGACTGACTGACAGAGGAACAACTTATTACAGCTGACACGAAAACAAGGTAATTCAACTGACTGGAAAATGCACGCTGCCAAAATAGTGATCACTAAAACAAGTGCGCACATTAAACATTGACAGGCAATACTTGCGATAACGTAAGTTGAAAAGATAACGAACTTCAAACAGCTGACAGAGATTCAACTGAAACATTCCAGTGACAGGAAAGTGCACGGCAACAGCGCTGCGGCAGACGTGAAGGCAATTGCTGATAATGCTGACTGAAAAATCTAACACGATGGGACATTGTGGCAATGACTGGGATGTTACCAGGCTAACTTCAGAGGGAACAATGGAAACTACGGTGAAGAATATTTCAAGAATGGGCTGAGGTAAACTGTGACTGACACCGCGGTAAGCGTACACTGCGAAGCAGACGACGCGAAGCACGGAACAGGAGCGGGGAGGGGCTTATATGTGCAGCAAGTGTGAAGCACCAGACCATTACTATCACTTCCCATAGGACCACTAGGCTGCCATCTTAGGTAATGAGGAAGTGTCTTCTGCCCTATAGCCTAGACATGGTTTTTTCCTTATTCCGACCAAGCATGATAAGCCGTGGTCCACGAATTCTTAGAGGCTAATCTAGGGGCATGACCCATGCTCATGACACATTTGGACTGTTTTACATGTTGTGCATGCTTCATTGTTGGTCATCTTTGATGCATGTGTAGGTTCTCTTATGTGTCCTTTGCATGTGCTCACATGGTGTTGTGGTCATTTCATTGGAGCTCATGTCACTCTTACCTACCTATTTTTTTAATTATTATTTGTATATGGTTTACATATGAAACCTTTACAATTGCATTTAATAGGAACAATTCATGAAAAAAGTATTAGAACAAAAATAAAATGTATAAAATCAGTGCAGAAACATAACATTCTACAGTTTCGAAAATCAGCATGGATTCCAAATTCATACAGAACAAGGCATTACAAACAACCATAGTTTGCAAAAGCTTGAATGGTATAAACCAGGCTTGTCCAACCTTTTTGAATGTGGGGCCGAAGCATTAGCTTTTTTGTCACCCAGTGGGCCGGCGAGCCAAAAGTGAACAACCTCAGCCAAAGCAGTATATTAAAAAGTGATAGTGTGACCTTTGACACAATAGCATCACAGGCAATGATGCGCCATGCAGTCCCAAAGATAGCTTTTGGTGTCAGGGGCCGTGAGTATCTAAGGGAGCCCCTCCATCAAATGATCCGAGGTCAGTTGCTTATGATTTCTTTCAGGTGTGTATTTTCCTGAAATAGTGGGGTCGACCGAGCGTAGTGAGGGAGCTATGAGGATCTAGGGAGGGTTTAGGGGAGGCTCCCCCTTCAAGAATATTTTTTCAAATATGGGGTTTAAATGGTGCATTTTACAGCAGAAAAGGTGACCAAAAATCCATAAGTTTACAATCAGTTCTAAAGGGGAACATGAAAATTCCAGCAGACAAGAACATTTTACAACAGAGCACATTTTAATGATCTATGTGTCCACAGTGTAAGACAGCACTGTCACTGATGCAACATATTGTCATACTGGTTGTGCTCAAAATATGCCTCTGTAGCAACATGTCTACCCTGGCTGTTCCCAATGTAGGCCAGCATTGTCCTGTACAAAGCATGATTGATGCTGCCTGAGCATGTGCAGTGTGCCCAATACATATGCCAGCTTATCTCTAATACACATTCATTACTTCCGTGTTAATGATTGATGCCGCCTGTGCAGTGTTGTGCCAATACATATGCCAGTTTATCTCTGTAATACACATTCATTACTTCTGTGTTAATGATTGATGCCGCCTCTGCAGTGTTGTGCCCAATACATATGGCAGCTTCTCTCTCTAAAACACATTCATTACTTCTGTGTTAATGAGTGATGCTGCCTGTGCAGTGTGCCCAATACTCATGGCAGCTTATCGCTGTGATACACATTCATTACTTCTGTGTTAATCATTGAGGCTGCCTGTCCAGTGTGCCCAGTACATATGGCAGCTTATCTCTGTAATACATATTCATTACTTCTGTATTAATGAAAGAAGCATGATCCAATTCAACAGATAAAATGTGGAAAAGCGATCACCCAAATGTGAGCCTAATTGAAGAAACTCAATGTGAGCACAATCTTAAAGTATGGAGAACTAGACATGGCCGGGTGCCCTCCTCTCCCAGCACCCAGCGGCGGCCGGTGCGCCGGTACTCGGATCACTCCAGCCGAGCTGAGGGCCATGTTGTAGGAACCAGGGAGGGAATTGACCTCATGGTGTCTGTTGTAAAGCCCATTGTCTTGGATCTGGTGGGCTACAGTGTTATGCGCTCTGAAAATTCACTCCCCAGCTGGCCTTCCTTAAAAAAGGCGCACAGACACCTCCCAAGGCCTCGTCCAGATTAGCACTTGTCAGTTGCAAAAACAAAAACTCGATAGAGCCCCAGGCATTTTACCTGCTGTGCTGCTTTTCCGAGTATGGATGGCGTGATTGTGTTGCCTAGCCATTTTGGCAAAGAATTAATTCCCACATGCGGTAAAATCATGTGGAAAATCACTCCTTTTGTGACGCAATTTGAACAGTACCCAAGGGGGAGGTTTTTGTCAAAACATGATGCAAATTGTACCCTCCCTCCCCAGACGGAATGTTCAAACATTAAGGCGGCCCACGCTGCTTTTGAGCCTCTGAGATACTGCTGGCCAGATACTTGTGTTTCGGTGTATCTGGCCAGCAGTATCCGAGAGGCTCAAAAGCACTGCATGCCGCAAACAGCCATCTGAAAATATAGCAGGCAGTAGTTCCCACTGCTGGAGGCAAGGAGAACTAGGCCTCGGTGTGCACCGCACGTGGCACTGTGAACCTGGGCTGGGCTGAGCTGCTGGCTCACGCAGGCTCTGCCCTGGGCTCGGCAACACAGATATTTGAAGGTGACACTGTGTGCCCGTCACTCCACTCACACACATTACATGATTATGATTTCCCTTGGCTGAGAAACAGCCAATGGAAATAGTATTACCAGAGTGTTAAAATTTCCCATATAGAGAGCCCTCAAGCCTTTCACTTCAACACAGTCTAAAAACAGATGGCGGGCAGTTTCAATGACCCCTGGAATATGACAAAAGCGACAAAGGGTATTGGATTCTTTGATCACCTTCCTTCTATACAAAACTTCCTTGGTAGGAAGAATATTCCATTTGAGTTTCAGAAGAAGGGAGCGATAATAACTGTTAGGGAATTGTGTCATAATACAAGACAAAGTTCCTCTCTTCTTATGATCAAATGTTAGATCACTAAGAGAAGGATAAGAATGACATTTCTCAATTGTACTGCTCCAATCATGAGAGTAGAGGAGTTTTTTTACCTTGTCCGGTTTTGTAATCAGGGTTGCCCTGTCCGTGAATAGGCCCAACAGTGTCCTATCACAGAGCTCTCTGAACTTAGAGAGATATAAATTATGAACCAAACATCCCTGTGAAAAAAGAATTTTGCCCAAATCAACATAGAGGGAATCCTCTTTTGTACAGAGCAAAGAACGAAAGAGAGCCAATACCCGCCAATGGGATTTGGCTCTCAGAGACACAAGACCCAATTCAAACCGTATAGCCGCAGTTGGAATGCTGTTAGGAAATTTCATTAGCTTTCTCCAGAAAATGCCCTCTATGGAATCCCAAAAAGGATAGATATCCAAATAGTAGAATTTCATACCATATATTAGCTTCGGGACAACCTTTCCTTCAAAAAAATCTACCACTGGCTTAAAGGAGAACCTGCCATATTTTTTGTCCATCTTGATGGTCTGGGAAATAAGAGCTAAGGCCTTATGTCTAATAGACCGTCTCAATTCACAGACCGAGGATTGGGCTAAAATCAGGAAACCACAATAGACACTTTTTTTGTGCTGTAACAATTGTTTCCCCCTCCCCCAATTTTCCAAACCTGTTTGTTGCCTTTTTTCCCCCTAGAGAACACCAAAGAACGGGTTTTGCTGGGGTTGATTATTAGCCCATTAATTAAAGCATAATCGAAACACTTGTTAATAGGCGCGTTATAAATACCATATCATATCATATCATATTCTTCAAACTTACATATTAGTGTTTGAAGACCGACTTTGGTATGATCAAGAGGAGGAAATCGTCAGCATATACACCAACCATGAGAACCTAAGATCCCCCAATTTAGCACTCACCAACCCTACATCCCAAAGAAACTCATCCGCATCTGCCAGATATAAAATGAAGAGGCAGGGAGCCAAAGATCAACCCTGTCTCACACATATCCGAGTTCTTATTCTTCTAGAAACAGACCCCTCCAAGTTCAACCATACATGTATCCCCGAGTTCTCATACAAGGCCATAATAAGTTTAAGTAAACCTACAGGGGACCCTACTTAGACAATTTGGGCCAGAGGTGGGACCTAATGACCAAGTCAAAAGCATTTGACAGGTCAATTGATGCAACGTATAATGTGCCCCCAAATTGGATGTGGATACTTGAATGGGCACACCGACAATGCTGTGCAGCATGTCATTGTGCATTGGTGAACCGGGTCATGGACTCCTTGATCTGTCATTTGCTTGTTATTCATTCTCTCTCTCTCTCTCTCTCTCTCTCTCTCTCTCTCTCTCTCTCTCTCTCTCTCTCTCTCTCTCTCCCTCTCCCTCTCCCTCTCTCTCTGGTGTGGTACACTGTACTCCTGTACATATCAATGTCAATGGACATTCACCCTGTGTTGCTCCTGCACTCTGTGTTGTATGCATATTTTCTTTCTGCCGTCAAGTGTGATAATGTATGCACATGTATTTTGTGATGTTACTCTGCATTTCATTCCATGTAGGTGGAGCGTCTCACGATGGTGTGCGTCGTTTGCAAGGCAGGTGAGTTCCACGACAGGTCAGTGCATGGCATTTGCTGACACTTTGGTGGTATTTGCATTGGGAACAGGGCACTGTGTGTATACCCCCTCACCCCCATTGTCGCCTGTGATGTGTATGCACCCCCCTCTCATTGTCCTCCCACTCCCCTCTTCCCTCTCCTCCTAGCCACGGCCACATAAATTGACTTCCTGCATTTGTATGATGCTTCCACCGTGCAACATGGGGCTAGGCAACATGTATGTTTTGACAAGCACTTGTGTAACTGATTAAGCCTTCTGTGAAAGCATTGCAATGGCCAAGGGCTGTTGTGCGCTTTATATATGCTAATAATATTGAAAATAAATATGGGATGGTTTATATGACACACAAGACATTGGATGTCTAGTTTGGCATGGTGGTAGTGGCATAGTCCCTCATCTATGTGTTTCTTTTCGAAAGCCAAAATAAATAATTATTTTAGTTCTCAGGGATGCACACAATGTAACACTTAGATAGAGGAGCAGAGTCAACAGCTACCCCTGTTCAACCAGGTATTGGGGGTAGGCATGAAGGGCAGCAGGCTAGGTTTAACAAATACTAGCTGAGGGTGGTCACAACAAAGGAGGACTAGAGAATTCTAGGAGTCAATTTATTTTACTCAGAAGATTGGACACACATATAATAAATAAATAAATGAACAAATAAATAAATAAATAAATAATTTGGACACACATATACAAATCATAGGTCTAGGTACATAGGATTAGACCTTAAAAACACATATATGTCCAAAAGGGGCTACAATGTCAAATATTTACACTCCACATTAAAGTGAGGGTTAGTAGCATAGATATTTGTGCAGATTCATATACTACTTTTGATTGGTAGTGTGCTTTTATTGTCAACACATAAACAGGTTGGTGTTTCTGGTTCAGGATGTTAGTGGCCTTCTGATAGTGCTAAGATATAGCAGGTGTGCAGAAGGGTCCGAACTGTCATCAGGACGTGGTCACTGGAGGACCAAGCGGTGTCAAGACCTAAGGAGACAGGTGACATGATGTGTGTCAGGGATTGGTGACCACACAGTAGATAAGTGTTTAAGAGCTGCAGAACAAAGGCCTACCTTTGTAATGGCGTTAGTTGAACTCAAATGAATGGAGACAGCATGTTCATTATACTGGCAGGGATCGGATGGTTCATTGTGAATAGGACACCTATAGAAAAGGAGGGGTACCAAGTGGTTACCTGATTGTCCAATGGTTATTCATCAAAAGCTCTGGCGCTGTGATTGTGACCAGACCTGGGGCAGTAATTTGGCCCGGTCCATTGGAGCTGACTGAAGATGTCACGCGGTCGTCAAATTCCAGGAGCGTCTAGATAGTAGGAAAATGCATGTCTTAAACGTGGGATTACAAGCGATGGGGTCAATTATGTTGATATAGGAAACCTCTTAGTGCTATAGGTGAAGGTTGATTGGACATGCACTTGTGGCTAGCGGACAAGGTGCGATTTTTTGGGGTGACCGTGTTAAAATAAATTAAGGTGCTGGTGTGCATAATATAAAGAGGTGAGGCTCGTAACTGTGAAAAACATCAGTTGACATTTGGTAGATAAGAGATTTTAGCCTGTGTCTGATTGGAGCCGAGGCATTAATGATAGGGGCTCTGCCGGTCAGTTCACAGGTACAGGATGCAATACTGTGTGTTTAAGGCCAATACTCAAGTGGTGGACATAAAGAATCACTATCCGTAACTGTGTAAAAAGTTGCTGCTAAGGGCTTAGCTGGTGTGTGCACAAATACGGTGGAGGTGCAGGCTTAGACAGCGTTCAACTTGTTTAAAAATCTGGGTCAGAATGGTTAAGAAGGCGGCAGAGCGCGTGTCTAGTAGTTGGAACTGAGCTTGTGTATGTCAGTTCAAAAGGTGCATTTTACCTAATTACCCGGGTTTCAGCTGCTAAATCGTTCGATCGTAGCTGCAGAGTAAGTGAAGCTGTCTCAGTCTCTGCCGAGCTGTGTCTGTGTTTGTCAGTATTTAGTGTACCAGCTAGCGCACGTGCGTAGTAGAGGGCCAGCGCGAGTTGTGAAGTGTAAAGCTTTATTTAAATGCTGGTGGCTTGCACTGTGCATGAGTAGCAAGGAGTCAGGGCATGCAAGTTGTAAGTCCATTGATGGTGCATAAATCATATCAAGCGTGGGTTTACTCAATCTCCTGGATGAAATGCGACTTCATATTTTTAGTATGATGATTGACGTTGCAGAAATTGATAGAAATCTCGATAACCCCAGATTTATGACCAAATTCAGTGGAGTTGGCAATAAATGCTCACGGGACTGGGTGATTCTCGTCATAGAGACATCGGAAGAAGAAACCAAAACCCAGAAAGAAGAACTCCAAGCCCTAGAAGAAAAAATCAAGACCAATATAATCCCAGACATTATAACACAACTAGAAAGAAATTGAAGACGAGGTAACCAAGTTCCACAAATTTACCATTGATAAAAAGCTATCGAAACGCCAAAATGATGTAAAAACTTTAAAGAAGAGAAGACATACCCGTTCCTTGTACCAGGCTTCTACAATCAAGTCAACCAAAATGCACAGCAAAACAGAGAGAATCCACGTCGTCCTAAAAAAAAGTTTGTCACCTTTTCCAATAGCTCTAATAGCAGTGATTCCGACTCCACCAACTCAGCACCCTCTATCTCAAACCAAGTCTCTCAGCAACAGTTTTTTCAAGGGCACGGCCAAAGAGGCCATCCGAGACAACAACGACAACACCCCAGGAGAACACGACAATGGATGCCTCCCGCGAACCAAACCTGGTAATACCAATTTTCAATCTGAGTGAGCACAACCTTTCGACCGATGAAATCAGTATCCTGAGTAAAGGCTACAGCTTTATTCCCACCACACCAGCAGACAGATTTAATACAGAGGTTGAACTTTGAAAAAAATTCGTACTATAAGACTTCTTCAGAGACAGCCCTGAAAAAGACCCTCCAAAATCAACAGGACTAAAACCACCTTCAACTTTCACTCCACTGTCGCATATGTTATGCCCAGAAATCTTAACCTTTGAAAATCGCATCCTTCTGTAGACCAACCAAATCTTTGATAAACACCTCAAATATCCAGATAATCTGAACAAAAAAGAATGCCTCGCACTTAAGTTCCTAAAAAGTAACCATGAGTTTCTCATCAAACCAGCTGATAAAGGCAGAGGAATTGTGCTGTGTGGTAAGACTCTTTACGACACAGAAGTTCAAAAGCAGCTTGCCAACACAAAGTTCTACAGACAAATCCCAACTAATCAACCACTATGCTAATTACAGAAATAGAAAGCCTAATGTGCCATGCATGGCAAGAAGGATGGATCGATGATGACGAGAAACTTTTTCTAATAAATCACAGCCCAATTATTCTGGCCTTCTACCTCCTACCCAAAATCCATAAGGACACGCAAGCTCCGCCTGGTCGACCCATAGTGGCTGGTATTGGATCAGTCCTCGAGCCCCTGTCCATTAACATTGATCATTTCCTCCGACCATTTATTAGCCAGATGTGCTGATATGTCCAAGACACCACATCCACAATCAAGAAATTAAATACATTAAGTATAGATCAGCATGACCTGCTAGTCATCCTTGACGTCGAATCACTCTATACCAACTTCCCGCAACGTAAATGCAACATACCTTGACAAATGAACCACCCTAGAACCACCCACATCCTTTCTCCTTGAATGCATCCGCATCGCCCTTACAGAGAAGTACTTCATCTATGAAAAAACATTCTACCAACAGTGCCATGGAACCAGCATGGGGGCCACTTTTGTGCCGGACATAGCAAATCTTTTTTATGGACTCTTTCGAGACTAACTTTTTCTATGATACCACAAATCCGTTTAAGAACCAGATTGGCTGCTGAATTTGTTACATCGACGACGTCCTGATGACATGGAAGGGCAGCGAAACACAACTTCAGGAATTCTTCACCTGCCTGAATGCCCATGACACATGCATACAATTCACCAAACAATCTATCCCCTTCCTAGATCTCACAGTCTACAAAACAACCACCAATACTTTAGCTCCCACTCTATACCGCAAACCCACTTCAAAGAACACACTGCTGGAATTCCACAGCTTCCACCCAGCATCTCTAAAGGAAAATCTACCATTTGGTCAATTTCTCTGCTTAAGAAGTAATTGTACCACACGGGAAGACTACAATATCACAAGCCAAGACTTATCAATCAGATTAAAAGCAAGATGATTTCCTGGGCACATTATCCGAAGAGCCCAAAAAAGAGCAAAAAATACAAGTAGAGATCTTGTCTCACTCCTGCCCCACGTGAAATATGCAAAGACAAGATCACACGTGTCACCACGTTCACTCCTTTGAGTAATTAGATCAAGAAAAGCATCCTGCGCCAATGGAATGTCCTTCATACAGAATCTTTCAAACCAACAAAACCTCGGTTTGCGTTCAAATGCAGTAGGAACCTAAAAGATCGCCTGGTAAATACCTACATTGAACCCACTCCACCAATCAACCAACAACGGACACTGTGGAATCTACCCCCAGTTACAGGCCATCACAAATGCGGATCCTGCTCCGTATGTTGTCTAACGAAAGACATGAAATCAATCGACTTGAACGGCAAAACATGGACTTTTAACAACTTTACAAACTGTAAAAGCAAATGGACAGTCTATGCGATCCAATGTCCATGTAAACTACTGTATGTAGGCAAAAGTAAATGAGAAATAAGACAAAGCATATGCGAGCACAGATCCTGCATTAAAAATGCCATACCGGAAAAACGCATGGTGCCACATTTTCAAGAAAAAAAACATAGCCACAATGATATATTCTGGTTCATTCTCCAGACAGCCAGAAATCCTTTTAGAGGAGGCGACAAAGACTTATCCCTTCTCAAACTGGGACAACAATGGATTTTTCGCTTAAACTCAGTGAAACAAGGCCTAAATGTCGCTATTGAATGGAACCTTTTCTTTAGATAGACCCCCAAACCACTTTGGGCAACCATCGTCACCCATGCAGCCTTTGACGATTGAAGTTGCAGAAATTGTCACAGTACCACTCACAATTGACCAGTTTTGGAATACAGTGCCCCATACGTGGCACACACAGAGTATGTCCAAAGGCACTAGTGCAATCTTTGAGAAGCCCTGTAAAATATTAGTTGTACTCCCAAGGTATTTTAAAAAAGTGCAACTTCTAGAGTGTGCACAACATCTGTATATGTTTAATTAATTTATGTTGCTGAAATGTCTATCTATAACATCAATGCCATAGTTATCACATTACGCTCAAACATGGCACTACTGATAATATGTCCAAAGCACATTTAAAACCATTGTTAAGCCTTGCAACAATACTACCTGCATTATCAAGGTATTTAAGAAGTCAACTTTTACAGTGTGCACATCCTCTGTGTATGTATAATTGATCTATGTTTCTGAAATGACTATATGTAAAGTCAGCGCCATAACTAGCACATGACGCATGTTTTAAATTGATAATGTGCCAAAGGTAATTCTTTAACAAGCTCTATAGCAACTTCGCGTATCCACCCAAGACAGAAATTAAATTGATCATGTCCGGGTGTCTTAATGATGATGATACTGTAAATGTTTTTGTAAAAAAAATTCCTGAAATAACACATGCTGAAAATATGAAGTCGCATTTCATCCAGGAGATTGAGTCAACCCACGCTTGATGTGATTTATGCACCATCCATGGACATACAACTTGCATGCCCTGACTTCTTGCTACTCGTGCAAGCCACCAGCTTTTAAATAAAGCTTTACACTTCTCAACTCTCGCTGGCCCTCTACTACGCACGTGCGCTAGCTGGTACACTAAATGCTGACAAACACAGACACAGCTCGGCAGAGACCAAGACAGCTTCACTTACTCTGCAGCTACGATCGAACGATTTAGCAGCTGAAACCAGGGTAATTAGGTAAGATGCACCTTTTGAACTGACATACACAAGCTCAGTTCCAATTACTAGACATGCGCTCTGCCTCCTTTTTAAACAATCTGACCCCGATTTTTAAACAAGTTGAACGCTGTCTAAGCCTGCACCTCCACCGTATTTGTGCACACACCAGCTAAGCCCTTAGCAGCAACTTTTTACACAGATACGGATAGTGATGTCCACCACTTGAGAATTGGCCTTAAACACACGGTATTGCATCCTGTACCTGTGAACTGACCGGCAGAGCCCCTATCATTAATGTCTCGGCTCCAATCAGACACAGGCTAAAATCTCTTATCTACCAAATGTCAACTGATGTTTTTCACAGTTACAAGCCTCACCTCTTTATATTATGCACACCGGCAACTTAATTTATTTTAACACGGTCACCCCAAAAAATCGCACTCTGTTCGCTAGCCACAAGTGCATGTCCAATATACCTTCACCTATAGCACTAAGAGGTTTGCTATATCAGCATAATTGACTCCATCACTTGTAATCCCACGTTTAAGACATGCATTTTCCTACTATCTAGACGCTGCTGGAATTTGACAACCGCGTAACATCTTCAATCAGCTCCAATGGACCGGGCCAAATTACTGCCCAGGTATGGTCACAATCACTGCGCCATAGCTTTTGACGAATAACCATAAGACAACCAGGTAACCAATTGGTACCCCTCCTTTCCTATAGGTGTCCTGTTTACAAGGAACCCTCCGATCCCTGCCAGTATAATGAACATGCTGTCTCCATTCATTTGAGTTCAACTAACGCCATTACAAAGGTAGGCCTTTGTTCTGCAGCTCTTAAACACTTACCTACTATGTGGTCACCATTCCCTGACACACATCATGTCATCTGTCTCCTTAGGTCTTGACACCGCTTGGTCCGCCAGTGACCACGTCCTGATGACAGTTCGGACCATTCTGCACACCTGCTATATCTTAGCACTATCAGAAGGCCACTAACATCCCGAACCAGAAACACCAACTTGTTCATGTCTCGACAATAAAAGCATACTACCAATCAAAAGTAGTATATGAAACTGCACAAATATCTATGCTATTAACTCTCACTTTAATGTGGAGTGTAAATATTTGACATTGTAGCCCCTTTTGGGCATATATGTGTTTTTAAGGTCTAATCCTATGTACCTAGACCTACAATTTTTATATGTGTGTCCAAATTATTATTATTATTTTTTTTTATATGTGTGTCCAATCTTCTGATTAAAATAAATTGACTCCTAGAATTCTCTAGTCCTCCTTTGTTGTGTCCACCCTCAGCTAGTATTTGTTAAACCTAGCCTGCTGCCCTTCATACCTACCCCCAATACCTGGTTGAACAGGGGTAGCTGTTGACTCTGCTCCTCTCTCTATGTGTCACTCACCTTCTTGAGTCAAGCCCCCCTTAAACAAACAAGAAGGCCCCCCTTGCCCTATTTTCTTGCACAATGTAACACTTCCAAGGACACATTCTCAGGGTGGTTTGGTGGGCCCAGATTATTGGCCCTTTGTCATCATTGAATGACACCTGGATTGTGCCAGGGCTGTGCGCCCTCCACAGGGGTTGGCTTTTAGGTGAAAAATGGTGCCACAAGCTGGATACAGGCAGCCTCACCACGTGCCCTTTGCCCTACCATGTGCATGCAACGATCATGTGGTTGGGGATTGGGGGCACCACCATGTCCACCAGTACACCGCGCCGTGTTGAAAACATTGTGCAGGACACATGCTGCCACAATGATCCTGCACACCAGTGGTGGTGCATATAGCAACTCACCACCAGAGTAGTCAAGGGAGCGGAAACATGACTTGAGCACTCCGAATGTGCGGTCCACTATGCCCTGAGTTGCAACATGGGCTGTGTTGTATCTTACCTGGGGTGGTGTGGCAGGGTTCCGTATTGGCATCATCTGCTCAGAGGGTAGGCACTGTCCCCTGTAGAGGTTAAAATGTTTGTCATTGCTGTGTATTTGTCTGTGTGTGACATGCATGCATGTGCACAGGCATTTAAACTCACCAATGAGCCATGTGTTGCCATGCCTCCAAGTTTCCAGAGCCTGGTGTAGGGGTGACATTCTGAATATGAGCTATCATGGGTGGACACTGGATAGTTTGCATATACAGAAGTAATGAGATCATTGGCATCACATACAACCTGCATGTTGATGGAATCCCAGAGGTTGCGATTACAATAGATGTGCTCTGTGGCCCTAGGTGGATGTAGAGCCACATGGGTACAATCAATCGCACCAAGCACTTTAGGGAAGAGCACCACCCAATAAAAATCCTGGACCACGTCCTGCATTTGTGCAGGTGTTTTAGGCTTGTAGATGTGCCTGCGGACTGAGGGGCGTGCAGTCATGATTGCCAACACCTGGTGTAGGCAGCGTGACTGTGTGGCCTGTGAAATGCCCCCATCTATGGCAGTTGTCTGCTGAAATGACCCAGTGGCCAAAAAATACAGAACATTGAGCACCTTTTCCAAGGGGCTCAGTGCTGGGGAGCACAGGGTAGGTGATGTAAGGTCATCCTCCCACTCCGTGACCAGGTCTAATATGATATGAGGTGGAAACCCATACCTACCATAGACCTGGTCATCAGGCATCCCAAAGGCATCCCAAAAAGGCTGATCCTAGGTAGAAAAATCAGTGCCCTGGCCATCCTCCTCCTCAAGCGGTGTCCCACGATCATCGCTGTGACAAATGGTACATTCATCGTAGCTGTATACGCACGTGTGTTGTTCGCGCACCATTTTTATGCATTTGTTTTAGTGCGGGGTGCCGCTTACGCCAGCTTTCGCGTGGATTTGTGTGACTTTTTCTGCGCGATGGAGAGCCCTATTCAGTTCCATGAACACAGGTTTTTGGCGCGTGTATGGGCGTTGCGAGGATTTTACTTTGGTACATCCCTCGTTACGCCCATACTTTTGCTTGTTGTTCCCCATTCCATGTGTTTCGCCCCCTTTTTAGTTGACTGCGCTGAACCCAACTCCCCTTCGCTATGAGTATCGTGCAAGGCGTTCGAGGTGTTGCAGTGATGTGTTGGACCAGCGCGGATTCCTTGTAAGTCCCTGGTGAGCCCCGCACATTGTGTTCCATGAATACACAAACTGGCGCCATGCCCCGTATTTTCCACGCAAATCATTCCATGCATCAGGGCCATAGTCTCTTCTCCCTTTCCATGATTGTGGAGCAAGCTGTGGAGCAAGTTGGCAGATCGGAGACTCTCTTATGGCTTAAGGATTTTGGTTAAACTACATGATCCCTCTAATTTACAAGTCAAAATTAGACTTGTAAGGTAATCTAAGTAATACAGTTGAGACAAAGGTTAGGTAGAGGCATGGTGCGTACTTGCCCCCTGCCTCTTCAAACTTTTCGTGGCAGACCTAGAGGATGTATTAAGTCAGGCCGCACTTCTTTCACCCAAAATGGGGGATTTCAAATATAATTGGGTATCTTATGTGCACGATTTCCCGTTGTTTGATTGCACTTGCATAGGTCTACAGAGAGTGATCACAGCCTTTGCGAAGTATGCAGCTTAGAATTGTTTGCAAATGCAAAAAATAAAGGGGGTAATTCATAGAATCCAGCACACAAGTGGTGCATGCGGCTGGTGCACAGTGTGCGCGTGCGACAGTCTGCGCCAGCGGCGTGCGCTAAAATCCATTTCCGCGCACAGCGTATTCATGGATCTAAACATCTAAAACCAGCCGTGGCGCAGAGTGGCGCAGCGACCCTGCAGCAGCGCCAGTTACGCCCCCAACCCCTCCCCGTGCACCATGCACAGCGCACAAATCCCGTACATGGCGCACAAGCCATTGGACCAGCATACAGCCCCCCCAAACATGAAAACGCCTGTAAAACTCCCCACGCACCCCTCCGAATACATGTACACCACTGCGCGGGGAGTTTGACACACGATTGGCCCTGTGCGAGGGGGATACGTGCATCACTGGGCTTCGGGGGGAGTTTCACACGCGATTGTCCCTGTGCGAGCAGGGTACGTGTATTTCGGGGGTTCGTGGGGAGATTCACACGCGATTGGCCCTGTGCGAGCGGGGTACGTGTATCCAGTGGTGTGCACGGGAAGTTTCACACGCGATGGGCCCAGTGCGAGCGTGGTACATGTATTACTGGGGTGCGCAGGAAGTTTCACACGCGATTGGGCCTGTGCGAGCGGGGTATGTGTATTACTGAGGTGCGCGGGATGTTTCACATGCGATTGGCCCTGTGCGAGCGGGGTACGTGTATCACTGGGGTTCGCGGGGAGTTTCACACGCGAATGTCCCTGTGCGAGCGGGGTACGTGTATCCAGTGTGGTGCGCGGGGAGTTTCACATGCGATTGGCCCTGTGCGAGCGTGGTACGTGTATCCAGTGGGGTGCACGGAGAGTCCAACACGTGAACTGGCAGTGTGGCTCCTCCCAGGTGTGCCCTCTACCCCCTCCATGGCCCCTGGAGGCAGCCCACACCACAGGAGACTACCCTGCACCCCTGGTCATGTCCCACAGGCAGACCATCCACCATGGGCATGCCCCGCAGCCAGGCCACATGTCACCTTGCACTAGTGATCACCAACTCAAGTCCCCCTGCACCACCACCCCCCAGCAGTGAGGGGCACCTGCCAGCAGCCCCCCACTCATGGCCCCCACCCCCCAGCAGTGAGGGGCACCTGCCAACAGGCCCCCACTCATGTACCCCTGCACCCCCACCCCCCAGCAGTGAGGGGCACCTGCCAGCAGGCCCCCATTCATGTCCCCCTGAACCCCCAGCCCCAGCAGTGAGGGGCACCTGCCAGCAGGCCCCCACTCATGTCCCACTCATGTCCCCCTGCACCCCCACCCCCAGCAGTGAGGGGCACCTGCCAGCAGGCCCCCACTCATGTCCCACCTATGTCCCCCAGCACCCCCACCCCCCAGCAGTGAGGATCACCTTCCAGCAGGCACCCACTCATGTCCCACTCATGTCCCCCAGCACCCCCACCCCCCAGCAGTGAAGGGCACCTGCCAGCAGGCCCCCACTCATGTCCCCTTGCCCCTGCACCCCCACACCCAGCAGTGAGGGGCACCTGCCAGCAGGCCCCCACTCATGTCCCACTCATGTCCCACAGCACCCCCACCCCCCAGCAGTGAGGGGCACCTGCCAGCAGGCCCCCACTCATGTCCCCCAGCACCCCCTGCACCTCACCCCCCAGCAGTGAGGGGCACCTGCCAGCAGGCCCCCACTCATGTCCCACTCATGTCGCCCAGCACCCCCACCCCCCAGCAGTGAAGGGCACCTGCCAGCAGGCCCCCACTCATGTCCCCTTGCCCCTGCACCCCCACACCCAGCAGTGAGGGGCACCTGCCAGCAGGCCCCCACTCATGTCCCACTCATGTCCCCCAGCACCCCCACCCCCCAGCAGTGAGGGGCACCTGCCAGTAGGCCCCCACTCATGTCCCCCAGCACCCCCTGCACCTCACCCCCCAGCAGTGAGGGGCACCTGTCAGCAGGCCACCACTCATGTCCCCCAGCACCCCGTGCACCCCGACCCCCCAGCAGTGAGGGGCACCTGCCAGCAGGCCCCCACTCATGTCCCACTCATGTCCCCCAGCACCCCACCACCCAGCAGTGAGGGGCACCTACCAGCAGGCCCCCACTCATGTCCCCCAACACGCCCAGCACCCCCACCTCCCAGCAGTGAGGGGCACCTGCCAGCAGGCCCCCACTCATGTCCCCCTGTTCCCCCACCCCCCAGCAGTGAGGGGTACCTGCCAGCAGACCCCCACTCATGTCCCCCTGCACCCCCACCCCCCAGCAGTGAGGGGCACTTGCCAGCAGGCCCCTACTCATGTCCCCCTGCACCCCCACCCCCTAGCAGTGAGGGGCACCTGCCAGCAGGCCCCCACTCATGTCCCCCTGCACCCCCACCCCCCAGCAGTGAGGGGCACCTGCCAGCAGGCCCCCACTCATGTCCCACTCATGTCCCCCAGCACCCCTACCCCCACCAGTGAGGGGCACCTGCCAGCAGGCCCCCACTCATGTCCCCTGGCACCCCCTGCACCCCCAACCCCCAGCAGTGAGGGGCACCTGCCAGCAGGCCCCCACTCATGTCCCACTCATGTCCCCCAGCACCCCCACCCCCCAGCAGTGAGGGGCACCTGCCAGCAGGCCCCCACTCATGTCCCCCAGCACCCCCATCCCCACCCCCAGCAGTGAGGGACACCTGCCAGCAGGCCCCCACTCATGTCCCCCAGCACCCCAGTACCCCCACCCCCCAGCAGTAAGGGGCCCCCACTCATGTCCCCCTGCACCCCCACCCCCCAGCAGTGAGGGGCACCTGCCAGCAGGCTGCCACTCATATCCCACTCATGCCCCCCAGCACCCCCTGCACCCCTACCCCCCAGCAGTGAGGGGCACCTGCCAGCAGGCCCCCACTCATGTCCCACTCATGTCCCCCAGCACCCCATCCCCCAGCAGTGAGGGGCACCTGCCAGCAGGCCCCCACTCATGGCCCACTCATGTCCCCCAGCACCCCTACCCCCCAGCAGTGAGGGGCACCTGCCAGCAGGCCCCACTCATGTCCCCCTGAACCCCCACCCGCCAGCAGTGAGGGGCACCTGCCAGCAGGCCCCCACTCATGTCCCATTCATGTCCCCCTGCACCCCCAATCCCCAGCAGTGAGGGGCACCTGCCAGCAGGCCCCCACTCATGTCCCCCCATACATGACATAAAGATGCTCCATCATGGCCCACTTCTACACCAAAATACCACAGCACGCCACCCCATTCTTGAGACGCAATGATTTCCCAATCCACCCCACACTGTCATGCCTATCTCAAGACACAAACCAAAACTCAGCTATGTACACCAACACATGTGCGTCACACACAAATACTGGTTGGCATTGATTGTGTAAACCCACATTTTTACATGCATGAACCCAATGAGCGAATTACATGCACAGAAGTAAAATATCAAAATGTATTATGGACAAAAAAAGCAATGAAATGAAAGCATAACAAAATAGCAAATATGAAATGAAATCCAAAAGAAAAATAGTCCAAATTCTCCCTCCACCAAAGCAAATCCAAAGGAAACGTAAAAAGAAAAATCCATTAATTCATAGTGAAATCCAAAGAAAAAGTTCAAAATAATCCATTGTCCAGCTATGTACAATCCATTGTCAATAAGAAAAATCCATAAATCCATGGTCAAATCCAAATAAAAATTCCACCTCCTCCTCCACCAAACGCCCCACCAACCTGGATGACTCCGTGCCATCTACCTCCGTCGGACCCTGTGGGTCTCATCTGCCCCTTCTTCTGCTGACGAGTCCACCTCCGATCTCCGCCTCTTGGACCTACCCTCGGCAGCTGCGGCCTGGGACACGGCACCAGACTTCTCACTCCCTGACGAGATGACAATCTGGGAGAGGAGCCGGGCCTTGCTTCTTCGGCTGGTGGTGCGATCCCTGCCGCTTTGCTCCACAGCACCCTCTCCGCCCTCTTCATCAGTTGACGCTGCAGACAGGGAGAGATAAAACACAGGCATCAGGGCACTGAACAATGGACTGATACACACATGGCAGTTGTACATGAGTGGCAGTGTCAAACCTCAGACATGGCATCACACTCCCCAACACACATGTCATTTCTACTCACACACATGAGCAATTCCACAGCAATATTGCACCAGGCAGCACCATCCATACACATACAACAGCATGAGCATCCGAAGTTGAGCCTGACGTCACATGAAACATGGGGAGTGCACAACACATGCACACACACCACCACACTTACATGCATGTGTACATGTCCACCAACTGTCACAGTGATGAGATCACCATCCATGTCACATCTGGCATTCAGCCTTCTACATGTCAGTGCCACATGCATCCAAGTTGCATCACGGTTGCACACTTGTCAAATACACACACATGCACATGTACACAGTGCAGATACATGCAGCTGGTACCACCATCCATGTGTGACACCACAACCATGCCAATGTACATACACAGTAATGCAAACTTGTGTGCTCCCACACCTGCATTTGGCATGCATGCTTACCAACACATACACCATCCATGTGTCTCACACATGAGAGGACTCACATGTGTCAAACTCACGCCCCTGTACATACACATCCATACATGGCCCTACAAAAACACATGTGTAACCTGCACACTACTGGCACACCACAACACGTACAGCGTCCAATCAGTATGCATGTACCCTTACTGCTCGACTCCAGATGGGTCTGCCTCTCAAGGATCTGGACGTGGAGCGCTGGGCGTGTGCGTTCCAGGGCCCTCATTTGGTAGTCTGACAGCTGGCCCCGGCGCCCCTTGGCATCTGCTGCCTTCAAGAGGCGCTGGGCCTTGTCGAGGGTCCTGGACCTGAAGTCCTCCCAGCGCTTCCGGACATGTTTGATGTCGCGGACTGCCACCCCCTCCTCATTGATGGCAGTCACGATGTTCATCCAGATGCTGCTCCGTCCTTCATTGTCGGCGCGCAAACTTCCAACAAGGGCATCATACTGCCCCAGGACTTGCTCCACCAGGACACCAGCTTCCCTGGCACTGAAGCTGGTGGCCCTGTGCCTCTCTGGGTGGGGGTTGCCAGTGGTGCCAGATGGTGGTGTGCCCGACACGGCAACCCCAGAGGCAGGTGTGGGTGGGGAACTGGGTCCTGGGGCTGGGCTGTGGAGCGATGGTATCCCAGTCGGGAGTCTGCGGTTCCAGCAGGGGTGGTCACAGCAACTGCACCCCTGGCTGACGTGCAGGCAGCAAATAGCAGGGCACGTTGGCAGCAGGCAGGCAGCAGCAGATGGCAGGTGGGAGCGTGCTCGGGGCTTTTGGGGTAGGAAAATGGCCTTTTGGGCAGGAGCGTGGTCTTCCGTGTGTTTTCGCGTGGCCAGCTTGATATGGAGAGATTTGGCATGTGAAAAAATTGCACGTCAGCGTGAAATCCGAGCAAAGGCCCTTAGCGCGTAGGCGCGTCAGTGACGTTATGCACGCGGGTGTTGCCCAGAACACGGGTGCATCGTGAATCAGCACGTGAGAAAACTGCATGTCACTGTGCTAATGGAGGAAACGGCCTTAGCGCGTAAGCGCGTAAGTGACGTTTCACTTGTGGGCTGGCTTAAAAGGCATGAGTATCACGCTATTTTCTTGTAAGTGCTTTTTGTGGAGAGCGAGCGGGTATATCTTGGACTTCTTGTCAGTTCACACGTGATTACTTCACAACGTTTCCAGTTCGTACTCCCTGTTTCCATAGACTGCGTTCTTTTCTTCTTTTGGCGGGGGTGTTGCCTACGCACACATGCGCATCTTGTTCACGTTCTTTTTCAAGGCAGACGGTGAGTCGCGCACATATTTTCCAACTGTGGTTGCCCCCGCATCTCGCGTACCCCTTCAGAGGTCATTGTAGGCTGCGTGTAACACACGTACGCTTATTTTTGTGTTTCTGGGTGCCACAGCGTAGTGCAGGTTTATTTTTCCACGCACGTGGTCTACCAGGGGTTGCGTGCACGTGTGCTTTTGTTTTTGGGGTGCCTGTGCGTTGCGTGACCCGTCATCTTCCCCCAGGGATCACATACAGCCTTGCCAGAGCACTAGGGTACAAATTCCATCTAGTACCCTACCCCTTTCACCCCAATTGCCCAGGACAATTGTTTACTGCTACTCCCATACGCACAACAACATCAGTGCCATGGTTGGGAGGCGACCAAGCAGTAAGGGAGGCAAAGGTGGCCGACCTCCAAAAGGTGGGCGTGGTGAGCGCGGTAGGGGACGTGGCCAGGATTTTCAGGGTGCCCCTAGACCCCCGTGTGTGAAGAACCAATCAGCGACACCCATGCCCCCCAATGGTTATGGGAAACGTAGCTGACACCATCCCAGCTCAGCCCTTGTTGGACCGGCCCATTTTGGCACCTGAACTGGCACAGGATGACTCCCAGGCTGACTTCCAGGTCAGCAAGTCTAAGCCACGTGTGGCGGGGAAGGTTGCTGTCACCAGGCCATGTGGATCTGGGGCAGCAATGTCATCTGCTGCCCCAAGTAGGCAGGTTGGGGAAGCTGCAGGGGCAGCTGCAGCTCTATCCACACCAGCTCTGAGTCTCCCAGCCGGGACAGTGTCGGTCCAGGTCCATCAAACCGACGTTGGCCCTGCCAACATCACCCTGCAGCCAATGCCTGCTCCAAGACCTATGGTCATTGTGCCTTCACACACTTCTAGTACCCAGTCCACCTGCGCTTCTGCCCCTACTGACCAGAGCGACGTAAGCCACTCAGGATCCGCACCACCTTTGAAAATGAAGAAGAAGGGTGATCTGGCACTACAGGCTGAGACCCCAGACACGGCTACACACTCCGGCACGTCAAGGAAGCTTTAATGACGCCGAACTTGATGCACTTGTGGCCTATGTGTCGGCACATAACTGCGAAATGGTGGTGACTGCAGGGTGCAGGACCACACCTGGTCAACGTAGGGCACACTGGAAGACCATCGCGGACATCATTAGTGCCCTTGGATTTGTGAGGCGCACAGCTGATGATTGCTACAAGCGGTGGAATGACCTGAAATGCAGAGCAAAGAACAAGCTGGCCTCAAATCATGCCTCTACTCTGGTGACTGGCAGTGGGTCTCCACCAGAGGACAACCAACTCACTAAACATGAGTCTGTTGCTGGAACCTTCATCACAGAGGAACAGATCCAAGGCGTGGGAGACCTACCAGATTACAACACATTGTCCGGTGAGTGCCCAAGCATGTGTGTGTAATCCATGTGTATGTTGCTTTGGTGACGGGTTCTGAATGAGTGCCAGGTGAGGGTGTGTACTCCTGAGTGGTATGGGTCACCCATGTCCTTCCTCCAAAACATTAACCGGCCCTGGATTTGGGAATAACAGTATCCCTTCTGACCACAGTAGCCAATTAGCGCCACATTACTGCAGTTGCCCTTGAACTGTCATCTTGCAACACCATTGTTCTGAATTTTTCAGTGTTCATTCAGGCTGATTGTTTCAATTCTCTCATTTTTACAACACATTTTTCAGCCCTAATGCCACATATGTGACATGCTTCTGTCATTGATTACACCCCACATTGGCCCACATTTGTTACCTTGTTATGTCTTATGGTGGCCTACCGACTACATTGACTATTGTGTTGTGTCTTATGGTCGCCTATTGGCCACATTGACTACTGTGTTGTGCCTTATGGTGGCCACCAACCACAATTTGTGGACAGTAGGCAAAGTGTACGAAGCATGTGAACTAATAATGTATGCATCTGATAGATAATGCTGCCACAGTTTATGACCTTGTTAAACGTAACGTATATGAACACTCAGTCACCAGTCTCTATAGTTCGGCAATCTAATCTAATTACTGTGTCTTACTAGACTGAAGCTATTACGTATGTGCTCTACAGCTTGTTGCCACTGATTACTGCCCTTATCACCTCTGCCTTGTAATCGCCTAGCTTCCAGCCCTACTGCACCTCACTAAGCCACCCGCTAGACTGAAGCTTTGCTCCTCTCACCTAGCTTACTTTGTGCTCGCCACCCCAGTCCTGAATACTGAAACTGTGCTTCCAGGTCCATTGCACATACTCGTAATCGTACAACATGTACCTACCACCACTCTACACAACACTCCTAAGAGCCCTCCTTTACATAATCACGCTACAAGACCTCACCATGCCTCAACATACCCTACCATTGGCTCCTGTACATTACTCGGCCAAGCAGCTCACCAGACCATGCACTCTAATACAAAGGAATCTTAAACTACGTGCAAGACTCCCAAGATTGCATGACTACTTACCTAAAACAGTATCTAACACCACTACTGGCCCTAGTAAATCCAATCGACATCACCTGCAACTCAACAGCAGACCCTTCAGAGAGACTGTTACACCCCCCAAGGCCATCCCCAAGGCACTGCCCCCACCAGCTCAACCAACGATAAAAGGGGCGTACATAAATGCACGCTCTATGGTCGCCCACGCAACGGAGATTGCAGACATACTACATAATGGAAACTTGGATTTTCTAGCCATCACAGAATCCTGGCTCCACCCCGCAGCCGGCCCAGCAATTATGTTAGCCATCCCAGATGACTACACCCTCCTGAGACTAGACCGTACCACATTGCGAGGTGGAGGTCTTGCCATCATACATAAAACGAATCTCACACTGAAACTCGATCCACCTCTTAGTACAAACTCTTGTGAAGTCCTCACAGCCAAGCTATCCATAACTAACTCACATTTTGTAACTATCTACCTTATCTACCGCCCACCAGGCCCTATAGGACTCTTCGAAGAAGATCTCAATAATATCCTATCGAATAATCTGAAAAGTTCCTCCCAGAAACTCGTACTAGGAGATTTCAACCTAGGACTCCATGACCCCCGAGACTCGAATGCCACACTAATCAATAACTCCCTAGAGGAACTAGGTTTCACCCAAAAGATTACTTGCCCTACTCATACTAAAGGCAGAACCCTTGATTGGATTGCTGTGCACAATTGCCCCATCTCGGTACTATCCACACTACCTCAGCTTTGGTCAGACCACTATCTGATCACATTCGCCTTAGAGGCACCACCTGCGCTACTCATTGATAATGTAGCCCCAGCAGTCCCCACTAGAAATAAAAGAAACATCACGCCAGAAAACCTCTTCCCGCTGATCATACCCACCCTCAATTCTATACCAGACAACACTGACCCATTTACCATGGTAGACGTGTACAATAAAGTGATGCTATCATCCCTTGATGCTATAGCTCCCTTAAAGATTAGAAAAAGCAAACAACGTAAACATGTGAACTCCTGGTTCTCCCCACAACTAAAAAAACTCAGACGTGAGAAACGTCGTTGTGAGAAAATATGGAGACTTGATCCTTCAGAGACCAATAAGCGCAACCTAAGTAAGCAATCAGCCCTCTACAAAAAAGAAATAATTTCCGCCAAACAAACTTCCTACAACCTCCGAATCACCCAAGCTAAGTCCAATACTAAAGAGCTCTTTACAATTCTGAAGGAGTTAGAATCTCCTATCCAAACCCCAGACTCTTGTACCAAGGATAAAAACTGGTGTACAAACATTCAAAATGCCCTGTCTAATAAAATCACCACCTTGCAAACGAAGATCCACCATAAAAAGGCTACCCTTCTCACCATTACGAAACCTAATATTAACGATGTGACAGTGACACCTTCCATCCTGACCCCCTCACTTGATACCACCCCGCAAACTTCCGCAAAGTATCCATCAAAGAGGTTGAGAATGTCATCCTCACTATTAAACCATCAAACTGCCACGGGGATTTATGCCCAGCACAACTTATAAAAGATGCAGCTCGTGAATTATCACCTTTCATCACTAAACTAATAAATGCATCCTTCAACTCAGGCATAATACCCAATAACCTGAAACAATCATGGGTCCTCCCACTCCTCAAAAAACAAAACTTAGACCCCGCCATACCCACGAACTATCTTCCTATCACCACAGTACCATTCATGCTTAAAATCATCGACAAATTGGCATATTTACAAATCCAACAATACCTAGAATACAACCACCTTCTAGGAATCCGACAATCTGGTTTCAGTCCCCAACACGGAACCTAAACCGCTTTGGTTGACCCTAAGATACAAGTTGAGAGACCAGGGCAAAACTGCACTGCTGCTGCTCCTTGACCTCTCAGCAGCTTTCGATTTAGTCGACCACGAGATTCTGTGCAAACATCTCGAGTCGGCCGCACACTTCTCCCATGAGGCTATATGCTGGATTCAGTCCTTCCTCAGTGATAGAACAATGCGCGTCTTCTCACCATTAGAGGCTGCTGACCCTACGCCCATCGCCTGTGGCGTGCCTCAGGGCTCCTGCGTCTCACCTACATTGTACAACATCTTTACAAAGCCCCTTTTCGATGATCTCGACGGTCTGGGTATCACCTACACAAACTATGCAGATGATACTCAGATCCTCATCCCGTTGTCGGGGGATTATGACAAGGATTTGGCCTTTGTAAACAGAGTGTACCTCATCATTCAGGCATGGATGGCCTCACACGGACTATGCCTGAATGATGAAAAAACAGAACTCCTCATTCTTGGTACCTCAGCCAATATCAACAAACTCGGCCAAATTTACTCATCATTCGTAATTGATAACAACACCATCACTGTGGCCAAGGAGGTAAAAACTTTGGGTTTTTACCTAGACTCCTCACTATCATTTAACAAACAGGTAAACGCAATGGCCTCCGCCACTGCTTATACTTGTAAACTCATCCGAGCTGCCAAACCACTCCTAACACCTAATAACTGCACTACCTTGGCCAGAGCATTGATCCTATCTAAGCTGGATTACTGTAATGCCCTTTACGTAGGCAGTAGCAAACATATCATAAACAAGATCCAAATCCTTCAAAATAATGCTCTAAGAGCAGCTCTAAGTATCCCCAAGAAAGCCCACATCTCAGATACCAGAAGATCTGTTAACTGGCTTTCCACGAAAGACAACATTTTCCTTAAGTCTGTCTCACTGACACACAAATGCCTTCATGACATGGCCCCGAAATATCTCATAACAAGATTCTCTAGACAGGTTTCACACCACCCCTCCAGAAGTGCCAACGCCAATCTACTACTAGTCCCAAGATTCAAACGGTCCCTGACTGGAGGGAACAGCTTCCCTGTTAAAGCAGCTACTCACTGGAACTCACTACCGCCACATCTAAGGAAAGACATCCCTTACTTTCAGTTCAGGACATACATTATACAATGGATGAAGGACCATGACAAATAATACTCCCTGGTGGCTCCTCATGCCATTATCAGTGCCATCACCAATTGTATTATTGTTCAGTGTACCCCCGCTACCTCCTGCTACTATATAAACTGCACTAGATAAAATGTCTTTGATATCTGTTTACCCATGTTACCACTGTATCCCTATTGTAACTCCACGGGACGTTATTTAATTTGCTGTATGTAACTAAGCTATACAACCCTCTTACTATGTTCGCGCCTTGTTATCCTTGTAGTTATGTGCGCATTATAAATAATAAAACAAACAAACAAACAAACAAACAATGATTAGACCATTCAGGCTGATTGAGTATTGGCCTGCTCACATTCATTTTGGGGCCTGTTGGAATGTGGAACATGATAGTTGTTTCATGTCATGTTGAAGTGACCAACCATTGATGTGTACATCTGCCTGCAATAACTGTATCATTGTACACTGGATGTGTTGCAGTGTGTGGCACATGCATATTTAGTCACACTATTTGGCATTTTTCATCTCATCATGTCCATCTGACATGGATGGGTGACAGTACTCATTTGCTGACATATGGCTGTACTTGTCAAATGTACCATGGCTATGCTACATGCCATCTGTGTGCTGGCATATGTCATGTATGTGTATTGAACATGCCACTCACAGGCTAATGTGTGATGCCAGTGCTACCCAGCATGCAGCAAATGTGTTGCTTTTCCATCTTGGTGTCCTCAGTGTCTGCTTTTTGCCTCCCCTTCCAACTCATTGACAGTGCATGCATGACAGGGTTATTGTCATGTGGGACATGTGAAAATCATGTACTGGATCGCTGGCTTGTTAGGCCTATGTGTGTGCTATGGTGCTCATGCCTGTTTCCATTTGTTGTCTTTCATGTATTTGCAGGTGATGACACACTTGATGCTGTTGAGGTTGAGGAGATGGTGCAGACCCAGAATCTCAGCAACGACCGGGCACTAGTGGAGGATGTGGTGTGGTGGTGGGTGAAAACCCTTTCTTACTGCAGACCATGCTGTCCAGCGGTGTCTCTGGGTGCACCTCCCCAGACCTCTATTCAGGTGCTGAATCGGATGATGAGACTTATGTGCTGTCGCAGGTGAGTGTTTCTGGCAGGGATTCTGTTCTGTCCAACCCACCTGCACCAGGGGTAGAACCCTCTATGGGGATGTCAGTGTTGGTAGGTCTGCCTTTGGCGGTTACGGATGCAGGGTCACACTCCACAACATCTGATCCTGTTCCTGGGTCAGCAGATCAGAGGGGGAATGCAGTCCTGCAGCCACAGGCAGTGCCGGCACAGCAAGGTGCAGATCGCCTTGCCCCAAACAGGTGTGGTGTCCGCCGACACGGTGGCCGTACGCCACCAGGCAATACTGAATGGGAAAACTCCATTTACAGTATAGCAGCACAACAGGGAGCTTCAGTGGAAATGATGGCTCAGGCAATGGAGAGGGTGGCCACTTCCATTCTCCCCCCGAAAGGCAGATGGGGCAACAGCAGGCAACAGACTCCATTTGCCAATCACACAGGGAAGACATGTTGGCATCCAACAGGGACCGACGGGCGTCACTGGAGACTCTGCGCGAAGCCATATCAATAGAGTCACAGAGCCACAGGGAAGCCCTGAGGGTAGAACTCCATAACCTCAGGGAGACTCTGGTTGAACTTGAGGCTTCCCGAAATTTTAGGGCAGAACAGCAGCTGGAGCAGCTCACACGTTTGCTCTCAGCTGAACTGCAGGCTACCTGTGACGAGATCCGGGCATCATACGAGGCCATGCGTGCAGAAATGCAGGCAACCCGTGAGGTGCTGCATGGGGCTCTCTGCACTATCATCCTCCAGAATCAGACCTTCCACACCCGCATGCTTGCTGCCATGGAGGACCATACCAGGGCTTTGCGTGGGCTGCCTCCCATAGCACCACCACCTCCTGATGCAGCAGCAGAGGGTGAAGAGAGCGACAGCAGTTCTCCCACAATGGCATAGCCGTGCAGGCCATGAGCCCATGGAGGTATTTTTTTTCCGCAACATCCACGCAGGTGGATGTTGATGTGCACCTGGTCCTCGAACCTCCTGGGTGGCCTCCCCCCCTGGCCCCAGATGGCCATTTTTGCTTTTTTTTTTTTTTTTACAGTGCGTTGCCTTGTGTGGCTCCTGTGGGCATCCACTGTGTATTCCGGCTGGGCACATGCAGGCTTGTCCTGTGTTTGGATTAGATGCTTGGGTTCCTGACACACACACCCCTCCTGCTTCCCGTTTCCATGGGCTTGCAAAGGGTGTGACCAAGTGACAGTGACTCACACAGTGACATTTGGCTCCCATGAGCTGTGTGGGCAGTCCGTAGTCAATACTGTGTGGACATCCCTAGTGGGTATTGTTGTTGTATTGAACACTGCATGGTGTATTGATATGTGCTTGTGCATCCATGTCTTCCTCCTTATTCGCAGGTACCTTCTTCATGTCTTCACAAGGCCATCTCCTTTGCAGATGCAGTTCATGTTGTATGCAGTACACTGACACATTTGCCTGACAGCAACACTCTGTAGTTGGAAGGGGTCGATGTGCTGGCTTATTCAGGTTGTAAGACTTGCACTACTTTGAGGTTGTACTGTCATATTTTGGCAATGTTTCATGCTGTGTTGTTGTATTGTGTTGCTGGTATTTGGTCATGTGTGCTGTTTGTTATTGATTACTGGGAACATATTGTCTGTGGCCTGTTTCCATTTGGGACAGTGCACTTTGTGACACTTGTGTCAGGTGTTGTGCATTCCTTTGTTTGCTTTCACCTTGCATGACATGCCATGGTGTGTTGGGAGATGGGGATGGGTTGGGTGACATGGGTTGTATTTTGCAAGGGGGTTGTCATTCATGCTGCATAAATGTGTCTCTTTTTGTGACACAGAATTGGTTGTCTTTCGGTAGGTAGGGATGCACACAATGTGACACTTCCAGGTGACCAATCTCAGGCTGGTATGGTTGTGACAGGTGACTGTCCCTTATGTCATCATCATTGATTGTCAGCTGGTATGTGCCAGGGCTGTGTGCACTCCACAGGGGTGTGATTTTAGGTGAAGTAATTAGCCACCAGCTGCGTACGGGCTGCCTCACCACGTGCCCTTTCCCCTGCCATGCGCAGCGGCGTGCATGTGGTTGGGGATGTGGGGGCACCACCATGTCCACCGGCAGGCCCCGGTGTGTTGCAACATTGTGCAGGACACATGCTGCCACTATGATCCTGCACACTACTGTGGGAGCGTATAGCAGCTGCCCACCTAAAGCGGTCAAGGGAGCGAAAGCGTGACTTGAGCACTCCGAATGTGCGCTCCACTATGCCCCGGGTTGCAATATGGGCTGTGTTGTATCTTACCTCGGGTGTTGTGGTGGGGTTCCGAATTGGCGTCATCATGTGGGTGCTCAGAGGGTAGGCACAGTCCCATGGGGAGGTGATGATGGGTATCATTAGTGGGGTTGTGACATTACTCAGTATCTGACATGCATGCATGTGCAGTGGCATTTATACTCACCAAGCAGCCTTGTATCTCCATGCCGCCCAGCTTCTAGGTCCCGGTTTAGGGTTGACATTCTGTAAATGAAACTGTCATGGGTGGACCCTGGATAGTTGGCATATACTGAGGTGATGATTCCCTTGGCATCACATACTACCTGCACGTTGATGGAATGCCAGTGCTTGCGGTTTCTATAGATTTGCTCAGTTGTCCTGGGAGGACGTAGAGCCACATGGGTGCAATCAATGGCACCTAGCACTTTGGGGAAGTGTGCCACCCCGTAAAAATCATGGATGGCAGCCTGCCTTTCTGCAGGTGTTCTGGGCAGGTATATGTGCCTGCGGACTGATGGGCGTGCAGTCATGATGGCCAACACCTGGTGTAGGCAGCGTGACTGCGTGGCCTGTGACACCCCCCCCACTATGGCACTTGTCCGCTGAAATGAACCAGTGGCCAAGAAGTGCAGTACATTGAGCACCTTTTTCAAGGGGCTCAGTGCTTGGGAGCACAGGGTGGGTGATGTGAGGTCATCCTCCCACTCACTCACCAGGTCGAGTATTATGTGAGGTGGAAACCTGTACCTCCCATACACCTGGTCATCAGGCATCCCAAAAAGGCTGGTCCTGGGTGTAAGAATTCTGGCCCTGACTATCCTCCTCCTCCTCCTGTGGTATCCCACGACCACTGCTGCGAGGAACGGTATATTCATCGTAGCTTCTGAGCTTGTATGTTGTTTGCACGCACTTTTATGCTGCGCGGGTCTGCGTACGCCTGCTTCCTGCTGGTGTACGTATTTCCGGATTAGCGCGTCTTTTTTGGCGCACGCGTTAGACCTGTTCGATTCCATGAATATGTGTTGTAGGCGCGCGTGTAGGTGTTCTGCGCATTTGCCTCCTGTACTTCCCCCGTAACGCCCACATTTTCACGCGTTGTTCCCCATTCCGTGTGTTGCGCCCCGTGTTCGCCTACTTTTGTTGTGTGCGCCACGCTATGTGCGCTTTCGCTGTGCGCGTAGCGCGTGATATTTGATGCCGTGTGTGCTCGCGTGCGCCACGCAGGACTTTAGTGCACATCCATGGATTTACACGTGCACGGACTTCCATGAATCGATGTGCACGGCTTTCACTGCGATTTTTGCACTTGCACTGCGATTTGCACGCTTTCGCACGCTTGCGCGGAGGTTTTCGGCACACATTAATTCCATGAATCGGCCTGAAAATCTTAGAATTCACATTGGGGAAACGGTCCTTAAACCTTTCCTGGGTAGTAAATAAGAAACGTTTGACACAAGTGGATAACGTAATATACTTGGGATTCCCTATTATGAGCAAGCCAGTGAAGTATACTCTTTGGGACTACCTAAAGAATAAAGCCATAGTGCTGGCGGGTCATTTAAGAAGGATTAATGACAAATATTTCAGGTTCTTGTTGATCCCTCTAGTACATTTTTATGAGGGCAAAGCAGTACCGAAATTGCTGTATGGCACTGATACAATGCAACTGTGTGTGTGGGAGAAGCTACCCAAATTGAAGACTTTTGTATGGAATAAAGATATCAGATTACCACAATGTACACCAATAGCTCTAATACGGTTTGAGAAGGGTTTGAAATATTTGTCGGCTAGAGCTAATTGGAAACTATTCCTGCTATTTCACAAAATAGTAAACCCTCCGGAGAGGTTGATATACAGCGATCTTGCCTTGTTATTGGAGCAAAACAAGAATGGAATGGTGACTCAGCTGGCAGAATATTGCAAGGATCTGTTATATAAGTTGGTCTTAGACGTGAATGATTTACTTACTAGACCAGGGCACGTCAAGGCTGTATCATACAGAGCAGATTGGATCAAAACAATAGAAGATATGCCTGGCTATGATTCTCTGTCCTTTCTAGGTAATGAACATAACAATCGCTGTTTAGCTCCCTATATATGTCGTTTTCCGAATGCATTTGCATGTAACAATTTAATGAGGGTTCCTTGTAAGTTGCTCCTGACGAGGCATAGTTTAGCAGATAGAGGTGTAATTCCGAAAGAGCAGGATTTCTTCAGGCACTGCAATAATGCTAATGAAACTTGGAAACATATGTTTCTATTTTGTCTGCCATTCTTATTTTGTTGGATGTTATATTTTAGACAGTTTGTGCACAACACCAGCTATTGATAATGACTTCATATGTCAAAAGCTTGTGAGTTTGGAAACCACATCTGTAGCTCTTCCAGTGTGGGGGTTTAAAAAAATCTGAATGTCCATACAACCCATTGACCTACACTGGCGTTATTTATATGAGCTTTTTTTTTCTATACAGAATTTTATATTTTAGTATAATAAGGGTAGGATTAACAATGTTATTTTTTATGTATGAAATGTGATAATATGGAATTAATCATACTGATTTTAATGTGCAAATGCCATTTAAAACAGTTTTTTAAAAACATTGTATAAAGGTTAAATATTTTTAACCATAAACAATAAAAAAAGAAATTGCAATACAGTTCAAATGTAATGTAAATAAAGCCTCAGTAATGCAGAGACTCACCCACTAAGCTAAACAGGGGTGTGCGCAAGGTGCGCTCATAGGCAACAGCCTGCTTTTATGGGCTATCTATAGATGTATATGTTTTCTTAAGGCATGAATTTAGCTGGGAAGCAACTTTGCATTCTACAAGGTAGGTGTGGCTTTAGGCAGGGTAGAGCCTTGGCGAGGTTGATTTCTTGGGAGACGGTGGGCGGTATGCTGTCGGGTGTTCACTGGTTAGAGAGCTAGATGACAAACTGTTTGATCAGAGGAGGACCTTTAATTGCTTCCTGAACAGAAGTAGTATTGCAGCAGTGAAAATATCTCGTGGGACTTTGTTCCACAGGTACAGGAGAAGTTCTGTGTGGTAATCTTTCTCCTGTGACATGGGGAATGCTGACTGTAATTCTGATATGGCCTGGAATGCATGTTGTGTGAATTTGCAATCAGTGGCATTTAGATGTATTAGGATTAGCTGCTGTTGCTGCTGGTGGATGTGCTCCCTTAACTCATCTACCTGAACTAGAACTACTTACCGAAACTGAAGATCCATCTTTTAGATAAAGTACCTTGTATACTTACTTGAGTGTACGTACATTCCTACTTGATGACCTGGAATATTTCATTGGCCCTTGGGTTGAAAATAAGGGATATGTCTCCTCAATTTCACTGCTGAAATTTGACTTTATGGTTTTAATCAAACTGATCCTTGTAAGCTCTGTGAGCTCTATTGATGACTTCCACAATTAGCTCCCGATCCACACCCACACTCCAGGCATCACCTAACCAGATGGGGAAGAGTAGTGTGCCCAGAACTTTTCCTTTCAATGACACAAATGGTGAATATTTTGTCATTGAGTGGGGTGTGGTACAATACATGCAAACCATGTGTTAAAGAACCTACCTCCAGGCAAGTCCACAACAAATTCACCATTCAATAAGAGTCATATCCCATAGTTGAGCCTGAGATTCACTGTTTCCATCAGCTTTTGCCCTCGGGGTTTTAAAAGGGCCTTGTGGTATACTTAATGACAGCACTTTATAGGAAGTGGCCAATTTTTTTAGAATCCATCGGTTACATGCAATTTTAACTTATGAAATAATAACTAATTAAAAAAGAACAAATACAAAATAACTAATTCCAAAATAACTAACTCATTTTTCTTTGTTTTAAGTCTTTTTTTAATAATAAGTTTCTGCCACGACGTAAACAACTATTTCCTCTCACAACCCCATTTTTATTTTTTTCAAAATTAGTTATTTTTTAATTCGTTGTTTTTTCATTTGTTATTTTTTCATTAGTTGTTTTGTATTCAATATAATCACTGCATATCGAATCCACCAAATAGGTCAGACGCCAGATGTCTTTTTTTGACAGAGTATGATCAATGTATTCTCTCTCCCACGCTTGTATTTTACATTTTTCTTTCTTTTTGGAATGTTAGGCAGGTCTCCCTCCACTGCAAAACTGCACTGGGCATGCCATCATGAGCAGCAACAAACCTACATTGTATAAGTACATCATCTGTTAGCACCACACTATTTAGAATGTCCATCAGGATCCACTCCATTACCCTTTTAAAAGAAACTGCTCTCGAAGGGCTCCTTTATGCAAGGGTCTGTGGGTTCATAAGAACACCATTTCTACAGGATGACACATACGTTATGAGTGGCCACTCTCAATGTGAAGGGACTCAACTCCACTACTAAGAGATCCATGCTGTTAAGGGTAATGCAACAGAAGAGTCTCTCTGTTCTGTTTGTCCATTGAATCCTCTACTGGAAAGGGGAGGAAGATAAGATTCTAGTACAGGAGCTGGAAGTCAGTTCTGGTCCTCTGTTTTCCTGGAGAAGTGGGGGCGGGGGGCATTCTATTGGCATCTGACATACAGTTGGTGGACCTGAAATAAAGACTGACAGGGAAGGAAGGTGGCTGATGGTGTGGGGGAAATTAAATGTTACATTGGTGGGTGTCTGCGCCCAAATGTAAACACGCTTGAGTAGCTCAAAGACACATTTAAATGAGCAGACAACTGGTCAGTGAGCCAACTGGTTTAGGGTGGAGATTTTAACATGCTAATGAACTCTGACCGGGACTGGATGTCTGGCCATGGGGAAAAGGAACAGAACAGGGAGGGGAGATCAGTGAAATTGGAACAATTGGTTAAGGATTCAGAATGGAAGGATAATTGGAGGCTCATGCATCCAAAGGGGAAGGGATACACTTATTATCTGCACCTTTATGGGTCATTCTGTAGAATCGACTGTTTGCTGTTGGGAGGGGGTAAATGCATCTTGTGCTTAAAGCCTCTATTTTTGTTGTGGGATGGTCAGATTATCACAGTGACCTGCAAAGACAATGCCGATGTAGATGTAATGACACTTTGCTGAAGGACCATTTCTTTAGAGAGTTTTTAATGGAAGAGATAAAGCAGTACTTTGCAACTAACAACACTGGGGAGCTGGACTTGCATCCGGTTTGGGAGGCTAGGAAAGCCATGATGAAAGGGATGCACATGGTGGAAGGTGCAAGAAAGAAAAGGGAAAGCTTGCTGGTGGCACCAGAGTTCAGTAAGGAGATTCAAGAACTTAAGAGGGGTGTGGGAGATCCGTGGTGTGACCAGGGAGAATTAATTACACAAATTAACTTGTACAAACAATCTTTTAGAGAACTGAAGATAGGAATAGTCTATAGGGATGTCAACAAGGCAAAGCAAACATATTACGAAAAGCGAGGCAAGGCGGGTGCACTACTGAAAGGAGGGTTCACAAAAATGTTGATGGGGAAGACCAAGTGTGGACTATGTCTGTGGAGTTGGCAGACATATTTTATGACTTTTACCAATTCTTGCATGTGGAGGAAAACATCCAGAAAGATGGAGAATACAAAAGCTATGTGACCGAAGTTGCTCTCTTCCACACCTGTCCCCAATAGAGGTAGAAGGCCTGGATATGGCGATATCCTGTGTAGAAATACTCTAAGCAATTAGGGGGTTGAAGTTGAGAAGACACCGGGTGAAGATGGCTACACCCTCGCATTTTACAAAACATACGTGGGGTTCCTTGACCCTTTTTTTGGGAAGGCTTTATAATGGCCATCCTCTTGGGGGAAGCTGTACCACCTTCATTCCTCAAAACGAACATTGTTGCAATACCCACTGAGGTAGAGGTTCTTGCACTCGTTGGCACACCCTGACCAGCCGGGGTTCATCAGTGGTCACCAGGAGAATATAACAAAAAGATCAACAAAAAATGGAGCACCCAATTATTCATTCACCCAAATTCAACTAGAATTCAACATAGAAAGTATCCCTTTTGTCCTATTCAAAAATGTATTCATGTGTAGACGATTCATCCCTGTAGTTTATTCAGCAATTTCCAAACCCTTAAACTCTTTCTCACGCATCCTTCACTTCTCTTCTCACAACTACCATTGACACTCAATGTCCCTCTCCTCACCCCACTTCCATTGACATTTTCTCTTTGAATAATTTCTCCTTGAAACCCTTGTTCCCCTGCAAGATCCCACTCTCTCCCTTCAGTCTTTGTTCCTCCCTTCTCGGATTTCTAGCAATCTTCTTGAGGTTTTCTACCGTTTTGTCTTCCACTCTTACAGCATTTTTATCCATTCCTACCTTTCCTTCCCCATTTTATCTTCATATACTCTCCAACTTCAATCCTGTCTCTGCTTCTTTTTTATACTCCCAATACATTTCCTGTCATGGTGTGATGATGGAAATGCATTGGAGGAACAGGGTCTCCATGTCTTTGTCCTGTACTCCCTTATCATGTGTGTTCTGTGTTGTTTTCTGCACAGGGGTCCATGTGGGACTCCTGGCAGTGCAGCTCTTCCTCTTTTTGACTGTGGTGGACAGAGACCCTTGGGATACACCTATGGCAAACATGGGTGGGGGTACAATCCTGTACCCCTAGTGTATGTTTCTGGGCATCTGTGTGTGGACCACAGGACAGGGTATGGACTAGTGGTATGCTCCATGCTGAATTTGACAGGTGCTCTGAGTATCCTCCATTTTGGGATTCCCAGATCCTGCCATAGGAATTGGTAGATTCCTGATAGAAGACATGATGGCCCCTGTGACCTCTTGGTTTCTATTACCTGTTACCTTGTTTTCCCAAAGTCCTGGAAGGCCCTGACTCTGTCCCTTCCCCTGACTGGCTGTTGGGTGGAAGAACCATATATGGTATTGTGGGGAAGTCCAGGCCAGACTGGCTGGAGCCTTCCTAGTGACTTTATGTTGTGGGAACACCCTTGGGGTGGGCTTGTATGAATGGAGTGTGTGACCAATATGCATTCCATGTTGTGGGTGTCTGGTATCTCTTTGTGGGACACAAATAATGAGACAGCCCTGCCTGAAACTGACATGAATGCAGTGTGGTGTGCTTAAAGGCTGGGTGCTTGCCCCAATCCACATTCCTTGTTATGGGTTTCTAGGTGAAAGTGAATGGCCTGAATACACCGTGAGCCTGATTGGCTGCCTGACTGGATGAATGCCCTTCTGACTGATTGGCTGACTGAGCTTGTTTTGGCAGTGTGAATGAAGGACAGATCTGTATATCTGGGGACCTCTCACATACCAGAATTGTTCAGAAGCTGAAGTTGAAACTTGAAGCTACTTATCCTTGAAGCCCAGCTTAAGAGGAAGGTTTGCTGCTGCTCAAAGTCCACGAAATCCGAAAGCTGTTGTGTCTGTCCAGGAATGAGCAAAGAGAGGATCTGTTAGGAGACCTCTCCCCGAGCTACAAGGGAACATTGTGCAGGAGTTGATCTTAATCAAGGCACCCTGGAAGTCAGTCCCAAACAGCTGTCAACCAGAGGTGGGGTCGGCTGAGAAAACATTGAACTAGGCACCAGGACATCGAGGCGATCGACGTCCATCACCGTCGACCGGGGTTCGGAGGACCGCCGTAAACTCGGCGACTAGTGCTGCAACGCTCCATCATTGCCTAAGAACATTTAAACCAAAGACTCCCTTGCCATCACCGTCGGCTGAGGACAATCCGCTGGTGGGTTTCCCGCCACCTGAAGTCCACAAAGACACCGACGAGTGAAGATCCAGCCGTGGTCGATTCCAGATCATTGTCACCAACGATGACACCCGGTGGCCACTGCCGGGCCTACTCTCATCACCGAGTTCTCTTTGCGGCACCAAACTCTGTCATTGGGGTGCACTGCACACCTCATCTGCACAGGACGTCCACGATCGATCGTCGACGAGCACCGCGGAATTCAAAGCTGCTCTCCCGATGACAGTGTTCACATTTTCCTCATGGCATCTTGATGACAGTTGCTCCTGCTTTAAAGGGAGTCCGCTCACAGGGATTTAATCGTGGAGCCGTCGTTGAATCTGCAAACTCAGGTACATTGGGGTAGTGGACATTTTTTTAACAGGAAACAAGACTATTTAAGCAGATATGGACTGGGCTTGTTAATACACTTTATTACAGGTTGCCCAAATGGGGGGATCCTCACACAGAACTATGTCTTAGTAGCAAGAGAACCATTCTGCCATTGTTAAACCTAACTTGTCTTCCTTCCTATATCCTATGCCGATACACATTACTGTTTGATTTATATGCCATTAGAAACTGTCAGAAGTTGATGCATTTTAAAGGAGTCAATAGTTAATAGTGGTACCACATAGACATTGTATATATTTGCCATATTAGATTTGCCAAATTACAAAGTGTGTTATTAATTGTGTATATATCTGGAACCGTATTTATATAAAGAACTGCGTTAGCACATAACAACATGTGTGGACATTCCTTTGTGGGGGGGCTTGGTGACTACATTGTAGTTAAGAACCAGCCCACATCACCTCCTGAGAGCTTAAGCCTTGGTTGCTTGTCCTTTACTACCCTTTAGAGAACCTTGGCTAGGGTGCTCTGTGCCTGTACTCTGCCATATAGAGGGCATGATTACAAATACTCCCCTTGAGTCTTCACACCTGGTACTCCATGTAGTTCTTCTGAGTTTCCAACATCTTGGAGGTAACAAATCTTTCATCTATCTTCTTGATTCCCAACCTTTCATTCAACCATGCAGTAGAGAATTTACTATTAGGCTCTCTACCTCTCATCAAACGGAAAGGATGAAACTCCTGTAGCACTATGGGGTGTCACCCTAATACTCCACATTGACTTACTCAAATCCCTTTCCCAGTCCATTCCATTGGCTAAGGCTTGCTGTACACACTCCCCTATCACCATATTCAATCTATCCACCATGCCATTCATCTCAGGGTGATATATTGAAGAACATGTCCATCCAAATCCTAACTCACTACGCAATTCTCTGATTTCTTTTTCTCTGAATTAAGGGCCATTGTTACAGAGCACAGATTCAGGATATCCTTCTCTCCTAAAAACTGTATCCAGAAATATCACTATCTTCTTTGATGTTACTTTATCCACAATAGCAATTTAAGGCCAATGAGAATATCAATCCACCAAAACCAACAGAAATCTGATTCCTTGTCTAACCCTTCGTAAGGACCTAGAACATCAATTCCCAACTCCAATCTCAGTCCTTTAGATATCAGAATGGTGCACCAAACTCTGAGGTAACTGGGTGCGTTACAAGTAAATTTCAAATATTCAGGTTAAACAAAGAATAGTTACAGTCATTATATACAATAATACAGCAGGGATCAGATAGTATAATACAAAACAAGGTACATTACAACCATTTGCAAAGCTGCCGACAGTATTAGAATGATGGGAAATCTGTAAAAGTCCTAAAGGAAGTCATATGTCATTAGTAGCTAGCCAACTTTTGGTGTTTTTCCTAAAGCTGTGGAAAGACTGGTCTGCTCGCAGAGAAGTAGGTAGGGCGTTCGAGAGCTGGGTGGTCATAACAGGAAAGCTGCTGCCACCTGCTTTTTTCAGTTTAAATCTCGACACTAAAAGGCAGAAAGAGTTAGCAGTCCTCGTAGAATGTGTTGATGATTTTTTTGACAATTTTATCCCTTAGGTCTTGCGTGGCAACATTGTGTAGATATTTGTAGGTAAGGGAGACTGTTTTAAACTGAATTCTATCCTTGAATGAGAGTCAGTTGTTCTTTCGCTTAGCCTCCGAGATGTGTTGTCTCCTAGGAATACTTAAGGATATTCTAAGTGCATTGTTTTGAAGTATTTGGAGTTTATTGACAATGTATTTACTAGACCCTAGGTAGAGGGCATTACAATAATCAAGTTTTGAAAGAATTAAGGCTCTCGCTAAGGTGATGCAGCTCATAATGGAACAGAAAGGTTTACAAGCCTGTATCAGCTTACACGTGTAAGCTCTTGTAGAGGCTGTGGCATTCGCTTTTTTTTTTACCAAGATGGAGAGCTGAATCTAGGTAGAAACCTAAGGTGTTTACCTCCTTAGCCACTATAAGGTTAATACTGTCAACATTGAAGGATGTGTATTTGTTACTAAGTTTGTTGAATTTAGCCGGAGCTCCTAGGATAAGGAGCTCTGTCTTGTCATCATTCAGGCACAAGCCATTGGATGCCATCCATTCCTGAATTATTAGGTACATTTTGTTCACTAAGGCCAGGTCCGTATCATAGTCACCAGTGAGGGGTATGAGGTTCTGGGTATCATCTGCATAATTTGTGCAGGTGACACCCAGATGGTGAAGGTCGTCGAATAGTGGGTTCGTGAAAACATTGAACATTGTGGGTGAAACACAAGAACCTTGAGGTACTCCATATGTAACTGGTGTAGGGTCTGCTAAGGCCGGAGGAGAAACTACTCTCATTGACCTGTTATTCAGAAAAGATTGAATCCATGTTGTGGCTTCTTGGGAGAAGTGGACAGGTGTTTACAGAGCACTTTATGATCCACCAAATCATAAGTGGCTGATAAGTCTAATAGGAGTAAGAGAGCAAGTTTCCTATTGTCTTTATGTTCGTAGATTGATTTGATTCTTAAGATCTATCAAAGCTGTTTCTGTGCCATTTTGTGGTCTAAGACCAGATTGCCTTACCCCTAAAAGGTTATTAGTCTCAAAGTACGCATGGATCTGGAGGTAGGCTGCTTTGTCTATTATCTTGATTAAAAAGGGGACTGTTGGAATTGACCCGTAGTTCGTTGGGATAGTTGGGTCCAAGGATGTTTTTTGGTAGGACCCATGCATCCTTAAGGTTGGAGGGGACACTGCAAGTTAGAAAAGAAGGGTTCATTAGTTTAGTGCTGAAGGGAGCCACGTTTCTGGCAGCTTCTTTGATTATCTGGGCTGGGCAGCTATCTCCCTGGCATCTTGACCGCTTTAGTGAGGCAATGATGTTTTCCACCTCTTGGGTAGAGACCTGGGAACATTTTAAATGTTGAGAAGGTTTAGAAGAGTGGTCTTGGGATCTGTGATAGGTGTCTATTTTAGTGAGGTTTAGCCTTTTATCAGATATTTTGTTTTGGAGGGGAAATTTTGTTGGAAAGTGCATTTGGATATTAGTGCAACATACTTGATCCTTTGTGCATGTGTCATCGGGGGGATAGGGGCTTCAATTTCTCTTAGGATAACAAAGAGTTCCTAGGTGCTAGAACTAGCTTTATTGTTCCTATCGTTATAAGTCTCAAGCTTGGTTAGCAGTATTTCAGCTTTATATTTGGTTGAAGTTTCCAGCAGGTTTTAATCCATTCTATCCGTGTATCCTATCACTGGCCGCCAATATCTCACCCTTACTTTCTTCTTAGATATAGTAATCCCTAGATGAACCTTGAGCCAACTGAATGATTTGTATACTCACCCGTTCAGGAGGTATCACCTTAAATCCTCTCATAATCTATCCATTTTCAATAGATAATTCTTCCCTAACCATAAAATATCCTTTATACTTCTTGTCTAACATGTTCTTCTCAGGCCATCCCTCGATTATCCATTCCACTACTTTACTTAACGAATCATCCTCCCTAAACTATCTTCACTTTTTAAAGCTTGTATTATGCCATAAGCCTATTCCTCTACTTTTTTCCACAAACTCATCTGCACTACAAGTTGGCAAAGGCATCCTAGAAGAAAATCAGAAACTCAATTTCTCCTTCCTGCCAAATATTCCACAAACCAATCATATTCCATCAACCTCAATCCTAATCTAGGAATTCTCTGAGTCGTCTTCGACATTCCTTGCATTGTCAGAACTTCTACAAATGGTTTTTTAACCGTTTGCATGACAAATTCCAATCCCCAAATATACGGTCTAAATTGCTTTGCTCCCGAACAACACACTAACAATTGCTTTTCTATAACAGAATAATATGTCTCCATATCAGTCAAAGCTCTCGATACAAACATTATTATACATTCACAATCCCCAACTTTCTGAGATAACACGGCACCCAAAACGTTAAAACTCGCATCTACGATAACTATAGATTTCCTTCCTGGCACAAATCTCTCTAAAAAAGGCACTCCAATTAAATTCTTTTTAATCACTTTCATAGCTTGATCTTGGACCTCTGTCCATTCCAATTTTTCATTTTTTTCCATAAACTCCCATAAAGTAATCTCTACAAACACTCATATAAATGTTATGTAATATTCTGCCAAACCTAAAAAAAGGAGATAGTTCATTATGACTGGGACAAGGAGCTTCCTCTATTATTTTCATGGCCTTGACTCCCGGTCTATCACCGCCCTTAGACAAAATATTACCCAAAAATATACGTCTTTCTTACCAAATTTGTATTTGCTATGTTCCACTCTAAGCTTTTTGTCTTCTAACTTCTTCAACACTTTTACACAGCCTTTCATTATGCTGTTTTTCTCCTCTCCCACAAATTAAGACATAGTCCTGGAACACTTGCACATCAGCCATTTCAAAACATGTGCGACATTACATGCTGGAATATGGCCACTGCAGATGCCAAACTAAATGGCATCTCCACATAACAGACATCCCAAATGGGGCAGTAAACATAGTGGGCCTCATTACAACTCAGGCGTTAAGGGTTAACGCCACCGTTAACCCTTAACGCCTGATTCTGATTTTAACGCCTGCTCTTAGCAGGCGTTAAAATCCATGGCGCTAACCTGCCATGGTGCTAATTACGCCGCCGTAATTTACGGCGGCGTAATTAGCGCCTTCCCCACTCCCATTATGCCCTATAGGGCAAAAATGGGAATGGGGAAGGGAAAATGGGGATTTACCGCCCCACTCACCTTGGAATGGGGCGGTAAATCCGCCATCCACCATGGTGTAAACGGAGTTTACACCATGGTGGTAAAGTTGGTGCACTTAGCACCAAGGTTGTAATGAGGCCCAGTGTATCTCTTGGACTCTTGATGCAACTGAAGTTGGTGATATGACACAGATGGATCAATGTTGGAAAATGTGTCAGCATTGCTAACCAAATTCAACATTTCTGAGCTCACCAGTAAAGGCTACATCTCCACCACTATAGCTTTGTAAACCTCTCTCAAATCCATACATATTCCCACTTTAATATTCAATTTCCTGGCTACTATTATCGAAATAATCCATTCAGATACCTCTTTTTCTTGTACTACACCATACTTCTTCTGCCTTTCCAATTCTCTTCTAACTTCTTCTATCAACGACAAAGGAATATGTCTCACACCATGTGACATTGGTTTACTCCAGGTTTGAGTTCTATCTCATGACAATGGGGAGAGGAGAAGATCTAGCTGGAAAAGAAGATCTCCATCATTCCCCGAATGAAAAGTGATAGTGGAGAAACAAACTCATTCAAGATTAACCTGAAAAATCTCAATCAGTTACCTTGTTCTCTCCCTAATGCTGCTTCAAAGAGTACGAGCCACAGGGATTTGTAGGAAAATCTAATTCAAAGAAAAGATGCAGAGCAACAATCCATGTTAAAAGCTGATATGTAAACTGCGGCCTGCACACAGCAGTTGGATAAAACCCTCACTAAAAAGGTGAAATATTTTGAAGTCCCTAAAACCACAGTGACAAGGCCGGAGATAAAGATGTCCAAATAGGATAACGCATCCTGCAACTTTTTTAAAAAAGGGGGACTGCTTAATCTGAGGAGAAAAAAGAACGGCAATTCACAGTCACAGAATAAAAAACAATTATTATTTTCTGTTGCTGTTGGTTTTATTTTTCTTTACAGAAATAAAGAATCAGGATTAGGGACCTAAATATGTTGAAAATGAGGACCTTTGCCATGTTGGATGAAAATGGCAAATCAAGGGGACCAGGAACATGTACATTTAAAAGTGGCAATTGTAAATTAGATCAAATTCAAATGGAGCCAGGACTGAACTTTGCCATCCAATATTCTATTCAATTCACCAGCCCCAGTAATAAAACTGAACTGATTATCCTTGCCCTCTCAGTTGGAATTTGTCTGAAACTCAACTGGGACTAGGTCACAGGGAGACCGAATTTTCAATTAATTCTAAGAGGGTCATTTTTATGGACTGAATGTGTAGTTGTGACTAACCTTTTAAACAAGTAGTAGAAGTTCAGCTGGACCAGTGGATCTGTTTTCTCCAATCTGCTATATCAATCTCCCAGACCTTGCTGAGGAAGGAAAACAAATAAACCAACAAAAACAAAGTGTTTATCTAGAATTAGGGGTGTACCGAACTTCGGCTTCAAGTCACTATTCTGCTGAAGTTCGGGTGAAATACAGCTATCCGGCTTCAGCAGAATAGTTTCTACGTAGTGACTCGAAGCCGAAGTCCACTTTCTATGATTAGCTGCCTTCTCCCTGTTTGGGAGATGACATCCAATCATAGAAATTTTTACGACTGCAGAAGCCAAATAAGCTGTTTGCTTATGGGGTTCTGCAGCCTGACCACAGGGGAATCAGCCTCAGAACGCGTTGAAATAGGAAGTGACGGAAGGGAACAGTTCTTCCCTTCCCTCGCTTCCTATGCCAATGGACGGAGTGCACCAGCAGAGGCCAGCAGCACTCAGAGAGACCTCCATGACCCAGAGGTAAGTGAAATATATTGAGCCCCATCCGCCCCTTCAGCACGGTGAAGCCGCGGCTTCACCACAATAATATTGATGTTGGTCGGGCCACCAGTGCAAAGCCGGTGACCCGACATTGTTTGCTATGCAATGGCTCACGAGGCTGCTGGGGCACTTTGCCCACCCCGGCGGCCTCGAATTTGAATGAACCCCCCCAACCCTTCAGCAGGGTCAGGCCTCACCACAATAATATTGATGTTGGTCGGGCCACTGGTGCAAAGCCGGTGGCCTGACATTGTTTGATATGCAATGGGGGGCGCTCCCCCCAGTGCGGCCCCCAGACTCACGAGCTCAATAGGCATTTTGCCTACCCCGGCAGCCTCAAATTTGAATGAGCCCCCCCGCCCCTTCAGCACGGTGAGACTGCAGTAATATTGATGTTGGTAGGGCCACTGGTGCAAAGCCAGTGGCCCGATATTGTTTGTCATGTAATGGGGGGCCGCTCCTGCAGGACAGCCCCCAGACTCACAAGGCCGCTGGGGCACTTTGGACACCCCAGCGGCCTCAAAAGTTAATGAGCCCCTCATCCCTTCAGCCAGGGGTGGACTGGCGTATAGTGAACTCTGGAGATTTCCCGGTAGGCCTTTGCACCCTGGGCCTCTTTTGTGTGGTATTGTGGTACTGAGGATGTGTAATATGGGCCACTTTGAAAATTATTTTCTTGGCCTCTTTTGGTTCCGAGTCCACCCCTGCCTTAAGCAAGGTGAGGCAGCTGGGGTGCCACCATACATACCCCAACACCTCTCCAACTCTCCCTACCCCACCACCCCCATTCACCTACCAGGGCTAGGGAGGGTAGTGGTACTAGGGATGTTGGAGGTAGGGTGGGTGGGGGTATGTATGTGGTGGTGGAGAGTGTGGGAGTACAGTGGGTGGGGTAGGTGGGTGCGGGTACAGAGTGTGGGAATGCAGTGGGTGGGGTAGGTGGGTGTGGGTATAGGGTGTGGGAGTACAGTGGGTGGGATAGGTGGGTGCGGGTATAGAGTGTGGGTGTAGGGTGGGTGGAGGTAGGTGGCTGGGGGTATAGAGTGTGGGGCTTCTTATATTTTTGGCTCAGGAATTTGCCCTATTTCCCACTCCTCAAAAGTACCCCACTGATGTTGCAAATGGCTATTGATTCATTTTCTGACACTGTTTGACTAGTACTACCCAAGGGGTTTTTGTGTGGCAAAATGTGATGAGTAGAAAAATTGTGCATTTTATTAATTCCGCAACACTTGTCAAAATGATTAGCCACATAGCGAAATAATAGTAACATAATCCTTTTCTTTACTTAAGTTATACCACAGCCCAGAAAAGATGCAGTACCAACCAAAGAAGCTCACCACTGAGACAGACTTACCATTCCACCACCTTGATGCAGATGACAGCCTAGTGCCTACAATCCTGGTGAGTATTATGGGTGTTTTACTATTCGGGGGAAGCTAGAGGTGGGAATTACCACTCGGTGCATATGCCTGATTAAATGAAAGACTGCTATATTATGCTTGCCACAGTCAATGGATGTACATAATGGCTCCTTTAACTCCTGGCAATTTCAAGCATGGTTTTTGTCATCGTTCATATTTCCTTTTTTACATAGTTAGTTTTGCTAAAAGGCTTTTTCAAAAAGATTTTGAAGGAAACCCCAATACCGCTTCAGAGCCCAGAGCCATCATTCGGTACTGCCCTGCCAAAACATACTCTTAAGTTTGACTTTTACTTTGCATTTCTTTGTCACCAGTACGAGCTTCTGATTTAAGTAAAGGCCCACAAGCAACAGCTAGGAGGTGTGCCCAGCAGAAACCCTATGCCTCGCCCAGAGCTGCAGAACCCCCTTGTTGTCGGCATGAGTAGCACCAAGGAGAAAACGAGCCCTGTGTGGGATTACTTTACCATTAAAATGGATGATAACTCCAAGGCGGTGTGTTCTGTGTGCCTCGCGGTTTTGTCTCGTGGATCTGCAAACTCGAGACAGTGCAGCACATCAGCACTGACCAACCATCTGCGGTCCAAACATTACAATGACTATATCCAACATGAAAGGAAAAAAGAGGTAGTTGTTGGGAGAATCAACAGCAATGTGTCTCCCGCGAAGTGCAAGAGGGCATTGTCACAGCTGTCCATTAAAGATTGTCTGGACAAAAAACAAGCGTGGCCTCTGGACAGCCTTTCCACACATGTGGTGCATCACAGTATTGGCGAAATGATAGCGCTAGCCATGCAACCATTTTCTGTTGTTGAGGATGTAGGTTTTGTGCGTTTACTCCATAAGTTGGAGCCTAGATACAAAGTACCATCACGTAAATATTTTTCAACAGGCATCATCCCTGACCTGTATGAGAAAGTGAGCCAGTTTATTGCTTCAGAGGTTGAGAGGCCTGAGAAAATTGCGTTTACTGTGGACCTTTGGACATCTGATAACACTGTGAAATCTTTTATGAGCTTAAGAGGACATTGGTTGCCAGCAACATGAAAAGGCATGGACTTTTGTTGCAGTGTTGGTGGAAGCCATACTGGTGCCAAAATAGGATTAGCATTCCAAGAAATGCTAGAAAGGTGGCAAATTAGCCATTCCAAAGTGCACGTCATTCTTTGGGATAAAACAGCTAACATGTGCAAGGCCTTCAGAGAAGAAGGCTTAGTTTGTGTGGGGTGTTTTGCTCACACCCTACGGCTTTGCATCCATGATGGCCTTTTTGTGCAAAGATTTGTGTCGGACATGATGGCACATGCAAAAAAACTTGTAGGCCACTTCAAACCTTCGAGTTCTGCCACGTCCGCCACGTCCCGCCTGCACGCACTGCAAAAAGATCCTGGGTTTGCCTGAATTGCAGTTGATTCAAGATGTGTCAACACTGTGGAACTCAACCTTTTTGATGCTGGGTCGACTGGTAGGGCAGAGGTGGACAGTACGTTTGTACTGTGCGGAGGACAATAAAGTGTTGAATCTTTCTGCGTGCCAGTGGCTTATGGCAGAACATGTTTTTATCTTTGTTGGCACCCTTTGCAGAGCTCACAAAGGAGATTTTCTCTCATGCATCAAGCATCTCCTTGGTGGTTCCTGCTGTTCACATTAACATTTTTCAGCAATGAAGTTGTGGCCAACAATGTGAAATGTTCAATGCACTCTACTGCCTTAGCACTCTATGAGTAGACCTCCCCTCCTCAGGGGCAATCTGCAGACCATGACCCGCAAGAAGACGAGCCAGCACCCAAGAAGAGTGTTCCATCATGTGGCATATGGGCATTCTGGGACAGTGTTATACAGCATTCCACGGCTGGTGTGAGTCAGTCAATAATTTCCCTGGACACTGAGCTCACTGTCTTTTTGAGAGAACCGTTGCTCCCTTAAACGGCAGACCCGCTGGAGTGGTGGGACATGAACAATGTTTGGTTTACAGGGTTGGCAAAAGTTGTGCGTGTGTACTTGGCACCTCCTCCTACCAGTGTGGACAGCAAGAGAGTGTTCAGTTCAGCTGGAGATCTTTATTCTGAACACAGAAGTAGCCTCTTAGCCAAAAATGTCGAATGGCTTGTTTTCCTAAAATATAACCTTCCCCTTACAGGTTATTCTTATTACGAGTGAGGGCTTTTCCCAGAACTGTTTTGTATGTTTTTTTTTTGCCTTTGTCATAAGCTTACAGAGATGTGTCCAATTAATAAATATGAGTCCCATGCAATAGAATGCCTCCTTAGTTTATTCATTGAAATGCTGTTTATTATGCCCTAGAACATGTTTGCCTGAAAAAACAACTATTCGGCTCACTATTCGGCTTTGGCCGAATAGTTGGACCAACTATTCAGTATTCGGCCGAATAGTAAATTAACTATTCGGTACACCCATATCTAGAATTTTCAAGACACAGTAACTAATCCATGTGAGTCAACAATGACTCACAATGTAAATAATACAACTCCAAGAATTTAAAAGACTGTACCACCGCCAGGTCTCTGGGTCATAAGCACTATACTTCTAGCCCTCAACTAACAGCTAAAGAACTAATGACACCTGTTGCTTTGTAATTGACAAAGCCAATTACAGATACCTTACAATATTTTTAAAGACAATATGGTACATAGGATTCATATTTTTGGTGATAGCTTCCAAACGGTATGGCATAGCATGCTAATATTTTTTGTAAAGCATTCAGTGTCAAAATGGACCAAAAAACAATTTTTCTATTGTGATTTTTAATTATGCAAATTAGGCAAAATTGCATTTTGTCACACTGAAATGGCACACGCCAGAGATCCATATGTCCTAGCGTCCATAGTGACGAACATGTTACTTTAAAATGAGGAAAATAATGTGTATATAAATGTAGAATTGAGTTATATGGAAAAATCAGTAAGTCATTAACCAATTATGCCATCGTGATCAAAATTGTGTTGTTTTATTCATGCCAGAGAGAGAAATTTGGTGAGCTGATTAGTAAAGTGGTCATATGTTTGGAATTTACTATTTCAGAATTTTACAATGTTTAATGCAAGAAATCTCTTAGATGACATCACATCAAATGAGAAGGAAACTGGGTGTAGACGTTACTCCCATCAGACTGCCCCCTTCAGTAATATGTCCAATGACTGCAGAGGGGTATGTCTACCGTGATGTCACTTTTGGAACATTGTCCAGTCACATACATTGATCAATTAGATTGAAGACATTATACACACCTCAAAAAGGTGGGGTTTTCGATCTATAAAAGTCTCAACAAACTCACTATGGGGGATTCACTCGCTCAGTCGCTAAATGATGACGAGGGAGAAAAATAACAGGAAGAAGAAGGAATAGATTGCTCTCCTTTTGGACTCCTTTTGGATTAATGTCAGAGCCCTGCAAGTAATGCCTTTTAGGAGTTAAAGTCCCAGGCCTTCTTCAGAGGGAGAAACAGCAGACAGGCTGTGAAGACAAGTTGATCCCATCTAGCAGATTGATGCCTACCTGTTTCTAGAGGGGGAGAATTAAACCGCTCCATAAGAGGGTGCCCACCCATTTGTGAGATAGCCAAAAGAAATTCTTATGTGATTATAATATAAAGGGGAAATAATCCTGAGTGGAGCAATACTATAAAGGGAATTAGATGTAATCCTGGCCCTGTTATTTATAAGTGATGAGCAGGGCTATATAAATTCACTGTACATCCTGGGAAATAGGTAACTATTCCATAAGCGTATGTGCTTCTGGAATGGTAGATTTGTTTAAATAGATCCTACTGTGTGTATAAAGGGAGATCCCTTTGACTCATCTTCTGTGCAATGTACAAACACAGAAGAGCACTGGACATCTCACTGTGTGCATACCTAGACAAATAAAGTAATTGAAGTCACTTCCTGGATACACAATCAAGCAGAATACTGTGATGAATGCTGGGTTGCTTAAGATAAAAGGGAGAGGGTGATTATTTGTTTCCCATTTTTCCATTGTTTTAAGTTGCCCATTGAAAGTAAGAAAAGTACTTCTACACAGTCATTAAATAGAAACATCACTGAAGGGAATCTACTCTATATACACGTTGAAAACATACATGCCCATTTCTACAAGCCATTTACATACAGAAAGGTACAGAATTTTGTTGAAATTGAGTTTTTAGAATGCTGTTGAAATTCTGACATGTTTATTGAGTAAGGGGGTGGTACATATTTGCAATAAAGGGGAAGTAGAGAGAATTTGAAAGGCAGGGATGTTTTGAATTGATTTGTTGTTTTTAACCATAGCCAGTCTTATCTTGGATCGTAATACATTTTTAATCAATGGTGCATGTGCTCCCAGGGTAAACAAAACAGATAAGTGGTGATGTGTGTGTTACAAAATTCTCTATTTCTATGACTGTAGCATTGGCAACTGAGGTGAATAGTGTGTTAATAATGTTTCCTCATTGATATATATGGAAGTATAAATTATTTTTCTAAATTAAATTAATTATTCCTATTTTGTTAATAAATAGATTTTCAGTGCACGCTTGTGTGTCTCTTGCCCCGACATGGTAGGGAGGCTGTAAGGAATCATTTTGGTTACATTGTGGTTCCCAGATTGATAAAACACACGTTATTAAATAAATTAAAATTATGCCTGCCTGGTTTGGGGTGGTCGAAAGTCTCCCTGAATTAGATGTTGCTCAATTAAAGCATACAACAATGCATCCACAAGGTCTAGGTTCCTGGAAACCTGAACGGGGGTTACCGTTGGGGATCTAGAGCAGCTGGCGCAGGTTGGACCCATATGCACTGGTGGGAGAAGAGGAACTTTGTTTGGATGCAGAATGTTTAGATGCAGACGGGTGCTTCTGGGGAGCTGACACAGGCCAAAAGTCTAATGCACTGGCATAACCAAAGCACACTCGTTGCCAACACTCCTGGGAAAATCTTCCTCGCTCGGAGAACATCTCAACTGCGAAAGTCTAACACACTTTGAGAAGTGAAATGGTCTATTAGTTTTAAGCAACACATAGGCTTGATGTCAGATTTCCCCAACACTGATTTCAATGAGGCGTTCTCTCTCTTGCAATTATCCTAACTGAGGGTAGCAGACATGGGGCCTGATTTACAAATGCCTTTTACAATGGCACAATCCCAATGAAAAACGCTTTGCAATTCCTGACTGTGATCCTTTATCCAGTGATTGGGAGATTCAGCAATAAACTAAAGCCTCTTTCTACAAACAGGGTCGGTTCTAGGGTAAAGCAACAAGAGTAGGTGGTCTTCTAGGAACCACCAGGAAGGGTGGGGGTCACTGAAACAAGCCCTTCAATTTCTGCTTATGTGCGAAATGTGCTCACTTGCCATGAAAGGGGCTGCAAAATGCCACAACTCTTGGAGTGCCGGAAATCCATTCACAGGACCGTCAGAAGAGGTCTAGAAAAAGTGACGCAGGCTGTCATCCCTTCATGCCTTCTCCACACTCGACATGTCAGTGGCACGACTGCTTTGAAACCCCCACTTTGCAGACACGAAAATACACATACCGTCTACAAACATATCCACATTCTTCAAGCATACTTCAAAAAGCGATTTGAAAAAAAGTGCTCTAATTAGCTTTTTTATTTTATTTACGTAGCGCTTATGAATAATTCAGAAGCAGCGACAGAAATATCACCGTGCATTATTTAGTGGAGGTAATTAATTTGTTTCCCCATGTATCGGTGTACCCTGCTTTCTTCCTCCTTCTGGGGAAACAGAGCACGGCATTAACGTACGGCGGCTTGTGATTTCTTGGTGCTGGATATGGATATAATTTCTGTGAATGTGATAAACTACCCCCAAACTATGTCAGCATCTTTTTTCTTTTCAATTAATCTTTTTGGTTGTCAGGCTTAGCGGGTTTATTTTTGCTTTGGGATATACTGTTTGCTGTGGTTTTACACAGAGCAGCCTTCTGCCGAAGGGGCAACAGCGCCCTCTAGTGTGCCTTTTTGCAATGTTTACATTGCTCGAGTACCGGATGGATCCGGTCCAGGCGTCCCTTGACCTTGAGGGAATTGGGAATCATTTTTCACACAGCGCATATTGACTAATTCTCCTTTTGGAGCCATATCTGAAAGGAGCTCTCGTGCATCTTTTATAGGTCTTGGGTATGGGAAAATAATGGTATTTTTTTGTAAGTGACAACAATTATAACGCGTGAATATGTCAATAAAAATAGGCCTCACCTGTGATTATTATTTTTCTTTTATAACGCGCTTAGTACTAGCAAGTATGTAAGCAGAGTCAGGAATCAGAACTCCAACTTGTGTTGGCTGTGTTGTCTTGCTTCCAAGAGAAAGCGTTGCCCCGTCGTTATCCTTCCACAACAAATGACGCATTTTACATTAGGAATAAACAAGCAGCACATATCTGATTTATCAACTCTAAGATTGTACAATTACTTACTGAAAAACGCAGCCGTTGTGCTTAACCAAAGGGGTGGGTCAGGATTCATAAGCTGCTACGGTATCAAGCTTTTTTGCACTGGTGTCATTAAATATGGCCCTGACGGTTGCAACATAAAAGGGTTAGATGACTTATTTGTTCTTTTCAGCCGGAGCACACGTCCTTTTTGCTCTGCTCCATGCTAACGCCAAGGCAGTGCTACTACTTGTATTGTCCGCGGTAGAATGAAAGGCAGATTTTGCCGCCCCGGGCTTTGAACCTATAACCAATGCGCCTTTTTGCCAAACGTGCTGAACCAATGTGGCTATTTTCGGTGCCTGATTTACAAAAGTGTTTTACAATGGCGCAATCCCATTGAAAAACGCCTTGTAAAGCAGGCCCACAGTGTTATCAGGGAACCAGTGCTGCTTGTCAGGGAAAAAGGGCGTAATTTTAGGGGGGGCAGGGGTGTTTGTCCCCCCCAACTTTCATGGCATTCCATTTTGTCCCCATTCATTTAACTGGGGCACCTTTTCTTCAGATGTCATGTCCCCCCCAACATTTTCAGCAAAGTTACCCTACTGGGTCCTGGAATGAATACAATTAGGGCACACCTGGGCAGGCAATCAGTGATGTTCGTAAAATACATGTATTTGAAAATGTTGAAATGTGGTAGCCTAGCACAACATGAGCGTCAGATATCTTGATCCAAATCTTTGCGCTCAAACTCGTGTTGTACATTGGCGCAGCACTATGCGCAGCAAACCAAAACACGCAGCCATGCGAAGAGATGCCTTGAGGCAGTAGCATGGCTTATCAATGCTAGAAAAAGCAAAAAGCTAGTTGCACCAAGAGAGTGGGTGGTTCAGTAGCTCTAAAGGTGACTACAAGGATAAAGCATAGATTTGTGGTGATTTGTATAATTTTTAATTTCAGCTTCATATAACCTATAGCACCCATACACAAAATTATCTCTTAAACATGTTCAATTACAATATGAATTCAAATTCTGAATCCTTTTACCAACAGAATATATACAAATCTCACTTTTGGTGACTAACAATAAAACCACAGTTTAACATATACTTGATAAAACATGGCTCATTACAATCATATATATTAGCTACTAATTAAATTCTGTAAGGGAACAGGAACAACTTTGTTATCTATAAAGTGTGAAAAGACAGTAAATGCAAAAGATGAGGTGCTTGAGGAGTCCTGGCTCAAGATCAGTACATTCATTTTATACCCAAAAAGCGGGACCTCAATACAGGATTAGTTTCGCCACTCCCTTTTACAGAAGTACCACATGGGTACTACAAGGATTCTATATCATTCTTGCATCACCTACACATCCTTCTCACCCTTGCAATCCTATCATGAGCTCCCACAATTTCTAAAGTTTCCAACTGGTTGCTCCTGAAGCAAGTAAGTGCTCTACGTCTAGCAATGCAAGGCAGCTCATGAAGGTCTTGCTGCCTTACACCACCCTCTGTAAGGCCGCTGATGTAGGCACACATGCAAACCTATCCCGTTTAGTATTTTGCTTCATCCGTTCTCCCGGAGTTTGATGGTTCCCTGGTTATAGACTTAAAAAAGGCGCACAAATCCAGGCAGTTGCTAGCTTCCCGTGCGTTCTACCGCTTGGTCGTGAAATGTGTGATAAAAGTCAGCTGCTATGAACATCCATGGCGACAGTCGTTACGAGTCCCGATGGATTCCACCTGCTTTTTTCAAGGTATAAACCAACGCTGAGCCCATGGTCTTGCATCCTATTTAAAAGCACAAGGAGTGTATTTCCTGCTCTATAACCCTCTTTATTGAGGGAATCCTGACGAAAATGTCACAGAGCTGAAAAAACATGCTGAACGCTTATTTTTTTATAGCTCCTTTCATGTTAAGCCTCTTGAGGCCCTAAATAGTTCTAAATATCTAATTTGCATGTTTAATGTACTTAACTTGTCCCAACACACCTTCAAATGCCTGTTATCTTTATTCTGATCAGGAACAAAGAGAGTTTCTTTCAATGCCTTCATTTTGTGTTATGTGCGAAGCAAATTTGACTAAATAGCAACTAAATAGGCCATTACTTCCATAGAGAAAATAGGGAAGGAACCAAGCTCAAGTCTTCTCAACCTTAAAGGAATTCCCACCTGAAGATCCCAGGCCTGTGTACAATGTTGCCCTACTCTAAATACAGAACATGGTGGGTTCCAGTCCCCCACCCTTTCGCCGCATAAATCATTTAAGGCACTACATTTCCCTTAGAGCTATTAAACCTCCATATGATCTAGCCAATTCGGACCATTTCCACATTGATTCAGTGTCTTTTTCCTAGCAGTTTGAGCACTGGGTGATTTCCAGTTTCACTTGCCATCAAAATATATTCTCAGATAAGTAAAAGAAAATGGACAACGTCCAGCAGGTAACTCTCCAATTTGCAAAGGAAAGTTGCTTCTAACTCTTTTCCTAGGGCCGTGCCTTAGTTTTCAGATGATTGACCAATACAATAGGCCATTACCCTGACAGGACTCTTATATGGCGAGCAGCATATTTTGGAGTCCAGACGCGGCACAGAAAAGCAATGTGAGGTAGTTTGTTGTCTAGAGTGCATGAGAGTCAACTTCGGGAGTGGGAGCTCTTGATTACTGAAAATCATTTGAGAAATTTGAAACATACAAGTTATATTGATAGTTCCCTCCTCTGACCTTTTCACGATCACTGATTGCTTACTATTTTGGATAAAGTACGCCTTCTCTAATATGTTTCTTCCTCTGCTTCTGGTGGAACTTGTCTCCCACCACTCATCCTATCCCACTCTGCTTGAGAATACCACTTTGTTTCCTCCCACTTTCTATCTGCAGCCCCTCAAAGGAAGTTGGGGCTGGAAAGGGGTACATCTGTACCATGGGCGTTGCTAGGTCTAGACACGATCAGGGGCTAAGCTGGTGTCAGGACTGGCGAGACTCGGGGCTAGCTAGCATTTTAGTTGTAGCACCTTAGCTTCTATCCGGGGCTACAACTAAAAGACCCCCGGATCGAAGCTAAGGTGCCCCCTCAGCCCTCCCCCCAAGAAACGCCTCTGATCTGTACTACTGTTATGGTTTTCTCTGTATTATTTTATGGCCTGGCATCAGGGTTGTGCCCAGGCATGGGTGCTGTACTCATGGTGTCATTGGACTAAAGTCACCCCGCCCTAAAGAGCACCGACTGGGCAAAAAGTGTTTTGGTTTGCTAGATATTTGGGCTGGAGTGCAGTGCTGCTTTTGGGTGCATGATCAATACTGATTTTCATATAGTTAGCATTTTCTTCAATTGCACCTAATATGTGATTAAACATGATGCTAGCCAGAATAATGGCGAAGAAACACTGGTACAAGCATTTTCGTTCAACCGTTTTTGTTTGACCAAACAAAGTCATGATTCACATTCAACTAAACGCCTGCCTATTTTCCCCGTATTTCAAATAACTGAAAATATCTCTAATCTAGTCCATACCAGTTTTCTAATCAGTTATAAATAATAGGACACCCCAGTGTGAACTCTGTTTGCATTAAGACGACAAATACATCTTGAGGATAAAATGGAAGGGGTTGAGTATAGCGATTCTGGCAACATTTGTGTATGTGTTTGTGTGTGGTTTTGCAGACCAATTAGCATATTTACAAATGCAAACACACATTTCCATGTGTGACATATCAAACGTGGCAAATGTGCATTTGGGGCCAGTTGCAATGTTCCACTGTATTAGCACAAGGGCACAAAAATGACCTTACTACAAAAACATTTTTAATTTATTTTTGGCACTAGCACACTATTTTCCCCGGTATTAATATAACTGGTAATAGCACTAGGGCAAAGTTTGAACCAGTCCAAAAATGCATGTTTTGCACTCGGGCAATTTTTGCCTTACTATATTGTTGCAAAGTTACTGTAATATTAAACTTGGTCTACCTTCAGTTAAGATAAGTGGGAGTAATAATGACTGTTTAGGCCCTTGGGAGGGACCAGACTGAAATGAGGCATGCAAGGGGCAGCCAGTTGTTATACTCCTCTCTGTAGCAGACTCTTGCAGACAGACGTCATCGCAGGCAGCCAGTCTTTATAGTCCTCTGCGTAGAATATTCTTGTAGACGGACCTCATCTCACGCAGCCAGTCTTTATACACCTCTCCGTAGCAGACTATTGCAGACGGACCTCATCTCAGGCAGCCAGTCTTTATACTCCTCTCTGTAGCAGACTATTGGAGAGGGACCTTATCTCAGGCAGCCAGTCTTTCTACTCCTCTACTTAGCAGACTCTTGTAGACGGACTTCATCTGAGGCAGCAAGTCTTTAAACTCCTCCCCGTAGCAGACTATTGCAGACGGACCTCATCTGAGGCAGCCAGTCTTTATACTCCTCTCTGTAGCAGACTATTGTAGAGAGACCTTATCTCAGGCAGCCAGTCTTTCTACTCCTCTACTTAGCAGACTCTTGTAGACGGACTTCATCTGAGGCAGCCAGTCTTTAAACTCCTCCCCGTAGCAGACTATTGTAGATGGACCTCATCTCAGGCAGCCAGTCTTTTTACTCCTCTATGTAGCAGACTTTTGTAGACAGACCTCATCTCAGGTAGCCAGTCTATATCCTCCTCTCCTGAGCAGACTATTGTAGACAGACCTCATCTCAGTCAGCCAGTCTCTATACTCCTCTCTGTAGCAGACTCTTGTAGACAGACCTCATCTCAGGCAGCCAGTCTTTAAACTCCTCCCCATAGCAGTCTATTGTAGATGGACCTCACTTCAGGCAGCCAGTCTTTATACTCCTCTCTGTAGCAAACGCTTGTAGACAGACTTCATCTCAGGTAGCCAGTCTTTAAACTCCTCCCCATAGCAGTCTATTGTAGATGGAACTCATCTCAGGCAGCCAGTCTTTAAACTCCTCCCCATAGCAGTCTATTGTAGATGGAACTCATCTCAGGCAGCCAGTCTTTATACTCCTCTCTGTAGCAGACACTTGTAGACAAACCTCATCTCAGGCAGCCAGTCTATATACTCCTCTCCATAGCAGACTATTGTAGACCGACCTCATCTCAGGCAGCCAGTCTTTAAACTCCTCCCCATAGCAGTCTATTGTAGATGGACCTCATCTCAGGCAGCCAGTCTATATACTCCTCTCCGTAGCAGACTTTTGTAACAGGCAGCCAGTCTTTATACTCCTCTCTGTGGCAAACTCTAAAAGACAGACCTCATCTTAGGCAGCCAGTCTATATACTCCTCTCCGTAGCAGACTCTTGTAGACCGACCTCATCTCAGGCAGCCAGTCTTTAAACTCCTCCCCATAGCAGACTATTGCAGACGGACCTCATCTCAGGCAGCCAGTCTTTATACTCCTCTCTGTAGCAGACTATTGTAGAGGGACCTTATCTCAGGCAGCCAGTCTTTCTACTCCTCTACTTAGCAGACTCTTGTAGACGGACTTCATCTGAGGCAGCCAGTCTTTAAACTCCTCCCCGTAGCAGACTTTTGTAGACAGACCTCATCTCAGGTAGCCAGTCTATATCCTCCTCTCCTGAGCAGACTATTGTAGACAGACCTCATCTCAGTCAGCCAGTCTCTATACTCCTCTCCGTAGCAGACTCTTGTAGACAGACCTCATCTCAGGTAGCCAGTCTTTAAACTCCTCCCCATAGCAGTCTATTGTAGATGGACCTCACTTCAGGCAGCCAGTCTTTATACTCCTCTCTGTAGCAGACGCTTGTAGACAGACTTCATCTCAGGTAGCCAGTCTACATCCTCCTCTCCTGAGCAGACTATTGTAGACAGACCTCATCTCAGGCAGCCAGTCTATATTCTCCTCTCCGTAGCAGACTCTTGTAGACAGACCTCATCTCAGGCAGCCAGTCTTTAAACTCCTCCCCATAGCAGTCTATTGTAGATGGAACTCATCTCAGGCAGCCAGTCTATATACTCCTCTCCATAGCAGACTATTGTAGACCGACCTCATCTCAGGCAGCCAGTCTTTAAACTCCTCCCCATAGCAGTCTATTGTAGATGGACCTCATCTCAGGCAGCCAGTCTATATACTCCTCTCCGTAGCAGACTTTTGTAACAGACCTCATCTCAGGCAGCCAGTCTTTATACTCCTCTCTGTGGCAGACTCTAAAAGACAGACCTCATCTTAGGCAGCCAGTCTATATACTCCTCTCCATAGCAGTCTATTGTAGATGGACCTCATCTCAGGCAGCCAGTCTTTATACTCCTCTCTGTAGCAGACGCTTGTAGACAAACCTCATCTCAGGCAGCCAGTCAATATACTCCTCTTCGTAGCAGACTATTGTAGATGACCCTCATCTCAGGCAGCCAATCTTGATACTCCTCTCTGTAGCAGACTCTTGTAGACCAACCTCATCTGATTGCTCATCTTCATGATTCTATCCTTATGCTGAAAGATGTGAGTTTAGGAAAATAAAACTATTCAGGTCCCAATAAATACAGCATTGTATACCTATGTGCAAATATGACTTGCAAGTACACATTCAGGGCGTGAATGCAAAAGCCTGCCACTTCAATCAAACATTTTTCTTTGTTTTGTTTTTAATTGCACAAACAATTTTTACAAAATGAGAAGAAACCACATTTCAGCTGATGAAGTTGTGTAGGAGGCGAGAAAAAGACTGTTGCAGTTTCAAGGGTATCGATGAGCGTGGGTAGATGTTCATAGTGCTTTCGCTGCCCAACCCAGTTGCTCCTCCAATACCAACTGTCCAAAGAAACCCACTACGGTGATGACCCAGCAGGTTTTCTCCCCGCTCATTAGGCGAGCCCACCAGTCATCTTCACTGTAAACCTGAAAATCCCTGAAGAAGTGGCCTAGCCAGATGTGTCTTTTCTTCGCCAAACCACACATTCCAGAAGTAGATGCCTTCTCATTTCTACATGGGTAAAAGAAGGGCAAAATCTGCATTTATTTGATGCAACCTTCCCTCTGACTGCTAAGATTTCGTTAGTGTTGACTAAGTTCAGTCTAATCTGCAGAAAGGCTTGCTGTGTTAGTTGGTCAGGAGATTTCAGTAAGTATGGAGCCACCTTGTTCAATTTTTTTGGATTCCATGCAAGATCGGCGGGCAGTTTGCATTGGTCTGCTGAATCACTGGTCTCAATACAATCCATTTCTAGAAGTTTTGTGCTAATTAGTGTGGGATTTGATAGCAGGTCCTCTTCCGTTCTTCTGATTTTTTCTAACAACTGTTGGCTTCGAGTCCTCCACTCCATATTTGTTCTTTTTCAAATATACGAGAAGGTTGTTCCCTCTGCAGGCCGACTTGAGTTTGGTCAATTAAGATAATATCGTCGGCATAGATCAGTCTCAAAATGTTCTCATTGTAGGGAAGGATCTTATCTAAATCTGAGTGTCCATGAAGTCCGACGTGTATAAGATGTAAAGTGCGGGAGCCAAAGGGCAGCCCTGTTTGACACCCCGGGCAGTGAGAATTTCTCGTGATAAATCTCCTGCTCTATTGAGTCTCACCTTTATTGATGTTTCGGTGTACAAGGCTCTTATTGGACCCATGATTGCATTTGGACAGTTTCGCTTTTCCATCTTGTCCCACAGGATTTCCCGGTCTACCCAGTCAAAGGCTTGCACTAAATCAATAAATATTAAGTGCATTTGTGGTTTCCCATCCTTTACTTTAGCTTTCAGTGCACTTAATAGTAAGATGTTAATTGTTGTACCTAGACCTCTCACGAAGCCTGTTTGTAGTGGGTCGAAGTTATCTGATTGATGTATCCAGCCTTGCAGATTTTCCAGGGCAATTGATCCAAAGATTTTCCCTATTGTATCAAGCAAGACGATCGGTCGATATTGGCGTGAGTCCGCTTTTTCACCTGTTTTGAAGATTGGCAAAATGTGTGCCCTTCTCCATGAAGTTGGAATACTCCTGGTCTTTACTGTTTCCATAAAGATTGTGCTATAAGGGGGGCCCAAGACTCCGGATGCCTTTTCAGTTGGAGGTTCGTAATTCCATCGGGACCCACGGCCCGCGAGTTGTTCAGTTTTCTTATCCTTGATTCGATTTCCTCTATCGCCCATGTGATCTTCCATTCCCTTCTTTTTTGGCGTTGATGTTAACTGTGGTGGCTTTGGATTTATACAGTTCTTTAAAGTGGGTCGCCCACGTTTCTTCTCCCACACCGTTTTGTAGCCTCCCACCGGGGTCACCACCCGTTGCTCGAATCAATGATCAAAAATCTCTAGATTTTTTCCCGGATAGTGCTCGAAGCATGTCTTCAGAGTCTTTTTGGTATAGAGTATGCTTATTATTTCGTACCCATGCTCTGTAGCTTTGCACTTCCTGCTCCAATTTCTCCTTAATCAATGGATCACCCGTTTTTTTGGCTTGCCTTTTAATCGCTCTAACTGTTCGTCTTCTTGCCACTAGTGGGACGTTGTAAACGTGCGGTTTCGTTGGTTTGGTCTCCATCCCATTTTTCTAACTTAATTAAAAAATTTCTAGCAAAGGATGGTAATCCAAGGCTGTTGTTTGAGGATGTGTGGCCTTTTCCAACTGGATTTGATAATTTGGAGTTAAGTTCAAAATGGCCTTTTCATTTCGAGTGTTCCCGTTATGCAGTTCCAGCTCTGATGACATTTGTTCCGACAGCTTCTGGGTAGTTGTCCACCTTGTCTGCAACAAGTTGTGATCACTCTTTTGCGTTCTTATGACTTTGAAGTTGTCGATAATTAATACCAACTCCCGTGAAACAAACGTATGATCAATCGTCATCCCTTGACCATTTCGTTCCCAAGATGGAACTATAGAGTGTTGATGTTGTCTTTTAGAGTGGAGGTTATGAAGGTCGAATGCCTCCATTAGTTGTTTCCATTTTGTTCTTCTTTTGTAGGAGGGTAAGGCTTTTATACTTTCTTTCAATTGGTAGTCCTTTTCTTCAAATAGTGCATTCAAGTCGCCAGTATCAATGATGTGGTCAAATTTTTGAGTTAAGGTTGAGTCTTCCAGGATGTTCCTTGTTGACTGGATGAAGACTTTGTCATTAATTGCAGCAGGATTCCAGTAGGTATTGATTAATAAAATCAAAAGAGGCGTTTCCTGGTTTCCTTCTGTATTATGTTTTGACCATTCAATCAAAACTGCTTGAGTCAGAGTTGTTGATGTCAGTATTGATTTTAGAAAAAGCCACCTGCCAGAACGAATGGCAATCAGTAGGCCAGCAGAGGGTCTTCCCTTGGGCCCTTTTTTAGCTGAGGAAAACGCAATTTCATAGCCATCCATACTTGGTTTTGTCATCAGCCATGTTTCTTGGAGACATAGGATATCGTGGTCTCCAAGATCACACCAGAGATCCCTGTGAGATGGCCAAAGCCCCGGGTGTTCCATGAGCCCATCACTATCTGGTAATTTTGGCTCAGATGGTTTGTATTAGGGCTAGGTGTCTGAATACGACTGGCCTGATCCCGTTTTAATGGCTAATTTGCAGATTGCTTTTGGACTGCCTTAGAGACCCAGGTCCAATTTCTTGGGTCGTCATTCGGTTTTTGTCACCAAGTCCCTTCTCTTACTAGATATGGCTGGATTGGGTCTTCTAAAATCATCACTTTCTTTTGGCGTCCTTCTGCTTGAGTACAGGCCTTTAGGGTATCTGTTGTGTTTGTTATGGAAACACTCACCTTCTTCCTCTATGTTTGCGTGGTGACTGTGTCTGTCTTCATCACAGTCTCCACAGTCCCTTCTTGATCAACGCCTCTCTACTATTTCTTTTACGTAGTTTCTTTCCTTTTTTGCATAGGCCTCATGGCTTACAGCCCTAGCGTACTCTTTCCTTGAGACTCTTGGGGTGTCCTTTTTGAGACTGATGTTGAAAGTTGACGCTGTGGTTTCCAGGTCTGTGATCCATTTCGAGGAATATCCTTTCTTGCGACTGGTGTTGGAAGTTGCCGGCGTGATTCCCTGGTCTGTGGACGATCACTAGGGTCTGCCTCGTGGTCTTGCGATGTAACTGCAGATAAATCAATTAAGCTGAATCCCACTTTTAAGAAATTTCGACTGGATGATCTTATTAGGTCTATTGTTCTTGTTGAACATATGTGCAGATATGAACATGGCTTTCTACCTTCATGCATAGGTTCCACACTAATTAGATTATCAGAACGGAGACTGCTTAGAGTTGGGATTTGAGCACATAATTTCATTACTGTCCGTCGATTCAAGATCAGATTGTCGTTTTAATCGATGTTTATCGTTAATTTAAATGCTCGAGAGGCTTGCGATTTTATCTTGCTATCTCTTTTTTTTTCTTGGTTAGGTCTTAAGGGAAAATTCCCTTTTTTTTGCTGATTTCCATCTTTGTGGTTCCAGTGATGTTCATGTTTTCCTTCTCTATCTCTTTCAGTTAGGTCCTTGTGTCTATGATATGCCTATCAAAGATTTTGAATCACCAGCGTGACTGTTCTTTTTCACAAATGCACACCTTTTAATGAACCCAATAAACCACTTCTATCAATAAAATATGGGCAACATCAGCACACAAATCAAAACAAGGAATGGACCGTTTCATTGGCAAAGCCATTTAGTTCCAACTGCTGCTTTTCAGAATGCAAAAACGAAATAATGAGGATTGACTGAAAATTAAAATAGCCCAGCAAATAATATTTAGCAGACTTTATTAGAGGTCACTTGCAATGTCTAATTGGGTCTCTTTGCTAGGAATCTTAAAAGGGCAGCACTTATTGTATACAACTGTATAAGGACAAAATATTGTTCATTTTTTTCTGTACTATCAGGACATAATTTGGGTGTGTGTGTTTGGTGTCTGTGTTTAAAAACATGTCCATATTTATTGTTGAGATCTTTAATCGAACACATTATTGAGTAAAACAATGTCAATAATGATGACATTTTATGGTAAAAGAGAATTAAGTCAAAACATGTTTCACACTCAGTATGCTTCCTTGAGGGTTTTTACTAGTTGGTATATACATTCGTTTTGTCTACTTGGTAGATTAGTTATTCACCGAGAGTTGTGCTGCCTGTCCAGTGAGAGAATCATCTGCCATTACCTATTCGTTTTCACTAAGAGATAAAGATGAATGTCAGCTCCTCAGAGACTACAAAGTGTTCAGTTGTGTCTCAATTTCTCAGTTAAGCATTGTATTTTATTGTTTTTACCATTATATAAAAATCCTTTTTTTTAAAGGCAGAATGTTTCATCCATAAACATTCTTATCAACATGCATATACATTTGAAACCACTCTGCATACAGCAGCACTGTTACAAGGTACGCAAATAAAACCCTTAACCCCTTAACTGCTGAGGCTTTTCGCTCCCAGTGCTGAGCCCTTTTATGAACATTTCAGGGGACCTCATTCTAAGTATGCCGGTCCAGTAACAACGGTGCTGGTAAGTTACCGGCACCGTTGTTACCGGACCGGCATACTCTGAGTTCTGCGAGCGGGTGCCTTTCAGCCTGCCAGGTCTGACCTGGCAGGTGGAACAGCAAACGCTTGCAGACCTTGATAGATGCACCGGCACTGTTCCATACAGTGCCGGTGCATCCATCCTCCCCATTCCCATTGAGTCCAATGGGACTCGAATGGGAATGTGGAGTACTTTTTCCCGGCGCCCGGCAATAGGGAATTACCTGGACCGCCGGGGCTGTAATGCCCCGGTAAGTCCCCATTGCCTGGCACCAGAAAATAAATGACTCCGGCGGCAGCCGTGCCATTTTTATAGGCACAGTTACCGGCAGGGTCAAAATGAGGCCTAGTATGTCGCATTAAATCTCTTGTAACCTTTTTGTTACAAGTGAAATCCTGGCCAAATGTGCACCCTTTTCTTCCCACATGTAGGCAGTCATAACGCCATCAAGGATAAGTTGTTTGCTGTATGGGGGTGTGAGAAAATATTGCAAAAAGTGACCACTTGTGTTTCTTCAGAAAAGGCCAAAAAAAATAATGTACACAGAAGTATGTGTTTTTTTCTTGTAAGACCTAGGAACAAATGGTTTGTAGTTCTAATTTTGCCATTTTCCAAGCTTTCAAGAACATAAAAAAACATATTTTTCATAAGGTTACCATCAGTTTTTTTTTAATAAGGCATGCTTGTACAGAATGGAAGAAAAGGGTAGAAAACTCAATGGGAACACAGAAAGGCATATATTTCTGAAAAGTAGTCAAAATTCTAAGTTCAGGAAGGGGTAATTTGCGCATACCCGCTATACAGAGCGTCACATGACCGCTGGTTACCTTTTCTTCTAGGAGAACGAGGAGGTGAGCCTGCCAGTCTGTCGATGGATCTTCGCAAGCTGAATAAGTGATGCAGGGTACCGATCCAACACCCTCCTGACAGTATCCAACAGGACAGGGCTGAACAAGTTCCCAACGCCACGGGATGGCGCTTCTCTGATTATCGTGACGTCAGGACAGTGTAAACACTGACAGAGAAGGCCAGGTGATAAGTCCGATGGCAGCTGAGGATGACTGATAGCAAGGCAAGATGGTTGCATATCGAGATGATTGGAGCTTCAGAGGAATGTGAAGAAGATGATGTCCAAGGCACAGATACCGGCAGGGCACAAGGCGCGTGAAAGGCCAGCAAGGTGAAGGGAAAGGCAGACTCACTAGGGTAAAGAAGGGCCCAAGAGAAGAACGGGATCCAAGCCAACCCCAGGACTAAAATCCCCGAAAACCAGAAGAGGAACAGGGGGTACCCAGGAAGGAATCAGGCAGGGAACAGCAGGAAGACCCAGGCTAGAGCAGGCAGCAAGGCAGGGAGGACCCAGGAAGGAATCGGGCAGGGAACAACAGGGAGACCCAGGCTAGAGCAGGCAGCCAGGCAGGAAGGATCCCACAGGACAATGAAAGGTCCGGACAGCAGGTAAGCAGTAGGCACAGGCAAGGCAGGCAACCCCAGGAGTGAAGAAGAGGGCCAAGAAACCAACCGCTTTGAGACGGATTGGATTCCTGTCTGTGGAGCCCTAAAATAGCCCGGGGGCTAAAACGAGGCTTGAACCACAAGCCCCTGTCACTGCGCATGCGCGGAGCATCGAATGCCGACGACCACACATGCGCAGAACACCAACAATGGCGGCACCCAGGGAGCCGGGAACCCGGACCGGGGGGACCCCGGCAAAGACGCCAGTGTAGATAGAGTCTCCAGGAGTGAGACCGCCGGACCCGAGGACCCCGACCCCTGGACCAGGTAAGTAGCGTGACAATGCCAGGCAACAACTATGTACCAGCTTTTCACCAGCTTTTCCCATAGGGAAAAGCTGTAACGCAGCTCAGCCAGAGCTCTAGGACAGTTGGAAGTGTCTTCCCCGCCTTGGGTGCCTCTGTCCCATGAGGGTCGACCATCCCCAAGTCCAGCAGCATTCGCAGGGAGCCCCGGCTGGGTTCCCATCCCTCCCAGTGGGGAAAAAATATAATGCAGCCTGGCCAGAGCTCCAGGATGGTCAGGGGTTGATGTCACTGGCCTTGGGTGCCTGTCTTACATGGGGGTCAAGCGTTCCCAAGTCCAGCGGCAGTCCTAGGCAGCCCCAGCAGGGTCATCAACCCGCCCTGGAGGGAAAAGCTGTAACATGGCACAGGTACAGACTCCAGGATGGCTGACGGTGCTGCCCCCTGCCTTGGCCGCCTGTCTACAATGTGGGTCGACCGTCCCCAAGTCAAGCAGCAGTCCCAGGGAGCCCTTACAGAGTCACCATCCCTCCCTGGAGGGAAAGCTGTAACGCAGCATGGCAAGAGCTCCAGGGTGGCTGGGGATCTCATACAGAAACTCACACAACCACCTCTTGGCACAGCAATCCGCAAACACTTGACCACATGGCACTTGACCACATGCCAACAACAGACTATCAACAGATAACCTGGCACACCAGCACATGGGAATTCGCACAGACCTGATAACAGCACTAATGCTCAGCGAACGTTGCAAACCGAACAGGGCATCACAACTCTCACTTTCCTATTCCCGCTACACTCTACTAATCCCCCAACCCCCTTTCTTTGCACTCTCCTTTTCAGATCCGCCAGAGTTCCTGGGGACCACCCCAGTGGTGACGATGCGCGACAAACATTTGATTATTGGAGATTCCTGAGGCAATGATAGCATGTAACAGAAACAGGGTTCATAGCAAGCTGATCTGAGTTGAAACGGGTATTCACAGGAACTGCAAGGGTAGGAGCTGGCTGTAAGCAAAGAGACAGAGAGAAGGCAAAGACAAGCAATTATACTGGGCAACACGGATAGAAAAGAATAAAGGGTGTACTGTAATATTATAAGGGTCTCCTAAGATTAGTGAAAGCCCTTCGGATTGGTACCAGCAGATTACTCTTAACAACTGTCATACAGCAGCATCATGAGTTAGGCATGCTGAAGAGACTGTTGTACTCAGTGCAAGGGTAAAACTGGAGACCACATCCTGAGGCAGATAAGACTCCAACGGTAAGGAACTGAATGTGTTTAACAGCAAAAGAGGAGAGGGTTTCAAAAGGCAAAAGCTGGAAATCAAGGAAAGATTCAAAAACAGGCAGACTGCAAAAACAGACTGTAAAGGATGCTGCAAAGAAGTAATAAACCGGATTCAAAAGCAAAACATCAGTATATTCAGGAAAGGTTCAGAAACTGATCACAGGCGCACACACTCCCAGTGGAAGTAGTTGACTGAACAACTGCTTCTGTTCAAAGTGCGCTTATAAAGGCTCCCCCAGCCAACAGCCAAACTGGGTGGAGATGATTGCACCCTGATGCAGCTGTATCCAATTAATCCCAGTCCAGGCTACAGTAGCCTACAGCAGTGGATTGCAATTAAAGCCTTGCCCTTTCCTAGTAGCCTAGCCTGCAGTAGCTTGAAACAGGCAAATTAAATCAAGGCCTCTCCAGCTCTTAGTAGCTAGCTGAAAACAAATGTACTCCAGCCATCTGCCTCTTGGACATCATACATGTACCAGAATGCATCTGCTGGTTTAACCCAAAACCTGTGAATGGAACATGAAATTGGATTAGTCCAGAACTGCAGCTGTAAAACAAGTAAATTATTGCAGAGGCAGTTTGTAGGTTTTAACCGCACACTTATGCCATAAACAGAGTCTCTGAATGCGCACATGTAGCGGTGCTGGGAGGAATGCGGGTAGGATGCTGACAGCAAGTTGCCGTCCCCAAGTACAGCCGCTGTCCTCGGGAGCCCCAGAAGGGTTCCCATCACTCCCGGAGAGAAAAGCTGTAATGCGGCCCAGCCAGAGTACTAGGATGGCCACAGGTGCTGCCTCCAGCCTTGGGAGCCTGCCTCCCATGTGGGTCAACTGTCCCCAAGTCCAGCGGCAGTCATGGGCTGACCCGGCGGGGTCCCCATCCCTCGGTGGCGGGAAAAGCTATAACACTGTACAGCCAGAGCTCCAGGACGGCTGGGGGTGCTGCCACTGGCCTTGGGTGCCTGTCTCCCGTGTGGGTTGACTGTCCCCAAGCCCAGCAAGGGTCCCACTGAGCTTTGTCAAAGTCCACATCCCTCACTGGAGGGAAAAAGCTGTAACGCAGCTCAGCCAGAGCTTCAGGAGCCCAGGCAGGGTTACCATCCCTCCCTGGAGGGAAAAGCTGTAACACGGACAGCAAGCGCCCGAGTGGGGCCGTGGGTGCTGCCCCTGACCTTGTGTGCCTGTCCCAAATGTGGGTCAATCCACAAGTCCAGCTGCTGTCCCAGGGAGCCCCAGCAGAGTACATGTCCTCCCAGGAGGGAAAAGCTGTAACGCAGCACAGTCAGAGCTCCAGGATGGCCAGGGGGGCGCTGCCTCTGGACTTGGGCGCCTGTCTCCCATGTGGGTCGACCATCCGCAAGTCCAGTGGTAGTCATGGGCTGACGCGGGGTCCATCGGCGGAGGGAAAAGTTGTAACGCTGCACGGCCAGAGCTCTAGGATAGCTGGGGGTGCTGTCCCTGGCCTTGGGTACCGTCTCCCATGTTAGCTGACCATCCCCAAGCCTAGTATTGGTCCCACATAGCCCTGTCAAAGTCCACATCCCTCCCTGGAGCGAAAAGCTGTAACGCATCCCAGCCATAGCTCCAGGACAGACAGGGGTGTGCCCCCTGCCTTGGGCATTTGTCTTCAATGTGTGTCGACCAACCACAAGTCCTGCGGTGGTCCCCGGGGGCCCTTGCAGGATCCCCATCTCTCCTGGAGGGAAAAGCTGTAATGGAGCCCAGCCAGAGCTTTAGGACAGCTAGAGGTGATGTCCCCGGCCTTGGGCCCATGTCTCCCATGTGGGCCGGCCATCCCCAAGTCCAGTAGCGGTCCCAAGGAGCTTCAGCAGGGTCCCCATTGCTCTCTAGAAGGAAAACCTGTAGCACAGCCAGACCAGAGCTCCATGATGGTCAGTGATGTCCCAGGCCTTGGGACGCATGTCTTCCATATGGGTCGACCAACCCCAAGTCCAGTGGCAGTGCCAAGGAGCCTCGGCAGGGTCCCCATCCCTCCCTGGAGGGAAAACCTGTAACATAGCCATACCAGAGCTCCAGGATGGTCAGGTTGATGTCACTGGCCTTGGGCACCTGTCTCCCATGTGGGCTGACCGTCCCCAAGACAAGCGGCAGTCGCAGGGTGCCTCGGCAGGTTCCCCATCCCTCCCTGGAGGGAAAACCTGTAACCAATGTGTGTCGACCAACCACAAGTCCTGCTCTACGATGGATGTAACCCCAACCATCCATCGTAGAGCTCCAGGATGGTTGGGGTGCCTACACCAGCCTTGGACTTTTGTCTCCAATGTGGGTGACCCACAAGTCCAGCTGCTGTCCCAGGGAGCCTCAGCAGGATCCCCATCCCTCCCCGTAGTGAACAGCTGTAACGCAGCCCAGCCAGAGCACCAGGACAGCTGGGGGTGCTGCTTCTGGCATTTGTCACCTGTCTCCCATTTGTGTTGACCGTCCACAAGTCCAGGGCATTCCCGGGGAGCCCTGGCAGTGTCTCCATACGTCAGCAGAAGGAAAAGCTGTAATGCAGCCCAATCAGAGCTCCAAGACGGGCGGGGGTGATGTTCCTAGCTTTGGGTGGCTTTCTACAATGTGGATCGACCATCCACAAGTCCTCATCCCTCCCTGGAGGAAAAGCTGTAGAACAGCCCATCCAGAGTTTCAGAATGGCTGGGGGTGCTGCCCCTGGGCACCTGTCTCCAGTGTGGGTCGACCATCCACAAATCCAGCAACAGTCCCAGGGAGCCTTAGAAAGGTCCAAATACTCCCAGGAGGGAAACGCTGTAACGCAGTGCAGCCAGAGCTTCAGGGGAGCCAGGGGTGCTTGCCCCCTGGCCTTGGGCACCTGCCTCCAATATGGGTCGACCTTACCCAAGCCCAGCAGCAGTCCCAGGTATCCCCGGCAGGGTCCTCATCCCTCCCCAGAGGGAAAAGCTGTAATGCAGCCCTGACAGAGCTATAGGACAGCTGGGGGTGCTGCCCCCAGCCTTTGGCATCTGCCCTGCACGTGGGTAGACCACCCCTCTGCCCAGCAACAGTGTTCAGACGATTTGGCAGGGTCCCTGTCCCGCCCAAAAGGAAAAAGCTGTAACACGGCTATGCCAGAGCTCCAGGACAGGTGATGGTACTGCCCCCAGCCTTGGGCACCTGTCTCCCATGTGGGCCGCACATCCCCAGGCCCAACTTTAGTTCCAGAGAGCCATGGCAGGGTCCCCATCCCTCCCCAGAGGGAAAAGCTGTATCAGGACATGGCCGAAGATCCAGGACGGTTAGGGGTACTGCGATGGGCAACTGTCAAAACAGCCTGCCAACCCCAAAATCTTTTCTCTGCTGGCCTAGTGGTCCTTACTGCTACCTAGGGTTGGTAAAATGGGACCAGATCCTCAATTCTGCCCCCCAGGGAAGCAGAAAGGAACTGACCCTCCATGGGGGGATTCCCGATGTGGGTGGCCCTACAGTCAGAGGGTCAGCGCCCTGAGCCCCCCAAGTGTGCCTGTGACAAAATTGCCCTATGTTGTTTTGCCTTCCTTGGGGGCAAATGGGTGAAAAACAGCACTAATTTGCCACCAAAGAAGGCAAAACAACATTATTCCATCTTGTTGGCATTTTATAGGGGTTATGGTGGGGTGGATTGGCCTGGGAGGGGCCAGAGGGGACCCCCAGGGAGCCTCGGACTTGTCAGCAGCATTTGTCACCGTGGACCATGCAATCCTCCTTGCTCACCTGTCCCTGGCAGGCCTCTCGGGATCCGTGCGGGGACTAGTTTGCATCTTTCCTGGACGCACTTTTATTTATTTATTACTTCTTGTCTTATTTATTTACTGATATTCTATGAACTGCACTGCCCCCTTCACCCTGCACTTTTCCCCTTCACCCTCCCCTGCACTTGCACAATCTCAATGTCACCTGGCCTAGTAAGATTGCTGTCTCCGTCTTCCCTCGGTTTCCCTTCCCTTGCCTTGTTGCACCTTGAAACACTTGTGTATAGGCGCGTTATGAATTCCATATCATATCATATCATATCAAATAGGAGTGAAACCCTTTCTTTACCTTCTTTCTGCTCTGCCTCCTTTCCTCTGTCATGCGGCGTGCCTCAGGGCTCGGCCTTGTGTCCTCTGCTATTTAACATTTACATCCAGACACTGATTAGCCTTATCCGCTTCCACAGGTTCAGATGCTACACCTGTGTGGACGACACACAGATCCTGGTTTGTTTAGATCATGACCAGACTGAGGTATCGTCCCACCTGAGGGACTGCCTGAGCGCCGTTAGGGAGTGCATGGGCATCAATTGGCTCAAGTTAAATGGGAATAAGACCGAGGTCCTTGTATCGTGCACCATATCTTCTTCTGATACTGATGGTCTTCTTCTTTCTGGCCTTCCTCATTTGGCAGTATTCCTGTCCCTGTGACAGTTGTGAAGAATTTAGGAGTTTACCTTTCTTCTTCTTTGTCGATTGCTCCTCAGGCCAGTGCTGCCTGTAAAGCTGGTCACTTTACCTTGAAAGTGTTACGAAAAATTCTCCCATTTACCCCAGCTCACTTTCCTCCTATAGTTGTGCTTTCTTTGGTCACGGGTCGGCTTGACTACTGTAATGTGCTCTATCTTGCACAGCCTAAGGCCCTTATCCATTGGCTCCAGCTGTTGTAGATTATAGCAGCTAGAGTTGCGACAGCTACCCCTTATGGCTCTCAGATTAGCCACGTTCTCAGAGCTCTTCATTGACTTCCTGTGGAGAACAGGATTACTTTTAAATCACTTTGCTTGGTGCATCATGCGTATATTTGGGTTGGTGCTAGCTTTCTCCAGCAGAAGCTTGTCACCTATGTTTCTGCCAGATCTTTACGCTCAGAGAAAAAGTATCCAATAGTGGTGCCCAGAGCCTGGCTATGCAGCATTGAGGGCTGTGCCTTCTCGGTTGCTGCTAGTAAACTTTGGAACTCTCTCCCAGTCTACCTTAGGTGTATATCTTAATCATTTTCTCTTTCGTCACCTTCTTAAAACCTAGTTATTCTAACTCCTAGTTTGGTTGCTTTTGTGTTATCAGTGTATTCCTTGCGGCAAGATACCTTTGGTGAACGTGCGCGTTACAGGTACAAATAACACAACATAACAAGATCATCTCACTGGTGGCCTGGTGTTGTTTTCTTCTGCCCAGGGGTGGCAAAATGGGGTCAGAACCCCAATTCTGCCCCCCCAGGAAAGCAGCAAGGGTCTGCCTATCTTTGGTGGTGGGATCCTAAGGTGGCTGTCACACAGGTACAGCAGCCCCTGATACCTCAAGTGTTCCACTATATATGTGGAGTGCAATGTTGTTTTGCCTTCCTTGGGGGCAGATTGGTGCCAAACTGCACCAATGTGCCCCAAAGAAGGTAAAACAACATTATGACATCTAGTTGGCATTTTCCCGGGGCTGGGGGTGGCATGCTGATGGACCTGCCCCCCAAACCCCACTCCAGGATCATATCCCTGGTGGCCTAGTGATCCTTGCTGCTTCCCTGGGGTGGAAAAATGGGGTTTGACCGACAATTCTGCCCCCCCAGGGAAGGGGCAAGATTCTGCCCCTCCCTGGCGGGATTTCTGGGACTGTGGCCCAGCCCGCTAATGCCCCCATGTACCTTTTTGGCAAATGTTTTCTTTTGCCTTCCTTGGGGGCAAATGGTTTCAAAACAGCACACATCTGCCCCAAAAAAGGCAAAACATTGTGCCATTTATTTGAGTGGGGGTGGGGCGCTGTTTGGCCTGGTGGGGCCCCCCACCACCAAAATCAATGTCCTGGTGGTCTACTGGTCATTGCTGGTGGAGGATCAGAAGATCCTCCACCAGCAATCTTGTTGAGTGACGGCTTGTTGGAAAGGGAAGAGTCTCCCCTTTCCAACAAGCCCTCACGCAATGAAATCAGGCAAGAGATGCTCTTGTAGCACATAAATGCGTGTCTGTGAAATTTACATGCTGAAGGCTTTTCAGTGTGTACATTTCATTTCCTGTTTACGCCGGTGCACGTAGCGTGTGCAAGCATCATCACGGCTGCACCCTGACCCGCAGGCATGGACGCGGAGGTCTTTCCTTCACAGCAAGGGTGTGGAGGAGAGCAACACAGAATATGACTTATTGTAAATATGACTTATTGTATTCTGTTTAATGCTGATGATGTGTCCAGCACGGTAACAATAGCTGTACGCTACCTGTAATGTCTTATGTAACTTAAGCTATACAATCGTCTTGTTGCTCTTGCGCCCTGCTACCTCTAGGTTAGGTGCGCATTACAAATAATAAAACAAACAAACAAACAAACAAACAAACAAACAAACAGAAGCAAGGTAGGTGATTTGCACCCCCCATAGGTGAGTAGTGCGGAGGATAAGCTATCTCGTCCTCCACGCTATGTACCTAGTGTGGAGGACGAGATAGCTCGTCCTCCGCACTTAAGGGGTAGAATATTTTCCTTTATTGTTTGAGTCAACCATCTACACTTTGTTGCTGTGTCCAATCCTAAAGAGAACAACTTCATGCCAAAATTCTAGAAAGTCCAAGTGCAACATTTCTCTCACGCGAAACCTATAGTTAAGAACTTTTTTTTATGAAATTTAGTTTTACTCATCCAAAACACCAAAAGAGTTGTGGTGGGTTTAAAAAGGCTTGAAAAAAACCTTTCAGCTGAAATGTGCATAAGTACAATTGAGCCAAGTCACACATTCTGCAACACTACCTAGTAGTCATCACTGGAAGTTCACCTCCAGCTCTGAGCCACATCAGCAAGGCATTGCCAGTAGGCAAATTAGCCCAACGTGCAAGCCTTTTTTCCCAAGAAAATAGTTTTTGTCTTAGAGACAGTGCTACTTAATATTTCGTCCCAAAATACTGAACAATATTTCTCAGAATTACCACTGTTTCGCTCACAAGAGCAAAAGACAATATTTGCAAATTTTAGCAGCTAATTACAGATCAACTCCCACATGAAGACGTTTCCACACATTCAACCAAAACATATCCAACATTATGTACATTAGTTAGCATTTTATCAAAGTAAAATTGTAAACAGATCAGTGGTTGCGGCTGTTTGGAGCTTTTACAGTAGCAACTAATTAAGTGCTTTGACTGATGTCGCACACTGACCAAAGTACCTGAGTCAAGTACCGCTTTGCCTGCTGAGCCCGCTTCCTGCAACGTGTGGATTTGGACTGGCTTTCTTGCTTTCAGCAAGGTACTGGACTTTCTCAGCTATAGTGTTTTTGTTTCAGTTTCAGTTGATTTTTTTTTCCATCTGTCAAGCAACGCCCCTTCAGGGCTGGACTTTTCTCATTCACATTCAAAAACGTGTCTACACGCGCACCCGCGCGCACGCATTCTGAGCAAAGTACCTGAGTCAAGTGCCGCTTTGCCCGCTTCGCCCGGTGCAGCGGGCGTATCTGGCCCTTAATACTTAGGCTCACGTTATAGTCAGCTGCCCAAGGTGTTTATTTTTATTTACTTATTTCTGTATTCTAGATTCTTTTCTCTTTAGTCTAATTTGATTGTATCATGTTTAATCACCTGCACACGTTGAAGTCAGGCATGCCGGACAATGCAGCGATCTCCTCCAACATAGCGGTAGCAGTTGCAAACAACTTCCGTATTCTACGTAGGTCTCATACCTTGATACCTCCACCATTGAATTCTCAGTGTAGAATTCCCGGCTGCAATCCCTCGCAAAGGCATGATTGCATTAATACGAGCACCTCCATTGGGCAAATCTCATACATTGCTCCCGTAGTGCCCGACAGTCCTTCACGGATGGCGCATGTTCCGTGTCGCATTGCTGGACACCTCCAATGGTCGGCAGTTCTGCATGCAGCTCCAATGCCACAACTAATATCTGATTCTACCTTGCTCGCAGTGGATGGCATTCATGTTAAGACCCATACGGATTCATCAGCTGGCATTCGTCAGACGATCCATCCATGAATACCACACGTCGATTCAAGAATACCACACCCCTACCAACCAATCACTTTACGCGGGCCAACATAATTCCCCAATTTTAGTGTCCAGCACTCTTGACAATGTCTCTCCTCACGAGCTGTCTTCCATAAATAGTGCCTCCAGCAATTCTTCTCAATATGGCCAGCCCACTCCTCGTCCCCATCCCCTTCAGCCTCCTACACCTGAATCCATCAAATTACCAACCATGTTAGAGATAACTCTCGCTGCGCTAAACACAACTGTCTTAAGCTTGTTCAAATTATTTGAACGCTTAGACGAAAAAATCTCTAATCAATCCCAGCAGATTGACACTATGGATGACTGGATTACTTCTTCAAAGAGCTCTCTACCTGTCTCTTACATGCCGTCAGGTCCAATCAGTAATCAGGCCGGGCCTTTTCGGCCAGCCCCGTCCATTGCTGACATTATTCGCCCTATTGAGGTTGAGCCCCTCGCTGTTGAAACACCGGCAGGCGACTACTCGTGGGTGAGCATTTCCATTGCCCAAGACATTATCTCCACAGAAGATAATGCCACTGCGCCTGTCGTTGATCCTATCGTCATTTCCCCTCCTATCCAACTCCCTCCTGCTTGAATTGATCCTGCACTAGTACCACAAAAGGGCAAACAACACCAAAAAAAGAAATTGCTATCTCGTCAAACCTTAATTAAGAAATCCAAAAATATGCTTGCCCCCAAGCTTCCTAAAAATTCTATTGCCTCTTTTTTAAAAACTACTGCCACAGTCTCTTCTCAAGTTCCCAATGGCATCAAAAAGATCCTTCCAACTCAAAATGCAAATACTGTTGAAAATGCATTGTCGGCATCCACCAGCAACCTCCATTACTGTCCCTTACACAACTTGGTTAAGTCTTTAGAAACATCCTCAGTTTCCTTAGGCTGAAACCCCACTCTTCCCACCATGTCAACCCTCCCTGCTCCCTTGAGCACTTCCAATGCACCTTCCCATCCTGATGTGATGACGTCCCAATTAAAATCCATAGTGGATGCTTTTCTTGAGACTCAAGCAAAACCACTCTTGGGTCCTGCCAATGTTCATCCAATGTTCAATGGACCCGCACAAAGCATCACATTATCAACCTTGGTGCCCCATCCAGCTCACGACTTGCTTTCCATCAATCCTACCCTTCCGAGTTGGTCCTCGAGCCTTCCTCCATCAACAAAACAGAGCATGCGCTCATTCACTCATTCTTCTTCTCCTCTGGTCTCTCAAATGACGAACTATGGAAAGCTGTTTAGTAAAACATTGCCTCCATCTTTAAACATCCGACCCCCAACTGGTCATTCGCTCATTTTGAAATGTAGAGGAGGCAAATTTCTTCTATATGATCTGAATAGGCAGTGTATCTTAAATATTCTCAATGATGTTGATACACTTGAACATGTCTCCTCTAATGACATAGACCTAGTGGAATTTATTACTGGCACAGATTTTTCTATTGTTCGTCTCTGGATACCTTCAGCAACAGTTGCAAAAATGTTATGGAATGCCAAGTTTCAATTGTTTTATGTGGGGTTTCTTATTTCTCAAGATCTAGATCAAACGCAATCTTTGTTCGCACCGACAAACGTATCTTCTAATGTTTTGGCGAAATCTAATGTAGCCTCACGTCTGTATCTTTCCACTAAAGGAACATCTCAGAGGCGATAACCACAAGCTACTCAAGAACCATATTCTGTCCTGTTAGGTTGCTGGAATACCGGAGGACACGGTCACCTCCAGCAATCTATTAATGTGCTTTCTCAATCATATGATATTTTAGTTTTCCAAGAAACTTGTCTCCTGACAACTATTCTATTGCACTAATTCCTGCTGCAAAAGGAGATAAGGGCAGACCAATGTCGGGACTTCTGATAGCTATGCGTCAAACTTCCCAACTATCAATTGAACCTTGGTGTGCTTTCGACATTTACATTCAACTGGTCAAAATGATTGGCTGTGGGGGCAATCTCGCCCTCTTTAATATTTATAGAAATCCAACAAAACTAACTCTCGATACATTTCTCAGAGAGCTCTCACTTATGCTAGAACTGGTTTCCTTATCGCCTGATATCACGGCCACGCTCTTAGTTGGCGATCTCAATCTTGACTGCCTGAATCCTCAAACTGAAGCGGCTGTTCAGGAGGTTTCCATCTGGTCTGCCTTTATGTCCGATCACAATTTTAATATGGTCAATGGATCTGTGACCAGAGATCTCCCGGCATCCACCACTTGGCGAAGAGAAGCCAGTGCTAGTACTATAAAATACATCTATGCAGATTCAAATCTGTTCCACACCATTACTTCCTTAGTTATAACTCCTCAATCCCACAGTGACCATAAGTTTCTTTCATTACGTTTTTCCAGACTGATTTCATTTACATCAATTTATAGAAAATGGTTTTCATTACCCTTGTCCCTTAATCAATCTAGAAATCGTTTTGCTTGGACCCCAAGCAGGCTTTGCGCACTAGAACAATCTCTCGCCTTATCCTCCGCTGATAAGCCTAATATATAGTACACTCACATTTTACAACAGTCCCATAATAATCTTATAATTATGAAAAAGAAACCTCTTACTCATCTACACTCCTTTGACTCTGCATTGCACCTGAGGAGATAAAATTACAGAAAATAGCGCAAACTTCTGCTTTCGTCCGTATCATGTCTACGATTTGATGCAGCGGAATAGGCAAAAACCTGTTATACTAACTGGGTACGTGCACACAGAGCTCTTTTATTTCAAAAAGACAGTGAGCTTATGCTAAACGCCTTGATCACTAAAAATTTGTCAAGTATTTGGAAATTACTAAAGCACACAAATTGTCGATATCAATTGGATGCCCAAGCAAATGGTGTCGAGGAAGTCCAATGGGTCACTCATTTCTTGTAGTTATATACGATCCAGAATTTGACAAATTTGTTTACCAAGTGCAATCCACCACCAAGTGGTCACTCAATTGTGACATAGATACCATCAGTCATTACATCAAAATGTCTAAAAACTCCAGAGCAGCTGGTCCTGATGGAATAAGCAATCTAATGTTGAAGAATAACCTAAAGCACTGGGCACAAATATTATTCCTCTTGTTCCAACACATCCTGAACACAAAACAGCTACCTTTGTCATGGCATTCCTCCATTCTCGTACCAATATTCAAGAATGGTGACTGGTCTTTTCCCAAGAATTATCGACCCATTGCGCTTCTCGATTCACCAGGAAAAATCTTTGCCAAATTTCTACTCCACAAATTTTCTGTTTAGACTACAAATCACCATCATTGCAATCCTTTCCAAACAGGCTTCGTGGCTGGCATGGGCACGTCAGTCAATTTGTTCCTGTTGAACGCAATTAAGTCGCATTGCCAGACACAAAAACAGCAGGTATATTTTGCATTCATGGACCTCCATTCTGCGTTTGACTCCATCTCAAGAGTCAAACTCATGACCAAACTCATCAACGACAAATGTCCACCTACAATCTGTGATCTTATAAATCATTTTCATTCATGCACCTCAGTTTAAATCAGACTCACCTTGAATGGTCTACTGTCACGACCCATCTTAACATCACGCGGCCTCAAACAAGGCTGCTTATTAGCTTCAGCAATTTTCAATTAATATATTCACGACATTAAATTCAGGTTTGAAAACATTCTTTCTGATTCGCCGAAAATCAATGGTTCTCCCATAAAAGCACTTTTCTATGCTGACGATATAGTGCTTATTTCAAAGACTCCTAATGGCTTACAAAAATTAATATCTGCTTTGGACTCCTACACAGCGGAAAATGAATTAAAAATCAACACTGCGAAAACACAAGTGTTGATGTTTAATCCTAATCGAGGCCTCCACAACTTAAAACATTGGTCGATTGGTGACAATACTGAATTGTCCACGGTCTCAGCCTATACATATTTAGGCGTTATCTTCGAAGCTTCACTGAAGTCCTCGCAACATATAAACCAGATAAACACTAAACATCTTACTGCTATTTCGCAGTCATGCATCCTCCTTGCCAAATTCGGTAAATTCTCTATAATCCCCCCTATTACATTCTGGCAAATGAAAATAATTCCCACTATTCTATATGCACTGGAGACAGGGCCACCCCTCAGCTCCAGTGCTTTTGATAAATGTCAAGCAAAATTTCGTAAAAACGTACTACATTTACCCCAATGCATTCCAATCTCATCGCTATGTTATGAATTAGGTTTTACTCCTCTGTCATCCATATATAATTGGAAGCAGTGTTCATTTTTAAGGAAGTGCCTGATGTCCATCCGGTCAGACTCTCTACTCACGATCCTCTCGAGTTACTTATTCAGCACTGATCATTCATTCATTCAAAAATGGCTATTGTCAGTGTATAAGGTTCTGGCACAAGCAGACATTACAATCGAACTCTTAATCCAAAAACCAGATAAGGTTAAATTAAAAATCTATCAAACATCATGGATCTTGAATCTTCAGTTATGCCTTTCATATAAACACGCCTCTAACCATAAAAGAGGTACCACACCAAATTATCTCTCGAAAGCACTGTCTTCCAAATATAGAAACCTAATCTTATGTTTTTGGCTACATATATGGGAAACTAGAGAGCTTCTCTGTACGCAAAAACTAATTTTGACTACTTTGAATGTTTGGCATTTTTGTCAATCCGCTGAATCTCCTGAAACCATAGAACATCTCATTACTCAATGTCCTAAGTTAAGCAGTCAGTGACAATTGCATTATCGTAAGTATTGTTCAACACTTTCTATGTATGATACTAATGAATGTTGGGACCACATCTTTGGTTCAATGCTTTTGGGCCTTCAAGTCGCTACTGTGAATTGCCTACTTTCTTTACATTTAGATTATTTTATACTTTAGTAACCTTAGCATATCACAAGTATATTAATTTCTGTGACCCGGGTGAAAACTAAACTGTATCAGTTTCTTATGCCTCCTAAAGATTATACATGACGTTGATATATAGGTTCTAATCTTGTTGCATCATTGTTCATATCTGTTCATATGTATGTCAACAACTTTTATGTTCAGGTCTAAATGTTTTGTATGTTTATACTCTTAATGATATTTTGTTTTACTGTTAAGTATATTAAAAAGTTGTTATTTCAACTAAATCAATATAAAAAGATGTCAAGCATAAAGTAAGTTTGGCTTATTTACCTGCTGTCGCTGTCTTCTATAGAAATGTAAGTTTTAGAGTATAAGGCACGTTTTTAATGAGCTTTGACATTCATACATGTAATTTTGGAATTAAATGTGTTGCTGCTGTTATTGTGTGGCATCCTTTTGTTTTTCCCCCTTAACCCTTTTTGTGTTACTGTTCAGTTTTTCTTTGTTTCTATTTGTATACTGTCTAAATCGTGGCAAATGGATTCGTTTTGTTGTGTGGATGAAACTAGATGAATGATTCTTCCACGTAGCCAGGCCATTACAGGCCTGGTACATAATATTCCAAAAAAATAAATGGCTTTTTAACGTTGGAGCTGATTACATGCACAATACACATGTACATGGGTAGATGGGATAGTGTTGGATAATGGTTAATTAGCAAGTGTGGAGTGGAGCAGGAGTAGTATTTGGTGGTTCAGTGTGTTTCCCAGTCTTTTTTCTGTTGCTGTCTTTGAGGAGGAGGCCCCTAGAATACTGCCGATCTGCAACAGTATTACATCACTACTTCAGTGTGGAGCGCTGAGCAGAGTGGAGCAGGAGTGGTCTTAGATGGTCCTTGGTGGACTGGAAGGGGATCGGGATTGTGAGCATGCACCACCATGAAGATATCTTCGACAAAGCAAAATCTACAAAGGCAGCTCTGGTAAGCAGCATGTATTGTGCGGCCACGTATTGACTTTGATTAAGGCAGACTGCTGTATTATTTTCTATCTCCTGCTGCTAAAAAGTTACAGGAAATCCATTGAATCTGTTGCAAGCCTAACTCAGTGTTCCCAAGCTTAGGCACTGGGAGAAGTTTGCAAACTTCAACTTCACACAATGCTTCAGAGAGTAGTGCAGAACGAGGGTTTGGAGCATTGTGAAACTGTGCGAAGGGATCGATACTTGCACACAGGCAGCACATTTGTTTCACCGACACACCTTGCATTGCTAATATTATTGTGGCATCTGTGCGCAGGCTAACCTAGTGCCGCAAAGATTTCATAACTGTGTGGCATCGCCCTTTGAGCCATAATATCCTGCGCACTACCTACTATTGGAAAAAAAGAATTCCTTAAAGCCTTGCCTTCAACTACCTATTGCTCCACAATGCATGGAAAAGCAAAACGGTATAACCTCTGGAGTGCGGAACCAACTCCCTTAGATAAAAATATGGTGGCCAACTTGAGGTTAGAGAGAATAACGACAGATTTGCAGAATCACAACAAAATTGCCACGTTTTCCATCCTAAAAAATACAGTCAAATGGTACAATCTTTACTTGACACTGCAATATTGGAAATGGCAAATTAAATGACTGATGGAATCGAAATTTCAGGTCCTGTCATTAGTGATGTTGAAAGGAGAACTAACTGATGGATGCATGTTTGAGCCTTTAAGATGGAATCCATGCATTAGAAATTCATTCAACTCGATTAAGTGTTTCACCACGATGTTTGACTCACCAAGCGCAGAGGCAACCTCACACAGTATGAACAATGGAGGTAGTATATATGATCAGACGCACGTAGGAGAACGTTCCTACCTTGGTTTTCATGGTGAAAATTATCTTTCCCAGGAGTCCTTGCAAATAGGTGGTACCTGCTTAGTGGCACTTAACCGTGCTACAATCATGTATACTATTATATAATACAGTAGTTTGAGAAGTTAGAGCAAACGCTTCAACTATAACTGAATTTCGAGATCTCATAAAAAAGGCATTCATTCACAACCTGTTCAGACACTATACATCCATTCATTGGAAGGGTCTGTCCAACATAACAATAACATCAAAGAAACAGATGACAATTTAAAATCTGTAGTTTGTCACAATTCCAATGAGAATGGGAAATCAAGAACGTATGCACGCCTCAAAAAATCTATAAATGTCAAAGGGAAGGTGAAAAACACAAATAGAGGATCAAGAAAACTTTTAAGAACAATATGGAGGCGACCCATCGGCGAGAACATCTCACGCCTGACCACATCAATATAGACACCCATGACCTCGAAATTATAACAATTAAAGACACTCAACATCCTTAAGAGGGAAATGTGTCTTTGAATGAGACGGAGCCTCAGACTGTCAATTTAAACAATACAAATGAGGTGGTTCATCTTGAAGGCTGACAAAAACCAGTTAACAAAAAGAAGAAGAAGAAGATAAGAATGAAATATAATGGAATTAAAAACTTCCTTTTTGCTACAAATAAACAAGTTGGTTTGAGGTCTAATGAGGAAGTAATTGAGCAAAGTAACATAGGACTTCCTACCAGTCCTATTGAGGTTGAAGAAGATATATATCTATAATTAAGAGAACTGTGGTCGAAGAAGAGACAACTAAAGTACTGCATTCACTATGCCAACACATAAACACATGTGGTGATGAAAAGGACTACAAAAAAACAAGTGATCAAACTCTCAAAGTGTTAATCCATCAATTCTAATATTTGAATCTTTTTGATGATGATGAAAATATACCATTGAATAGGTCTAGTATGTTAGCACTTTTTAATACTATGCCTGAATTAGAGACAATTCTCACAACTGATTTAAAATGTGTACATTTGTTTGATGATTCTTGGTTGGGCAAGTGTGCAGTACATTTCCACTCTCCTTTAACTAAAAATGTGGTCTCTGCTATTTATGACAGTATTTTAAAAAGGGGCTTCACATCTTACATACTTAAACCTGAACAACAAGATGGTGTTAACAATTTGGAGGAGTGTGGTGCGTCTAACATGGCAAAAAATAATATAAAGTTTAATGTTGACGGGCAGGGTTGGAGGCAGGTTATGTTCGATCAGGAACCCACAAGTTGGGCCTGGTTCACCTCCTCCCTTACCACGAACATTGGAAAACGCCCATGGTTCAGCAAAACAAGAAACATAAGTATTGAGTTGGAACTCCCACAAACACAACAATTCCTCAATATTAATATGAGAAATGTATTGTGTGATATAGTTTGAATACAAGAAACCTGGTTGAATGTTGTACCAATTATAGATAGGTTTGTTTTAGATGTAAAATTAGTACGTAAGGGGGAAAAAAAGACAGCCTTTTGGAATGTATGCTAACAGCAGTGAAAAATACACAAGGGACTACATTTAAAAACATTGTAACAACATCAGAAGCAATTCTGGTAACAGTGCTGTCAGTACAGATTGCAAAAATTTCACCTGCAATGTCAATGATAAATGTCTACTATAATCCAACTAGAGATATTATTGATGACGTAATTAATGAGCCTGAAAACATTCTTTTGGACTAGTGCCATGAGAATTCAAGCAGTCCAATTATTATATTGGCGAATTAGAACACGCGGGACGCTGAACACGGCTGGATGATTCCTGACAGCACACCCTATGAAATTTTTTAGTTTGAACTCATACTTCAAGAACACTATACACTAATCTACATATCAGATTCTATGGAACAGAAATAATGTATTTGTGAATTTCAAGTTTGACACACAGCCAATTCCAGGCCATAATACTTTAAAATAAGTAATATGAGAGCACTGTGATTAATGTACACACTGTTTGGTACGGACTGTGAGCGCAAGTAGAAGAGAATTTTCTTTTTTTTTCGATTTATGCCAGCATTGTGCCATGGATTGTTCGCACAAGGCATGACTAGGAGAATACTGTTTATTGGTTCTTACAATATTGTAACACTTATGTTATATGTCAGCCTTGAGAAAGACCGAAGGTCGAAACACTTTTCGGCTGGTTAAGGAGACACTTACTGGAATCCTCTGTATTTCAGGATTTACCTTTTTATTTAATGTATATAAATACAGTGCATTTCTAACTGAGTCATAGTTATTATTACTGAAACTTTAAGGGCTAGCGCATAAGTCTATTTAACCTACATTTATAATGTAGTCCAACTATCATAGCTGGAGATTTTAACTGTATCTGCCCCGTGTGGATGAACCCTTCAATGAGCTAGAAGAAAGAAAATATAGTAATGTGACCTCTGAGGAGCCAGGTACGAAGGGGTCTGATGGAGGCATTTGGGCTCGTTTTCTGGCCAGATGGGAGTTTATTCAGTTGAACTCCATTTTCTGTCCAGAGCTTCTGGCCAATGCAATTTGGTTTGGCATTGTCTCGTGTTCAGTGATCGACTGTATCTTCTTGTCGAATTTTGAAATATCTGACATCTCCTCCTTTGATATAAAAAAAACTAAATTGAGTGATCATGCAATGCTGATGTCAGGTTTTGTACGGATGAAAGAATCTACCTCTAGTACAAACTGGGCCTGCATAAATGAAATCACAAATGCCAGAGGTAATATATTGACCGAATTTATTAGAATGTCACCAGAGTCAATAGGGATCAAAGTATATGGTGGACACACTTAACTGAGGATGAGAAGAACCATCATTGCTCTCCAGAGGAGTTTACTAGCATCTTGGGTGCTCTCAAATTCAGACTAAAAACAGTCAAGTACTGGAAGCAAAATATGTTTGCAGAAGGGAAAGGGAAGCTCTTTAATACCACTATTAACAGGCATGAACAAAATGTATGGTCAGAGCTTAAAAAAAGGTCAAGAAAGAATCACACACTGATTGGGCCAATAAGAAAAGGACCATTCTGCTGCTCTAACAAAAGCACAAAAATTAGCTAAAGAATTATAAACTTTTAAATTACATAAAAGAGAATCAAGCGTTTCAGATAGGAGTAGCCCCGAATGATTTAAGGTCTAGCTGGTGGAAAATGAACAACGCAGATAAAATTCAAAGTGCAATCATCGTGCGTATCTGAGGATGAGTGGGTGACTCACTTCTCTTCTGTTTTAATGAGTGACACATTTTATGGTGTTGTAGGTAACTTTAACACAACAAGTGCAGTGAAATGGGAGTGTAAATTTGAAATATATGACATTAGGCGGTCTAAAAACTCTCGCTCATGCGTCCCAGACCGAACTCAATCACCCTGTTCAAGAACAATGTTGAATTGTGGTCTGAGATTCTCAATTACCACTTCAAACAAATTATTGATTCAATGACGATCCCTGATGCCTGACATCACGCAATAATACTGACCATTCTATAAAAAGGAAGGCGAGACACTCCACTAAGTTATTGTCCAATTGCTCTTATAAATTGCTCCTCAAAGATTCTAGCAAACATGATTTTGAAAGATTTCAATAAGTGGCTGAGAGAGTTGAAATATATAGCCCCCTCAAAACAGGGTACAGGAAAGGGATTGCAATGATGATGAGTGGGATGGCCCTCTCCTCCTGTATGGCATTGGCAGGGAGAAAAACCGGTTGGGGTCTCTATCTGGCGAGCCTCAATCTATGCTCCGGAGCAATCTTGTGGAGGACAACACAAAGGTCGAGTATTGATCCAGGTGTGCTACAGATGTTAGAACTCCTGTACTCCAACAATGAGGTGCGGGTCAGATTAAACATAGAAGGGAATCTTCATGTAATATTAGGGTGAATAGGGGAGTCTGTCAGGGATGTGTAATTGCACCGCCACTTTTTAATAAGAAATTGCAGATTTGTGGGAACAGAGTTTTAAGTGGTATGCCTACCTACCCAAGCTCAATGGCAAGATAATTAATTGCATAGCCTACACAGATGATATATTAGTGTTGGATCATACACCTGCTGGGTTGCAACGGTCACTAAACAGGGTTTCTTCTTATCTGAGTGAGAATAAATGAATTAAAAATCCTACAAAATCACTCATAATGACAATTAGTAGTAAAAAACACAGAAAACACTTTAATTGGGAGATAAACGCGATACCAATAAGTTGGCGCATTCTTCACATTTTCAAACAAAAACATCCTAAATATTCACAAAGAAAAGATGCTTAATAATGTCAGAGCGAGTATACCCTTGATGAAATTCATAAAAACAAGACTTTGCGCATATTCATTGAAACCTCTGATTGAATTCTACCGTATGAAAGTAACACCTACTTTATGGAATAGAAATGTTACCCTTTCCAAGAAGGAAATACTTCGATATTTTAGAAGGTCTCATTTGGAGGGAGGTGTTTACATTGCCTAGATCATTTCCTATAAGTGCCATACGGTTGGAATTGAGTTTGAAATCGTGGTGGACAGTGCAGATAAGTAAGTGTATTTTTCTACATAAAAAGTTCAATATTATGGACGACTCCACCTTAATTGACATGTTAGGAGAGACTATAAAACACAATTCTGATAGGTACTTATGCGATTTTAGAAAAAGCTGTACTATATTCAGACAATTGATCTAAATGACGATGACTCCTACAGGGTCATCAATGAAAACTATGAAATTGGGATAAAATAACGGACACAGATGATCAGCAATGACTTACATTGCATACAGGAAAGTCTGCGTGGTATGTAACCAAAAGCGAAATTAGACCATATTTACAGACGTTTCCCTTCCATTTGTATAGAACCCGGTACATAAATGTTTGCCTTTACTATCTCCCCATGTTGGAAGTCATTGGTCCTAAATGTAATATTCCAGGAGATAAAGGGGGTAATTCATAGATTTCAGTGCAGAAGCAGTGCACGCGAGCAGCGCAGAGAGGGAGCGTACATCAGCGTGCGCCAGCCGTGTGCGCTAAACAGCACTTTGGCGCATCGCGTATTCATGGATTTACCAAGCCATTTTGAGCCCTGGTGCAGCAAACATCCCGCAGCACCAGTTACGCTCCCAAGAACGCCCCTTGCGTAAGTAAAAGCCATTGAAATCCCCAATACGGCACAAAGGGCCACGGTAACCCTGGACGGGTTTACAGGGCTGCTACACTGTAATCGTGTGAAAATACTATGTGTACCCCGCTCACGGCAGCCAAAACGCATGAAAATGTACTTGCGCACCCCCTCCGAATACGAGTACCCCGCTCGCGCCAGGCCTTTCGTGTGTAAAACTCCCCGCGCACCCCTCGGAATACATGTACCCCGCTCGCGGCAGCGAAATTGCGTGTAAAACTCACCGTGCACCCCTCCGAATACGTGTACCCCGTTCGCATCAGGTAAATTGCATGGAAAAGTCCCCCCTGTGGTGTGGGCTGCCTGCGGGGCATGCCCAGGGGTGATGGGCTGCCTGCGGGGTATGCCCAGGGTGGAGGGGCTGCCTGCGGGGCATTCCCATGGGTGATGAGCTGCCTGCGGGGCATGCCCAGGGTGGATGGGCTGCCTGCGGGGCATGGGGAGGTTGAATGGGCTGCCTGCTGGGCATGGCCAGGGTGGATGGGCTGCCTGTGGGGCATGGGGAGGGTGGATGGGCTGCCTGTGCATATTCCAGGGTTGCGCGTGGACTTTTACATGCGATTAATCTGGAGCGAGCAGGGTACGTGTATTCCGGGGGTGGGCGGGGAGTTTTACACGTGATAGGCCTGGCGCGAGCACGGTACATGTATTGCAGGGGTGCGCAGAGAGTTTTACACGTGATTACGCTGGCGTGAGCGGGGTACGTGTATTCTGGGGATGCACTGGGAGTTTTACATGTGATTACACTGGCGCGAGTGGGGTATGTGTATTCCGGGGGTGCCAGGGAAGTTTTACATGCGATTACACTGGCGCGAGCAGGGTACGTGTATTCCAGGGGTGCGTGGGGAGTTTTACACGCGATAGGCCTGGCGCAAGCGGGGTACCTGTATTTCATGGGTGCGCAGGGAGTTTTACACGCGATAGGCCTGGCACGAGCGGGGTTCGTGTATTCTGGGGGGGTGATGGAAGTTTTACACATGATTACGCTGGTGCGAGCGGGGTACATGTATTCCGGAGGTGTGTCGGGTGTTTTACACGTGATTATGCTGGCGCAAGTGGGGTACATGTATTCCGGGGGTGCACGGGGAGTTTTACATGCGATAGGCCTGGCGCCAGCAGGGTACGTGTATTCCGGGGATGCACAGGGAATTTTACACGTGATAGGCCTGGCGTGAGCGGGGTAGGTGTATTTTGGGGGTGCGCGGGGAGTTTTACAGGTGATTACGCTGGCGCGAGCGGGGTACGTGTATTCCGTGTATTCCGGGGGTGCGCAGGGAGTTTTACATGCGATTACGCTGGCACGAGCGGGGTACGTGTATTCCGGGGGTGCGTGGAGAGTTTTACACATGATAGGCCTGGTGTGAGCCGGGTATGTGTATTCCGGGTGTACGTGTGGACTCTTACATGCGATAGGCTTGGTGCAAGTGGGGTACGTGTATTCCAGGGGTGCGTGGGGAGTTTTACAAGCGATAGGCCTGGCGCGAGCGGAGTACATGCATTCCAGGGGTGCGTGGGGAGATTTACACGTGAAACACTGGCGCGAGCGGGGTACATGTATTCTGGGGTGCACAGGGAGTTTTACACGCAATAGGCCTGGTGCGAGCGGGGTATGTATATTCTGGGTGTGCGTGGGGAGTTTTACACGTGATAGGCCTGGAGCGAATGGGGTATGTGTATTCCGGGGGTGCACGGGGAGTTTTACACATGATTACGCTGGCACGAGCGGGGCACGTGTATTCCAGGGGTGCGCTGGGAGTTTTACACGTGATTACACTGGCGCGAGCGGGGTACGTGTATTCCGGGGGTGCGCAGAGAGTTTTACACGTGATAGGCCTGGCGTGAGCGGAGTACGTGTATTCCGGGGGTACGCGGGGAGTTTTACATGCGATTACGTTGGTGCGAGCGGGGTAAATGTACTCTGGGGTGCACAGGGAGTTTTACACCTGATTTGCCAGTGTGTGCCCTCCTGGGTGTGCCCCTCCTCCCCATGCCCCGCAGGCAGCCCATCACCCATTCCATGCCTCACTGGTAGGCCACATGGCACCATGCACTCTGGAGCACCGACACATGTCCCCCCACCCCCTAGCACCCCCATTGATGGGCACCTGCCAGCAGGCCCCGACTCATGGCCCCCCACACCCCAACCACCACCCCCATTCACAGGCACCTGCCAGCAGGCCTGACTCATGTCCCCCCACCCTTCCAACCACCACCCCCATTGACGGGCACCTGCCAGCAGGCCCCGACTCATGTCCCCCCACCCCTCCAACCACCACCCCCATTGATGGGCACCTGCCAGCAGGCCCCGACTCATGTCCCCCAATCACCCCCCAATGACGAGCACCTGCCAGCAGGTCCCGACTCATGTGTCCCGACCCCCCCAAACACCCCCCATTGACGGGCACCTGCCAGCAGGCCCCGACACATGGCCCACCAAACAACATGTCCTAACAAAACAGACCCATGGCCCTAATGCCAACCCAAATCCCCCTTGCCCCCAGTACAAGCATGCAACCATCGACAGCACCCAGTCCCAAATTACTCATGCCATGACAGTCTTAAAAAAAACACCATGCCCATGCATAAATGCACAACAGAGCCACACAGTGGCAACACATGACTGAGGCAATGTTCATTGAGACATGCACAAAACCAATGATAGTACACAACACCAATCATGAAGTTAGAATAAATGTATTAAAAACATAATGAAATTACATAGAGAAAATCAAACTTAAAAATCAATAAACAATGACAGATATTAACAAAAAATACAGAAAATCCAATGAAAAACAAAAATCCACGGCATGAATGTGCAAATCTTCAACTATACACAGTCCAAGTCCAAAGCGTCCATTATCTCCAAAACAAATGAAACCTACCAAAAAGTCCTAGAAATAAAAAACTATATACTTGAAGTTGAGCAAAGTCCATTAACTCCAAAAAAAAAAGAAAAAACAAAGGAGACCTAACAGTAAAGAACTATGTACAAAGGCGGTGGTCAAGTCCAACGGCTCACTTGTTGATGTTCCGGGCCAGGGCATCATCGAACTCCATGCCGATGTCCCGGAGGCGGGCCTCTTCCTTGGCCGTGTGGTCTCGCAGGGATGCAGTCATGGTGTCCTCCAACTCACTGCGAGTTGCCTCGAGGCACTCAGCCCGCCTCAATGCCCTGCGCATGGAGTTCTCCACCCTGGCCATAGTGAGCGTGCCTCTGCAGGTCATCCCGAATACCACGTTGATGCAACGCCATCCCAACTAGGACAAGCTCAACACAGTCACGGATTGCCATGTCCGCAGGGAGAGGAAGGCCAGGTGTTGTGTGCGCATCCCCTCCCTGAAAACCGGTCTGGACGAAGGCATCCCTGCTGGTGCCGGATGATGCAGTCACAGGATCGGGGATAGGATTACACACAGGCACCTCCGCGGCGGCCTGTGCTGCCTCCTGTGCCTGCCCCTGGACTGCACCACTAGCACCAGTGGAATCCCCCCCTCCAGGCCCCGTGCATGGGCCTTCCACGGCCTCCTCCTCAACCGAACCACCCACCAACCTGGATGACTCTGTGCCATCTTCCTCCATAGGCCCCTGTGGGGGCACAGCTGTTCCTACTGCTGCCAAGGAGTCCACCTCCAACCTCCTCCTCTTGGACCTCCCCTCAGCAGCTGTGGCCATGGACGCAGCACCAGACTCCTCACTCCAGGAAGAGATGACAACGTGGGAGGAGAGCTAGGCCTTGCGTCTCCAGCTGGTGGTGGGATCCCTGCCTCTGTGCTCCACAGCACCACCTCCTCCCTCTTCATCAGTCGATGCTGCAGCCAGGGAGAGACAGAACACAGGCATCATGTCACTGTACAATGGTCAGATACACACGTGACAGTTGCACATGAGTGGCAATGTCAAACTTCACAGATGGCATCAGACTCCCCAACACTCATATCATTTGAGTTGGTGTCACAAGCAACCTGGGGAGTGCCAAAACACATGCACACACGCCAACAGACAGACATGCATCTGTACATCTTCACTACCTGTCACAGTGCGATCATCGGCAACTATGTCACATCTGCCAATCGGGTTCATACATGTCCGTGTCACATGCATCCATGGCGTATCACAGTCACACACATGTCAAACACACACACGCACCTGTATGCCGTGCACGTACATGAAGGTGGAACCAGCATCCATGTGTCACACCCCAACCATGCCATAGTACATACACAGAAATGCTAACATGTGTGCGTCTCCAAATGCAGTTGTGCATCATGCTTTGTAACTCATACACCATTGATGTGCGTCACACATGACTAAACTCACATGCAGCACGGTCATGTCCCTGCACATGTACATCCATACATGGCCCATTTCAGGCATATGTCCAAGCTGCACACTCCTGGCACACCTCAACATGCACAGCGTCCAATAAGTACGCATGGACACTTACCGCTTGACTCCAGACCGCTTTGCTTCTCGAGGATCTGGCGGTGAAGCACTGGGTTAATGCATTCCAGGACCCTCATGTCGTCGGTGGTAAGGTGGACCCTGCCTTCCTGAGGGTCCTGGACCTGAAGTCCTCCGAGCGCTTCCGGACGTGTCGTATGTTGCGGGCTTTTAGCCCCTCCACGTTGATGGCAGCCATGATGTCCTTCCAGATCCTCTCACGTCCATCCTTGTCGGCGCGTCTTCTTCCGTAGAGGGCATCATAATGCACCAGGGCATCATAATGCACCAGGACTTGCTCCACCAGGATACCAACTTCTGCGGCACTGAAGCTGGTAGCCCTCTGCCTCTCTGGCTGGGGGTCGCCAGTGGTCTCTGATGGTGTTTCCCCCGACATGGCAATGCCCGAGGCAGGTGTGGATGGGCAACTGGGTCCTGGTGCTGGGCTTCTGTTCCAGCAGGGGTGGTCACAGCAACTGGACCCCTGCAGATGGCTGACGTGCAGACACCAAATAGCAGGGCACGTGGCCAGCAGGCAGGCAGGCAGGCAGCAGCAGATGGCTGGTGGGAGTCTGCTCAGTGCTCTGTGGGGCAGGAAAATGGCCTTCTGGGCAGGAGCGTGGTCTTCCGTGTGTTGTCGCATGGCTAGCTTGATACAGAGTGATTTTGCACGTGAAAGAACAGCACGTCAGCGTGTAATTCAAGGAAAGGCCCTTAGCGCATAAGCGCGTAAGTGATGTGACGCACGCAGCTGTTTCCCTCAGCACGGGTGCATAGTGAATCCGCACGTGCAAAAACTGCACATCCGGGTGGCACTGCATGTAATTGGAGGAAAGTCCCTTTGCGCTTAAGCGTGTAAGTGACGTAGCACACATGGGCGTTTATGTGGGCAGGTTAAAAGGTAGGCGTAGGACACCATTTTCTTGTACGTGCTTCTTGTGGAGAGCGAGCGGGTGATTATTGTACTTCTTGTCGGTTCACACGCGATTACTTCACAACGGTTGCAGTTCGCACTCCTTGTTTACTCAGACAACGTTCAATTCTTCTTTTGGTGGGGGTGTTGCCAACGCGCACACGCACGTCTTTTTCACATTCTTTTTCCAGGCAGATGGTGAGTCATGCACGTATTTTTCCACTGTGGTTGCCCCCGTGTGTCGCGTACCCCTTCAGAGGTCATTGTAGCCTGCGTGTACCATGTGTATGCTTATTTTTGTGTTTTTGCTTGCCACAGCGTAGTGCGGGTCCTTTATTCCACACACGTGGGCTCCCAGGGGTTGCGTGCATGTTAAATTTTGTTTTCAGGGTGCCTGAGCGTTGTGTGACCCATCATCTTCCCTCAGGGGTCACAGACAGCCTTACTAGAGCACAGGGGTACGTATTCCATCTAGTACCCTGCCCCCTTCACCCCAATTGCCTAGGACAATTGTTTACTGCACCTCCCATTCGCACAAGAACATCAGTGCCATGGTTGGGAGGCGACCAAGTGGTAAGGGAGGCAAAGGTGGTCGACCTCCAAGAGGTGTCTGTGGTAGGGGACGTGGCCTGGATGAGCAGGGTGGCCCAAGAGGCCAGTGTGTGGAGGACCAATCAGGGACACCTATGCCCAATCCCCAATGTGTCGGGGAGATGCAGCTGACACCATCCCAGCTCAGGCCCTGTTAACACGGCCCAGATTGGTCACAGAACTGGCACGGGATGACTCAGAAGCCGACTTCTGTGTCACAAAGTCAAAGCCACGTGTGGCGGTGAAAGTTGCTGTCACCAGGCCACGTGGATCTGGGGCAGAAATGTCATCTGCTGCCCCAAGTAGCCAGGGTGAGAAGGCTGCAGGGGCATCTGCAGCTCAATCTACACCGGCTCTGAGTCACCCAGCCGGGACAGTGTTGGTCCCAGACCATCAGACCAAGGCAGTTGTGTTACTTGATCCTGGCAACAGCACCCAGCAGCCAATGCCTGCAGTGAGACCTTTGGTCATCTTGCCATTGCCTGCTTCCTGTGGCCAGTCCAGCTGCGCTTCAGCCCCTACCGACCAGATCGGCGTAAGCCACTCAGGGTCTGCACCACCTCTCAAGAGGAAGAAGCGTGCTCTTGCAGAACAGAGTGGGACCGCAGACGCGGCTCGCCCCTTTGGCACGTCATGGAAGCAGAGTTTCAATGATGTGGAAATAGACGCACTTGTGGGCTACATGTCGGCCCATGGCCGTGAAATGCTGATGACTGCAGGGTGCAAGACTACGACTGTTCAACAAAGGGCCCATTGGCAGTGCATCACGGACCAGATTAGTTCCCTTGCATTTTTGAGGCGCACAGTTGATGATTGCTCAAAGCGGTGGAATGACCTCAAGCGCCGAGCAAAAAACAAGCTGGCTTCCAATTATGCTTGTACTCTGGTGACTGGCAGCGGGTTTGCACCAGAGGAGGATGAACTCACAGAACATGAGGCAATCGCTGGAGGGTTCATCACAGAGGATCAGATCTAAGGTGTGGGAGAACTACCGGATCTTGAGGCAATGTCCGGTGAGTGCCCATGCGTGTGTGTGCAAACCATGTGTATGTTGCTTGGGTGATGTGTTCTGATTGAGTGCCAGGTCAGTCTGTGTAGTCATGACTGCTATAGGTCACCATGTGGTGCCTCCAAGCCATCCCCTACTCTTGGGTTTGGGTTTCAAAGTATCCCTTCTGACCGCAGTAAACACTTTGCACCTGATTACTGCACTTGCCCTTTAACTGGCATCATGCCACAACATTGTTAATACTGGTTTTCTGTTCATTCTGCCTGATTGATGGGATCATTTGCATGATGAACACATGTTTGTGCCTTTCTGCCCCAAATTCACCATACTTCAGACATAGATTTCACCCCACAATGCCCCACATTTGTTTACTTTTTATGGGAATGATTTCATCAATCAGGCTGATTGACTTTTGTGCACCTACACATGCGGTGCACATGATCACTTCGGGGCCCTGTTTGAATGTTCAACATGACAATTGACTTGTGTCATGTCCAAGTGACCTACCATTGATTTATCCATGTGCCTACCATCACTGTATTAGATAACACTGGCCTTGTTGCAGCATGTGACATGTGTGTTTTGTCAGACTGTTTTGCATGTTCGATTTCATGATGTGCGTCTCACATGCATGGGGGACAGTGCTGATTTACTACCATCTGGGTGTCCTTGTCAATTCTGCCATGGCTATGCTACGTGCCATCTATTTGCTGACATGTGTCATGTTTGTGGATTGTCCATGCCACTCGCAGGCTAATGTGTGATGCAGAAGCTATGCACCTTGCACATGTGTTGATTTTCCATTTTGGAGTCCTCAGTGTCTACTTTTAGGGTCCACTTCCACTTCATTGCCAGTGCATGCATGCCAGAGTTAGTGTCATGTTTGACATGTGTCATTAATGTATTCAGTGTGTAGATTGTGATGTCTATGTGTGTCGGCTATGCTGTTCATGCTTGTCTTCATTAGTTTTTTATGTTTGTGCAGGTGATGATGCACTAGATGCTGTTGAGGTGGAGGAGAGGGTGCAGGAGTACTCAGAGCCCCGAACAGGCACCAGTGTAGGACGTGGAGTACTGGTGCAGGAAAATCCATTAGTCCTACAGACCATCCTGTCCACGGGTGTCTCTGGGTACACCTCCGAAGACCTCTATGGCTCAGGTGCTGAATCTGACATAGAGATAAATGTCCTGTCGCAGGTGAGTGTTTCTGGCAGGGAAGCTGTTCTGTCCAACCCACCTGCACCGGGGGTAGGCCCCTCAATGGGGCATTCAGTGTTGGAATGTCCGCCTGTGGCGGTTATGGATACAGGGTCACACTTCACTATATTTGCTCCTGTTCCTGGGCCAGCAGATCAAAGGAGGAATGCAGTCCTGCAGCCTCAGGCAGTGCCAGCACAGCAAGGTGCACATCACCTTGGCCCAAACAGGTGTGGTGCCTGCCAACGTGGTGTCCGTGCACCACCAGGCAATACTGTGTGAGAGAACTCCATGTATACTATTGCAGCACAACAGGGGGCATAGTGTGAGATGATGGCTCAGGCCGTGGATAGGGTGGCCACTTCCAGTCTCCCCCCTGAAAGGCAGATCGAGTTCCAGCAGCAGGCAACAGAGTCCACATGCTGCTCACACAGAGAGGACATGTTGGCATCCAACAGGGACCGATGGGCTGAACTGGAGACTGCGCACAGCCATATCTGCAGAGTCACAGGCCCAGAGGGATGCCTTGAGGTTAGAACACAGGTGTCCCGGAGTACACTGACAGAACAGCAGCTGGAGCAGCTAACACGCACAATCTCAGCTGAGCTCCAGGCAGCCCGTGAGGAGATCCGGGCATCACGAAAGGCCTTGCAAGCAGAAGTCCGTGCTACCCCTGAGGTGCTGCATGGGGATCTCCGGACCATCATTCTGCAGAACCAAACCTTTCAGACCTGTATGCTTGCTGCCATGGAGGAGCATGCCAGGGCTTTGCGTGGTCTGCCTCCCATACCACGCACACCTTCTAATGTACCACCAAAGGGTGATGACAGTGACAACAGTTTTCCCACTATAGGGTAGCCGTGCAGGCCATGAGCCCATGGAGGGATTTTCTTTCTCAACATCCACTCATGTGGGTGTTGGGATGCACCCTGTACCTCCTCCCTCCTGGGTGTCCCTCCCCCCCGGTCGATACATGGCCATTTTTGATTTTTCTTTTTAATTTTTCTTTTTTGACAGTTTTTTGTTTGGTCATATTTGATTCAGATTTGTAATTTATAAATATAATTTTTTTATTTATATTTGAGTTGTTGAATTTTTTCAGTTTATTCTTTTCATGTTTCATTTGATTTTTTCATTTTCTTTAGAATTTCTTTTCATTTTAATTAGTATTTTACATTTTAATTTTTTTTTTAATTTTCATTTTTTTCTTATTTTTAATAAAAAAAATGTAAGTTACATTTCCTTTTTTGTTGATAAATATTTTCGTTCAGATTGTACATCCATGTTACAGTGTGTTGCTTTGTGTGGCTCCCGTAGGTATCCACTGTGTATTCCAGCTGTGCACATGCAGGCTGTCCTGTGTTTGGGTTTGAAACTTGGGTTCCTGACACATATGCCACTCCTGCTTCCCCTTTCCATGGGCTCGCAAGGGTGTGACCAAGTGACAGTAACTTACACAGAGGCATTGGGCTCCCATACGTTGTGTGTGCAGTCTGTAGTCCAAACTGTGTATACACCCCTAGTGGGGATTGATGATGATTTCTCCACTGCATGGTTGATTTGTATATTGCATTACATACAGGACATTTTTCATATTTGCATGTAGCTTCTTCATGTCTTAACAAGCCTGTCTCCATTGTAGATGCAGTTCATGTTGTATGCAGTACACTGCCACATTTACCTACCACCAACACACTGGAGATTGAAAGGGTTGATGTGCTGATTTTGTCAGGTTCTAACACTTGCACTATTGTCATTGGTTACTGTCATACATTACCACTGTTGGGTCCTGTACTAAGTTTGTTGTCTTGCTGGTAAGTATTTGTTCATGTGTGCTGTTTCTCTTTCATTAGTGAGAGGGAATTGTCTCTGGCCTGTTTCCATTTGGGACGGTGCACTTCGTGACACTTGTGTCATGCGTTGTGCATTCATTTGGTTGCTTTCACATAGCATGCCATGGTGTGTTGGGTAGCTGAGATGGGGTTAGGGAGGGGCTGGGTGACTATTTTGCAAGGGGGTAGTCCCTCATGTTGCATGAATGTGTGCCTTTTACTGACACAGCATTGGGTCTGTTTAAGTAGCTAGGCATGCACACAATGTAGCACTTCCAGTAAAACAATCTCACAGTGGTATGGTTGAGACAGTTGACTGTCCCTTTTGTCATCATCATCAATTGTCAGATAGTATGTGCCAGGCCTGTGTGCACTCCGCAGGGGTGGGAGTTTAGGTGAAGAAATTTGCCACAAGCTGGGTACGGGCTGCCTCACCATGTGCCCTTTCCACTCCCATGCGCAGCGGCCGTGCATGTGGTTGTGGATGTGGGGGCACCACCATGTCCACCGGCACGCCCCGCTGGGTTGCAATGTTTTGCAGGACACATGCTGCCACTATGATCCTGCACACAACTGGGGGCGCATATAGCAGCTGGCCACCAGAGCGGTCAAGGGAGCAAAAACGTGACTTCAGCACTCCACTATGCCCCGGGTTGCAATATGGGCTGTATTGTTTCTTGCCTCGGATGGTGTGGCGGGGTTACGTATTGGCATCATCATGTAGGTGCTCAGAGGGTAGGCACTGTCCCCTGGGGAGGTGATAATGGTTGTCATTAGTTGGGTTTTCGCATTTATCAGTGTCTGACATGTATGCATGTGCAGAGGCATTTGTACTCACCAATGAGCCATATGTCGCCATGCCTCCCAGCTTCCAGGTCCCTGTTTAGGAGTGACATTCTCAATATATAACTATCATGGCTGGACCCCGGATAGTTGGTATATACTGAGGTGATGATTCCCTTGGCATCACATACAACGTGCATGTTGATGGAATGCCAGTGCATGCGGTTTCGATAGATGTGCTCAGTGGCCCTGGGAGGACATAGAGCCACCTGGGTGCAGTCAATGGCACCTAGCACTTTGGGGAAGTGTGCAACCCCGTGAAAGTCCTGGACCACGGCCTGCCTTTCTGCAGGTGGTCTGGGCATGTATATGTGCCTGCGGACTGAGGGGCGTGCCGTCATGATCGCCAACACCTGGTGTAGGCAGTGTGACTGCGTGGCTTGTGAGATGCCCCCAACTATGGCACTTGTCCGCTGGAATGACCAGTAGCCAACAAATGCAGTACATTGAGCACCTTTTCCAAGGGACTCAGTAGTTGGGAGCACAGGGTGGGTGATGTGAGGTCATCCTCCCACTCAGCAACCAGTTCTAGGATTATTTGTGGTGGAAACCTGTACCTCCCATAGACCTGCTCATCAGGCATCCCAAAAAGGCTGGTCCTGGGTAAAGAAATGCAGGGCCTGGCTATCCTCCTCCTCCTGCGGTGTCCCCCGACTACTGCTGCGAGGAACGGTATATTCATCTTAGCGTATGAGCTTGTTTGTTCTTTGTGTGCACTTTTATGCTGTGCGGGGTCGCTTATGCCTGCTTCCTGCTGGCGTACGTGTTTCCGGATTAGCGCGTCTTTTGTGGCGCGCGGGTTTCCCCTGTTCGATTCCATGAAAACGTGTTGTTAGCGCGCGTGTGGGCGTTGCGAGGATTTAGCTGCGGTACTTCCCCCGTAACGCCCACATTTGCACGCATAGTTCCTTATTCCGCGTGTTCCACCCCCTTTTGGTGTGTGCGATACATGTTGTGCCCTTTCCCTGTGCGTGTTGCGCACAGCGTTTTGTGACGTGTGCGCCACCCGCGGATTTGACTCACATCCCAGGAAAAACACATGCAGCGCATTCCATGAATCGACAAACGGCTGCGTGTGCGGCTTTGGCATGCATGGGCTGCGATTTTCACACTTGCGCTCCCCTTTTCAGCGCACATTAATTCCATGAATTACCCTGTTAAGATCATGCAGATTATATCCAAACTAGTGCACTGAACCCTTGTATCATATGTCCTGTGTTACTGCTGATTAGGATAAAATGTTTCGTACCGTTTGTATCTTCTGTTCCCAAAGTTATATCTCAAGTTCTTTGGGAAAACCTGATGAATGGAACACACATTTCCTTAATATTGGAATTAGTAAGGTTCTTGATATAAAGTTTTAAATTAATAGATCAAATAGTGCAATAGGGAAGTACCCGTTCTCTTTCTTTCTATTCTTTTGCTTTAAAAAAATATTTAAATAAAATATTTATTAATATGAGTGACAATGATGATGTTTACATAGTATTTTATGGTTGAGATTAAAAAAATCTTGTATATTGTGCCCACTAATGTTTATGAATTAACTTATCACCCTTTTTATATTGATGCATTGATAACATTTGTTTATTGTGAATGGTATGATGTATACCAAAAACACAAAATTTAAAACAAATAATACAAAAAAAATGAGGCAGAGCATTTTGGCATTATGAAGCCAGATTACTGAAACGTTGCACTGGTGCAAATGCAAAGTTGCAAAGTATAAGTACCAGGGCAAAGTTTGCCCTATTTTTTTTAAAATTACTGGGACATATTACAAATCTATTACACCGTGACAAGTGCAGTTTGGCATGGTTTAAGCACCAGTGCAAACATTGCCCTTGGGCAAAAAAGATAAATTTTCACAGCATTATTGCAACAGGGCAAAGTTTGTCCTGGTGCTACTATGGAATGGTATTAGCACGAGGGCAAACTTTGTCCTGGTGAAAAAACACATCGAGAATGTATATTTTTTGCACTATGGCAAATTCTGCCCTGGTGCTTATAACATGCCAAACTACACGTGTCATGGTAAAATAGTTCTCTTAAAAGTCCCAGTGCTTTTCAAAATACGGCACACTTCTCTAGTGCTAATACCGTGCAACTTGGCACTTGCACCGGTGCAAAATTTCTGTAATCTGGCGCCTGGTGTTCTAGTCAAAGCACACATGCAAACCTTCTGAGGTGAAACGCAGGACTGAGCAGATGCCTTGGATCAACACATGTTTATCTTTCGTCGAGCAAGGAAGTGGGCTTGTTTTCACGCGCTTCGTAAACAGCATAAATTAGTCATCAAAAATATCTGGTAGCTTTAATTTTTCATGGAGGTGGAAAGAAAGGAAAGATTTCCAGCGCAAGGGCTCTAATATGATAACAGTGCACATATTTGGGAAGCAAAAACATGGCTTTGTTGAATCCGAACAGCAAAAAGGCTGGAGGCGTCCCCCTCACCTCGGCTGCTTTTGTGAGTTAATTATAATCTTTGCAAGCTGGCTGCCTGTCTCTGGGTTTCTCTTTGGGGCAATTGCCAGCACAATACAGAATAGCTAAAGCAATTAACTAAGTAATCCCTCCGAGCAGTTATCTGGATACCTTGAAAATGTACATTAGGGGAAGGAGGCTGCACCCCAAGTGCTTCATACAAAAAAAAAAGAAACGATCAAAAACAATAGCATTTGGTATCATTTTGATTTACAGTTAATTGCCAGCTTCTTGTAATGGTGTTTGGAAGTTGTGTTGTTTATAAATTTCACAAAACACGTGAAATATTTCCTGATAAGGTAGTACCTACATTCCAAGAAAAAACTTAGGATGGTGTGCAATAAATATAGCAGCGTTCACATTTATTTTAGTATGTGTTTCAATACTTTATAAGTTACCGTGCCACATAAAAGACACGTTAATTAACCTTCTTCAGTGATTGTTAAAACAGAAACTGTCCTTGCAGACTCAATTAGCTCTCATTATAGACTTATAATGCATAGCATCGTCCAATGTCGGTGTTCAGGCCCGTAAATAATATCCTTATAATACCTGGCAGCCTGCAAAATCCGTATGGAAGTCTGTCAATCATTTTCTTACAGGCTAGTTGTGACATCACCACTCACCTGAAATCAGGGTGGGACTGGGGCATACAATCCATGCAGGCACCAATTACAATGTGGCCCGCAAACCCACACTACATTTCACTACTATCCAGTACCGAGCATTTGAGTACTATCCAAGGGAGGGCGTTTTGCTAAAATATGCTGCAAATAATGCATTTCAATACATATTTGCTCAGTAACATTGATTAACACTAGTGTAGTAACTTATGAAACTCTCCCACTCCAGCCAAAAAAGTGGCCCATTATGTCAAAACAAACTGGTCCATCCTAGAATCATGGGCTGGCACTATGGGCATTGCCCTATTGCCTTATACACCAGTCTCATCCTGCCTCTAATAGGAAAATGACATCACTAAGAACTGCTACAGCGTATTACAGTTGTTTGTGACACCACCATTCCTGCTACTTGAGCCAGCAAGGAGCAGAATTCCAGCTATGCCTGCAGCGCTTAAACCTGTGACTATATTTACACATTCCTTTCTTTTAAAATATCTTACTGTGACACTTTACAGCCATTAATTGCTCAGGAAATATTGATGGTAACATGTTTATTTTGTGTGCTGCTAGAGTGTAACAGAGCAGATCAACAATCTATGTGTGTTACTGCTTATGTTTTTACCACAGAATTAGGTCTTGCATTGTGTTAAACTGCTTAAAATATGTTTTTGCAATACATTACAGAGTTGGTAGTGTTTGAATTTTCATTCAAACATATTTTACATTGAATACATGTAATGTAATGTAATTAGTGATGTCATCATTGTGATCATAGTCTGCACAACAGGGGCGGGCGGAGTTAAGGTGGCTTTAGCTGCATTTCTAGGGTTTTGTTGCATTAAGTTCTCACCTTAATGTCCTTGTAACTAATGTTTTTTCCTTGAATTTCAAGGGTTTTGTTAAAATGCATTGCTCACCTTAACGTCCCTGTAACCAAAGTTTATTCCTTGAATATCAAGGGTTTTGTTATTCCATGCATAATTAACATTAATAATGCAGACAATTTGGTTAATGAAAACAATGTATTATGTATAGAAAATAAAATAAAAAGCAATTGTGCAACCACATTCTCCCCAAATAAACCTGTTGTTACAAAAAATGTGTTTGCATATGTACTTCACTTATTAAAGTATTTACATGTATATGTACTGTTCATGATTAGTTATTAGTGTTACAGTAACTGTGTAGAGAGACTACACTCAATATATTTTAAAATAAATATGTACAAGACTACTGGCCATATATATGAAGAGATATATATTAAATGGTTTTATAGTCGCGTCTACTGAGAATGCATGCATGGCTACATGCAGCAACGACTGGGGGGTTACCCGTGTGTGTGAAATGAGCCAATAGACATCGACATCCATCAATGCGGCTATGCATCTTTGCGCCTAATACACCAGCCATTCACATCATGCGCTGCAGCTCCGTGCTTACATGTGACTTTTATGCGCGTCAACAAATGATCCAATGAAACGTTGGGATATATTCTCGCGAATACTGTTATCTGTAACAGAATTTATGAGATTAAGTCAAAAATTCACCAAGAAGACATTCTCCACTAACCTGATAAGAAAAGCTGCAACGTGGATGCTAATGAAAAGTTCACTTGGAAAACCCTTTCCCCCCGGCAAGTTCAAAGGCCTGAGGGAAAAGAGAATCCCAGGGAAACCCTCTGGGGAAGAAAACACTGTTGGCTGCGGAGTGTTGTTTGTTTCTGCGACCTGGAAGCGCTGATCTTGTTCCCACAATTTTCTAAAGGCTGGTGCTGGGATGGGCTGGAGATATCAATGGTGTTCAGTGGTGTTTCTCTTCTAGCACACAGGATAATAAAAAAGAGGTAAGAGGAGATCAGAGTTTGGAAGGAATGTAAAGAAACAGACGAGAAACAAGCTTGTACCCTTTCACAATGGATCATCAGAATTGTAGAGGCTATTCTCTTCTGTGTAGTACGATAATCCATCTGGATCTTCGATGACAATGGGAGAGTTTGTTAGTTCTATAACTTTAAAGTAAGACTGAGCGCCGTGCTAGGATGCAAACGATATAAACCTAAAAGGGGTCTGCGGGCCAGTCTGTACCTTGTTAATTGACCTTGTTTGCAGAACTGAAATGAAAGGCATTAGCTGCTCTAAGTCATCAGAGGCGGTAGTCGTAGCCGCAAGGAATTCTAATAGGGATAGAGCAGAATGCACGTAATTATTAAAAAGCATGTAAAGTTAAGGCTAGAAGTTGGAAGCTCTCCTGCGTACCGAATATGCTATGATAGCAGCTCATAGATGGCAAATGGCAGCAGATGTAACTGCAAGCAGTCTGAGGCATCCGAAAAGGCGCTGATCTACCTTTGTTGAAAACACACAGTGTCACAGACATGATCCGTGGATCGGAATGTGCAGGGTTGATACATCTGGAGCTTTGGGAGGACGGAGTAGCAACGCACTCTTGTGTTGTCAGCACTGACTGATACGTCTTCCTTAGCAACGTGGGCGGAGCCTCAGTGTTTGTAGGACTCTGCAAGACTGCAACATACCCGGAGGTATCTCCCTCCATCTTGGAAGGAAAACCTGAGGAAATCCGAGATTTGGACATGACAAATACACCCATGCTGTCTGACGTAACCCGGGCATGCGAAATGAGCAAATAGGACACTGAACTCATTTAACACATCTACCAATCTACGTGCATGATCCACCAACAAATGAAATCATGCGCTGTGGCTCTCTGCCTACACGTGACTTTTATGCGTGTTAGCGAACAAGCCAATCAAACGTTGCGATATATGGATACGGATATGCCCACGTCATTTGACGACATCAGCACATACGAGACTGAGAAGTAGAGGGCACCCAGACGTCATACTAATTCATTGTGGAGGCAATCATTTGGGGCATGTACAAGGGGTGTCCCTTACTTTAATGAAAAAACAAGACATTGAAAAACTAATGGAACTATTTCCTCACACCATCTTTATCTTTTCCAATCTCACTCAAGGCAAAAGGGAGAGGGACCACCCGATTTAATGGTAAAATTTAGAAATCCCAGAGAAATTTTAATAAAGCAGTTTCAGCATTCATGATAGACCACAACCAATTATGGATTTCGAACAACAACATACAGTTCAACATGGCCAATATCTATAGAAATGACAGAGTACACCTAACCGATGAAGCAAATTAAATGTTCCTTTATAACATCAAAACAGTACTTTCGATGTGCTAAAATTCAACACTCAGTATACCCCAAAACTCATCATACAAAAATACACAAATACAATAAATAATAACAAAAAAACATTTTTTATTATACCCACCGCCACACTTCATTTACTTTTACCATAACCGCGGTTACAAGAAGTCAGTTAAAAGGGGGACTGCTTCAAGTTTTATACTACAATCCAACTTCAATGATCAATACAGTACAACACAACTCATGTACTTATGTAAAGTAACTGTAAAATAAGAAAGCATAGAAAAATACATAACAATAAACTAGATAGGCAAACATTTCACAGCCACACAATGTAGTACCATAAGTGAGAATACACAACCTAAAATACATTGTATGGCGCATCTAGATTACAATCGCTCCTTTTTATATTAATTTTGTAACACTATTTTCTTCTATTTTTCTCCAAAGTCGCACATGCTCAAAAGTCTGAAAGGGCACATCCGAAATAAAAAAAAACTCTCTAACACCGACCAGGTCACTGACCATAGCCTTTGGCGATGCCCAGTTATTTTTTACCACTGACATCACTATACCGATACAAATAACGTTATTTAATATAGTAAAAGAAACGCAGACACCACCAAAAAATAAAGCAGCAAATACAGAACTACTCTTACTCGTAGGTATCTGTAGTCCATCATAGCCTCGGATATAGCCGCCAATATCGGCAAAACTACCAGGTAAAAAAAAGCTTTCCTGCTCCCCCAGGCCATCATAAGTACCCCCTTCATCTGTGTCAGCTCCCAGATGGCCTCCTCACCTGCCCTGCCCTCTCACTTTCACCCCAAAACACATGCTGCTTCTCTGACACAGTTTCCTTTCAGATGTCAGCTATTTGCAGCTATAGCTGAGGCTACAGAAAGCTTTGTGTTGCAACCTCGGACCTTGGACCCCCTCCAACTGCCAAATTTCACTCAGTGCCCTGTAGCCACCCCCGCCTCTACCTTGATGGCCGTTGTATGTTTTTTGACCTGCCTATATCTTGTTACCGCGTCTCATTTTCCCATAACCTCGGTTATAGCTGCAAATATCTCTTGCTTTTAGAGAAAAACAAGATGGCAGTCATTTCATTTCTGAAAACTGTGATCCTGCAATGCACTATGGGAGATATCTCTATTTTTTTGTGGGTGAAGGAGGTAACCGTTTCTCTGTCAAATATTTAAATAACTACTGCACAGAATAACCCCAAATCATGCATGGCGTTTGAGTCAACGCTTTAGGCCCAAGTTGTTTCTGACCTGGTCCAAATCCATCCTGCGGTTTGGGCTGTGTGCTTTGGCAAACATTGAACCTTTTTGTCTATGGGAATAGGCTGCGCTTTTGGGAAAACAAAATGTTTGGACACTTAATAACTTTTTTATTTTGTAACAAATCTTTACGAAACTTTGCAGTCTAGGTGTGGGGCACCGACTTTTAATCACTTTAGAAATTTCTGTCAAATCTGTTACTCTATATATAATAAAGCAAAAATATTATATGTGTCGTAATTCAGTTCGTTTTTGTGTTTCTTTTTTTTTTTAAAAAGCAGTTGAGGTTCGGGATGTCCGTAATTAAACGAAAATGGGGGCGTCCTAAGGACACTATACCTGTCCGTACTGTTCGCAGGCAAGTTGAAACTGTTCTAAGAACACACTCGGTGTCCGGGATGTCCGCAATTAACCAAAATGGAGGTGTCCTAAGGACGCTATACCTGTCCGTATTGTTCGCAGGCAAGTTGAAACTGTTCTAAGAACACACTCGGTGTCCGGGATGTCCACAATTAACCAAAATGGAGGTGTCCTAAGGACACTATACCTGGCCGTATTGTTAGCAGGCAAGTTGAAACTGTTCTAAGAACACACTCGGTGTCCGGGATGTCCGCAATTAACCAAAATGGAGGTGTCCTAAGGACGCTATACCTGTCCGTATTGTTCGCAGGCAAGTTGAAACTGTTCTAAGAACACACTCGGTGTCCGGGATGTCCAAAATTAACCAAAATGGAGGTGTCCTAAGGACGCTATACCTGTCCATATTGTTTGCAGGCAAGTTGAAACTGTTCTAAAAACACAATTGGTGTCCGGGATGTCCGCAATTTACCAAAATGGAGGTGTCCTAAGGACACTATACCTGTCTGTAATGTTCGCAGGCAAGTTGAAACTGTTCTAAGAACACACTCAGTGTCCGGGATGTCCAATTGACCAAAATGTGGGTGTCCTAAGGACACTATACCTGTCCGTATTGTTCCCAGGTAAGTTGAAACTGTTCTAAGAACACACTCAGTGTCCGGGATGTCCGCAATTAACCAAAATGGAGGTGTCCTAAGGACGCTATAGCTGTCCGTATTGTTCGCAGGCAAGTTGAAACTGTTCTAAGAACACACTCGCTGTCCGGGATGTCCACAATTAACCAAAATGGAGGTGTCCTAAGGACGCTATACCTGTCCATATTGTTCGCAGGCAAGTTGAAACTGTTCTAAGAACACAATTGGTGTCCGGGATGTCCGCAATTTACCAAAATGGAGGTGTCCTAAGGACACTATACCTGTACCCATTGTTCGCAGGCAAGTTGAAACTGTTCTAAGAACACAATTGGTCTCCGGGATGTCCGCAATTTACCAAAATTGAGGTGTCCTAAGGACACTATACCTGTCTGTAATGTTCGCAGGCAAGTTGAAACTGTTCTAAGAACACACAAGGTGTCCGGGATGTCCGGAATTAACCAAAATGGAGGTCTCTTAAGGACACTATACCTGTCCGTATTGTTCGCAGGCAAGTTGAAACTGTTCTAAGAACACACTCGGTGTCCGGAATGTCCGCAATTAATCAAAATGGAGGTGTCCTAAGGACACTATACCTGTACCTATTGTTCGCAGGCAAGTTGAAACTGTTCTGAGAACACACTTGGTGTCCGGGATCTCCACAATTAACCAAAATGGAGGTGTCCTAAGGACACTAAACCTGTACCTATTGTTCGCAGGCAAGTTGAAACTGTTCTAAGAACACACTCGGTGTCCGGGATGTCCAATTAACCAAAATGTAGGTGTTCTAGGGACACTATACCTGTCCCTACTGCCTAAAGAACGTCTACGCACATGCACACCACACCCGTAACTTCTCCGAACATCGCGTCTGTCCGTTACTGTTCGCGTTGCTTGTGTCGCACTTTTAATTAATTTCAAGACCCGAACACTCCGTAGAACACCTGCGTGCATGCGCACAACCGTTCCCATGCATTTGATGTCCTGCGGACACATCCGTTCCCTTCGCGGATATGTTCGCGACGCCATCATGTGACCCCACCCACACTGAACGTGTTTCCTGAATTGCGGACACTGTCCGGGTCCCCGAACATTTTAAAAGTGCCTTTTCGGGCAATTCACAGTATTTTACACTAAAAATGCACCATAGCACATGTCCTAGACAATAACCTTGACTTTCTACATACTTTTTAGAACTTTTTGAGCCCTTTTAGGGTGTTCGTTCTGTCCGCGGACAGCGCGGATGTCCGCGAACCACGCACCAGCACCCCTATAAAAGGCCACACCCCAGAGCTCATCCTCATTGGGTTTATGGCTACCTTACAGAACACAGTGTATTTTGCTGCCAATTTTCCAGATTTTTTTCGGAAACCTGATGGCATCCATGGCTCCTCTATTGCAATCTGGTGCTACACTGCCTCAGCACCACCCCCTCCACCACCGCCACCTCCCCAAGGGCCTGAAGAGGGGAAAATGCATGAGGATGTAGAGGAGGATAAAGAGGATGACGAGGATGAGGTAGTGGAAGTCCCTACTACCAACACCCACCTTGAGTCTTGAGTGTGGCGGTTATTTCATGGTAACATATCCAAGGCGCGTGCGAACAAAGTTACCTGCAACGAGTGCAAAATGGTGCTGAGTCGCGGGAAACTTGGTTCGTACAGCTTTGGTACGACTACTATGAAGCGACACCTAAGGTCGTTCCACAGTGGGGCCGTTCACAAGGTTGTACCTTGCAAGGAGCATAGTAGGTTGAGTTCCTATACTTCATCCTCTGTTTCCGCTCCTCTCACCACAAGAGACACTCCTGTGGGAGAGCGCATCCCTCCAACTGCCGCACAGGCCATTCACAATGCTGATGACCCTTACCTTTCGAGGGTCACAATATTGTGCATGTACTGCGACGCATTACTCTGCAGGGGGGAGAGACTTCGAAGTGCTTTTGAGACTCTGGTCTCAGAGCACGAAAAGTCCTGCCCACTACCTAAGTAAAGCCCACCCTACATCTTCCTCTCTACATCCACCCTTTCTTATCCCTGTGGTTGGTGTCCCTTCCTTACCCTCCTTTCCCCTCCTTTCCTTGTGTGTCGTGTTTAAAAAACCAAATAAATATAAACCAACAACCCCCCCAAAAAAGGGTTAAAAGCCACCTTTAACAGTTTAAAAATAGAAGTGACAAATATATAGTGCAGGGCCCTGTGTATTTTTTAGAAGTCCGCGGACAGTTCGCAGACATTTATTTTTTGGGGGTGCTGCCCTATCATAACCATTGCACTTTTCTATGGGAGGAAGTGGTGGCTCTGAAACAAGCCTTTTGGTGGTGTTTTTTTCTGTTTGAAAAACTTCAAATAGTCAACACCTACTGCAAAATGGATGGCTGTAATTCCAAAAAAGGTTGCAATGCATTTTGTACATTTCTCAGAAAAATCTGATTGCAAGCATAAGTAAGATGGACTCCATCTCTGCGAAAAATGTATGTGCTACGAAACTTAATATTTTCATTGTGAAAAGAGGACATGCCAACATCTCTTAAAAAGGCACAAACACCCTTATTGACATTGCGCCTCGCTTTCTCCATTTGTGGACCAAATAAAGAAGAACGCAGCCACATTTTTCTCTGTGCAATGCGAGAAATAATTACTTTGGAATTTGGAAACATGTCCATGACCTTCCCAAGTCCTTCTTTCATTGAAATTTGCAAAGAAATTCCAGACACATGTCCTAAACTGTTCCCTCCACAATGAATTATAATTATGTCTGGATGATGCTGTGTCTCCAAAGTAGCACAGAGAGGTACCAAGCCTAGCCACTTCATTCCACACACTCCATGCCAGTGCACTTCCACATCAGGGAATTTAAGATATGCAGCTACTACACAGCGTTCTGCATGCACCTCCAACCAATGTATCCATGAGTCTCCCAAAATCCAGATAATCTGTTTTCTAAAACACACAGCCATAGCTATCTGTTCTTCTCTCAGGTAAAAGACTTCTGACAAACTCTCTCCTTACATAACACACCCAGTAAACTTTACTGACCAATCCCTTGCTCTACTCTTTCTCATTTGCATGCCTCTCCACCCCAAATCCCTGTATGTAATACGCGGTGTCCGCGGACTACCGCCATGTATGCTGACATATCGAAAAACTGAGCGTGGTGAATTTAAATTTAAAAAGTGTGCCCCATTTCCCCTTGGAGGTTGGCTCTGAAAAGAGCTGTTTTTTGTTTTTTTTGCAGATGCTTGACAGACACCTGTTATTTTGTATTTTTGTTTCCTTTTCTTTTTCTTACTTTACTCCTAAAATCTTCACATAACGTTCTCCAAAGCAACCTTTACATTCCAAAACAGCATGGCATTTCCCATGAAAGATAAAGAAATGCCATCTTCTTTAAAATAAACAGCATTACTCGAATCAATATTCTTATTATTACAGAAGAACATACCAGCTCTAAGCATGAAAGCACACATGCCTCGGTTGATTGCACACCTAGCAATGTTTTGCTGAGGACTAAAAACAGAACTATTGTCTCATATTGCCCTAGGTTCCAATCCAGAAAAAATAGCTTGGCATTTGGAAGGATGTTCATTACTGCTTGAACCAAGTGTTCCATATCTGCCAACAAAGTAGGGGCACTGACATAGCCCCAATGCAAAGCACCACAGTGCAACATTACCACATGGGGACTGTTCATCCTGCCCATATCTTCACAAACTAGTACAATTCCCCGTACATTGCAATCAGGCACAGTGCTCCAAACTACCTCCACTCCTTTAACATCAAAATTGTTTGCCACATGCCTGCATTGAGTATACTGCTGTATACCATGCACAAACATATCTCCAACCACCAACACCCTGACTTTCTCCACCTCTGCCATCTTCACTACACACAGCCTCTTTCAACACAAATCCACAACCTCAACACCTGATTGGCTAATCCCTACAGTCCCCTTTCCATGCTGGATTTGCTGGAAAACCTGGATTTTACGGAGCGCGCAACTCTTGGACAGCCCTTCTACCCTTTCCACTTCACTCTCTGTGCCATTGCCTCATTGGATACAGCTAAGCAGTCGCACAACCATCCATCAATCACCTCCAAGACTTCTACATCTAACTCTATCATCAGAGTTCAGCACTTCAAATGTACTGTTGATCATTCTGAGTACAAGTCTCATATCATTGGAAGGCACCTACTACAAAAACTACTGTACAAGTCTCCAAGATTTCTATTTGCAGCTGCATGCATATCCACATGCATGAATACAAACTACAGGTATGCATATTTTATGCAGAGTACATGTACAACTCTTATAAATACATATAAACAGAGTCATTGCCACGTAACCTGTATAACATATAAAATGAACTTACTATTATTTTTCCCATCTGCTCTAATCAACTGTCACTTCCAAAGCTGTCTGCTATCGAAAATCTTTTTTTACGCACACAACTATCTAAAAAATTATAATATTAAAAGAAGGAGAAATAACAGTATAATTGTAGAAAAACACTTAATAGTGTATTATAAAATTACACACAGCCAGGATAAATTCATGCATCTCTATACACTCACACAGATAGACACTATCATTGAAAAGCTCCTAGCTGAAATAACACCACTGCCTGTACATCACATCCTTCTGCTTTATTACCCACACCTTCACAAATGCATACATTCTATGCTTTTCTATACAGTTTCTGCCATTTACCTTATAAAAATGGCAAAATAAGTATATAATTATTTCTTCTATCTCCTAACATGCAATAACACAGCCTTAAGAAACCAAGTGAGTTTCATACACTTAGTATTCTACTCATTTGCAAAACATGTTGAACTAACATATTGTGAGTAAAATATAAAGGCTGCACATAGTCAAAGGAAACTGCATGTACACACTATGTTCAGTTATCAAACAACAATACTACTACAAAAACATAAAAATCAACGTCTAAATTACCATCAGTGCTATAAACACACAAAATTACTAACTTCCTTCTTTTACAATTGCAGTGAAGATGACTTTCCTGAAAAGCAGCAGCATCTGAAGTACAAACAACAACTCAGAAGAACCTGCTCATTCCAAACAAAAAAGTAAGTACAATATTTCCACAATATTCCTACTGTTACTCAAACACACTGTGGGGTTGATTCAAGGAATTTGTGCACCGAAAAACAGGGATTTGTGCACCATTCTGCCCACAAATTCCCATTTGTTAAACAGGTATTTGCAGGTAGAATAGCAATCAAATCCCTGTTTTTTGGCGCACCAATTCAATAAATCAGCCCCTAGAATGTTAGTATTGCAGAACAAAGAACTGTTTCAATTCTATACCATTAGATTTAGTATTAGTGCTTCTCCTCACCACTAGCTTACTTTCTACTGTCATCTGAACCCCAGTATAGTAACACACAAATACAAGAATAGCCTTCCCAACTAGTTGTAGCTGCCCAATGCACAATCACACACCATCACATACATCCTTACCATCATACTCAGACACTCATACACACAGCACACATACACTGCAGAACAGCCAAACCCATACCTTCTTTTTTTTCAACAGATCCCAAAGAATGCCTACCAAAAAACAATTAGAAAGCAACACAGAAGTAGAGCAAATGGAAATAAAAGTGTCCAAAATAAGCATCCATCTCTAGCAGAATTTGTACAAAAAGTTCAAACAAAAGATCTAATAGAGTCATTAAGCGAAACAAAACAAGCTTCCTGTACAAAAACTTTGCCTCCTCTTTCAAAATGTTAAACGAACAGAAAGATATTAACAAAAATTCAGCTACCACTACTGCTAACACTGCTCCTATAAATCTTGATGTAGTAGCAAGTAACCATACCAAAAAAAGTATTTTACAAAAAATGTTCCAACACAGAGTCCTTCAGAATCTTATAAAAATAGGAGAGAAATCATGCACAACCCTTAAAACCTACCATAGAAAATTAATCTTAGACGCTCTCATAGACAGTGCAATCCTTCTCAAAAGGAAGTTATTTATTTTAGTGTTTTAACAGTATGAAACCACTAACAAACCTAACTACTAAATTACAAAAAAGACTTCTCAATAAACGGAATGTCAACAAAAATAACTTCTTAAATATCTGTGGAGGTGAATGGAGTCACACCACGAGCACAGAACCATATTTCAATGAAGAAGCATACAAACAAAAGCAAACAAACACAATTGCCATACATAGCAGTGGACAGGGGTATGAAAAACTTAATAATACCATTATGGAACAAGAAACGCTGTTCACAAAAATATCCCCTGAATACTCAGTATCACCTCTCCATCAAACTGAACCAAAATGTCCAGTGTACAAATGGCTGTGCATGTCAATGTGTAACATTGACAAAAAATCTTTAAAATCTTTACGCCAGTTCCTCAATCAATATGTAAAAGGCAAAGACAAATTCAAAATGAAACTTCTACAAAATATGGATACCTGTCCAGTGTGCAAACACACAGGACTACAAGGACATTCATTGGCCTGCATTTTTAGGACCTAATTGCAAAAGCACCTTCCATCATATCTAAATGATATTAACACATCATTCAACTATAAGAAATCTACTCCACAAACTCTACTATGCTAAAAGCCCAGCTTTAGCATTAGACAATTTAAATAACAATCTTCTACATGGTACAGCCAAAGACCTACTCGAAGAAATAGAGCATATCCAGAGAAATTATTTTGGAATTGAAAGCCACTTACAAAATGCAATATCTTTACAACAGACTAGGAACAATTCTACAAATGGCAAACTTCTACTACACACATACAAAAAAGAAATACTAAAATTTAAAAGTACATCCGCTGAAGTATCAATCCATGTGTGTGTGTGTGTTGCCGCAGAACTTTTTATAAAAGTAGCACAAAAACTGTAGACATAACCTACAAAATAGAAGACAATGAACATTTCAAATGGTTTGAATTAGCTCTCTACCTTATAGCAGAAAACAAATACGAAATAAATGACCCCTTAATACTTTGCAGTTACTGCACTGCAAAACTTGACAACAACCAAACTCCTTCATGTGGTATCCCAAATAACAACTCAATTTATATGAGATTATCATAATTCAAACAGTGCATACATTTCAAGCAATAATACGCCTTCAACCAAAAACAGCAAAATTACCTCCCTCAGAATTAGTGAAAGGCATTTGTGGCAAAGTAGTTTATTTACCATTAGCTCTGAAAGAAAATGTACACCCTCCAGGAGTGCAACGTCCAATAGAGCAATCTTTGTCTTAATAAATGGTGTACCTACAAAAGACAACAAAAAGTTGCCAACAACTCGTAGACTTACATAAAGTTAGACAAGCTTTGCAATATCTAAAAGACAACAATGAACACTACAAAGAAATTAATATTGAAGAAAACCTGAGGGAAACGACTGAAATAATTCAAGAGTCACCAGAAATTGGTCAATTTGAACTTCTCGATTCTGCTACAGTATCCAATATTTTAGACCATTATACAATTCATCCATTACACTCTAAAGACACCATAGATGATGCACTAGAAACGTACCCAATGCGACAAACCAAAGGATCACCAATCAGCATAAGGGAAAAAAGTATAGAAGCATGTGCTTTTCCTCTACTATTTCCTACTGGGAAAGGAGGAAGGTACGATGATAGACCCACTCAGATAACAGCACCAGAATACCGCTCGTTACGAATGTATTCTGAAGATCCCAGATTTAGACAAAATTTGGAAAACATATTCCACGCACTCAAGTGAACTAGCAACTCTATGCTACGGAGTTGCACACAAATCAGGTACCCATTTTCAAAATATGTCAGCTACGTAATTACTGCAAAAAGTGCAAGAAAAAGATGAGGTTTTACAATCAAGCATTACAAATCTGTTAGCAAACATGCGTGGTACTAAAGAGTACTGGTTCCGACATCACGGAGATGTACGTTGTATGATAAGAAACCTTGGCCCACCCACTTGGTTTGTTATATTAAGTTATGCAGAATATGCATGGGAAGATTTACATGATTTCCTATGCAAATCAAACAAAAACAAAACAAACATAGATATACTACCACCTGGAGAACTTTGCTCTCTAGATCCTGTTAATGTTTCAAGATATTTCCATCATCGCTTCATTGCTATGCTACACTTTATTTGTAATAAAACTGTTCCTCCCCTCGGAGAAGTGCAACACTTCTTTTGGAGAAAAGAATACCAAGCCAGAGGAGCACCACATATCCACATGCTTTTATGGACTAAAGATTCTCCTAAATTTGGTCAAGACAGTGATGTCACCTCTTTACAGTTTATCGAAAAATATGCCACTTGTGAAATTACATCAGAAGCAACAAATAGTGATCTTCATGCACACATTTTACAATTTCAAAGACACAAATGTGGGAAATATTGTCATTGCAAATACAAAAACAAATCGAAATACTACACAAAATGCCGCTTTGGTTTCCCTAGAACAGTTACAGCAACAGGTCAAGTAAACAACTTTCGGGGGTAATTTATAGAATCCAGCGCACAAGTGGCGCACGCGGCTGGCACACAGTGTGCACATGTGACAGTCTGCGCCAGCTGTGTGCACTAAAATCCATTTCCTCGCACAGCGTATTCAGGGATTTCAACATCCAAAACCAGCCGTGGTGCAGAGTGGTGCAGCGACCCTGCAGCAGCGCCAGTTACGCCCCCAAGCCCTCCACGTGCGCCATGCACAGCGCACAAATCCCGTACATGGCGCACAGGCCCCCAACCATGAAAACGCCTGTAAAACTCCCTGCGCACCCCTCTGAATACATGTACACCCCGGCGCGGGGAGTTTCACACGCGATTGGCCCTGTGCGAGCGGGGTGCGTGTATAACTGTGGTTCGCGGGAAGTTTCACACACGATTGGCCCTGTGCGAACGGGGTACGTGTATTACTGGGGTTCGCAGGAAGTTTCACACACGATTGGCCCTGTGCGAGCGGGTTACGTGTATAACTGGTGTTTGTGGGAAGTTTCACACGTGATTGGCCCTGTGCGAGCGGGGTACGTGTATTACTGGGGTTCGCGGAAAGTTTCACACGCGATTGGCCCTGTGCGAGTGGGTTACGTGTATTACTGGAGTTCGCAGGAAGTGTCACACGCGATTGGCCCAGTGCGAGCGGGGTACGTCTTTTACTGGGGTTCGCGGGAAGTTTCACATGCGATTGGCCCTGTGCGAGCAGGTTACGTGTATAACTGGGGTTCGTGGGAAGCTTCACACGCGATTGGCCCTGTGCGAGCGGGGTACGTGTATTACTGGGGTTCGCGGGAAGTGTCACACGCGATTGGCCCTGTGCGAGCGGGGTATGTGTATTACTGGGGTTCGCGGTGAGTTTCATACGCGATTGGCCCTGTGCGAGCGGGGTACGTGTATTACTGGGGTTTGCGGGAAGTATCACATGCGATTTCGCTGTCAGAGCAGGGTATGTGTATTTCGGGGGTGCACGTGAAGTTTCATCAAGCGATTTCGCTGTCAGAAGTTACACACGCGATTTCGCTGTCAGAGCGGGGTACATATATTTTGGGGGTGCGCGTGAAGTTTCACACGGGATTTCGCTGTCAGAACGGGGTACATGTATCCAGTGGGGTGCACGGGGAGTCCCACACGTGAATTGGCAGTGTGGGTCCTCCCAGGTGTCCCCTCTAACTCCTCCACGGCCCCTGCAAGCAGCCCACACTACAGGGGACTACCCTGCACCCCTGGCCATGTCCCGCAGGCAGCCCATCCACCATGGGCATGCCCCCCAGCCAAGCCACATGTCACGTTGCACTAGTGATCACCAACTCATGTCCCCCAGCACCCCCACCCCACAGCAGTGAGGGGCACCTGCCAGCAGGCCCCCACACATGTCCCACTCATGTCCCACAGCACCCCCACCCCCAGCAGTGAGGGGCACCTGCCAGCAGGCCCCCACTCATGTCCCACTCATGTCCCCCTGCACCCCCACCCCCCAGCAGTAAGGGGCACCTGCCAGCAGGCCCCCACTCATGTCCCACTCATGTCCCCCTGCACCCCCACCCCCCAGCAGTGAGGGGCACCTGCCAGCAGGCCCCCACACATGTCCCCCCTACATGAAATAAAGTTGCAAAATCATGGCCCACTTCTACACCAAAATACCACAGCATGCCACCCCATATTTGAGACGCAATGATTTCCCAATCCACCCCACACTGACATGCCTATCTCAAGACACAAACTAAAAGTCAACTATGTACATCAACACATGTCCGTCACACACACACACTGGTTGGCATTGATTGTGTAAACCCACATTTTCACATGCATTAACCCAATGAGCGAATCCCACACATGGAACTAAAATATCAAAATGTATTATGGACAAAAAGAGCAATGAAAGCATAACAAAATAGCAAACATGAAATGAAAAGCATGTGCAAAAGATGAGTAAATGAAAAGTATAACCAATCCAAAGAAATCCGAAAGAAAAATAGTCCAAACTCTCCCTCCACCAACGCAACCAAATCCAAAGGTAACGTACAAAGAAAAATCCATTTATCCATGGTGAAATCAAAAGAAAAAGTTCAAAATAATCCATTGTCCAACTATGTACAATCCATTGTCCAAAAGAAAAATCCATTAATCCATGTTCAAAATCAAATAAAAAGTTCAAATAAATCCATTGTCCAACTATGTACAATCCATTGTCAAGGGTCCATGAGCCCAACGAAAGAAATTAAACCTACCTAAGAAACTACCTAATAAAAAAACTATATACAAATGTGTGTGTCATAGTCCATTCACCACAAATCAAAGGAAAAGGAAAAGGAAACCTAACTCTAAAAACTATTTAAAATGGCAGCGGGCTAGTCCGACGGCTCACTTCCAGATTTCCCAGGCCAAGGCATTATTGAACTCCTGCTCGATGTCCCAGAGGCGGTCCTCTTCCATGGCTCCGAGGGTTCACAGGGATGATGAAATGTGGACCTCCAACTCCCTGTGAATTGCCTCGAGGCACTCGGCCCGTCTCAGAGCCCTCCGCATGGAGTTCTCTGCCCTGACCATTGTGAGCCGTGCCTCTTCAGCCCGCTGCCGCTCCGCATCTATGGCCTGGCCCAACCACTGCCACACGGAAGACACTTCCAATCCTGGGTCCTCCTGCCCTCTGGCCGATGCCTGCCCCTTCCGATGTTGAAGGCCCCGAGCCATCATGGCTCCCACCTTGTTGCTGCTGCTGTGCCTGTGCCCTGGCTCTTGCTGCCTGCACATCCTCCTCCGGCTGGGGTGCAGTTGTTGAGGTGGCCACCCCTGCTGGACGTCCGACTCCCGACTGTGGCAGGGAAGTGTCCTCCACCAGCCTGGCCGCAGGGTCAGAGGCAGCTCCACAGGGTACCCAGGTGATACATGGGTGGGAAGATGGCACGGAGGACGACTGGCGCATAGGGGGTTCAGGTGAGGAGGGGGTCAGAACAAGGTCCAGTAAATGGAGGAATCCGGCCCTGGTGACCCGTCCCAGTAGGTCAACACGGTCAACAAGGCATTCAAGATGACGTGCAGTGTCCTCACAAAAACACTGCAGGTCACCTCGCATGCCCCGTTGACGCAACGCCATCCCACTCAGGACAGGCTCAACCCGGTCCCGGAGACCCACATCCGCAGGGAGAGGAATGCCAGTTGTTGTAAGTGGATCCCCTCCCTGAAAACGGATCTGGACGTATGCAACCCTGCTGGTGCAGGATGATGCAGTCACAGGATCGGGGACAGGATTACACACAGGCACCTTTGCGGCGGCCTGTGCTGCTTCCTGTCCCTGCCCCTGCACTGCACCACTAGCACCAGTGGAATCCCTACCTCCAGACCCCGTGTCTGTCCCTTTCACGGCCTCCTCCTTCACCAAACCCCCCACCAACCTGGATGACTCTGTGCCATCTACCTCCGTTGGACCCTGTGGGGTCTCAGCTGCCCCTTCTGCTGCCGAGCAGTCCAACTCCGACCTCCGCCTCTTGGACCTACCCTCGGCAGCTGTGGCCTGGGACGCGGCACCGGACTCCTCACTCCCTGACGAGATGACAACCTGGGAGGGGAGCCAGGCCTTGCGTCTCCAGCTGGCGGTGCAATCCCTTCCGCCTTGCTCCACAGCACCCTCTCCGCCCTCTCCATCAGTTGACGCTGTAGACAGGGAGAGATAGGACACAGGCATCAGGGCACTGTACAATGGACTGATACACACATGAGTGTTGCACATGAGTGGCAGTGTCACACTTCAGACATGGCATCACAATCCCCAACACACATTTCAACTCACACACATGAGCAATTCCACAGCAATATTGCACCAGGCAGCACCATCCATACACATACAACAGCATGAGCAGCCGAAGGTGAGCCTTACATCACATGAAACACGGGGAGTTCACAAGACATGCACACACGCCACCACACTTACATGCATGTGTACATGTCCACCAACTGTCGCAGTGATGAGATCGCCATCCATGTCACATCTGGCATTCAGCCTTCTACATATCAGCGTCACATGCATCCACGTTTCATCACAGTTGCACACTTGTCAAATACACACACATGCACATGTACACAGTGCAGATACATGCAGCTGGAACCAACATCCATGTGTGACACCACAACCATGCCAACGTACATACACAGTAATTCAAACATGTGTGCTCCCACATCTGCATTTGGCATGCATGCTTACCCACACATACACCATCCATGTGTCTCACATATGAGAGGACTCGCATGTGTCAGCCTCACGCCCCTGTACATACACATCAATACATGGCCCTACAAAAACACGTGTGCAACCTGCACACTACTGGCACACCACGACACGCACAGTGTCCAATCAGTATGCATGTACACTTACCGCTCGACTCCAGACGGGTCTGCCTCTCAAGGACCTGGACGTGGAGCGCTGGGCATATGCGTTCCAGGACCCTCATTTGATGGTTGGAGAGGTGGCCCCGGCGCCCCTTGGCACCGCCCCCTTCAAGAGTTGCCGGGCCTTGTTGAGGGTCCTGGACCTAAAGTCCTCCCAGCGCTTCTTGACATGTTTGATGTCGCGGACTGCCACCCCCTCCTCGTTAATGGCAGTCACGATGTCCATCCAGATCCTGGTGCGTCCCTCATAGTTGGAGCGAGAAATTCCAAAGAGGGCATCATACTGCCCCAGGACTTGCTCCACCAGGACACCAAATTCCCTGGCACTGAAGCTGGTGGCGCTCTGCCTCTCTGGCTGGGAGTTGCCAGTGGTGCCAGTTGGTGGTGTGCCCGACATGGCAACCCCAGAGGCAGGTGTGGGTGGGCAACTGGGTCCTGGGGCTGGGCTTTGGAGTGATGGTATCCCAGTCGGGAGTCTTCAGTTCCAGCGGGGGTGGTCACAACAACTGCACCCCTGCAGATGGCTGATGTGCAGGCAGCAAATAGCAGGGCACGTGGGCAGCATGCAGGCAGGCAGCAGCAGATGGGAACATGCTCAGGGCTCTGGGGGGCAGTAATTCGTCCTTCTGGGCAGGAGCGTGGTCTTCCGTATGTTGTTGCGTGGCCAGCTTGATACGGAGTGATTTGGCACGTGAAAAAATTACACGTCTGCGTGTAATTCGAGGAAAGACCCCTAGCGCGTAAGCGCGTCTGTGACATTACGTGCGTAGGCGTTTCCCTCGTGACATGGGCATAGTGGTTCAGCGCGTGTGAAAAAACTGCACGTCTGCGTGTGAATGCATGTAATCCGAGGAAAGGGCCTACGCGTAAGTGACGTGATGCGCGCGGGCGTTTCCCTCAGCATGGGTTAAAGGTGAGCGGGGTCAGCAGTTCGCTGCATGTGCCTTTCGTGGAGACCGACGTGTGTTGCTGCTTTGTGTTGTTTCACGCGCCATCACAACTTCACAGCGGATCGAGGACGTATCTCTTCTTTTGGCCGGGGTATTGGCTATACATGTTTTTCATTATCACGCTAGTCAGACGGTGAGTCACGCACGCTATTTTTCCCACTGTGGGTGCCCCTGTGTATCGCACCCGTTTTCAAGGTCATAGTAGCCTGCGTGTCCCACGCGTATGCGTTTTTCGTGTTACTGGGTGCCACTGCGTACTGTGGGAGGTTGATTCCACGCAAGTAGGCTGCAGGGTTGCGTGCACGGTTTTACTGCAGTTTTGGGGTGACTGAGCGTTGCGTGACCCGTCACTACATCACCAGGGTTACATACTTCCTTGCAGGTGCAGGGGGGCTGTTAACATCTTGCATCCCACCCCCTTCACCCCAATTGCCCAGGACAATTGTGGTGTACACCTCCCATTGGCACTCCTCCATCTGTGCCGGCACTACTCCATCTGTGCCATGGTTGGGAGGCCACCAAAGGTGAGGGGCGCCCCAGCTGGGCGTCCTCCTCGTGGTGGGCGTGGTCAGGGACGTGGCCGGGGTGACCAGGGAGTAGGGGGACTCCAGGGTGTCCAGGGTGGCCGCAGAGGGGGAAGAGGCAGGGGTGCGCCACTTGAGCACTATGTTGTGCCATGTGTCGGTGCAGTCTTGCCACCACCCTCCGTGGTTCCGGGAGATGCAGCTTCTGCATCTGGCACTGGCGTCCGTGTGACCGGGCAGTCTGTTTCATCGACTGCCACGGGCTCAAGGGTAGTGGTAGCTGCAGGTGCAGCTGTGGACACCACCACCCAGGCTCAGGGTCTGCCAGCGCAGGCTGCGTTGGCACTTGAAGAGCCCTTGGAAGATTTCTAACAGGCCAGGAGGGAAACCGTACATGCACGCAGGGCTGCCCTGACCAAGACACGTGTCCCTGGGGCAGTAATGTCATCTGCTGCCCTGACCAGCCGGGTGTTGGCAAGTTCAGGGGCAGATGCAGCCAACAACACCCCGGTTGTGAGTCTGCCAACCAGGACAGTCGCGGTCAATGTCCCTGCCACAGCAGATGTTGCTGCACAGGGCCCATTAGTGGGCACCCAGCTGCCACTGACGCAAGTCTGGCCTTTGGTCGACCCTCCACCTGCCACTTCTTTGGCTCAATCCACCGGTGCTACTGGCCATAGTGATAAGGGTGGCATTTGCCAGCCAGGGTCTGCGCCACAATCCAAGAGGAGGAAGGTTGCACCTGCAGCACAATCTGGGACCCCACACACAGCCATGACCTCCAGCACATCGAGGAAGAAGCCTTTCTGCAACCAGGAACCGGACTGCCTCGTGGACTACGTGCTGGGCCACAGCCGTGACATGCTAGTGGGTCCTAATTGTCAGAGTACGGCTCCCCACCGTGATACCCACTGGAAGCAAGTTGCGGAACATGTGAGTGCATTCGGCCATGAGGTGTGCACAGCACAAGAGTGCAAAAAGTGTTGGAATGACCTCAAACGCAGCGCTAATGCTAAGCGTGCCTCAAATTACAACTTGACTCTGGTTACTGGCAGTGGGCCTGCACCTGAGGAGGAAGACCTCACTCCGCATGAGTCACTCGTTGAGGAGTTTATACCATCTGAATAGGTCGAAGGAGTGGGAGAGATGCCGGACTTTGATGCCCAGTCCAGTGAGTGTTGCTGCGTGTTTGTTGTGGACATGTGTGTTTCACTTGTGTGATGTGTTGTGCATGACTGCCACTACATGTCACGTGTACATGGTTCTGATGTGCAAGTAAAGCAATGCTTCCTTGATGCATGTCTGCTCTGCAGGATGGTGGACATGTGGAGCGGACGGGGACTGTCCGCATCACCAATATTGGACCCTGCTCACATGCTGGACACCAGGATGTCCCTCAAGTGCATGTTCCAGCTCACTGGCCCTTCAGCATGTAGCCCAGGGACTACATCATAGCATGACTAACGTGCATGTGTCCTGTGCCTGCATGCGGGTACTCCATGTAGGCATGCTCCCTTGCCCCTCCACCCCCCCTCTCCACCCCAAATCCACCTTAACACTGGTATGCTTCAATTTTGTCATTGAGTACTTGCCTGTTTATGCGTCTTGTGTACATGCTGACTTCCAGAAGCCAATCTGCCAGACATATGCTGTGTGGTACATCCTTTGTACTTGATGAAAGGTGTCTCACTTGGACTGTGCAGAGGTCAGATGCCCAGCAGGGACATGAGTGCCCATTCATGCTCCTTGTGTATTCCACTCATGCCCATATGTGTCCTTGTCTGGATGATCATTGTAGTAGGAGTCCAGGGGGACCTACATTGCATGGCATTTCATCAGCCTTCCCATTTCCACTGTGGCTCAGTCCTGCGTCACACACATGTTTAGGGTGTGACGGTCTGTGTGGGTCACAGGCCTCAGCCTGTTTAATGGCCAATGACTCTGTCCAACTGGTGTAGTGTCTTATTCACACGTGGGTGTACTCCAAAGGTTTCATCATGTGTCCTGCTTACTGTCCCATCAACATTTGCTGTGTTGCCACTTGACTCACATGATGCAGTTGATGCTAGTCAACACTGTCTGTCAATACACAGGTCTATGTTCAGCCTTTTGATACCATGCTAGGCATCCCTCCATTTGCACTTGGGGGGAGGGGTGGTTTACTTGTAGACATGCTACCCATTGAATGCACATTGCACGTGATACCTGAAGTTGACCTTGCACTGCCTTCACATTTTCTGACACACATCATGAAGTTCTTGTACATGTAGATAGTGAGTAACGTACATATTTTCTGCACTGCATCGACCCACTTCAGTGAAAACTGACACCTTTCGACATGCCTAATCACAGAAGCAATTTCAAATTGACCCAGCATGCATGGCAGGTTCTATTTTGTGTGTGACATGTCTGCTTGATGTGTTTGGTGTCTGTTTGTGTGTTGTGTGCTTCTAACATGTGTATTGACCTTTTTTCTCTCTACTTTTCAGATGATGACGCAATGGAGCCAGAGGATGGTGTTGTCTTGCCAGGCACAGGGTTGTCATCATTACAGCAACCCGTCACAAGTGGGGGTTGTGGGGTGCTAGGCCACGAAAACCCACATGTGCTACAGTCCATCTTGTCTCTGGCTGGCAATGAGTCCAGCCCTGATGACCACTCTGACGTCCATGTCGAGTTGGATGAGCATCAGGTCCATATGTCAGGGGTGAGTGATTCTGATGTTGACACTTCTCTGTCTGCGACACCTGCACTGTGGGGTCAGACAGTCTTGGAACCTCTGCCTGTGGTGGATTGGGACGCAGGGTCACCCTCCACACCAGTCACTGATGTGCCTGGGTCATTACGTCGACGGAGGCATGTAGTCGTGTAGCCACGGGCGGTGCCAACACAATGAGGACACCCAGTCCTTGGGTCCCGCAGGGGCAAGCCCAGCAACACGGTTGCCGTGCGCAACCGCAGTATACTGAGTGGGAGCAAGACATGACTGCCAATTCTTAATGGCAGGGGGCAGCAATGGATAACATCGCTGAGAGAATGGAGCGTGTGGCCCAATCTGTGCTCCCCCCTGCTAGGCAGGTGCTTCTCCAGCAGCAGGCGGCCCGGTCCACGGGCCGCTCGCTCAGGCTGGGCATGGCAGCCTCAGACAGGGCACGCTAGGCTGAAATGTCGTCTCTGCATAAAGCAATTGCTGCTCACGCAGAGGCACACATGGAGGCCCTGATGCAAGAGTATGCTTCCATCAGATCCACTCTGGGTGTCCTTCTGATGTCCCAGAGGGAGCGGGCAGAAGAGAGGTTTGCGCAGCTTGAGCGTACCATCTTGGCTGAGCTACATGCTTGCCGGGAGGTGCAGCAGCTGTCCAGCCAGGCCTTGCAGGATGAACTCTGTGTTACACGTGCTACCTTGCAAGAGGAAGCATGTGTATCACAGGAGGTTCTGCATGCAGACCTACGTGTGATCGCCGCACAGAACCAGGCTCACCCGTCCGGCAGACTTGCTGCCGATGAGGGGCAAGCTGTGGCTAGGCGTGGTCAGGCTCCTGTGCCACGTCCTCCTTTCCAGGAAGAGCCAGACTCAGACGACAATCTATCTCCCACATAGGTCGGGCTGTGCAGGCGTTGAGCCCATGGAGGTTTTTTTTCCGCAACATCATCGCATGTGGGTGTTGAGCAGCACCCTGTACCTCCCCCCTCCTGGGTGCCTCCCCCCCCAGGGTCGCATGTGGCCATTTTTGATTTTTCTTTTTAGTTTAGTTAGTTTAGTTTCATTTTGATAGTTAGTTTAAATAGGTATTGTAGGTTTTTCATAGTTAGTGTAATTAGTTAATATAGTTTAAAATTGTTTGTCTATTGTGCTTTCATGTGACAGTGTGGTGCTTTGTGGCTTTTGAGGGCATCCACTGTCTGTTCCAGCTGGGCCCTTCAAGCTTGTCTTCTGTATGTGTTTGCAGCTTGGGGTCCTTGACTCACATATGCCACTCCTGCTTCCCTTATCCATGGGCTCCCAAGGATGGTTCGGTGTAACAGCCTATTACACAAGGGCAATGGACTGTCATATCTGGGGCATGTCTGCTGCTGTGAAACTTGTGTTAACACCCCTAGTGGGGATGATAGGGGTGTTATTGACCACTGTTCTTAATTCGCTAGATGGGGGGTTTCATGATTGATGTGTACATTCATTGCTATTCATTGTGTAGTATGTTTATTATCTATACTGTACATGTGCTTGTTGCAATTCATGGCATAGATGGTGTGTTCAACAGTTTGCCTGTAAAAGACGGACTGGTGGTGTGATTTGTGTTGTACGTCTCTGACATGGTCCAGTCATGTAATGCCTGAAGAGATACACACAGATGATTTTAAAGCATTAATCATGTGTTTCATGCACTTTCTGCAGGGGGATGTGCCTCCAGACCACCTTTGCCAGCCGACATGGGCCATTGGACGTCTGGAAGCTAGACATGTTTGGTGGTGCCGACATGCGCATGTGTGCGCAAGCAGAGGCAAATGGATTGCGTTCATACATCCGAAAACAGCAGATGTATTTCAAGGGACTCCAGCAAGGTGAGCAGGACAGGGGGGCCACAACGCAGCAGACCTTCCACCTGGCCAGTTGCACTTGCATGCTTAGTAGCAGCACTGACGGTGAGCTTGGACAAATATTGGTCTTGAAGCGCACAATACAGCTGAGATGCGTTGGTGGACTAATGGCTAGTAGTTGGGAAATTTGTCTGGGGCACCTGCAGGGCCAGTGGCACATACCCTCCGGTCTACCATGGTCCATTGAGGCACTTGTATTAGCCATGTAGCATTCCGAGACATGGAAAGAAGCAGCTCACAGAGACAGACAGCAAGGGACAGATTTGTGTGCAGTGCATTTCATCACCATGTAGAATTTGACACATGCACTACCTACTTTTTTTGGGTCATGGTGGAACACGACTTGTTCTGAAGTCATTCCTTGCTATATGCGTCTGGCTGCTTACCCAGGGAACATTGCATGTTGTGTGATTCGTGACACATTGGTCTTCCATTTGCAACGCACCCAGCGGCACATGACTTACTGCATTGACTGTGTGTGAACCATCACAGGGGTAATGTTACATATGGGTACGAAGCATCCACACCAGATTGTTTGTTTGTAGAGTATTTTGTTACTTTGGGGCATATATGGTGGTGTGTTTGTGTGTTGTAGTCACGCACAGATTAGTAACTCTGGCTCTCTTTGCAGCATTAAACTGCTCCTGTTACCGAACCTGAGAGTGCGCAGGCAGGAGTCCAGCACTCACCCCAGAGATAAGTTTCTGTTTGTCTTCCATTTGAGTAATTTGTTACTATGTGCATGATGATCAGGTTTGGTGTACTTGTGTATGTGTTAATGTGAGTGGTACAGTTTTGTGCATTTCCTACTTTCCCATGTGAATCCTACTCCCCTCTCCTGCCCCTCATTCCGGTTATCCAGTATAGCAATGCCAGTCCTGACTGCATATGCCTGACTCTCCTTCCCCACAAGGGTCTCAGAGGCCTGAGTGAGTTTGACCTTGCAGGCACCCAGCCACGGTGGGGGTGGTTGGTTCGTGCCACTCCTGCACCTGTACACGGGAGCAGTGGCAGTACACATCAGTTTGTGGTGCATTATTCTGTGTTATGTACCACACATGGTACACATCCTGTTGTGACATTGTTTTACTGTGCTACCTTGGTTGTTACGTCATTGTGGTAGTACTTTGGCTTTGTGACGTACTGCTACTTCAAGTCATCTACTTGAGGGTCTTCTGGTTTGTTTTGCTGCCTGCAGGCTTTTTGCTTGGCCTCTGTGTTGGCCTGCTTTGAGTTCTCTTTGATGTGGTGTTTATGGAAGTCAAGGTGGCCTCTGAGGGTGCTGGACACTTTTTGCACACAAGGTGGGAGATGGTGACAAAGGGGAAGGGTGATCCTGTGGCCAGGTGAACTTCAAGGATGAAGGCTAGATAACCCAGGTGCAGTTGTTCAGTGGGTCATGGTGATTTGTGAGGGAGGGGGGTGTTTTGTTGTTGACAGTTGCCTTGCCCTACAGTGTGATGCACACCCTGACATTGTAATTGCAGTATCCTATGTACATGATGTATTCTGCTGATCAATGCCTGTTCATGTGTTGTGTATACCTTTCAGGTGTGAGGGAATAGTTGTGGCTTGACATGCTGGGGTGTGCACATGGTGAATGTTCACATGTGATGTGTAGAGGAAACTGATGGTCATTTGATTGCACATGCATATATTGAGTGCATGTCCCTACTGACCCACACACTCGCTCTATGATCCACTACATGTACAACCACCCTACCATGTCCACATGTACACTCTGTTTGCCTTCTGGTGCCCACTGTGTCCCTGCAGCACATGATCTATGACCAATTGTGGATCCTGTACATGCGTAATTTGCTTTCTGATGTAGTTTGTCGCTTGGATGTGATGCTCAGGGTGTGCGTCACACACAATGGCTGTTCACTATGCTGTGCGCTGAGCAGTGTGTTGCATGATGTGGGCACGGCACAGAAGCTGCAGTGTTGATTTTGCAATGCACAATGTGCATGTAGACAGGCATTCATTGTGATGTTACAACTACAACTGTTGGAATGCATTTGGGTATGACTTCTTTTGGGTGAGAGGTTATTGGTCAGTCATTTCATCTGTTTCCATGTCAGGCATCATTTTGTGATGCCACTTTACATTTTTCACATGTCAATGTGTACCTTATTGGTACTGTGTTGGTGTATAGCTATTGGTTGCCATGTCATGTTGTGGTTTGCGAGGGTTTGGGTGACATAGCAGTGATAGTCATGGCATGTTTTGCAGGTCTGTTTGATTCACACCTTGCATGTGTGCCTTTTGGTCACACAGGATTGCTTATGTTTAAGTAGCTAGGGATGCACACAATGTGGCACTTCCATGGCAACATTCTCAGGGTGGTAAGGTTGTGACAGTTGACTGTCTCTTTGTCATCATCGATTGTCACCTGGTATGTGCCAGGCCTGTGTGCACTCCGCAGGGGTGGGAGTTTAGGTGAAAAATGTGGCCACAAGCTGGGTCCGGGCTGCCTCGCCACATGCCCTGTCCCCTCCCATGGGCAGTGCCTGTGGCTGGGGATGTGGGGGCACCACCATGTCCACAGGTACGCCCTGCCATGTTGCAACATTGTGAAGGACACATGCTGCCACAATGATCCTGCACACTACTGGGGGTGCATAGAGTAGCTGCCCGCCAGAGCAGTCAAGGGAGCGGAAGCGAGACTTGAGCACTCCGAATGTGCACTCCACTATGGCCCTGGTTGCAATATGGGCAGCGTTTTATCTTACCTGGGGTGGTGTGGTGGGGTTCCGGATTGGCGTCATCATGTGGTTGCTCAGAGGGTAGCACTGTCCCCTGGAGAGGTGATGATGGTTGTGATTATTGGGGTTTGTGTATTTGTGTGTGTGACATGCATGCATGTGCACAGGCATTTGTACTCACCTAGGAGCCATGTGTCGCCATGCTGCCCAGCTTCCAGGGCCCGGCTCAGGGCGGACATTCTGCATATGAAACTGTCATGGGTGGAGCCAGGGTAGTTTGCATAGACAGAGGTGATGATTCCCTTTGCATCGCATACCACCTGCACGTTGATGGAATGCCAGTGCTTGCGGTTTCGGTATATGTGCTCAGTGGCCCTAGGTGGACGTAGGGCCACATGGGTGCAATCTATGGCACCAAGCACTTTGGGGAAGTGTGCCACCCTGTAAAAGTCCTGGACAATGGCCTGCCTTTCTGCGGGTGTTCTTGGCATGTATATGTGCCTGCGGACTGAGGGGCGCGCTGTCATGATTGCCAAGACCTGGGGTAGGCAGCGTGACTGCCTGGCCTGTGAGACCCCCCCCACTATGGCAGTAGTCCGCTGAAATGACCCAGCGGCCAAAAAATGCAGGACATTGAGCACCTTCTCCAAGTTGCTCAATGCTTGGGAGCAGAGGGTGGGTGACGTAGGGTCATCTTCCTACTCCCTGACCAGGTCTAGGATGATACGAGGTGGAAACCTATACCTGCTGTAGACCTGGTCATCAGGCATCCCAAAAAGGCTTGTCCGGGGTGAAAAAATGCATGCCCTGGCTATTCTCCTCCTCCTGCGATGTCCCACGATCAGTGCTGCGACAAATGGGGCATTCATCGTAGCGGTACATATGTGTTTGTTGTTTGCACGCACTTTTATACTGTGCGCGAGGACGCTTCTGCCTGCGTTGACGCCTATGCGCGACTTTTGCAGTGCGCAGGTTTCCTGTATTCGGATGCATGAATACGGGTTGTTCGCGTGCGTGTGGGCGTTCCGTGTAGTTCCCTGCAGTACTTCCCGAGTTACGCCTTCTTTTTCACGTGTTATTCCCCATTCCGCTTGTTACGCCCACTGTTCCGCCCACATTTGTTGTGTGCGCCGCGCTATGTGCGGTTTCGCTGTGCGCGTAGCGCTTGCCGTTTCATGACATGTGCGCCCGCGTACGCCACGCACAGATTAGGCGCACAACCAGTGGTATACACGCGCAGCGCCTTCCTTGAATCGCACGCGTGCACGTGCGCTTGCTTTCTCACACTTGCGCCACCTTGCGCCTGCTTGCGCTGGGATTTTCGGCGCATGTTTGTTCCATGAATCGGCCCTTTCATGTCTTCAGTTAGACATAGTGTTAAAGGTAAATCACCTAAGAACACAAAGTACATAAAAAGAACAGAAGAAGCAAAATATATCAATGATTACAATGCAATCATTGCCCTCTTATGGAATGCAAAAATGATCCCACCAGCCAAGACATTTTGAAAAACAATTTACTAGACACATACTACCCAAACAGGAGTACCACTTTGGAAACCATGTGTCTATACCACAAAGCCCAAAACTTCACATACAAAAATGATATAAAACCAGATGAAAATTAAGGTAGATACAGAGTGACAAATTGTGAAGGCAGCTTTGTGAAACTTACCAAACGAAGCTTAATTAATCATATCAAATTGTCATTAAAAACTCCTCAACATAAAGAACTATATTACATGTCCCTGCTACAACTTTTTAAACCATGGAGAAAAGACGAAGAGTTACTAGATATCCATGACTCCTATGAAGACGCTTTCAAAGTAAAGGAAAGCACTATAACCGACGTAAACTTTACAGAATACAAAACAATGTTGCACAATGAACAGCATCACGAAGAAGAACTCCAGGCCAAACTAGATAAGGACACTTCCGACAGTAGTCAACCTTCTATAACAGGAAGCCAAGTACCACTGGGACAGCCACTAATAGCAAATGAGGCAGAATTAGCTATGACAGAAGTAGAAAACAACATGTGTCTCTATGAAGAAGATAAAGAAGACTTAACTGTACTGCAATCAAAACTGAACAATGAGCAGCGTAGCATTTTTCAAGAAGTAACAAAAGAAATTGCACATGGTGTACAACATGAAAATAAAGAAACCTATACTACTATACGTCAGTGGTCAAGCTGATTCAAGCAAAATATTCTTAATCAAAATCATCAGCAACTTCCTTCAACAATTAACAAACAAGCAACTGTCAGCTGTTGTAACTGCCCCCACAGGTTTAGCTGCCTACAACATAGGCAGTGTCACTTTACACCGATTACTACTCCTTCCAGTAGAACACCAAAACAAATTAGAATATTACAAACTTTCTACAGAAGCTGCAATGGAACTACGCGGAATGTTGAAACAAATGAAAATGCTACTACTAGATGAAGTGAGCATGGTCTCCAACCTAATACTGGCTTTGATTCACCTCAGATTACAAGAAGTACTCAAAACAAACTATGAAGAGCTCTTTGGAGGAAAACACATTATTGTTTTCGGAGATCTTCTTCAATTCACACCAGTGAAAGGTGAACCTATTTTTAAAACCTTAGGACACAAACTCTGCCATAAAATTAGTGGCAGCATAGGAAATGTCAACCTTTAGCAACATTTCCAATACAGAGAATTAACAGAAAACATGGACCAGTATGCAGACCTCACATACGCCAACATTTTAAAAAGTATTAGAATTGGTGTACTACCTCAATAAGTACAATCAATATTAAAAACCTGGCACGTCCATGCACTGTATGGCCATAACTCATGTGCTACTGATGTCATGGAACAATTAGCACACAAAAATGTCAATTGTAAGTCCATGATGCCAACTCTTGCAAGCTGTTCAAAATTCAATGAAACAATGTTGAAAAAAGAAATGCAACAAATAATTTTGCTCCACACACAAATTGGACGTACATGGTATGACACTACCCATGTGTCAACAAGCCACAACAAGACTAAATACCTTAGAAAACTCTATCTCCAACACAGCTGGTTTGGGGAAAATATTAAAATTATCTTTAAACTGTAAAGTAATGCTTAAACGTAACCTTGATGTGGAGCAAGAACTAGTTAATGGAGCACTTGGTACAGTTGTTGGCTTTCAAACATACCCAAGTGACAAGAACATTCAGTTTGTCAATATTCTCTTTTACAGACTATCAGAAGTAAAAAGGATAGGACGCTCAACAGCTCGATTCCTTCTTTTCAAAGACATGTATGTACGCAGACAGCAATTTTCTCTAACTTTAGCATACGCAGTCACCATTCACAAATCACAAGGTCTTACCCTAGATAAAGCATTGAAAGATATTGCGAACACAGTCTTCAAAGAAGGCATGCGCTACGTAGCACTATCACGCTTACGTACACTTGACAGTCTATTTCTAATCAACTTTGATACAAGTAAAGTAAATGCTGATATTCATTGCATTTTAGAATGCAAAAGACTACGTTCACTTTACACCCCCATCTAAAAACCTATCCTGTTCCACAAAAAGCAAAACGTTGTAAAAGAAAATTACTTCAAACAGAAATGCAACATGATCTCCCTGCAAATCCTCCAAAAAAAGTAAAAGAAGCTAATACTTCATCAATTACTACAACCAAAGAAGAATCTAGTACTCAAAGTAACTCAGGTACTTCTTCAAAGAAGCAACACACAGTCGGAAGAAATGACTTGGACACAGAACTATCTGGTCCATTCAAATTTTCAAATATAACTGGTGTAAATTGCTACATTGCTATGCAAATGAAGCAATACATATTCTATTCCAATTGCCACCAATTGTTGACAACATTTACCGACACAATACAGACCAATTGTGTTTGCAAATGTTAGTCCTTCATAGAAATGCAAGCAACAATCCTGACAACACTGTGGGGGTAATTCATAGAATTCAGCGCACAAGTGGCGCACGCGGCTGGCACACAGTGTGCGCGTGCGAATCCCTGCGCCAGCCGTGTGCGCTAAAATACATTTCCGCGCACAGCGTATTCATGGATTCCAGCCACCAAAACCAGCCGTGGCGCACAGTGGCGCAGTGAGCCTGCAGCAGCGCCAGTTACGCCCCCAAGAACGCCCCTTGCGCAGGGAAAAGCCATCAAAATCCCCAATCCAGCGCAAAGGGCTGCGCTAACCCTGTACCAGCACGGCAAGCGGGGTACGTGTATCACTGGGGTGCGCGGGAAGTTCCTCACGTGATTTCAGTTGGGTACGTGTATTACTGGGGTGCGCGGGAAGTTTCACATGCGATTGGCCCTGTGCGAGCGGGGTACGTGTATTACTGGGGTGCGCGGGAAGTTTCACACTCGATTCCATCAGGGTATTTGTATTTCAGGGGTGCGCGGGAAGTTCCACACGCGATTCCATCAGGGTACGTGTATATCAGGGGTCCGTGGGAAGTTTCACACGCAATTTCAGCTGGGTACATGTATTCCAGGGGTGCGCGGGAAGTTCCACACGCGAATGTCCTGGGTACGTGTATTTCGGGGTGCGCGGGAAGTTCCTCACGTGATTTCAGCAGGGTACGTGTATTTCAAGGGTGCGCGGAAAGTTCCACACGCGATTCCATCAGGGTACGTGTATATCAGGGGTGCGAAAGAAGTTCCACACGCGAATGTACTGGGTACGTGTATTTCGGGGAGCACGGGAAGTTTCACACGCGATTTCAGCAGGGTACGTGTATTTCAGGGGTGTGCGGTAAGTTCCACACGCAAATGTCCTGGGTACGTGTATTTCGGGGTGCGCGGAAAGTTCCACATGCGATTCCATCAGGGTAGGTGTATATCAGGGGTGCGCGGGAAGTTCTACACGTGAATGTCCTGTGTACGTGCATTTCGGGGGGTGCGCGGGAAGTTTCACGCGCGATTTCAGCAGGGTACCTGTATTTCAGGGGTTCCGTGGAGTACTACACGTGAATTGGCCGTGTGGGTCCTCCCAGGTGTTCGCTCTACACCCTCCATGGCCCCTGCAGGCAGCCCACACCACGGGGGACTACCCTGCACCCCTGCTCATGTCCCGCAGGCAGCCCATCCACCATGGGCATGCCCCCCAGCCAAGCCACATGTCACCTTGCACTACTGATCAACAATGCATGTCTCCCAGCACCCACACCCCCCAGCACTGTGGGGCACCCTCCACCAGGCCCCCAACTCATGTCCCCCTGCACCCCCACCCCCCAGCATCCAGGGGCACCCTCCAACAGGCCCCCACTCATGTCTCCCAGCACCCCACCCCCCAGCAGTGCAGGGCACCCTCCACCAGGCCCCCACTCATGTCCCCCTGCACCCCCACCCCCCAGCATCCAGGGGCACCCTCCACCAGGCCCCCACTCATGTCCCCCTGCACCCCCACCCCCCAGCAGTGCAGGGCACCCTCCACCAGGCCCTCACTCATATCCCCCTGCACCCCCACCCCCCAGCACTTCGGGGCACCCTCCACCAGGCCCCCACTCATGTCCAACTCATGTCCCCCAGCACCCCCACCCCCCAGCAGTGCAGGGCACCCTCCACCAGGCCCCCAACTCATGTCCCCCTGCACCCCCAGCCCCCAGAATCCAGGGGCACCCTCCACCAGGCCCCCACTCATGTCTCCCAGAAACCCCACCCCCCAGCAGTGCAGGGCACCCTCCACCAGGCCCCCAATTCATGTCCCCCTGCACCCCCACCCCCAGCATCCAGGGGCACTCTCCACCAGGCCCCCACTCATGTCTCCCAGCACCCCAACCCCCCAGCAGTGCAGGGAACCATCCACCAGGCCCCCACTCATGTCCCCCTGCACCCCCACCCCCCAGCATCCAGGGGCACCCTCCACCAGGCCCCCACTCATGTCCCCTGCACCCCCACCCCCCAGCACTGTGGGGCACCCTCCACCAGGCCTCCACTCGTGTCTCCCAGCACCTCTACCCCCCAGCACTGTGGGGCACCTGCCAGCAGGCCCCCACTCATGTCCAAATCATATCTCCCAGCACACCCACCCCCCAGCAGTGCAGGGCACCCTCCACCAGGCCCCCACTCATGTCCCCCTGCACCCTCACCTCCCAGCACTGTGGGGCACCCTCCACCAGGCCCCCACTCATGTCTCCCAGCACCTCCACCCCCCAGCACTGTGGGGCACCTGCCAGCAGGCCCCCACTCATGTCCAAATCATGTCTCCCAGCACCCCCACCCCCCAGCAGTGCAGGGCACCCTCCACCATGCCCCCACTCATGTCCCCCTGCACCCCCACCCCCCAGCACTGTGGGGCACCTGCCAGCAGGCCCCCACTTATGTCCAACTCATGTCCCCCAGCACCCCCACCCCCAGCAGTGCAGGGCACCCTCCACCAGGCCCCCAATCATGTCCCCCTGCACCCCCACCCCCAGCATCCAGGGGCACCTGTCATGATCTCTGCTTCCAAAAGGTCAGGGTTTTCCCAACTCCCTTGGAAGCAGATCCATAACCCAGGTTCCGAGTGCCAACCAGTCCCAATTGGGACCTTTTGGACCCAGTTCTGGCGCCAGTGGCACCAGGCTCATAAATATGCCCAGTCCCAGCGCTGGAAGCGCCGGGCTCATAATGCTTGGGTGGACTTACCTGCAGCAGACCATGCTGCTTACTTGCCTGCCAGTTGAGCCTCTGATCCTCTTCTGTTTGGAACTACTTTTCCTGTTGGGTGGGGCAGGAGCCACTCCCTAGGTTCAGAACACTGGAACTCTTCTGGAAAGCAGGAACTCTTTTCTCACCTAGGCGTGGCTGTGGAAGGAGACACCTAAGCACTACAGGAGGCTTTTTAAACCACACCCGATGGATGAATCTTGCTTTGCGTTATTGTGCATCCTCTGCAGCAGAACGCTCATCGTGTCTTCTGCATCTGATCCTGGGCCTAAGGAAAAAGGCTTACCATCCTGAATCCAGTCTTCAGCAACACCTATAAAGACAAGAAAGAACAGGTTAGCATTACGGTCTTCAGGGACAGCGCTTCACTTACCTGGTCCATCGGCTGTCACCAACGCCTCGCGCTGCATTCCGGCATCTGAAAGACAAAGGCTTACCTACTCTTCGTGCGCTCCGGAGGTCTTCGCACTGCATTCCGGCATCTGAAAGACAAAAGCTTACCAACTCTTTGCACACTCCGGAGGCCTTCGGCGCTGCATCCCGCACCTGAAAGACAAAACAAGGTGCGTTTAAAGATATTAGGGAACTTTAATACTCACGTGCCATTACTCCTTTCCACATCTAACCCAGTGGGTATTCCGGCACCCTGCAGCCGCTCCGAACTTGTACCTGCAAAATAAAAAGACAGTTAGAGCGCATCGTGAAGCAGGCAACAAGCGCTTACTTACGTGCTTCCAGGCGCTTCTATTCATCACACGGGCTCCATCTTCAACTCACTTCAGCCCGTCATCCGCCATCGCCGGAACCCTGCAAAACAAGAGACATCATTACTAAAGACTTTTAAAGACATTAGAATTACTCGAAACTTACCGTTCGTGCAGTAAACGACGGACAGCAGTCCTCTGAAGTCAAGAGGCCTGCTCCCCTTATCCAGTGAAGAAACTGGTTACAGCACCCTGCCCCGAGGCAGATGGAGAGCACGGCGTTCACTTACCTAAGGTGAGAGCTTTAACCTTTGGGGTTCTACAGGAGAAGAGAAAGGGAAGAAGAGAGAGACATTCAATAACCCAGTTCATTAATCCCATATTTTCTATCTGCAGACATCTTACCCTTCGAGTCAGACATACAGTGCACAGAGGTCCAGCCCAAAGAGCCAGCCGTGTGTTACACATCACCTTTGAAGATACGGTATACGCCCAGTCAAGACCGGCGCCTCTACGGGAATCAGGTGAGCGTTACAGAACGCAAAGCCTACCGCAAAACTCCCGTCCAGGCGCTATGGAAACCTCGGATACCGACCAGCTAGCCCAGTTACTTGGGGAACTAAGGGCAGAAGTGCATGCAGCCCGTCAGGAAACGAACGCTCTAAGAAGGGAGCTGATTATTTCCAAGGAGCGAACAGATGATCTCGCTAGACAATTGCTACAGTCACAAGCCGGACAGACCCCGTTACCCGCATCTGGGGGAAATCTTCCTTCTACATCCTCTATGAATCCAGTGCAGATCAACCTACCTGGGAATGTACCTCTGGCTCCGCCCGAACGATTTTCTGGTGACCCAAAGAGGTTTGCAGTATTTATCAATCAGTGCCGGTTGCATTTCTTATGCCGGCCAGCAGCCTTTCCAACTGATCAAGCTAAAGTAGCTTTCGTGCTTTCGTACCTTAGTGGCAATGCGGCAGACTGGTCGATCCCTCTAGTAAATCAAGATGATCCGGTCCTCCATATTTTCAAGCTTTTCAGCTCAGTATGGAAAAACTGTTCGCAAGACATTCACAGGGGCAGGCCTTGGACAATGAGCTTCTTTCGTTGCGACAAGGTAATCAAGACCTTTTGGCTTATATTGCGTCTTTCAACAGACTGATAGTGGAAACTCAATGGCCTGAGGACAAAAAGATTACGCTGTTTTATAGAGGTCTACGTGGAGAGCTCAAAGATGTGTTAGCCCAAGTAGTGAATCCCCCACAAGATTGTTCGGACTATATAGACTTAGTCGTTCAAATAGATCACAGACTGCAGAACAGGAAGGCCGATCGTTCCAAGTTTGATGCTCGAGTATTTTTCAAACCGCCAACTCCTTCCAAAGGAGTAGACTCCGGGGAACCCATGCAAATAGGGGGCCTGAAAGGTCCTCTAACACAAAAGGAGCGGGAAAGGAGAAAACAGTTGCAATTATGCCTCTATTGCGGAAACTCAGGGCACTTTCTTCGAGACTGTCCGGTGAAACCTGCCAAGAAGGCAGTAGGAGCTGCAGTTACCAAAGTTACAAACTCTGAGCAGGGAAACGACCTCGCCAGACAACAATAGAGGTCCTCTTGCCGAGCGTGAAAACCAGTTCCGTGACCTCGCATTTCGTGATACCTATGGTCCTCATTAGCCCTGATAATCCGGATCGATTACATGCAATTGAAGCTTACGTCGACAGCGGTGCCATCGGCAATTATGTGGATCATGAAATGGTTTTGAGGATGAATCTAACTCTTTGTCCCAAGGCTGTAAAGGACGTCATTACTACGGTGGATGGAACGGAGATAGCCTCCGGACCAGTAACGCATACCACTCAAGAAGTGACGCTAGTAAGTCAAGATGGACACCATGAGAAGATCGTGTTCGATGTGATCAAGGCTCCTCAGTTTCAGATTATTCTAGGAATACCTTGGTTAGAGAAACACAATCCTCTGATCGATTGGCGAGCAAGAACGGTCCAGTTTCCAGAATGTGTCTCTACTTGTTACCCCCCACCTGGTGTTGCACTGGCAGCAATTTCTTCAGAGACTCCCCAGTTACCTCCCGAATACCTAGAATACCAAGATGTTTTCCGGAAGGATCAGGCTAACTCTCTACCTCCTCATAGGTCTTATGACTGCCAGATAGACCTGATACCTGGATCTACTCCTCCTTGTAGTAGAATTTATGCCCTCACCGAGCCTGAGAACCTTCACCTTCGACAATACCTGGATCAATACCTGGCAAATGGGTTTATTCGTCCTTCCAAGTCCCCTGCTTTTTCAGCTTTGTTCTTCGTTCCAAAAAAGGAAGGAGACCTTAGAACTTGTATAGATTATCGCTCCCTGAACCAGATCACCGTCAAGAATAGATATCCGTTACCTTTGATCCCTGATCTTAGATCTTAGAGGAGCCTACCACTTGGTACGAGTAAAAGAGGGAGACGAATGGAAGACGGCCTTCCGCACCAAATATGGGCTATTTGAATATCAGGTCATACCCTTCGGACTTTGCAATGCCCCGGCCGCCTTTCAATATTTCATGAACGATGTCCTCAGAGAGCTCATAGATGTGTGTGTTGTTGTTTACATTGACGACATCCTCGTTTATTCTTCATCGGAATCTGAACATCGGAAACACGTGAAAATGGTCCTCGAAAGATTGCGTCAACACAAACTTTTCGCTAAGTTGGAAAAATGTGTTTTCAACGTGACTGAAGTTGAATTCTTGGGATTCATATTATCACCTAGCGGAGTGCGTATGGATTCAAAGAAGGTCGATGCAGTTCTCAAATGGCCATCACCATCCTCCGTAAAAGGTGTGCAAAGCATGTTAGGCTTCGCTAACTTTTACCGCAGGTTTATTCCCGAATTTTCTCGAATAGTCCAGCCCATCACTGCCTTGTTAAAGAAAAACAAACGTTTTGAATGGTCTACCGAGGCGGAACAAGCTTTCCAGGATTTGAAGACTAAATTTATCTCTGCACCAATCTTAAAACACCCTCGCCCCGAACTCCCCTACATCATGGAAACTGATGCTTCAAGCCTTGCCATGGGGGCAGTTCTATCACAAAAGGACCCGGTAACCAATCAGTTGCATCCCGTGGCATTTTGGTCCCGCAAATTCTCGCCTCCTGAAATCAATTACACGATTACTGACAAGGAACTTCTGGCTATCAAGTCTGCCTTTAAGGCTTGGCGGCATTATCTGCTAGGGGCCCGACACACCGTTACTGTGATTACGGATCACCGAAACCTGCAATATTTGAAAACCGCAAAAGCCCAATCCTCTAGACAACTCCGTTGGGCATTATTCTTTGCCGAGTTTGACTTCATAATTATCTATCGACCTGGTACAAAAAACGGTAAAGCTGATGCCCTTTCTCGGATGGGAGTGGAAGAACACTTGATCAACCCTAAACCTGTACCAATCATTCCCGAACAAAGAATTCTGGGTGTAATCGCCACAGAATCCATAGAGGAAGTTAAGGATAAAGCCAGGCAACTTGTAACTCCAGCAGACATACAGAATTGGCATCTGCAGGGAAAGGACTTTGCAGTAAAGGACAACTTATTGTATTTCCAAGAACGATTATACCTGCCCAGCACAGATTTACAGAAAAAAGTAATCTCTTGTTATCACGATTCTTTAATGGAAGGACATCCCGGTATGGCCAAGACCTCAGAAAAGATCAAGCGCTACTTCTGGTGGCCGTCTTGGAAAAAAGATATCAGAGACTTTATAATGTCCTGTGGAGTATGCGCCCAAAACAAGAGTCAAAAGGAAAGACCAGCAGGCCTCTTACGCCCAATTGACATCCCACCTCGCCCTTGGCATACGCTTTCTATGGACTTCATCACCGATCTACCTCCATGCTCCGGATACAATACGATTCTAGTAATCGTGGACTTATTCTCCAAGATGGCGCATTTCATTCCGCTCAAAGGCTTGCCAACAGCAGCAACTCTGGCCCGAGAATTTCTCGAAAACATCGTCCGACTGCACGGTTTTCCTTCGGTTCTAATTTCGGATCGAGGTAGTCAATTTATTTCTCATTTTTGGCGAAGTTGCTGTCGGTCGGCTCAAATTGATGTGAGACTATCGACCAGTCACCACCCTCAGACCGACGGACAAACCGAGAGGACCAATCAAACTCTGGAACAGTATTTACGCTGCATGCTGCAACAAACTGAAAAAACTTGGAAAGACATCCTTTGGATAGCCGAATATGCCTACAATAACTCTGTCCATTCGGGAACTGGGAAAACCCCGTTTTTTCTTTTATACGGCAGTCACCCTCGAACCTCGGAGTTGGATCCCCTCCAAGATCTTGAAACACCAGCAGTAGACTACCTGCATTCTACAATCACCCAAGCCTTTAAGGAAGCTGTTTCTCATCTTCAAAGGGCTAAAGAACAATACAAGAAAGGAGCAGATCAACACCGGAAGGAAGCCCCTCAATATCAAGTAGGGGATCAAGTCTGGTTATCCACCAAATATCTACCTCTAAAAGGGCCACGCACATTCAACCCAAGATACCTTGGTCCCTATTCCATCACTACCATAGTAAACCCAGTAGCGGTCAAGTTGGACTTGCCCCCGCACATGAAGATACATCCGGTCTTCCACGTCTCTCTATTAAAACCTGTGCAACCTCAAACCCGACTAACTAAATCTCCAAAACCCATCCTAGTTGATGGAGAACTCGAGTTTGAAGTCAAAAGCATTCTGGACTCCAAGATCTCCAAATCTAAACTATTTTACCTCATTGACTGGAAAGGCTACGGCCCCCAAGAGAGATCCTGGGAACCTGCTGAATATGTCCACGCTCCTCGCCTAATCAAAAGATTTCACCGAACATTTCCTGACAAGCCAAAACCCCCGGAGAAGACCGGTTTGGGAGGGGCCTTGAGGGGGGGTACTGTCATGATCTCTGCTTCCAAAAGGTCAGGGTTTTCCCAACTCCCTTGGAAGCAGATCCATAACCCAGGTTCCGAGTGCCAACCAGTCCCAATTGGGACCTTTTGGACCCAGTCCTGGCGCCAGTGGCACCAGGCTCATAAATATGCCCAGTCCCAGCGCTGGAAGCGCCGGGCTCATAATGCTTGGGTGGACTTACCTGCAGCAGACCATGCTGCTTACTTGCCTGCCATTTGAGCCTCTGATCCTCTTCTGTTTGGAACTACTTTTCCTGTTGGGTGGGGCAGGAGCCACTCCCTAGGTTCAGAACACTGGAACTCTTCTGGAAAGCAGGAACTCTTTTCTCACCTAGGCGTGGCTGTGGAAGGAGACACCTAAGCACTACAGGAGGCTATTTAAACCACACCCGATGGATGAATCTTGCTTTGCGTTATTCTGCATCCTCTGCAGCAGAACGCTCATCGTGTCTTCTGCATCTGATCCTGGGCCTAAGGAAAAAGGCTTATCATCCTGAATCCAGTCTTCAGCAACACCTATAAAGACAAGAAAGAACAGGTTAGCATTACGGTCTTCAGTGACAGCGTTTCACTTACCTGGTCTATCGGCTGTCACCAACGCCTCGCGCTGCATTCCGGCATCTGAAAGACAAAGGCTTACCTACTCTTCGTGCGCTCCGGAGGTCTTCGCACTGCATTCCGGCATCTGAAAGACAAAAGCTTACCAACTCTTCGCACGCTCCGGAGGCCTTCGGCGCTGCATCCCGCACCTGAAAGACAAAACAAGGTGCGTTTAAAGACATTGGGGAACTTTAATACTCACGTGCCATTACTCCTTTCCACATCTAACCCAGTGGGTATTCCGGCACCCTGCAGCCGCTCCGAACTTGTACCTGCAAAATAAAAAGACAGTTAGAGCGCATCGTGAAGCAGGCAACAAGCGCTTACTTACGTGCTTCCAGGCGCTTCTATTCATCACACGGGCTCCATCTTCAACTCACTTCAGCCCGTCATCCGCCATCGCCGGAACCCTGCAAAACAAGAGACATCATTACTAAAGACTTTTAAAGACATTAGAATTACTCGAAACTTACCGTTCGTGCAGTAAACGACGGACAGCAGTCCTCTGAAGTCAAGAGGCCTGCTCCCCTTATCCAGTGAAGAAACTGGTTACAGCACCCTGCCCCGGGGCAGATGGAGAGCACGGCGTTCACTTACCTAAGGTGAGAGCGTTAACCTTTGGGGTTCTACAGGGGAAGAGAAAGGGAAGAAGAGAGAGACATTCAATAACCCAGTTCATTAATCCCATATTTTCTATCTGCAGACATCTTACCCTTCGAGTCAGACATACAGTGCACAGAGGTCCAGCCCAAAGAGCCAGCCGTGTGTTACACATCACCTTTGAAGATACGGTATACGCCCTGTCAAGACCGGCGCCTCTACGGGAATCAGGTGTGCGTTACAGCACCCTCCACCAGGTCCCCACTCATGTCCCCCTGCACCCCCACCCTCCAGCAGTGCAGGGCACCCTCCACCAGGCCCCCACTCATGTCCCCCTGCACCCCCACCCCCCATTACTGTGGGGCACCCTCCACCAGGCCCCCACTCATGTCCAACTCATGTCCCCCAGCACCCCCAAACCCCAGCAGTGCAGGGCACCCTCCACCAGGCCCCCAACTCATGTCCCCCTGTGCCCCCACCCCCCAGCATCCAGGGGCACCCTCCACCAGGCCCCGACTCATGTCTCCCAGCACCCCCACCCCCCAGCAGTGCAGGGCACCCTCCACCAGGCCCCCACGCATGTCCCCCTGCACCCCCACCCCCCAGCATCCAGGGGCACCCTCCACCAGGCCCCCACTCATGTCCCCCAGCACCCCAACCCCCCAGCAGTGCAGGGCACCCTCCACCAGGCCCCCACTCATGTCCCCCTGCACCTCCACCCCCAGCACTGTGGGGCACCCTCCATCAGGCCCCACTCATGTCTCCCAGCACCCCCACCCCCCAACACTGTGGGGCACCCTCCACCAGGCCCCCACTCATGTCTCCCAGCACCCCCACCCCCCAGCAGTGCAGGGCACCCTCCACCAGGCCCCCACTCATGTCCCCCTGCACCCCCACCCCCCAGCACTGTGAGGCACCCTCCACCAGGCCCCCACTCATGTCCAACTCATGTCCCCCAGCACCCCCACCCCCCAGCAGTGCAGGGCACCCTCCACCAGGCCCCCACTCATGTCCCCCTGCACCCCCACCCCCCAGCATCCAGGGGCACCCTCCACCAGGCCCCCACTCATGTCCCCCTGCACCCCCACCCCCAGCAGTGCAGGGCACCCTCCACCAGCCCCCCACTCATGTCCCGCTGCACCCCCACCCCCCAGCACTGTGGAGCACCCTCCACCAGGCCCCCACTCATGTCCAACTCATGTTCCCCAGCACCCCCACCCCCCAGCAGTGCAGGGCACCCTCCACCAGGCCCCCACTCATGTCTCCCAGCACCACCACCCCCCAGCACTGTGGGGCACCCTCCACCAGGCCCCCACTCATGTCCAACTCATGTCCCCCAGCACCCCCACCCCCCAGCAGTGCAGGGCACCCTCCACCAGGCCCCCACTCATGTCTCCCAGCACCCTCACCCCCCAGCACTGTGGGGCACCCTCCACCAGGCCCCCACTCATGTCCCCCTACACCCCCACCCTCCAGCAGTGCAGGGCACCCTCCACCAGGCCCCCACTCATGTCCCGCTGCACCCCCACCCCCCAGCAGTGTGGAGCACCCTCCACCAGGCCCCCACTCATGTCTATCAGCACCCCCACCCCCCAGCACTGTGGGGCACCCTCCACCAGGCTCCCACTCATGTCTCCCAGCACCCCCACCCCCCAGCACTGTGGGGCACCTGCCACCAGGCCCCCACTCATGTCCAACTCATGTCCCCCTGCACCCCCACCCCCCAGCAGTGCAGGGCACCCTCCACCAGGCCCCCAACTCATGTCCCCCTGCACCCCCACCCCCCAGCAGTGCAGGGCACCCTCCACCCGGCCCCCACTCATGTCTCCCAGCACCCCCACCCCCCAGCACTGTGGGGCACCCTCCACCAGGCCCCCACTCATGTCCAACTCATGTCCCCCAGCACCCCCACCCCCCAGCAGTGCAGGGCACCCTCCACCAGGCCCTCACTCATGTCTCCCAGCACCCCCACTCCCCAGCACTGTGGGGCACCCTCCACCAGGCCCCCACTCATGTCCAACTCATGTCCCCCAGCACCCCCACCCCCCAGCAGTGCAGGGCACCCTCCACCAGGCCCCCACTCATGTCTCCCAGCACCCCCCCCCAGCACTGTGGGGCACCCTCCACCAGGCCCCCACTCATATCTCCCAGCACCCCCACCCCCCAGCACTGTGGGGCACCTGCCACCAGGCCCCCACTCATGTCCAACTCATGTCCCCCTGAACCCCCGCCCCCCAGCACTGTGGGGCACCCTCCACCAGGCCCCCACTCATGTCTCCCAGCACCCCCGCCCCCCAGCGCTGTGGGGCACCTGCCAGCAGGCCCCCACTCATGTCCAACTCATGTCCCCCTGCACCCCCACCCCCCAGCATCTAGGAGCACCCTCCACCAGGCCCCCACTCATGTCTTCCAGCACCCCCACCCCCCAGCACTGTGGGGCACCCTACACCAGGCCCCCACTCATGTCTCCCAGCACACCCACCCCCCAGCACTGTGGGGCACTTGCCAGCAGGCCCCCACTCATGTCCAACCATGTCCGCCTGCACCCCCACCCCCCAGCATCCAGGGGCACCCTCCACCAGGCCCCCACTCATGTCTCCCAGCACCCCCACCCCCAGCAGTGCAGGGCACCCTCCACCAGGCCCCCACTCATGTCCCCCTGCACCCCCACCCCCAGCATCCAGGGGCACCCTCCACCAGGTCCCCACTCATGTCCCCCTGCACCCCCACCCTCCAGCAGTGCAGGGCACCCTCCACCAGGCCCCCACTCATGTCCCCCTGCACCCCCACCCCCCATTACTGTGGGGCACCCTCCACCAGGCCCCCACTCATGTCCAACTCATGTCCCCCAGCACCCCCAGCCCCCAGCAGTGCAGGGCACCCTCCACCAGGCCCCCAACTCATGTCCCCCTGTGCCCCCACCCCCCAGCATCCAGGGGCACCCTCCAACAGGCCCCCACTCATGTCTCCCAGCACCCCCACCCCCCAGCAGTGCAGGGCACCCTCCACCAGGCCCCCTCTCATGTCCCCCTGCACCCCCACCCCCCAGCATCCAGGGGCACCCTCCACCAGGCCCCCACTCATGTCCCCCTGCACCCCCACCCCCCAGCAGTGCAGGGCACCCTCCACCAGGCCCCCACTCATGTCCCCCTGCACCCCCACCCCCAGCACTGTGGGGCACCCTCCACCAGGCCCCACTCATGTCTCCCAGCACCCCCACCCCCCAGCACTGTGGGGCACCCTCCACCCGGCCCCCACTCATGTCTCCCAGCACCCCCACCCCCCAGCACTGTGGGGGCACCTGCCAGCAGTCCCCCACTCATGTCCAACTCATGTCCCCCTGCACCCCCACCCCCCAGCATCCAGGGGCACCCTCCACCAGGCCCCCACTCATGTCTCCCAGCACCCCCACCCCCCAGCAGTGCAGGGCACCCTCCACCAGGCCCCCACTCATGTCCCCCTGCACCCCCAACCCCAGCACTGTGAGGCACCTGCCAGCAGGCCCCCACTCATGTCCAACTCATGTCCCCCAGCACCCCCACCCCCCAGCAGTGCAGGCCACCCTCCACCAGGCCCCCACTCATGTCCCCCTGCACCCCCACCCCCCAGCATCCAGGGGCACCCTCCACCAGGCCCCCACTCATGTCCCCCTGCACCCCCACCCCCCAGCAGTGCAGGGCACCCTCCACCAGCCCCCCACTCATGTCCTGCTGCACCCCCACCCCCCAGCACTGTGGAGCACCCTCCACCAGGCCCCCACTCATGTCCAACTCATGTTCCCCAGCACCCCCACCCCCCAGCAGTGCAGGGCACCCTCCACCAGGCCCCCAACTCATGTCCCCCTGCACCCCCACCCCCCAGCAGTGCAGGGCACCCTCCACCAGGCCCCCACTCATGTCTCCCAGCACCCCCACCCCCCAGCGGTGTGGGGCACCCTCCACCAGGCCCCCACTCATGTCCAACTCATGTCTCCCAGCACCCCCACCCCCCAGCAGTGCAGGACACCCTCCACCAGGCCCCCACTCATGTCTCCCAGCACCCTCACCCCCCAGCACTGTGGGGCACCCTCCACCAGGCCCCCACTCATGTCCCCATACACCCCCACCCTCCAGCAGCGCAGGGCACCCTCCACCTGGCCCCCGCTCATGTCCCGCTGCACCCCCACCCCCCAGCAGTGTGGAGCACCCTCCACCAGGCCCCCACTCATGTCTCCCAGCACCCCCACCCCCCAGCACTGTGGGGCACCCTCCACCAGGCCCCCACTCATGTCTCCCAGCACCCCCACCCCCCAGCACTGTGGGGCACCTGCCACCAGGCCCCCACTCATGTCCGACTCATGTCCCCCTGCACCCCCACCCCCCAGCAGTGCAGGGCACCCTCCACCAGGCCCCCAACTCATGTCCCCCTGCACCCCCACCCCCCAGCAGTGCAGGGCACCCTCCACCAGGCCCCCACTCATGTCTCCCAGCACCCCCACCCCCTAGCACTGTGGGGCACCCTCCACCAGGCCCCCACTCATGTCCAACTCATGTCCCCCAGCACCCCCACCCCTCAGCAGTGCAGGGCACCCTCCACCAGGCCCCCAACTCATGTCCCCCTGCACCCCCACCCCCCAGCAGTGCAGGGCACCCTCCACCAGGCCCCCTCTCATGTCTCCCAGCACCCCCACCCCCCAGCATTGTGGGGCACCCTCCACCAGGCCCCCACTCATGTCCAACTCATGTCCCCCAGCACCCCCACCCCCCAGCAGTGCAGGGCACCCTCCACCAGGCCCCCACTCATGTCTCCCAGCATCCCCACCCCCCAGCACTGTGGGGCACCCTCTACCAGGCCCCCACTCATGTCTCCCAGCACCCCCACCCCCCAGCACTGTGGGGCACCTGCCACCAGGCCCCCACTCATGTCCAACTCATGTCCCCGTGCACCCCCGCCCCCCCAGCACTGTGGGGCACCCTCCACCAGGCCCCCACTCATGTCTCCCAGCACCCCCACCCCCCAGCACTGTGGGGCACCTGCCAGCAGGCCCCCACTCATGTCCAACTCATGTCCCCCTGCACCCCCACCCCCCAGCATCTAGGGGCACCCTCCACCAGGCCCCCACTCATGTCTTCCAGCACCCCCACCCCCCAGCACTGTGGGGCACCCTACACCAGGCCCCCACTCATGTCTCCCAGCACACCCACCCCCCAGCACTGTGGGGCACTTGCCAGCAGGCCCCCACTCATGTCCGCCTGCACCCCCACCCCCCAGCATCCAGGGGCACCCTCCACCAGGCCCCCACTCATGTCTCCCAGCACCCCCACCCCCCAGCAGTGCAGGGCATCCTCCACCAGGCCCCCACTCATGTCCCCCTGCACCCCCACCCCCCAGCATCCAGGGGCACCCTCCACCAGGCCCCCACTCATGTCCCCCTGCACCCCCACCCCTCAGCAGTGCAGGGCACCCTCCACCAGGCCCCACTCATGTCCCCCTGCAGCCCCACCCCCCATCACTGTGGGGCACCCTCCACCAGGCCCCCACTCATGTCCAACTCATGTCCACCAGCAACCCCACCCCCCAGTAGTGCAGGGCACCCTCCACCAGGCCCCCAACTCGTGTCCCCCAGCACCCCCACCCCCCAGCATCCAGGGGCACCCTCCACCAGGCCCCCACTCATGTCTCCCAGCACCCTCACCCACCAGCAGTGCAGGACACCCTCCACCAGGCCCCCAACTCATGTCCCCCTGCACCCCCACCCCCCAGCATCCAGGGGCACCCTCCACCAGGCCCCCACTCATGTCTCCCAGCACCCCCACCCCCCAGCAGTGCAGGGCACCCTCCACCAGGCCCCCACTCATGTCCCCCTGAACCCCCACCCCCCAGCATCCAGGGGCACCCTCCACCAGGCCCCCACTCATGTCCCCCTGCACCCCCACCCCCCAGCAGTGCAGGGCACCCTCCACCAGGCCCCCACTCATGTCCCCCTGCACCCCCACCCCCAGCACTGTGGGGCACCCTCCACCAGGCCCCCACTCATGTCTCCCAGCACCCCTACCCCCCAGCAGTGCAGGCCACCCTCTACCAGGCCCCCACTCATGTCCCCCTGCACCCCCACCCCCCAGCATCCAGGGGCACCCTCCACCAGGCCCCCACTCATGTCCCCCTGCACCCCCACCCCCCAGCAGTGCAGGGCACCCTCCACCAACCCCCCACTCATGTCCTGCTGCACCCCCACCCCCCAGCACTGTGGAGCACCCTCCACCAGGCCCCCACTCATGTACAACTCATGTTCCCCAGCACCCCCACCCCCCAGCAGTGCAGGGCACCCTCCACCAGGTCCCCAACTCATGTCCCCCTGCACCCCCACCCCCCAGCAGTGCAGGGCACCCTCCACCAGGCCCCCACTCATGTCTCCCAGCACCCCCACCCCCCAGCGCTGTGGGGCACCCTCCACCAGGCCCGCACTCATGTCCAACTCATGTCTCCCAGCACCCCCACCCCCCAGCAGTGCAGGGCACCCTCCACCAGGCCCCCACTCATGTCTCCCAGCACCCTCACCCCCCAGCACTGTGGGGCACCCTCCACCAGGCCCCCACTCATGTCCCCATACACCCCCACCCTCCAGCAGCGCAGGGCACCCTCCACCAGGCCCCCGCTCATGTCCCGCTGCACCCCCACCCCCCAGCAGTGTGGAGCACCCTCCACCAGGCCCCCACTCATGTCTCCCAGCACCCCCACCCCCCAGCACTGTGGGGCACCCTCCACCAGGCCCCCACTCATGTCTCCCAGCACCCCCACCCCCAGCACTGTGGGGCACCTGCCACCAGGCCCCCACTCATGTCCAACTCATGTCCCCCTGCACCCCCACCCCCCAGCAGTGCAGGGCACCCTCCACCAGGCCCCCAACTCATGTCCCCCTGCACCCCCATACCCCAGCAGTGCAGGGCACCCTCCACCAGGCCCTCACTCATGTCTCCCAGCACCCCCACCCCCTAGCACTGTGGGGCACCCTCCACCAGGCCCCCACTCATGTCCAACTCATGTCCCCCAGCACCCCCACCCCCCAGCAGTGCAGGGCACCCTCCACCAGGCCCCCAACTCATGACCCCCTGCACCCCCACCCCCCAGCAGTGCAGGGCACCCTCCACCAGACCCCCACTCATGTCTCCCAGCACCCCCACCCCCCAGCACTGTGGGGCACCCTCCACCAGGCCCCCACTCATGTCCAACTCATGTCCCCCAGCACCCCCACCCCCCAGCAGTGCAGGGCACCCTCCACCAGGCCCCCACTCATGTCTCCCAGCATCCCCACCCCCCAGCACTGTGGGGCACCCTCTACCAGGCCCCCACTCATGTCTCCCAGCACCCCCACCCCCCAGCACTGTGGGGCACCTGCCACCAGGCCCCCACTCATGTCCAACTCATGTCCCCGTGCACCCCCGCCCCCCCAGCACTGTGGGGCACCCTCCACCAGGCCCCCACTCATGTCTCCCAGCACCCCCACCCCCCAGCACTGTGGGGCACCTGCCAGCAGGCCCCCACTCATGTCCAACTCATGTCCCCCGGCACCCCCACCCCCCAGCATCTAGGGGCACCCTCCACCAGGCCCCCACTCATGTCTTCCAGCACCCCCACCCCCCAGCACTGTGGGGCACCCTACACCAGGCCCCCACTCATGTCTCCCAGCACACCCACCCCCCAGCACTGTGGGGCACTTGCCAGCAGGCCCCCACTCATGTCCAACTCATGTCCGCCTGCACCCCCACCCCCCAGCATCCAGGGGCACCCTCCACCAGGCCCCCACTCATGTCTCCCAGCACCCCCACCCCCCAGCAGTGCAGGGCATCCTCCACCAGGCCCCCAACTCATGTCCCCCTGCACCCCCACCCCCCAGCAGTGCAGGGCACCCTCCACCAGGCCCCCACTCATGTCTCCCAGCACCCCCACCCCCCAGCACTGTGGAGCACCCTCCACCAGGCCCCCACTCATGTCCAACTCATGTTCCCCAGCACCCCCACCCCCCAGCAGTGCAGGGCACCCTCCACCAGGCCCCCAACTCATGTCCCCCTGCACCCCCACCCCCCAGCAGTGCAGGGCACCCTCCACCAGGCCCCCACTCATGTCTCCCAGCACCCCCACCCCCCAGCGGTGTGGGGCACCCTCCACCAGGCCCCCACTCATGTCCAACTCATGTCTCCCAGCACCCCCACCCCCCAGCAGTGCAGGACACCCTCCACCAGGCCCCCACTCATGTCTCCCAGCACCCTCACCCCCCAGCACTGTGGGGCACCCTCCACCAGGCCCCCACTCATGTCCCCATACACCCCCACCCTCCAGCAGCGCAGGGCACCCTCCACCAGGCCCCCGCTCATGTCCCGCTGCACCCCCACCCCCCAGCAGTGTGGAGCACCCTCCACCAGGCCCCCACTCATGTCTCCCAGCACCCCCACCCCCCAGCACTGTGGGGCACCCTCCACCAGGCCCCCACTCATGTCTCCCAGCACCCCCACCCCCCAGCACTGTGGGGCACCTGCCACCAGGCCCCCACTCATGTCCAACTCATGTCCCCCTGCACCCCCACCCCCCAGCAGTGCAGGGCACCCTCCACCAGGCCCCCAACTCATGTCCCCCTGCACCCCCACCCCCCAGCAGTGCAGGGCACCCTCCACCAGGCCCCCACTCATGTCTCCCAGCACCCCCACCCCCTAGCACTGTGGGGCACCCTCCACCAGGCCCCCACTCATGTCCAACTCATGTCCCCCAGCACCCCCACCCCTCAGCAGTGCAGGGCACCCTCCACCAGGCCCCCAACTCATGTCCCCCTGCACCCCCACCCCCCAGCAGTGCAGGGCACCCTCCACCAGGCCCCCTCTCATGTCTCCCAGCACCCCCACCCCCCAGCACTGTGGGGCACCCTCCACCAGGCCCCCACTCATGTCCAACTCATGTCCCCCAGCACCCCCACCCCCCAGCAGTGCAGGGCACCCTCCACCAGGCCCCCACTCATGTCTCCCAGCATCCCCACCCCCCAGCACTGTGGGGCACCCTCTACCAGGCCCCCACTCATGTCTCCCAGCACCCCCACCCCCCAGCACTGTGGGGCACCTGCCACCAGGCCCCCACTCATGTCCAACTCATGTCCCCGTGCACCCCCGCCCCCCCAGCACTGTGGGGCACCCTCCACCAGGCCCCCACTCATGTCTCCCAGCACCCCCACCCCCCAGCACTGTGGGGCACCTGCCAGCAGGCCCCCACTCATGTCCAACTCATGTCCCCCTGCACCCCCACCCCCCAGCATCTAGGGGCACCCTCCACCAGGCCCCCACTCATGTCTTCCAGCACCCCCACCCCCCAGCACTGTGGGGCACCCTACACCAGGCCCCCACTCATGTCTCCCAGCACACCCACCCCCCAGCACTGTGGGGCACTTGCCAGCAGGCCCCCACTCATGTCCGCCTGCACCCCCACCCCCCAGCATCCAGGGGCACCCTCCACCAGGCCCCCACTCATGTCTCCCAGCACCCCCACCCCCCAGCAGTGCAGGGCATCCTCCACCAGGCCCCCACTCATGTCCCCCTGCACCCCCACCCCCCAGCATCCAGGGGCACCCTCCACCAGGCCCCCACTCATGTCCCCCTGCACCCCCACCCCTCAGCAGTGCAGGGCACCCTCCACCAGGCCCCACTCATGTCCCCCTGCAGCCCCACCCCCCATCACTGTGGGGCACCCTCCACCAGGCCCCCACTCATGTCCAACTCATGTCCCCCAGCAACCCCACCCCCCAGTAGTGCAGGGCACCCTCCACCAGGCCCCCAACTCGTGTCCCCCAGCACCCCCACCCCCCAGCATCCAGGGGCACCCTCCACCAGGCCCCCACTCATGTCTCCCAGCACCCTCACCCACCAGCAGTGCAGGACACCCTCCACCAGGCCCCCAACTCATGTCCCCCTGCACCCCCACCCCCCAGCATCCAGGGGCACCCTCCACCAGGCCCCCACTCATGTCTCCCAGCACCCCCACCCCCCAGCAGTGCAGGGCACCCTCCACCAGGCCCCCACTCATGTCCCCCTGAACCCCCACCCCCCAGCATCCAGGGGCACCCTCCACCAGGCCCCCACTCATGTCCCCCTGCACCCCCACCCCCCAGCAGTGCAGGGCACCCTCCACCAGGCCCCCACTCATGTCCCCCTGCACCCCCACCCCCAGCACTGTGGGGCACCCTCCACCAGGCCCCCACTCATGTCTCCCAGCACCCCTACCCCCCAGCAGTGCAGGCCACCCTCCACCAGGCCCCCACTCATGTCCCCCTGCACCCCCACCCCCCAGCATCCAGGGGCACCCTCCACCAGGCCCCCACTCATGTCCCCCTGCACCCCCACCCCCCAGCAGTGCAGGGCACCCTCCACCAACCCCCCACTCATGTCCTGCTGCACCCCCACCCCCCAGCACTGTGGAGCACCCTCCACCAGGCCCCCACTCATGTACAACTCATGTTCCCCAGCACCCCCACCCCCCAGCAGTGCAGGGCACCCTCCACCAGGTCCCCAACTCATGTCCCCCTGCACCCCCACCCCCCAGCAGTGCAGGGCACCCTCCACCAGGCCCCCACTCATGTCTCCCAGCACCCCCACCCCCCAGCGCTGTGGGGCACCCTCCACCAGGCCCCCACTCATGTCCAACTCATGTCTCCCAGCACCCCCACCCCCCAGCAGTGCAGGGCACCCTCCACCAGGCCCCCACTCATGTCTCCCAGCACCCTCACCCCCCAGCACTGTGGGGCACCCTCCACCAGGCCCCCACTCATGTCCCCATACACCCCCACCCTCCAGCAGCGCAGGGCACCCTCCACCAGGCCCCCGCTCATGTCCCGCTGCACCCCCACCCCCCAGCAGTGTGGAGCACCGTCCACCAGGCCCCCACTCATGTCTCCCAGCACCCCCACCCCCCAGCACTGTGGGGCACCCTCCACCAGGCCCCCACTCATGTCTCCCAGCACCCCCACCCCCCAGCACTGTGGGGCACCTGCCACCAGGCCCCCACTCATGTCCAACTCATGTCCCCCTGCACCCCCACCCCCCAGCAGTGCAGGGCACCCTCCACCAGGCCCCCAACTCATGTCCCCCTGCACCCCCACACCCCAGCAGTGCAGGGCACCCTCCACCAGGCCCCCACTCATGTCTCCCAGCACCCCCACCCCCTAGCACTGTGGGGCACCCTCCACCAGGCCCCCACTCATGTCCAACTCATGTCCCCCAGCACCCCCACCCCCCAGCAGTGCAGGGCACCCTCCACCAGGCCCCCAACTCATGTCCCCCTGCACCCCCACCCCCCAGCAGTGCAGGGCACCCTCCACCAGACCCCCACTCATGTCTCCCAGCACCCCCACCCCCAGCACTGTGGGGCACCCTCCACCAGGCCCCCACTCATGTCCAACTCATGTCCCCCAGCACCCCCACCCCCCAGCAGTGCAGGGCACCCTCCACCAGGCCCCCACTCATGTCTCCCAGCATCCCCACCCCCCAGCACTGTGGGGCACCCTCTACCAGGCCCCCACTCATGTCTCCCAGCACCCCCACCCCCCAGCACTGTGGGGCACCTGCCACCAGGCCCCCACTCATGTCCAACTCATGTCCCCGTGCACCCCCGCCCCCCCAGCACTGTGGGGCACCCTCCACCAGGCCCCCACTCATGTCTCCCAGCACCCCCACCCCCCAGCACTGTGGGGCACCTGCCAGCAGGCCCCCACTCATGTCCAACTCATGTCCCCCTGCACCCCCACCCCCCAGCATCTAGGGGCACCCTCCACCAGGCCCCCACTCATGTCTTCCAGCACCCCCACCCCCCAGCACTGTGGGGCACCCTACACCAGGCCCCCACTCATGTCTCCCAGCACACCCACCCCCCAGCACTGTGGGGCACTTGCCAGCAGGCCCCCACTCATGTCCAACTCATGTCCGCCTGCACCCCCACCCCCCAGCATCCAGGGGCACCCTCCACCAGGCCCCCACTCATGTCTCCCAGCACCCCCACCCCCCAGCAGTGCAGGGCATCCTCCACCAGGCCACCACTCATGTCCCCCTGCACCCCCACCCCCCAGCATCCAGGGGCACCCTCCACCAGGCCCCCACTCATGTCCCCCTGCACCCCCACCCCTCAGCAGTGCAGGGCACCCTCCACCAGGCCCCACTCATGTCCCCCTGCAGCCCCACCCCCCATCACTGTGGGGCACCCTCCACCAGGCCCCCACTCATGTCCAACTCATGTCCCCCAGCAACCCCACCCCCCAGTAGTGCAGGGCACCCTCCACCAGGCCCCCAACTCGTGTCCCCCAGCACCCCCACCCCCCAGCATCCAGGGGCACCCTCCACCAGGCCCCCACTCATGTCTCCCAGCACCCTCACCCACCAGCAGTGCAGGACACCCTCCACCAGGCCCCCAACTCATGTCCCCCTGCACCCCCACCCCCCAGCATACAGGGGCACCCTCCACCAGGCCCCCACTCATGTCTCCCAGCACCCCCACCCCCCAGCAGTGCAGGGCACCCTCCACCAGGCCCCCACTCATGTCCCCCTGAACCCCCACCCCCCAGCATCCAGGGGCACCCTCCACCAGGCCCCCACTCATGTCCCCCTGCACCCCCACCCCCCAGCAGTGCAGGGCACCCTCCACCAGGCCCCCACTCATGTCCCCCTGCACCCCCACCCCCAGCACTGTGGGGCACCCTCCACCAGGCCCCCACTCATGTCTCCCAGCACCCTCACCCACCAGCAGTGCAGGACACCCTCCACCAGGCCCCCAACTCATGTCCCCCTGCACCCCCACCCCCCAGCATCCAGGGGCACCCTCCACCAGGCCCCCACTCATGTCTCCCAGCACCCCCACCCCCAGCAGTGCAGGGCACCCTCCACCAGGCCCCCACTCATGTCCCCCTGCACCCCCACCCCCCAGCATCCAGGGGCACCCTCCACCAGGCCCCCACTCATGTCCCCCTGCACCCCCACCGCCCAGCAGTGCAGGGCACCCTCTACCAGGCCCCCACTCATGTCCCCCTGCACCCCCACCCCCCAGCACTATGGGGCACCTGCCAGCAGGCCCCCACTCATGTCCAACTCATGTCCCCCAGCACCCCCACCCCCCAGCAGTGCAGGGCACCCTCCACCAGGCCCCCACTCATGTCCCCCTGCAACCCCACCCCCCAGCATCCAGGGGCACCACTCCACCAGGCCCCCACTCATGTCCCCCTGCACCCCCACATCCCAGCAGTGCAGGGCACCCTCCACCAGGCCCCCATTCATGTCCCCCTGCACCCCCACCCCCCAGCACTGTAGGGCACCCTCCACCAGGCCCCCACTCATGTCCAACTCATGTCCCCCAGCACCCCCACCCCCCAGCAGTGCAGGGCACCCTCCACCAGGCCCCCAACTCATGTCCCCCTGCACCCCCACCCCCCAGCATCCAGGGGCACCCTCCACCAGGCCCCCACTCAGGTCTCCCAGCACCCCCACCCCCCAGCAGTGCAGGGCACCCTCCACCAGGCCCCCACTCATGTCCCCCTGCACCCCCACCCCCCAGCATCCAGGGGCAACCTCCACCAGGCCCCCACTCATGTCCCCCTGCACCCCCACCCCCCAGCAGTGCAGGGCACCCTCCACCAGCCCCCACTCATGTCCCCCTGCACCCCCACCCCCCAGCACTGTGGGGCACCCTCCACCAGGCCCCCACTCATGTCTCCCAGCACCCCCACCCCCAAGCACTGTGGGGCACCTGCCAGCAGGCCCCCACTCATGTCCAACTCATGTCCCCCAGCACCCCCACCCCCCAGCAGTGCAGGGAACCCTCCGCCAGGCCCCCACTCATGTCCCCCTGCACCCGCACCCCCCAGCATCCAGGGGTACCCTCCACCAGGCCCCCACTCATGTCCCACTGCACACCCACCCCCCAGCAGTGCAGGGCACCCTCCACCAGACCCCCACTCATGCCCCCCTGCACCCCCACCCCCCAGCACTGTGGGGCACCCTCCAGCAGGCCCCCACTCATGTCCAACTCATGTCCCCCAGCACCCCCACCCCCCAGCAGTGCAGGGCACCCTCCACCAGGCCCCCAACTCATGTCCCCCTGCACCCCCACCCCCCAGCAGTGCAGGGCACCCTCCACCAGGCCCCCACTCATGTCTCCCAGCACCCCCACCCCCCAGCACTGTGGGGCACCCTCCACCAGGCCCCCACTCATGTCCAACTCATGTCCCCCAGCACCCCCACCCCCCAGCAGTCGAGGGCACCCTCCACCAGGCCCCCACTCATGTCTCCCAGCATCCCCACCCCCCAGCACTGTGGGGCACCCTCCACCAGGCCCCCACTCATGTCTCCCAGCACCCCCACCCCCCAGCACTGTGGGGCACCTGCCACCAGGCCCCCACTCATGTCCAACTCATGTCCCCGTGCACCCCCGCCCCCCCAGCACTGTGGGGCACCCTCCACCAGGCCCCCACTCATGTCTCCCAGCACCCCCACCCCCCAGCACTGTGGGGCACCTGCCAGCAGGCCCCCACTCATGTCCAACTCATGTCCCCCTGCACCCCCACCCCCCAGCACTGTGGGGCACCTGCCAGCAGGCCCCCACTCATGTCCAACTCATGTCCCCCAGCACCCCCACCCCCCAGCAGTGCAGGGCACCCTCCACCAGGCCCCCACTCATGTCCCCCTGCAACCCCACCCCCAGCATCCAGGGGCACCACTCCACCAGGCCCCCACTCATGTCCCCCTGCACCCCCACATCCCAGCAGTGCAGGGCACCCTCCACCAGGCCCCCACTCATGTCCCCCTGCACCCCCACCCCCCAGCACTGTGGGGCACCCTCCATCAGGCCCCCACTCATGTCCAACTCATGTCCCCCAGCACCCTCACCCCCCAGCAGTTCAGGGCACCCTCCACCAGGCCCCCAACTCATGTCCCCCTGCACCCCCACCCCCCAGCATCCAGGGGCACCCTCCACCAGGCCCCCACTCATGTCTCCCAGCACCCCCACCCTCCAGCAGTGCAGGGCACCCTCCACCAGGCCCCCACTCATGTCCCCCTGCACCCCCACCCCCCAGCATCCAGGGGCACCCTCCACCAGGCCCCCACTCATGTCCCCCTGCACCCCCACCCCCCAGCAGTGCAGGGCACCCTCCACCAGGCCCCCACTCATGTCCCCCTGCACCCCCACCCCCCAGCACTGTGGGGCACCCTCCACCAGGCCCCCACTCATGTCTCCCAGCACCCCCACCCCCAAGCACTGTGGGGCACCTGCCAGCAGGCCCCCACTCATGTCCAACTCATGTCCCCCAGCACCCCCACCCCCCAGCAGTGCAGGGAACCCTCCACCAGGCCCCCACTCATGTCCCCCTGCACCCGCACCCCCCAGCATCCAGGGGCACCCTCCACCAGGCCCCCACTCATGTCCCACTGCACACCCACCCCCCAGCAGTGCAGGGGACCCTCCACCAGACCCCCACTCATGCCCCCCTGCACCCCCACCCCCCAGCACTGTGGGGCACCCTCCAGCAGGCCCCCACTCATGTCCAACTCATGCCCCCCAGCACCCCCACCCCCCAGCAGTGCAGGGCACCCTCCACCAGGCCCCTAACTCGTGTCCCCCTGCACCCCACCCCCCAGCAGTGCAGGGCACCCTCCACCAGGCCCCCACTCATGTCTCCCAGCACCCCCACCCCCCGGCACTGTGGGGCACCCTCCACCAGGCCCCCACTCATGTCTCCCAGGACCCCCAGCACTGTGGGGCACCTGCCAGCAGGCCCCCACTCATGTCCAACTCATGTCCCCCTGCACCCCCACCCCCCAGCATCCAGGGGCACCCTCCACCAGGCCCCCACTCATGTCTCCCAGCACCCCTACCCCCCAGAACTGTGAGGCACCATCCACCAGGCCCCCACTCATGTCTCCCAGCACCCCCACCCCCCAGCACTGTGGGGCACCTGCCAGCAGGCCCCCACTCATGTCCAACTCATGTCCCCCTACACCCCCACCCCCCAGCATCCAGGGGCACCCTCCACCAGGCCCCCACTCATGTCTCCCAGCACCCCCACCCCCCAGCAGTGCAGAGCACCCTCCACCAGGCCCCCACATATGTCTCCCAGCCAACATGTCATCACAATCTAGATCCCTGGCCCTTATGGTCAGCCTCCAAATGCCAAACACCCACCCGAGTATTGCATCCACCCACTTAGAAATGGCAATAACATGATAGAACCCCAATTGCAAGTTTGGAAATGAACACATGTCCCTCACATACACCCAATGGGTTTCAGTGAATGTCAAACCCCATATCATGATATGCATGAAACCAATGAGATGATACTACACATTGAAGTTTGAAGAAAAAATATGTATTAAAAGCAACATAAATTGAATCAAAAATAAACCAACAAAAATGGGAATTAAAAAAAAAAAAACAGCATGTCCGTGAAATAATGCAAAACCACAAATCATAATCCAAAGCAAAGGTGTCCAAAGTCATAGTCCACAAAAGTAAATCCAATGGAAAATTAAAATCGAAAACCATTGCTCCATGGGTAAATCATAAAATAAAATGAAAATCCAACAGTCAACTATATACAGATAAACAATCCAGGGTCCATGATCCAAAAAGAAGAAATGAAACCTATCTAATAACACTACCTAATAAAAAAAACTATATACAAAAATGTGGCCCATTGTCCAAAAGGTCCAAAAAAAATGCAAAACCAAAGGAAACCTAACACTAACTACAGAACTATTTACAAGGGCAGCGGGCTAGTCCCACGGCTCACTTTTGGATGTCCCGGGCCAGGGCCTCATCGAACTCCTGCTCAATGTCCCGGAGGCGGACCTCCTCCATGGCCCTGAAGGTCCGCAGGGCTGTCGACATGTCCACCTCCAACCCCTTGCGGATTGCCTCGAGGCACTCGGCCCGCCTCAGGGCCCTCCGCATGGAGTTCTCCCCCCTGACCATCGTGAGCCCTGCCTCTTCCGCCCACTGCCGCTCTGCATCTATGGCATGGCCCAACCGCTGCCACACGGAAGACACTTCCCGTCCTGGGTCCTCCTGCCCTCCGGCCGATGCCTGCCCCTCCGATGTCGAAGGCCCCGAGCCATCATGGCTCCCACCACGTTGCTGCTGCTGCTGTGCCTCTGCCCGTGCACTGCCCCCTGCTGCCTGCACATCCTCCGCTGGCTGGGGTGCATTCGTTGATGTGGCCACCCCTGCTGGACGTCCGACTCCTGACTGTGGCAGGGATGCCTCCTCCACCAGCCTGGCCGCACCGTCAGAGGCAGCTCCACAGGGCATCCAGGTGACTAATGGGTGGGAAGATGGCACAGAGGACGACTGGCGCATAGGGGGTTCAGTTGAGGAGGGGGTCGTAGCAAGCCCCATCAAACGGAGGAATCCGGCCTGGGTGACCTGTCCCATTAGGCCGACGCGGTCAACGAGCCATTCGAGATGATGTGCAGTCGCCTCATGAAAAGAGTGCAGGTCACCTCGCATGGCCCGTTGACGCAACGCCACACCAGTCAGGACAGGCTCAACCTGGACCCGGATAGCCACGTCCGCAGGCAGAGGAAGGCCAGTTGTTGTGAGCTCATCCCATGCCTGGAAACGGGTCTGGACGTAGGCATCCCTGCTGGTGCAAGATGATGCAGTGACAGGATCAGGGACAGGATTGCACACAGGCACCTCTGCGGCGGCCTGTGCTGCTTTCTGTCCCTGGTCCTGCACTGCACCACTAGCACCAGTGGAATCCCCGCCTCCAGACCCTGTCTCTGTTGCTTGCACGGCCTCCTCCTCCACCAAACCCCCACCAACCTGGATGACTCTGTGCCATCTTCCCCCGTTAGGCCCTGTGGGGTCCCAGCTGCCCCTTCTGCTGCCGAGGAGTCCAACTCCAACCTCCGCCTCTTGGACCTCTCCCCGGCAGCTGCGGCCTGGGACGCGGCACCGGACTCCTCACTCCCCGACGAGATCACAACCTGGGAGGGGAGCCGGGCCTTGCGTCTCTGGCTGGCGGTGCGATCCCCGCCGCTGTGCTCCACAGCACCTTCTCCGCCCTCTTCATCAGTTGACGCTGCAGACAGCGAGAAATAAAACACAGGTATCAGGGCACTGTACAATGGACACATACACACATGACAGTTGTACATGAGTGGCATTGGCAAACCTCAGACATGGCATCACAATCGCCAACACACATGTCATTTCAACTTGCACACATGAGCCATACCACAGCCATATCGCAACTGCCAGCACCATCCATACACATATAACAGCATGAGCAGGCAAAGGTGAGCCAGACATCACATGCAACACAGGGAGTGCACTACACATGCACGCACACCACCACACTTGCATGCATGTGTACACCTCTGCCAACTGTCGCAGTGTTCAGATAGGCATCCATGTCACATCTGCCAATCAGGCTTCCACATCCCGCTGTCACATGCATCCATGTTGGATCACTGTTGCACCCTTGTCAAATGCACACACATGCACATGTACACAGTGCTGATACATGCAGCTGAAAACAACATACATGCGTGACATCACGAACATGCCTACTTACATACACATTCATCCAAACATGTGTGCCCACACAACTGCATTTGGCATGCAAGCCTACACACACACAAGCACCATCCATGTCTCACACATGACAGCCCTCGCATGTGTTAGCCTCACGGCCCTGTACACCCCCACGCATACTCTGCCCCATACAAACAGATGTGCAACCTGCACACTACTGGCACATCACCACACGCACAGCTTACAATCATGATGCATGTACACCTACCGCTCGACTCCAGACGGGTCTGCCTCTCAAGGACCTGGACGTGGAGCGCTGGGGATATGCGTTCCAGGACCCTCATCTGATCTTCCGACAAGTGGCCCCGGCGCCCCTTAGCATCCGCTGCCTTCAAGAGGCGCCGGGCCTTGTAGAGGGTCCTGGACCTGAAGTCCTCCCAGCGCTTCTTGACATGTTGGAAGTTGCGGACTGCCACCCCCTCCGCGTTGATGGCAGTCACGATGTCCGTCCAGATCCGAGTCCGTCCTTCCTTGTCGGCGCGGGAAATTCCGAAGAGGGCATCATACTGCCCCAGGACTTGCTCCACCAGGACACCAACTTCGGTGGCAGTGAAGCTGGTGCCCCTCTGCCTCTCTGGCCGGGGGTTGTCAGTGGTGCCAGATGTTGCAGTGCCCGACATGACAACTCCAGAGGCAGGAGTGGGTGGGCAACTGGGTCCTGGGGCTGGGCTGTGGAGCGATGGAATCCCAGTCAGGAGTCTTCGGTTCCAGCAGGGGTGGTCACAGCAACAGCACCCCTGGCTGATGTGCAGGCAGCAAATGGCAGGGCACGTGGGCAGCAGGCAGTCAGGCAGCATCAGATGGCAGATGGGAGCGTGCTCGGGGCTCTGGGGGGGCAGTAATTCGGCCTTCTGGGCAGGAGCGTGGTCTTCCGTGTGCTTACGCGTGGCCAGCTTGATACGGAGTGATTTGGCACATGAAAATTCTGCACGTCAGCGTGTAATTCGAGGAAAGGCCCTTAGCGCGTAAGCGCGTCTGCACGCATACGCAATTTCATTGGACAGAAGGCCCTTCAAGCGCAAGCGCCTCTGTGACGTGACGCGCGCAGGCGTGCATGGGTGTTTCAGCACGCGTGAAAAACTGCACGTCCGCGTGTAATCCGAGGAAAGGGCCCATGCTCGTAACTGACGTGACGCGCACGGGCGTTTCCCTCAGCACGGGTTAAAGGTGAGCGGGGCCAGCAGTTCACTGTACGTGCCTTTCGTGGAGACTGACGTGTGTTGCTGCTTCCTGTTGTTTCGCGCGCCATCACAACTTCACAGCTATCAAGGACGTATCTTCTTTTGGCGGGGTATTGGCTATGCGTGTTTTTCTGCATTGCGCTAGTCAGACGGTGAGTCGCACACGCTATTTTTCCCACTGCGGGTGCCCCTGTGTATCGCACCCATTTTCGATGTCATAGTAGCCTGCGTGTCCTACGCGTACGCGTTATTCGTGTTACTGGGTGCCACCGCGTACTGCAGGAGGTTGATTCCACGCACGTAGGCTGCAGGGTTGCGTGCACGGTTTTACTGCATTTTTGGGGTGCCTGAGCGTTGCGTGACCCGTCACTACATCACCGGGGTCACATACAGCCTTGCAGGTGCAGGGGGGCTGTTAACATCTTGCTTCCCACCCCCTTCACCCCAATTGCCCAGGTCAATTGTGGTGTAAACCTCCCATTGGCACTACTCCATCTGTGCCGGCACTACTACATCTGTGCCATGGTTGGGAGGACACCAAAGGTCAGGGGCGCCTCAGCTGGGCGTACTCCTCATGGCGGGCCTGGTCGGGGACGTGGCCGTGGTGACCAGGGAGTAGGGGGACTCCAGGGTGCCCAGGGCGGCCAGAGAGGGGGAAGAGGCAGGGGTGCGCCACTTGAGCACAATGTTGTGCCATGTGTCGGTGCAGTCATGCCACCACACCCTGTGGTTCCGGGGGATGCAGCTTCTGCATCTGGCACTGGTGCCCGTGTGACCTGGCAGTCCGTTCCATTGACTGCCCAGGCCAGGAGGGAAACCATAGGGGCAGGCAGGGCTGCTCAGACCAAGACACGTGTCCCTGGGGCAGTTATGTCATCTGCTGCCCCGAACAGCCGGGTGTTGGTAAGTGCAGGGGCAGATGCACCCAACAACACCCCGGTTGTGAGTCTGCCAACCAGGACCGTTGCCGTCAATGACCCTGCCACAGCTGATGTTGCTGCGCAGGGTCCATTAGAGGGGACCCAGATGCCACTGACACAAGTCAGGCCTTTGGTCGTCCCTCCACCTACCACTCCCTTGGCTCAATCCACCGAACCCACTGGCCATACTGGTCAGGGTGGCATTAGCCAGCCAGGGTCTGCGCCACAGTCCAAGAGGAGGAAGGTTGCACCTGCAGCACAGGCTGGGACCCCACACACAGCCACGACCTCCTGCACGTCGAGGAAGAAGCCTTTCTGCAAGCAGGAACTGGACTTCCTCATGGGCTACGTGCAGGGCCACAGCCGTGACATGCTAGTGGGTGCCAATAGTCAGACTACGGCTGCCCAACGTGACACCCACTGGAAGCATGTTGCGGAACATGTCAGTTCATTCGGCCATGAGGTGCGCACGGCGCAAGAGTACAAAAAGCGTTGGAATGACATCAAACGCAGCACTAAGGCTAAGCGTGCCTCTAATTACAACTTGACTCTGGTGACTGGCGGTGGGCCTGCACCAGAGGAGGAAGAGCTCACTCCGCATGAGGCACTCGTTGTGGAGTTCATACCACCTGAATTGGTCGAAGGAGTGGGAGAGATGCTGGACTTTGATGCCCAGTCCAGTGATTGTTGATGCGTGTTTGTTGAGGACGTGTGTGTTTCACTTGTGGGATGTGTTGTGCATGATTGCCACTACATGTGACGTGTACATGGTTCTGATGTGTAAGTAATGCAATGCTTCTGTGATGCATGTCTGCTCTGCTGGATAGTGGACATGTGGAGCAGACGGGGACTGTCCGCATCATCACTATTGCACCCTACTGACATGCTGGTTACAAGTATGCCCCTCTAGTCCATGTTCCAGCTCACTGGCCCTTCTGCATGTGGCGTGGGGTGACCTTCATCTCAGCCCAGGCACAATGTCATTGCATGACTGACGTACATGTCTCCTCTGCCTGCATGCGGGGACTCCATGTAGGCATGCTCCCTTGCCCCTCCTCCACCACTCTGCACCCCAGTTCCACCTTTGCACTGGTCTGCTTCAATCTTGCCAATGTGTACTTTCCTGTTCATGCGTCCTGTGTAGATGCTAACTTCCAGCGTACAATCTGCCAGACATATGCCGTGTGGTACAGCCTTAGTACTTGATGCAGGGTATCTCACTTGTACTGTGCATAGGTCAGATGTCCCGCAGGGACATGAGTGCCCTTTCATGCTCCATGTGCATTGCACGCATGCCCCTATGTGTCCTTGACTGGATGATCACTGTAATACAAGTCCTGGGTGACATACATTGCATGGCATCTCATCAGCCTTCCCATGTCAACTGTGGCTCAGTACTGCGTTGCACACATGTTTAGGGTCTGACAATCTGTGTGGCTCACAGGCCTCAGCCTGTTCAATGGCCAATGACTCTGTCCAACTGTTGTTGTGTCTTCTTCACACGTGGGCGGCCTCCAGAGTTTTCATCATGTGTCCTGCTTACTGTCCCATCATCATTTGCAGTGTTGTCACTTGAATCACATTAAGCTGTTGATGCCAGTCAACACTGCCTGTCAATACACAGGTGTATGGGCAGCCTTTTGATACCATGCTAGGCATCCCTGCTTTTGCACTGGGGTGGAGGGGTGCTTGGCTTCTATATATGGTACACATTGAATGCACAATGCACGTGATGCCTGAATTTGACCTTGCACTGCCTTCACATTTCCTGACACACACCATGGAGTCCTTGTACATGTAGGTAGTGAGTGGCGTACACATTTTCTGCACTGCATAGACCCACTTCCATGGAAACTGCCACCTTTCAACAGGTCTGATCACAGAAGCAATTCAAAGTTGACCCAGCATGCATGCCAGGTTATATGTTGTGTGTCACATGTCTGCCTGATGCGTTTGTTGTCGGTGTGTGTGTGTGTTGTGTGCTTCTGACATGTGTAGTGACCTTTTTTCTCTCTATTTTTCAGGTGATGACGCAATGGAGGCGGAGGATGGTGTTGTCATGCCAGACACAGGGTTGTTACCACTACATCAACCCGGCACAAGTGGGGGTCATGGGGTGGTAGGCCACGAAAACCCCCAAGTGCTACAGTCCATCTTGTCTCTGGCTGCCTATGAGTCCAGCCTTGATGACGACTATGACGTCCATGTTGAGTTGGATGAGCATCAAGTCCATGTGTCAGGGGTGAGTGATTCTGATGTGGACACTCCTCTGTCCGCGACACCTGCACTGAGGGATCAGACAGTCTTGGTTCCTCCGCCCATGGTGGATCGGGACGCAGGGTCACCCTCCACACCAGTCACTGATGTGCCTGGGACATTACGTCGACTGGGGCATGTAGTCGTGCAGCCGTGGGCAGTGCCAACACAGCGAGGACCCCTGGTCCTTGGGTCCCGCAGGGGTCAAGCCGGCAACACCGTCGCCGCGCGCAACCGCAGTATACTGAGTGGGAGCAAGACATGACTGCCAATTCAGAACGGCAGGGAGCAGCAATGGAGAACATCGCTGAGAGCATGGAGCGTGTGGCCCGATCTGTGCTCCCCCCTGCTAGGCAGGTGCTTCTCCAGCAGCAGGCGGCACGGTCCACGGCCCGCTCGCTCAGGCTGGGCATGGCGGCATCAGACAGGGCACGCCAGGCTGAAATGTCGTCTCTGCGTCAAGCAATTGCTGCTCACGCAGAGGCGCACATGGATGCCCGGAGGGAGGAGTATGCTTCCCTCAAATCCACTCTGGGTGTCCTTATGATGTCCCAGTGGCAGCGGGCAGAGGAGAGGTTTGCACAGCTTGAGCGTACCATCTCGGCTGAGCTACAGGCTTGCCGGGAAGTGCAGCGGTTGTCCAGCCAGGCCTTGCAGGAGGAACTCCATGTTACACGTGCTACCTTGCAAGAGGAAGCACGTGTGTCACGTGAGGTTCTGCATGCAGACCTACGTCACATCGCACATCACAGAACCAGGCACACCCGTCCGGCAGACTTGCTGCCGACGAGGGGCAAGCTGGGCTAGGCGTGGCCAGGCTACTGTGCCACGTCCTCCTTTCCAGGATGAGCCAGACTCGGACGACCATCTATCTCCCACATAGGTCGGGCTGTGCAGGCGTTGAGCCCATGGAGGTTTTTTTTTTGGCTCAGCATCATCACATGTGGGTGTTGAGCAGCACCCTATACCTCCCCCCTCCTGGGTGCCTCCCCTCCCCCCGGGTCATATGTGGCCATTTTTGATTTTTCTTTTAGTTTAGTTAGTTAAGTTTCTGTTTGATAGTTAGTTTAATTAGGTAATGTAGGTTTTTCATAGTTAGTGTAATTAGTTAATATAGTTTAAAATTGCTTGTCTATTGTGCTTTCATGTGACGGTGCGGTGCTTTGTGGCTTTTGAAGGCTTCCACTGTCTGTTCAAGCCTTCAGGCTTGTCTTGTGTATGTGTTTGCTGCTTGGGGTCCTTGACTCACATATGCCACTCCTGCCTCCCTTATCCATGGGCTTGCAAGGATGGTTTGGTGTGGCAACCTATTACACAAGGGCTTTGGACTGTCATATCTGTGGCATGTCTGGTGCTGTGTGACTTGTGTTGACACCCCTAGTGGGGATGATTGCGGTGTTATTGTCCACTGTTCAGCTTTTGCTAGATGGGGTGTTTCATGATTAATGTGTACATTCATTGCTATGCATTGTGTAGTATGTTTCTTATCTTTACTGTACACGTGCTTGTTGCAATTCATGCCGTAGATAGTGTGTTCCACACTTTGGATGTGAAAGACGGACTGATGGTGTGATTTCTGATGTAAGTCTCTGACATGGTCCAGTAATGAGATGCCTGAAGAGACACACACAGATGACTTTAAAGCATTAATCATGTGTTTGATGCCCTTTCTGCAGGGGGATGAGCCTCCAGAGCACCTTTGCCAGCAGACATGGCCCATTGGACATCTGAATTCTGGAAACGTTTGTTGGTGCCCACATGCACATGTGTGCACAAGCAGAGGCACAGGGATTACAGACCTACCTCCTAGAACTGCTGACGTGTTCCAAGGAACTCCAGGGAAGGTGAGCAGCACAGGGGGGCCACAACACAGCAAAGCTTGCACCAGGCGAGTTGCACATGCAGGCTTAGTTACAGCACTGAGGGTGAGTTTGTACGAATATTGGTGTTGAAGCACACAATGCAGCTCAGATGTGTTGGTGGACTGATCGCTGTTGATTGTAAGGTTGTCTGGGACACCTGCAGGGGCAGTGGCACATACCCTCCGGTACACCAAGGTACATTGAGGCACTTGTATCAACCATGTAGCCTTCCAAGACATGGAAAGGGGCAGCTCACAAGGACATACAGCAAGGGACATACTCGGGTGCAGTGCATTTAATTTCCATGTACATTTTGATACATGCACTGCCTACTTTGTTTCAGTCATGGTGGAACACGACTTGTTCTGAAGTCATGCCTTGCTATATGGGTCTGTCTGCTTACCCAGGGAACATTGCATGTTGTGTGAATTGTGACACATTGGTGTTCCATTTGCCACGCACCCACCGGCGGCTGACTTACTGCATTGACTGTGTATGACCCATCACAGGGGTAATGTTATATATGGGTACGAAGCATCTACACCAGATTGTCTGCTTGTAGAGTAGTTTGTTGCTATGGGGAATGTTTGGTGGTGTGTTTTTGTGTTATGGGCACGGACAGATTATTGACTGTGGCTCTCTTTGCAGCATTGCAGTGCTCCTGTAACCGGACCTGAGAGTGCGCAGGCAGGAGGCCAGCACTCAAAACCAGAGCTAAGTGTCTTGTTGTTTTTCTTTCAAACTGCTCTGCATTGGCTTGCTGGTGGGTACACTAATGCATGGATGAATGTGTAATTCAATTTGGTATGTTTGTTTTCCCCTAATCACCCGAAGTCCTATCCAATTTTAAAACCTGTACCCTCTACCCGGTGTTCCTGCTTCCCGTACCTATCCAAGCAACGTTCCCTAACCCTCTTTCCCCGCTGGGGTTGTGATTGCCTGTGTAAGCCCCAAGCTTGCAGGCGCCAAAACCCTAGAGGGGGTGGTTGGTTCGTGCCACTCCTAAGCCTGGACTACAGAAGGCCATGACAATGATGTCCAAGTTTGTTCGGATTGTGTATGTGTTCATGCAGGTAGTACATTTTCGTGCATTCCCTACTTACATGTGTCATTCCTCCTCCCCTCTCCTGCCACTCATTCCAGTTATCCAGTGTGCCAACACCTGTCCCGACTGCATATCCCTGACCCTCCTTCCCCAACAGGGTCTCAGAGGCCTTTGTGAGTTTGACCTTGCAGGCACCCGGGACACGGTGGGGGGTGGTTGTTTCGTGCCACTCCTGCGCCTGTACACGGGACCTGTGACAGTACACATCCGTTCATGGTGCATCATTCTATGTTATGTACCACACATGGTTCACATCCTGTTGTGACATTGTTTTACTGTGCTACCTTGGTTGTTACATCATTGTGGTAGTACTTGGCCTTTGTGAGGTACTGCTACGTCAAGCCATCTACTGGAGGGTGTTCTGGTTCGTTTTTCTGGCTTGGATTTTGTGATTTTGCAAATGAGGGTGGACTCTGAGGGTGCAGGCACCTTTTTACACACAAGGTGGGAGATGGTGACGAAGGGGAAGGGTGATCCTGTGGCCAGGTGAAATGGAGGGTTGAAGGCTCCATGACCCAGGTGCAGTTGTTCAGTGGGTCATGGTCATTTGTGAGGGAGGGGGGGTGGTTTGTTGTTGATAGTTGCCTTGCCCTGCAGTGTGATGGGAACCCTGACATTGTAATTGTGGTATCCTATGTACATGTTGTGTTCTTCTGATCAATGCCTGTTCATGTGTTGTGTTTACCTTTCAGGTGTGAGGGGATAGTTGTGGTTTGACATGCTGGGGTGTACACATGGTGAATGTTCACATGTGATGTGTAGAGGACACTGATGGTCACTTGATTGCACATGCATATGTTGAGTGCATGTCCTTACTGACCCACACACTTGCACTATGATGCACTACATGTACAACCACCCTTGCATATCCACATGTACACTCTGTTTGCCTTCTGGTGCCCACTGTGTCCCTGCAGCACATGTTCTGTGACCAATTATGGATCCTGTACATGCCTAATTTGCTTTTTGATGTGGTCTGTCGCTTAGATGTGATGCTCAGGGTGTGCATCACACACAATGGCTGTTCACTGTGCTGTGCGCTGAGCAGTGTGTTGCAGGAGTTGGACACAGCACACAGAATCTGCAGTGTTGATTTAGCAATGCACAATGTGCATGTAGACAGGCATTCATTGTTATGTTACGTCTACAACTTTTGTAATGCATTTGGGAATGACGTATTTTGGGTGGGAGGTTGTTGGTCAGTCATTTCATCTGATTCCATGTCAGGCATCATTGTCTGATGCCACTGTACATTTTTGACATGGCAATGTGTACCTTATTGGTACTGTGTTGGTGTATGGGTATTGCTTGCCATGTCATGTTGTAGTTTGGGAGGGTTTGAGTGACATAACAGTGATGGTCACGGCCTGTTTTGCAGGTGTGTGTGATTCACACCTTGCATGTCAGGGTCATCCGCTTCTCAAAGCAACTAGCTGGGGGTAGATCTCTCTCCGCGGCAGGGGCCTCCCTCTGGAACAGCCTTCCTGCCTCACTGGAACTTGAGGAGAACCATCTCCGGTTCCGGAAGCACCTCAAGACCTTCCTCTTTGCTTCTGCTTTCTCTCTCCCTCTCCCTTGCAAAATTCTTCACTGGAACTGCACTGGATCTGCAACTGGGCCACTCTCACCGACCTCGGTCCCTGGCCCAGCCACTCTCCAATTGCACTGCCTCCCTGGCAACCCCTGCACTGCGGGACTGTCTCTCTATCCCTACAGCCCCCCCTTCCCAGCACTTGTCTGCACTTACCTTTGCAGTTGCCACCAGCTGGCCTATTTATTTGTTTTTTAGTCTACTTACCCTGTACTGTACTCCCCCCCTCCCCTTCCCCTCTCACTTTTCCCTTCCCCCTACCCCTGCACTTGCACAATCTAAATGACACCTGGCCTAGTAGTATCGTTGTCTGTCTTCCCTTGTTCCCCCCTCCCTGCCTCGTCGCACCTTGAAATACTTGTGTATAGGCATGTTACAAATGCCATATCATGTCATGTCATATGTGTGCCTTTTGGTCACACAGGATAGCTTGTGTTTAAGTAGCTAGGGATGCAGACAATGTGGCACTTCCATGGCAACTATCTCAGGGTGGTAGGGTTGTGACAGTTGACTGTCTTGTTGTCATCATCGATTGTCACCTGGTATGTGCCAGGCCTGTGTGCACTCTGCAGGGGTGGGAGTTTAGGTGAAAAATCTGGCCACAAGCTGGGTCCGGGCTTCCTCGCCACGTGCCCTGTCCCCTCCCATGGGCAGCGCCTGTGCCTGTGGTTGGGGATGTGGGGGCACCACCACGTCCACCGGTACGCCCTGCCGTGTTGCAACATTGTGCAGGACACATGCTGCCACAATGATCCTGCACACTACTGGTGGTGCATAGAGTAGTTGCCCGCCAGAGCGGTCAAGGGAGCGGAAACGTGACTTGAGCACTCCGAATGTGCACTCCACTATGGCCCTGGTTGCAATATGGGCGGCGTTGTATTTTACCTGGGGTGGTGTGGTGGGGTTCCGGATTGGCGTCATCATGTGCTTGCTCAGAGGGTAGGCACTGTCCCCTGGGGAGGTGTAAATGGTTGTGATTATTGGGGTTTGTGTATTTGTGTGTGTGACATGCATGCATGTGCAAGGGCCTTTGTACTCACCTAGGAGCCATGTGTCGCCATGCTGCCGAGCTTCCAGGGCCCGGCTCAGGGCAGACATTCTGTATATGAAACTGTCATGGGTGGAGCCAGGGTAGTTTGCATAGACAGAGGTGATGATTCCCTTTGCATCGCATACCACCTGTACATTAATGGAATGCCAGTGCTTGTGGTTTTCGGTAGATGTGCTCAGTGGCCCTAGGTGGACGTAGGGCCACATGGGTGCAATCTATGGCACCAAGCACTTTGGGGAAGTGTGCCACCCTGTAAAAATCCAGGACAACGGCCTGCCTTTCTGCGGGTGTTCTGGGCATGTATATGTGCCTGCGGACTGAGGGGCGCGCTGTCATGATTGCCAGTACCTGGTGTAGGCAGCGTGACTGCGTGGCCTGTGAGACCCCCCCCCACTATGGCAGTAGTCCGCTGGAATGACCCAGTGGCCAAGAAATGCAGGACATTGAGCACCTTCTCCAAGGGGCTCAATGCTTGGAAGCAAAGGGTGGGGGATGTAAGGTCATCTTCCCACTCCCTGACCAGGTCTAGGATGATATGGGGTGGAAACCTTTACCTGCCGTAGACCTGGTCGTCAGGCATCCCAAAAAGGCTTGTCTGTGGTGCGAAAATGCGTGCCCTGGCTATTCTCCTCCTCCTGCAGTGTCCCACGATCAGTGCTGTGACAAATGGGGGATTCATCGTAGCTGTATATAGGTGTTTGTTGTTTGCACGCACATTTATACTGTGTGCGGGGACGCTTCCGCCTGCCTTTGTGTGGCGGATGCGTTGACGCCTGTGTGCGTCTTTTGCCGTGCGCGGGTTTCCCGTATTCGAATCCACGAATACGGGTTGTCCACCTGCGTGTGGGCGTTCCGTGTAGTTCCCTGCAGTACTTCCCCAGTTACGCCTTCTTTTTCACGCGTTATTCCCCATTCCGCATGTTATGCCCACTGTTCCGCCCACTTTGGTTGTGTGCGCCGTGCTATGTGCACTTTTGCTGTGCGCGTAGCGCACGCCGTGTGTGCCCGCGTGCGCCATGGCAGGATTTGGCGCACGGACAGCGGGAAACACGCGCAGCGTCTTCCTTGAATCGCACGCGTGCGCTGGGTCTCTCACGCTTGCGCCACCTTGCGCCTGCTTGCGCTGGGATTTTCGGCGCACGTTTGCTCCATGAATCGACCCCACAGTGTTCATGGAATAAGACAAAAATTGGACTACTGTGCTGGAATGGTGAAATTCACTATAAACTCACAAGAAGATCCACAATAATTTCTAATGTACTTACTACAAGTACTGGAAAACAAAAACATACCTATAAATGAAATCTTCCAGATTTCATACATGTGGAAACATACATGCACTCTCTGCAACAATGTGGCACAGGAACAAATCCCTAATGAACGCTTCGTGTGTGTAGCCATACCTAACTGTGAATCAATTCCATTTCAGCAACTTGTACAAAATGCAAACCATTTTATACTACCTGCAATTCAGATAATCGCTCCACCTTACAAATACAAACACATAGTAAATACGTAATACTAATGCTTTTACGTTACAATGCAGATGGTACCAAACACAACTGCAAGCTGACTGGATTCACTTGGTAAGAAAACCTTCACAAAAATAGGTATAATCTACCACGCAGGAGCCACAACCATTGCAGGTCACTACACTGCATATATAAAAAAGAATTGTGGATGGTTCGAATGTAATGATAGTACCATTACTCTGAAGCAGAGATTACCAGCAAATCTTATAAATGCTTATTTAATATTCTTAAAACCAAAATTTAATAACTAATCTGTGCATAAACATTAATAAAACTTCAATTAGAAAACTATAAACAGTTAGAATACGCCAAGAGGTATCTAACTGCCCCAAAAATCTGCAACAACCCAACAGATAGATGAATAGCTTGAAAATATAAATAGAAAACTATAACCAGTTGCAATACGCCAACAGATATCTAACTGCCCCAAGATTCTGCAACAACCAAACAGATACATCAATACCACTAACATATAAGAAGAAATAAACAGTTAGAATACGCCAACAGGTATCTAACTGCCCCAAAAATGTGCGACATATTTGAGGTCATGGGTGTTAGTCCTTGCAGTGCACAGTGGTAGTGCGAATATTGGTTGCGTACCTTACCATAACTGGCGAATTTCAGGGGGTTTTCGGTTTTACCTGTAACCATAACGTCCCTGTAGCAACGTTTTTCCTTTGAATTTCATATACAGATATGGGCTTAGGGTGTTCAAGCCACCAAGGAAAGAGGACACCCATGGGAATCTGCAGAGGTCTGACTTGCACAAATCGGCCCAGAATGTATTACCCAGAACGCCCGGCAAAATCCAAAATGTGGCAAAAAAACATAATTTCCGCACATTCCACTCGGCTCACCCACTGAAACACGGCGCCAACAACACATGGCCTACTTTCATACGTCCCCACAGGTGTCCCGACGAAAACGGTACCTCACAAGTGTGGGTGCAGCTACCTGGGCGCCAAGGGGAAAGCAGAAAACGCAGATAACCCCAACAGGGTAATTCATAGAATTCAGCGCACAAGTAGCGCACGCGGCTGGCGCACAGCGTGCGCGTGCGATAGTCTGCGCCAGCCGCGTGCGCCAAAACCGAATCCGGCGCACAGCATATTCATGGATTTTAGCTTCCCCAGGCAGCCGTGGCGCACAGTGGCGCAGCGACTCGCTGCAGCGCCAGTTACGCCCCCAGGAATGCCCCTTGCGCTGGGAAATCTCATAAAAATCACAAACCAGCGCAAGGGGCTACGCTAACCCTGGACCATCACGGCAAGCGGCCCATGCGATTTTCAAGGGTGCGCGGGAAGTGTCACACGTCAAATCCCAGGCTACGTCCATTTCAGGGGTGCGCGGGAAGTTTCACACGCGAAAAGCTAGGCTACTTCCATTTCAGGGGTGCGCAGGAAGTTTCACACGCGAAAAGCTAGGCTACGGGAATTCCAGGGGTGCGCGGGAAGTCCCACACGCGAAAAGCCAGGGTACGTCCATTACAGGGGTGCGCGTGAAGTTTCACACGCGAAAAGCTAGGCTATGGGAATTGCAGGGGTGCGCGGGAAGTCCCACACGCGAAAAGCCAGGGTACGTCCATTACAGGGGTGCGCGGGAAGTTTCACACGCGAAAAGCTAGGCTACGGGAATTGCAGGGGTGCGCGGGAAGTCCCACACGCGAAAAGCCAGGGTACGTCCATTACAGGGGTGCGCGTGAAGTTTCACACGTGAAAAGCTAGGCTACGGGAATTGCAGGGGTGCGCGGGAAGTCCCACACGCGAAAAGCCAGGGTACGTCCATTACAGGGGTGCGCGTGAAGTTTCACACGCGAAAAGCTAGGCTACGGGAATTGCAGGGGTGCGCGGGAAGTCCCACACGCGAAAAGCCAGGGTACGTCCATTACAGGGGTTCGCGGGAAGTTTCACACGCGAAAAGCTAGGCTACGGGAATTCCAGGGGTGCGTGGGAAGTCCCACACGCGAAAAGCCAGGGTACGTCCATTTCAGGGGTGCGCGGGGAAGTTTCACACGCGAAATCCCAGGCTACTTCCATTTCAGGGGTGCGCGGGAACGTTTCACACGCGAAAAGCTAGGCTACGGGAATTGCAGGGGTGTGCGGGAAGTCCCACACGCGAAAAGCCAGGGTACGTCCATTACAGGGGTGTGCGTGAAGTTTCACACGCGAAAAGCTAGGCTACGGGAATTGCAGGGGTGCGCGGGAAGTCCCACACGCGAAAAGCCAGGGTACGTCCATTACAGGGGTGCGCGTGAAGTTTCACACGCGAAAAGCTAGGCTAGGGGAATACCAGGGGTGCGCGAGAAGTCCCACACGCGAAAAGCCAGGGTACGTCCATTGCAGGGGTTCGCGGGAAGTTTCACACGCGAAAAGCCAGGGTACGTCCATTACAGGGGTGCGCGGGAAGTCCCACACGCGAAAAGCCAGGGTACGTCCATTACAGGGGTGCGCGTGAAGTTTCACACGCGAAAAGCTAGGCTACGGGAATTGCAGGGGTGCGCGGGAAGTCCCACACGCGAAAAGCCAGGGTACGTCCATTACAGGGGTGCGCGGGAAGTTTCACACGCGAAAAGCTAGGCTAGGGGAATACCAGGGGTGCGCGGGAAGTCCCACACGCGAAAAGCCAGGGTACGTCCATTACAGGGGTTTGCGGGAAGTTTCACACGCGAAAAGCCAGGGTACGTCCATTACAGGGGTGCGCGGGAAGTCCCACACGCGAAAAGCCAGGGTACGTCCATTACAGGGGTTCGCGGGAAGTTTCACACGCGAAAAGCCAGGGTACGTCCATTACAGGGGTGCGCGGGAAGTCCCACACGCGAAAAGCCAGGGTACGTCCATTACAGGGGTGCGCGGGAAGTTTCACACGCGAAAAGCTAGGCTACGTCCATTTCAGAGGGGCGTGGATAGTTGAACACGCTACTCCGATCGTTGGGTCTTCACAGGTCTTCCCTGTACAGCCTCCACGTCTCCTGCATGCAGTCCACACCACAGGGGATTACCCTGCACACCTGCTCATGACTCCCACCCCCCAGCAGTCATGGGGCACCCTCCACCAGGCCCCCAACCATGTCCCACTCATGCCTCCCACCACCCCCACCCCCCAGCACTGTGGGGCACCTGCCAGCAGGCCCCCACTTATGTCCCACTCATGCCTCCCACCACACCCACCCCCCAGCACTGTGGGGCACCTGCCAGCAGGCCCCCACTTATGTCCCACTCATGCCTCCCACCACACCCACCCCCCGGCACTGTGGGGCACCTGCCAGCAGGCCCCCACTTATGTCCCACTCATGCCTCCCACCACACCCACCCCCCAGCACTGTGGGGCACCTGCCAGCAGGCCCCCACTCATGTCCCACTCATGCCTCCCACCACACCCACCCCCCAGCACTGTGGGGCACCTGCCAGCTGGCCCCCACTTATGTCCCACTCATGTCTCCCACCAACCCCACCCCCCAGCAGTCATGGGGCACCCTCCACCAGGCCCCCACCCATGTCCCACTCATGCCTCCCACCACACCCACCCCCCAGCACTGTGGGGCACCTGCCAGCAGGCCCCCACTTATGTCCCACTCATGCCTCCCACCACACCCACCCCCCAGCACTGTGGGGCACCTGCCAGCAGGCCCCCACTTATGTCCCACTCATGCCTGCCACCACACCCACCCCCAGCACTGTGGGGCACCTGCCAGCAGGCCCCCACCATGTCCCACTCATGCCTCCCACCACACCCACCCCCCAGCACTGTGGGGCACCTGCCAGCAGGCCCCCACTTATGTCCCACTCATGTCTCCCACCAACCCCACCCCCCCAGCAGTCATGGGGCACCCTCCACCAGGCCCCCACCCATGTCCCACTCATGCCTCCCACCACACCCACCCCCCAGCACTGTGGGGCACCTGCCAGCAGGCCCCCACTTATGTCCCACTCATGTCTCCCACCAACCCCACCCCCCAGCAGTCATGGGGCACCCTCCACCAGGCCCACACAGATGTTCCCCTACCAATAGGAAATCACAATACAGATCCCAGTATCCCATGGGCAACCACATCCCACCCCATGTCACCCCAGTCCATACACACATCCAAGGTACACATCCATTCAAAAATCAAATACCCATTACATGATACATAACCAATGAGCAGTATGCGCATGAGTCCAAGTCCGTCAGACTCACACAATGGCAACACATGACTGTGAAAACCCAGATTGTGACAGTCAACAAACCAATGAGAGAAGTCCACACAATAGAATCAAAAGAACAATGTATTAAAATGTAAGAAGGAAAAAAAAGAAACACCTAAATGAATACACAAAGTAACAGGTAAAAAAAAAAAGAAATCTAATGAAAGGTGAAATCCAAAAGAACGGGTGCAAAGTCAATCAAAATGGAAATCAAAAACAAACACATTGCCCCATGGTCCAAATAATAAAATCGAAAATATCCACAAACTATGTACAAAGATGATTGTCCGGGTCCAATAAAACCATAAAATGAAACCTACCCAAAACCTAACTAATGCTAACTATATACAAAAAACGTGGGCCATTGTCCAATCAACCCAAATAATAAATAAAAATAAAGGAAACCTACTATCTACATAACTATATACAAAGGCGGCGGGCCAGTCCTGCGGCTCACTGAGAGATGTTATGGGCCAGGGCATCATCGAACTCCCTTTCTATCTCCCCGAGGCGTTCCTCCTCAATGGCCCCGAGGGCCCGCAGGGCTGACGCAGTGTCCACCTCCAAGCCCCTGCGGATCTCCTTGAGGCACTCGGCACGCCTCAGGGCCCTCTGCATGGAGTCCACCGCCCTGACCATAGCGAGCCGCCCCTCTTCTGCCCGCCGCCTCTCCGCATCTATTGCGTGGCCTAACCGCTGCCACACGGAAGACACATTCTGTCCAGGGTCCTCCTGCCCTCCAGCCGATGGCTGCCCCTCCGATGTTGATGGCCCCGAGCCATGACGCCTCCCACGTCGCTGCCGCTGCCTCTGCAGCCACTGCCTCTGCCAGCACGACGGCATCCAGGCTGATGGTATCCACCGACGCCGTCGTGCACGTGCCCTGCCTGATGATGCCGGCACATCCTCCACCTGCAGGGGTCCAGTTGCCATGGTGTCCACACCAGCTGGACCACCGACTCCCGACTGTGGCAGGGATGGGATCCCCACTGAGCCGGCTGCATTGGTCGGGGCAGGTCCACAGGGGGCCCTGGTGTCAACTGGGCCGGAAGACGGCAAGGAGAACGACCGGCGCATACTTTCCACAGAGGAGGAGATGCCCGACACATTGGCCATCACCTGCAGAAAACCCGCGCCAATTGCAGATCCCAACTGGGCCACGTCGGCACGGTGCTCTTCGTGATGATGTGCATGCTCCTCCCGGGAAGCACGCACGTCATCACGAATGACCCCCGTGCGCAACGCGACCCCAATCAGGACCTTTTCCATGCGCCCACGGGTCCCCTCGTCCGCAGGTGGAGGGGAGTCAGATGACATAGACACCCCCTCCACCTGCGGACGGGCCTGGGACGGGGCATCCATGCTGGTGCATGGTGGTGCACTCACAGGGTCAGGGACAGCGACATGCACAGGCACCTCCACGGCGACCTGTGCTGCCTCCTGCCCCTGGCCCTGGACTGCACCACTTGCACCAGCAGGGATGCCCCCACCAGGCCTCAGGTGTGCCTCAGTCTCGGCCGCCTCCTCCTCTGTAGAAACCACCAACCTGGATGGCTCCTTGCCCTCTTCCGCTGTAACTGGCCCCTGTGGGGGCTCACCCACCCCTTCCGCCGCAGCCGTGGGGGCATCCCCGCCGTCTACCTCCACAGCGCCGTCTCCGCCCTCTCCATCACTAGCCGCTGCATAGAGGGAGACATAGAACACAAGCATCAGGGCACTGTACAATGGTCCCCTACACAGGAAGCAATATCAGATGACTGGCAATGGTAAAGTACACTTCTATCATGTCCCTCCACAACACATGGGTCAGGCAATACACACACGCAACACCCATGGTCCATGGCATGCACATCAACATACATGTCCACTGCACTCTTCTAAAGTACGATGTCATGGAACTCACATGCATCATTGGTCATGCAAATCACACGCACACACTTCACCTCTGTCACATCCATGTGGCCTCGTACATCACAAACACAGTGGATACAAGGATGATTAGGCAGCATCAGTGAATCTGTACAGTGTCACAGACATGTGTCATGCATCCATGCCATTCAAAAGTCACAGACATGCAGGTCAAGCACACCGACCTCGACACCATACATGTACCTGGCATCAGCATCCATCCCTCACCCACACCCATGTCCACGAACATACACTTGCATGCTCACATGTGTCCAATCTGCATAGGCCTCCTCAGGTTGCATAGCAACACATACAACAACCATGTGATCCACAAATTACTGGTCGCACATGCATCGCCATGACAACACTGCACACATACATGCCTACAAGGCCCATTCCACACATACAGCATCACACAACCAGCACACTGCAACATACACTTTCTCACACAGCAATGCCTGCACACTTACCGCTCAACTCCAGACGGGTCTCCCTCTCAAGGACCTGGGAGTGGAGCGCTGGGTGTATGCGTGCCAGGACCCTCATTTGGATCGAACTCATGTGGCCCCAGCCCCCCTCCATGAGGCGCCGGGCCTTTGAGAGGGTCCTGGACCTGCAGTCCTCCCAACGCTTCCTGACATGTGGGTTGTCGCGGACTGCCACCCCCTCCGCGTTGATAGCAGTCACGATGTCGTCCCAGATCCGAGTCCGTCCTTCATAGTTGGCGCGGCTACTTCCGAAGAGGGCATCATACTGCCCCAGGACTCGCTCCACCAGGACCCCAACCTCGGTGACACTGAAGCTGGGGCCCCTCTCAGCCTCTCTGGCTGGGGGTTGCCAGTGGTGCCAGATGTTTCAGTGCCCGACATGGCAACCCCAGAGGCAGGAGTGGGTGGGCAACTTGGTCCTGGGGCTGGGCTGTGGAGTGGTGTTCTTCCAGTCGGGAGTCTTCAGTTCCAGCAGGGGTGGACACAGCAACTGTACGCCTGCAGATGGCTGATGTGCAGGCACCAAATGGCAGGGCACGGTGGCAGCAGGCAGGCAGGCAGGCAGGCAGCAGCAGATGGCACGTGGGAGGCTGCTCGGGGCACTGGGGGGCAGTAACTCGGCCTTCTGGGCAGGAGCGTGGTCTTCCGTGTGTGAACGCGTGGCCAGCTTGATACGGAGTGAATTGGCACGTGAAAATCATGCACGTCTGCGTGGAATCCGAGGAAAGGCCCTCAGCGCGTAAGCACGTCAGCACGCGTACGCGATTTCATTGATCCAAAGGGCCAGGCGCGTAAGCGCGCCTATGACGCACGGGTGTTTCCCAACCCACGTGAAAAAAATACACGTGCCGCGCGAGCGCGTCAGCACGCGTACCCGATTTCATTGGTCCAAAGGGCCAGGCGCGTAAGCGCGCCTATGACGCACGGGTGTTTCCCAACCCACGTGAAAAAAATACACGTGCCGCGCGAGCGCGTCAGCACGCGTACCCGATTTCATTGGTCCAAAGGGCCAGGCGCGTAAGCGCGCCTATGACGCACGGGTGTTTCCCAACACGCGTGATTGGTCCAAAGGGCCAGGCGCGTAAGCGCGTCTATAACGCACGGCCGTTTCCCAACACGCGTGAAAGAAACACAAGCCAGTGTCAATGCGTGTGATTGGAGGCTGGCCCTTCAGCGCCTACACGCGGAAGTGACGCAGGACCTGTGGGCCTGCATAAAAGGTACATGTAGAACGCCATTTCCTTGTACGTGCTTTTCGTGGAGAGCGAGTTGGTGTATTCTGTACTTCTTGTCAGTTGACACGCGATTTACTTCACGGCGTTCAAAGGTCGTACTCCCTGTTACCTCTGACAGCTTTTTCTCTTTTGCTCTTTTTCCTGGGCCTGTTTCCTCACACAGCGTTCCCTTCTACTGTTGTCCTGTCTCCTCAGACAGCGTCCCATTCTTCTTTTGGCGGGGGTGTTGCCAACGCGCACACGCGCGTCTTTTTGACGCATTTCTCCCTGGCAGACGGTGAGTTGCGCACGCATCTATCATCTGTGCTTGCCCCGTGTGTCACGTACCTCTTCAGAGGTCAATCTAGGCTGCGTGTGACACGCATACGTTCATTCTTGTGTTACTGGATGCCACAGCGTAGTGCAGGGTTTTTCATACGCACACGTGGTCTAGGAGGGGTATCGTGCACGTTCCTTAACTTTTTTGGGGTGCCTGTGCGTTGCGTGACCCGTCATCTTTCCCCAGGGGTGTCATATAGCCTTGCCACTGCACTAGGGTACGAATACCATCTGGTACCCAACCCCTTTGACACCCAATTGCCCAGGACAATTGTGCACACCCACTCCCATACGCACAATAACATCAGTGCCATGGTTGGGAGGCGTGCAAGCCGTAAGGGTGGCAAAGGTGGCCGAGCCACACGTGGTGGCCGTGGAGGATCCACTAGGGGACGTGGTTGTGACTTGCTGGGTGCCCCTGTCCCCCCCAGTCTGGAGGACCAGTCAGGGACACCCATGCCCCCCCCCCCCCAGGTTGAGGGTCATGTGGCTGATACCAACCCTGATCAGCCCTTGTTGGACCAGCCCATTGTGGCACCAGACCTGTCCGAGGGTGACTCCATCGCTGACATCCAGGTCAGCAGGTCCACTGCACGTGCACCGGTGCACATTGGTGTCATCAGGACACGCGCATCTATGCCAGATAGGTCATCTGCTGCCCCCCGTGGGCAGGGTGTGGCTCCATCCACCCCACCTCTCATACACCCTGCCAAGACTGTGTCGGTCCTAGTTCATGCACCTCAGATCAGGCCTGACCCTATCCCTCTACCCCCAATGCCTGCACCTACTCCCATGCTGAGTGTGCAATCCCACACACCCAGTACTGAGTCCACCACGGCTCCTGCCCCTAGTGTCCACAGCGGCGTAGGACACTCTGGATCCCCACCCCCTTCCAAGCGGAAGAGGAAGAGTGCACGTCCGGCACAGGCTGATGCCCCAGGCACGGCTGCACAGTCCGGCCCATCAAGGAAGCCCAGCTTCACAGACGCCGAACTGAATGCACTTGTTCAGTATGTGTCAGACCATGATAGGGAAATGGTCATCGTTGCAGGGTCCAAGACCACACATGCCAGACGCCAGGCACACTGGCAGACCATTGCTGACAAAATAAGTGCCCTTGGAGTAGTGAGGCGCACAGCTAGTGATTGCCAGAAGCGCTGGAATGACCTTAAGCGCAGGGCAAAGGATAAGCTGGCCTCAAGTCATGCCGCAACCTTGGTGACTGGAGGTGGGTCCCCAGCACAGGAAATAGAACTCACACCACACGAGTCCGTAGCTGGATCCTACGTCACCGAGGGACAACTCCAAGGTGTGGGAGATCTCCCTGATTACGAGGCATCATCCGGTGAGTGCACATGCATGTGTGTTATATCCATGTGCATGGTGTGTGTGCGAAGCCTTCATGTTGGGTGCCTGTCAAGGGGGTGTGTGGCAGAGTTGATAGTGTCACCCATGTGCCTCATCCAGTATGTTCAGTGCAACACCATGTGCCCACACCACTATCCCTACTGCCAACAGTGCACATATGGCCCTACACCATGGAAGTTCCCCTTGAATTGTCATTTTGTCACGACATTGTTGCTCATTCTCCCCTGTCTATTCATCTTATGTCTTACATACCATTCCTACACTTTCCCCCAGCCATTCAAGTTCCATCGTCACATGCCTGACATGCAATGATACCACATGCTAATGCGTCCTCTGTATATACATGGCACTCAACATGCTGTCATACTCTGGAATTTGCCTTGACACCCACCTCCTACCTGTGTGCTCTTGTTCCGTCTGGTTTCAAGCCCCATTCCCTCACACTCCATGCTGCTCTTCATGGTCTATCTTCCCTGACTTCTACTGTTCAGACCATCGTGCCCTACTCACGACACCTGCTTGCAAACAGTCAAATGAGGGCACCCTGCCCTCCAATGCGACCCACCCTATTGCTGACAAGTACATCTGAGCCTACTCAAGGTTAACTCTCACTGACATCTGCTCATACATGCCTTTGCCTGTCCCATGGACCCTTCACATGGTCCCAGTCCTCTCTCCTTGCTCCTCTTCCACCATCAATGGTGTGACCCGTTGGGGTGTACTCTTGGCCTCCTTCCAATCCTCAGAGGCCACAATTGATGTGTATGGTAATGGGAGCATCTCAGTCCAAGGACCTCAGGCCAACCTTATTCTCCTTGACAAATGCTACCCACATCTCATCAACTTCCTTTCCTCTCCTGCTGTCCCCCCTCCTCTCTCCTCATCTATCCTGCACTGCCTCCCTGCACCCTCCCATGATCCTTCTCCGCCTCCCACTCCAACTCCTACACATGCTGCACCTCTGATCTGTAGCACTCCCCGTAAGTCCTACAAGGCTGTCAACCTCCTCCACATTTACACTCCTTACTCTGCCGCTGCATCAGGCATTCCTCCAATATATGTCACTTACATGAGGTAATGCACCTTGACATCCTTGGTCTCATGGAAACATGTCTGACGGCCAGCTCTGTCTGCATCTTTGACACACTCCTACCTGACGTTCAGGAGATCCTCTCCTTGGCCCGGCACTACTGTGCAGGGGGGGGTGTACCCTTGCCTTCCCTGAGGGTATTCCTGCCACTGTCACTCCTACGTAGACCTACTCCCCTCTGGAATGGCTTGTGTGACGTCTCTCTCCATCTCACCTCGACATTCACAAACTGTGCGTACTGTGTATCGGAAAAATGGTCAAATGTACTACTTCCTTTCTGAGTGGCCTCACCTCTCCTCCTCACTCATGTCCCCAGACACTGAAATCCTCTTCCTTGGTGATGTACGCATCCACCTGCATGCTTGTTGTCCCCCCCACGTGACTTTTCCGTGACCTCAGCAACTCCCTATCACCCTCTAAACTCCCGTCTGTCCCTACTCATTCTGCAGGGCACACTCTTGATGCTCTGATCTCATCTGACCTTCCCCTCTCCATCCCTCTCTGCACTCCTCTCTCCTGGAGTGATCACTTTCTCCTCTCCTCCCACCTCACCCTCACCACCCCACAGGCAAAGCCACCCTCACCACTGTCACACACCTTCTTGGTATTCCAACCCATGAAGTGTGTGTCAGTCGAGGCTTATGCTGCCAAAATCTCCCCCCCATCCAGCTCCCCCTTAGGCTCACTCCCATCCTGACAGGGCCCACTCCATGCTCCACTCTATGTCAGGTACACTGGATGTCTTTGCCACGGTCATGACAATCCGCCTGAAGCCCCATGCCAATGCTGACTCCTGGCATGACTCGGATCTTGTGAACCCAAAACACAGGTGCCGGGTGGCAGAGAGGAAATGGCCTGCATCATGCTCATCCTCTGGCAAACTGGCCTGCCGCCTGCTCCAAAGGCAATAGCGTCTCACCCTTCTCACCAAGATGAGAGCCCCAATCCAAGGGCACATATCTGCGGCATCTGACAACTCTGCAGGACACATTGAAATCTGCAAGGACCTTGCCGAGCCAGATGCAGTGTGTACCTCCCCTGTCCCCTCCGAGCCCACAGCACTGCATGACTGTCTCTGTACCCCTATAGGCCACCCCCCCAGCACTTGTCTGCGCCTACCACCATCTGCCCTCGACGTTAAGTCCTACTTACCTTGTACAGCACTACCAGCCGCAACTTCCCCTTGCACTTCATTGTGCCACCCACCTCTGCACTTGCGTTACATGAATGACACCAGCACCAGTAGGATTGTTGAATGGCATCCCCTTCTGGCCCACCACCCCTCAGTGCTCCGCTGTACCTTCATACATTTCTGTACAGGTGCTTCACGAATGCTATATGATTCCATTACAGGTGATGGGGAGGTGGAATCTCATTGTTTACTGCATTTTGTTAATGTTGACAAGGCACTGTGCATCGTGGCCAATTGGGACTAGCAGATCCATGTCCAACATGTTAACTTCTTGATGTGATGAAGCAATGTCAGGACCAGAGTGGCCAAAATCCAAATTAGTTGCCCTCCTCTCCCTCTTCACTTGGTGGCTATGTCACATGCCATGTGTGTGATGGCATGTGCATTTGACATGGCAATCACCGGCCAATGTGTGATGCCAGTGCTAGGCAGCATGGGGAGCAGGTGTTGCTCTCCATTCTCTGTGTCATCATTGTGTGCCCTGAGCCTCCCCTCCAGACCCAGTGATGGTGAATGCATAGGAGGTTTCCCAGTCATGTGGGACATGTGTCATTGAACTACTGGCTCTGTTGTTCATCAGCCCTTGATGTATGCCATGGTGCTAATGCCTGTTTCCATTTCTCTCTTTCATGTCTTTGCAGGGGACGACGCACTTGTTGATGCTGGGGATGTGGTGGTGGAGCCGTCCCAGGAGGGCAACCCGGGCCGACCTTCCACAAGTGAGGGACGTGGTGTGTTTGTGGGTGAAAACCCACAAGTGCTGCAGGTCGTGCTGTCGAGGGGTGTCTCTGGGGGTTCCTCCCCCGAGCAGTATTCAGGTGTAGACTCGGAGGATGACACCTATGTGCAGTCGCAGGTGAGTGTTCTTGGGAGAGAATCTCCTCTGTCCGACCCACCTGCAGCCGGGTTATTGCCCTCAATGGGGATGTCAGTGTTGGCAGCTCAGCCTCCGGTGGTTACGGATGCAGGGCCACACCACACAATCTCTGATCCTGTTCCTGGGGCTGCAGATCAGAGAGGGAATGCAGTCCTGCAGCCTGAGGCTTTGCCGGCACAGCAAGGCGCAGTCCGCCTTGCCCCAGGCAGGTGTGGTGCCCGCCAACGTGGTGGCCGTATGCCACCTGGCAATACCGCTTGGGAGCAATCCATCTACGGTATGGCCACCCAACAGGCAGCATCATCCGAGATGATTGCACAGGCCATGGATAGGGTGGCCACTTCCATTGTCCCCCCAGAAAGGCTGATGGAGCGACTGGAGCAGGCTACAGAGTCCATCTGCCAGGCACACAGGGAGGACATGTTGGCGTCCAACATGGACAGGCGGGCAGGACTGGCGACTCTGCGGGAATCACTTTCCATGGAGTCCCAGCGCCACAGGGAAGACCTGAGGGAAGAATTCCATCACCTCAGGTCGACCCTGTCAGAGCTTGAGGCTTCATCCCATAGAAGGACAGAGGAGCAGCTGGAGCGTCTGACACGGACGCTCTCGGCCGAGATGCAGGCAACTCGTGCGGAGGTCAGGTCATCCCGGAAGTTACTGCATGGGGACCTCCACATGATCATAATCCAGAACCAGACCTTCCAGACCCGCCTGCTTGCAGCCATGGAGGAGCAAACTCGGGCTTTGCGTGGGCTGCCTCCCATTGTCACACCATCTTCTGAGGCAGCTCCCCCACCTCCTGAGTCAGCTGCAGGGTCTGGCCAGAGCGATAGCGACTCATCTCCCACAACAGAGTAGCCGTGTGGGCCACGAGCCTATGGGGTGTTTTTACTTCCCATGATCCACACAGGTGGATTGTGGCGTGCATCCTGTCCTCGGACCTCATAGGTGGCCCCCCCCTCCCCGTCGGCCCTTTCATGGCCATTTTTTCTTATCATATTTTTATTTTTCAAGTGTGTTGCCTTGTGTGGGTACCTGGGCATACACTGTATTGTGGCTGGGCACATGCAGGCTTGTCCTGAGTTTGGTTTCGATGCTTGGGTACCTGGCATCCACACCCCTCCTGCTTCCGTTTCCATGGGCTTGCAAAGGGTGTGCCCAAGTGACAGCAAATTACACAGTGACATTGGACTCCCATGAGCTGTTGGGCAGTCCATAGTCAATACTGTGTAGACATTCATGGTGTACATTGTTGTTGCACCTAACTATGCATGATGGTTTGATATGTGCCTCAACTTACATATGTTACTCATGTTTTGCAGGTATTTCACACAGTTCTTCACACGGGCATACTCTCTGGAGTCAGACTACATGTCGGTAGATGTGCAGTGACACTTTTGCGTGGCGCCATCACTGTACATCTGGACGGTGAGGACATACCAGCACAATCAGGTATTGAGACTACCATTGATTACATGCATTGTGTCTTGTTTTGGTGGGCTTCAGGGTGGGTTGGTGTGTAATTTGATTGAAATGACTCTTACACAGGTGTGTAGTAGTGCCTCCATCACGGTTAGCTGTTCAAGTGCGGCTATGTTCCATTTGGGGCACTGCAATTTGTGACACCGGTGTCATGTTGTGAGGGTCAGTTTGTTTGCTCTCACATACCATGACATGGTGTCCTCTGTGGCGGGACTGTGAAGGGATTGGGTGACATGGCAATGTTGTAATGTAGCAATTCGCCTGTGCCAATGCATTTTTGATGAATGGAGTTGTGTCTTTTCATGGTTATGCATTGCTGGTGTATGTGTAGGTAGGGGTGCACACATAGTGACACTTCCATGTTAACAATCTCAGGCTGATGTGTTTCTGACAGTTTATTGCCAAGAAATTTTGTGACATTGTCAGGTAGTGTCATCATTGATCGTCAGATGGTATGTGCCAGAGCAGTGTGCACTAGCCAGCACTGTGATTCCTAGGTGAAGAAGTTGGCCACCAGTTGCGTACGGGCTGCCTCCCCCCGTGCCCTTTCCCCTCCCATGCGCAGCGGGCATGCATATGGTTGTGGATGTGGGGGCACCACCATGTCCACGGGCAGGCCCCGGCGTGTTGCAACGTTGTGCAGGACACATGCTGCCACTATGATCCTGCACACTAGTGGGGGAGCATATAACAGCTGCCCGCCAGAACGGTCAAGGGAGCGAAAGCGTGACTTCAGCACTCCGAATGTGCGCTCCACTATGCCCCGTGTTGCAATGTGGGCTGTGTTGTACCTTACCTCGGGTGGCGTGGTGGGGTTCCGGATTGGGGTCATCATGTGGTGGCTGATAGGGTAGGCACTGTCCCCTGCGGAGGTGGTGATGGGTATCATTAGTGGTGTTGTGACATGACCCTGTATCTGACATGCATGCATGTGCAGTGGCATTCATGCTCACCAAGCAGCCATGTATCTCCATGCCGGCCAGCCTCTAGGTCCCGGCTTAGGGTAGACATTCTGTAGATGAAGCTGTCGTGGGTGGACCCGGGATAGTTGGCATATACTGATGTGATGATTCCCTTGGCATTGCATACAACTTGCATGTTGATGGAATGCCAGTGCTTGCGGTTTCTATAGATGTGCTCTGTTCCCCTGGGGGGACGTAGAGCCACATGGGTGCAGTCAATTGCACCAAGCACTTTGGGGAATTGAGCCACACCATAGAATTCCTGGATGCACGCCCGCCTTTCTGCAGGAGTCCTGGGGAGATATATGTGCCTGCGGACTGATGGCCGTGCAGTGATGATGTTCAAGACCTGGTGTAGACAGCGTGACTGCGTGGCCTGTGACACACCACCCACTATGGCACTTGTCCGCTGAAAAGATCCAGTGCCCAAGAAGTGCAGTACATTCAGGACCTTCTGCAGGGGGCTGAGTGCTTGGGAGCACAGGGTGGGTGATGTGAGGTCATCCTCCCACTCACTGACCAGGTCCAGTATGATGTGTGCTGGAAACCTGTACCTCCCATACACCTGGTCATCAGGCATCCCGAATAGGCTGGTTCTGGGTGAGAAAATTCTGGCCCTGACTCTCCTCCTCCTCCTCCTTTGGTAACCCACAGCCACTGCTGCTAGGAACGGTATGTTCATCTTTGCACTGAGCTTGTAGGATGTTTTCACGTGAATATTTAGACGTGCCGGGTCACGTACGCGTGCTTCCTGCAGGCGTACGTCTTTCCGTATTGCCTGTTGTAATTTTGCACGTGTCGTGGCCGAGCGTGTGTGACTACATGCTCGAGGTTTACCAGGTTAAATGTACGTTATTAATATTGTAATTGTATTCAGATGTAAATGGTAACCGGGCGTTTTACACGCGCGCTGTTGAATATGCGATTACTCGCTGTGTGCCTTTGGACCAATGAAATCGGGTACGCGTGCTGACGCGCTCGCGCGGCACGTGTATTTTTTTCACGTGGGTTGGGAAACACCCGTGCGTCATAGGCGCGCTTACGCGCCTGGCCCTTTGGACCAATGAAATCGGGTACGCGTGCTGACGCGCTCGCGCGGCACGTGTATTTTTTTCACGTGGGTTGGGAAACACCCGTGCGTCATAGGCGCGCTTACGCGCCTGGCCCTTTGGACCAATGAAATCGGGTACGCGTGCTGATGCGCTCGCGCGGCACGTGTATTTTTTTCACGTGGGTTGGGAAACACCCGTGCGTCATAGGCGCGCTTACGCGCCTGGCCCTTTGGACCAATGAGATCGCGTACGCGTGCTGACGCGCTCGCGCGGGAGGTTTATTTTTTCACGCGGGTTGGGAAACGGCCGTGCGTTATAGACGCGCTTACGCGCCTTGCCCTTTGGACCAATCATGCGGGTTGGGAAACGGCCGTGCGTTATAGACGCGCTTACGCGCCTGGCCCTTTGGACCAATCACGCGGGTTGGGAAACGGCCGTGCGTTATAGACGCGCTTACGCGCCTGGCCCTTTGGACCAATGAAATCGCGTACGCGTGCTGACGTGCTTACGCGGCCTTTCCTCGGATTCCACGCAGACGTGCATGATTTTCACGTGCCAATTCACTCCGTATCAAGCTGGCCACGCGTTCACACACGGAAGACCACGCTCCTGCCCCTAAGGCCGGAATCCTGCCCCCCAGAGCCCTGAGCACGCTCCCACCTGCCATCTGCTGCTGCCTGACTGCCTGCTGCCCACGTGCCCTGCTGTTTGCTGCCTGCACATCAGCCAGGGGTGCAGTTGCTGTGACCACCCCTGCTGGAACCAAAGACTCCCGACAGCCGTACCATCGCTCCACAGCCCAGCCCCAGGACCCAGTTGGCCACCCACTCCTGCCTCTGGGGTTGCCATGTCAGGGAGCACAACATCTGGCACTACTGGCAACCCCCGGCCAGGGAGGCAGAGGGGCACCAGCTTCAGTGCCACCGAAGTTGGTGTCCTGGTGGAGCGTGTCCTGGGGCAGTATGATGCCCTCTACGGACGGATGCGCCTCGACAAGGAAGGACGGACCAGGATCTGGACGGACATTGTGACTGCCATCAACGCAGAGGGGGTGGCAGTCCGAGAAGTCCGAGAAGTCAAGAAGCGCTGGGAGGACTACAGGTCCAGGACCCTGAACAAGGCCCGGCGCCTCGTGAAGGCAGTGGATGCCAAGGGGCGGCGGGGCCACTTGTCGCAAGATGAACTTCGGGTCCTGGAACGCATATCCCCAGCGCTCCATGTCCAGGTCCTTGGGAGGCAGACCCGTCTGGAGTCGAGCGGTGAGTGTACATGCATACTGATTGTAAGCTGTGTGTGTGGTGGTGTGCCAGGAGTGTGCATGTTGCACAGGTCTTTGTGTGGCCATGTATAAATGTGTGTGTGCAGGGCTGTGAGACAAGCACATGTGTGCCTGTGATGTGTGAGACAAGGATGGTGCATGTGTGTGTGTGTGTGCTTGCAGTGCAAATGCTTGTGTGTGGGCACATGTGTTTGACTGTGCATGTGAGTTGGCATGCTTGTGGTGTGACACATGGATGTTGATTCCAGGTGCATTAGTCTGCAGCGTGTGCGTGTGTGTAGTTGTGAAGGGTGCAACAGTGTTGCTACATGGATGCAGGTGACACTGTCATGTTGGAGAGTGAATTGCAAATGTGACATGGATGTTCATCTCATGACTGACAGTTTGCGGAGTGGTACACATGCTTGGATGTGTGCTTTGCATGTGTGCATGTGTATTTGAGTCCGTGTGTATCATGTGATGTGTGGCTCACCTTTGTCTGCTCATGCTGCTGTATGTGAATGTATGTAGCGGGCTGTAGCAATATGGCTGTTGAATGACTCATGTGTGTGCGTTGAGGAGACAAGTGTGTTGGGGATTGTGATGCCAGGTCTGGAGTATGACAATGCCACTCTTGTACAACTGTTATGTGTGTGAGTCAATTGTACAGTGTCCTGATGCCTGTCTCCTGTCTCTCCCTGCCTGCAGCGTCATCTGATGTGGAGGGCGGAGAAGGTGCTGTGGAGCACAGCAGCAGGGATGCCACCGCCAGCCGGAGACGCAAGGCCCGGCTCCCCTCCCCTGTTGTCATCTCGTCGGGGAGTGAGGAGTCCGGTGCTGTGTCCCAGGTCGCAGCTGCCGAGGGGAGGTCCAGGAGGCGCAGGAGGAAGTTGGACTCCTCGGCAGCAGAAGGGGCAGCTGAGACCCCACAGGGTTCCGCGGCGGAAGATGGCAGGGAGTCATCCAGGTTGGTGGTGGGTTTGGTGGAGGAGGAGGCCGTGCAAGGGACTGAGATTGGGTCTGGAGGTGGGCATTCCACTGGTGCTAGTGGTGCAGCACAGGGGCAGGGACAGGAGGCAGCACAGGCCGCCGCGGAGGTGCCTGTGTGTAATCCTGTCCCCGGTCCTGTGTCTGCATCATCTTGCACCAGCAGGGTTGCCCACGTCCGGACCCATTCTCAGGGAGACCAGGCTGTGTTCCTCCATACACTGGGCCTTGTTCCGACCCCCTCCTCACCTGAACCCCCTATGCGCCAGTCGTCCTCCGTGCCATCTTCCTACCCACCTGTCACCTGGGTGCCCTGTGGAGCTGCCTCTGACAATGGGGCCAAGCTGGTGGAGGACACATCCCTGCCCCAGTCGGGAGTCGTGAGTCCAGCAGGGGTGGCCACCGCAACAACAGCACCCCAAACAATGGAGGATGTGCAGGCAGCAGGTGTCAGGGCACCGGCACCAGCACGTCAGCAGCAGGAGGAAGAAGGTGGGAGCCTTGATGGCTCGGGGCCATCACCATCAGAGGGGCAGGCATCAGCCGGAGGGCAGGAGGACCCTGGACGTCAAGTGTCTTCCGTGTGGCAGCGGTTGGGCCATGCCATAGATGCGGAGCGGCGGCGGGCGGAAGAGGCGCGGCTCGCTATGGTCAGGGCGGAGAACTCCATGCGGAGGGCCCTGAGGCGGGCCGAGTGCCTCGAGGCCATCCGCAGGGAGTTGGAGGTGGGTATATCGGCGTCCCTGCGGACCCTCGGGGCTGTGGAACGGGGCCGCCTCCGGGACATCGAGCGGGAGTTCGATGATGCCCTGGCCCGGAACAACAATCAGTGAGCCGCAGGACTTGCCCGCCGCCTTTGTATATAGTTCTGTAGTTTAGTTGTAGTTAGGTTTCCTTTGTTTTAATGTTATTATTTGGTTGCCAAAGGACAATGCACCACATTTTTGTATATAGACATTTTCTTACTTAGTGTAAATAGTTAGGTTTCATTTATTAGGGCTCATGGACCCGGATCATCATGTTGATAGTTTGAGGGATGTTAATATTTGTTTGAATTTTTCACATGAGGCAATGTGTCTCTTCTTTCATTTGTACTTGGATTTGATTTTGGACTTTGACTTTGGACCCCTATTTTACTTAATTTTTGTTAATTAGTGTTCCTGATTTTTTTGGTTGTGCTTTTTTATTATTTAGTTTGCATTGCATGTTTATTGTTATTTTTTATTTTTACCATCCTTGTTTATTTTTAATACATTTTCATTTGATCCTTCAATGTGTTGTATCATCTCATTGCTTTCATGCATGACATGTGGGGTGTTTGGACCTTCACTTGCAACATCTGTGTGTGACAGACATGTGTTCATTCTTATGATTTACATTGGGTGTGTCACATGTCATTGTGTTTGATATGTGGGTGGATGGGATAGTTGTTTGGGAATTCTTGCAGGGCAGACTGTCCATTACGGTCATGATTGTGTGGGGTTGTGACCCAGGTGAAGGTGGACATGGATGGTACATGGGTGGGGGCCTTCTGGTAGGTGCCCCTGACTGCGGGGGGGGGGTGGTAGACATGGGTGGGGGCCTTCTGGCAGGTGCCCCTGACTGCGGGGGGGGTGGTGGTAGACATGGGTGGGGGCCTGCTGGAAGGTGCCCCTGACTGCGGGGGGGGGTGGGGGTGGTGGTAGACATGGGTGGGGGCCTTCTGGCAGGTGCCCCTGACTGCTGGGGGGGTGGGGGTGGTGGTAGACATGGGTGGGGGCCTGCTGGAAGGTGCCCCTGACTGCGGGGGGGGGGTGGGGGTGGTGGTAGACATGGGTGGGGGCCTGCTGGAAGGTGCCCCTGACTGCGGGGGGGGGTGGAGGGGGGTGGTAGACATGGGTGGGGGCCTTCTGGCAGGTGCCCCTGACTGCGGGGGGGGTGGGGGTGGTGGTAGACATGGGTGGAGGCCTTCTGGCAGGTGCCCCTGACTGCGGGGGGGTGGGGGTGGTGGTAGACATGGGTGGGGGCCTTCTGGCAGGTGCCCCTGACTGCTGGGGGGGTGGGGGTGGTGGTAGACATGGGTGGGGGCCTGCTGGAAGGTGCCCCTGACTGCGGGGGGGGGGTGGGGGTTGTGGTAGACATGGGTGGGGGCCTTCTGGCAGGTGCCCCTGACTGCTGGGGGGGTGGGGGTGGTGGTAGACATGGGTGGGGGCCTGCTGGAAGGTGCCCCTGACTGCGGGGGGGTGGGGGTGGTGGTAGACATGGGTGGGGGCCTGGTGGAAGGTGCCCCTGACTGCAGGGGGGGTGGGGGTGGTGGTAGACATGGGTGGGGGCCTTCTGGCAGGTGCCCCTGACTGCTGGGGGGGTGGGGGTGGTGGTAGACATGGGTGGGGGCCTGCTGGCAGGTGCCCCTGACTGCTGGGGGGGTGGGGGTGGTGGTAGACATGGGTGGGGGCCTGCTGGAAGGTGCCCCTGACTGCGGGGGGGTGGGGGTGGTGGTAGACATGGGTGGGGGCCTTCTGGCAGGTGCCCCTGACTGCGGGGGGGGTGGTGGTGGTGGGAGGCATGAGCAGGTGTGCAGGGTAGTCCCCTGTGGTGTGGGTTGCATGCAGGGGACGTGGAGGGTGTGAATGGAACACCTGTGAGGACCCACCCAGCAGAGCCGCGTGTGAAACTTCCCGCGCACCCCTGTAAATGACGTACCCTAGTTTTTCGCGTGTAGGATTTCACGCGCACCCCTGGAATTCCCGTAGCCTAGCTTTTCGCATGTGAAACTTCCTGCGCACCCCTGTAAATGACGTACCCTGGCTTTTCGCATGTGGAACTTCACACGCACCCCTGATATTGACGTGGCCAGGGCAATCGCATGTGGGACTTCCCCGCACCCCGGGATACACGTACCCAGGGCAATCGCGCGAGTGACTTCTCGCGCAACCCGTTGTACACACACGCGCGAATTTTTGAACAGTGGGTGTCCGTGTAAATGGCGTACACCTTTGCACATCATTTGTCCTTTGGGGTCACGGTATGGCCCATTGCTGTATGTGGGTGGTATTTGTTGGCGCAGGTTTTGGCGCACTTTCGTTAAGTGCGTCGGGACGCTACCGCCTGCTTACTTGTGGCGTACGTTTTTGGGCCTGTGCGCTGGTTTGATCGAGCGCTGTTTTGCCCTGTTCGAATCCATGAATACGTGTTGCCGGAGAGCGTGTGGGCGTTCCGCGCACTTGCCTCCTGTACTTCCCCGTGCCGCCCACATTCTTCCCCATTCCGAGTGTTGTGCCCCATTTTATTCCCCATTCCGAGTGTCCCGCCCTGTGTTCCGCCTACTTTAGAGCTGTGCGCTGCGCTCGGAGTGATAGCGCAGTGGCCGGGGCGCACGCCGTTGGTTGACCTGTGCGCCGGCGTGCGCCGCGCACTTTTTCAGCGCACGTCCTATGCTTTTCTTACGCACGGACTTCCATGAATCGACGTGCGCTGGTTTCCCTGCGCTTTTCGCTATTTTTCGGCGCAGCGCACGTATAGGCCCCTCTGCGCCGGAATTTTCGGCGCACATTTATTCCATGAATCGGCCTGTATGTCTTTCAGGACAGCAGAATTTGTGGAATTCTGCTGAAGCACACACCATACAGATATGGGCCTAGGGTGTCCAAGCCACCAAGGAAAACATGGAATCTTATGCATTCCTGAAAAGAGGACACCTGTGGGAATCCACAGAGGTCTGACTTGTGCAAATCGGCCCAGAATGTATTATCCAGAACCCGCGGCAAAGTCCGAAATGTGGCAAAAAAAACACAATTTCCGCATATTTCACTCAGCTCACCCACCGAAAACATGCTGCCAAAAACACATGGCCTACCTTCCCTCATTCCCACAGGTGTCCCAACGAAAACGGTACCTCACATGTGTGGGTGTAACTACCTGGGTGCCAAGGGGAAAACCGAAAACACGGCTAACCCCAAGTCTTTTCGGACAGCAGAATTTGTGGAATTCTGCTGAATCGCACACCATAGAGATATGGGCCTAGGGTGTCCAAGCCACCAAGGAAAACAGGGAACCCCAGGCATTCTCAAAACGAGGAAACCCATGGGAATCCACAGAGTCTGACTTGCGCAAATCGGCCCAGAATTTATTGCCCAGAACTCTCGGCAAAATTTGCAATGTGGCAAAAGAAACACAATTTCTGCACATTTCACTCGGCTCACCCATGGAAACACACCGCCAACAACACATGGCCTGCCTTCCCGCATTCCCACTGGTGTCCCGGCGAAAACGGTATCTCACATGTGTGAGTGCAGCTACTTGGGCGCCAAGGGGAAAGCCGAAAAACGTGGCTAACCCCAAGTCTTTTCGGACAGCAGAATTTGTGGAATTTTGCTGAAGCGTACACCATTCAGATATGGGCCTAGGGTGTCCAAGCTACCAAGGAAAACGGGGAACCCCATGCATTTCCAAAAAGCGGACACCCGTGGGAATCGGCAGAGGTCTGACTTGTGCAAATCGGCCCAGAATGTATTACCCAGAACCCACAGCAAAATCCAAAATGTGGCGAAAAAAAAACAATTTCCGCAAATTTCAATCGGCTCATCCACCGAAACATGCCGCCAACAACATATGGCATACTTTCCCACTTTCCCACAGGTATCCCGACAAAAACGGTACCTCACATGTGTGGGTGCGGCTACCTGGACACCAAGGGGAAAGCCGAAAATGCGGCTAACCCCCAGTCTTTTTGGACAGCAGAATTTGTGGAATGTAGCTGAAGCATACACCATACAGATATGGGCCTTGGGTTTCCAAGTCACCAAGGAAAACAGGGAATCCCATGTATTTTCGAAATGAGGACACCGGTGAGAATCCACAGGGGTCTGACATGCGTAAATCGGCCAAGAATTTATTATCCAGAACCCCTGACAAAATCTAAAATGTTGCAAAAAATATCACAATTTCCACACATTTCACTCGGCTCACCCACCGAAACACAACGCCAACAACACATGGCCTACCTTCCTGCATTCCAACAGGTGTCCGGACAAAAACGGTACCTCACATGTGTGGGTGCAGCTACCTGGGCGCCAAGGGTAAAGCCGAAAACGCGGCTAACCCCAAGTCTTTTCGGACAGCACAATTTGTGCAATTTTGCTGAAGCGCACACCATACAGATATGGGCCCAGGGTGTCCAAGCCACCAAGCAAAACAGGGAACCTCATGCATTTCCGAAAAGAGGACACCCATGGGAGTTCGCAGAGGTCTAACTTGCACAAATTGACACAGTATTTTTTACCCAGAACCCCCGGCAAAGTCTGAAATGTGGCAAAAGAAACACATATTCCGCACATTTCACTCGGCTCACCTAACGAAACACACTGCCAACAACACATGGCCTAGCTTCCCTCGTTCCCACAGGTGTCCCGATGAAAACGGTGCCTTACATGTGTGGGTGCAACTACCTTGGTGCCAAGGGGAAAGCCGAAAACACAGCTAACCCCAAGTCTTTTCGGACAGCAAATTTCTGGAATTCTGCTGAAGCTCACACCATACAGATATGGGCATAGGGTGTCCAAGCCACCAAGGAAAACAGGGAACCCCATGCATTCCCAAAAAGAGGACATCCATGGGAATCAACAGAGTTCTGACTTGCGCAAATCGGCCCAGAATGTATTACCCAGACCTCCTTGCAAAGTCCGCAATGTGGCAAACAAACCACAATTTCCGCAAATTTCACTCGGCTCACCCATCGAAACACACCGCCAACAACACATGGCCTACCTTCCCGCTTTCCCACAGGTGTGCCGACAAAAACGGTACCTCACATGTGTGACTGCAGCTACCTGGGTGCCAAGGGGAAAGCCGAAAACGTGGCTAACCCCAAGTCTTTTCGGACAGCAGAATTTGTGGAATTCTGCTGAAGCGCACACCATACAGATATGGGCCTACGGTGTCCAAGCCACCAAGGAAAACAGGGAACCCCATGTATTCCCAAAAAGAGGACATCCATGGGAATCAACAGAGTTCTGACTTGCGCAAATCAGCCCAGAATGTATTACCCAGACCTCCTTGCAAAGTCCGCAATGTGGCAAACAAACCACAATTTCCGCAAATTTCACTCGGCTCACCCATCGAAACACACTGCCAACAACACATGGCCTACCTTCCCGCTTTCCCACAGGTGTGCCGACAAAAACGGTACCTCACATGTGTGGCTGCAGCTACCTGGGTGCCAAGGGGAAAGCCGAAAACGTGGCTAACCCCAAGTCTTTTCGGACAGCAGAATTTGTGGAATTCTGCTGAAGCGCACACCATACAGATATGGGCCTATGGTGTCCAAGCCAACAAGGAAAACAGGGAACCCCATGCATTTCCAAAAAGAGGACATCCGTGGTAATCCGCTGAGGTCTTACTTGCACAAATCGGCCCAGAATGTATTACCCAGAACCCTGGCAAAGTCCGAAATGTGGCGAAAATAACTACAATTTCCGCACATTTCATTTGGCTCACCCACCGAAACACGCTGCCAACAACACATGGCCCACCTTCCCGCATTCCCACAGGCGTCCCGACACAAACGGTACCTCACATGTGTGGGTGCAGCTACCTGGGCGCCAAGGGGAAAGCCGAAAACGCAGCTAACCCCAAGTCTTTCAGGACAGCAGAATTTGTGGAATTCTTCTGAAGCGCACACCATACAAATATGGGCCTAGGGTGTCCAAGCCACCAAGGAAAACATGGAATCTTATGCATTCCTGAAAAGAGGACACCCTTGGGAATCCACAGAGGTCGAACTTGTGCAAATCGGCCCTGAATTTATTATCCAGAACCCCCGGCAAAGTCTGAAATGTGGCGAAAAAAACACAATTTCCGCATATTTCACTCAGCTCACCCACCGAAACATGCTGCCAAAAACACATGGCCTACCTTCCCTCATTCCCACAGGTGTCCCGACAAAAACGGTACCTCACATGTGTGGGTGCAACTACCTGGGTGCCAAGGGGAAAACCGAAAACACAGCTAACCCCAAGTCTTTTCGGACAGCAGAATTTGTGGAATTCTGCTGAATCGCACACCATAGAGTTGTTGGCCTAGGTGTCCAAGTCACCAAGGAAACAGGGAACCCCAGGCATTCCCAAAATGAGGAAACCCATGGGAATCCACAGAGTCTGACTTGCACAAATCGGGCCAGAATTTATTACCCAGAACTCTCGGCAAAGTCTGCAATGTGGCAAAAAAAATGCAATTTCCGCACATTTCACTTGGCTCACCCACTGAAACACACTGCCAACAACACATGGCCTGCCTTCCCGCTTTTCCACTGGTGTCCCAACGAAAACGGTACCTCACACGTGTGGCTGCAGCTACCTGGGCACCAAGGGGAAAGCCAAAAACGTGGCTAACCCCAAATCTTTTCGGACAGCAGAATTTGTGGAATTCTGCTGAAGCGCACACCATACAGATATGGGCCTAGGGTGTCCAAGCCAACAAGGAAAACAGGGATCTCCATGCATTCCCAAAAAGAGGACATCCGTGGGAATCCAATGAGGTCTGACTTGTGCAAATCGGCCCAGAATGTATTACCCAGAACCCCAGCAAAGTCTGAAATGTGGCGAAAAAACCACAATTTCTGCACATTTCACTCATCTCACCCACCAAAACACATCGCCAACAACACATGGCCTACCTTCCCGCATTCCCACAGGTGTCCCGACACAAACAGTGTCTCATATGTGTGGGTGCAGCTACTTGGGCGCCAGGGGGAAAGCCGAAAACACGGCTAACTCCAAGTCTTTTCGGACAGCAGAATTTGTGGAATTTTGCTCAAGCGTACACCATACAGATATGGGCCTAGGGTGTCCAAGCCACCAAGGAAAATGGGGAACCCCATGCATTTCCAAAAAGCAGACACCCGTGGGAATCCGCAGAGGTCTGACTTGTGCAAATCGGCCCAGAATGTATTCCCCAGAACCCCCAGCAAAATCCAAAATGTGGCGAAAAAAACACAATTTCCGCACATTTCAAACAGCTCACCCACCGAAACATGCTGCCAACAACACATGGCATACTTTCCCACGTTCCCACAGGTGTCCCAATAAAACTGGTACCTCACATGTGTGGGTGCAGCTACCTGGACACCAAGGGGAAAGCCGAAATTGCGGCTAACCCCAAGTCTTTTTTGACAGCAGAATTTGTGGAATGTTGGCCTAGGGTTTCCAAGTCACCAAGGAAAACAGGGAATCCCATGTATTTCAGAAAAGAGGACACTGGTGGGAATCCACAGGGGTCTGACATGCGTAAATCGGCCAAGAATTTATTACCCAGAAGCCCAGACAAAATCCAAAATGTTGCAAAAAAAAATCACTATTTCCGCACATTTCACTTGGCTCACCCACCGAAACACACCGCCAACAACACATGGCCTACCTTCTCTCATTCCCACAGGTTTCCGAACAAAAACGGTACCTCACATGTGTGGGTGCAGCTACCTGGGAGCCAAGGGGAAAGCCGAAATCGCGGCTAACCCCAAGTATTTTCGGACAGCACAATTTGTGCAATTTTGCTGGTGCTCACACATACAGATATGGGCCTAGGGTGTCGAAGCCAACAAGGAAAACAGGGAACCCTATGCATTCCCAAAAAGAGGACATCCGTGGGAATCCGCTGAGGTCTGACTTGCACAAATCGGCCCAGAATGTATTACCCAGAACCCTGGCAAAGTCCGAAATGTGTTGAAACAAAACTACAATTTCCGCACATTTAACTTGGCTCACCCACCGAAACTCGCTGCCAAAAACACATGGCCCACATTCCCACGTTCTCACTGGGGTCCCAACACAAACGGTACCTCACATGTGTGGGTGCAGCTACCTGGGCGCCAAGGAGAAAGCCCAAAACGCAGCTAAACCCAAGTCTTTCAGGACAGTCAGAATTTGTGGAATTCTGCTGAAGCGCACACCATACAGATATGGGCCAAGGGTGTCCAAGCCACCAAGGAAAGCATGGAATCTTATGCATTCCTGAAAAGAGGACACCTGTGGGAATCCACAGAGGTCTGACTTGTGCAAATCGGCCCAGAATTTATTATCCAGAACCCCCGGCAAAGTCCGAAAAATGGCGAAAAAACACAATTTCCGCATATTTCACTCAGCACACCCACCGAAAAATGCTGCCAAAAACACATGGCATACCTTCCCTCATTCCCACAGGTGTCCCGACGAAAACGGTACCTCACATGTGTGGGTGCAACTAGCTGGGTGCCAAGGGGAAAACCGAAAACACGGCTAACCCAAGTCTTTTCGGACAGCTGAATTTGTGGAATTCTGCTGAATCGCACACCATAGAGATATGGGCCTAGGGTGTCCAAGCCACCAAGGAAAACAGGGAACCCCAGGCATTCCCAAAACGAGGACACCCATGGGAATCCACAGAGTCTGACTTGTGCAAATCGGCCCAGAATTTATTACCCAGAACTCTCGGCAAAGTCTGCAATGTGGCAAAAAAAACACAATTTCGGCACATTTCACTCGGCTCACCCACGGAAACACACCGCCAACAACACATGGCCTGCCTTCCCTCTTTCCCACTGGTGTCCCAACGAAAACAGTACCTCACATGTGTGGCTGCAGCTACCTGGGCACCAAGGGGAAAGCCGAAAACGTGGCTAACCCCAAGTCTTTTCGGACAGCAGAATTTGTGGAATTCTGCTGAAGCGCACACCATACAGATATGGGCCTAGGGTGCCCAAGACAACAAGGAAAACAGGGAACCGCATGCATTCCCAAAAAGAGGACATCCGTGGGAATCCCCTGAGGTCTGACTTGTGCAAATCGGCCCAAAATGTATTACCCAGAACCCCCAGCAAAATCCAAAATGTGGCGAAAAAAACACAATTTCCGCACATTTGAATCGGCTCACCCACCGAAACATGCCGCCAACAACACATGGCATACTTTCCCATGTTCCCACAGGTGTCCCGACAAAAACGGTACCTCACATGTGTGGGTGCAGCTACCTGGACACTAAGGGGAAAGCTGAAAATGCGGCTAACCCCAAGTCTTTTTGGACAGCAGAATTTGTGGAATGTTGCTGAAGCACACACCATACAGATATGGGCCTAAGGTTTCCAAGTCACCAAGGAAAATAGGGAATCCCATGTATTTCCGAAAAGAGGACACAGGTGGGAATCCACAGGGGTCTGACATGCATAAATCGGCCAAGAATGTATTACCCAGAACCCCTGACAAAATCTAAAATGTTGGGAAAAAAATCACAATTTCTGCACATTTCACTCGTCTCACCCACCGAAACACACCGCCAACAACACATGGCCTACCTTCCTGCATTCCCACAGGTGTCCGGACAAAAACAGTACCTCACATGTGTGGGTGTAGCTACCTGGGCGCCAAGGGGAAAGTCGAAAATGCGGCTAACCCCAAGAATTTTCAGACAGCACAATTTGTGCAATTTTGCTGAAGCGCACACCATACAGATATGGGCCCAGGGTGTCCAAGCCACCAAGGAAAACAGGGAACCCCATGCATTTCTGAAAAGAGGACACCCATGGGAGTCCGCAGAGGTCTAACTTGCACAAATAGGCACAGTATTTATTACCCAGACCTCCCGGGAAAGTCCTCAATGTGGCAAACAAACCACAATTCTGCACATTTCACTCGGCTCACCCACCGAAAAACACCGCCAACAACACATGGCCTACCTTCCCGCTTTCCCACCGTTGTCCTGATGAAAACGGTCCCTCACATGTGTGGCTGCAGCTACCTGGGCACCAAGGGGAAAGCCGAAAACGTGGCTAACCCCAAGTCTTTTCGGAAAGCCGTGTTTTTGGCTTTCCCCTTGGCGCCCAAGTAGCTGCTTGCACACATGTGAGGTACCGTTTGTGTCGGGATTCCTGTGGGAACGCGGGAAGGTGGGCCATGTGTTGTTGGCAGCGTGTTCCGGTGGGTGAGCCAACTGAAATGTGCGGAAATTGTGGTTTGTTTGCCACATTTCGGACTTTGCCAGGGTTCTGGGTAATACATTCTGGGCCGATTTTTGCAAGTCAGACCTCAGCGGATTCCCACGGATGTCCTCATTTTGGGAATGCACGGGGTTCCCTGTTTTCCTTGTTGGCTTGGACACCCTAGGCCCATTTCTGTATGGTGTGCGCTTCAGGACATCCGTGGGAATCCGCTGAGGTCTGACTTGCACAAATCGGCCCAGAATGTATTACCCAGAACCCTGGCAAAGTCTGAAATGTGGCGAAACAAAACTACAATTTCCGCACATTTAACTTGGCTCACCCACCGAAACACACTGCCAACAACACATGGCCCACATTCCCACCTTCCCACTGGGGTCCCAACACAAACGGTACCTCACATGTGTGGGTGCAGCTACCTGGGCGCCAAGGAGAAAGCCCAAAACGCAGCTAAACCCAAGTCTTTCAGGACAGTCAAAATTTGGGGAATTCCGCTGAAGCGCACACCATACAGATATGGGCCAAGGGTGTCCAAGCCACCAAGGAAAGCATGGAATCTTATGCATTCCTGAAAAGAGACCACCTGTGGGAATCCACAGAGGTCTGACTTGTGCAAATCGGCCCAGAATTTATTATCCAGAACCCCCGGCAAAGATGAAAAATGGCGAAACAAACACAATTTCCGCATATTTCACTCAGCACACCCACTGAAAAATGCTGCCAAAAACACATGGCATACCTTCCCTCATTCCCACAGGTGTCCCGACGAAAAAGGTACCTCACATGTGTGGGTGCAACTACCTGGGTGCCAAGGGGAAAACCGAAAACACGGCTTACCCAAGTCTTTTCGGACAGCTGAATTTGTGGAATTCTGCTGAATCGCACACCATAGAGATATGGGCCTAGGGTGTCCAAGCCACCAAGGAAAACAGGGAACCCCAGGCATTCCCAAAACGAGGACACCCATGGGAATCCAAAGAGTCTGACTTGTGCAAATCGGCCCAGAATTTATTACCCAGAACCCTCGGCAAAGTCTGCAATGTGGCAAAAAAAACACAATTTCCGCACATTTCACTCGGCTCACCCATGGAAACACACCGCCAACAGCACATGGCCTGCCTTCCCTCTTTCCCACTGGTGTCCCAACGAAAACAGTACCTCACATGTGTGGCTGCAGCTACCTGGGCACCAAGGGGAAAGCCGAAAACGTGGCTAACCCCAAGTCTTTTCGGACAGCAAAATTTGTGGAATTCTGCTGAAGCGCACACCATACAGATATGGGCCTAGGGTGCCCAAGACAACAAGGAAAACAGGGAACCGCATGCATTCCCAAAAAGAGAACATCCGTGGGAATCCCCTGAGGTCTGACTTGTGCAAATCGGCCCAAAATGTATTACCCAGAACCCCCAGCAAAATCCAAAATGTGGCGAAAAAAACACAATTTCCGCATATTTGAATCGGCTCACCCACCGAAACATGCCGCCAACAACACATGGCATACTTTCCCATGTTCCCACAGGTGTCCCGACAAAAACGGTACCTCACATGTGTGGGTGCAGCTACCTGGACACTAAGGGGAAAGCTGAAAATGCGGCTAACCCCAAGTCTTTTTGGACAGCAGAATTTGTGGAATGTTGCTGAAGCACACACCATACAGATATGGGCCTAAGGTTTCCAAGTCACCAAGGAAAATAGGGAATCCCATGTATTTCCGAAAAGAGGACACAGGTGGGAATCCACAGGGGTCTGACATGCGTAAATCAGCCAAGAATGTATTACCCAGAACCCCTGACAAAATCTAAAATGTTGGGAAAAAAATCACAAATTCTGCACATTTCACTCGTCTCACCCACCGAAACACACCGCCAACAACACATGGCCTACCTTCCTGCATTCCCACAGGTGTCCGGACAAAAACAATACCTCACATGTGTGGGTGTAGCTACCTGGGCGCCAAGGGGAAAGTCGAAAATGCGGCTAACCCCAAGTATTTTCAGACAGCACAATTTGTGCAATTTTGCTGAAGCGCACACCATACAGATATGGGCCCAGGGTGTCCAAGCCACCAAGGAAAACAGGGAACCCCATGCATTTCTGAAAAAAAGACACCCATGGGAGTCCGCAGAGGTCTAACTTGCACAAATAGGCACAGTATTTATTACCCAGACCTCCCGGGAAAGTCCGTAATGTGGCAAACAAACCACAATTTCTGCACATTTCACTCGGCTCACCCACCGAAAAACACCGCCAACAACACATGGCCTACCTTCCCGCTTTCCCACCGTTGTCCTGATGAAAACGGTACCTCACATGTGTGGCTGCAGCTACCTGGGCACCAAGGGGAAAGCCGAAAACGTGGCTAAACCCAAGTCTTTTCGGACAGCAGAATTTGTGGAATTCTGCTGAAGCGCACACCATACAGAAATGGGCCTGGGGTGTCCAAGCCAACAAGGAAAACAGGGAACCCCGTGCATTCCCAAAATGAGGACATCCGTGGGAATCCGTTGAGGTCTGACTTGCACAAATCGGCCCAGAATGTATTACCCAGAACTCTGGCAAAGTCCGAAATGTGGCAAACAAACCACATTTTCCGCACATTTCAGTTGGCTCACCCACCGAAACACGCTGCCAACAACACATGGCCCACCTTCCTGCGTTCCCACAGGAATCCCGACACAAACGGTACCTCACATGTGTGCGAGCAGCTACTTTGGCGCCAAGGGGAAAGCCAAAAACACGGCTAACCCCAAGTATTTTCGGACAACAGAATTTGTGGAATTCTGCTGAAGCGCACACCATACAGATATGGGCCTAGGGTGTCCAAGACACCAAAGAAAACAGGGAACCCCATGAATTTCTGAAAAGAGGACACAAGTGGGAATCCGCAGAGGTCTGACTTGCGCAAATCGGACCAGAATGTATTACCCAGAAAGCCGCCAAAGTCCGAAATGTGCCGAAAAAAACTCAATTTCCGCACATTTCACTTGGCTCACCCAGAGAAACACACCGCCAACAACACTACTTTCCTGTATTTCCACAGGTTTCCTTACGAAAATGATACCTCAAATGTGTGGGTACAGCTACCTGGGCACGAAGGGTAAAGCCTAAAATGCGGCTAACCCCCAGACTTTTCGGACAGCAGAATTTGTGGAATTTTGCTCAAGCGTACACCATACAGATAAGGGCCTCGGGTGTGCAAGCCACCAAGGAAAATGGGGAACCCCATGCATTTCCAAAAAGAGGACACCTGTGGGAATCCGCAGAGGTCTGACTTGCGCAAATCGGCCTAGAATGTATTACCCAGAACCCCCAGCAAAATCCGAAATGTGGGGAAAAAACTTAATTTCCGCACATTTCACTCGTCTCACCCACCGAAACACACCGCCAATAACACATGGCCTACCTTCCCGCATTCCCACAGGTGTCCGGACAAAAAAAGTACCTCACATGTGTAGGTGCCGCTACCTATGCCAAGGGAAGTTTGGTAAACAAATAAAAAGATTGAAAATTGTAGGCTGTACTTTAGGGGGGCTGAGGGACACCCTAAGCCGCCAGGCAATTTTGTAATGTAAAGAGGGGTGCACCTCTTCACTCCCACCCCAAATAGAGGGGTGGGCCATCTCATGTAGCCCTCCGTGGGGTCAGAAAAGGGGGGCCTGTCATTCACGCCTCCCTGGGGTCAGGTGTCCCTTCTGAGGAGCACATATGTGCACCCAGGGGGGGCTGCATGACATGGCCCCCACTCCATTGTGGTTGGGGGCGAGGGTCACCACCCCTTTCCATTACAACATTAGTCAGCCATTTGTGGTGCTCCACAGCCCCCCTTAAAATGCTATCTACCATTTTCACTTTTTTGCTTTGTTTACCCAACTCCCCTTGGCGCAGATGGGCACAATAGTGTGCCATTCTGCCCCAGGGTACCCAAAACCTACTTCCCCACCCATTGAGGGGCCTGTCCAACATTTTGTGGTAGCCCTCTCTGCCCCCACCCCAAATGCATGGGGGGTACCTCATGCAGGCCTCCCTGGGCTTCCTACGAACGGCCTCATGAGGTGCCCCATCCATTTCCGGTGGGGGGGAGAGGGCCATCAAAAAGCATGGGACAGGCCCCCCATTGGGTGGGGCAGTAAGGTTTGGACACCCTGTGGGCAGTTTGGCACACCAATGTGCCCATCTGCACCAAAGGAAGTTCGGTAAAGAAATAAATAAATTGAAAATAATAGGCTGCACTTTAGGGGGGCTGAGGGACACCCTAAACCGCCAGGGAATTTTGTAATGTAAAGGGGGGTGCACCTCTCCACCCCCACCCCAAATAGAGGGGTGGGCCATCTCATGTATCCCTCCCTGGGGGCAAATAAGGAGGGGCCTGTCATGCACTCATCCCTGGGGTCATGTGTCCCTTCCTTGGAGCAGATATCTGCCCCCAGGAAGTGTTGCATGACATGGCCCCCACTCCATTTTGGGTGGGGGGAAGAAGGCCACCAACCTTTCCCATTAGAATATTCCACGGCAGTTTGGGGTGCCCCACAGCCCCCCTAAAATGCTGTCTATCATTTTCACTTTTTTGCTTTGTTTACCCAGCTCCCCTTGGCACAGATGGGCACAATAGTGTGCCATTCTGCCCCAAGGGTGCCCAAAACCTGCTGCCTCACCCATTGGGGGGCCTGTCTGACATTTTGTGGTGACCTTCTCCTCCCCGACCCCAAATGGATGGAGGGGGCACCTCATGCAGGCCTCCCTGAGGCTCCTACGAACGGCTGCATGAGGTGCCCCCCCACTCCATTTGGGGTGGAGGGAGAGGGCCACCAAAAAGCACGGGACTGGCTCCTCAGTGGGTGTGGCAGTAAGGTTTGGGCACCCTGGGGGCAAATTAGCACACCAATGTGCCCGTCTGCGGCAAGGGAAGTTTGGTAAACAAAGAAAAAAATTGAAAATGGTAGGCTGCACTTTAGGGGGGCTGAGGGACACCCTAAACTGTGGGGGAATTGTGTAACATAAAGGGGGTGAACCTCTCCACCCCACCCCAAATGGAGGGGTGGGCAATCTCATGTAGCCCTTCCTGGGGGCAAATAAGGATGGGCATGTCATGCACTCCTCCCTGGGTCAGGTTTCCATTCCTAGGAGCAGATATCTGCCTCCCGGGAGGGCTGCATGACATGGCCCCTACTCCATTTTGGGTGGGCGGGAGAGGGCCACCAACCCTTCCCATTACAAAATTCCCTGGTGATTTTTTCGCATTGTGACATCCGTGCAGTGTTCTGCCTCATGAATCAGTACATTATGGTATGCCGGTACTGCTGGAGCCAGCATATGTTTTCCAACTTGCTAATCACTACTGAGTTGGACATGCTTTTTTCACTCCTGGGGTCTGCTTTATGTCCTAAAGGTTAGACAGCTCCACAGGCATACTCCTTGGTAGTCCTGCTCGAAACCAGCTGACAATTAACCCCTTAAGTGCCAAGGACGAAGTATCTTGTCCTTGGGATTACCTCCCTGTTGCCAAGGACGAGATACCTCGTCCTTTTTGGCACTTCATTTTGTGTGATCCCTGCAACGCAGGGATCACACAAAACAGTAATCCAACCCACGGGCTATGTGAGGGGGAGGTCCCCCCCTCACTGCCAGGGGGTTGGATTACATTCAGTTTCACGTCGGCGTGCGTTAGCATTTTCACCGTGGCAGCCATTTAGGACTGTTCCAGCTTTACAGGGGTGACGCCCTTGTGCTACTTTGGGAGGCACACATGCCAAAATCTGCCCTTTACACTACCTTGCCCAATTGACATGGTAGGGTGGGGATTAGCCAATCAGGTAGTGTGGGTGTGTTTAACAGGAAGGGGAGGTGAAACTGTTGTACATTATACTCTGCATACTTAGGGTGGCTGACATGGTGAAACGCATTGGGCCTCATTACGACCCAGGCGGTAAGTTACCGCCTGGGTCGTACCTTTACCACCATGGCGTAAACTACGTTTACGCCATGGTGGTTGGCGGACTTACCGCCCCATTCCGAGGTTGGCGGGGCGGTAAGTCCCCAATCCCCATTTACCCTTCCCCATTCCCATTTTTGCCCCATAGGGCATAATGGGAGTGGGGAAGGCGTTAATTACGCCACCGTAAATTACGGTGGCGTAATTAACAACAAGGTCCCTTAGCGCCATGGATTTTAACACCTGCTAAAAGCAGGTGTTAAATCCTCCATGGCGCTAAGGGACCTTGGAATCAGGCGGTAAGGGTCGGCGCTGTTTACGCTGCCGTAAACCCCTTACCGCCTGGGTCGTAATGAGGCCCATTGTGTTTACTGTAGGTGATCCCTTTGCCATAGATCTGTACAACTATGCCCTGCAAAGACACTTTGATGGCAATTTGGGTTTGGAAGGAGTAGACGCATTGTGGAACACTGTGTATGAGTGAAATTTCACTGATCTGCATGTACTTTGTAAAGACCTCACCACTTTTTCAGTAGTAGATATTATCGTCATCCATTACGGCGGCATGCATATGGGTTACCTGGCTAGCTCAGATTTGTTCCATAGACTGAGCAGATTGCTGGATGTCGTGAAGGCGCTTTTTCCCACCGCCAAGGTGCAGTTCTCATCCATAATACCACGAAAAGTATGGCCCACTGCTCATGGATGTTGTTCCGAGCCAGATGCAGGAAGCTGTCTCATCAACAGAAGCATGTATACTTTTTTGTCTACTTGTGGAATGTTCTTCTGCAACAATGACCTCATTAGTTGTGGAAAGGCTGTGTTTTTCCAAAAATATGGCATTTGTTGTCATCCATTGGCAATGCAGTTTTGTTTGCTTGTCTAAAGGATGCGGTGAAGAGTTTACTATACTAACGTGAGCACAATAAAACACAAAAGCTAATAAAAAACAAAAAAAGGTGTTTCTGTAGAAGCAACTAAACCAAAAAAAGTCATGCTCTTTTAAGAGTCGCCCCTTACCACAAACTCCCCCTACCCTGGTTGCAAGTTATTCCTCCTCGCCCGCACGCAGCATGAAAGCCACATAGAATGATTTTGCCGGTGGTGGCCATGAAAATGGAACTGTGGGGATTGTCCAATCAGATGCTTAGGGTGTGCGGCAATAGGAAGAGGGACTCCTGCTTCTCTCGGGCCCGGCCCTCAACGTACTTGGGGACCCGCATGTGCAACATTCAGTGCATCTCACCATGCTGGCCTATGGAAATGGGACTGTTGCGATTGTCCTATCAGGTGGTGCTTAGGGTCTGTGTCACAGGAAAGCACGCCAATAGGAAGAAGGACTCCACCCGCTTTACTGGGGTGCAGCCCTTGCGATATTTGGAGAAAGGCATGTGCCAAATTCTGCGCTTCTCAGCATGCTGGCCAATGGAAATGGGACTATGGCCTTTGGCGAATCAGGTGCTCTGGGTGTGCATCACAGGAAATGGCGGCATTCACTTTTTCCATTACTTTGTGTACTGCGGCTGGTAAACTTGGCAAGATGCACAGTTTCCATTGTGGGTGATGGCTTTGTGGAAGATCTGTTCACTGTACGTGTTGTGATTGTGCACTTTGGAGCCTTCTTTATGGGTTACATGCCTTGTTCCTGTGTGTTCCATCAACTGAAGATTATGATGAATGCAGTGCAGCACATTTTTGCTACTACCGAGGTGCCTTTCTCATGTATACCCCTGAGAATAGTGTGGAAGTATTCCAATGATTCCTGTCGCCAGCCAGAGGTCGGAAGGGGTCTCATCAACAGAAGCATGTGTGACTTCCTGAGTGCTGATTGGATGCTCTCCTGAGAGAATAAGAACATTGGTTCGCGATACACACACATTTTCAAGGCAAATGGCATGTCTTTGTCACACAGTGGAAATGAAATGTTGTTTCACAATCTACACACTGCACTGAATACCCTATTGTAAGAATGTGAGCTGACGTTGAAAACACACTTTTATGTATAAAACCGCAAAAAAGTGTTTCTAGGGAGGCATCCTTAAAAAAAAAAATAATAAGTTCTTTTAAGAGCCACATAACTAACGACATCTGCTCCCCTGGTCCAAAGTTATTCCCCCACTCCCGCGCGGGCACAGCATGGAAGGTCCGCGAATATCGCGACAGTTGCAGGGTGGCACCTGTTACATACGCCTCTTTTGCAGATGACGGCCATAGAAATGGGCCTGCAGGGGCTACGGGTTTGGGCAATAAAGTTTGTGGGTGTGGTGTGTCAGACAGACTGTGCTACACAGTGTATTTGTCAACAGAAATGCAGAGGGTGCCGTTGTGGCTGTGTGTTTCATGAGGCACAGCATGTGGGTTTTAGGGGATTCCGACATATATTGACTGAAAGTGAATGGAAAACACTGTGCAGTGGCTACTTATTTTGCAATCTATTATTTGCATGTGTAGTGCTGTGGAGTAGCTACAATGAAGTGCCTGATTTTGGTTTCCCTGTGTGACACTGTTGACATGCAATCACGCCAATATAATTGTTGTTCATTGTGCAGGGAAAATTGCACAGCCTGTTACACGAGTTTCAGTGCCGTTTGCGATGAAGCAGGCACTTGCCCAGTTCATGCGTCTGTTTCCGATCTCTTGCATACGTTTCTATCACATTATGCAGCCACCGATGTGGCAGCGTCATTTTCTATTTGGTCCTTGAATGAAGACAGTGTGGTACATTGTAAAAAAGTGTATTTCTGCTTTTGTTCGACATGTGCCAATGGCATACTTCGACCATGGGAATATGACATTTCACAGCACAAATACTTTTCCCCAGCTATAACGTTCATCTTACTATGCCAGCCATCCCGATTTTTGCACACCCCATCTAAATTGGCTTGGTGCCCTTCTTGAAAGTAGTGATATTTTTTTGTAGCTAGTGTTGCGCTGTGACTCTCTTGAAAACGCTCTGCAACACATAAAAAAAGCTCTTTGTACAGCGACCCCCTTTCTAACTGATTAAACTACAGTGTTTACCACACTGCCATGCCTCTGGCCCTGGATGCGTGCATTGGCAATTACGTTGTATATCTGTGAAAGGTGCTTCCTTTATTTACATTTTTTCCTTTCCCAGTTCATTTATACTTATTATGGTGTTCTCACACACGCCACAGAAGGAATGGCAGGAAAGGTCCAGTACAGAAGGGGCAGCACCTGCCTGGATACTATAGGGGACATGCCGGGAGATGTAATTATTTGGGTGGCCCTCACCTACATGGTGCCAGTCATTGTAATACTCCCATAAGGTCCGTTCCCACCTACTTCCAAGTACCTTCCCACTGTACAGTAGCGCATTTCAGTACATTCACAATACAATGCCCTTTGCCGGGTAAGGGTCTGTAGCGCGGCATATGGTTTGCAAAGGTTGTTTTACAGCTCTGCTGCTCTACACGGGTGCCCCTCTTGTTTCCCGCAGCAGATGTGGGAAATGCTGTACATGAAAGTACCCTACATAATTGTTGGAATGGCAGTAGCCTGCCCACTGGTCCCTTGTGCTTTCATTTCAGTTGTCGTCACATGCAGTACTAACACTTTATGCTACGCCATTAGTGTTAGGGGTAGCATTCACGGATATACGTACATTGTGGAATCCAAGAATGTTTACAACAACGCTCAACACAGCTTCATTACGTGCAGCAGGAAGCCATTTATTCTGTGTGACTCATGCAGTTACAGTGCTTTTCTAACCACCACTAATGTTGTTTGCACTCTGCATATTCTGCTGTTTCCTTACTTGCCTTTACATGCTCTAGTATGTGCGTGAGGAAGGTGCACCAGCTTTGCCATTTTGCAGACTTTGTACACACCCACGTGACACTGCAGGTTGCTGTTCCTTGTTTACCAGTGGCGGTTATACAGTTAGGAGTACTTTAGGCACAGATTGGTAGGTTTGCAGAGCCACTCACGAAGTCGGCAGCAGTACTTTAAATGAGGTAGCCTACTGCATGAATCCGTAGGGCTGGCGACAGGGGCGGTGTTACCAGCATACAGTGGATGACCTATGCATGGGTCTTGGTATGGAGCGGAAACACGTGTGCTTCGACAACTACTTAAAAGTGCATTCAAAGATGCAGACATGAGCCCACTAATGGAGTCCTACGGATACTTGCAGTGTGATTTCACATACGCCAACCAGGTGCAGTGTCCCTAGGAAACATCCATATTGCTCATCTGTAGTCATCTAAGCCAGTAGTGTGCGGCCCAGATTTATAATGCACTGTTAACACAAAAAGAGAGCTTACTGACACACTAAACAACATTTACCATGTACATCTGTAATTGCTACAATACACCAACACTATTCGGAAAAGTAAGAGGTAGCGCAAATGGATACATACATCAGACAATTTGCCCTTTCCACATGTTTATCATGAGGAGAACCAAGGAATCAGTAACAAACAGTTGTTAACGGGACGTTATGGTTATGCTGCTGTACCAAATAGCTATCCTCTTTACAGAAAACACTATGCTAAAGCAATGTTCTGATTACAGTGCCCTACTAAAAACCTATGAAATTCACTAACAAAAACATTGTTAAAGGGACGTTATGGTTAAGTTTCACTAGCAAAAACCAATGAAATTCAATGGAAAAACGTTGTTACAGGGACCTTATATTTACATATAAAACCAAAAAAAAAAAACAATTCAACAGTTATGGTAAGCTAATTTGATTATTTTTTTACTTTTTTTTTTATTTACTTGTGTTTAATCTGCGATTTTTACAAGACTGCTTGAATGTCAGGTAGAGGAAAAGGTAGAAGAAGACGAAAAAGAAACAGCAATAGTCAAAGAAACGACAGTGTGGGAGAAGTTAAAGAATGAAGAAGAAAGTTGTAGTAGACAATTATTTCATCGCAGTCCTTCACTAGTTAATCTTTTTTAATGCTATGTCTAGCAGCTTAACAGTTGCCAAAGTCCATTTTGTGGTCTCCCCCGAGATGAAACGGTTCCACACGGTGTCTTCTTCCGCACTTAACAAACCTGTTAGAAGGGGTGACAGGTATGACAAACTTTCTTGTCTCATTTTTGGACATGTCATCACCAAATGTCTTAGAGTTTCAGGCTGCTCAGTACTCTAACACAGGCGACATCCATTAGTGCCAGTAGAGAATCTAATGGCCAAAATTGAATGTGTCATTGACAGGTTCAGTCGTACTTTCATAAATGTTTTCCGCAAGGTTTTATTCAGAAATTTACATAGTATTTCAGTGGGACTTTTACTTTGTTGAAAGTAGAGGGAAGATGGGCTAACAGTTTGTTTTCCTTTGCTTTCTCGTTTGTGTCAATCCAGTCTTTGTTTTCCATTTTAACTTTTACTCTTTGCAGATTATGTTTCAAGTCTTCATCTGTGCATGCAACGTCATTCAGTTTCGCTTTTTGTGATTCCACGCATGTATTTAGCGCTTTACACTTTCCGCCTTTCATTTCTTTTGCTACCAGTTTATAGATTGGCAGTGTATCTGTCAACAGTGTTTTTCGGAATAGTTGCATTGAACTCTGCTCCACGGTAGAGGCTAATGATAAGAGGCCCAACTCGCGCCTGTTAGCTGCCATAGACGTCGATTTGGGAACTCCCAAGACTGCCTTCCATAGCAGACCTTCCAGTTTTGTCCATATCGAAGTTGCCATGTTTAAGGTGGCGTCCATTCCATATATGAGCGAAGGCACTACTTTAGTCTTGTAAAATTGAATGGTTGGGAGAAGTGAAAATCTGCCGAATTTAATATCAATGGCTCTTGCTTGTGCAGTCAGAAGCTTCCCTTTTTCCCATAGAGTCTTCTGCATCATGGTTTCCAGTGTAGATCCATCGATTATCACTCCTTAGGATTTGAAGTGGGTCACAACTTCAATTTTGGTTTGTCTAGGAAAGAGTTCAGCTTCCCGTTTACTGTCTTTGTGCTTTTCGAGTTTTTTTCCTGCATTTTATCCATAACCAAAATGTTTGTTTTTGTTTTGTTGATTTCCAAGTTGTTTTCTTCGATGTACCATGCTAGGTTTCTTAGTTTACATTGTAGACCGATTTGGGTTTGATCTACTAAAACCAAATCATCAGCATATAGGGTTCTTGAGACTGCTGTTTTGCCAATTTTGGGGGGAAATGCCCTGATCTTTCCTTCTAAGTTTTTATAATCTCCTACGAAGGCGATGAAAAGTGCCGGGGCTACAGGGCAACCTTGCTTCACTCCTCGGTTAGCCGATATTTCATCAGACAGGACGCCTTGTCGGTTTAGCCGGACGTGTAGATTTGTGTTTGAATAAAGAGCGGTCACTGGCTCCAGAATTGAATTTGGACAGTCCCAGTCTTTCAGTTTCAACCATAGTTTTGTTCAGTCGAATTTGTCAAAGGCTTGTGATAAGTCGACAAAGGCTAGGTAGACTTTGGGTGCCCCTGACTTGACGTTTGACTTTAGTATATTCAAAAGCAGGATGTTTACAGCTGTACTTCCATGTTTCTGGAAACCCATTTGAAAGTCTTCTACACATGGCGCGTTTCTGGCCCATTGCCGGAATATGGGCAGCAAAAGTGTTGCGTAGATCTTACCAATTATATCTAGGAGCGTAATTGGTCGATAGCTCCCAGGGTCTTCTCTGCACCCTTTTTTGTAGATCAGTACGACTACTGCTTGGAGCCAGGAATCGGGGATCATTTTACTTTTCCGCTATGCTCAAAAATGTTGATAATTACGGCGGCCCATTCAAGCCATCACGGCACGGAGCTCTGGAAGCTTTTAAATTGAGTATGACTTTTTTGATCTCCTGTACATTTGTCAAGTCTGCCCATGTTGTTAGTGTGTCCAGGTCGAGGATTCGGGAGCTGGGTGCAGGGAGATCAAACAAAGCTGAGAAATGGGTTATCCATTTAGCTTCTGAGACAGCTCGTTTGTGGACTGGGTGTTCGTCCTTTTGATTAATGACCAGAAGTCACGTTATTTGTTTGTGCTTAATGTCCTTAACATTTCCTAAGAATCTTGTTGGTATAGTGTGAGTCTGTGATGTTTTAGCCATGTAGTATATGCCTTTGATTCGTTTTGAAAGGCCGACCACGCTTCTGCTGTGTTTGTTGTTTTAGCTGTTCTTTTCAGTTTCCGTATGCGTCTTCTTTTCAAGACCACACTCTTGTTGTATGCATGTTTAAATTGACCTAATTTGATTTTGATTTTGTACATTTGTAACGCGCACCGGACAAATTCACGAATTGGGCGCAGATGTATTGATTGCCATTAGACTATGGGCCTCATCACGAGTTGGGCAGTAGTTTAGCGCCAGCGCTAATAACCCTACCGCCAAACCCCCCGGCGCTATTAGCGCTGGATCACGGGTCTGGCGGAAGGGTTATTGCCCATTCCCCATTGGGCCCATTCGGGAATTCCTCATTCCCCATTGGGCCCAATGGGGAAAATTTGTGCCGAAAATCAACAATTTTGCTGCAGATTTCCCCCCAGCTCAGAGCTGGGGGGAAATACACCAAAGCCATGATCTGGTGGACCCTTAAATGCGGCGGTAATAGCGCTACCGCCGCATTTAAGGGTTACCGCCAGACTCGTGATGAGGCCCTATGTCTTGATCCACTTAAACATATGTTTATGGAAGCTGATCCTCGCTCGAAGCAGTGTAAAACTGCTTTCATCCGCCGGTAGGCGGAACCGCCGGTGGCCAGCACGAAGGCCACACAAAGGCCTGTTCCTGCGCCTGTGCCCCCATTCCATCCTTCCTCGCTGAGGGTAGAGGGCAGGAGCCCCCCTCCCATCTACTCTACGCACACAGAGTGCATCCCAGAACCTCGTCGGCACCATCGAAGGGCCTGCCTGACCCTGTCTTCAAGGGTGCCTGACTCCCGCATGCCGGGCGCCGCGCGGCACGAAAGCGAGGCTGATCCTCGCTCGAAGCAGTGTAAAACTGCTTTCATCCGCCGGTAGGCGGAACCGCCGGTGGCCAGCACGAAGGCCACACAAAGGCCTGTTCCTGCGCCTGTTACGCGTATGGGAGCGCGGCGTGGCCACCCCCCCTGCTCAATTCAACCTCCCCGACCGCCTTTCCGCAAAGTCTGAGGCAAGCTATCGCAAGCATGTTTCAAAATACCCTCTTTCATACTAGGTGAACCCACTGTAAGTTCTTCGCCCCTGTCCTGGCTCCTTTTCTGACATTGCAATGATACGACTCCCCCTCAGTCGCCTTTACCTGTACTCCATTTTCCACTTGGTCCGTCATTTCAAGGAGTAGAATCACGCATGCCAGTACCGGGGACACTACTGTAGGCATGTACTCTGGGCCACTATTATTTGAATGTGTTTCATGCCTCCCTTGAATCTCTCGAACCTTAGTATATCATAAGTATTTTGTGCCTTATGTGCCTTAAGGTCGCTTACAGACCACTTCAATTGTGTTGTGCCTTATGGTCGCTTACAGACCATTTCAATTGTGTTGTGCCTTATGGTCGCTTACAGACCATTTCAATTGTGTTGTGCCTTATGGTCGCCTACAGACCATTTCAATAGTGTTGTGCCTAAGGTCGCCTACAGTCCATTTCAATTGTGTTGTGCCTTAAGGTCGCTTACAGTCCATCTCAATTGTGCTTTGCCTTAAGGTCGCTTTCAGACCATTTCAATTGTGTTGTGCCTTATGGTCGCTTACAGACCATTTCAATTGTGTTGTGCCTTATGGTCGCTTATAGACCATTTCAATTGTGTTGTGCCTTATGGTCGCCTACAGACCATTTCAATTGTGTTGTGCCTAAGGTCGCCTACAGTCCATTTCAATTGTGCTTTGCCTTAAGGTCGCTTTCAGACCATTTCAATTGTGTTTTGCCTTATGGTCGCTTACAGACCATTTCAATTGTGTTGTGCCTTATGGTCGCTTACAGACCATTTCAATTGTGTTGTGCCTTATGGTCGCCTACAGACCATTTCAATTGTGTTGTGCCTAAGGTCGCTTACAGTCCATTTCAATTGTGTTGTGCCTTAAGGTCGCTTACAGACCATTTCAATTGTGTTGTGCCTTAAGATCGCTTACAGACCATTTCAATTGTGTTGTGCCTTATGGTCGCTTACAGACCATTTCAATTGTGTTGTGCCTTATGGTCGCTTACAGACCATTTCAATTGTGTTGTGCCTTATGGTCGCTTACAGACCATTTCAATTGTGTTGTGCCTTATGGTCGCCTACAGACCATTTCAATTGTGTTGTGCCTAAGGTCGTTTACAGTCCATTTCAATTGTGTTGTGCCTTAAGGTCGCTTACAGTCCATTTCAATTGTGTTGTGCCTTAAGGTCGCTTTCAGACCATCTCAATTGTGTCCAGCCACACCATAGCATCCTCACCCCCTTCCATTATCTCACCAGGCCCACTCAAGCAGACCCTAACTTGTCCCTCTCAACTAGCTCATAGGGAACCTACCTCTGTCAGCCAGCACCACCATCATGCACATCAGTGTGCGCCTTCTATTGCACCACCTCCTAACCACATTCCTTGCCCCACTCACTCAACCACCCAAGTCAACCACTCCTACCTTTGAGGTTAATATCCTGGCCTGCCCTTACCTACGTGACCCAGCGTCACCCACCATGACTTTGACACCCTCAACGTGTCCTTCAGCAACTTCCGTTGACGCTCACCACCCCTGCAACCAGATTAACCAATACCTTAATGACCCTGCTCTCTGGCTCAAACACTTTGCCACAAAACCAACCCCTAACCAACCTTGCCCACTTACTCTCAGGAACAAGAGACTAGGCACCAGATTCCGATTCCGTCCTTCCCGCACCCACACCACTAAGCAAGCCCCACTCACACCACCCAGCCCGCCTTCGCCCTCCGCCACTTGCAAAACTAAGTCCTCAGGGGTTAAATTGCCTGTGTTCAAGGGTGCCCTCATCAATTCTAGATCCCTCACAGCACACGCTCTTGACATAGCCGACCTTATCACTACTGCCAACCTTGACTTCATTGCCATATCCGAAACCTGGCTACATGCCGCCTCTGGCCCTTCTCTATCCCTGGCCTTACCGCCTGACTATGGCATTACACGCTGTGACCGCTCCTCTGCCCATACTAGAGGCGGTGGCGTGGCATTCATCCACAAAAACTCCCTTGACCTTAGAGTGGTATCCGACTCCAAACTCGAATCAGCTGAACTGCTGACAATCAAATTACTACTAACACCTAACCAAACGGCCACCCTTCACCTTATCTACAGGCCCCCAGGGCCGGCACCTACCTTTGTCAGCGAAATTTCCACTCTTCTTCTTGACAATACAAAAAACAACTCCCAAACAATAATCTTAGGTGACCTCAATCTTGGTCGCGGCAACCCTAAGGATCCTGTAGCAACTGATCTGGAGTATGCTCTTACTGACCTTGGCCTCACCTTGTACTTACAAGAACCGACCCATATTAAAGGCAGGACCATTGATTGGTTAGCCGGCTCCAACTGTAACATCCAGGTCCTCAATAACTCCCCTTGCTTATGGTCTGACCATCACATCATAACATTTAACATTGAAGCTTCCCCGCGAGCCCCAACACCTATAGCCCCAGCCCTCCCCACCCGCAATAAAAAAAATATAACAAGAGAACATCTCCTCCCACTGTTACTCCCCTCTCTTAATGCGGCGACCAACGCCTGCTCTGATCCCACCTCCCTTGCAGACATCTACAACCAAACGATGCTCACGGCCATTGACACTTTAGCACCAACTAAACTTAGAAAGGCTAAACCACGAGCACACCTCAACTCATGGTTCACTCCACAGCTAAGAATCCTTCGCAAAGCCAAACGCTGCGCGGAAAACCGGTGGAAAAGCCACCCATCTGATGAGCATAAAGACGGCTTCCTCCTTGCCTCCCTCATTTATAAAGACGCCATCATCATTGCTAAAAAAGAATCGCTTAATAATCGTATCACACAAGCCGTCTCTAACTCCAAGGAACTCTTTAGAGTCCTAAAAGAGCTCGAAACCCCAGTATCCCCGCCAGACACTTGCGCAAAAGACAGTAAATGGTGTGCTAACATTCAAGCAGCCCTCCTAAACAAAATCTCTATGCTCCAATCTAAAATAAAAGATAAGCAGGACTGCCTGAGGCGTGACAACCGCTCATCCTCCCCCACTAGGCCCACCCTCTCCAACTCTGCCAACTTCAAACCCTTCACCTTCGCACCTCTCACTATCTTCGAAGTAGAAAATATCATCCTCAGGATGAAACCTACCAACTGCCAAGGTGACCCGTGCCCAGCTCCCATCATTAAGGACTCTGCCCATGACCTAGCCCCTTTCATTACAGCCTTCATTAACTCTTCCTTTGAAACAGGTGTTGTCCCGGACAACCTTAAAGACGCCTGGGTGATCCCGCTACTAAAAAAACCTTCCCTTGACCCAAACATACCTACGAATTTCCGACCTATTACTACAGTACCATTCTTGCTGAAGATACTGGACCGTACAGCTTACCTGCAGATCCAAAACTACCTTGAATCAAACAATCTGCTAGGTCTACGACAATCCGGATTTCGGCCCAGACACGGGACCGAAACGGCTCTATTAGACCTAAAAACCCAGATCGAAGTCCTGAAGGACAAGGGCAAATTAGCAATGCTATTACTCCTCGACCTTTCCGCCGCATTTGATTTGGTTAACCACCAGATCCTTTGCAGGCACATCCACTCTGCTGCCAACTTCTCTCCCTCCGCAGCGGCCTGGATCAAATCCTTCCTGAGCAACAGATCTATGAGGGTCTTTGCACCCTCCGCTGCCGCAGCTCCCTCCCCTATTCATTGCGGTGTTCCTCAGGGCTCTTGCGTGTCTCCTACCCTTTACAATATCTTTACGAAACCACTCTTCGATGTGCTCGATTATCTGGGTGTCTCCTACACCAACTATGCGGACGACACCCAGATACTCATTCCCATCTCGGGTGACTATCTTGCTGACACCAAGGCCCTCAATGACGTCTACCTGGTCATCCAAGCCTGGATGGCCCAGCACCAACTATGTCTGAACGACGATAAGACGGAGCTACTTATTCTAGGTACTTCACAACGCCTGAGCAAACTGGAGCCATCCTATCAGTCATTCATCATAGACGGCAACTCCATACAAGTCTCGAGAGACACCAAAACACTAGGCTTTTACCTGGATTCCACCTTTTCCTTGTCAAGACAAACTAATGCAGTCAGATCCACCTCCACCTACACGTGCAAACTCATTTCAGCCTGTAGACCATTCCTCACCACCCACAATAGCGTCACACTAGCGAGAACACTTATCATGGCAAAAATAGATTACTGCAGTGCCCTATATCTAGGCACCAGCCAAGAAAATCTGTCCAAACTCCAAACCACCCAGAACAATGCAATTCGAGCGGCTCTGAACATACCTCGTAACCACCACATCTCAGAAGCCAGAGCTAGTCTTAGGTGGTTACCCGTGAAGCAGAGAATTTCCCTAAAAACGCTTGCCCTCATGCACAAATGCCTAGCCAACAAGGCTCCGATCTATCTCTGCAGTCGGCTTACGCGCCACTCCACTGCCCGACCACTAAGAATTGCTCAGACCCACTGCCTGACTATCCCTAGGTTTAAGCTCCAAAAAGCGGGAGGCACTAGCTTCCCTGTCCTAGCCTCCAAACTTTGGAACACCCTCCCCGCTGCCATCAGAGCTGAAGACTCCTTCAACGCCTTCAAGAATAAAACCAAATCTTGGCTCTTTGACCAGCAATAGCTGTGTCAGACATCGGTCCTACTTACCCAACCCGCCTTTCCCCTGCACGATTTCCGGTCTACTACCTTTCCCAACTACCTCAGGGATACTTCCTCTGCAGAGCCTTGGGACTCTGTACCACTGTACCATGTGTAAGATATGTAATTATTAAGTCTGTTTATTACGTTGCATTGTTATACTTTTTTGTAATTTATCTCCCTGTATGTTCTTTTCTTGCAACCCTGTACAAATTGCGCCCTGATGCCCCCGGGCCTGATGGTTTGCACGTTATAAATAAATAAACAAACAAACAATATGAGATTGATTTATACCAACTAAGGTCCAAAGGGAATTTGAACAAAAACAGATAGGTCTTCTGGGCCCAAAACCGAGAGGGTTTTAATCTCATGGATTCCTCTGGGTAGTTTTTTCCATGCTCTTGGACCGTAGACTCCAAATCTGCGGTTCCCTTTTACTCACATACCTAGTATGTGGTATTTGAAGCAGATTTTGATCTGCTGAGCGCAACTGTCGGGTAGGAACATGCCTCCTGATTTTATCTGATAAATAGCTTGGCCCTGTGTTATTAACACACTTATAAACCAGGCAGAGAACCTTAAATCCAATTCTCTCCTTTACTGCCAACCAATGTAGCGCTTTTCATAAATTAGATGTTGGGGCTTATTTTTTTACCCAATACACTACCCTAACCGCTGCATTTTGAGCCACCTGCAGTCTTCGCAGCTGATAGGCTGGTATACCTGACAGCAGTGCATTTCCATAATCTAGCCTCGAGTTGACCAGAGTGCCAATAACTACCACTCTGTCCTCATTCGCAATGAATGGTAGGGTATGTTTCAGTAGGTCCAGTGAGTGGAAAGCTGTTTGCACCTTTGCGCTAACCTGAGCTCCACTTCCCATGTTAAGCAACCATAACTTGTGCCACCAGTGTGCACTACAAGAGCTAACACCCATGACATCATGATGACATCACAAATCTCATTCATGACATCACTGATGACATCACATGTGTGGCTCCCTCTGTGTTGTTCAATACCATAAGTAGGGCAGGTGCTTTTCTTCACTAACAGTCAGGAACAAACAATTCAAAAGGTTCTATATTTGTGTACGGCACCCTTCTCATATGGTCTTACACTACTTTCCTTACGGTTCACTGACATCATATGATACATATACATATTGGGGAAGAGGAAAGCGTAAAACACATCACTGGTTTCTGTGCATGAAGATAATCAGTTATATTATAAACAGTTTCTGATAATACTGCTCCTTTTTAGCTTACTTTAATTCCTATTGTACATGGTCATGTTTGTATGCATTGTTGTGTCTTTATGGTTTCTGTGCAGTGGTGCAATTATGTAGTTCTAAAGGCAATGGAAGCTACTGCTTACATGTTTCACAGTACCCAACACTCTAAAACGAATGCATTCATAATTTCACTATGTAACATTGAAAGATTTTGAAGGTTACACTTCCATGATGCATGGTGCAGACAATGGCTATGTTTGCACAATAGTTCCTTCATTTACAGTGAAGAAGTGTGTGATACAATGGCATACTTTGAAACAAATCGAAACATCATTAAGAATTAAAAACCCTTTTGTCAAGCAATACAAAAGCAACAAAAGACTTTTATTGGAGTTGAAAATGAATTAACAGCTGATACAATGTTCTCTCATTACATACCAAGTGAAAAGTAGAAGGAGGGCGCAATGTTATCGGTTTCCGCTTTTTTTGCCTATCACTTGATTTTTTCATAAGTCTGATCAGCCTCAGATTTAGGAACAGCCTCACAGACAGCAGCAATTACAAACTCAAAATATTACCAATCAAAAATTATTAAGGCTCGCCGTAAGGTTGTGTTAAGGCTGAAAAAGGAAATCCTGGGGCCAGATTACAGAAACTTTGCACTGGTGCAAGGGCAAAGCTTGCACAGTATTAGCACCAGGGCAAAGTTTGACCTATTTCTAAAAACACCTGCAAACATTAGAAAACCATTGCACCATGACAAGTGCATTTTGGCATGTTATAAGTAGTAGGGCAAAAATTTTATAAAAGTTGCAATTATTTTCTCAATTCCTGGCACACAATGAATAAGGAAAACAAAGAAGATCCAAAAGTAGAATCCTCTCGTCCCTTGCACACTCTCATATACTGTATGAACAGCCAATATTCAATAAGTACCCGTTTCATGTTTTTCCTCCCCCTTTCTTTTCTACCTTTAATCAGGCACGTAATTTTCTATTTTGCAGATTATTCAGGCCGCTTTAGAATTATGATTGTATGCTTCTCACCTTTCCCTATATACATGCATCTCTCTAGTTAACTCTACAACGTACTGTAGGATATTGGTGCATGCCAGGACATGGGTACATCTACAGGATTACATTAGCCTGTGCCTCCTCAATGCTGTGTCATGATGTCTTTAACTGGCGAGAAAGTGGGCTGACCCCCGCTTTCTTGTTAGCATTTTACATATCCTGATACATTGTTTCGATTTATTAGCGTACATTGGGGAGAGGTCTGTTGTTAGAAATATACATGTTGCGTGTGTTTAGGGATATTCGTATAGATTCAAAACATCCCTCCAAGTTGGACACGCAATGTCACTTTTACTAGTAATCTGTCCTTCTTTAGTGTTTGATGAAACTGGATTTAACCGGCACTCTCAAGGTGGCGTACCGTGTATGCTCAGAATAGTTGCTGTTTCCATGGTGATAGACACAGACACCGTACACTCAAGACCTCTAGTTGCAGTAGTGACCTGCTACGCACAGTAAGCTTTGAATATTGAATATGAGACATCGAGATTCTTAGGACTATGTACAAATTATATGAAGGGACTGTGCCTTAGCGCTGATGAGGCTTTTTTGGATTTTTTTAGTACGATTGTTTTGAACACTATGGATTAGTCACAGCAGTGGTTATAGATATAGTCACACCAACAGTAGAAGCCTACTATTGAGGATTGTCTTGTTGAATATCTCAGTTTGAGAGAAGTGACAGTCGGACCCCTGGTGGAGGTAAATCTTTCGATAAAGACTTTTTAAAAAATTCATATATTTCTCTCATTCTTATTAATATCTTGTGCGGCTATGAGCTAATGTGAATATGGGAAGTGACACTTCGCTCCTTGTTGGGCTTTTTCTCTGTTATAGTGAACTGTTTGCAATATCTTATGTGTCAATTATCTTATGTGTCAATATAAATATGGGAAATAACGCTGTCTCACCACCTGGCATCTTTTCTGTTATAGCGAACTTCTGTTGGTCCACAGATTATCTTCCATTACTACCCGTATGTGTTCTAGTGACTTTGCGTAGTTGCTGTTAGCCTGCAGTGGACAATTGGAATCGTTTCTCAGGTTGGTCTCATCAGGCTACATTGATTTTCCAGATTATGTGGTGGGCATTGGAAGGTCGAGCCATTTCTGCTACTTCCCAAATGTTCTTTAACCCGTAGGATTTGGTTCCTAGTCTTCTACATATTTTCATACCTGTTGCGACTCATGTACGGAGCCCAGGTAAGCCCTTTTGGGTCCTTGGGCTTGTACTGCACTCAGAGGCACCATTTGCATGGGAGAGAGGTTAATTCAGTCAAATAAATCTCACTATATATAATGGGACATCAATCAGAATATTTGACTGATCTTGATGTGGAGTCACATCCAGCTGGATGTCAGTGATGCAGTTTCTCACCCCTAACATTTTATCTACATGATTGACTGTACTCATTATAAATTGACTCTTGTGTTAATTGTTCAATATTGTTTGCCTTAGAGACTATATTAGATTGATTTGGTGATTTATGTCATTTTTTCCTTTCCAATCCGTTTTTGCTCTTGAAGAAGTGTTAACCTCGAAACACATCCGCTACATAAGGATTTTGTATCTGATCCAGAAAATGTGATGCTATTAAACCCATTATTCTTGTTTTTACAAAATGATATACCTACTCTTGCTTTTCTTTAAATTGTGTACCTACTCATTTAAAAATTGTACATAGTACTTATAGAATATTGGCTGTTCATACAGTATATGAGAGTGTGCAGGGGACGGGAGGATTCTACTTTTGGATCTTCTTTGTTTTTCTTGTATAGTGTTGTGATCTTGTGTCAGGATTGTAGTTCCTCCCCTGCACCTCAAATCATTTGGAGTTTTATCGTTGGTTTTCTAAAAGAAATCTTTAGATTGGTGTGCACTAACGCTTCTTGGTCACACAATGAATAAGCCCAATGTGTAACTGTTACATGTTTAAAAATACCAACACTCCAATTCAGCCTGCACATGTTTTCCAAACACCCCTTTGTGCCTGTGCAACCAACACAGACAACACAGACAAGACAGACAACAGAACCATCACTGTTGCCACGCCTCTCTGTGATGGTTCTACTGACTGTGTTGTCTGTGTTGGTCAACTGTGATCTCCAACAAATTTGAAAGAGCCTGCAGCGAATATATTTGGTATAAATGCTACTTCAAAATACATTTCTGCATCACTATATAAAAGGTGTTGCCTATTTCCTTTGTCAATGTCTTTTTCTTGTAAGCGTGTGTATACAGGTTCAGGCCCTAAGTGCATATGTACCATTTTAATTTTGTCACTGTGGTTGCTTTAATCAGAGGTTACCACACCTATTTGCTTTGTCAAAGGGTCCACAATTAAAAATCACACCACACAAAGCGCCTATAGCGTGGGTGCACAGCTGTTTTCTAAATACGTATACATGTTTAATACTTTCTCCAACCAAAACAAATATATGTTTTGAAATAACAAATGTGTTATGAAATTAAACCGTGGCTGCTTAAGTGTCTACATAAATACCCTGTCTGGTGGGTTTGTCAATGGCTTTTTATTTCTTCTAAAAATGTGCTCATTTACAACATTGTTTTAAGGCAGGATTTTTTTTTTGCCTCATGTGTGCATAGAGCTCTACATTCAAAAAAGGTTTAATTGCATAAAACCACACAGCCTGTCACATTATTGTGCAGCCTGTGTCAGCACTGTATGTGGCAATAGACCCTAGCCCCAAGGCTTTCATTTTACACAAATAATGTCCCCGTTGCTGGAAATATCGTATACCAGCTCGACATTTAAAAATCTTAATTGACTAAAAGCCCACGTTTCAAAAACCCTCTCCAACAAAACAACATAAAATGCGGATAACAAAATACCTTTTTGCGTCAAGCAGATACCAGAGACAGTTTTTCTATTTCCTGAAGCACTTTAAATTAAATATATAAAATTGCATGCTGGCAGTTGATCCTGCCTGCAGCTAAAGAATACACACATTTTGTTTTAAAAGCTCTGTTTGCACGATTAAATAAAAATACACAGGCTAGATTCTAGAACAAACACTATTAAAATGGTTTTCACATCTTGTTTGAATATTTTACACTTTTAAAACACAGCTATTACCTACAAGCTTGCATTAAATACATAAAATCAACTCACTTTTTAAAAGTAGAATGCTTCTTTCATCACCAGACTTTAGATGTCTTGGGGATTTCAGTGCTAACCCGGTGCTCCACAGATCGTGCAAATCTCCTGAAATCCACCGCGCTGTTCTGGCAGGAATCCAAAGCATGGATTTTTAAGACACCCACTCCCCCCCCATTCCCCTTCAGCACAGCCCTGCTCCAATCCGGGCTATTTCAAGTGCAGGCTGCTTCATTCCTTTGAAAACTCCTAATCACAGGGAGTTTACAATACAATGGGTCATTCAGATGCCCTTTAGAAACAGCAGTCACATGCTGACTGAATATTACATGTGCCTTGGGACTAAGCTTCTTTACAATGAAAGGGGCCATGCAAATCCAGTTTAGTCACACCAGGCACATGGCAGCACATGATTATAATAGCCTCAGGGCTTCATTGCAAGGTTGCATCATTCTGATGTGGCTTCATATAGTTTCTAATACACAGATAAACCGAAATAGCTGTGTCAGAGTTGCTGGCCTCATGTGCGCATCAATTTTTTTATGTCAGCCCTTTATATAAATACGATATAATTTTGATATCTAAACATTTTGATATCAGAATAAAAAAATCAGATTTGATATAAAAAAATCAGATACATATTGATATAAAAAATTGATATCATTTTTGGAGAAAAGTTTGACATAAAAAATATGATATAATTTGGATATCAATGTTTTTTAAATGTTTAAATACATTTTTTTAAATAGTTTTGATATCAATGTTTTTTTAAATGTTGCTATAAAACAGAATATCAATGTATTTAATTTTTTGCTATAAAAAATGTTTGATATCAAAAATGTTTAATTTTGATATTAAAAAATCTGATATCCTGATATCACCAAATGTTGTTATCAATAGTTTGTTATTTTGATATAACAAATCCAATATAATTGTGATATCACATTTTATAATTTTGATATCACAATGAAGCAGATACCATTTGGATATTAAAAAAATCAGATGGAAAAATGTTTGCTATCCCTAAAATAAATTTGATATCCAATTGTGTTTTTATTTGTATATACAATTTTTTTATATCAAACATTTTTATATCAAAACACATTTTTTGGTAGCACATCTTTTGTTTGGTTTTGTTTTGTTTTTATAAATAGAAATAATATAAAGTTTATACAAAATTATTCAAAGTCTTTTCAAAGGCCAGCTTTATATAACATCATAACGTCATATCATCACGGCCACAAACCACTCCCACGTCATCAAAGCATCACCAACACCTCACACTCGCCGGCTAACTCCTCACAGCTCACTATGCCCTCGACAAAGCAACAGCACACACACGCTCTCCCATATTAAAAACATTTTAATATAAACTTTATATTAAAACCATTTTAATACAAACTTTATGTCAAACTGATATGAAAGATACCCTTTTGATATCAAAACATATCAAAACACACTTCCTATAAAAATATACATTTGATATAATTTTGATATCAAACATTTTTGATATTAAAATTCATATCGAAAGCCTATCAAAAGGGGGCAGGACTAAAGACACAAAGGCAGCATTACCACCTGTAAAAATGTACTTGAAGAAGAAAGGGGGTCCCATCTACTACTGGCACAGGTATCTATTTCACAGATGCTTTTAATGTCACTTGAATTATACTGAAGGAGCTATGTAGCTTTGTGTGTTGTACATGATTTGAAAATTATTAGCAAAACATTAACCAATTCCCTGCCGTAACCATCCAAAATATGAATTAATTCCAAAGTATTTGTAAGCACACTCCCAGTAGCACTGAATTTTGGTGCCAGAACATTGTTTAATGCTCCAAGTGCTCTTCCTCAGAGAGAATGTTGGTCTATCCAGAGTTTAGCTTGCCAACCAAGAACATTTATTCCCATCAGTAAGTGTGCATTAGCATCAAAAATGAAGATTTGTAACATAAATTAGCTCTTCAAATGGTACTCTTATAGGATTATAATGCTGACAATATTGTACCCGAACTTTACATTAAGAATTATGTATATTATACATCACTGTGGAGTATTGTGAAATATGAAACGCAGCACTGATAGTAGAGTGCTTTAGGAAGAGAGGAAGCTCTTAATATTCTTATAATATATGGGTCACTATGGTAAACAAATAAGGATCTCAGTACTACTTTGTCAGATTTATTTGGTATTACTAAAAATCTTCTCAATCACAATTTTACTACAGGGACAGTGGCAACAGCAGTGACATTGTTGGAGCACCAACAGTGGTATTGGTATATTCTATCAATTTCTACCCTCCTTTCAATCTTGGAAAGAAATAGTGCATATAATTGGTTCATTGTACACAAAAGGGTAAAGTCTGACCCTTTTATGCATTGCATGGAAAAGGTGCTGAAAAGGTTGGTCTAAGAAATTCCCACATTTCTATCCTCTTCCAATGTAGGAGTAAATCATTAGAAAACGTCTGGTGACTTTTTATAATATGTACCTCAACAAAGTCAAAGTTTGTGTATCTTCAAGGAGAAATACCACCTTGAACTATGTCATTATTTGTCGCTGGCAGTATATACCACATTTTCTTTAATGAGGAGACGGTAAAACATGTGGCATTTTGCAAGTGGCAACTGTTCAATTTCACTTTCAATGCTGTAACCAGCCCCATAACGGTCTGCTTTTGATTTTCTTATTACAAGCTACTTGTAACACTAACAGTCACAGATCAAAAATAAACCACTGGATGAAGCAGTTGTAATAACCCACGCACAACTGCAGCAGCACAATGCCAGCACATGTCACTTCTCACTAATCAATTTTCAGAGATGAAACTTGGTGCTAGCTGTTTGTCTGCATGGGGGAGAATCTGATGTTTGAGTTTAAAGAGGGTAAGGAGCTTCATAACAAAGGAAAGACGAGGGAGACCAATGAAAGAAAATCCTAACACAAAAAAGAACAGAGCTACAGAGATTGAGTGAGTGAGTGAGTGTGTGCGTGAGTGGTGCGAGGGTGAATGGGTGAACAAGTGTATGGGTTAGCAAGTGAGTACAATTTGTAAGGGCTAGCAATTGTCTCAAACATCACTTGGCAGAGAGGGACACACAAAACTGAAAGGGAGAAAAATTGCAAGATAGCATCAGAAAAAAGCCAAATGAATAGGAGCAGAAAACAAGAGAGAACAATTACAAGAAAAATGGCCAGAGGATTAAATGGAAAAGTAAGGAATAGAGAAAGAGGAGTAAAACATGATAATGATTGAACATTTGAAAAAAGGATGGGAGTTAAATGATTTTGGAACAAGATGAAAGTATGATAAAAAGGTAAGAAATATAGAATTGCTAAAAAGAGTGAAGAATTAAATAAGAATGAATATGCGGGGGAAAAGGAAAAAAAAGGGGTGGGGAAATTAGAGCAGTTGTTTGGTTTTGAGAACTGGTTGATACCCATACATTATGAGAGTTGTTGTTGCCAATACCATTGGAATCAAAGCAAAGACTTATCATATCTCTAACTTGGCTGATAAATATCAAACAATATCAATCAAAGGCACATATCTTCTGGCCTTTTGGTGTGGCCACATTCAGTTATGAGCAGCGTGTATGGTTCTACCAGGTTACAAAGCCAGTTTCAGAGGTTCCGGCCATCTCAGCTGCTCAGCAATTTAAAAGTGGATAGCGACAAATATATTTTGCTTTAATGTGGAAAAAAAACATTATAATTGTCGTTTTCAAGCCGCACATGGCATACATATTCTTTTAATTGCCCTATCTCACTAGGTTCCAGACAGACTGGCAACTTCAACTGGAGATACGAACTTGGGGACAACTTTCGGTTCAAATTTGTCCTTCAGGCAATAAAAGTCAATACACTCACCAAAAACGTTTAATCTTCACCTCCTATACCTAAACCACAAAACTGAACATGTTCCTGCGCTAGTTCTAAATAAGTTAGGCTGGTGCAATGTCATGCATATGGGCTTAAAGAAACACCTCCTAAAACAAATACAACTATACAATAGAGGTGCAAAGGCAGCTTGGTTCATCTACAGCCTCAACAAGTTCGGACACATTTTACCTGTACTAATATTTCTGAAAGGGCACCCAATTCGAGGGGTGGATTTCCCTCAACCAACAAACACTATTGGAAAGAAGGACCACTTATTTAAACATTTTCGTTAATAACATCTCTCCTATTATTAGACAAGAGCAGAACCACACACATTTCAGACGTAAATAACAAACCACTCGTTGAGAACCAGCCATAGGAGCATGGCAAAGTGGCCAGCACTGCAATCGCCTAACATAGATAACAGTAGTATTTTGGGCACCCAGGAAAGCACATTTGGGAAACAATTGACTACTTGCACCGTATTTGGTCTAACCTTACTGCACACTGTCTAAACTTATACATATATGTTTGTGTTCCAGGGAACATGCCAGAAGGCAAGAGCAAATAGAGAAAGTGAAACATGAGATTTGAGCTATGAATAGTCTAGAGAGCAGCAAGCAAAAACACTTTACTAAAATGTATGAAATCTTGAAAGTTTATCCAGATGAAGTTAAATTAAGAAAATCTAGGAAATATTTCAGGGATGACTGCGATTATTGCAAAGACCGTGTATATACATTTCAGCCTAAATTTGATGACTCCCATAAACCTAGATCTAGAGATAAAACACCTCACCAGGGAGTTCAGACCCTGAATCAGATGGGGAACCCGTACAAACAGAGGCAGCTGTCATGAATCTGTGCCGTGGAAGTATTGTAAACAAAGCTTATGGAATAGATGGTGTTTCATCCGCCATTAGCGTTCCACAACGTTCAATATACATCATCGAGGAGCGGTCTAGCCTTTTTCAATATGACTACCGCTATCCTTAACTATGCCGCTGGATTCCGGCTTGCAGCGTTGCAACCCAGCTCCGTCGGGTAAGATGCTGTTTACTCATCTCCTCGATTGCTTTCCTAGCTATCCTAGCTCTTCAGCTTCATTCTCCGTGAACGCTTGTTCTGCTTTGCATTCCATTCACTGCACTCTGCTGAATTTTTCCTTTCTCCCTTCTTCCGCTGCCTCGCATTCTTACCTGTACTGTTTCCCCGATACCCGCCTCCTGTCACTCTGTTGCTATTTGTCGGGGTATTGGGAGTCAGTTTCCTGGTACTATCTTCATGTTCTGGGCATCTCAGGCTTTTGCAGCTCTCAGCTGGGACACTGTGGTACAGGAGATCTTCAGAGGCTTTTCATCTTCGGCCACCTGGAAAAAGGAAAAGAAGCATTTATGCACCATCCGTAGAAGGGTTTTTTGTTGCTAAAAAGGGCTTTTTCCCCTTCTCCTACGGGTTATCGCGGGAGGGGGTCTTGTGCCTGCTTTTGTGTCTCTTCAGGCATAGTGGCTTCCCCTCGAGGTAGACCTTACCTCTGCGAAGACTGCAAATCTTCCCGGAAGAAAGGGATCTCATCGTTCCAGGAGACTCAGGCAGAGGAGAGTTCCAGTGACGTTTCAGGTGAGGATCTTCGAGAGGAGGAGAGCAGCCCACACCTCTACGACGTCTACAATGCAGAAAACATGGAATGGAAATACACAGATACAGTAAATGTACACAAATAACTATCACCAAGCATGTAAACTTTCAGGATCCCGTAGCACAAAATATCTCAACATGGAACATACCGTCAGGGGCAAGAGGGGAGGCAGGGGAAAGTTCAGTCAAAGACCTAGGGCGCACAGGCAGACTAACAAGATCAGGCTCCAAGAAGCAATCAGGGAAATGGATGATAGCAATCTAGTTATCCATCTATCCAGTAGGCAACTTACTGGAGCAGAGGAGTCAGTACTGGGACAAGGGAATATCATTTTCTCACCAACAGGTACAGATTTTATTAATTTCCAAATTTACCTCTTTAAGTATGTTTGTGAGGAAACTTAAATTTAAAAAGCTTTGTGTCAATCAAGTGAAGACATATGTTCCTCAGCAACAATGTAAACCTCTCAGTGAATATACTATTGCTGATATAGAGAATAGACAACTTCTGATGTCTCTTGAATGAGACACTAAGATTAACCAAGAAGAGATTTGTAGTGATTTATAGGTTCATCCTAGAAATTTGAGAATGCAGGTATTTAAAACGAAATCAAAATTCACACCACTAATGCCTACAGAAAGTGTAATAGAAACCTTTCATAGAGCAGTAACGACTGACATACACCAACATTTGGACACAAACCATAAGTTCATGAGTGAAAATTGGCATAACTTTAGAAAAATTAACAAAAAATTGATATATTAGCAAATGATACCAACATAGTGATTAAGAAGGCCGAAAAAGTTGAGAATGTAGTGATACTTGACAGTGCAGACTACATTAATATGGGTCTACCGCATCTAGAAACACTGGATTGCTACAAGAAATTATGATCATATCCCACTAAGACAGTTGTTCAGGAGTTACAAAGTCTGATTGCCAAAAGGAATGGATTTGGCCTCCTTACTGACGATGAAACATTGTTTCTCAATCAAGCAGAACCAATCATGCCAACCATATATTTTTTACCAAAGATACAGGAGAAATATAATACCTTATCGGAAGTACGCCCAATTATGAGCAGCATTGGTTGGACCACAATGAGATTGTGCAAATATATTGACAGTGCCATTAAAGACTAGGTTTAGAAGTTATTGTCTTATATAGCAGACAGTTGTTAGGGGAGGTTTCCTAAAATCCTACTTGGAGGTAAGACTTTAGTAATCTATCCTAGTGTTTTTAAGTTCACCAACTCTTAGTATCAGTCTGTACTAGCTCAGGACCTTGGTAGAGTGGTAGAGCAGTCAGGCTTATCTTTAGAGGAAGATGTGAGCTGTAGGTAAGTACACCGAACACAGAAAGTAAAGCACATCAAAGAAACACTTACACATACATGTATATTAAAATATATATTTATTATAGTAACCCAAGAGCCACTGTTAAATACTTAGGCGTCGATTCATGGAATTAATGTGCACCGAAAATTCCCGCTCAGAGGTGCCAAAACGTGCGATTCGCAGTAAAATTGCGAAAATCGCAGTGCAAGTGCGAAAATCGCAGGGAAACCAGCACACATCGATTCATGGAAGTCCGTGCACGAGAAAAACATTGGATGTGCGCTGAAAATGTGCGCCGTGCACGCCGGCGCACAGGTCATCCAACAGCGTGCGCCACGGCCACTACGAAATCGCACATAGCGCGGCGCACATCACAAAAGTAGGCGGAACACGGGGCGTAACACTCGGAATGGGGAACAACTCGTGAAAATATGGGCGTCACGGGGGAAGTACAGAGGCAAGTGCGCGGAACGCCCACACGCTCGCCTACAACCCGTATTCATGGAATCGAATAGGGCAAACCAGCGCAGGGTCAAAGACGCGCACAGGGCCAAACAAGTACGCCACAAGAAAGCAGGCGGTAGCGTCCCTGCGCCTGAAAAAAATGTGCGCCAAAATGTGCGATAACAAAAAGCACCCATATACAGCCATGATGAATGGTCCTGGTCCATACAGTGGCCCTCTAGGACAAATGAGGTGCAAAGGGGTACTGACAAACACGGACACCCGCTGTGTGAAAAATAGCTTGTGCGTATGTTCCTGGGTGCGCGGGAAGTTCCACACGCGATTGGCCTGGGTATGTGTACTTCGGGATGCGCGGAAAGTTCCACACGCGATTGGCCTGGGTATGTGTACTTCGGGGTGCGCGGGAAGTCCCACACGCGATTGGCCTGGGTACGTGTACTTCGGGGTGCGCGGGAAGTCCCACACGCGATTAGCCTGGGTACGTGTACTACGGGGTGCGCGGGAAGTTCCACACGCGATTAGCCTGGGTACGTGTATTTCGGGGTGCGCGGGAAGTTCCACACGCGATTGGCCTGGGTACGTGTACTTCGGGGTGCGCGGGAAGTTCCACATGCGATTGGCCTGGGTACGTGTACTTTGGGATGCGCGGGAAGTCCCACACGCGATTGGCCTGGGTACGTGTACTTCGGGGTGCGCGGGAAGTCCCGCACGCGATTAGCCTGTGTACGTGTACTACGGGGTGCGCGGGAAGTTCCACACACGATTGGCCTGGGTACATGTATTCCGAGGTGCGCCGGAAGATTCACACGCGATTTCAGCAGGGTGCGTGTATTTCAGTGGTGCCGGGGAATGCTACACGTGATTTGGCAGTGTGGGTCCTCCCAGGTGTTCCCTCTACACCCTCCACGGCCCCTGCAGGCAGCCCACACCACAGGGGACTACCCTGCACCCCTGCTCATGTCCCACAGGCAATCCATCCACCATGGCCATGCCCCCAGCCAACCCACATGTCACCTTGCACTACTGATCACAAACACGTCTCCCAGCACCCCAACCCCCCAGCATCCAGGGGCACCCTCCACCAGGCCCCCACTCATGTCTCCCACCACCCCCACCCCCCAGCATCCAGGGGCACCCTCCACCAGGCCCCCACTCATGTCTCCCACCACCCCCACCCCCCAGCAGTGCAGGGGCAGCCTCCACCAGGCCGCCACTCATGTCCCCCTGCACCCCCACCCCCCAGCAGTGCAGGGGCAGCCTCCACCAGGCACCCACTCATATCCCCCTGCACCCCCACCCCCCAACATCCAGGGGCACCCTCCACCAGGCCCCCACTCATGTCTACCACCACCCCCACCCCCCAGCCACCAGGGGCAGCCTCCACCAGGCCCCCACTCATGTCCCCCTGCACCCCACCCCCCAGCAGTGCAGGGGCAGCCTCCACCAGGCCCCCACTCATGTCCCCCTGCACCCCCACCCCCCAGCATCCAGGGGCACACTCCACCAGGCCCCCACACATGTCTACTACCAGCCCCACCCCCCCCAGCATCCAGGGGCACCCTCCACCAGGCCCCCACTCATGTCTACCACCACCCCCACCCCCCAGCCACCAGAGGCAGCCTCCACCAGGCCCCCACTCATGTCTCCCATCACCCCCACCCCCCAGCATCCAGGGGCACCCTCCACCAGGCCCCCACTCATGTCTACCACCACCCCACCCCCCAGCATCCAGGGGCACCCTCCACCAGGCCCCCACACATGTCTATTACCCCCCCACACGCCAGCAGTGCAGGGGCAGCCTCCACCAGGCCCCCACTCATGTCCCCCTGCACCCCCACCCCCCAGCATCCAGGGGCATCCTCCACCAGGCCCCCACTCATGTCTCCCACCCCCCCACCCCCCATCCACCAGGGGCACCCTCCACCAGGCCCCCACTCATGTCTAACATCACCCCCACCCCCCAGCAGTGCAGCGGCAGCCTCCACCAGGCCCCCACTCATGTCTACCACCACCCACACCCCTCAGCCACCAGGGGCAGCCTCCACCAGGCCCCCACTCATGTCCCCCTGCACCCCCACCCCTCAGCATCCAGGGGCACCCTCCACCAGGCCCCCACTCATGTCTCCCACCACCCCCACCCCCCAGCCACCAGGGGCACCCTCCACCAGGCCCCCACTCATGTCTACCATCGACCCCTCCCCCCAGCAGTGCAGGGGCAGCCTCCAGCAGGCCCCCACTCATGTCTACCACCATCCCCACCCCTCAGCCACCAGGGGCAGCCTCCACCAGGCCCCCACTCATGTCTAACATCACCCCCACCCCCCAGCCGTGCAGCGGCAGCCTCCACCAGGCCCCCACTCATGTCTACCACCACCCACACCCCTCAGCCACCAGGGGCAGCCTCCACCAGGCCCCCACTCATGTCCCCCTGCACCCCCAACCCCCAGAAGTGCAGGTGCAGCCTCCACCAGGCCCCCACTCATGTCTACCACCACCCCCACCACCCAGCCACCAGGGGCACCCTCCACCAGGCCCCCACTCATGTCTCCCACCACCCTCACCCCCCAGCAGTGCAGGGGCAGCCTCCACCAGGCCCCCATTCATGTCCCCCTGCACCCCCACCCCCAAGCAGTGCCTGGGCAGCCTCCACCAGGCCCCCACTCATGTCACCCTGCACCCCCACCCCCAGAATCCAGGGGCACGCTCCACCAGGCCCCCACACATGTCTACCACCACCCCCACCCCCCAGCCACCAGGGGCACCCTCCACCAGGCCCCCACTCATGTCTACCATCACCCCCACCGCCCAGCAGTGCAGGGGCAGCCTCCACCAGGCCCCCACTCATGTCTACCACCACCCCAACCCCTCAACCACCAGGGGCAGCCTCCACCAGGCCCCCACTCATGTCTCTCATCACCCCCACCCCCCAGCATCCAGGGCCACCCTCCACCAGCCCCCCACTCATGTCTACCACAACCCCCACCCCCCAGCATCCAGGGGCACCCTCCACCAGGCCCCCACTCATGTCTACCACCACCCCCACCCCCCAGCATCCAGGGGCACCCTCCACCAGGCCCCCACTCATGTCTACCACCACCCCCACCCCCCAGCCACCAGGGGCAGCCTCCACCAGGCCCCCACTCATGTCTCCCAGCACCCCCACCCCCCAGCATCTAGGGGCACCCTCCACCAGGCCCCCACTCATGTCTACCACCACCCCCACCCCCCAGCATCCAGGGGCACCCTCCACCAGGCCCCCACACATGTCTACTACCACCCCACCCCCCAGCAGTGCAGTGGCAGCCTCCACCAGGCCCCCACTCATGTCCAACTCATGTCTCCCACCACCCCCACCCCCAGCCACCAGGGGTACCCTCCACCAGGCCCCCACTCATGTCTACTACCACCCCCATCCCCCAGCAGTGCAGGGGCAGCCTCCACCAGGCCCCCACTCATGTCCCCCTGCACCCCCACCCCCCAGCAGTGCAGGGGCAGCCTCCACCAGGCCCCCACTGTTAGGGAGAATTCTCTGTTTAGGCTGAATTTCCTAACCTAGTGAGTCCCCCAGCAGCTTTGGTGGATTTCTGGAGTTTGTTTTTTTCCATCCTGCCAAGAGTGAGACTCTTTTCTCCCACTCTTGGACATGTATGTGTGTAATTCCTTTGCTAATGTCAATGTGTTCGATGGGCTATGGGGTCTTTTACTCCATAGGGTCTCATATGTTTTTCTATGTGTGTTACACCGCACCCTACGTGTCGTAACACGGGGGCGCCCTAGCGGGTCCCCTCCCCCATAAACTCCATACCCGGGGACTGACTACTGTCTCCCCGGGCATGTAAAGTCACCATTGGCTTTACTAGACCTAAATTTACTAACAGAACTAGTACCAACCATCTTATTGTGGACGTACTAGTAGGGGTAATTCGATTACTCCTGGATCTGTTACTCGAGGGGGCACTGTCCCGTCCCCCCTCGTCGAGTTTTGGCTGGTGGCAGAGGAAACTACTTGTTATGTTCGACCCCGAACATAACCCTATGGGATTCGTCCCATTGTTGGAGATTGATACTTTTTCTCATTAATTTCTGACGTACCACCGATCTACTTATCTTAAATAAGTTTATCGAGTGGTATTTTCTGCCAGAACTCGGTTTTAAAATGGCGTCTGTGTTCGTCTCTGTGACTCCTAAACCAAAGGTCGAGCCCTTTTTTCCACTTTTGGCGGGCTCTGTACAGAGACCCTCCGAAGTGGTGCCATTCTGTCTGGGTTACCACAGGGGTGTGGGAGGGGGTTTAGGCACCCTGGACCGAGTTGCCTTGCCAACTCCGGTCGCACTCTGGAGTGATTGGCCCAGGTGGTGAGTCTTCTCGCTCACCACTTAGCATGTGTTGATTGACAGCTAGGCTGAATGAATGGGGGTCTTCTGAATAAAAGCAGGGCTTTTGGGACTGGATCTTCAGAAGTCACCACAGGACCTAAGAATCCGACGAGGGCAACGCTGAGCCGACCTGCAATGACGACACCTCCGGTGGAGCCCTGCTGAGCCGACTCACCACTTCCCGCCGACAGAGGAGATCTCCCTGCCGGAGAGTCTCTTCCCCTGACTGGTGGGAACAACCAGTCCCCTTTGCTTTTTATTCACCTCAGGACGCAGTGGTCGAATTGCCCGTGCAGAGCACCTCGGCAACCGGATAGCCACTACCCCTGTACCGCGACCAAAAGGTGGTGCCCTGTGACGGAGCACTCTGCGGCTGGTCTCTTCCCTGGTGGTGCACCAGACTTCACTTTTCTTCGACGACGAGATCATCTCTACTCTTGGCCAAGACCCGACGTGCATCCACCACCAGGAACAACTGCCCCCGCCGGAGCTGCCCTCCACAACAAGGTACCGTGTCCGCCTGGCTTCCCTTTCGATCGGTTCGAGTGAGGTGTCTTAATCCTCCCCGTTCCGTTGGGTCGCCTCCAAGCTTTTCTCATTCGTTGTTCTGAACTGGTTCAATCTACCAATAACAATTTGCAATACAGACTTGAATGCATCTCCACTAGAGACTTTTTGGGACATCGCGCCTTGCCTCTCTCCGAGTGGGCCTGGCCTCTGAACTTTACGATCTATTGTGATTCTTGCCTTCCTGCCTTGCATTTTATCCGATAGGATCGAACTGTGTTGATTTCATAACCAGCCTATCTTTTTCTCTCCCGTCCTAACTAATATTCGAGTGTCATCTGGGTTGAGGTATACACCTCTGTCTGAAAATAAGTGGTACCAGTAGAACCTAGAGTTGTCGAAGTATTGCTAGGGGGATTGATCGTTTTCTGCTTTGTAGAGTAATTGTGTTTGATTTGTTTGCCGTGAATTTTCTATAGTGTTTTTCATAGATGTTCTTTTATAAATAAATACCTTAATATCTTTACACTAAGCCTCGTTGCGTGTTTGCTTGTCTTGCTGTGAAGAATTGCCCTATTTTGTATACTCCACATACTGCTCAACTTTTCTTGATATAAGTCTGACTGCTCAGCCACAGCTACCAAGTGAATGTGTGTGGTACAGACTGCTACCAAGTGGGTTCACCGCCAACGCCTGTAGTCCTAAATCTTTTGCAGTGGTCCCAGAGGGAACTGCACAGGTTTCCGCCTAACCACCCACTCATGTCCAACTCATGTCTCCCACCACCCCCACCCCCCAGCCACCAGGGGCAGCCTCCACCAGGCCCCCACTCATGTCCCCCAGCCAACATGTCACCACAATGTAGATCCCTGGCCCTTATGGTCAGCCTCCAAATGCCAAACACCCACCCGAGTATTGCATCCACCCACTTAGAAATGGCAAAAACATGATAGAACCCCAATTGCAAGTTTGGAAATTAAAACATGTCCCTCACATACACCCAATGGGTGTCAGTGAATGTCAAAACCCATATCATGATATGCATGAAACCAATGAGATGATACTACACATTGAACTTTGAAGAAAAAAAATGTATTAAAAGCAACATAAATTGAATCAAAAATAAACAAACAATAATAGAAATAAAAAAAAAAAACAGCAGGTCCGTGAAATAATGCAAAACCACAAATCATAATGCAAAGGAAAGGTGTCCAAAGTCACAGTCGACAAAAGTAAATCCAATGGAGAATTAAAATCGAAAACCATTGCTCCATGGCGAAATCATAATAAAAATTGAAAATCCAAAAGTCAACTATGTACAGATAAACAATCCAGGGTCCATGATCCCAACCGAAGAATTGAAACCTATCTAATAACACTACTTAAAAAAAATAACTATATACAAAAATGTGGCCCATTGTCCAAAAGGTCCAAAAAAAATGCTAAACCAAAGGAAACCTAACACTAACTATAGAACTATTTACAAGGGCAGCGGGCTAGTCCGACGGCTCACTTCGGGATGTTCCGGGCCAGGGCATCATCAAACTCCTGCTCAGTGTCCCGGAGGCGGTCCTCCTCCATGGACCTGAGGGTCTGCAGGGCCGTCCACATGTTCACTCCAAACTCCCTGCGGATTGCCTCGAGGCACTCGGCCCACCTGACCATCGTGAGCCGTGCCTCTTCCGCCTGCATCTATGGCGTGGCCCAACCGCTGCCACACGGAAGACACTTCCCGTCCTGGGTCCTCCTGCCCTCCGGCCGATGCCTGCCCCTCCGATGTGGAAGGTCCCGAGCCAACATGGCTCCCACCACATTGCTGCTGCTGCGCCTCTGCCCGTGCACTGCCTCCTGCTGCCTGCACATCCTCCGCTGGCTGGGGTGCAGTCGTTGATGTGGCCACCCCTGCTGGACGTCCGACTCCCGACTGTGGCAGGGATGCCTCCTCCACCAGCCTGGCCGCACCGTCAGAGGCAGCTCCACAGGGCACCCAGGTGACTGATGGGTGGGAAGATGGCACGGAGGACGACTGGCGCATAGGGGGTTCAGTTGAGGAGGGGGTCGTAGCAAGCCCCATTAAATGGAGGAATCCGGCCTGGGTGACCTGTTCCAGTAGGCCGACGCGGTCAACGAGCCATTCGAGATGACGTGCAGTCTCCTCATGAAAAGACTGCAGGTCACCTCGCATGGCCCGTTGACGCAACGCCACACCAGTCAGGACAGGCTCAACCCGGACCCGGATAGCCACGTCCGCAGGCAGAGGAAGGCCAGTTGTCGTGGGCTCATCCCCTGCCTGAAAATGGGTCTGGACGTAGGCATCCCTGCTGGTGCAAGATGATGCAGTGACAGGATCAGGGACAGGATTGCACACAGGCACCTCCGCGGCGACCTGTGCTGCCTCCTGTCCCTGGTCCTGCACTGCACCACTAGCACCAGACGCAAGGCCCGGCTCCCCTCCCAGGTTGTGATCTCGTCGGGGAGTGAGGAGTCCGGTGCCGCATCCCAGGCCGCAGCTGCCGGGGGGAGGTCCAAGAGGTGGAGGTCGGAGTTGGACTCCTCGGCAGCAGAAGGGGCAGCTGGGACCCCACAGGGCCCAACGGGGGAAGATGGCACGGAGTCATCCAGGTTGGTGGGGGCTTTGGTGGAGTGGGGGCCGTGCAAGCAACAGAGACGGGGTCTGGAGGTGGGGATTCCACTGGTGCTAGTGGTGCAGTGCAGGACCAGGGACAGGAGGCAGCACAGGCGCCGCGGAGGTGCCTGTGTGCAATCCTGTCCCTGATCCTGTCACTGCATCATCTTGCACCAGCAGGGATGCCTACGTCCAGACCCGTTTTCAGGCAGGCGATGAGCTCACGACAACTGGCCTTCCTCTGCCTGCGGACGTGGCTATCCGGGTCCGGGTTGACCCTGTCCTGACTGGTGTCGCGTTGCGTCAACGGGCCATGCGAGGTGACCTGCAGGCTTTTCATGAGGAGACTGCACGTCATCTCGAATGGCTCGTTGACCGGGTCGGCCTACTGGGACAGGTCACCCAGGCTGGATTCCTCCATTTGATGGGGCTTGCTACGACCCCCTCCTCAACTGAACCCCCTATGCGCCAGTCATCCTCCCTGGCAGCTGTCATGAATCTGTGCCGTGGAAGTATTGGAAACAAAGCTTATGGAATAGATGGTGTTTCATCCACCATTAGTGTTCCACAACGTTCAATATACATCATCGAGGAGCGGTCTAGCCTTTTTTAATATGACTACCGCTATCCTTAACTATGCCGCTGGATTCCGGCTTGCAGCGTTGCAACCCAGCTCCGTCAGGTAAGATGCTGTTTACTCATCTCCTCGATTGCTTTCCTAGCTATCCTAGCTCTTCAGCTTCATTCTCCGTGAACGCTTGTTCTGCTTTGCATTCCATTCACTGCACTCTGCTGAATTTTTCCTTTGTCCCTTCTTCCGCTGCCTCGCATTCTTACCTGTACTGTTTCCCCGATACCCGCCTCCTGTCACTCTGTTGCTATTTGTCGGGGTATTGGGAGTCAGTTTCCTGGTGCTATCTTCATCTTCTGGGCATCCCAGGCTTTTGCAGCTCTCAGCTGGGACACTGTGGTACAGAGCTGATCAGGAGATCTTCAGAGGCTTTTCATCTACGGCCACCTGGAAAAAGGAAAAGAAGCATTTATGCACCATCCGTAGAAGGGTTTTTTGTTGCTAAAAAGGGCTTTTTCCCCTTCTCCTACGGGTTATCGCAGGAGGGGGTCTTGTGCCTGCTTTTGTGTCTCTTCAGGCATAGTGGCTTCCCCTCGAGGTAGACCTTACCTCTGCGAAGACTGCAAATCTTCCCGGAAGAAAGGGATCTCATCGGTCCAGGAGACTCCAGCAGAGGAGAGTTCCAGTGACGTTTCAGGTGAGGATCTTCGAGAGGAGGAGAGCAGCCCACAACTCTACGATGTCTACAATGCAGAAAACATGGAATGGAAATACACAGATACAGTAAATGTACACAAATAACTATCACCAAGCATGTAAACTTTCAGGATCCGTAGCACAAAATATCACAACATGGAACATACCGTCAGGGGCAAGAGGGGAGGCAGGGGAAAGTTCAGTCAAAGACCTAGGACGCACAGGCAGACTAACAAGATCAGGCTCCAAGAAGCAATCAGGGAAATGGATAATAGCAATCTAGTTATCCATCTATCCAGTAGGCAATTTACTGGAGCAGAGGAGTCAGTACTAGGACACGGGAATATCATTTTCTCACCAAGAGGCACAGATTTTATTAATTTCCAAATTTACCTCTTTAAGTATGTTTGTGAGGAAACTTTAATTTAAAAAGTTTTTTGTCAATCAAGTGAAGACATATGTTCCTCAGCAACAATGTAAACCTCTCAGTGAATATACTATTGCTGATATAGAGAATACACAGCTTCTGATGTCTCTTGAATGAGACACTAAGATTAACCAAGAAGAGATTTGTAGTGATTTAGAGGTTCATCCTAGAAATTTGAGAATGCAGGTATTTAAAACGAAATCAAAATTCACACCACTAATGCCTACAGAAAGTGTAATAGAAACATTTCATAGAGCAGTAACGACTGACATACACCAACATTTGGACACAAACCATAAGTTCATGAGTGAAAATTGGCATAACTTTAGAAAAATTAACAAAAAATTGATATATTAGCAAATGATACCAACATAGTGATTAAGAAGGCCGAAAAAGTTGAGAATGTAGTGATACTTGACAGTGCAGACTACATTAATATGGGTCTACCGCATCTAGAAACACTGGATTGCTACAAGAAATTATGATCATATCCCACTAAGACAGTTGTTCAGGAGTTACAAAGTCTGATTGCCAAAAGGAATGGATTTGGCCTCCGTACTGACGATGAAACATTGTTTCTCAATCAAGCAGAACCAATCATGCCAACCATATATTTTTTACCAAAGATACAGGAGAAATATAATACCTTATCGGAAGTACGCCCAATTATGAGCAGCATTGGTTGGACCACCATGAGATTGTGCAAATATATTGACAGTGCCATTAAAGACTAGGTTTTAAAGTTATTGTCTTATATAGCAGACAGTTGTTAGGGGAGGTTTCCTAAAATCCTACTTGGAGGTAAGACTTTAGTAATCTATCCTAGTGTTTTTAAGTTCACCAACTCTTAGTATCAGTCTGTACTAGCTCAGGACCTTGGTAGAATGGTAGAGCAGTCAGGCTTATCTTTAGAGGAAGATGTGAGCTGTAGGTAAGTACACCGAACACAGAAAGTAAAGCACATCAAAGAAACACTTACACATACATGTATATTAAAATATATATTTATTATAGTAACCCAAGAGCCACTGTTAAATACTTAGGCGTCGATTCATGGAATTAATGTGCGCCGAAAATTCCCGCGCAGAGGTGCCAAAACGTACGATTCGCAGTAAAAGTGCGAAAATCGCAGTGCAAGTGCGAAAATCGCAGGGAAACCAGCGCACATCGATTCATGGAAGTCCGTGCGCGAGAAAAACATTGGATGTGCGCTGAAAATGTGTGCCGTGCACGCCGGCGCACAGGTCATCCAACAGTGTGCGCCACGGCCACTGCGAAATCGCACATAGCGCGGCGCACATCACAAAAGTAGGCGGAACACGGGGCGTAACACTCGGAATGGGGAACAACGCGTGAAAATATGGGCGTCACGGGGGAAGTACAGAGGCAAGTGCGCGGAACGCCCACACACTCGCCTACAACCCGTATTCATGGAATCGAATAGGGCAAACCAGCGCACGGTCAAAGACGCGCGCAGGGCCAAACAAGTACGTCATAAGAAAGCAGGCGGTAGCGTCCCTGCGTCTGAAAAAAATGTGCGCCAAAATGTGCGATAACAAAAAGCACCCATATACAGCCATGATGAATGGTCCATACAGTGGCCCTCTAGGACAAATGAGGTGCAAAGGGGTACCGACAAACACGGACACCCGCTGTGTGAAAAATAGCATGTGCGTGTGTTCCTGGGTGTGCGGGAAGTTCCACACGCGATTGGCCTGGGTACGTGTACTTCGGGATGTGCGGAAAGTTCCACATGCGATTGGCCTGGGTATGTGTACTTCGGGGTGCGCGGGAAGTCCCACACGCGATTGGCCTGGGTACGTGTACTTCGGGGTGCGCGGGAAGTCCCACACGCGATTAGCCTGGGTACGTGTACTACGGGGTGCGCGGGAAGTTCCACACGCGATTAGCCTGGGTACGTGTGTTTCGGGGTGCGCGGGAAGTTCCACACGCGATTGGCCTGGGTACGTGTACTTCGGGGTGCGCGGGAAGTTCCACACGCGATTGGCCAGGGTACGTGTACTTCGGGATGCGCGGGAAGTCCCACACGCGATTGGCCTGGGTACGTGTACTTCAGGGTGCGCGGGAAGTCCCACACGCGATTAGCCTGGGTACGTGTACTACAGGGTGCGCGGGAAGTTCCACACGCGATTTCAGCAGGGTACGTGTATTTCAGTGTTGCCGGGGAATGCTACACGTGATTTGGCCGTGTGGGTCCTCCCAGGTGTTCCCTCTACACCCTCCACGGCCCCTGCAGGCAGCCCACACCACAGGGGACTACCCTGCACCCCTGCTCATGTCCCACAGGCAACCCATCCACCATGGCCATGCCCCCCAGCCAACCCACATGTCACCTTGCACTACTGATCACAAACACTTCTCCCAGCACCCCGACCCCCCAGCATCCAGGGGCACCCTCCACCAGACCCCCACTCATTTCTCCCACCACCCCCACCCCATAGCATCCAGGGGCACCCTCCACCAGGCCCCCACTCATATCTCCCACCACCCCCACCCCCCAGCATCCAGGGGCACCCTCCACCAGGCCCCCACTCATGTCTACCATCACCCCACCCCCCAGCAGTGCAGGTGCAGCCTCCACCAGGCCCCCACTCATGTCTACCACCACTCCCATCCCCCAGCCACCAGGGGCACCCTCCACCAGGCCCCCACTCATGTCTCCCACCACCCCCACCCCCCAGCAGTGCAGGGGCAGCCTCCACCAGGCCCCCACTCATGTCCCCCTGCACCCCCACCCCCCAGCAGTGCAGGGGCAGCCTCCACCAGGCCCCCACTCATGTCCCCCTGCACCCCCACTACCCCGCATCCAGGGGCACCCTCCACCAGCCCCCCACTCATGTCTACCACCACCCCCAACCCCCAGCCACCAGGGGCAGCCTCCACCAGGCCCCCACTCATGTCCCCCTGCACCCCCACCCCCCAGCAGTCCAGGGGCAGCCTCCACCAGGCCCCCACTCATGTCCCCCTGCACACCCACCCCCCAGCATCCAAGCGCACACTCCACCAGGCCCCCACACATGTCTACTACCACCCCCACACCCCAGCATCCAGGGGCACCCTCCACCAGGCCCCCACTCATGTCTACCATCACCCCCACCCCCAGCCACCATGGGCAGACTCCACCAGGCCCCCACTCATGTCTCCCATCACCCCCACCCCCCAGCATCCAGGGGCACCCTCCACCAGGCCCCCACTCATGTCTGCCACCACCCCCACCCCCCAGCATCCAGGGGCACCCTCCACCAGGCCCCCACACATGTCTACTACCACCCCCACCCCCCAGCAGTGCAGGGGCATCCTCCACCAGGCCCCCACTCATGTCCCCCTGCACCCCCACCCCCCAGCATCCAGGGGCACCCTCCACCAGGCCCCCACTCATGTCTCCCACACCCCCCCAGCCACCAGGGGCACCCTCCACCAGGCCCCCACTCATGTCTACCATCACCCCCACCCCCCAGCAGTGCAGGGGCAGCCTCCACCAGGCCCCCACTCATGTCTACCACCACCCCCACCCCTCAGCCACCAGGGGCAGCCTCCACCAGGCCCCCACTCATGTCCCCCTGCACCCCCACCCCGCAGCATCCAGAGGCACCCTCCACCAGGCCCCCACTCATGTCTCCCACCACGCCCACACCCCAGCCACCAGGGGCAGCCTCCACCAGGCCCCCACTCATGTCCCCCTGCACCCCCACCCCCCAGCATCCAGGGGCACCATCCACCAGGCCCCCACTCATGTCTACCATCACCCCCACCCCCCAGCAGTGCAGGTGCAGCCTCCACAAGGCCCCCACTCATGTCCCCCAGCCAACATGTCACCACAATGTAGATCCCTGGCCCTTATGGTCAGCCTCCAAATGCCAAACACCCACCCGAGTATTGCATCCACCCACTTAGAAATGGCAAAAACATGATAGAACCCCAATTCCAAGTTTGGAAATGAAGACATGTCCCTCACATACACCCAATGGGTGTCAGTGAATGTGAAAACCCATATCATGATATGCATGAAACCAATGAGATGATACTACACATTGAACTTTGAAGAAAAAATATGTATTAAAAGCAACATAAATTGAATCAAAAATAAACAAACAATAATAGAAATAAAAAAAAAAACCAGCAGGTCTGTGAAATAATGCAAAACCACAAATCATAATGCAAAGGAAAAGTGTCCAAAGTCACAGTCGACAAAAGTAAATCCAATGGAAAATTAAAATCGAAAACCATTGCTCCATGGCGAAATCATAATAAAAATTGAAAATCCAAAAGTCAACTATGTACAGATAAACAATCCAGGGTCCATGATCCCAACCGAAGAAATGAAACCTATCTAATAACACTACTTAAAAAAAATAACTATATACAAAAATGTGGCCCATTGTCCAAAAGGTCCAAAAAAAATGCTAAACCAAAGGAAACCTAACACTAACTATAGAACTATTTACAAGGGCAGCGGGCTAGTCCGACGGCTCACTTCGGGATGTTCCGGGCCAGGGCATCATCGAACTCCTGCTCAGTGTCCCGGGGCGGTCCTCCTCCATGGCCCCGAATGTCCGTAGGGCCGTCCACATGTTCACCCCAAACTCCCTGCGGATTGCCTCGAGGCACTTGGCCCGCTTGACCATCGTGAGCCGTGCCTCTTCCGCCCGCTGCCGCTCCGCATCCATGGCGTGGCTCAACCGCTGCCACGCGGAAGACACTTCCCGTCCTGGGTCCTCCTGCCCTCCGGCCGATGCCTGCCCCTCCGATGTGGAAGGCCCCGAGCCATCATGGCTCCCACCACGTTGCTGCTGCTGCTGCTGATGCGCCTCTGCCCGTGCACTGCCTCCTGCTGCCTGCACATCCTCCGCTGGCTGGGGTGCAGTCGTTGATGTGGCCACCCCTGCTGGACGTCCGACTCCCGACTGTGGCAGGGATGCCTCCTCCACCAGCCTGGCCGCACCGTCAGAGGCAGCTCCACAGGGCACCCAGGTGACTGATGGGTGGGAAGATGGCACGGAGGACGACTGGCGCATAGGGGGTTCAGTTGAGGAGGGGGTCGTAGCAAGCCCCATCAAATGGAGGAATCCGGCCTGGGTGACCTGTCCCACTAGGCCGACGCGGTCAACGAGCCATTCGAGATGACGTGTAGTCTCCTCATGAAAAGACTGCAGGTCACCTCGCATGGCCCGTTGATGCAACGCCAAACCAGTCAGGACAGGCTCAACCCGGACCCGGATAGCCATGTCTGCAGGCAGAGGAAGGCCAGTTGTCGTGAGCTCATCCCCTGACTGAAAATGGGTCTGGACGTAGGCATCCCTGCTGGTGCAAGATGATGCAGTGACAGGATCAGGGACAGGATTGCACACAGGCAAGTCCGCAGCGACCTGTGCTGCCTCCTGTCCCTGGTCCTGCACTGCACCACTAGCACCAGTGGAATCCCCACCTCCAGACCCCGTCTCTGTTGCTTGCACGGCCTCCTCCTCCACCAAACCCCCCACCAACCTGGATGACTCTGTGCCATCTTCCTCCGTTGGGCCCTGTGGGGTCCCAGCTGCCCCTTCTGCTGCTGAGGAGTCCAACTCCGACCTCCGCCTCTTGGACCTCCCCCCGGCAGCTGCGGCTTGGGACGCGGCACCGGACTCCTCACTCCCCGACGAGATCACAACCTAGGAGGGGAGCCGGGCCTTGCGTCTCCGGCTGGCGGTGCAATCCCCGCCGAGTATGGGTGGGGGTGTACAGGACCGTGAGGCTAACACATGCGAGGGCTGTCATGTGTGAGACATGGATGGTGCTTGTGTGTGTAGGCTTGCATGCCAAATGCAGTTGTGTGGGCACACATGTTTGGATGAATGTGTATGTAAGTGGGCATGTTCGTGATGTCACGCATGTATGTTGTTTTCAGCTGCATGTATCAGCACTGTGTACATGTGCATGTGTGTGTATTTGACAAGGGTGCAACAGTGATGCAACATGGATGCATGTAACAGCGGGATGTGGAAGCCTGATTGGCAGATGTGACATGGATGCCCATCGGAACACTGCGAAAGTTGGCTGAGGTGTACACATGCATGCAAGTGTGGCGGTGTGCGTGCATGTGTAGTGCACTCCCTGTGTTGCATGTGATGTCTGGCTCACCTTTGCCCGCTCATGCTGTTGTATGTGTATGATGGTGCTGGCAGTTGCGATGTGGCTGTGGTATGGCTCATGTGTGCAAGTTGAAATGACATGTGTGTTGCCGATTGTGATGCCATGTCTGAGGTTTGCCAATGCCACTCTTGTGCAACTGTCATGTGTGTATGTGTCCATTGTACAGTGCCCTGATGCCTGTGTTTTATTTCTCCCTGTCTGCAGCGTCAACTGATGAAGAGGGCGGAGAAGGTGCTGTGGAGCACAGCGGCGGGGATCGCACCGCCAGAAGGAGACGCAAAGCTCAGCTCCCCTCCCAGGTTGTGATCTCATCGGGGAGTGAGGAGTCCTGTGCCGCGTCCCAAGCCGCAGCTGCCGGGGGGAGGTCCAAGAGGCGGAGGTCGGAGTTGGACTCCTCAGCAGCAGAAGAGGCAGCTGGGACCCCACAGGGCCCAACGGGGGAAGATGGCATGGAGTCATCCAGGTTGGTGGGGGGTTTGGTGGAGGAGGAGGCCGTGCAAGCAACAGAGACGGGGTCTGGAGGTGGGGATTCCACTGGTGCTAGTGGTGCAGTGCAGGACCAGGGACAGGAGGCAGCACAGGTCGCCGCGGAGGTGCCTGTGTGCAATCCTGTCCCTGATCCTGTCACTGCATCATCTTGCACCAACAGGGATGCCTACGTCCAGACCCGTTTTCAGGCAGGGGATGAGCTCACAACAACTGGCCTTCCTCTGCCTGTGGACGTGGCTATCCAGGTCCGGGTTGAGCCTGTCCTGACTGGTGTCGCGTTGCGTGAACGGGCCATGCGAGGTGACCTGCAGTCTTTTCATGAGGAGACTGCACGTCATCTCGAATGGCTCGTTGACCGCGTCGGCCTACTGGGACAGGTCACCCAGGCCGGATTCCTCCGTTTGATGGGGCTTGCTACGACCCCCTCCTCAACTGAACCCCCTATGCACCAGTCGTCCTCCGTGCCATCTTCTCACCCATCAGTCACCTGGGTGCCCTGTGGAGCTGCCTCTGACGGTGCGGCCAGGCTGGTGGAGGAGGCATCCCTGCCACAGTCGGGAGTCGGACGTCCAGCAGGGGTGGCCACATCAACGACTGCACCCCAGCCAGCGGAGGATGTGCAGTCAGAAGGAGGCAGTGCACGGGCAGAGGCGCAGCAGCAGCAGCAATGTGGTGGGAGCCATGATGGCTCGGGGCCTTCCACATCGGAGGGGCAGGCATCGGCCGGAGGGCAGGAGGACCCAGGACGGGAAGTGTCTTCCGTGTGGCAGCGGTTGGGCCACGCCATAGATGTGGAGCGGCATCGGGCGGAAGAGGCAAGGCTCACGATGGTCAGGGCGGAGAACTCTATTCGGAGGGCCCTGAGGCGGGCCGAGTGCCTCGAGGCAATCCGCAGGGAGTTTGGGGTGAACATATGGACGGCCCTGCGGACCCTCAGGGCCATGGAGGAGGACCGCCTCCGGGACATTGAGCAGGAGTTCGATGATGCCCTGGCCCGGAACATCCCGAAGTGAGCCGTCGGACTAACCCACGGCCCTTGTAAATAGTTCTATCGTTAGTGTTAGGTTTCCTTTGGTTTAGCATTTTTTTTGGACCTTTTGGACAATGGGCCACTTTTTTGTATATAGTTATTTTTTTTAGGTAGTGTTATTAGATAGGTTTCATTTCTTCGGTTGGGATCATGGACCCTGGATTGTTTATCTGTACATAGTTGACTTTTGGATTTTCAATTTTTATTATGATTTCGCCATGGAGCAATGGTTTTCGATTTTAATTTTCCATTGGATTTACTTTTGTCGACTGTGACTTTGGACACCTTTCCTTTGCATTATGATTTGTGGTTTTGCATTATTTCACAGACCTGCTGTTTTTTTTTTTAAATTTATATTATTGTTTGTTTATTTTTGATTCAATTTATGTTGCTTTTAATACATATTTTTTCTTCAAAGTTCAATGTGTAGTATCATCTCATTGGTTTCATGCATATCATGATATGGGTTTTGACATTCACTGACACCCATTGGGTGTATGTGAGGGACATGTGTTCATTTCCAAACTTGCAATTGGGGTTCTATCATGTTTTTGCCATTTGGGTGGATGCAATACTCGGGTGGGTGTTTGGCATTTGGAGGCTGACCATAAGGGCCAGGGATCTACATTGTGGTGACATGTTGGCTGGGGACATGAGTGGGGGCCTGGTGGAGGCTGCCACTGGTGGCTGGGGGGTGGGGGTGGTGGGAGACATGAGTTGGACATGAGTGGGGGCCTGGTGGAGGCTGCCCCTGCACTGCTGGGGGGTGGGGGTGCAGGGGGACATGAGTGGGGGCCTGGTGGAGACTGCCCCTGCACTGCTGGGGGGTGGGGGTGGTGGTAGACATGAGTGGGGGCCTGGTGGAGGGTGCCCCTGGTGGCTGGGGGGTGGGGGTGGTGGAAGACATGAGATGGACCTGAGTGGGGGCCTGGTGGAGGCTGCCACTGCACTGCTGGGGGGTGGGGGTGGTAGTAGACATGTGTGGGGGCCTGGTGGAGGGTGCCCCTGTGTTAGGGAGAATTCTCTGTTTAGACTGAATTTCCTAACCTAGTGAGTCCCCCAGTAGCTTTGCTGGATTTCGGGAGTTTGTTTTTTTCCATCCTGCCAAGAGTGAGACTCTTTTCCTCCCACTCTTGGACATGTATGTGTGTAATTCCTTTGAATGTCAATGTGTTCTATGGGCTATGGGGTCTTTTACTCCATAGGGTCTCATATGTTTTTCTATGTGTGTTACACTGCACCCTACGTGCCGTAACACTGGGGCGTCCTAGCGGACCTCCACCATAGACTCCATACCCGGAGACTGACTACTGTCTCCCCGGGCATGTAAAGTCACCATTGGCTTTACTAGACCTAAATTTACTAACAGGACTAGTACAAACCATCTTATTGTGGTCGTACTAGTAGGGGTAATTCGATTACTCCTGGACCTGTTACTCGAGGGGGCACTGTCCCGTCCCCCCTCGTCGAGTTTTAGCTGGTGGCAGTGGAAACTACTTGTTATGTTCAACCCCGAACCTAACCCTATGGGATTCGTCCCATTGTTGGAGATTGATACTTTTTCTCGTTAATCTCTAACGTACCACCGATCTACTTATCTTAAATAGGTTTATCGGATGGTATTTTCTGCCAGAATTCAGTTTGTAATATGGCGTCTGTGTTCGTCTCTGTGACTCCTAAACCAAAGGTTGAGCCCTTTGTTCCACTTTTGGCGGGCTCTGTACAGAGACCCTCCAAAAGTGGTGCCATTCTGTCTGGGTTACCACAGGGGTGTGGGAGGGGGTTTAGGCACCCTGGACCGAGTTGCCTTACCAACTCTGGTCGCACTCTGGAGTGATTGGCCCAAGTGGTGAGCCTTCCCGCTCACCACTTAGCATGTGTTGATTGACAGCTAGGCTGAATGAATGGGGGTTTTCTGCATAAAAGCAGGGCTTTTGGGACTGGATCTTCAGAAGTCGCCACAGGACCTAAGAATCCGACGAGGGTAACGCTGAGCCGACCTGCACGACGACACCTCCGGTGGAGCCCTGCGGAACCGACTCACCACTTCCCGACGACAGAGGAGATCTCCCTGCCGGAGAGTCTCTTCCCCTGACTGGTGGGACCAACCAGTCCCCTTTGCTTTTTATTCGCCTCAGGACGCAGTGGTCGAATTGCCCGTGCAGCGCACCTCGGCAACCGGATAGCCACTACCCCTGAACCGCGACCAAAAGGTGGTGCCTTGTGACGGAGCACTCCGCGGCTGGTCTCTTCCCTGGTGGTGCACCGGACTTCACTTTCTTCGACGACGAGAACCTCTCTACGCTTGGCAAAGATCCGACGTGCATCCACCACCAGGAACAACTGCCCCCGCCGGAGCTGCCCTCCACAACAAGGTACCGTGTCCGCCTGGCTTCCCTTCCGATCGGTTCGAGTGAGGTGTCTTAATCCTCTCCGTTCCATTGGTTCGCCTCCAAGCTTTTCTCATTTGTTGTTCTGAACTGGTTCAATCTGCCGATAACAATTTGCTACAAAGACTTGAATGCATCTCCGCTAGAGACTTTTGGGACATCGCGCCTTGCCTCTCTCCGAGTGGGCCTGGCCTCTGAACTTTATGATCTATTGTGATTCTTGCCTTCTTGCCTGCATTTTACCCGCGAAGTATTGAACTGCGTTGATTTCGTAACCTGCCTATCTTTTTCTCTCCCGTCCTAACTAATATTCGAGTGTCATCTAGGTTGAGGTATACACCTCTGTCTGAAAATAAGTGGTACCGGTAGAACCTAGACTTGTTGTAATATTGCTAGGGGGATTGATCGTTTCGTAGACTAATTGTGTTTGATTTGTTTGCCGTGATAGTGCTATAGTGTTTTTAATAGATGTTCCGTTATAAATAAATACCTTAATATCTTTACACTAAGCCTCGTTGCGTGTTTACTTGTCTTGCTGTGAAGGATTGCCCTATTATGTATCCTCCACATACTGCTCATCTCTTCTTGAGGGAAGTCTGACTGCTCAGCCACAGCTACCAAGTGAATCTGTGTGGTACAGACTGCTACCAAGTGGGTTCACCGCCAAACACCTGTAGTCCTAAATCTTTTGCAGTGGTCCCAGAGGGAACTGCACAGGTTTCCGCCTAACACTGGTGTACAGCGGTGGGATTGGTATCGAGTATACAGTTTAGAGTGCTTTTCGACACTATAGGATAACTAACCACAAAACTTTGCACAAAAAGCAACTTTCAAAAAACATGTCTACGATGGAAACTTACAGTCAAGAGTCCTTGTCAGGTGAAAATACTGAGAGTTTGCAAGCTCTCTGTAGGCAAGCGAATCTTTCTGTAAGAGGCAAGAAGTTAGAAATAATCGAGAGATTGCTGGCGAACCAAAGTCTGGGTACTGGTTCAGAGGAACCAAGCTCCCCAGCAAATGTAGATAACAGTAATGGTGTTGATCTAAATCATAATTCTGATGATAGCGATGAAGAGGCTGACGAGGACGGCGAGGCTAACGAAACTGTCTCCCCTGCTCCTCTACCCGCCTTACCAGCTGTGCCTACGGGGCCCATACCAGGTCCCAAAAGTAACCCTGCTTATTTTGAACTTGAAAAAATGAAGCTCGAATTAGAATACAAACGGTTCTTGGCCCAATCTGAACGAAACCAAGAGCTCGAGTTCAGACGGATGAATGCCCAGGCTGAGCAGAAGCAAGCTGAGTTAAGACTCAGGGAAATAGAACTTAATCACGAGTTAGAGATGAAAAAGTTGTCTATGGAAAATGCTTCTCTCTCCTCTGGTTCCTCTAGGAGCTCCAGTCCCAAAAGACCCCGGATGCCGAAGGAATTAGTGGGTATGTAAGAACCGAGATTGGATGTGTTGGATTGGTTGAAACTGTTTGAATACAATCATGGGCTCCAGGACATCACCGGGAATGCTTTACTTCCCTGGTTGTTCTCTAGGCTCCCTTCTGTTGCGACTGATGTGGTAATGGAGCTGGGGGAGGCGGATAAGACGGATTATGAAAGTGTGAAACTAGCTTTAATAGCTAGATTCGGGAAGACCCCTTCCCAGTATCTTAAGAGGTTTAGAACCCTCAAAAAGCCTGATGGTACCCCTTGGGCTACCTGGGTGAGTGAAGGGTTGAAGAACTTAGAGGGATGGATTAAGGGTTACAAAGTGAACACTTATGAGGGTATGAGGAATCTTTTTATGTTGGAGTCTATTTATGATGCCTGTTCTCCTGAGCTCAGACAGCACTTGGCTGATTCGAAGGAATTGGATTCCCGGGAGCTAGCTAAGGCTGCTGACTTATGGGTTGCCAACCGGGCTACTCATAAGGATTCTGGGGCAACTCAGAAAAAGGATGAGGGAAAACAGCCTAAAAAAGACTCAAAAGAGAATTCTAATAACTCACATTCCAAAGAGGGCCCCAAACAAAACCAGAAGGGTAAGCCACAAGGAAAACCACAGCAGAATAGTGTGTCTTCTGGTGCCAAACCGGAAGGAGGTCAGAACAAGCCACCATTCCAGAAAGCATTTGGTAAATGCTTTGTTTGTGGCTCGACTGATCACGTGAAAGGAGATCCCAGATGTAAGGGTAAACCTTCAGGGGTCCAGCTTGGCTCCTTAGCCTTCGCTCCAGAGGAGGAAGTCCAAATGGCAAGTGGAAACTTTCTACTGCTAGCTGACGAACCCATTGGCGTCTCAGCCAGCATTTCTTTAGTATATCTGGGGTTGTGGGAACAACAGAATTTAGATGTCTATAATTCTATCCCCGATAATACTAAAGAGTATTATAAGGACAGTGTCCAGGTGAATGGTCAGGAGACTCCTGCCATTAGGGACACTGGGGCCAGCATAACTGTGGTGGATACATCGTTTTTTTAGGCTGAGGATGTTGCTAAGGCACCCAAACGCCTCACCAAGTTAGCTGGAGGGCCTGTGCAGATGCTTCCCCAATTACCAGTTCTCATCCAGTGTAACGACATGACTGTGAAGATACCTGTCAGCATACAGAGTGAGGTACTAGGACGCGTACTGTTGGGTAACGATTTGAAAACTCTCGGAGTTGTATTGCATACTCCCAGACCTCCTAGTAAACGGTTACAGGAGCTAACCAGACCTGCAAGAGAGAGGACCATGCGCGGTACTCTCCAGGAGTTGATGAAAAAAGAAATCACTCCTGCTCCACTGGAATTGTCAGCCGCTTTCTCCAAGAAATCAGAAGCGAAAGGGAAACCTAAGGCTTCTATCCCGAAACCAGCAGCCCGCATTCCAGTGCAGCCAACACGGACTTCCCCGCAGTTGTCCAAAGTTACACCCGTAACTCCACCTCCAGCCGAGGCTGAGAGGGAGGTACAACCCTGTGTGGTAGAATTAGACTCTGAGGAAGAGCTAATGGAAGGCCAGGAACTCATTGGAGATCTGGATCCTGTTGACCATCCTGAGCTGCAGTCTTTACTTGCAGAAGGTGGACCCAGCAGGGCAGACTTCAGTAAGGGACAGAGACAATGTCCAACTCTGGAAGGTCTTCGCCACCAGGCAGAAGCTCAGGCTGAAGGGCAAGAGCCTGGGAAATACAGGTTGCACTGGGAAGATGGCCTCTTCTGCAGTGAACCGACCGAGTCTGCACCTGGACACTACAAACGACTTGTAGTACCCCAAGAGAACAGACCACAGTTCTTGCAGTTAGCCCACGAGATTCCTTTGGCTGGTCACTTGAGTTGCAAGAAGACTAAAGAAAGGCTCTCTCTCTACTTCTATTGGCCGAAGATGGGGGCCGAAGTAGAAAAACACTGCAGGAGCTGCCACACCTGCCAGATCTCTGGTAAGGTTGGCTCCAAGAATGTGGCACCGTTAGTGCCTCTCCCAGTTGTGGGAGTCCCATTTGAGAGAGTAGGGATTGACATCGTTGGTCCCCTTGATCCTCCAACCTCCTCAGGCAACAGGTTTATACTTGTTGTAGTAGACCATGCTACTAGGTATCCTGAGGCAATTCCTATGAGGACTGTTACAGCTACGGCTGTGGCTAAGGCCCTCCTTGGTATTTTTACTAGGGTCGGGTTTCCGAAGGAAGTAATCTCTGACAGGGGGTCAAACTTTATGTCCAACTACATGAAAGCCATGTGGAAAACCCGTGGAGTTACTTACAAGTTCTCAACAGCTTACCACCCACAAACCAATGGGTTGGTAGAACGGTTCAACCGAACCATGAAGAGCATGATAGGTGCTTTAGAGGAACCCCTTAAGCGTAAGTGGGACCTTCTACTGCCATGCCTTCTCTTTGCTTATAGAGAAGTCCCTCAGGAAGGCGTAGGTTACTCGCCCTTCGAACTACTCTATGGTCATCCCGTCAGAGGTCCATTGGCCCTGATTAAGGAGGGGTTGGAGAGTGCTCCTTCCCCCAAGCCAGTCAGAGTGACTGACTACGTGATAGATCTCCGGAGGAGAATGTCACACATGATGACGGAAGCAAGCGATAACTTGAAAGCTGGACAAGCATTGGTCAAGCACTGGCACGATCAAAAGGCTAACATGGTTGAGTTCGCTCAAGACCAGCTCGTTCTCGTTATGATCCCAACAAGGCAGAGGGCCTTGCAAGATAAGTGGATGGGACCCTTCCGAGTAGTGGGTAAACTCGGAGAGGTTAACTATCTGGTGGACTTGGGCAATCCCAAGGAGGCTCCGACAGTCTTTCACACCAACCGACTTAAAGCGTATGTCTCGCGACCTGATGTAGGAGCGTTGCTTCTAGCGTCATCCGAGGAAGAAGAAGAGAGTGAAGCTCTTCCGGATCTCCTCAGAGGCTTACCTTTAGATGAAAAAATTGAAGGAGTGAATCTCTCCTCCAATCTGACACCCGAACAACAAGAAGAGTGCAAATCTATGTTGAATCAGTTTGCCTCTCTGTTCTCGCGTTCACCAGGCTTGACCCCTTGGGGCCAGCACAACATACTCACTGGTGACTGTCTGTCAAAAGCAGAGGATACTGCATGTCAGAAAACGTACAAACCCACATCAAAGGTGAGGTCAGCAAGATGCTTGACCTCGGGGTAATAGAGCCCTCTACTAGTCCATGGTCTAGCCCAGTTGTGTTAGTACCAAAGGACGAATCTAAAGAACTTAGATTCTGCATGGATTATAGAGCTCTTAATGCAGTCACCAAGACTGATGCCCACCCTTTGCCAAGAACAGATGAGTTGGTGGATAAACTTGGCGCCGCCAAGTTCCTCAGCACATTTGACTTGACGTCAGGCTATTGGCAAATAGCCCTGACAGACCATGCCAAGGAGAAAACTGCATTTTCTACCCCCGTTGGCTTATACCAGTTTAAGGTAATGCCGTTCGGATTGAAGAATGAACCTGCTACGTTCCAACGGATGGTAAACCAGGTTCTGAATGGGATGGAGGACTTCTGCATGGCATACTTGGATGACATCGCAGTGTTCAGCAATTCCTGGGAAGAACATGTAACCCACCTGAGAGATGTTTTGCAGGCTCTTGGACGAGCCAATCTGACCATAAAGGCGAGCAAATGCCAAATTGGACAGAGTAAGGTAGTCTATCTTGGGCATGAGGTAGGCGGTGGAGAAATAAGGCCTTTGCTCAGTAAAATTGAAGCTGTGCAAAATTGGACAACACCTACTACTCAAACCCAGGTGAGAGCCTTCCTAGGCCTCACTGGGTATTACAGGAATTTCATAGAGAACTATGGGACCATAGCTTCTCCACTGAATGTCATCTCCTCGCCCAAATTTCCTAAGAAGGTTAGATGGAACGAGGAGTGCAATCAGGCTTTTGAAAACCTGAAAAAGGCTCTTTGCCAAGCCCTAGTACTCAGAGCTCCTGATTACCACCAACACTTCATTGTGCAGACAGATGCTTCAAATGTAGGAATAGGTGCCGTACTCAGTCAACTGGATGGGAAAGGTAGGGAGCACCCCATTTGCTTCATCAGCCGCAAGCTGAAGGATCCTGAAATAAGGTGGGCAACAATCGAAAGAGAGTGCTTTGCTATCGTGTGGGCGCTGAAGAAGTTTAGGCCGTACTTGTATGGTTCTACTTTTGTCATTCAGACTGACCACCAACCCTTGAGATGGTTAATGCAAATGAAAGGGGAAAACCCAAAACTATTGAGATGGTCGATCTTCCTGCAAGGGTTTGATTTCACCATTGAGCACAGGCCAGGATGTCACCACCAAAATGCTGATGGTCTCTTTAGGATGTATGTCATCGACTAGAGGTATGAGATTCATCCAGGAGTGGATTAAATCCTCCTGTCCCTTAGTCTGGGGGGGCGAGTGTTAGGGAGAATTCTCTGTTTAGGCTGAATTTCCTAACCTAGTGAGTCCCCCAGCAGCTTTGCTGGATTTCGGGAGTTTGTTTTTTTCCATCCTGCCAAGAGTGAGACTCTTTTCCTCCCACTCTTGGACATGTATGTGTGTAATTCCTTTGAATGTCAATGTGTTCTATGGGCTATGGGGTCTTTTACTCCATAGGGTCTCATATGTTTTTCTATGTGTGTTACACTGCACCCTACGTGCCGTAACACTGGGGCGTCCTAGCGGACCTCCACCATAGACTCCATACCCGGGGACTGACTACTGTCTCCCCGGGCATGTAAAGTCACCATTGGCTTTACTAGACCTAAATTTACTAACAGGACTAGTACAAACCATCTTATTGTGGTCGTACTAGTAGGGGTAATTCGATTACTCCTGGACCTGTTACTCGAGGGGGCACTGTCCCGTCCCCCCTCGTCGAGTTTTAGCTGGTGGCAGTGGAAACTACTTGTTATGTTCAACCCCGAACCTAACCCTATGGGATTCGTCCCATTGTTGGAGATTGATACTTTTTCTCGTTAATCTCTAACGTACCACCGATCTACTTATCTTAAATAGGTTTATCGGATGGTATTTTCTGCCAGAACTCGGTTTGTAAAATGGCGTCTGTGTTCGTCTCTGTGACTCCTAAACCAAAGGTTGAGCCCTTTGTTCCACTTTTTGCGGGCTCTGTACAGAGACCCTCCAAAAGTGGTGCCATTCTGTCTGGGTTACCACAGGGGTGTGGGAGGGGGTTTAGGCACCCTGGACCGAGTTGCCTTGCCAACTCCGGTCGCACTCTGGAGTGATTGGCCCAAGTGGTGAGCCTTCCCCCTCACCACTTAGCATGTGTTGATTGACAGCTAGGCTGAATGAATGGGGGTTTTCTGCATAAAAGCAGGGCTTTTGGGACTGGATCTTCAGAAATCGCCACAGGACCTAAGAATGCGACGAGGGTAACGCTGAGCCGACCTGCACGACGACACCTCCGGTGGAGCCCTGCGGAACCGACTCACCACTTCCCGACGACAGAGGAGATCTCCCTGCCGGAGAGTCTCTTCCCCTGACTGGTGGGAACAACCAGTTCCCTTTGCTTTTTATTCGCCTCAGGACGCAGTGGTCGAATTGCCCGTGCAGCGCACCTCGGCAACCGGATAGCCACTACCCCTGAACCGCGACCAAAAGGTGGTGCCTTGTGACGGAGCACTCCGCGGCTGGTCTCTTCCCTGGTGGTGCACCGGACTTCACTTTCTTCGACGACGAGAACCTCTCTACGCTTGGTAAAGACCCGACGTGCATCCACCACCAGGAACAACTGCCCCCTCCGGAGCTGCCCTCCACAACAAGGTACCGTGTCCGCCTGGCTTCCCTTTCGATCGGTTCGAGTGAGGTGTCTTAATCCTCTCCGTTCCGTTGGGTCGCCTCCAAGCTTTTCTCATTTGTTGTTCTGAACTGGTTCAATCTGCCGATAACAACTTGTTTCAAAGACTTGAATGCATCTCCGCTAGAGACTTTTGGGACATCGCGCCTTGCCTCTCTCCGAGTGGGCCTGGCCTCTGAACTTTATGATCTATTGTGATTCTTGCCTTCTTGCCGTGCATTTTACCCGCGAAGTATTGAACTGCGTTGATTTTGTAACCTGCTGTCGGGGGGAAATTCTCCCGGGGTCGGCTGGGCCGTCCGCGGACCGCCGGGCAGGGAGGCCCAAACTCCTCCCGTATATCCCAAAAAAATGAGTATGAGGCACACGCAAGAAGCAAGGTGATTCTGCTGTTTATTAAACAAAACGGCAGGGATGGGTCAAGGATCGTACGCGTCCGTCCTGATACTCTCTCTTCAATCGTGGGGCTCGCAGGCCCTTTTTACTTTAGTATGACGCGCTACTTGCGTCATCTGGGAAAAGTTAGCAAAAAACCTATCGCCACTCTGGATTGGTTCCTCGAGTGGTAGGGTTAGTATAGCATACGTATGGAGAGCGTTATTAGTGGTTGAGGGTCAGTCAGGTGGTATACTTGGGTTGTCCCTTCAATTTGATACATGAAAATTGTTACATGAAGACCCCTGAGGATTGGCTAATGTTAATGGCGTCAGTGATAAGAGCCCCATGTTTTGATTGGTCCACTCGCGAGCCCCCCAGTCTGGAACCATCGCTGTTCCCAGCTCGCGGTGCACCTGTCATTTGCAAAAATGTATCACTATGGGTATGTGCAGACAATGTGAGTATTTATTCATATGCTGGAAGGCAGACTACTCCCACCGCCGCAGATGTCCATTGATTCGCTTAATTGTATCTGCCTGTGTCTTGAAACGTGGGATCCAGGCGCCTCCCTCCTCCTGGGCCTGGCACCCTGTCAGGTTCAGCTTGGTCACGTGAGGAGAAACCGTGGTTGAGGCAGAATTCTGCACATTTAATATTGCATTTTCCACTGTGTGCCTGGCTTAATTTGCAGGTGTGACCTTGGCGTCGGCTTGCGGCATGCGAGTTTGCAACATTGTGCCCTTGACTGTCTGCTCTCGCCGGGCTCATTATGCAGGGTCAGCAACTGTACTCTTGCTCGTTCAATGTTCATGGAAGCTCTTGCTTTGCGGCCTACTTGGGCCTGGTGCATAGGTGGAGGCGTTTGATGCACGGCGCTTTAGGTTATGGTATCATATTGCTTTATCCCCAGTATCATGTCTTCGTTATATTTCTCATTGCAATGCATGGGTTTAGGGTGAGTTCATTGTGCGTCTTGCGTTTCTGCATTTTGAAAAACCTACGTGAAAAATAATAAAAATGCGCGTCAGATGGTGTGTCCGTCACCTACGTCATAGCACTGAATATGTTCTTCGTGTGGATTGGTGTGGGAGTGTCCAGTGTGCATGTTTGCACGGGTGTGCTGACCGTTGGCTAGGTCGTCATGGCATCTCTAACGATGTGTTCATTTACTGTTGAATGGTTCAGTCGAGTTCATCCATGCCGCAGGTGTCGGCATGGGCAGGGCAGGCTGGTGGGCAGGCTGGTGGGCACATCCGTATGTTCCTGTACCAGGGTATTTGGTCGTCTAGTAGATGGGCAAACTCCTCTCGTGGCGGGTGCCTGGGCCGCGATCCTCTAGGCCAGGGGTGTGAGGGGATTGGTGGGAGTCTTTTGTTCCATTCTCCCACTTCACTGCCTATCTTTTTCTCTCCCGTCCTAACTAATATTCGAGTGTCATCTAGGTTGAGGTATACACCTCTGTCTGAAAATAAGTGGTACCGGTAGAACCTAGACTTGTCGTAATATTGCTAGGGGGATTGATCGTTTCATAGAGTAATTGTGTTTGATTTGTTTGCCGTGATAGTGCTATAGTGTTTTTCATAGATGTTCCGTTATAAATAAATACCTTAATATCTTTACACTAAGCCTCGTTGCGTGTATACTTGTCTTGCTATGAAGGATTGCCCTATTTTGTATCTTCCACATACTGCTCAACTCTTCTTGAGGGAAGTCTGACTGCTCAGCCACAGCTACCAAGTGAATCTGTGTGGTACAGACTGCTACCAAGTGGGTTCACCGCCAAACACCTGTAGTCCTAAATCTTTTGCAGTGGTCCCAGAGGGAACTGCACAGGTTTCCGCCTAACACCCTGGTGGCTGGGGGGTGGGGGTGGTGGGAGACATGAGTGGGGGCCTGGTGGAGGCTGCCCCTGCACTGCTGGGGCGTGGGGGTGATGGTAGACATGAGTGGGGGCCTGGTGGAGGGTGCCCCTGGTGGCTGGAGGCTGGGGGGTGGGGGTGGTGGGAGACATGAGTGGGGGCCTGGTGGAGGCTGCCCCTGCACTGCTGGGGGTTGGGGGTGCAGGGGGACATGAGTGGGGGCCTGGTGGAGGCTGCCCCTGGTGGCTGGGGGGTGGGGGTGGTGGGAGACATGAGTGGGGGCCTGGTGGAGGGTGCCCCTGGATGCTGGGGGGTGGGGGTGGTAGTAGACATGTGTGGGGGCCTGGTGGAGGGTGCCCCTGGATGCTGGGGGGTGGGGGTGCAGGGGGACATGAGTGGGGGCCTGGTGGAGGCTGCCCCTGCACTGCTGGGGGGTGGGGTGGTGGGAGACATGAGTGGGGGCCTGGTGGAGGCTGCCCCTGGTGGCTGGGAGGTGGGGGTGGTGGGAGACATGAGTGGGGGCCTGGTGGAGGCTGCCCCTGCACTGCTGGGGGTGGGGGTGGTAGTAGACATGTGTGGGGGCCTGGTGGAGGGTGCCCCTGGATGCTGGGGGGTGGGGGTGCCAGGGGACATGAGTGGGGGCCTGGTGGAGGCTGCCCCTGCACTGCTGGGCGGTGGGGGTGCAGGGGGACATGAGTGGGGGCCTGGTGGAGGGTGCCCCGGGATGCTGGGGGGTGGGAGGGTGGGAGACATGAGTGGGGGCCTGGTGGAGGGTGCCCCTGGTGGCTGGGGGGTGGGGGTGGTGGTAGACATGAGTGGGGGCCTGGTGGAGGGTGCCCCTGGTGGCTGGGGGGTGGGGGTGGTGGTAGACATGAGTGGGGGCCTGGTGGAGTGTGCCCCTGGATGCTGGGGGGTGGGGATGCCGGGGGACATGAGTGGGGGCCTGGTGGAGGCTGCCCCTGCACTGCTGGGGGTGGGGGTGCAGGGGGACATGAGTGGGGGCCTGGTGGAGGGTGCCCCTGGATGCTGAGGGGTGGGGGTGGTGGTAGACATGAGTGGGGGCCTGGTGGAGGGTGTCCCTGGTGGCTGGGGGTTGGGGGTGGTGGTAGACATGAGTGGGGGCCTGGTGGAGGGTGCCCCTGGATGCTGGGGGGTGGGGGTGCAGGGGGACATGAGTGGGGGCCTGGTGGAGGCTGCCCCTGCACTGCTGGGGGGTGGGGGTGGTGGTAGACATGAGTGGGGGCCTGGTGGAGGGTGCCCCTGGTGGCTGGGGGGGTGGGGGTGGTTGGAGACATGAGTGGGGGCCTGGTGGAGGCTGCCCCTGCACTGCTGGGGGGTGTGGGTGGTGGTAGACATGAGTGGGGGCCTGGTGGAGGGTGCCCCTGGATGCTGGGGGGTGGGGGTGCAGGGGGACATGAGTGGGGGCCTGGTGGAGGCTCCCCCTGCACTGCTGGGGGGTGGGGTGGTGGTAGACATGAGTGGGGGCCTGGTGGAGGGTGCCCCTGGTGGCTGGGGGGTGGGGGTGGTGGTAGACATGAGTGGGGGCCTGGTGGAGGGTGCCCCTGGTGGGTGGGGGTGATGGTAGACATGAGTGGGGGCCTGGTGGAGGGTGCCCCTGGATGCTGGGGGGTGGGGGTGGTGGTAGACATGAGTGGGGGCCTGTTTGACGGTGCCCCTGGATGCTGGGGGGTGGGGGTGCAGGGGGACATGAGTGGGGGCCTGGTGGAGGCTGCCCCTGCACTGCTGGGGGGTGGGGGTGCAGGGGGACATGAGTGGGGGCCTGGTGGAGGCTGCCCCTGGTGGCTGGGGGCTGGGGGTGGTGGTAGACATGAGTGGGGGCCTGGTGGAGGGTGCCCCTGGATGCTGGGGGGTGGGGGTGGTAGTAGACATGAGTGGGGGCCTGGTGGAGGGTGCCCCTGGATGCTGGGGGGTGGGGGTGGTGGTAGACATGAGTGGGGGCCTGGTGGAGGGTGCCCCTGGATGCTGGGGGGTGGGGGTGCAGGGTGACATGAGTGGGGGCCTGGTGGAGGCTGTCCCTGCACTGCTGGGGGGTGGGGGTGGTGGTAGAAATGAGTGGGGGCCTGGTGGAGGGTGCCCCTGGATGCTGGGGGGTGGGGGTGCAGGGGGACATGAGTGGGGGCCTGGTGGAGGCTGCCCCTGCACTGCTGGGGGGTGGGGGTGCAGGGGGACATGAGTGGGGGCCTGGTGGAGGCTGCCCCTGGTGGCTGGTGGGTGGGGGTGGTGGGAGACATGAGTTGGACATGAGTGGGGGCCTGGTGGAGGCTGCCCCTGCACTGCTGGGGGGTGGGGGTGCAGGGGGACATGGTGGGGGCCTGGTGGAGGCTGCACCTGCACTGCTGGGGGCTGGGGGTGCAGGTAGACATGAGTGGGGGCCTGGTGGAGGCTGCCACTGCACTGCTCGGGGGTGGCGGTGATGGTAGACATGAGTGGGGGCCTGGTGGAGGCTGCCCCTGCACTGCTGGGGGGTGGGGGTGGTGGTAGACATGAGTGGGGGCCTGGTGCAGGGTGCCCCTGGTGGCTGGGGGGTGGGGGTTGTGGTAGACATGAGTGGGGGCTTGGTGGAGGATGCCCGTGGTGGCTGGGGGGTGGGGTGCAGGGAGACATGAGTTGGACATGAGTGGAGGCCTGGTGGAGGCTGCCCCTGGTGGCTGGGGGTTGGGGGTGGTGGGAGACATGAGTGGGGACTGGTGGAGGCTGCCCCTGCACTGCTGGGGGGTGGGGGTGATGGGAGACATGAGTGGGGGCCTGGTGGAGGCTGCCCCTGTACTGCTGGAGGTTGGGGGTGGTGGGAGACATGAGTGGGGGCCTGGTGGAGGCTGCCCCTGCACTGCTGGGGTGTGTGGGTGCAGGGAGACATGAGTTGGACATGAGTGGGGGCCTGGTGGAGGCTGCCCCTGGTGGCTGAGGGGTGGGGGTGGTAGGAGACATGAGTGGGGGCCTGGTGGAGGCTGCCCCTGGTGGCACTGCTGCGTTGGTGGGCAGTAGTGCAAGATGACATGTGGGTTGGCTGGGGGGCATGGCCATGGTGGATGAGGTGCCTGCAGGACATGTGCAGGGTAGGCCCCTGTGGTGTGAGCCACCTGCAGGGGCCGTGTAGGGTGTAGAGGGAACACCTGGGAGGACCCACACGTGCAATTCACGTGTGATGCTCCCCGCGCACCCCTGGAATACACGTACCCTGATGGAATCATGTGTGATACTTCCTGCGCACCCCTGTAATACACGTACCCTGCTGCTTTTGCGTGTGATACTTCCCGCGCACCCCTGGAATACACGTACCCTGATGGAATCGCGTGTGATACTTTCCGCGCACCCCTGAAATACACGTACCCTGCTGCTTTTGCGTGTGATACTTCCCTTGCACCCCTAGAATACACGTACCCTGCTGTTTTTGCGTGTGATACTTCCCGCGCACCCCTGGAATACACGTACCCTGCTGTTTTTGCGTGTGATACTTCCCGCGCACTCCTGGAATACACGTGCCCTGATGGAATTGCGTGTGTTACTTCCCACGCAACCCTGATGTACACGTACCCAGGACAATCGCGTGTGGGACTTCCCGCGAACCACTGAAATACACGTACCCCTCTTGGCGTTTGCTGTTTGCCAGCCCTGTGAACTGGTCCAGGGTTAGCGCAGCCCTTTGCGATGATTTGGGGATTTTGGAGGCTTTTCCTTGCGCGAGGGCGCTCTTGGGGGCGTAACTGGCGCTGCTGCAGGGTCGCTGCGCCACTCTGCGCCACGGCTGGTTTCGGAGGCTAAAATCCATGAATACGCTGTGCGAAGAAAAGGATTTTTTCGCATGCGGCTGGCGCAGTGTATCGCACGGGGACACTGTGCGCCAGCCGCGTGCGCCATTTTTGTGCGAATTTCTATGAATTACCCTGTTAATACAATAAACCATCACACATAGATATACTTTTCAATACTTTCAAATAGTCACTTCTTAGTTGGCAGTTTCTAAACGCATACGATTGTTACAGAGGTTTGACAGTACTATCGGTAACACTGCACACAAGAAAATAATACAGTAATTGTATTTAGGGCCTGATTCATGGAATGTTTTTCTATGGGATTGTGCCATTATAAAACTCTTCCATGAATCAGGCCCTAGTCTGCATACACATATTAGATAGTTATTTTTGGGGAGGAAAACTGTTGGTTAGTGTTCACCTAGCAGAGTTTCAGGTTCTAGAGACAGTTTTGCAGCATATCAAGTCATTTAAAGTAACAAAAGCAACCCTACCTAAAAGGCAGTTTGTATTGGTTTAAAGTCTTGCAAAGCAGAAGAAATCAAAAGTTCCTGTGGATACTTTCTATTCTCTAGGAAGGAAGATACAAGAAGACTTAACTAATGTTGGAGACCTTGTTAAAGGACTCGTTAAAGGGACACAAACAGCGGCTTAAGTCAGAGGCAAGAGCCAATGTTCTGGAGCAATTTTCTTGAATCGGGTAATACCTTTTTCCCCACAGTACCTTTGGTTAGAAGAAAATATATGTGCTGAATGCTGCGTGATGTTGCAGCTCTGGACCCGACCTCCTGAATTCCCTTGGTCTGATGACTGAAGGCAGGACAATGGACAGAGTCTCCCATCAGTAGCCTCGATGGAGAACCTGTGGAATAACCTTCAGCAACTTCTTGGTTCACTCTGTGGTTTTGGTGCCTTTTCTGCAGCACCAGCAAAGGACACAGATCCACTGGTCAATTTTCTTCACTTCCTGAAGTCCCGCACTGTGGTGAGGGGGTCTGGGTGAGTTGGATCAGATCTCTGGTGTGTCCTTGAGTGCTCAGCAAAGATTTGGATGGATTCAGCCTTTCCACAATAATGCACTCGAAATGGGCAGCAGGTATCATGTATTGGGGTTACGCAGCTCTGGAAACTCACAGGACCTCGGGAGATGGCTGAAATCAAAGTTCGTCTTGGGACTGGTTATTCCCACCATCCAAAGGGAAGGATTCAACCCCTTTGGAGCTCCTCTGTTGCACCAAAAGTGGGGTAAGGGCAGAAGTGGTTACTTCATGGGGTTGCAAATGGTCTGCAGGAGTCTCTGGTCGTCTTTTTCTTTGGTTACTTCAGCTGCCAGTGGTCAATATGCTTTTCACTCCAGAAGCCTCACCTTTTATACAGTTCCAGCACACACTCCTCTGCAATCTCTATCAGTAATTTTAGACCCTCAGTGGGAGCTGATTCTATTCAGGCACTCTGCCAGACAAAGGACAGGGTGGTGAAAATTCATCTCCCACTTCCTGCTGGTGCCTAGGTGGGGACACACACTGACCTCTCCCTCCCAGAATAGTAGAAGAAGGGCTAACATAGAACAAACATGCTAGTAATGGCAAAAAAAAGAAGGGAGGCCCCAATTTGGCACTTGAGTGCCACTATTGTGCACTGCCGAGACTAAGGATATAGCCTGCGGTACAATGATTACACAATAGTTGGTAGAACACGTCCACTAAGTATCTCTCTATCCCTAAGAACTATAGTTACTTAAGGATAAGAAAATAATCTTAAAGAAGGTACCTAAGGTCCCCAGCAACACTGCCCATATGGAGCTATGTGCTGCAATAGTACAAATACAGATGCCATTAAGAGCTATGGAGCAGTCAGACTCCATGGTACAGGTGGAATACAAAGAATAGAGTTCCAAAAGACAGAGCCCACAAGAATGAATGAGTGGAAAATGGCTACACTCATTCGGGATTAAAGAAAAAGGTCCAGAATTCCAAACGTGCTGCGGGTCTCACTAGGAGAGGGGATGAAGCATACAAATGATAAATCTCTCAAACAACAGTACACAGGTTTTACAGTTCCGGCAGCCTATTAAATGGCAAGAGGGATACTTATTAGCTTTCTAGACGTTAGAGTGTTATGCACCTTTATTGATCACGATCTAGCCGACCGGGCCATACACTATACTTATAAGGATTTTTCAGCATCATATCTCTCTCATGTAGAGATGATAAAAGTTTTTTTAGATTCACATTCAGCAACAATGTTTTTCTATTTGATGACAGATATTACCTGCAGACCAAGGGGGTTGCAATAGGGGCCAAATACGCCCTATATTGGCAAATCTATTTATGGGCCATTTTGAAACCACACATACACTTAAGAACAATGACTATGAGAAATACATAATTACATGGAGAAGATATATTGATGATATTAACATAGTGTGGAATGGTTTCCAACAATGTTTTGAGAAATATGTACAATACACAATAACGATTTTGGTATAGAACTAACAGCACATGGAGATAATGCATCATAGATTTTCTTGACTTGCACATTTATATTTCCAATGGAAAAATAGAAACTCATACCTTTAGGAAGGCTACTGAGGGAAATTCCACACTTTATGCTGGTAGCTGTCACAGCAGATCAACTGTCAATAACCTACTGCCAGGGGAATTCCACAGAGCTTGCCTGGACTGTAGTGAAGATCGAGTTTGTGAGAATGAATGCAAATTACTAACAGGGAGATTTCAGGTGAGGGGGTAGTCACCTATGATTGTAAGACTATCACATGATAAGATTAAGAATATGGATCGAGCTGCAATGATGGAGACAGTCTCTAAAGAAGGATCAATTAGGAGACTTTGGGCCTCATTGCTTCGCAGTGCCACATTACAAGTCCTGGCGGATCGGGAGGTCAGGGGCTGGCAAATATTAATCCCTTTTCCCATGGAGCCCAATAGGATTTCATGGGAGTGAGGAGCAAAAGCACCGGCACCATTTCTAAAGGTACCAGTGCTTCTCTGAAAACACTGCAGCCGGGTGCCGTTGCGCCCGGCAGGTCAGACCTGCCGGGGGAAATGTCCCCCACCTGCAAACTTATAGTCTGGCTGTCCAGAAATGGTGCTGGTACGTTGCTACTGGCAACCTAAGTCCGGATCGCCACACTCGTAATAAGGCCCATACCCATCATTGCTGAACACTATCAAAACTAAAGCAACCAGTGGAAGTGACTGACTGAGAACTACTCCAGGTTTCCTAAAAGTGCGGCACATGTAGTATGTGTAAACATGCACACAAGGACATCACTAAATTCATGTACAAAGAAGGCATGGAAATACTAATTAAGGACATTATTAATTGTAGGTGGACACATGGTGTATGCTATAATCTGTGCCTGTAATAAATTGTATATTGACAGCACAACAAGACAATTAAGAGTGTGCATACGGGAACATTTTTCTAGCCTCTCCACCCAGATCCCAGGTCACCTTGGGCCCACCACTGGCAAGAATGACACCAATTGGAGAACAAGAGTGATATACTGTTTGTTGGTGTAATGAAAGCGAAACGTGGCAAACGTGGCAGTGACTTAAGACTTACACTGAGACAAATGGAGGTGAAATGTATATGCAGATTGCGAAGCAGAACAGAAGGCCTTTATTCTTATGAGATGAACATGCTTTTGTAAACAATATCTATGGTGGAACATGGTTCTGTAGACTTTCAAGTATAAGGAATACAAATGGTTTAAATAAATTGTGTATTGTTAGAGTAATCTGTAAGATAGATAATGCTTAAACTGGTTTAAATTTGAGATGTGCACATCTAGGAATTTGTAATGCACAGAATTCCTATATTGGTTTAAATTGAAGATGTGCGCATTTATATGTGCAAAGATGAAGAATTTATAAGACTTTAGTAATGCACATTACGTTGGACAAGTATTTCTGAATATGAAGTAATTTACAATGCTTTGGCTTTTTTTAATAATGTAATCTGTATATTTACATGTGGAAAGAGTAAGCACCGAAAATACTTTATTCTATTAGCTTAAATAAATGCGGGCAATTACTTAAGCAATAAGCCCCGAGCCGCGGGGGCATTACCGAGTCAGGTAATGCCCGGGGCCCATAGTTATAGAAGGCCCCGGGCCATTACCTGACTCGTTTATGCCCCCACGATGAGGGTCTTATTGCTGTTACTAGACCGGGGTACTAATATCATCCTTTTCCTGTTCCGAAATGCTGCGGAGAAAAAATGGCCTTCGGGAAAAAGGGAAAACAGAGCCCATTTTCCCTTTCCATGGTGGCCATCGGGAGTGGACACGCTGGGGACAGAAGTGTTCCCTGCGCGTTCACTCCCGAAACAAGAGAAAAATGAAGGTAAGTGGGGTTGGGAGGGGGGGAGGGAATTTTTGCAGGGGATGGGGGAGGAAGAACTAAAACACTTACCTGAATCCCCGGCAGGGGAGGATGGCAGCCTCCAGCTGTGTGGAGGCTTGCAGTGGGGATTGCCCTGTTTCGAGCCTCCTCATTGGCTGAGGGGCTGCCACGCCCCCCCCCCCTCAGAACAATTACATTCTGATTGACCCTTGCTGGGTACTAATATATCAAGCTATTTAGCTATCGTCACCCAATACATAACTGGGGAGACTGGCGGACTTCAGGATATTAATGTAGTGACTCAACACACTGTACAAAGATTATAACAATGTGTCTGGCAAGGAAATACAATTTTTGTAATGGTTTAATAGCCTAATACTACTTATGGCAAGCACAATGCATTATCTGGACTTGCACACATAATTCTTCCAGCTTCTGGTGTGAGCACCTTATATATCATTAGTAGTTTGTCAATATCAAAATGTAATAAATGTACTATGTAGCCTGAACTAAATGATATATTCTAGGCCACATTAGGCACAGTATTGTCCATAGGGAATGAAAGAGTTCCGCATCAAAGTAGAGCCTGAACCCGAGCGCTACATTGTATGTATCTATGACATCATGCGCAACGTGCGTGTGACGTCCTACGCCCTTAGAATAATGTGCACTTCAAGATGGCGCCTGCTTGTGAAAGACACGTGGGACTTTGAGGATGATTCCTAGAAGGACATCCCTAAAACAGACATGGGAAGAGGGTTCTTATTTAGGATTTCAGTGTTCTTCTTTAGGATTTCAGTCTATCCTAGCCAAACTAACCTTCATACTATATATGACAGAGAATGTTTAAACGTATATATATGTTCATAGGACCAACCACAGGTTATATTTATTGCAAGCCGCATATAATATTAGTTGGGTACAAAAATCTTTTCCAAATATTGTCAGTAATCTTAAATAAATAAATCATGTAGCATACAAATCGGCACACTTACAGTTATAACACTGAGTACAATTATAACAGTTAATAATAGCTTATAATTGAATTTATGGCAATGCATAATCATTGACAAAAGTATGGGGAATAGCCATTCACACACTACCTATGCTCCTTGCAGTTATAATACCAGCCATGAGGAGTAACAAACCCATCATGACAATAGAAGATTTATCATGCTATCAGAAATTGTTTGGGGTAAATCCATTCAGTATTATACCATACTATTTAGAAACCAGTATTTGATAACTGTATTAGGATAGACTTCTGCAAAACTAATATTTTTACAGTTCTTAAAGAAGAAAGAATGAGAATAGCCTTACTACTAGTGCACCTGGTAAGGAATGATACTCATATAAACATTGGGTACTTTAATGCCCACACATTCTCTTAATCAATGGGTGATAGGATAGTACCCAGCCGGGCAACACTAATATATTATTTTCAATTACAGAATACTTCCGTAACAGTAAGTGGTGAGTTTTTATGGCCCAAATGCACCTACACACATCCGATGGGGGCAACTAACTGGCTAAATGCATGGAAATTCGGTACCAGTTAAGTCTTGACACAGGGACCACAATAGCATTCCTGCACTAATTACCTAAAGGATAAAATGGCAATTTGCATAGGTGCAGAACACGTTTATTATTCTAAGAAACCTCTTAATATTATGTTTTGTATCTTGGGTGCTTCACTGAACACACATTTCTTATAATCCAACACTGGTAACCATCAGGTCTCTCTCATAGATAGGGTATGACAAGCATATCTTCACAATATAGGAAAGGTATTTAATACTCCATGTTTTAATTCAAAATGTCCTCATGTATTTTGTTTGTTTCTTTTCTATATGTCTGTATGTCTCCCATTCTTGACGTTGGGATGTATACACAATAATACTTGACATTATTTATGTTTGTATATGATATGTATTAAGATGCATTTGATACTAATTACCAGAAAGACCATGGATCGAAACACGTGTCGGCTGTGACTATGAAAATTAAATTCAACTTTTTTGAGATGTACTAATTGTGTTTAATTATTGTCGGACTACAATATCGGAAAAGAAAGACAAGCACCTCACAATATATAATTGTGGGTGATATTGTAATAACCTTGATAGGAGGTAATTTTGATATATCTAAACTCATGGTGAGCGTAGATCACTGGTTTATCTTATATCATTTCACTTTTTTCTAGGTCTGGGGTAGGACCTACATTTACAAGCTCTGCAACACTCTGCACATCATCATTATTTAGCTGGCCAAGCACACTCTGAAGCGGTTTATCCTAATGGGTGAACAATCAGTCGACAGCATTCTTAAATCTCTCGAACACTACATCACTTTGAGAGTGCTGCACATGCGTTCACAGAATTGGCCCATTAGTAATCTTGACCGTTACCCATAGTTTTCATTTTCATCCTTGTCAGTGTGGCGACCCTTTCTCCGCTATATGCATATTCAAACATATACTTATATAAACTTATTCATCACAATTCTGTCCTTAGCATAACGATGTTCAGACAGCTTCTGTCCTATCATGTATTACACAGAACTGTGCCTACGTACATTTATTATCCATTCAACTCAACTGACTTCAAATTCTGTGTTAATTGGTACGCAGAAAAATGTCCACATCTGAAGTGTCCATTTAATGGTGATAGCCCCATAGTGTACTAATATAATAATAGTCACCTTTTTGCCTGTGTATGTCTGTACTAAAAATCTGAACACAGACAGAGGTTTCCGGATACCAAATGCTGGCTCTTGAAAGATAATGTCAAATTGTATTAATTCCTTTTTTGTATAATAATTTTTGGTGTCATCTGCCACTCGGTTTTTAGGGTATTTATGGTTCATTTATTATATTTTGATTGCTTTCTTGTTGTGTTCATTAGGTGCGCACATCGCTGGGCATGATGCTCCTCCCTCTCTCCTCCTCGGAACTCTGACTCACATCTTCTCCAATTGCAGTGCAGTAGCAAACAATTGGAGATAAGAGAGGTTTTTGATCCACTCGACCTAATTATGTCATCTAAACCTTTTGTCAGGGGTGTGGACAGAGAGAATTTTCTTGTAAGACTGTGCTGTGTTCAAAAGTATAATGTTAAGGTCTTGGGGGGTAAGCTGTTGCCGAAATTGGAAGAATGTTTTCTGGACATGACCATGCTTCATGTAAATCTAATTGTGTCAATATAGGTTTGAAATCGCCTGGGATTGCTTTATGGATTGCAATGACTTTTATCTGAAATGTGGTACTACCTACGGGGTAGTAGAGGACATTCCCGGCTCTTCCTATTGTAGCATTTAACTATGTCATCTATATGTTTCAAGCACAATCCTTAGTCTTCCCCTGCTTATTCAAACCTGCTTGACTCACCTCACTCTGTATTCTTCCTGTTTTGACCAAAGAGCTAGTAAACGGTAAGCAAAAATAAAAAATAAAACAACTCTCCTGGGCCTTCACTACCTCCAATCACACCTTTCCCTTTCGGGCTGAGCTATGAATGCCACCGACTCCCTTGCATTCCATTCTCCATCACTTGGGTGCTCTATTCAGTTGCAAAATGGCGCATTTTAAGAAACTCACAAACACAAGAGATACATAAATTGTGATTTGCATTGAAATGTATATCTAGATTATTACATTATATAAAGGATTGATTCATTTGATATGCGTTCCAGCTCCTTCGTGTAATTTATAAATCAAGAATCTTTTCCTGTATAATGCAGCCTGTACATACTTAGCGATATTTGATAATACCAGCGATAATAATAATAACAATAATAACAATATTAATAATAATAATAATAATAATATAATAATAATACAAGGCCCAATTTGCAATGTAACATGTTAAAAACGGTCATAACAGAAACAGAAAAACAGTCAATGCAGACAGAACGACCACATTTTTAAAAAAGTCAAGTGGGAAAACCTGTCCTGAAAATACCAGATTTGTTTATTTTCAATTTGAAGTTTTTGTAATCCTTGTTACTTGAAACTTTGTCCACCTTTAAAACATGTTTTAATTGATTTTTTTCCTTCATATTCTGTGAGCCATAATGTTCCGCTGAGATCCTTTCCTGGGTAATAAGGAGCTGAAAGAGTCTCTATTGCGCGGATAAAGCTATTAGAAACTGCAAAGTGGAGACAGTAGCAGCTTTTTTGCCCTTGTGTGCTCCGCTACGCGATAATACTCTTCCATAGCTGTTTAATTTTCGTAAGCAATTGTGTCGGAGGCGCCCGGCTCACAGATAATTGTAAGTGACCAGAGTTCTGTGTCTCAAGGCAAAAGTGAGAGCTAACTAATGAATACCAAGGGGAATTTTGCGATAGAAATCATTGAAACCGAGACTATCACATTTAGAAAAATAATTACGAGCTTCTTCTGAAGATTCTTTTGTTTAACTGTCCCTCGGCTCTCAGAGTTGCTGATGTCTTTTTTTCTTCCAGCAGACTAAAGTCACTGGCCCGCGTTAACATTACATTTTCATCAAAAATGGGCTTCCTGGGAGCTGCAGGGGAGTACAGGGAGGGCACGGCTTTCGGGGTGCTACTTAGAGTTATTTTTATGCAACCATGACTACCTGGGTGCAGGTGCCCTTTCCCTGCTGTGACACTAGGAGGCTAATTCACAGAGCGATTTCCAATGGGTTTTTACCATGATAAAACGGTTCTGTGAACTAGGCCCTAGGTCAAATCTCAGGCGAGCAAGACTTTTTTGCGTCATTCATTTAAATGAACTGTAAGTGGTTGGCCCCTTGACAGTCCCACAGTAGGTACTGGAGACTTAGGGTGAACATTTATATTCAATGGGCATAACTCTGACTATTGTACAAACCCTTCAAGCGATCTAATGAACAAATGATTATTGCTAAACCTGAACTCTTGGAGGGTAAGGCACTGCGGAAGTAAACGTGAAGTTCTGTCATCTAACAAAAGAAAACATTTAACAATGGAGTGTTTAAACATGTACGTACGTGCATGTACACTTATGCATAAGGGCAGTGACAGCTATCAACAAGTCAAGATGATGCAACGTCATGGCCTTGTCTCACTCAATGGACAGCACATAGAACTAAAACTTATCTTTAGTGAGGCTGGGGGCAGGGACCCTCATGACCATGACTTTGTGGAGCATAACAAAAAGCAGCAATTAATGAACACATGGTACACGACGGGACCGTGTACCATGTGTTCACACCCACATATTATGGAAAGTTGCTTCCTGTTAGGATTCCTCGTAGGGGGAAAACAGGTAGATACATATTGAGAGAGGTAGGGGGTGCAAAGGGGAGGAGAAGAGAGGGGAGGGAGATCGTTAGTGAGGGAGAATGGGGGACCCCCCTACTAAAAACGAATACGAAAAACCTGCAATTAATTCTTCCACGAAGTCACTTAGCAATTTGAGGGAATTCAATCTTGCAGAACCAAGGGAACAGAGTGAAACACCTTGAAACCCATTGTCTTAAATGGCCTACCTGCCACTTTGGAGATGCCACCAGCTTCACTTCCGTTCACACCTTATACAACATATTATCCAATCAAGCATATCTTAATGTACACACAGGTGCCACTTAAATGGATCAGTAGTACTGTGTTCCAGATACCCCAAGCTGCAAAAAGAGACCCAAATGCACACCTCTTCCTTCCGACCCAATAGACCATGGAAACCAAAGATCATGCCTCCACTGGCCATCAACCACTACCATCAAATGAAGTCGGAGTAGGAGGTCCATCAAAGGCCCCTGAAATCAAACCAATCCGACTAATATGGGCTACACAAAAAGGGTCACGCCCCAGTAATATTACACTTATTAGTCCACACTATGATCCAGAGAGATTCACTTGACAATCCCCTGAGACACAATCAAGTCATTTAAGGGTGGTGCCGTGATCTATTCTGTGAGAAAAACCTGACAATCACAATATAACCTATTCCAATCAGCACCAACAGTCTCATTTTGCTCGAGGTGTTAAATGGGATACATGGTAAAAAAGCAGTCAGAGGCGGGTCTCTGCCTGTTTTTTGTCCTTCATCCCACTTTGCCGCTGATTCTTCTTAAGGAGCATGACACACGCACTCTAAAAGTTTCTTGACCATGTCTCATTTTTATGCAGGAGAAGAGGCTTCGATCCCAATTAACTCCCACCTGTTTTGAAACCTGCTGAAACCACAGGGGTTACTAGTAATGATGACTGCCATGTATGCGATAGGCGACATTATGGGCTGTTTCCAGGTTGGGTGGTAAAAGGCACAGGAACCAGGGAACCATATGGAGTCATGTGCCTTTTTACTGCCGACACCAAGAAATAATCAACATTTCTAGAGAGGACCATGGTTGCAGTTGTAGATGCTGACCACTCCAGGGTATAACATGCATACTTTAAATAATCCTGCAAGTAGATGAACTTTACCCAACCAGTACAGAAAAAATGTATATCCTCATGCCATGCCATCATACACACACCACAGAGTCAATTTGCCAAACTATTGTAGAACCCACTTCATACTGCCCCATTACACAATCATGACATTTGAAAGATGAAAAGCATGCATGGGTTCAGACGCCCACAATAACCCTACCGACACCCATAGTTCTTGGACATGCTTCACACAAACCAGAACACACACCACGGCATTAGAGAAGTATACCCAATTCACTTGGTCATCACATGTTTAACAAAGCCCATCAACTAAAGTAAGCATTTAGATGTTTCCGATACGCAAACAGGTTTTTGTTTTGTCCAGACCAAGAGTTTTGGTGTGGGGGCACTCTTACAATTTTTGCTGTGGCCTAGTGAGCCTCCAATCCCTCTTTCTGTTTTCAAATGAAAGGTTAGGAAAAAGGGGAACCTTGATTTTTCCCCACGATGTATGACACTCAGACTTATATGGCACACCAGCACTGATTGTGCCCAACAGCCCTGTGTGCCCTCATCTTCGTATAGGCACCAATGATAGTTATGCATATCCATCATGCCTGTATGTACACAGTTCTCCCACCCTGCAGCCTCTGGAACTCCCAATGACGATATTTGCTGGATGCAAATACCCTTATCTATGCAACCCCACTGCTCTGCACTGCACATCCAAATCCTGACATCCTTTTAAACTCAAATGCCCTGAACAATGTATTCCCCCTTAACCTCATGTCCCCAGTACTTATATATCCCTTCAGTCCAGCATGACCTTAATCCCTTCAAGGCACCAGCCCTGGAGGCCTCCAAACGTGTATCACTGCAGCCCTGGAAGACACATGCCCCCAGCCTCAGATGCACCTGTTTCCCAGACGTCTCTAAAACTACATTTTGCCAATACTCACATGCTCCCAATTCTGTATGCCCTCATCTTGCAAACACTCCCTACTTGCATGATGTCTAATCCTCCATTAGCACACGGGGTGGGGGTGCAGCCAATCAGGTCCTGCAGATCATGAGTGGAAATCTCTGATCTCAGCCCATGTTTCACAGAACAAGCAGACTGCCTTCCCCGGTGCGGTCCGCCATCTTCCCCCACGCTCCTGTTTGTATTTTTTTGTGTTCTTTTTTTTTTACTATTCCCCAACCTACCTACCCTGCCGCGCTCACCTGATTGTTGTAGCAGCAATGCCACCTCCGCCGCAGCAGCTTCCCTGCTGCTCACTGCTCCAGACCCCTATGATAATGCAAGAAGCACTCTGTATAGATCCCTGCCTTCCGCAACAATGGCGGCCATTTTAGCAAATGATTTTCTTTCATTGAACGGGACGCGGGCGGCGACTCGTTCAATGAATGAATTTCCTTTTTTTTAGCACTCCAGGTTACCACCTGGGGTGCTAATGGCAGCTGGGAACATTATGGCATTAGCACCCCGTTCCAAGAACTGGAACAGGGGGTAACATCTCAGTGCCCTCGTTATAAGCCCTCCCGACTCCGGCTGCCAGCCCGTTACCCCCTGTGCCAGCCCTTGGAACGGGGTGCTAATGCCATAATGTTCCCAGCCGTACATGCCCTTAGCCCTTATTGTCCCCAGCTCATATGGCCCATCCCAAATGCCATACAGGCCTCCATTTTCTTTCTTTTTTTTAAAATTAGTTTATTGGCATTTTGTCAAATACAGCCGTTGAGCGACATTTAATCATACAAATATAACACCTTACACAATGCCATGACAGGCCAATAAATCTGAACAGTAAAGAAAGAAACAACAAACAAGGGAGGAAATAACCGAAATTGAGAAAGGGGGAGAAATAAAAGGAAACAAAGAAACCAACCAATAGTACCACAGCGGTATGTGTTCAAACTGTTCTCAGTCAGTACTGCATCCTACTACAGTTAAGAAATAAACCTCTGTTAGTTTGTGTTCTACACAGCAAGGGGGGACCTGCGTTCTGCTTCACTACTGTCAGCGTCTCAGAAAGGGCTAACACAAGACTTGTCATTGCCCAGGGTAATTCATGGCGGTTTGTCGCCAGAATGATAAAGGGCAGTGCTAACCAATGCTTTCCATGCTTCAAAAAGGAGACCCACCACTCCCCATGCACGATTTCCACATCATAGCTATACATTTCTTACCCAGTATACAGGCTAAGTCCATATACATGGAGACGTGTTTGTGTTTACTGGTCCTGGTGTACATTCCCAGTATTCATTCCTGTGGGGTCCATTTGTATCTGGTGATTCCTGAGTTTTCACAGGTATGTTTAATTGGAGAAGTCAGAACCTAACATTGCGTAAGACATTTTTCCAGTGACTAAGTGCCCACTGCCACTGTTTATCTGTGAACTCTGCCCCCAGATCTGCTTCCCATCTTGACCTGACCTTAGTGTGGTCAGTGATCGTGCTTTCAATTAGGGCCTTATATAATCTAGACACCGGTCTCCAGCTGTTGTCCAGGTCATACATAGGTTGAGGAGCATGTTCGGTTGAGGCTCAGTTGGCCAATCCAGCCAAATGCGTCTAGCATATTTAGTTACCTGTATATATCTCAGAAACTGCCCTTTCGGGCGTCCCTCTTTCTGAGTGAGATCTGAAAATTTTCTGTAAGTACCATTGTCATACATGTCCCCTCATGTCACAACGCCCACCTCCTCCCAACATCATGCTACGTTCAACCCTTCAGAGCACCACTGTGTCTTAACTAAAATGGGTCTGTGTGGCAAATAGGGGTATGGAAGTTTCAGGATTTTCGTCGTTCGTGTCCAGACTTGTCTGCCCACAGACAACAGTAATGGCTGAGTAGCATGTTTACTTAGTGGGTGTCAAAGAGCTTCTCTCAGTCGTAAGGGATGGATCAGGGCTTCCAATAAGTCGTGTTCCATGTTAGGTTCATTGTCCAACCATTTGGCAATAAAGCTAAGCTGAGCTGCCAGGTAGTGGTATTCTAATTTCGGTAGTTGGATTCTACCTTGTTCAAAGGGGAGTGTCAGTATCGTTGTAGATAGTCTATGCCTCCTAGGGCCCCATAAGAAAGTTCTAAGGATGGTCTCTAGTTCTCGGAAACAGGTGGCTGTAATGTAGTAAGTGACGTTCATATATCCGTATAATAGGCGTGGTAATATGATCATCTTCGTAATGGCCACTCTGCCCATGAGCGAGAGGGGTAGATGAGACCAAAACACCATTGATTTTTTTAACTCCCTCCATTGCTCTTAGTGTGTTTAGGAAATGTGTCTGCTCTGGGGCGTGTGCAACCCTTATGCCTAAGTACCTGAAGAAATTGTGTTCCCACTTCAATCCCCAGTCCAGTGTCGGGGTTAATGTAGTGCTGTTCAGCCCAGCTAGGGGAAAAAGGTACGACTTGCTTATATTTTTTTTTTCTAAAACTTTCTTTATTGAGTTTCAAATAACAAACAAACAACACAACCAAATTGCCTCTAGCCCATGGACCCAAACCACCCACCGACCACATCCCCGATACAGAGCATTAGTTCCCGTCTCAGACATTTTTGTCTAGTCAGCAAGCACTATTCAACAGGAGGAAGAGTTGTTCAATCCAGTCCCCCCCAGGTTCAGAAAGGTAAGCCAGTCGGCCACAGGGTTACACTGTAGAGCATGATCCGGGGGGGGACTAGGGGGAGACGCCGTTGAGGACATATCCGCCATATACTGTCTCAGAGGATACCAATAGTCGAGGGGGCGGCTGGAGGCCGGCAGTGTGGAAGCATAACTAGTCTCTCTTCGCTCCGAAGCATTCATGATTTCCAGCCATTTGGTGACGCTAGGCGGGCTGGATTTCCCCCAACATCTGGCTATAAGGTACCCAGCGAGCACAGAGGCCATACTTAATAGCTTCTTCTCCGAACGAGAGCCACCTTCTATCAAGGCCAGCAACCAGAGTTCCGGGGAATAGGATGGGGGCGAAGGACGCATTGTACTCATCGCCGCCTCTATGCCGGACCAGAAGAGCCTAATGCGGGGGCAAGACAAAGCAACATGGAAAAAGTCTGCATCCTTATTCCCACATCTCTTGCATGCAGAAGAACTCCCAGGGAAGAACCTGCTAAGGGTGGCAGGGGAGTAATAGGCCTGATGGATACATTTGAACTGGGCAGCCTATATCGACAATTCAAGGATATATACCAGGTTTGCACACCAATTTCCCTCCATTGATTCTCACTCAAAGGCTCCCCAAGAGCGGAGTCCCATATGCGCTCATGCCTACGATTGCCACATCCAGACCCAACCCTGATCAATTTGTAAATAGTAGATACAAGCTCACCAGAGGACTGCGGTTGAAGGATAAGGCTCAAGGCCGGATGAGGGGAGGGAGCTAGAGGGAATTCCGGCCATATACTCTTAAGTGTACCCCAAAGCCGGTAGTAGTAGAGTAAAGACACTGAGTTATGCACTCCTCTAGATTTAAGTTCCTCCCAGGTCACCAACTGGTTATTGTGGACTAAGTCACAAAGAGTCTGCACCCCCAATCTCAAAAAGTGTTCCTTAAAGGATTTTTCATGTGTGAGTGGGACCCCAATTATATTGTAGAGTGGAAAAGAGGGATGGTATCGGGGAGAGGATTCAAGCAGCACATGGATCCTATCCCAGGCTTTACATGTCACTGCTAATGGTTTGGATCTCCCCCCTTGGTATAGCATCCCTGTTGCCCCATAGCAACCCCAAAGGTGCGTTGGGAGAGGTGATTGCCGTCGCAAGATGGTTATGTGGGATGGATGGATTCGGAGAACTCCAGCCGGCAATGTACTGTGCCTGTGCCACAAGGTTAATATAAGAACATATTGGGGAATTCCAAGCAACCCTGGTCGTACGGTCGGGCGAGAGTTTCGTACGCCACCCTAGGCTGTTTACCAGCCCAAACTAATCTCGTCATCATTTTCCTAACACAAGCCCAAAAACGTAGGGGAGGCCACGACTTGCTTTTATTAAATGTGATCCCAGACAGCTTTGCAAAGTTGTATAATATTTTTCGTATCAGTGGCAAATTGTGCTGTGGGTGTGATAGGTAGAGTAGCACATCATCTGTGTACAATGAGAGTAAGTGGGTAGGGTTCCCTACATGTATCGCAGCCTCAAGGTACTTTTGTCTGACATATGCAGAAATGGGTTGCAGTGCCGGTATAGAGAGCATTGGGGAAAGAGGACATCCTTGGTGTGTCCCTCTCTGGATGTTCACAATTTGGATATATGTCGCCCAGTTCTGACTATTGCGGTGGGGGAAGTGTAAAGTATTTTGAACCATCTCCTAAAATATGCCCCAAAACCAAACCTCTTCAGTGCAGCCTCTATCCACTCCCAATAAACTGAATTAAAAGCTTTAACCACATCCAGTGATGCCACTACATAATGCTCTGGGCTCTCGTTTGTCTGTTCAATTGTGTGTTGTAACCTGTGTAAATTCAAGGTGGTGCTACGACCCGGCACATAACCGGTTTGGTCTGAGTGTATTAGTGTCGCTATACAATGTCGGAGTCAGGATGCAAGCATTGTCGTTGGTAATTTAACATCACAATTTAGCATAGCCAATGGTCTATATGAGTCACATGTATCTGCTGGTTTTCCTTGTTTGAGAATGGGGACTATCCATGTTTCATTCACTATGTTAGGGAGTTTCCTGGTTTCAAAGGCCTCTTCAAAGACATTTAAGAGAGTCGGGGCTACTATACCTTGTATGTTTTGTCAAATTCCATGGGGGGGTGCCGGCGTCTTCCCTGAGGCGATTCAGTAATCGCTTTGTGCAGATCTTGTAAGGTGAAGAGTTGGTCTAAGAGATTGCGCTGGCTATTGATGCACGAAGGTAGGTTAATTTCAGTGAAAGCCTTTGTTATGACTTCTCCCGGGATATGGGCGTTATGCCTGTATAATGTGGCATAATAGGTAGCACATATATCATCACTTTGCTTTCTAGAGCGTCAAGCTCTGATTTCAAGTGTCTCCGAACTCCCTCAGTTCTTGCAATAACTTCTCCCTTTGTAACCATCTTCAAAGTTTCCCAGACCGTCCCCCACCTATCTACACTTCCAATGTTTTCTTGGAGGAAAAGGGCCATTGTTTCTCAAAGTTGTTCTTGAAAGGCTGTATCTAACAGTGTGTCAATGGGCAAGCGCCACGTTGGAACAGGGGTGCACAGTGTCTCATAGTTCCACACCACAATAAGGGGAGAGTGATCCGATAGTACACAGCCCATATACTCAGCACCTGTAAAGTGTTGTAGGTGTTCAGTGCTCACAAAGACATAATCTAACCTTGTGTGGAGATCATGTGGAGAGGAGTAGTAGGAGTATTCCCTCAGGCCTGTGTGAATCTCCCACCATACATCTGTTAAGGCTAGGTCAGTCACAGCAGTATTGAGAGCCGTTGCAGCTGGAGAGGATCTAGACCAGAGTGGTGCGGATATATCTTGCCATACAGTCCACCATGACCCTTGCCTACCTTGGCACTTGTTAGAGGCAGTGAGACTTGTGCACTTGCTCGATTGGAACATCACCCCCCCTCAAATCTAGCACCCCGTGTAAAAGCCACATAGTACACATTCTAACCTTGCACCATTGCATCCACACTCACTGACGCACGCTTGTAACCTCCAGACATTGGATCTATGAGGCACAACACTTGCAGTTTTGCACAACATACATGCTTATTCACGTATTCATGCATGAGATGGGACAAGGTGACAGCTCCACATCTCCAGAATCATGTATAGATGGGGTTCTGGAGCAATGAAGAAGTATATCTTTGAAGAAGCAGGATGGTCTGTCAATCAGTCCTGATGCTCAAAGGTCATCAAGGTCTCAATGCTGACAATAGAGTAACTGAATCCTGAACAAGTCTCAACAGAATTGGTGGACACAGAATTCCGGAGTAGTCTATCTACTGCAGTTCATATTGAATTAATGTGCAGTAAGTGTTACGATACACTTCAATTTATAGAGCATAGGATATTCAATGTTAAACATACAAGTCCTAGTACTTAAGTTACATTGATCAAATGACAAATATTTGACATATTCATTTATTTTCCTTGTACATTCTCTATGGATTCCTTGGGGAGGAAACTCGAGAACTTAGTGAAGTTATAGTCAGGTGATCAGCACAATGGCATGGGAACAATCTAGAGTTGAAACAACATAAACAAACAAGTCAACACGACAGTGTTTCTGCCATTTTCAAGATTAGCTTGGTGAGCTATGGTGGTGTAGGCCTTCATCAGGACGGGAGATTCTTATGGAAGAGGTATCCTTTGTGGTCTGTTGAGGTAAACAGACAGAGAATGTGTCAGGAGTAAGTTAATTCTAAAGTAGTCTAGCAATAGAGAGTGTAACTTAATACATGTAGAGAACAAGAGGATTCTGGTGCTTACCGGATCCAGGGAGCACAGTGGCTCAAAACATCTTAGTGTCTGTGTACAGTGAGGAAGGTAGTAGAAATTATCTTCAACGGGGCCATTGAGCCTGTAAAGAGATATCATTGAATGTTCAGTGGGGCTTATGATTAGCCATATTGTACTACTCAGTGGTATAGTTGAAGATTCTTACCCATAGTCCCTGTAGGTAGTAATGAGCTCTAACAGAAGGCAGCATATTAAATACAGATGTTGTTCCGTGAGGAGCCAGTTGGAAAAGTCTCTGTAGAAACAACAGAGAGAGGGACTCAGAACAAGAGCAAAAAGTGCCCTAAACGGTGATTGGTAACCCGTGCAAGGTTGTGCTCATGGTGGTAAACCCCAGCGGAATGCCAGAGGGGCAGAGTTGGTGTATGGGGCGCTAAAGAGTGCTGGTGCAGCCCATGTGTCCATGGGGAGTCATTCTGATGGTAGCATTAAATTGCCTAATTTTCTTCCGCGTGACGCCTGAGCACTCCAAGAGCAACCCACCGCGTATTTGGCGCTGTCATACTTTGTATTATTTCAATCTCGGGTGCCACTGGCGTGGAAGTCCCCCACCGTGCACCTGATGGGCATCAACTAGGCAATTTAATGCTACCATCAGAATGACTCCCCACAGACACATGGGCTGCAGATCACTGAGATAGGCGCGTGCAAACTCTTGATACAGTGCAATTAGCCCGAAGTCATGTTTATTGTTACGCTAATGTTATTAGCACGCATCACTTGGTGAGGTTATATTGTATTTTCACTGCACACTAATTCACTAGAAGAGCAGTGAGACGTGTCCTCTGCCCTGTGGCTGGAATGTGAAGAACCATCAGTAAGAAACATGACTTCCTTGATGTGGGAATGTACCATGCACATGCGGTGAGCAAAGAGAGTGTTAAGTTGAGGGAGACATCAACCTAAAGATAGGCCCAGGATATCTATCAGACAAAATCAAGAAGTATGTCCCCACCTGACAGCTGTGCTCAGCAGATAATAATCTGCTTCAGATACCACGTACCAGGTATGTGAGTAAAGGGGACCGTAGATTTGGAGTCTACGGTCCAAGAGCATGGAATAAACTACCCAGAGAAATCCAGGAGATCAGAACTCTCACGGTATTCCGTAGGGCTTTCAAGACCCACCTGTTCCGCTAGAGTCCTGGACCTTGACTGATCTATATCTAACTCATATAATGAACTTGATTAAGGCACGTCCTAATTGCAAATTATTCACCTGCGCCCAATCACGATTTAATTTGTCTGGTGCGCGTTACAATAGAACAAAATCAAAATCAAAATTAAATCTAAAGTATGCGACTAGAATTATATAAATAGTTGTTTAATGTCCAGAGAAGTGTTAACAATAATACGTCCAGAATTGAACTAGGAAGATGCTCCTTTCTCCTTGGAATATAAAAAGTAAGCCAATTAAATCTGGAGGTTGACCATTGGAGGTGTTATGAAGGGTACGACTTTAAAGCCAAACACACACAGCAGGATCAACTTAAAAGATTTACCCAGAAAAGGAACGATTGTGTGTCTAACCTGTTTTCTGACAGAATTGTTAATAGAAGGCTTTTTGTTATTTTTACATTTTTGTCAATCACCCGTGAGCGGTGGGAGGCAGTTTAGCTTTTGGAGTAACCTCTCATTTAATGTTATAGATATTGCCTCTTTTATATCCTAGCCCTATATTCAGGAAGTGAGTGTGTTTCAGAGTGAAGAAGGCGGGGCCTGTCCATTGTGAATGTCTAAGATATAAACCATGCAAGCTCATCTCCATTGAAAATGTTGAGCAATTTCCTCCAGCAACTGATGAAACAATGAGAATGAGTTTCATTGCAGCTGGTGATGTGAATGCAAGGTGCTCTACCTTAGCATACTTTGGTGATTAACATAATATTTTGGACAAGATTTGGAAAATGCCTGCTCTTGTGCTAGGCTCGTTTACACCTAATGAACCGGGGCATATCTAAAGCTTTTACATTTCGAATAACAAATGGCAGATCGATTGGGAATATCCCTGCTCAACCAATTCATTTTTTGGGTAGGGATTTCAATTATCTTTCTGTTCATTTGCAGGGAGATTTGTGACAGCTCTTAGCTGTACCCCAAATGGATAGTGGTTACTTTCCCCAGCATCTATGTATCTCAACCCACTCAAAACAAATCCCATGTTGCCGCAATTGTAGGACCTAAAATAGGAGGGGCGCACGTGACAATATAACTTGGTCTTCAAACGGTTCCATGTGATGATATCCCCGCAAAAATTTCCCCATACAAGAATGGCGCTGTTATTTTTGCTGCAACACCCACATTTTTTTTAATGGAGCGGGGGACACCCTTGCAACCTCCGCTCCCAGTTACCCCATATTTTATCATCCTAAATAATGTTGCCTATGCCGTTTCCCAAAGAATATGTGTATGGCAACATCATTTATGGGGATAATATTACCTGACAGACTTCAAAGGTGGTAAAAGCTTTCAGCTCACTTATTAAGTGAGATTGATGGACTGGTAAGGAGTTATTTAGAGGTGGTTTGCGCCAGGAGAAATTCCTTTGTGAACCTTATATACTCCATGAAAGATACACTACACGCTTCTTTTTCAAATAAGGGAAACTTATTTCTGCATTAGATATAGTTTAGTATATTTTACAAACATGCCTGAAAGGTTGCAAAGGTGAAAGAGGTGAAATTTGATAAATCCAGAAAGACTTAAATCCATCTCCCCAGAAAAGGTGGATGGATAGGAAAAGTTAAATAAGTGCTATAAAAAAAGAAATACAAAAAGAAGCAATTTGATTTGACACCATGAGATAATAATGCACAATATGACCCTATCACGATATTGGAGGTGTTTTGGTTTATGGTGCAGAGATTAGAGGGTGAACATGAATGATAGCTTCAAACTCCACGTGAAACTCAGGACATGAGCTCTGTGATCGAATCTGATGGTGTTCATCTGTCCTCCTTACTACTATTTTAGGAGGCCACTAGATTATCTGGCCATGAGAGGCTGCGTAATAGGTGCAGACTTCCCTGAGTGGTAGGTAACTATACTGACAGCACTGAACAAAGACATGACATCAACAGGCTTATAGAAGGTTCTGTGCTTGCCGCTCTTCTGGTCAAGATTTGTATCGCAAACCGCTCTTAGGTTGTTTCCACCTTCATTAGATGTGTTTTCTGTTACAATCTTGTCCTACTCAGACAATCATGCCTTGCAGGATAGTGCATGTGTGGGCCTGCAAAGTGCCTTGCACTCTTAGAGAAATATTGCTGTTATACTGATCTCTCTCTTAACTATAATAAAGGTATGGCTATGTGTGCAGGGATCAGGATATATACATAGATCAAAATTGCAAACCACCACAGATTACCCATGTAGGAGCACTGCAGTGGGTAATAAAAATCATACTTTAGATCACTTGCACAATTATATAGAGAAGGGGTAGGACAACTACTGCTATGCTAGCGTAGCAAAGATTATTTTATTCTCGGCATATGGAGGGATAGTTACACCGGCCCTGTTGTTTGGGTCCAAGATTTGTTTTTTTGTGAGGCTGCATTAATCTGTTAAAACTAGAGGGATATATTGGGAAATACACCTTGGGTTATGCCAAGTGCAACCACAAGTACACATACGTCTTGGCCTAGCAGAGTATTTGATACCATCAAAGGCAGTAAACACATTCACGTGCTTTTACAGGCACATTATGCTTGTGCCACTTGATAATATTGCAGGGTTCTGCTTCATGTTTTATTTTTGAGCAAATGCCAAGGATATGCATGGCATGCAGTTCTATTGGCAACGTGTTGCTCAAGTAATGGAGCTGACATCCAGCTACTAAGTAGGGTTGGTGCAAAACAACTGAGGTACCTCTATAACCTTTGACCTTCAGCACATACTACAAAAGCAGTTAGTGACAACTTTTCAGGAGGAATGTAGTGGGAAGGTAGTTTAAATGCAGTTTACCGCACGAATTGAGAACGTTCGGGTAGAATGTTATATATCTCACATTATCATTCACAGTTTTTCAGGGCCAAAGCCCAATATCACATAAAAAGTGTAAATGACAAGAGGAGCTTGTAGAGGTCAACTGGAATGGGTGGGATTAATTGAGGAGATCAATAAATACTTATGCTCTCAGGGCACCCTTTATTTCTGTGGGCAACACGCAAAGTACATTTGCAAAAATGGACTTGCATAATTGCAAACATAAATGTATATAAATAAGTCAAATATATCCGTCAGTGGGTGCTGAGTGCAGGGAACCGTTTCTCCAATTTCACTAGAAGCCATAAAAAACAGGAACACTTCTAATGCATGGGGGAATGCTGTGAAACCAGTGATTGAGACACAAAGACACTTGCTGTTAGCCTGGTTGATGTTAAAAATGTCTCTAGACCAAGCTTCGTGGAGAATGGTATGTTATTGTTTATTTGTAAAGTGCCTATACACAAGGCAAGTGTTTCCGAGCACTCAAGGAGGGAGAGAACAAGGGGAAAAAAACAAAAGTCATTCAGAGTTCTTGAATTTCTGAACGATACAAGTCTACACAGTCAGAGTAAGTGCATATAATACAATTAACAGGGTAGATAACACCAAATAGGTCTGAAGACGATTCTGCAGTTTTTCCAAGTGCATTGAGGTGCCAACATGAAAGGAGGGGAGACAGGGAAGATAGGTAGACAATCTTCAAGGCATGGTACGTTCAGATCGTGCAAGTGTGCAGACAGTACAGGAGAGGGGAAGAGAGAGGGGATGACAAGTGCAGGGGGTTGAGGGGGAGTCCAAGTGCACCCAGTCAGTCAGAAACTGGGATAAGTGCTGAGAGATGCCACTCTCATGGGTCATTGACAAAGTGCAGTAATGATGAGGTAAGTGCAGGCACGGAGGAAAGTATGAGAGGACTGGCGAGGGTGCCAGGGACCTGTGAGACTCTGAGATACACTTGGCGGCCAGTCAGCAAGCTGTGTGGAAAAGGAGGGAGAGTGGGATAGAGCGAAGAGAGAGGTTAGCAGGCTAGAGGGAGAGAGAAGGAAGCGGAGAAGAAGAATGTATTTAGGAGTTTACAGAACTTAAGGAGATCAGGCTCAAGACAGAGAGTGGCAGGGAGGCTATTCCAGAGGGAGGCCCCTGCTGAGGATAAAGATCTCCCTCCAAATCTCTGCATGTAGAACTGGCTCATCGCAGAAGGTTGGAGGTAGATGAATGGAGGGCTGGGAAGGACAGTATTTAGGTAGGCATTGTTGCAGATAGTTAGGTCTCAGGCCCCAGAAAGCCTTGTGGACAAGGCAGAGGGCCTTGAACTTGATCCTTGTAGCCAGGGGGAGTGAAAGTGAGCGTCCCCCAAAAAGGCATTTAAAACTCCCCAGTAAAAGTTAATGATGGACACACCCCAAATAGGAATGAGACCAAGACCAAGTGCGGGTCAAGTCAAAAAGTAAAAGTTTATCCAAACCAATATAGGGCAAGCAGAGAACTCTGCAAACTCTGAGAGCGCTCTACCAGACATCAGCAAACATGCAGATTTTGTTACAAAACCACATCACCTATGACGGGTGAGCTAAGGGATACATGCATCAATGAGATTGGGCAGTGAGGAAGGGCACATATGGATCCTTAGGGGGGAAGCTCCAGGATTGGTAAGGCTCCTTGAGGGGTCATGGTGATGCCTGTAGGTCAGATGATGGTTGATTGATACAATTCGACTATTCTAACATTTGCCCTTGTGGCCACACATACTCATTCAGTGTTAATTGTAAATCATGATGCCCAGTAAATCCTACAAATCGTTATTCTAACATCACAAGGAAAATAACACATAACTTGGAAGCAAGCATGTCATCTTCCTGAAGACAAATTACTATACAGGGGGTGAACAGCTTTCATGGGTTTAGGTGACTTGTCAGGGGGCACATTCCAGGGATACATCTATCACTTTCTTTTCGTTAGATCTAGGAGAGGGACTTCTTTATAGTGTGTTAGTATAAGAGTAAATATATGGCCAGCATTGTCAGTCAGGGTTGGGGTGAACTGGACTACTTTCCAGTCAGAGGGCACATGATATACATCAGAGAGGCAATGGAATGAGAGGGACTTGGGGGCCCAGGTGGTTGAATACTTAGTGCTGACTCCGGTGGGAGTTAAGGGGTTACAATCATGGTATCACATCGCCGGTAGAACCAGGGCTTTACATCTCAGCTTGGCTAGAGGGGGGAGAAAGGTGGGGGCTGGTATGCGGCGCTGCTGGGGAGGGAAGAAGAGGCCCTGTATCTGGCTGGTCGTCTCTTGTTTAGTTGCGCAGGACACACACACATGGAGCATACAAACAAGGTAGAAATTGGTTAGTGTGTCTATTGGTACATTAAAAAGGTGCACAATGTTTCGCTTACAATATGGGGTGCATGAATCAATGCTCAGGGGTTATACAAACAATACAGCGGACATTCTACATACAGTTGCCACATCTCATAATGAACCATACATATTGCAAAATTAATTAGATATCATACATATTTGATGGACTGTGGAAGGTGAAAGATACAGTGTTTGTCATGTAACTTATTCGCGCCTCGTCTCCCATGAGAACTGGCCTGCAGCTGGGCCACCGAGGGGAGGAGGGCGAGGGAAGTGACCTGCTCGCAGTGCACGATCAGGAGTGGAGAGCTGCAGCCCTGCAGACCACTTGTGTTAGTGAGGCCTAAGTTGTTATGTTCAAAATGGAGTCTGAGTGTGTCACAAAATGGAGTCTGGTACCATACTACTGGGTGAGCATTGCAGTCCATGTGTCAACCCGCAGTCATCCCGCATCCCTGGCCACAGGCGCATGGATGGCTGCTGGATGAGTCATAGATTTCAGGTTGGTGAGATGGAGGGGAGGGGGGCCTTTGAAGACCTTTCCTTCCATACAGGAGCCAGTGGAGGGCTTTTAGAAATGTCAGAAATGTGAGTGGAGAAGAAGAGAGTGGAGTCGAAGATGACCCCAGGCTTTTTGCCTTGCAGGTGGGTGCGGGCGCAGGGCCAATGGAGGCCAGCCAGAGTAAGATTGGGAAAGCTGAAGCAGGAATCCCAATGCGAGCAATACAAATTTACTAGAATAGATAAGGCCAAGAAGTTTCTGTTGGCAGGCCACATGAATAGGGTCATTTTAGCAGATAATAATAAGTGAAAATAAAATCACAAAAGCATGTTATGATTCCAAGGTCACCATGAGACATTTTGTATAATGACATATTATAAATCTTTCGTTGTACTGTGCCTTTGGTTTGTTATTGGTCTATGTGTTTGATGTATTTTTATTCAACAAACCCTTTTCTGCATGTAACTGAATGCAATGCACCTTTTCAAACGAATGTCTATGTGGTGGAATTTAAACAGAATCAGACAATAAAAAATGATCTATTTAAAAATAATATATTTTAACAAGTACTTACAAATAGATCTGCTTTCATCATTATTTTCATCACATGTGTCTTAACATATATCTCACTAAAGAATTGTAGTGACGATTTTACTCTTTAAGCATGTTATAGTAACCTGGGTGCCGAATGGACATCTCCTGGCCAGATATTGTGATTTTTAAGCATTGGAAAGGAAGAAATTACACTCAGTGAAAATGATCTACAGGAGGTATGTTCCCTTATCTACTGTGACGAATCCCAGGGTACTGTCTCCGCTTCCATGGGGGAAGCTCCTTCCCATGATGCCTGGGAGGTGGGACCACAACCCGATAGTCCCTCTGGGGGTGGTAATCAGTGGGTGGATCTCATGGGAAGGGAAACCCTCGATGGGAGCAGTGCCGATTGGCTTGGGAGAAAGCTGTATCCACCCCCTCCATTGTTGTCCTCATGGTTCTTACACCCCACTCAGTCCCCTTTGGTCCCCTATACCTCTATATGTTTCAGCAGAGTAGAGGGTTTCATTAAACATACTGGGACAAAGAAGAATGAGGTTTACCCAAGTAAAATACAAATGACCACTGACAAGAGGAAGATGGAACAAGGAGGCAAAAGCCCACCGTTCAACCAACACATGTGTTGCAGCTTACAAATCATAAAAAGGGAAGATGGACTTGATAGAGCATCAAGCCAGCCCTGGCAGAGCAAGAAACAAGATGCTGGTTCTGTGGTGAGGGACCTGAAGGCTGGAAACCGAGTCGTTTTCAGGGAGACAAGCGACTCATCATGAGCCTAAGCAACAGGGACCTGGCTGGTGGCAGAGAGAAGGGATGCTGACCAGCGAAAGCAAGCTGAGAATGAGAATGCGTGCATCCAAGGACATGAGAGAGATTTATTTTGCTGTTGAGTCGCTGAAGACAGAATGGTGAGTGTGGCAGCGACACAGTAGCCCTGCTTTGCCTCCAGGAGAGACTGGAGACCACACAGAGACTTCTCAAAGGTAAGGAAAGGGTCAGACCAGCTATTGGGGCACAAAGGGAGCTAAATGGATAAGAGAGTTACAGATATACCAGCACTTCTCATGGATCATATTTGCCAATGATTTGGTGCTTATAGACCAGACCCAAATTGAGCTTCAGCACAAACTAAACCAGCTTCAACAATGCATGAGAACCAATGAGCTAGTGATGAATAGCAAAACATCTAAAATCATAAGCTTCACACATGTGCATGGTAAAAAAAGAAACATTCAAATGGAAGCTAGGAAGTTACCTTCTAGAGCCAGTTAATTCTATTTGCTACCTTGGCATTCAATTTAACAAAACCATTGGCGAATTGCCATGAGTGACTGAACTAAAATCGAAAATGAAAATGCTTGCCACCCAAGGGGCTATATTGTATGCTCGATAGGGGAAATTCACCATGGCCCCCCTGATTATCTTCTATAAACAAAACGTGATTCCCACTGTAATGTATGTTGGAGATGCAGGGTTAAATTTACTGTGGACCCTATGGAATATAGTAGAAGGAAACCTTTGGAAAACAGTGCTACACCTGCCCAGATGCCTACCAGTAGTTGCCATCCGATTCGAACTGGGGCTGCAATCATTACATTCAGTAATGCTATGGAAATCGATATCTCTTTTAAGAAAAATCTCCATGCAGGACTCTACACTCCCTTATCGAATACTAAAACATCTGCAGAATGGAACCTATCCCTGGCTCTTAAGAGAATGGCACAAGAAATGTCTGGCCCACTTATCAAATTTAGACATGTCCCTAGAGACCTTCATTAGCAATCCCTGTGCAGTAAAGCGAGAACTGAAATTACAGGACTGGATTGAAACTCAACAGATCAGATCAAAATATACATCACTGTCTCTATTGCCAAATTAATCTCATGCATTCAACACCATGTCCAAATATTTAACAAAGTTTCCTAGTCGGTATCATCATATTTAATTCCTGGGACGAAAGCTAAATTTATGTCCCACAAAAGAGATAATGTGTGCCCGGAAGCAAAAGGAGTGTTCAGATAACACTATTCGCTCTCTGAAACACCCGTGTATGAGCACGATATAAATAAAATATCATATCATATCATAATCAATGTCGCTTCTGTAAACAACCAGACACTATAGAATCAATCAAACATCTGCTAATATCTTTCCCGGCTGTAACATAAGAGATGACATGCTGTCTGAAAGCATATGTCAGCGATGTAAACATCTGTCATTGAATGAATGGTGGAGTTTATTTTTGTTAGGTGAGAACACGGCTCATGTCTGTGCCAGCATAGACTTTCTTGACAAGATACTAGAGACTCGCAAAGCCCCAAGATGCAGGGATGAAACTTTAGATCAATGATTGAATGTAAAGACGATGATGACAGAGTGTAATCACGAATGACCATCAGTAAAAGATTTATTTTATGTGTAAATAAGTTTGTAATAAACTATACTACAAACAAACAAAATGTAAGATTTACAAATATACATGCCTGAGAAGCACAAGGGGATCAGAGAGGAATTATACAATGTAATGTGAACTTTGTAAATCACATAAATACATCCAGAGAAACACAAGTGCACAGGGGAATTACAAACTTTGTGACCACATAAATGCATCCTGAGAAGTAAAAAGGGATAACAGAGGAATTGAAAAATTTTATACGAAGTTTGCAAAATAACCTATGTCGAACAGCACCAAGCAGGAGAGTACATCGGGTCTGTTCAAGCGGTTATCAGGTGAAACTGGGAGCGGGATCCGACAGAAACAGCAGATTAGTGTCTGATACGCTTATGAAAGAGGATAAACCCTGCCAGTGTACACCAGGGTCTGGGACCCATAAAGAAATGAGAAAGGCCCACCAGGGAAGCATACAAGGGTCAAGGACACACACCAGCATAAAGACATTTATAATCAGTGGTCCAGAACTCAGAGTGAATCAGGGAGAGCCTGAGAAAGTATACAAAGATCTGGAACTCAGAGAAAATAGAAACAATTGGCAGAGCAAATCAGCAAGACATAGAAACAGTCCAGAGAGATCTGGGATCAAAGTCAAGAAGGAGAAGAAGTGTCAGAGACCAGAGCAAGGGGTTGGGGACTCTTTGCCAAAGAGAAAAATACATTTTGGAACTCTAAACTATGTAATCAATACTGGCAGGCTAGTGAACCCAACTTGATGACCCATTGGTGGTCAAGAGAGAATTGGAAATTGTATTTTGGAAAAAGGAAGGCCACAACCAAGTCTGGTAGGTAAGTGAACCAGTCTTGATACCACATTTGTGACATGGAAATACTTGTAGATTGTCTTTTGTCAAAAGAAAGGTCACAGTCAAGCCAGGCAAGATATATTGAACCAGATTTGACACCACATTAGTGACATGGACATTGGTTCGACATTGAGTTTTTGAGTAAAGTCTATGGTCAGGTCTGGCAGGCTAGTGAACCAGACCTCATACAACATTTGTGAACTGAAACACGGACAAAGAGGTTCCCTCCAGAGGCCTGAGAACTGTGTTGTGTATATGCTGGAATGAACATCCAGGAAGTGATCTTTAATGTTAAAAAGTCTGGCATTGGGTGTTAGACATATCCACAACACTCCAATTAACTTCTGGGGGGATAGGCGAGATTGAAACGTTGCCCTGGCGAAAGAACTATCAAACTCACACCCATCTCATCTTTCCATGCTGGGGCCCAATCTCCCAGGCAGTTTGCTCAACATTGGAGAGCTTGTCCCACACTCCCTTCTGGTACATTCTGCTACTTGCAGGTGTTTGATCTAATTGGGACATGATGTGCATAGCTTATTCATTGTAGTGTGAGGCCAGTGTATGAGACCTTTTGACATCAATGTATTCAACCTATTAATGTCTACTTTGTGCGTTTGTTGAACTGCTTTCACCATTGGGGGCACTATGGATACGTTTTGCTAGTGTGTGATTGGCAACGTTACAGCGTGTACCTGGCAATTAAACTTTGTACGTTTGTGTATGCTAGCAACAAAGCTAACTTAATTGTTGCTTATCTAAACTGGACCTATGGGAAAGGCCTGTTGTGCAGTTTAAGCTATCTTCCCTTTCTCGCAGCCTTGGCACTTTCAGTCATCTGACCACGATTGTGGACCATCATAAATCCCTGCTATTTAAACAGCAATGGCATGTTTCCTTAACAATCAGCTGTGCCGGGCCTTGCAAAGAGAAAACGGCTCTTCTCTTGTCATTTATAATGCTGCTTTACCTAACCACCATTTACTACATTCCCTCTCTGCGTATTCAGCAACCTAATCCTCCCTAAATTGTAGCAACTAGCTCCCTATAGTATGGCAAAACTAACTCTAATGCTACTTGTGGTACATTCTACACGGGGGTGGCATACACAAAATTACATATTTTTCTAGTTTTCTTATTCTATATGTTCGCTCTCATTTGGGAACAGGGGAGGACGTGGACTTGCGCATTACTGGTCTATCTGCACCATCACAACATATAACTCTATGTGTCTAAGCACAAGATCACATCTTGAGTTACACATATACATGAGCAGTATCCACAACAGTCTCCTCCATATGTATGTGCAGGCTTTACTCACTGCTAATGAAGTTCAGTACCACATGGCAGTCACAACAGACCAAATGTAGGAATGCATCTCTTGCATACACCAGTACTATTGCTGCCATGCAACTTTACAGGAAAGGCATGGGTGCACCACACCCACTCAGTCATAGCAGACATGTTCAGAACACGCACAACATAGTTAGGATTCAGATCCTACATAGTGAAACTCATTTACCATCAGATTTAAAACCTTACAATATTTAAATCACAAAAAGACTTCAGTACAGCACCACATTTCGTTATGCACACTTACAAATCCCATACATTCACTTGGAGAATGTTTAATCAAACTAAAGGTAAATTGATCAGATGTATACATGTAATCAAACCTAGGGTCACACAAAGCATGTGTCTGCTCTATTAATCTTCCAATAACGTATATGATTGGTATGGTGAGGATATGGAAACTTGAGGCATAAGAACAATGTGCTGAACGAATACTCCAACAGTCTTTAATTCACTAAATACATAAAAGTAGGTTTTACTACGAGAACACACTATTTGGGTAAGAAGCCTAAAATACGCAAAATGAATTAAAGATGTTGTACAAAGAAGGCAACGCAATCCATAAAGACAGAACATTGTCACCATCATCCCCAACTAATTGCAAGTTAAACATGGATGTTATAGCAGCAATAGGGCTACTACTTATGGTATTGATGTGCGCCACAACCAAAGTAAGAACTCTTGTCCATGGGTGAAGCACTGAGCAACCTTTCAACACAGTGCATAGCAGTCAAGAATCATCTGGAGTATGCAGACACCCTTCATTCACACACAATCACACACATCAATGTTTGATCCTGAATACAAAACCCATAATACCACATTTTATCTTAATGTTTTTTCAGGAAGGACCTCATGGGTCTAACTGCATATGCTAATTAGATGCCCTTTTTCATAGTTTACTTAAAGTTAATTGTTCTCATTTTTGGGAAATTGAAAGACTTGACAGAATCCCATCGAAAATAATCTGTAACCTGATATGACCTAAACATATCTCACTGAAGATTTTGCAATGTGAGCAACTAACCCAATTATCTAAATTTGTGCATTAAATCTTGTCTCTTATCAGTTGTAATGAGCAAAGAAAAGGTTTTATGTCCCATTTGTGCCGTTTTAAATTCAAACACAGTCCATTTTTTGATACCATGTTTTGTGCATCATCAAGTATTTTAGATCCCAAATTATTCTCGGTGTGAAAACAAAGAAGCCAACTTTCAGTACCATCACTGACACATCCTGCAATGTGTGTCCTTCCTGTTGAAGTGGTGTCTAATTGGCATTTCTGTTTTGCTGGTCAAGATGTTGTATCTACATAGGCACCTTCTTTCACACAGTTCCAAGCAAGTCTCATCTACATACTTACCTCAGAATGATGTATAACACTGTATGAGGTATACATCACTGGTTGATTTGTAGATGTATGTACATTGTCTATGTTCTTTTCTGCAGGGATTCTACAGCAAGTCTGGTGCAGATGTGTTGAGAGGTTTTGCATCTCCTAGCATTCCATGTGTATTTTCCCAGTATTATTTGTTTCATCTGGTAGGAATTCACTTCTGGTGTGTGCCTGTGCTAGAATGAAGGGGGTTCCTTGAAATTGTCCTTCTGCTCCCAATTCCTGTTTAATATTACCCCAGGTCTTTAACAATTCTATTCAGCTGTGCTATTACTGGATGATACATGGCAACCAAGTGGATACATTACAAAGTTGCAATGTCGCTGTATTAGGGCAGGTTATCGTTGGGTATTTTTAATGCCTGATTTTTCTCCCTATCAATTTGTCTGGCTGAGAGACCCTTCTGCAAGAAGGATGTACAGGACGTGGCAAGTTGATTGTCCCTTGTCTTCCTGTGGAGCATATACATTGGTATCTGATGGCCTGAATCTAGATAACAAGTTATTTTTTGTAGCTTGAATGTAAACCTGTCATTTGCAGGTATTTGCTCCTGTCTGTTGGTTTCCTGTATACAGCTGCTTCTTGTAGGTCGTCCTTGCCAGCACTGCTAGAGTTGAGGACTGATTTCGAATGGGTGCTGTTGTTTTGTTTATTAGAAACCTGTAATTGTGATATTTACATAGTGCTTTGGGCCATTAGAAAATCATGTGGTGACATATCCCACCATGGAGCCTTGTGGCGAGAAAGTTGATGGATGAGATCAATGGCAATGATCTAGAGGTTAGAACGGTTGGTGGGATAGAGGCAGGAGGTGGAGGTGTCCGCGGTCACTGCAAAGTGGAAAGCATGCTGCTGCACTGTCTGTCGGCAGAGCTCAACGAATGGTGGAGAAGACTGAGAGGAATTTCCAGTTGCACTGCAGGAGATACAGGAATGAAAAAGATCATGCGAAGACTCTGGTTGCGTCAAAGGACACTCCATCATCCCCAACGTTACTGGTGAGGAAAAAGATTCTAGTGGAAACAAGTGGGAAACCCAAATCCACAAAGAGAAAGGGTTTCGCCGCATACACTCATGCCTGCCATGGCAGTGGCAACGTGGGGACGGCAGCCATCTTTGTGTCAGGCAATCCTCAGACATGTCCCATTATGAGTGACTGTGGCAGCCATTTTATAGTCAAGCATTTATCATCCATTCTAGTACAAGGTAACAAAAGGACATTGTAGAATACTAATTAAGTATTAATACTCAAAGTAAATAAAGTATTTAAACAATGACACATGTACCCACAAGGTTTTTACTCACTCCTGGAGAAAATACGGTATGTTGGGATACTTGGAAGGAGGACTTTCAAGATTATGTACTGGTCAGTCATGGCCCATCATTTAGTTTAGAGAGGAAATACACACTGCTAATGCAAAGCATAGGCTTTAAAGGGTGCATCATTTTCAAAAACCTTCCGGAACCAGGTAGTGTCCTCCGGAAATGGTGAAGCAGAAGGCCAAGCTAGTGGGAGGTCACAAAACCATTATGAAGTTATTCTATGCAAAATGGATATCCACTTTGAAAAGAAATCCAATATTATTCTGGAAAGATGTTATTTTGGCATTCACGAGCAAGGGATTGGGGAATCCATTGTAGATTTACAGGATTACGAGAACTAGCCAACAAGTTTAACTTTGGAATGACATACAATTGACGTCTCAGGGATCATTTCATGTTAAAGGTGTGGGAGAATAAAATAAGAGACAAAATTTGGACAAAAGGAGATCCCAGCCTGGAAGAAGTACTAGACTTGGCTAAAAAGATTAAACACATGATGGTGTGTGTGAAGGAACTGGATAAAGATGATCCCTAAATTCAGAAAAAGTTTGTGCAGTGATTGATGACAGGGGTCAAAGGAAAATTGCGATAAAGAATTCCATTGGAATGCAAAAGGCTGAACCATTGAGAAAAGGAGGAACCGCAGAATGAAAATGGTGGCACTCAAAAGATGATTCAGATGTGGCTGCCCGGGGATCAAAGCTGAGTGCCACAAGTGTGGGGGAAAAAAGGATGCTTCACCCAATGCTGTGAACATTTTCCACAGGGGATGGTACGAGAAATTCTGGAACGTCTCGAGGAAGATGAGCAGGAGGATATCTGGAATACATGAAAACTCAATTTCCCAGCTCCCCGACGCTCGCGCACCAGTTCTAACACGCAGCCAAGGCAAACTGGCTCAGTATAGTGTTTCAGACCTTGAGGTTGGTTGCTATAACTTTACTCTATCAGCACTAAAGCACTTTTTGCATGTATCTGTGACTATTTCTTTTGCTAATTGAAATTGTAGATTGAATTTTAAAGATTATAAAGATTTTAGTTTTGGACTGTTTATTGATGGTAATTGATGTAATCAGCTTCTAGGACTATTTAGTTTAGATAGCGGTCTATACATAACTATGAAGTTATACGACTTGGGAAAGGAACTGTACTTTCATTCCCGTATTTGCATTTGCTGGAGAAAACTCAATTTCCCAGTTCCCCGCCGCTTGTGCACTGGTTCTAACATGCAGCCAAGGCGACTGGGCCTATAACTGGCCCACGTCGGCCTGTTTAGGCCTGTTTGCAGCCGTGATGCAGCTCCTGGCGAGAGACCCTGCTCGTTATTTGTGTGGTATGGCGACACGACAATGTGACAAGTAAGCAGTGTTTAGTGAGTTTAATACTGTGTATGTACAGACTGTGGAGGAATTTGGGCACCATGATCGCCTATACTAATGCCAAACTGAAAATGCTGGATTCAAATAGGGGGCAATTTTCTTTGTGCACACTAGATAAGATCAGGAACCAGGGTCTAGAGAGAAGAGTAATGGTTGGGGAAATTCCCTCAGTCTACCCTAACAGTAAGGACAGACCTTTTGAAGCAGCTTTGCTGAACATTAGGTCAGCAGTAAAGCATGCTATGGAAATACATGACTTTATCGAATCCCATGAGCAGGACTTTATGTTCCTTACCGAGACTTGGTTTAATGACACCTCACATGCCATATATAATTTATTAGTCCCACAACAGTATACTATACAGACTATAAATAGAACATCTGAAAGGGGTGATGGGGTGGCGGTCATTATTAGAGCCCCACTAAAGATATCACATCTGCCAGTATTAGATTGGGACGACTATTCCGATTGGGCATGCATGTATCTGGTCTATATCAACTAAAACTGTACAAATTCTGTTTGGTTACTGCCCACCAGGACCAACAAAAACCTAGAGAAACTGAATCAATTCCTTGTGGATACTGGTAGTAGTCATAAGGAATTACTTTGTCTAGGTGATTTTAACATCTGGGCCTAGCATGTGACCTAGACCGATTCTAGGGAGTTGTTAGCGGAGATCCTGGAGGCTCATGAGTTGAGATCTCTGGCAAACTCTCCTTCTCATGATCATGGTCATTGCCTCGATTTGCTATTATACAGAGGGGATATTATACGTTTTGTGGATACTCTTGCAGTCTCATGGACTGATCACAATGCAAGAATGTTCGCTCTGCTAGCAAATGAGACATTTTATGAGGGGAAAGACAACTGCATATCTTCCCAATTTCGTAAATCAAAGGATTTACTGAAGATTTCAGGGAATGAATTGAAAATTGCTTTTGCCCAGATTGATCCTTCTTTGCCTTGTGAGGAATCTTTTGATGAAGGCACAGTAATTATGGATAATTTATGTAAACAATGGGCCCCTCTTAAACAGGGTAAACCCCGGAAAGTGTTAAATACATGGTTCTCGTTAGAACTATTATAAAAAAAGAGACAGCTGAGATTGTTGGAAAAGAGATGGAGGAAGAGCAAATCTTATAATGACATGGATTTGATTAAGATCACTCAAAGGAACTATAGAAAGGCTATCTTTGAAGCTAAATCCAAATTTCTCATGCATAACATAGAGAAAGTCACTAAAAGACTGAGAGAATTATACTCGATCATCTCAAATTTCGTGGAACCAAGCCTCACAAATACAGGCAGATGCGTTTAGCAACTAGTTTGTGGACAAAATAGAATTAATCAGAGGAAAGATTACTCAATCAACGCTGATTGAAGCAGAGGAGCACTTGGATGCTGTTGATGCTGTCAAGTTAGATGGCTTAGCTGCTTCAAAACCATTTACATTTACCAAGGTTTTGGTGGAATCCGTACACTCCTTACTTTCTAACCTAAAACCCACGAATTTTGCGTTATTCATAATTCCATCATTAGTAGCAAAATGATTGGCGTCAGATATTTCTCCCTTTATCACAGATTTTGTGAATAAATCTCTCATGACAGGCATTGTACCAGCAAACTTGAAAAAGCAAGTTGTTAACTCCATTGCTGAAAAAGGCAAAATAAGATCGCACAAATTTGCAAAATTACAGACCAGTGGTAGGTTTGCCATGGCCTGTACATTTTTTAGAAAAGATGGTTACATCACAATTACCGGAGTACGTGGACAAGGAGAAGTTACTGGATTCTCTACAATCGGGTTTCCAACCAGGGTTCGGTAAGGAGACTGTGTTGTTGACAGTCCGCAATGAGCTTCTCGCGATGGCAGATCAGGGGGACATATCACTTTTGATTTTGCTGGACCTATCTGCCGCATTTGATACAGTGGATCATAAGATCTTGCTGAAGCATCTCGAGGAGGAGGGAAATGTTTCTACCCAAGCTCTAGAATGGTTTAAATCATTTGTGAGGGGTCGAGAACAAAGGGTAACATTTTGAGGATTCTTGTCAGATTCTCTTATGCAAATTTGTGGTGTCCTCCAGGGCTCCTCACTGTCCCCTCTCATTTTTAACTTGTATATAAAATCTTTTATGGCTATCCTGAGGAGACATCAAGTTAAATTCCACTCATAAGATGATGATACTCTGGTATTCTTGAGGGTAGAGGGATCAGAGACACCTTTGAACTAGTGGAACATTGTTTAAAGGAGGTGCAAGCTTGAATGTGTGTGAATCAGTTATTGTTGAATGCCAGAGGTGTCATTGTTTGGATCGAAACACCAATTGCAGCATAACAAGCTAGCACCGTCACCATGTTTTCTAGGATCACAACTGGATTGTTCTACCAAAATCAAAAATTTGGGATGTATCTGGTAAGACAACATGGGGAGTGGGGAACAGGTTAGTGTGAAAATACAATCTGTGTTCTACACCCTACGAATGCTAAAACAGATTCTACCATTTATAGCAGATAAGAACCGGGCAACAGTCATGAGAACTGATTATAAAATCCTCTGCGTTATCTTCAAATGTGTTAATCAGTTAGCACCAAGCTATCTGGCAGATAAAATCAAGATGTATATCCCAGGCCGTCAATTACGCTCCTGCGATACAATGTTGCTGCAAGAGCCATGGTCAAATTATTAGAGCAAGGAGGCAGAAGGTTCGGAGTTTATGATCCAAAACTCTGGAACATCTGCCCTAGAGCCATTCAAGAACTTAAAGCGCTCATTATATTCCGAAAGGCTCTGAAGACCTATCCATTCTGCTGAAGATAGCATTTATGTTTATTCACCTACCTGCAAAATCTTTGAACTGATAGCATTATTAAAGACGGTTGATTTACACCAAGTGATACACCTGCGCCCAAATACGAATAATTTCATTACGTGCACGTTTACAAATGAATCAAATCAAATGTGTGGAAGGAGTGAGCTGGCCCATCAGACAAGTGGGATCCAAACCAAGAAGAGGCAAGAAACCCCATGCAGTTGTCGCTGTGAAGGGGATTGATGTTCCCATGCTAGTAGACACTGGTTCTGAATATACTATCATTGAGAATGGAGTGTGGAAAGAGACATTTTAAGGAGTACAGTTAGACCCACTGGATGTCAGAGTGAATGCTTATGTGCTTATGAGTTTTTGAAGCACAGCTTGAATGTAAAGAAAAAAAAGATGATAGCTGAAGTGTACATCTCAAAGAAAGGGGGCAATCATTTAGGTTGGTATGAGAAAAGTGACATGGGGGTTTAGATCGATCCCAGTGTTCCGGTTCTCAAAGTTGTGAGCCTTGAAGAGCAAATTAATTACATATTCTGAGAAAGATTAGGAGGTCTCAGTGGATACCACCATATGATACAAATAAGAAGGGGTGTGACACCAATTGTCACGCATGTCAGGATTATTCCCATTGTCCAAGTGAAAGAGGAGATTTGCAGGTTGATGAAGGATGGTGGGATTGTGGATGTAGAAGCATCCAAGTGGGGGTTGCCGGTAGTTGGTGTGCAAAAGAATAACGTCCTTGTGAGATTATGTGTCAATGTCAGGGGATTTAATAAATCTGTGGTGGTAGATACATGTCTCCTTCTCAATATCAGAGAAATGGTATGTCTGCACATGCCAAAGGGTTCAGTACACTTGATTTGGCCTTGCCATACCACCAAGTTAGACTTCACCTGTATTCAATAGACTGCCTCACATTTATCACTCACAAAGGAAATTTTAGATTCAAAAGAATTCCGTTCAGACTAGTGTCAGCAGCTTCCTTCTTCCAGAGGGTAATGCATAGTCTCCTGAAGGATGTTGATGGTATAGTGTACTTTCAGGATGATGCTTTGATCAAGGTGAAGGATGAAGTAGAGCATGATCAGTGATTACGTAGAGTATTAGAAATATTATCTCAGGCTGGTCTCAACCTCAGGAAGGATAAGTGTCAGTTTTGGGTAGCATCGATTGACAATTTGAGCCATAAATTAAATGACCGGGCGCTAGAACCAAGAGAAGAATTAATCTCAGCTATAGTGAGCATGGAATCCTCTAAACATAAGCAGAAAATCATGTCATTTCTAGGTCTGGTAAAATACTATTCAGGGTTTGTAAGACTCTTCGTGGACAGATCTAAAGTCAGCAGGGAAATGTTCAAGAAGTTTTTGTGTGGAGTAGTGCCTGCCAGGATGTATTTGAAGACAACAAGGGTACCATTGTAAGAGCACAAGTATTGGGTACATTTGACACTATGTGCAAGACTTATTTGATGACAGATGCAAATGATTCGGGTTAAGGTGCAGTTCTGTTATAAAAACAAACAGGGTGGGGAAAGTAATTGCCTTTGCTTCGCAAGTGCTGAAGGGCACCAAGATAAGATACTCTGTGATTGATAGATTGATAAGGAGGCGCTCAATGTGGTTTGGGTGGTAAGGAAGTTTAGAGTGTTTCTTTGAGGAAAGCCCTTTACAATGTACAGAGATCATAAGCCACTTATGGGGATGTTTATGAACACAGGCCTAGGAGGGGTCTAAAGGAAAAGAGTGAGATGGGTCACTCCATGCAGGGACACAATCTTTGGTGAAAAATGTACCAGGCAAAGAGAATGTTATTGCAGACTATTTGTTGAGGGGAAGATATAAGTTACAGGTGGAATAATATGGTAGTGAGTGTAAGGAGGTTGCAGAACAGGTATTTGTGGTTTGTGAAAGAACTATCATGAGCACAAATTTGGCAGAAGCCACAAGGCAGGATGTAGAGCTGCAATAGGTAATTGTCTATGTTCAAACGGGTTGGAAAGGATGGCAGTCAACAAATGGTATGTCCGTGTATCATAAAGTCAGAGATGCATTAAGCTTGAAATGGGAGAACCTGTGCAAGGCAGGATGCTTTGTGCTGCCGTAGGCTATGAGAGGCAGATTGTTGGAGATGGGTCATGGTGGCCATTTAGGAATAAATAACTACTGAGGGGAGACTATTGGTGGCCTGGTCTGGATTCATAGATTGAAGGATTAGTCGAGGGTTGTAGTGTGTGTCGAGAGGCAGACAAAATGCTCAGAAATTACATGCAGCATTTAAGTCCAATAGAGTTTCCTGGCATGCCATGGGATTTCGTTACATTGGACATCGTGGGTAAAATCACAGGCATCAGAGGTGTAAAGAAATATATAATTGTGTTGATGGACCTGTCCTCCAAGTGAGTGGAGATTCATGTTGTTTGAGAATCCGACTCCAGGGTGGTAGTTGAGTTTTTGGATGGAATGTTTCAGAGGGAATAATTCCCCAGGAAACTCCTCACTGATGATGGGGTTCAATTGACCTTGAAGATCATGAGGTCATTTCTGCAAGGTATAGGAGTAACTCATCATCGCACCTCCTTGTATACCCCTGAAACAAATGGAGCTGTAGAACGATTTAATCACATGCTTATGCAGGGAATTAGAATGGCAGCTGAGGCCGGGAGGGATTGGGAGTAATTGGTAGGCAGGAGAGTTTATGCCTACTATCTAGTGCTGCATGCCGTCTACGGGTCATATACCATTTGAGATGTTGAGGAAGAGGATGCACGACACTATGACCAATCAACAGTGGCTGGGGAGTTCAGGCTTTGTGGTATTGAATAATCAGGATCTGAAGGTGAGGTTGAGTCAATAAAACATGAGTATGAAGGAGAGATATGATGTGCAAAAGTGTGTGAGGAGAGAGTGGGTTGTGAATGACAAAGTGTTTATTAGAAAAACAGGAAATGCGCCAAAATCCAAACCCCGGTTTTGGTGACCCCAGAACATCAGGAGAGTGTTGGAGAATGCAGTGTTGATGGAGGATGGCCGGGTATGAAAGAAAGGAAGGTTAGCTCACACAGAAGGGAAAGGGAGTAGCAGCAGGATGGTGAGTGATTGAAGTGCTTAGCCCTTAGAGGCCCATGGAGCCAGGCAGCAAGAATGTTATTGGATGAGATGTTGGCAACGATCTGGAGGTGAGAGCGGTTGGTGGGGAAGAGGCAGGATCTGGAGGAGGCTAGGGGTCCCATTTACCCATGCACTTAAACAGTATTTACCCTATACCATACAGCAGTTATTACCTCCATGGATGGGTTATCCTCCATATATTTGGTGCAAGTATGTGCCTGTTCATATTTCAAATGCATTGTCCTGTGAATTTCTTGCATACTTTTCTTTGTTTCCCATTTTAACATGTGGCCACATCTAATGAAGGTGTTCTTGGGACTTCAAAAGCGTTTCCATTCTAACACATTAGTACATTATTTTCAGTTACTCCATTAAACAATAACACAACTTGATTGTGTGTAATATCAATGAAAAAGTGGAATATTTTGGAGGCAAGAGGCAATTATATTCAGTGGCTGTAACTCAGTGTTCCATCTCTTTTAGTGAAGAGCAAGAGAAAATACTAGTGGCAGAGAAAACGGTTTGGGATTTTTGGTGCAGAAGCATATTGTATTCAAGGTCTGTAATTGAGTGCTCAAACGTTTTGTGATGAACAGGAGAAATTACCAGCTGCCAAGAATATGTTTTAGAACCTTTGGAGGGAGGGGGAGATTATAATAATTGGCTATAACGGTGAGTGCCATCTTTTTGCTATTAGACAACATACTAGAACTGACTACAAAAAGTCTTCACATTATTTAGTGTAGTGAGGAGATTATATTTAATGACTGTAACTCAGTTTGCCATCTTTTAATGATGAACACGGGACATTAGCAGGTAAAGAGAAAAAGTATAGAATTTTTTGGATCAGGAGAGTACATTCGGTGGTTGTACTGGATATGCTAACATTTTGTGATAGACCAGACAACAAACTAGTTGCTGTGAAAAGGTCTAAGAATTATTTGGAGACAGGGGAAGATTATATCCAGTGATGGTAACTCAGTACATCATGCATAAGGTTATGAATGAGATAAAACACGTGTTGCAGAGGAAAAATCATAGAAATCTTTCGATAGAGGAAGAGATCATAGCTATTGGCTGTAACTCAGTTTGCCAACGTTATGCGATGAACAAGAGAAAATATCAGTTGCTTAGAAAAAGTTATATAATATTTTGAATGCATGCAGGTTCATTCACTAGTTTTCTGTGTGCTCCCATATTTTTGTGACAAGAAAGATGACATAGTAGCTTTGAAGACAAACTCTTACAATTCTTTGGAAGGGAGATGGAGAGTTATTTCATGGATGTATTATTCAATGGATGTAACTCAGGGTGCCACCTTCATATGAAAAAGAAGAGAAACTATCAAGCAATAGTCTAAGAATACTTTGGAGGCAGGAGGAGGTAAAAGGCTGCCATATTTTGTGATACACAAGCAAAAGCATCAGTTAGAGAGAAATAGTCTTCAAATATGTGGCCACTGTTTTTTAAAGCGTGTTGCGTTGGATTGTATTATGACTGTGGTATATGCCAACTTTGGCCTCAATATATTTTCATTGCATTGCCTCGCTCGTGAGAATATCGCTGTTGTCTATGCCAGCCGCTTTCTCTGCCTAATGTGAACATTATTTTGAAAACATTGGAGGTACAGTGGGAGTATATTCATTGGCTGTAATTCAGCGTGCTGACTTTTTGTGATGAGTCAAAGTACTAGTTGCACATTGAAAAGGTTGTATCATTCTTTGGCAGCGGGAGAAGATAAAAGTTAGTAGCCATGACTCACTGGGCCATATTTATGTTTCAAATGTGAGAAAATACTTGCTGCAGAGAAAAATTATTAGAACTATTTGGGAAGCAAAAGTGGAACACATTCAGTGGTAGTAGTGGGTGTGGCAACCTTTTTAGATGAAGCAGATGAAATACTAGTTGTGAAGAAAAGGTTTAGAATTCTTAAAGAAAATTAGAGTATATTCATTTGTTGAAGTGGGTGTGCCAAATTTTTGTGATGATGAGACAAAAACCTAGTGGTGAAGAAGACATTTTAGAATTCTTTGAAATTTGGAGGAGATTATTTTCAGTGGCAGTAAATCAATGAGAGATAGGCTTATTTCATAGTAAATGTCTTAGAAATCCTTGTAAGAAGGTGATTGTATTCAGTGCATGTATCCCAGTGTGAGCTTTTTGTGATGAACAAGAGAAAACACTAGTGGCAGATTGAATGTATTATAATTCTTTAGAAGCAGGAAGTGATTATTTTTGGCGGCGGTACAATGTATGCCAACTTTTTGTGATAGATGAGAAAAAATAATAATTGTAAAGAAAATGTTAATGAATTCATTGGAAACAAAAGGAAATGGCATTCAGTGGTTGTAACTCAGTGTGTCATCTTTTTATGATGAATGAGAGAAAACATTGCAGAGTAAAGGTCTTTAAATTATTTGGAGGACGAAGGAGATTTTATGTCTTGGCTCTAACTGAGTGTGTCATCATTTTTGACAAGTGAACATACTAGCAGCAAATGCAATAGTTGTAGAATTATTTTAAGCAGAAATAGATTGTAGTCATTCACTGCAACCCTGTGTATCAGTTTTGTATGCTGAGCAATAGAAAGTACTAGCTGGTGAGAGAAATGTTCAACAAATACATTTGAATAATTGAAGGTTTAATCTTTACTCAATTTTCAATGCCCTATATGTTTCAGATCCTAATTCCTTTCAAGGGTCCCTCTTCGGGGGCTTAACTAAAGGCAATTTCACTGAACTTAACAACCCTCTTTAAGGTGCAATTTATAAATAAAGTAATCAGTACTTTCTTTTATAATTCAATAAACTCCTAGATTTTCACATACTATAACCTATCTTTGTCAGCCCAACAGTCACCCAGGGCTGCTTCCTGTTTACCTCAACAAAACAAAAAACAATCCTTGTAGGATACAATTTGTGGAAAATTCTTGAAGGGATTATATGTCGTACATCATCCGTCAACCACTGTGCCGATGTATTAAAGAAAACACTACACCAAAATGGTGAAGTTCTTACCAGTTTATGTGAATGTAAAGAACATCATTTTTTGTGTGTACATATGTGAAACAATTGCTGGTCCTCTCTTCATTTGCTTGCATATGAATAAGTGACCAATAACATAATCATAATGTTATGAGAGAGGAAATACTCTATCCTTCACATATCTGTCTCTGTATCCCTACAGCCCTCGTTCCCAGCACTTGTCTGCACTTACCTTGCACTTGCCACCAGCTGGCCCTATTCTTTTTATTATATATACTTACCTTGTACTGCACTTGCCGCTTCCCCTCCCCTTGCGCTTTGTCCCTTCCCCCTTCCCCTGCACTTGCGCGATCTGAATGACACGTGGCCTAGTAGGATCATTGTCTGTCTTCCCCCGTTTCCCCCTCCCTGCCTCGTCGCGCCTTGAAACACTTGAAACGCTTGTGTATAGGCGCGTTACAAATATCATATCATATCATATCATATCATATCATATCATATCATATCTTGTATAGGCTTGTTGTGAATCAATCATCTCAACCTATCATGTTAGTTGAAAAAAGAGCTGATTCCTCCTTCCATATATCTCTAGATTCATTTTGCTTATTTTGTTATGTTCCTCAAGTTTCACAATGATTACTGGTCTCTTGGAGAAACATAAAAAGGGAATCTATGTTCTACCAGTATCTTTGTACCAATTAAAAGAAAAAAACAGCATAGTAAATATGTACACAATTTCAACTACAGGTACTTATTTCAGTATTTCTTCAGTGTACGCACAATTGGTATTTGTCCATGTCAAACCAGTATGCAAATTCTCAATGTGAGTGCCTTCCCGATTAAAAATCCCAGACTCATTCCACAAACATGAAAGCAGTTGTATCACGTTGTGTACCTTAACATAACATTGTATCCATTAACTGGATCAAAAAATGTATACACATTTATTTTTCACGTTTTCATTAATTGGGAAACAAACATAATGCTGATCCAAGGGCTGACCATGGATGGACTTAATGATACTTACCACATGACAAGATATACACTTGGAAATAACAATATCGAATGTTAATACAAAAAGGGTGGCAGTGCACCAAATCATTATAGATGGTATCTCAATTCAACCCAAATTTCGCCCACACTATTCACTCTTTGAGTCCAGTCTTATGACTTCAAGCCAACAAATCATCTTTGTTCCATTTTATGTAGCCTGCATTTGGCATTTTCAGTTTTAGGGCATCTAACATGTTAACAAACAGTGCATCAACAGCTGCCTTATGCATGCTCACAACCTATGACGTGCTGGACCAGCGTTCAGATATTCTTACTTTGTCTTTTCTCTCTGTTTTCCCAGTGTACATAAGATCACTATTGCACCTAATCGAATACAAAGCAATATCATTTTTACAGATCACAAAATGCATTTTCTTGTGTTCACTCTTTGAGCCAATATTCAACTCAGAACTTCTTTCGATATGAAGACACATCCCACCTGATCAGACACAGAATGGCCCTTGATCCGTTCCAAAGCTCACAATCCTGATAAGCTGTAGAGAAGCAGATGTACAGGTCGCTCATGGAGCCCACACTCTCATCTCTGTCATATTGGGAGAACAGCAAGAAAGCACTGTGCATGACACCTGGTATTATCCCAATACTGCATCAAAGATATGAAAGACGTATGCTCTCAGACAACCATATTCAATGTACCCTCAAACTGATGTGCTAGAAGGAGGTCTGCAGACACAACTAGACATAGAAGAACTATAAGTAATGTATGGCAGGTGTAGAGAGACTCCATGAAAATAAGAGATGAGGGCGCACTGAAACGATAAACAAGTACTTAAAAAATGAAGATGTTACTGAAGTAACAAAGTAAACAAGCATGCAAATACAAAGAAATCATATATGATGAGAAGATAAGTGAGAAGAAATGTAGTTGATGTATATACGCAGAAATGCAAGGTAGATGAGACAGATAGAAGCTTGCTAAATGTGGAAACTGTAATGTGGATAATGCAGCCTTGTTGAGAAAATGGATGTTGGTTTTGCATAATAGTAACATAGAAGAAAAACCAAGGCCTCATAGCTAAAAGGCGCTGGAATACAGAATTGTGCAAGAACAAAGAATATTTTTTTGGCTCATGATCAAGGATGCCGCAGCAAGAAGCAACTGCAAGGCACGAAAGGAGTCGAAGAGGATAAGCCATGTACGTAGAACATATTTCTCTTAGATTAAGTAAAAGAGTGAACATTTGCGAATGCAAAGTATTGGACAATCACAGATGCAGAAAGCATATGTTAAATGGAGTAACCAAGTCTCCAGTAATAGCACCCAATATATTTGATTCAAATAGCACTAAATATAACGATAGGAGGACACAATCATATTCTCTTCACACATGGTGCAAGACCAGAAAACAAGGTCTATTCATGAATGTTCCATATGAAGGTAGCAATGTCCCTTCACTCGCTTTAACGTTCAGAGGAAGAGAACAGTCAGCAAGGTCAACTACAAACAAGAAGCCTTTGGCTTAGGGTCAATCTGATGAGAGATGGTAGGCTAACTAGCCAAGTGGGCAGTTGTCTGACATTGTTCCCCGTACCTGGGTTTCGTTTTGCTTACATGCTGCTACCAAGCCTAATGTTCAAGGTTGGAGGAGAGTGCCAACCAATCAGGAATGCCGATGTGATGATGGACAATACGTTGTTGCAGAAGCCAATCTGCTGTTATTATTCTACTATTATCTGTACCATATGAAGTTAGAGGTAGTTCAAGGAATGCCTACTGGATAAGGGGCAGCCAATGATGTTACTAACACCTAAATGAGCTATAGGTGTATATGTTCCCTTAACCAATCCCTGTGCCCAATAGGATTTTACTGTTTGCCACGTAGGATGACATCATAGCTGATGTAAATCAAGGTATAAAGTATTTTGTGTAACAGAAATTCTCTGAGAGTGAGTCAGCTGTGACTTGTTATGCTTGCCAGGTTTCCTTACTTTATTGAATTGATAATGTAAAGCAAAGATATGATATTTTTTTAATATTGGTCGACCTGCATGGTACATTAAATATCTGCTGTTCTATCAGATGACCTATGGTATCGACTTATGACAACATCCCATACACCACTACTAATAGCCCTGGTTGAAATGTTATAAGAATTTTGTTTAGAAATAGATAAAGTCATGGGACAAGGCACTCTTGATTTAATCAAAGTATGTGAAATTTTAAATCACTGATTTTTAATAGAAGCTGGGTTTAAAGCAATGTAGTTGGTAGATGTTACGCAGACAACTATTTGATCTATATCTGTTTGTCTCTTTTTTGTTTGATTACATGAGTGTATGGTTTGAAATGAATTGAGTTTGAAGATATCTACCTGTTTTATGTGATTGTGTAAATGTACATTTTTTTACAATAAAACACAAATAAAAAAATAAAAAAGATGTGTATTACCTAGTTTGACTGCAGTTGATTTTTGAGTTAGATAGAATGACAGCAGGAATGAAGTTAGCAGTGGGTGATGTAAAATGTCTACTAGCAAACTCCAAGAGCGGGATGGGCTATTCTCCACAGTATAGTATGGAACCACCAGAGTATTATGCCCAAGATCACACACAGTATCAAGCACCGCAAATACAGCAAATGCAGCAGATTCTGCTGCAACCACAATTGCCACAAGGACAACCACAGCAAATGCCCATGCAAGAAACACACCAAGTACAGACACAACAACAGTAAACTCTGACACAACACACAGTACCACAATGGAATGTGAATACATGAGCCCTGCAAGCATCCATACCCAGGCTAGGGAGTGTGACTGTAGAGGGAGGGAATCCTTTTACAGGTACAGGGAGGAATTTATACCCACAATAGACAGAGCGACCTGATGTGTTCAGTACTATCTGTGACACCAGGCCCACAAGAGGAACCGAGGGTCAGGGTAATGATAAGAGGCAAGACGTTTTCACTCCATGTAGCCCCGCTCCTGTGTTCGAGAGGGAATGTACCCAATGTCTGGCATTTCCAAGAATGCAGACAGATTCTCTGGAACTACGCGTTTTGTTCCTATTACTGATAATTTACCAATTTCAATGGAAGAATATGATGTGTCTATGCCATTATCGTTTTCATGGCAGACACCAGTTAATACTAATATGACAATATCTTTCAGGGATAGTGTGTTCCACTCCAGGGGTACACTACATAAATGTAAGAGATTTCATATTAGCAATTACAAGACAAAAAGCATTACGAGGGTTCCCTTTAGACCCAGATGTATTTTTGTATGGAGTAAATATCTTGTTAACATGGCTTCCTTGACTGGTAGGTAAATTATTGAGAATACCTGACAAATGTTTGTTTAGGCCCGAAATACCTGTGGATGATGAAGAAAGGATGGGTTATCCCCATAGAGTTAGAGACAGCAGTGGTTAGAAAGGAAATGATGTTTGTTTGTGGGACAGATGATGAGGAAAGAGGATGGAGAGCAGTAATAGCTCTTGGTGAAGGATGCAGACTAATAGACATGAGAGATGAGGAGCTGTTCAAATACGATTATTCAGATGATGAATTAATATTTTTCGGAAGTTTCACTTATTGGATTAAAATTGAGAATAGGGAAATACCACAGAAAATGGCATTGGTGAAAAAGAAACTTTAGATTTAGATTTAGGAAAGGTGGCAAGCGTCTTATGGACCAGTAGTCCATATGACATGGGTCTATTGAGTGGAGCAGGAGCAGTTAAAATAAAGCTGAGACCAGGAGCAATTTCACCATAAGCAAAGCAGTACCCCATGTCCAGAGAAGCAGACAAAAGCAGACAAAAGCATATTTGAAACCATTTCTGCTTTAACACTGCTAAATTCAAGCTAAATACTTTACATGTTACTCATCTGCAAATGTGTTTTGGAACAAGTGTAATGTACATTGAATAAATGCCAATAAACAAATTTAAATCATGAAAACTCCAAAACCTGGGACACTCAGGGAAATGCAACTATTTGTACGCCTATGCAATTATTGCAAGGCCTGTGTTTTTGATTACAGTACATATATTCAACCACTTTTGAAAGGACTCAAGGAAGCACAGACAGCTAAAAGTAAAATAACATGGACAGATGAGATGACTGAAGGATTCAAAGAATTGAAATGTTTGATTTGTACAGCCCTTGTGTTAGGGATTCCAGACTATAATGAGGAGTTTTGCTTATGCTCACATTCAAATGGAGAAGCGATGACAGCAGTCCTCACACTGAAGACTACATTAGGACATGGGCATAAACCTTCAGTTTGCTATAGTGGGATCTTACACCCAGTAATGAAAGGGCATTACCCTTGCAAACAAGCCTTAGCTGCTGCTACTTTCATGATTGAAAAAGCTGCAAGTATTACAATGGGGTGTTCAATGATGTTATTCATCGAGCATTCCTTATTCCCCTTTTTGGAGAAACACAAAAGCGCATTGACCACACAAAGAGTGTCGGGGTACGAAGTGATTATTTCAAACGCAGCAATCAAAATTATAAGATGTGGAGTAGTGAATCCAGTGACATTACTTAGTTGTATGACGATATTCCTCATGCTAGAGAAAATGCTCTCAGAGGGGGGGGAATTCTATTTATTGATGGTCCTTCAAAAATCTATCAAATGACAGCAGAAAGAGATATAGGATCGGCAGTAGTAAAGTTAAAATGTGATGTGGATTTGAAGTAGTGACAAGTGAAAGATTGCCTTCACATTGCTCAGCACAGGCTGCAGAATTAGTGGCGCTTATCGGCACACTCCAGAGATATGAGGATGAGGAAGTGACAGTGTAGTTTGACTCCACCTATGTGACGTCAACTGTACACGCAGGATTGTCACATTGGAAAAGGAGGGGTTTCGTCTGTGCAAATGGCAAACCAGCGCAACTTGCCCTGCTTTAGGACAAACTCATTAAGGTATTAAAGCTCCCATTTGCTATCGCTGTGGTGAAGTGTGCAGCCCATGCTAAGAGGGCAGACATGATTTATCGCAGTAACAAAGCCCCAGATGTTGAAGCCAAAAGAGCAGCATATTTCCCAAATATTTCTGATTTTAAAGTAGAAGATGTTAAGCCAATGTTTGAACGTTGCATGCTGATGAAAGAAGGTTTGAACATGTTGTCCATTGTACAGTTAATCGAGCTGCAAGGCCGAGCTCCATAGGATGTGCAGGATATATGGAAGAGACAAGGGTGTTCTTTAGCCCGCACAGAGGCTATATGGAGACAAGATAGCACTGGAAGGCCAGTCGTGCATCTAGCATTATTGAGAGTTGTGCTGGATCAGCTTCATTATCCCGCACTTATAACCAGAGAGAATCATGCTGCCATGATTGTTAGAACACATTGCACAGTTTATTGTGGACTGCATCGTCTGCCAGAAGTTCACAGCAGGGCATACCTTGCGAACAGTGAGAGGAGTAATACCCAGACCCAATGGTCCCTTTAAGCTTCTACATATAGATTATGTGGACATGTTGCAAACATGCAATGGCTACAGATACATGCTAGAGGTAGTATGTTCCTTTTCCAGATGGATTGAGGCAGGTCCATGTATGCACCCCAATGCCACATGTGCTGCCAACTTTTACATACGTGAGTTGTTCCATAGATGGGGTGTGTGTCAAGTCCTGTGGTCTGATAATGGGCTGCATTTTGTTAAAGAATTGTTCGAACAGATAGTTCTTGTATTAGGCATAAAGCACACGATTTTCTTCTGCTTATCACCCACATGCTAATGGTGTCTGTGAGCGTTTGAATGGACTCCTTAAAGAAAGGATAGCTATTGTCTCTGAGGATATCTCAGGGGCAATGCGCTCTCCTTGGAAGCAAGATGATGCAGAGCAAAACAGGTTTGATCCCAGGGTTCGTGCTTAGAAACATCTCGGTATTAATTGTGTTATAAATAACCAATTATAAAATAAATTTATAAATAAAAATAAGATTAAAATAACTTTGAAGAAGGGGTAGCTACATTGCCTACATTGCCTACTCGTTGCTTTGTTTGCTTTGAGGAACCAGCCAGGCTCAGATCACCATTTAACTCCTCATGAGTTGGTGACTGGACACTGCATGAGCGTGCCTATTGCTCCTCCCCATTCAAACAAAAATGTAAGCCAATAGTGTAGTAAAATCATTAGGGGATTGAGATTCATGATTATTTGACAACTATGACTGCTAGTGTTTCCTTTATTTCCCAGCAGAACAAACATTGGAGGGAACAGTTGAAGAAGAGTGAAGTAGACAGCCAAACAATTGATCCTATAGACCTGCTGAAACCACCTAGTTTTTACCCTGGTGAGCAAGTGCTTTTTAAGAGTTTTGTCTGCACTTTGAATAAGCCCTGTTTTGAAGAACCATACCTAGTAGAGAGGGTCTTCCGCTGCTGTGAAGCTTGAAGGAAGAAGAGCTTGGCTGCACCTGAAGAACATAAAGCTTTACAAAGTACAGATCCTTACCCTCCTATACCCACTGACAGTGAAGCAAGAGAAGAAGTTCCACAAAAGCAGATGAGATGGGCTACCAAGAGCCCATGAAGAGCAGATCAAGTCAAACAATTTGATCTATTAATTATTCCCATGTTTGAAGGGAAATGAATAAAACTTTGCAGTGTTCAACAAAACTACTACTGAAAGGCTAAAGAGACAATGCTTTGAAGCAAGAACACAAAGAACGAACACAACATGTTATGCTGCCTGCAACATTACAAATGTTTTTGCATGCTGTTTTTGTATACATACTTCGATCTTATCCAGCTCCAGTGAGATGACACGTTGATATTGTCACATTTTTGCAAAATCCTAAATTTTCAGGATCTTCATTGCAATCATATTACAATTTCTATTATTCACATGTGATGTCATCAATGACATTTGTGATGTCATCTTTTATGTCCTGGGTGTTAGCCTTAGCTGTGTACGGTGGTGACGTGGGTTATAGTTGCTTAGCTTACCATAACTGGCAAATTTCTGCGGTTTTTCGGTTTTACTTGTTACCATAACATCCCTTTAACAAAGATTTTTCATTGAATTTGATAGGTTTTTATCAGTGCAACTTAACCATAACGTCCCTTTGACAAGGTTTTTTCATTGAATTTTATAGGTTTTTATAAGTGCAACACAACCATAACGTCCCTTTAACAACGATTTTTCATTGAATTTCACAGGTTTTTATTAGTGCAACTGAACCCTAAGGTCCCTTTAACAAAGTTTTTTGATTGAATTTCATAGGTTTTTATAAGTGCAATTTAACCATAATGTCCCTTTAACAAAGTTATCCAGTGAATTTTATAGGTTTTTATTAGTGCAACTTAACCATAAAGTCCCTTCAACAAAGTTTTTTCATTGCATTTTATAGGTTTGTATTGGTGCAACTTAACCATAACGTCTCTGTAACACTTTTTTCAGAGAATCCCATGGGTTTTTACCAGTGCATGCTATTTTCCTACAACTTACTAATATCATACTTACCCCAATATAGCAACGTTTTTGTCCATTTACAACATTTCACCTTAAAACTCTGCCATTTCCCACCTTCTAGCATCATTTTGAACAGTTCTATACTTTTTCTACTGTTTTGGCTTCCGTCGACGTCCACAGACATCTGACGTCATTGTGGACCTTCCGGAAAGTGGAGCAGAATCAGAGCTGTGTATTGATACACAGCAAGCCCAAATGTACTCCCAGAGGGAAGTGGTCCCTACAGACAATTAAATATTTCTCAGCTGTATTTGCGCCGATTCCGGCGAGCGTTTTGGTAAAGGAGTACCTTATTATCTAATTCAAATGGTTAATAATGATTTCACATTAACACAAATATAACATTTCAAACATCAATATTGAATGTATAGATCAATCAGAACCAAGATTACAGAGGTAACTCATGGATTTTAATCTTTCAAGTCCAATAAGTTATTAGAAGTGATAAAATCAGATTTACACAGTGTCATCTATTCACACATAGAGCACACATTTGTCCATGTTACATATAACACATAGAACCTCTGGAACATGGAGAATGCATTACAACAACAGGCATTGTGTAAATCAACCACATGTCTATGTCAATTTGTCACTTCACAAGACTATAATCAAAAGAACAAATCAACATCAACTTCTAAGTGAAGTCCCTTTTTGGGTGTCAAAAAAGATGACCGATGCATTTCGGTTCATAGAACCATCTTCAGGGTATAGACTTTCACTGTTCCTATTTCACAATAATATTCATTACATGGACCCTGTAGGGTAATAGAAAAAGAAAACTATTCAGTGCAAGATCTGGGTTGTTTATAAAAACCATTAGGAGTGTAGAGAGGATAGGAAACACTAACCTTGTTGATACGTGAGAGAAGGGTCCGATCAATGACCCAGTCTTCTGGTAAACCCAAAGGACAGGGCAAAGATAGAGTATGGCCCATAGAGTATCTATAAATAGATCAAAAAAGACCCATGTGTAAATTACAGTCTCCAATCAGAGGAGATCAAACTAGTTGTGGGTACAGAAATATGAAGAGCGAAGTAAAGCATGTGAATTAATGCCATGTACTACCTCGAACATGAAAACATCCTCACCTCCCCAAGATGGATGAGACATCACTCACTTTGCATCAGATATATCGATGATATTTTTGGAATTTGGTCTGGTCCTGATGACGAACTACAAAATTTCTATGAAATTATGAACTCGATACACCCTTGGATTAAACTTACCACTGAGACAAGTAACATCGCTATCCACTTTTTGGATGTTGAGATATATGTTGGCAACACCTCCTTAGAGACCAGGATTTATACGAAAAAGACCGACAGAAACAGCCTGCTGCTCGCTACAAGCTTCCACCCCAAGAGAACTGTGGATAGTGTGCCATTCAGCCAATTCCTGCGCTACAGAAGGATCATCTCGGAGAACACTGAGTATGAACGTCAATCATCACTACTGGAGTCTAAATTCATGTCAAGAGGCTATGATCAGTCAAAAATCACTGAAGTTGCGGAGAGAGTGACGAGTACCGATAGCGATACACTGCTGACCCCTAAACCCCCCAAATCAGGAGAGCCACTAGTCTACATCACCACCTATTCTATGCAGAGCATGAAGATTAAGAGGATAATCAAAATGAATTGGGTGATGCTAGGAATGGACCCCCAATTACAGCGATTATTTCAAGAACTACCTACTTTTGCCTACAGGAATAGCAGGTCATTGCGCAAGAGTTTGGTAAAAGCAGAAGTACCGTCCACCTGCACTCAGAATCTGTTCAAGCGGAATATTCCATGCTACAACTGCCAGCACTGTAGCAATATTATAAAAGTAAATAGTATACCACACCTCCATTCTGGTAAACCTATCTTACTCAGAGACTCCTGCACATGTGACGCCCAAAATGTAATCTATGCAATGAGATGCCCTTGTGGCTTGTAATATGTGGGTATGACCACCAGAAAAGTGAAATCAAGATGGTCAGGACATAAATCTAATATCCGCACCAAGAGCTTAAGGTCCCCAGTTTCTTTACACTTTGTCGAGGCATGTCACACCACTGCACAATTGAAATGTGTCATTTTGGAGCAAGTCATAATGGGGAGCAGGGTTGGGGATGTTCAGAGGAAACTGTTACAACGAGAAATCCTATGGATTGCACTTTTGGACTCACTTAGCCCCTGTGGCATGAATACCGAGTTTGACCTTATGTGTTTTGTGTAAAAAAAAAGACATTAGATCTCCTGTTGAAAAAGACTGGACTCTTCATTGTTTGCATATGCTTGGCGGGGGTTAAATGCTTTCTTCCACAAACTATCACTTGGTTTTTTAACCACCAGTATGAACCTTCTTGGCTAACGTTCATGTATAACCATTGCATGTTGAATTTTTTGCCACACCAATTAGCTCTGTGCTGTTAAATTTTTCTTGCGATGACTGTATGATCCATCTCTGTATTTCATACATTGAGGTCAGTGCATATTGCCCTTATACAGGATGTTTCAAACAATGGTGCACCAATGTCCAAAATGTTCTCAACAACAAAGTCACAAGCCTTCAAACTAAAATCAAAAATAAGAAAGACTCCTTAGCCAAACCAACCAACCCTACTAACACGACCCCACGCCCCACGCCCCAACACCCTCTGCCCAACCCCTCCCGCTTTAGCTTCTCCAAAGTCTCCACTCTCGAAGTGGAAAAAATCATTCTCAGCCTAAAACCATGTAACTGTCAGGGCGAACTTTGTCCCCCACAAATTATTAAAGATGCGGCAAGAGACCTCTCGCCATTCATCACAAGAGACATCAATGCCTCCTTCACCTCAGGCACCGTCCCCAGCAACCTCAAAGAGCCCTGGGTCCTCCCCCTTCTCAAAAAGCCTTCTCTGGACCCCTCCATTCCCACCAACTACAGACCTATTACCACCGTCCCCTTCCTGCTCAAGATATTAGACAAGACAGCCTACCAACAAATCCAAAAATACCTTGCACTAAACCTTCTCCTTGGTATCCGACAATCAAGCTTCAGACCCCAGCACGGAACAGAAACAGCCCTTATCGACCTGAAGGCTCAAATTGACACTCTTAGAGACAATGGGAAAATGGTTTTACTGCTTCTCCTTGACCTCTCCGCGACATTTGATCTAGTTGATCACACAATCTTATGCAATCACCTTGATTCAGCTGCCCACTTTTCCCAAGAAGCCATCGGCTGGATCGAGTCATTCCTCAGCAACAGATCCATGCGTGTCTTCTCGACCACAGCTGCCGCCGACCCCTTCCCCATCACATGCGGGGTCCCCCAGGGCTCATGCGTCTCCCCTACACTGTACAACATGTTCACAAAGCCCCTGTTTGATGATCTAGATGGTCTGGGTATCACCTACACTAATTATGCCGATGATACCCAGATCCTCATCCCGCTAACAGGAGATTACAACCATGATTTTGCCTTGGTGAACAGGGTGTACCTCATCATCCAGGCATGGATGGCATCTCACAGTCTATGCCTGAATGATGACAAGACTGAACTCATTATACTTGGTTCCACCGCAAACCTAACCAAATTGGACCACAACTACACCAGCTTCATTATAGACGGGAACACGATCAAAGTAGCTAAGGAAGTGAAAACCTTAGGAATATACATTGACTCCTCCCTCTCCTTCCATAAACAGGTTAGCTCTATGGCATCCTCCATGGCCTACACATGTGAGATTATAAGAGCAGCCAAACCCTTCTTACCCACCCAGAGCTGCATTACTCTAGCCAGAGACCTTGTATTATCAAAACTGGACTATTGCAATGCCCTCTACGTAGGAGCTAGCAAACAAGTTACTAACAAAATACAGATGCTACAAAACAATGCTCTCAGAGCAGCGCTAAGCATCCCCAAGAGAGAACACATCTCCAACATTAGGAGAGCCCATAACTGGCTCAACACAACAGATAAAATCCTGCTCAAAGAAGCCTCACAAACACACAAATGCCTCAACAACGCTGCCCCCCGCTACTTAGTCGATAGAATAAGTAAACACACCTCCAACAGACCTACTAGAACCTCCAACGCTAATCTTTTCACAGTTCCCAGATTCAAACGCACCAAAATGGTTGACAACAGCTTCCAGGTGAAAGCAGCACAACACTGGAACTCCCTACCACCTTCTCTAAGAACACCCCAAAACTACACACACTTTAGACGTAACTACATACACTGGATAAAGAACAATGACCGCTAATTCCTTTCATCCCACCTCACCGCTACCTACCTGTAAATATGTATATTTGTAAATCCGTAAACTTTTGCCTTTTCATGACTGCTTCAATCATCTATTATCCATTGTATTTACTGCATTGTATCCATAATACCATTGTAATTACTGTACTGCATTGTAACATGTAACCAAGCTACGAATAACCTTGTCGCTCCTGTGCCCTCATACCCTCGGGTGTGGTGTGCAATACAAATGAATAAACTAAACTAAACTAAACACTTACACAGGTAATATGGATTTGATTCCTTACACCATGTAGTGCCCCACGAGCACCTGGTACGCCAGAGGAAGCATTAGCCATTCAATTTTTTCTTCCTACAATTCAGGGGGTTTGTTGGTCCTGCGTAATGTCACTTTGATACCATACAAACTTTATGTATCTGTAAGCCCCTGGTACGGCAGTGGCAGCATTAGCCATTCAGGGAGATTGTTGGTCCCGCGGTATGTCATTTTAGGCACCGCAATAACTCTATGTATTCACCTTTTGGGCCCCCATTGATGCTTTTCCACCCTTATTTACTTTCGTTCAGAGCTTGTTTCTGAGGTTTCCCGCCTCTGACAGTTTATACCAGGACCCACTTGTATAGGTCAGTGAGTATATTCCTTCACCCCTAGATTTACAAACTATACTTATTATATTCTATTCTTCTAGTGGTGGCCCCCGTTTGAGGCTACCCGCACTTACCGTTTTGCGCCATGGGGGCACCCTGCAGTTTCTGTTGAGCTGCAGTTGTGCCCTCACGCGCACTCATTATTTCGCCGTACTTACCTTTTGCACCGTTGGGGCACCGTGATGCCCAGTTTGGGCTGCATTTATGCCCACATGTGCGCTTTTCTATCCCCTGAGTGACAGCTGTTATGATTCGGGAGTCTCGATACCTTTTGAAGTTTGTGCCGTGTTGTCTTGACAACTGAGCACTCCCTAATGCCCATACTAAGATGGGCATCGCCCTGGCGAACCGCACGCATTCGCGGGGTTGTCAGGGTGATGCATAAACGCTTGTGCTCAGTCAAACCACGCATTGTGTGGCGGCCAGACTGACCAGATACTCCTAGAGCCGGAGATAAGTGTTCAGCAACGCTTGTTTCAAATTTTCCTGTGCACCTGCCCGCTTCACGTGTTTGTTACTGCTAATATGATTCTGAAGAGAATGCCTTTATATCTAGATCTAGATTCCCCTGATCTTACAGGTCTACTCCTTTCGTTCGTTTTCATACAAATCCACTAGAGGAGCACACATAGCCTCCATTGCAAAGCCGTCTTCGGCAGACATGTGATTCTGATTTTTCCAATTACCATGACGCAGCTTTGCTATGTTCATGGCATTAATTCACACGCTTTACTTCTCTCTTCATATTTCCGTACCCACAACTAGTTTGATCTCCTCTGATTGGAGACTGTAATTTACATATGGGTCTTTTTTTATCTATTTGTCGATACTCTATGGGCCGCACTCTACCTTTGCCCTGTCCTTTGGGTTTACCAGAAGACTGGGTCATTGATCGGACCCTTCTCTCACGTATCAACAAGGTTAGTGTTTCCTATCCTCTCTACACTTCTAATGGTTTTTATAAACAACCCAGATCTTGCACTGAATAGTTTTCTTTTTCTATTACCCTACAGGGTCCATGTAATGAATATTATTGTGAAATAGGAACAGTGAAAGTCTTTACCCTGAAGATGGTTCTATGAACCGAAAAGCGTCGGTCATCTTTTTTGACACCCAAAAAGTGACTTCACTTGGAAGTTGATGTTGATTTGTTCTTTTGATTATAGTCTTGTGAAGTGACAAATTGCCAGAGACCTGTGGCTGATTTACACAATGCCTGTTGTTGTAAGGCATTCTCCATGTTCCAGAGGTTCTATGTTGTGTGCTCTATGTGTGAATAGATGACACTATGTAAATCTGATTTTATCACTTCTAATAACTTATTGTACTTGAAAGATTAAAATCCATGAGTTACCTCTGTAATCTTGGTTCTGATTGATCTATACATTCAATATTGATGTTTGAAATGTTATATTTTTTGTTAATGTGAAATCGTTATTAACCATTTGAATTAAGTATCAAAGATAACAAGGTACTCCTGTACCAAAACACTCGCCGGAATCGGCACAAATACATCTGAGAAATATTTAATTGCCTGTAGGGACCACTTCCCTCTTGGAGTGCATTTGGGCTTGCTCTGTATCAATACGCAGCTCTGGTTCTGCTCGATTTATTCAGTCCCAAGTGGCCTTGTGACTTATGCCCCCCCGCACCTGAAATACTTTATGTATTGTTCTCTAATCCTTGTTGACACACATCTCGCTGTAATTCAACTATTTTCTAAAATTGCAATTAATTATTTAAACCGACTTGTGCACCCCTATACCTCACCTCTGACCTTCTGGAAAGTGCCACGTGACCATGAGCTTGCGCGCGGCATGATGACGTGTCCATGAACGGGTTTGCACTTCACGTTCGGTTCCTTGCTTCAAGGACAGTTCAGAACTGCATTTTCTACTGATCTAGGAACTTTCAAGCTCATAATGTTTCCTTGCACAGCTCCTACACCTATTCTTACTCATTATCCATTAACAATCTAACACAAAGCACATACTTGGAAGAATAGTAGCAAAACTGCTATTTATCTTAAAAATGGCATCAGCTATTGCCATCCCTCTTCCCCAAGAACCACCACCACCATCAGGTGGAGGACCCACACAACAAAAAAAGCGCAATATTTCCAAAGACAATGAAGAGGACCAAGAAGATGAGGTAGAGGAAGTGCCTACCTCTACCACCCAGAGCGAATCATGGTTGTGGCAGTTCTTTACTACTGTTGGAAATGTACTAAAGGCTAAAGCTACAAAAGTGAAATGCACTGAGTGCAACTTTGAACTCAGTCGCATACTACCTGGACATTACTCTTACGAGACCACCTAGATGCGCCGCCACACCAAATCCAACTACTGCAATGCTCTCAGAAAGATTGTTCCTTTCTTAGCAAGTAGTAGGCTATCTTCCTCCACATCATCTTCCTCAACCAATAGCGTAACCACACAGCCTACTTCTGTGGGACACAAAATCCCACCAGCTACCTTCCAAACAATAAAAGAGGCTGCTGATCCATATCTTTGAAAGACAACAGTCCTCTGTATATACAAAAACACACCACTCAGCAGGGGGAAGCAATTTCAATGTGCGTTTGAAACTGTAATGAAGGAGCATGAGAAACACTGCCCACTACCTTAGAAGTAACACACACGCAACATCTTCCCCTGTCCACCTGTCCCTCCATATTAGTGCTTGGTGCCTCTTCCCTCATTTCCCTTCTCACCTTAAAACAACAAAAGAAAGGTTCCTTAAGGAACCACCTTTCACAGTTAAAAAATAGAACTAAAAAAAAATCTTATAGACTCCATTTACTTTACATTTCTCAGTAATGTACATAGCGCCTAATTCACAGAGCGTTTTCCAATGGGGGGTTTGCCATTATAAACCGCAGCCGTGAATAAGGCCCATAGACTCAATACGTTTTTCCAACATTTCCATTAGCATTTTGTGTTATGCTAATGTAAATAATGTGACGTTCATCCCCCGTTCCAGGGACCGGAATGGGGGATAACGGCTCGGCAGCCCAAGTTATCGGCCCAAGCGAAGTGTGTCTGTGTGCGCTGATGCCTGCGGGCTTCGTTGCGTTATGAATAAATAAGTAAATAACAAGGGGGGAAGACCATCAGCAAAGCGGGAACCCGGGGTGCTAAAAAATAGATTTATCTTCCTACAGAGGGACACCACAGACATCCCACTGTAGGAAGGAAAATCCTTTTCCAAGATGTCCACCATGGAAAGAGAAGGTGGTGCTCCGTACAGAACCCATCTTCCCTTTCAACGGCAGCCTGCAGAAGGCACAGTCAGAACCCTATGACCATATTACCACAATCAAATTTTTTTCCCTTTCAAACCTATCCTACTTTCGAATAATTTTACCACATATGGCCACTTTAACACCAATTTCCATCCCTTGCGGTCAAAAAGTGCTCTTCCTATGAGATGAGCAACTTGACCATAACTTTACGCAGAGAGAGGGACAGGGGGAGAGAGAGCGAGAGAGAGAGAGCGAGAGAGAAGAGAAAGAGAGAGAGAGAGCGTGAGATAGAATTGCTTTGTCTTGAAATAGAAATAAAAACATTTGAACAAAAACTAATTCTAGCACCGGTTTTTCTGAAGCTTTAGCTTGTCGAAAAATATACTTTGTCAATCTCTGAGCAGTGCAATCGCTCTTGTCCATACTGTACTTTGGCTACTGTTAACTAGCAAATATAGTCACTGACTGAGATTGCAAAATACTGCATCTTTACATTTAATTAATAACGATTCCGAATGCATATTTAGCAGTCTTGTTATTCAGTAAGAGCTTTAACATATGAATAAATAATGCGTCACCATTCCGCAAATGATTTACTAATGGGTTAGGACGTAAGATTATCATTTCTACTTTTCCATTCACACGTTTGCTTCCGCCAAGCAGCGCCTCCAGCATCCTTTATAGCAGAAACTGGGTTTTGAAGTTTCATTTGAGACAGGCCTGACTTCAGTCACTTGGCAACTAAGAAGCACTGTGGTATCGGCTGCACGGTATCAATATTTCATCAGGTCTTTGTTCAGTGCTGTTTTTAGCTTTTCTTAATGGTGCACTTTACCAGCCAGCTTTTTCATACATCATTAAGCAGCAGCGCTCGCACTTGTGCCCTGCTCCTGATTTACCGTAGATAGTAATGTTTAAGATGGTATTAAACACCGCACATGCTCTGAGCTATTTGCGCAACACTTCAGTCATAAACAGTCAACAGGCTCTGTAAATGCGAGCCCTTTGGACCGCCACGTTCTGCATCAAGTGCGTGTCATTGGAGCCTAAATCGATGACGGCACGTTCCCTGGCTAGATAATGAACGTAGTATGTAGTATCTCGTTTAAAACTACGATTAAGGGAGTCCTTTTCTTTCCAATAGACTTTTAAGGGCAGTTCTGTGTATTCGAAATCAGAGCCTGGGCCCACCCTGTCCGCGTATTACACTAACAGTAGCTCTGAGAAATAAGCCGATTTCCCCGAGGATTACAAAAATAGAAAGTGAAATGGAGTAGAAGGGACGTGTGCTGGCCGCCAAGGGAACTGCTCCTCCTTCCAGGACTTGCCATTAGAGGTAAGATCAATTAAACAGCTTTACTATAAAAACGGTCTTCCATAAATATAGCACATATATAAAGCAGATTTAACTAGGCTTTACATCACTGCAGGCAATTGAACCGTACCTCATGTTCACGTTACCTCTACCCGTTTACGAATAAAAGAGTGAACCTTTGCACATTCTGTTTTTTGTTTCAAAAGAAGAGAGTCAATTTATGCAACACGCTTCATCATAACTAGCGTGAATATAATCAGGGCGTGCCATCCCAAGTCGTGTTGGACGTTTTTTTTCACAGACTGCCTAACAGCCTTGCTAACGGAAAACATGTTGAAGTCCTCAGAAGCAGGGTCATGGAGTGCATACATTTTACATTTTTTTTTAGTTTTGACTTGCAGTTGTTAGCAAGAGCCAACAGGGGCGTACTATTGAATTAAGGATACCCACTTGTTCACATTCATGAAGGCCTCTACTGAATGTTATACATTTCTAGAGCACATTTTAATGCGTATATCTATTGAAGCAAAGTAACACAGAGTGTACGCCTAGTGTGTCCGTGTCCTGTCAGCTAATCCAACATAGTGGCACCTTGAGTAGCTTCTAATGAGAGAAAACGTGTCCTGTAGGGGAAAACACATTGGGTCATGGGCTGTAGTGTCACACGCGGGGAGGGGGTGGTGGAACGTGGCCACCACGGTCAGACTGGGACAAGAAATAGGCCCGGGCACCCAAAAGAAAGTGGCCCACAACCCTCCGCCTCAAAAAAAGTGGTCCTCAAACCATCATCCGTGAATCGTGTCAATTCACGACTTTACAGAAAATGCTACTTATGGAGGGTTCATGTGTCTGTTATATCACACAACTCATAAAATAACAACTTTGCATACAGTTCTGTGACAGAGTCCACAGCTCCGAGGAGCAGGAGTGGCATGAACCCACCACCCCCACTGCAGTTTTGGGACCTGCTGCAATTCGATGCTTATACAAGGCTCGGAACCCCAGCAGGGAAGGAGGGTTAGAGTGACGATGGTTGGATAGGAATGGGGGGAGTAGGGAAACCGGAATGAGGTTTAGGGAGAGGTAATAGCATTGTTCCTAAGTACACTATTTAAAATATGGTTATGATTTCACTAATGTGATATACATTTCATATAAGAATGGATCACCGTATGTATCATTAATATTTGTGTCTATAGATCCATATTATCAAATTACTGTGAATGCAAGCAGGTCCAAGGCCAAATGCTATGTTATTTATAGCACTCTTAAGCTCTTGTTTTTTTATAGAACAAATATGCATACAATATCACCCAACTTTTGTTGGTACTCATTTATCGATCTCAGAAGGATGAAAGGCTGAGATGGCCTTGCTGGAATTCGAACCTGCAGATCATAAACACATTGCAGCAGTGAGCGCTGAACACACTGAGCTATCATATCGGCCAAAGTAAAATGAGCATTTATTCTGTAGTGGATACCATTAAACTGGTAATTGAGATTTAACAGCAGACTAGTTAAGTTCATCTGCAGGTCTGGTGCAAATGTGGACACATGTCAAACCTGCCTGCATCTACTTTTCAGGCTTCAGAATCAAAGGTTGGCAAAATAGGGAAAGCAGCGCACTCATAGGACATCCCATAATCTGAGCACTCGTTACCTCATACATGCAAACAAACATCCTGAACATCATGCCAGGGAGATGGGAAAGATAGAAACTTTACAACAAAACATTCATTGTGGCACAATGAAGTCAATGTTTGACCATAGCACATCAACTGGCCTGGCCACTTGATGTGCTATGGTCAAACATTTATAACATTGTACACAAGCTTTCAGGCACAAGGATTTTGTCAAGTGACCGACCGAAGGCCATCTCCCGGTTACTGGCACTCTCACGTGTGGCCTCTATCGTGCTCTGACCCGCTGCAGAGACGTGACAGAAGGGATCCGGTGTGGAGGCACTTACTCCGATGTGCCTGGCCCTGGAGTGAAGGAATGGCAGTGTTAGGAGGCTCACAGGCTGGCCTGTTCATGGTGCACAGGGGTGCAGCATGCCAGCAACAGCACTGCCACACTTGGCCAAAGCGACTCCTGCTCTTGCGGTGGCAAATGGAAGGGCTTCTTTTTAACATTCTGATGTTTACATTTTCCGAATGGGGAGCAGATGGCTCCCAGTGTGTGCAGCAGGCACAAGCAGGCAGTTCGGCTTTAGAGCACTGCTTGAGAGGCTGTCATCTTGAAAGTGTCCGAGGCCATGCGTGTTTGTTCTGGCAGTGTACCATTGACTGCCTGATTGCTTCTCTGCAAGGCAGGCTGACATCTCACAGACAATGTGCACCTGTGGTTTCTGGAGCGTGTACACGCAGGAGGCCATGTCTACGATTGCCGATTATCTAGACAGACCTTCCAGGATTTTGCGGCATGAAATGGCAAATTTTGCGGCATGAAATGGCAAATTTTGCGGCACAAACCTTTATTTATTGCGGCATTTTTGCGGGACATTTTGTATTAACTGGAGGGTGTAAGATTGCCACATTGCAGGAAATAGGTAGAGTGCAAGGCTAGAAGAGAGCCAGGGTATCATTATTATGTGTCTTTTGTATTAATTTAATAGGAAGAGTCCCAGATGTCTCTGGCTTGGCAGAACAGTGTTTGATTTGGCTACATTTCTGGTTTAATGTTCATGCCTATTTAATAGTATTAACTAAATTGATCATTATCAATTGTAATGCTGAAAATATTCCCCTTCTATGTTCTCCAATCCCCCAAACACCCACAAACATCTCACCAACTCTCCATCATAACTTACATTCCTTAACCTCTCACTCTGTCATACAAATACTCACGTGCTATGTCACACTGTCAAGTCACAATCTGCACTGCCCAGCCCCTGCCACACTCCAAATCATACTCCCAACTCACACCTTACACTCTACAATACCTCCCTCAATATACAGTCCTTCATTCTTTTGTGCTGCTTCTGCATCTTGCATCTTTTCTCCCATTCTATCACATTCTTCCCTCATCCTTTTTCCCAATCTGCAGCTCACTGCCTCTTTCTGGCCAACCGCTTCCTCTACTTTCTGTACCTCTGCTCGCTCTCAGATTTCTGGCCCACCGCATCACTGCTTCCTCTGCTCTCTTGTGCAGCACTTCCTCCTCTGACCCACTGCTCTTCCTCTGCTTTCTTGCCCATCACTTCACATCTCACCCATCACTCTCCCTCTCTCTCATAGTGTAACCATTTTTATTATTTTTTTTTAAATGTAGATTTTGTCCCAGTTCCTCAAATGAGGGGGCATTTAAAAAAAGAACGGAGGATATGCTATTTTTAGACAACCCATTTTTGGAAATGAGCAGGTCACCTTATTCTCAAAGGTGACCGGCGCATTTCCACAGGCTTGAGCAGTAGCGCAAATTGTGCGCTGGCAGCTGCCTTGAATGGTGTTCTGGGTTGTTTGACCGAAGTGTAATTATTTGCGGCGGAATTGACCGTAGTCAATTTTGCTGCAAATTGATTTGCACTTCAGCCAAACAACCCAAAATGTACCTTTCACCACCACCCGACCCCCTCCCCTACTTAACCGCTTGGTCGCTGCAGCTTCCCCTGCAACCCTGCGGTGCCAGATCCGTCCCTCTAACGCGGGTCGGATCCGTCCCTCTAACGCGGGTCGGATCCGACTCTGCAGGGTCCTTTTTTCGTTATTTTCCTTTTTTTTCTGTCCCCGCCTCCAATTTTGAGGAAAAAGGGGAAAACACTTCTGCAACCACCCTAGACCAAAAATACTAAACAAGGGGAGCGGGTGACACCCCCGCAACACATGTTCAGTATTTATAAAAATCGATCGAATAGTACTGCACGTAATTGGTCAAATTGTAACATTCGATAGATTTTTGTCATCAAAATGGGGAGTACTTTGAATAGAATCGCTCTCCCGACAGTGTTCTGCAAGCTCCCAGCGCCTTTCACAGGGACAGGCACTCTAGGTGCCTGCCGCTGTAAAATGTGACCCAAAAAATGCATTTTTATCCTGTTTGAGGAACAGAAATGCAAGCGACTCAGCAGCGGTTCATACCTTAAAAGAAATGCATGACAGGGTCAGGAAAGACCCTGTCATGCAGTGGCAGCCCCACATCCCGTGCGCGTAGGGTTGCCTACAATTTCTGCACATTTAAAAGTGCATCTTGCTTGGAAATGAGGGATGTGCTTTTAAATTGACAGAAACGCCACTTTATTTGATCAAGGAGGTGAAAAAGGCCATCTGAATGGGCGCGCATATAAAATGTGCCCATTCATGTGTCCCTTGTGGATTGGGCTGCAATTTTTGGGGCGCAAGTGATTTCATTTCTTGTGTAAATAAAAACAAAAAAAAAAGTTGAGCACCTGGCACCCTGAGGATTCTTTTTTTCAAAACAGTAATTTTTGCAGATTACTTAAAAAAAAAAAAAAAAAAAAAAATTTTTTTTTTAAAAAGATGCTGTTTTTGCACAAAACGGCCATTTTTGCGGCATTTTGCGCAAAACGGCCGTTTTCGCGGCATTTTGCGGGATCGCAAAATCGCAATAAGCTGGAGGGTCTGTCTAGAGGTGTGTGCACGTGAGGAGGAGTCATTTTAAGTTAGTTGCATATGTCAGCAAAATGACTAAAGTATTCTGCATTGTGCACATGTCAGAGGCAACGTGTAAGGTGTTCTTCACTGTGCACACGTGTGAGGTCTGAGGACACCGAGATGGAATGTGTGATGATCGTAACAGACAACGGCAGGAAATAAACCATGCTATAACTGCAATTTGCAAAAAGCAAAATACATAGTCCAAAATGAATGCTTACCTCAGCTCTCAGCCAGGCTCCTAGAATTTCTCCATCTCCTCTGCCAGGCTGCCCAGTCCCTGCTAAGCAACACTTGCTGCAGTGTTAAGGTGAAAGCTATGTCTGCTCCAGAAGACAAAGCAGCGCCTGGCTGTCACTACCCTGGCAAGCTGATTTCTTCCAGCCACAGATGGCCCTGATGCCAACCTGGGGGGGGGGATTCTGACAGATCACCATCGCCATTCTGACAAAGGCCGACAGTTCTTCCATCTCGTGCCACATGGCCCACTGACTAGAGAACTTGCGAAAGCTCTTGGGACTGGGGAGCCTCTGCTCGCTAATGCCTACCCTCTTCCTTTCTAGCGAGAAACTCTGAACATAAATCACTGCCTCTCCTGCCGCCTCCCCATTGCTGTCATTTTCTCGCAATGCCACATGACACGTCTTCATTGCTCTTTCAAATTGGCCTGGCGCCGGCAGCCCCCAGGCACAACAACAAGTTGCTTTGAACTTTGCAAAGAAGCAACACATGTGTTGCTTCATGCAAAGTTGAAAGCAACTTAATGTGCGTGCTGGCGCCACTGTGCCGTGTTCCCAGCGAGGCAGAGCCCAGCCTTGCAGGCAGCCTCCAGGCTCCTGCTGCAGACGTTGAAGTGCTGCGGGTGCTTTTTGCTTTTGCTTTTTTTTTTTCTCACACCGGCCCAGCATGGGCAGAAACCGGCCCTCACACCGGCCCAGTGTGGGCAGAAACCGCACCCCAGGCATGGACTGGACCATTTCGCATCAGCCACTGGCCGATTGGCCGAGGTGCCAATCGGACGCTGGTGGCCACCTCAGTAGTGTCTCCTTTTACTGTGCATGGAAACCCTTGTGGGTGAACAGGTGGAACTGAGAAGTTGCAGTTTGATGTGTGCTGTAGATCAGTGCATGTTTGCAGCAGGGGACGGGCAGAGGATAAGTATTTGTCTGAATCCCAATCTGGCCCAACAGCCCTCATTTTTATCCAACAACGTGGATGATGAATGGAAAACCTAGACAAGGCCCATTTATATCCTTGCCCAATGTGTTACATTGTTGGTGACAACACTTTGAATTTCGAGGTGCAAAGTAGAAAGGTGTCAACTGAGGTGTGCGAGTATCTCATTTGTGAGTGTCTTTGTCTAATACGAATGTATTTTAATGTTCCAGAGCTTCTGTGTGTAGGCCTCTGAGATAAGGGGGATGCACCTATGTGTGTGTTTGTGCACGTTTGTACCGTGTGTGCAATGTGTGTACGGTCTGTTTTTTAATGTTGTGTGTGTTTCTCATTTTGTGTAATTGGCAATGTTCACAATATCAGTAAAGTGGCTGGAAGCCCACAACACCACCATCCATTTAAAAATGCTTTCACTCACAAGTGAACATGTTTTTCATGAATTCAAACAGCTTCTTCTGCAAAAATGTGTCATGTAGCAAAGGTCAGTGGACCATAACGCTTTTCAAAGCTGGTATCCCTTTAAACATGACCACCACCATCGTGGCAGCCATAGTGCTATACACTCAGTGCCAAATACATTGTGCAGTCCAGACTCAACAGGAAGTTTCACAGGGTTTTGACAGTTGCACATCTGTGACGAATTGACTTCTGCCCTGCAGGAGTACAAGGATGAATAGCAGCTAGACGCCTACTCAGCCCTCACCTTTCTACAAACCAAGAGTGAACCCAACCTAAAGGTGGAACACCGTTAAGAGATATACCTTCTTTGTCTTTTGTGGCAACATGGGACAAGAGAAGGCTGTGTTCTAAAGAGGGGTGTGAATGTGATTCAGTAGTAATCCAAACAGTGAAGTATAACAGTCCAGAAAAAGAGATTTCCAATCACGTCCTATCCATAAAAATATATACTTTCATTAAACACACCAAATGCAATAATAACTAAACAAAAAAACATGACACAAAAACACCCTAGAGGAAAGAACACGGAAAAAGGAAAGATAGCAAGATGCAGCATTCTGAGTAATGAATCCTAGTGAAAGGCAAGTCAAACCCGCAATGTTCTTTAAAAGCATATGCTCTGGGTGCAAAAGGGTGTATACAGAAGGATTTCTATGAGTTATAGTTATGAGATAGAACTGCTGTAGATTGTGCATCACGCATGCAGTTGCAAGAGGTAGCAACTATGGCAATCCGATTCAGGCCTGTATTGTTTTGTGGGGCACGACATGCCTCCGAGCCTGGATTTCGATATGAGTAGAGAGCTGCATTGTGTGGGTGAGTATGGCAAGGAGGGCATGCTCTGTCTGAACTCGGAGAAGTTTAATGATGCCGTCACATCCTTCAGAGGAGCGCAAAGGGAGACATGAGCAGTAACCATGCACTATGTCTGCTTTAAAGTAGACCACCTATCATTGTTTTATAGACATGTCGGGGAGAAACACTGAAATGCATATTCCCAGGTTACTTATATGAGGTAAATACACATACAGAATAGGAAATGGGCGCAAACAAGAAGGATCCACTGTACAGAGACCCAACATGTTTCTGACCACAATAGTAGGCCAGAAAGGAAAAATAAAGGGTTCCAAATCTTCAATTGCAAAGATAGGATAATGGGATGATATTTTTGTCATTAGATCTAGGTCCAAATGTTCAGTTCATGTCCAAGTAGTAGGATTAAAATTACAGAATGACTATTAATAAATGTTTACAATAATCCATTTAAAATAGCTCACCAGGGCTGTTTGGATATATAATCTGAGGTGCTAAACAACAATATACATTCAGCTTGCTAAAAGGTAATAGTTTGGGGAAAAGATTTTGAAGCTAAGATCGGTCAAGACCTAGGGCCAGATGACATTGATATTGGAGAAGACACTATTAGTGCATACCTCCTTGAATTGTGAGTGACTTCTGAATGGATATACAGGGTGTCATTTAGTTGTTTTAAAAGTATTCTCTGCCCTTTGTGTGGTATTAGGCCAAAAGACACTTTTTTAAAAAACAAAGCAAAAAAGAGTTAGAAAGACCGCTCTGTCACCGCACAGAGCAGTCTTTCTAAATTGAACCGTCATGCCCGTGCCGCACATGAGTACATGCAGGATCTGATAGGCTCTGTAACCCCCAGTGGAGTAATCCCGGGAGTGAGCGTGAGTTTTTGTGTGCATGTCCGTGTATGTGTCTGTGTGTGTATGTGTGTCGAGGTGGGAAAGGGGTGGTGAAATGGGAGTTTCGGGGCAGTTAAACCCCAAAATGAATGAGAGAATTAGGGGGAGCGGGTGAGGCAGGTAAGGAGGGGGGCAGTATGTCATATTTCTGCATTTTAAAGCCAACACAAAAATGAATAAACAAATTCGGTCTTTTTTGTGTTCAGGCTTTAAAAAGTGGAAATATGATAGGGTACTTTTGTGTACATAAGGGCAGAACCAGGTCTGACTCTTCTACGTAGAGTACCTTTAAGTGGCTCACTGCAACATTAGTGTTTGATTACATTTTGCTAGATATGGACACCTGGAATTTGGTTGGTAATTATCATATTTTAGTTCAGGTAGAGAGTGACCCCAAACCTATTAAACTTCTTTTACAGATGAACACTCGAGTCGCGTTACCCAATCCTGTCCATTCTCATTTTTATTTCTGATCGGATAAGACATAGAGCCAGATGTCATTGATATTAAAGAAGACAATATTCGTGCATACCTGCTTGAATTGTAAGGGACCTCTGAATGGATGCCCATGGTCTCTTTTACTTGTTTTGAATGTATCCTCTGCCCTTTGTGTAGCTAATGGCAGAACCAGGTCTGACTCTGCTATGTAAATACCTTTAAGTACCTGTAAGTGGCTACTGCAATATTATTGTTTGATTAAGTTTTGGTAGATATTTATACCTGGAATGTGGTGGATAACTACAACATTTTAGTGCAGGTAGAGAGTGACCTATTAATCTTCTTTTACAAGATTCCCACTCGAGTGGCTGTACCCAATCCCATCCACAGTTGTATATGTGACAACATCTTTGCTTATCCAAACTCCCTTTCTATTAGATTTAACATTAGATTCTAATAATGACCTTTCAGTCATAATACGTTAATTTATAAAACATAGCTACTGAAGATGCTAAAAGCCTTTCTATGCCAGTGTTGAAGAAAGTAAGATAACCTTTAAGGAAATAATGGTACTCTAAACAATGCTGTCTAAGAAAAGGAGATCTTATCAAAATAGTTAAATACCTTCAATTCCCATTCTATATTTGTGGAGAGAAAACAAGCCTGGGAACCATATCAGGAGTACATTCCGGTTTCAAAAATTAACAAGGGAATGCTCTTTGGGCTGATATTAAATTGGCAGCGGCATCAGGGACTTCAGTGGATTCTGATCTTTCATCACATACCACATTATCCAATTCATCCCAATGAGCAGATGGACAATGTAAAAGTCAATCTCACCAGTAATAGTCCATACCCAGATCTCTAGGAAGTGCACAAGCACTGCCGAAGAGCCCTTATATTTATTTGAAAGAATATATGATATGGAGATATTGGTTAGTGCATTGAAAAATGTGTTCACATCTAATGGTTTGTTGGGAAAAGGATTGTCTTCCTAGAAAGAAAGTATATTTATACCGATATTCCAACCTATTACCGGCCAACATCTCTAACTGACACTACAGTGAAAATATTGAGAAAAAACCTTCTGAATACAATACAACTATGGTGCCAAGAGGCACAGATTTTACACCAAGTACAATTTGGAATTAGGTTGCACCTATGCACAGTTGAACACATTGACATTCTCACATATTAACCAGTAAATGCTTTCACATGAAGAAAGTTGCAATGTAAGGGATTCATTGATATCAGTACAGCCTTCAATCACATTAATAAGGCATTTTATGAGGAATTGTAAGATACTTATGAATGGTTTCTACATTGTTTTCCCTGAACATCTACTCACATCAGGAAGCCAGAGATATATATGGACCACAAGGAGAAACTATGAATGCATTTATAGTGACGAAAGGAGGTCTACCAGGGCTGCATATTAGCCTCCATACCTTTTATTATATATATGAATTGTTTGGAGGACACTTTAAGGGTTGTAACAAAGTATATCCTTAAAGTAGGCCTACATTATCTTACAGTTCTACTGCACATGGGTAACAGTCTTCTCAGCACAAACCACCAAAGCTTTAAACTGTTAATAGTGACTTCTCTTAATTTCATGTCCTTAAGGAAAATAAACCGAAATGCTACAAAGATTCTCGCTATGTGGCTAGGGAAAAAGGTCCTACAAATTGACGGCCTCATTCCAAGTCAGCCGATTCAGTAATTAAGTGCCAGTATTGATGAATACCGGCACATTACCAGACCGGCTGACTACAGGTTTGCTGTTGGGACACCTGAGTCACTTCGAGCTAAAAGCTGGAGGTAAGGCACATGCCCACCGGCAAAAAAAGCTGTAATTACCGGCACCGACAATACCGGTGCCGGTAATGATGGCAAATCCCCTCATGCAGTCCAATGTGACTCCATGAATGGCGATTAACACCATCACTCCTGCACTCGTAATCAGGTGGCAGTGCCATGGGACCGACTTCTGGAAACAGTAATAGCCTTTGCCAGTATTCTGGCATGTTTACCGCCAGGATACCAACAATGTTATAATTCGTTTTTTAAGATGTGAGGTGAGATCGTCCTGGAGGTGCCCTCCATTGCTTACCTGTGAGTTATACTGTTAAATTATGCTATATGGGGCTATATGTTAATGCAATGACAAATCCAGTTGAAGCAGGTATCAGGAGGGATTTTAAGACTGTTATAGTCTGGAAAGGCCTGGAAAGAAGCTGTTCTTGACGTCTAAAAATCAAAAGCTGCCTCCTCAATGTTATATTTTAATTGGGTTTGGGATACAGTATATGTTACATTGTGACTGAAACCAAAGCTCTTAAAATCAGTTCTTGGAATAGTCTCTGCAATGGCCAAATAGATGGTGTACAGAATTAAGTAACACCTTACTTAAAGATATGATAACAATGGCCTTGATCAAATAATGGGTTGCAATTGGATCAACTGAAATTGCCCATCTGACACACTTTATGATAAAAGATGTCCTTAGCTATTCCTTTTTTGTCATTCCATGAGGTTAGAGAAGGTTAAAAATGACCTTATTAGGCTAGGTGGTGCACACCTTTTTGAGCAGAGATTGAGGGGCCGATTCATGGAACAAACGTGTGCCGAAAATCCCAGCGCAAGCAGGCACAAGTAGGCGCAAGCGTGAGAAAGCAAGTGCACATGCACACGTGCAATTCAAGGAAGGTGCTGCGCTACTTTCCCACTGGTTGTGCGCCAAATCCGTGCATGGCGCACGTGGGCACACACGTCATCAAACGGCGTGAGCTTCACGCACAGCAAAAGCGCAAATAGCGCAGCGCACACAACAGAAGTGGGCGGAACAGTGGGCGTAACACGCGGAATAGGGAATAACGCATGAAAAAGAAGGCGTAACTGGGGAAGTACTTCAGGGAACTACACGGAACGGCCACCTGCACGCAAACAACCCATATTCATGGATCCGAATACGGGAAACCCACACACGGCAAAAGACGAACACAGGTGTCAACGCGTCCGCCACACGAAGGCAGGCGGAAGCGTCCCCGCGCACAGCATAAAAGTGCGTGCAAACAACAAACACGTATATACAGCTATGATGAATGCCCCATTTGTCGCAACACTGATCGTGGGACAACGCAGGAGGAGGAGAATAGCCAGGGCATGCATTTTTTCACCACAGACAAGCCTTTTTGGGATGCCTGACGACCAGGTCTATGGCAGGTATAGGTTTCCACCCCATATCATCCTAGACCTGGTCAGGGAGTGGGAAGATGACCTAACATCCCCCACCCTCCGCTCCCAAGCATTGAGCCCCTTGGAGAAGGTGCTCAATGTCCTGCATTTTTTGGCCACTGGGTCTTTTCAGCGGACTACTGCCATAGTGGGTGGGGTCTCACAGGCCACGCAGTCACGCTGCCTACACCAGGTATTGGCAATCATGACAGCGCGCCCCTCAGTCCGCAGGCACATATACATGCCCAGAACACCCGCAGAAAGGCAGGCCATTGTCCAGGACTTTTACAGGGTGGCACACTTCCCCAACGTGCTCGGTGCCATAGATTGCACCCATGTGGTCCTACGTCCACCTAGGGCCACTGAGCACATCTACCGAAACCGCAAGCACTGGCATTCCATCAATGTGCAGGTGGTATGCGATGCAAAGGGAATCATCACCTCTGCCTATGCAAACTACCCTGGCTCCACCCATGACCGTTTCATATACAGAATGTCTGCCCTGAGCCGGGCCCTGGAAGCTGGGCAGCATGGCGACACATGGCTCCTAGGTGAGTACAAATGCCCGTGCACATGCATGCATGTCACACACACACACAAATACACAAACCCCAATAATCACAACCATTATCACCTCTCAAGGGGACAATGCCTAACCTCTAAGCAACCACATGATGACGCCAATCCGGAATCCCACCACACCACCCCAGGTAAGATACAACGCGGCCCATATTGCAACCAGGGCCATAGTGGAGCGCACATTCGGAGTGCTCAAGTCACGCTCTGGCGGGCAGCTACTCTATGCACCCCCAGTAGTGTGCAGGATCATTGTGGCAGCATGTGTCCTGCACAATGTTGCAACACGGCAGGGCGTACCGGTGGACATAGTGGTGCCCCCACATCCCCAACCACAGGCACAGGCGCTGCCCATGGGAGGGGATAGGGCACGTGGCGAGGAAGCCCGGTCCCAGCTTGTGGCCAGATTTTTCACCTAAACTCCCACCCCTGCGGAGTGCACACAGGCCTGGCACATACCAGGTGACAGTCGATGATGACAAATAGTCAGTCAACTGTCACACCTTACCACCCTGAGATTGTTGCCATGGAATTGTCACATTGTGTGCATCCCTAGCTACTTAAACACAAGTAATCCTGTGTGACCAAAAGGCGCACATGCAAGGTGTGAACCACACAGACCTGCAAAACAGGCCATGACTATCACTGGTATGCCACTCAAACCCTCCCAAACCACAACATGACATGCCAAGCAATAGCCATACACCAACACAGTACCAATAAGGTACATATTGCCATGTGAAAAATGTAAATGGGTATCAGACAATGATGCCTGACATGGAATCAGATGAAGTGACTGACCAACAACCTCCCACCCAAAATAATTCATACCCAAATGCATTCCAAAAGTTGTATTTGAAACATAACAATGAATGCCTGTCCACATGCACAATGTGCATTGCATAATCAACACTGCAGCTACTGTGTGCCGTGTCCACCTCCTGCAACACACTGCTCAGCGCACAGCACAGTGAACAGCCATTGTGTGTGATGCACACCCTGAGCATCACATCTAAGTGACAAACTACATAAAATAACAAAATTAGGCATGTACAGGATCCGCAAATGGTCATAGAACATTCGCTGCAGGGACACAGTGGGCACCAGAAGGCAAACAGAGTGTACACGTGGACATGTAAGGGTGGTTGTACATGTAGTGGATCATAGTGCGAGTGTGTGGGTCAGTAGGGACATGCACTCAACATATGCATGTGAAATCAAGTGACCATCACTGTCCTCTACACATCATGGTACGGAGGGTATGTGCCACTGCGCATGCAGGTGCCCCAGACAACTTTCCCATCAACTAGCCATCAGTCCACCAACACATCCGAGCTGTATTGTGCGCTTCAAAACCAATATTTGTCCAAGCTCACTGTCAGTGCTGCTACTAAGCATGCATGTTCAACTGGCCAGGTGGAAGGTTTGCTGTGTTGTGACCCCCCTGTGCTGCTCACCTTGCCTGGAGTCCCTTGAAACACGTCATCGTTTATTGGATGTATGATCGCAATCCCTGTGCCTCTGCTTGCGCACACATGCGCATGTCGGCACCACCAAACGTGTCCAGATTCCAGACGTCCAATGGCCCATGTCTGCTGGCAAAGGTGGTCTTGAGGCTCATCCCCCTGCAGAAAGTCCATGAAACACCTGATTAATGCTTAATATTCATCTGTGTGGGTCTCTTCAGGCATTACATGAGTGGACCATGTCAGAGACGTACATCAGAAATCACACCATCAGTCCGTCTTTCACAGCAACAGTGTGGAACACACTATCTACGGCATGATTTTCAACAAGCACATGTTCATTAAAGATAAGAAACATACTACACAATGCATAGCAATAAATGTACACATGAATCATTAAACACCCCATCTAGCAAAAGAAGAACAGTGGTCAATTACACCCCAATCATCCCCACTAGGGGTGTTAACACAAGTTCCACAGCAGCAGACATGCCACAGATATGACAGTCCATTGGCCTTGTGTAATAGGCTGTTACACCGAACCATCCTTGCGAGCTCATGGATAAGGGAAGCAGGAGTGGCATATGTGAGTCAAGGACCCCAAGCAGCAAACACATACACAAGACAAGCTTGAAGGGCCCAGCTGGAACAGACAGTGGATGCTTTCAAAAGCCACAAAGCACCACACCATCACATGAAAGCACAATAGGCTAGCAATTTTAAACTATATTAACTTATTACACTAACTAGGAAAAACCTACTTTACCTATTTAAAGTAACTATCAAACAGAAACTTAACTAAAAGAAAAATCAAAAATGGCCACATACGACCCGGGGGGGAGGCATCCAGGAGGGGGGAGGTACAGGGTGCTGCTCAACACCTACATGCGATTACGCTGAGGAAAAAAAAAACCTCCATGGGCTCAACAGCTCGACCTATGTGGGAGATAGATTGTCGTCTGAGTCTGGCTCTTCCTGGGAAGGAGGACGTGGCACAGGAGCATGACCACACCTAGCTGCAGCTTGACCCTCGTCAGCAGCAGGTCTGCTGGACGGGTGAGCCTGGTTCTGTGTGGCGATGACATGTTGGTCTGCATGCAGAACCTCCCGTGATACACGTGCTTCCTCTTGCAAGGTAGCATGTGTAACACTGAGTTCCTCCTGCAAGGCCTGGCTGGACAACCGCTGCACCTCCCGGCAAGCATGTAGCTCAGCCTAGATGGTACGCTCAAGCTGTGCAAACCTCTCCTCTGCCCGCTCCCTCTGGGACATCAGAAGGACACCAAGAGTGGATCTGAGGGATGCATGCTCCTCCCTTAAAGTCTTCATGTGTGCCTCTGCGTGAGCAGCAATTGCTTGATGCAGAGACGTCATTTCAACCTGGCGTGGCCTGTCTGAAGCCGCCATGCCCAGCCTGAGCGAGTGGGCCGTGGACCGTGCCGCCTGCTGCTGGAGAAGCACCTGCCTAGCAGGGGGGGAGCACAGATTGGGCCACACGCTCCATGCTCTCAGCGATGTTCTCCATTGCTGCGCCCGGCAGTCATGTCTTGCTCCCACTCAGTATACTGTGGTTGCACGCGGCGACCACGTTGCTGGGCTTGACCCCTTGTTGTGTTGGCACCACCCGCGGCTGCACGACTACATGCCCCTGTTGACGTGATGTCCCAGGCACATCAGTGACTGGTGTGGAGGGTGACCCTGTGTCCCGATCCACCACGGGTGGAGGTTCCAAGACTGTCTGACCCCTCAGTGCAGGTGTCGCGGACAGAGGAGTGTCCACATCAGACTCACTCATCCCTGACATATGGACCTGATGCTCATCCAACTCAACATGGTCGTCAGAGTGTTCATCAGGGCTGGACTCATAGGCAGCCAGAGATAAGATGGACTGTAGCACTTGGGGGTTTTCGTGGCCTACCACCCCACTACCCCCACTTGTGCTGGGTTGATGTAGTGATAACAACCCTGTGCCGGGCATTACAACACCATCCTCCGTCTCCATTGCGTCATCATCTGAAAAATAGAGTGGAAAAAAAAGGTCACTACACATGTTAGAAGCACACAACACACACACACACACTGACAACAAACACATCAGGCAGACATGTGACACACAAAATAGAACCTGGCATGCATGCTGGGTCAACTTGGAATTGCTTCTGTGATCAGACCTGTTGAAAGGTGGAAGTCTGCGTGGAAGTGGGTCTATGCAGTGCAGCAAATATGTATGTTACTCACTACCTATATGTACAAGGACTTCATGGTGTGTGTCAGAAAATGTGAAGGCAGTGCAAGGTCAACTTCAGGCATCACGTGCAATGTGCATTCAATGGGTAGCATATCTACAAGCAAAGCACCCCTCCACCCAAGTGCAAAAGCAGGGATGCCTAGCATGGTATCATAAGGCTGACCATAGACCTGTTTATTGACAGACAGTGTTGACTAGCATCAACAGCTTCATGTGAGTCAAGTGACAACACTGCAAATGATGTTGGGACAGTAAGCAGGACACATGATGAAACCTCTGGAGTCCACTCACGTGTGAAGAAGACACTAAACCAGTTGGACAGCGTCATTGGCCATTAAACAGGCTGAGGCCTGTGACCCTCACAGATTGTCAGACCCTAAACATGTGTGCAACGCAGTATTGAGCCACAGTTGACATGGGAAGGCAGATGAAATGCCATGCAATTTGGGTCATCATGGACTTGTGTAACAGTGATCATCCAGTCATGGACACATATGGGCATGCGTGGAATGCACATGGAGCATGAATGGGCACTCATGTCCCTGCGGGGCATCTGACCTCTGCACAGTCCAAGTGAGACACCCTGCATCAAGTACTAAGGATGTACCACAATGGATATGTCTGGCAGATTGGCCGCTGGATGTTAGAATGTACACAGGAGGCATGACCAGGGAAGTAACCAACGGCAATATTGTAGCAGACCAGTGCTAAGATGGAATTGGGGTGCAGAGCAGGGGGTTGAGGGGCAAGGGAGCATGCCTACATTGGCTACCCCCTTGCAGGCAGAGGACACATGCACGTCAGTCTTGCTATGCATAGTTCCTGGGCTGAGAGGAAGCTCACCCCACGCTACATGCAGAAGTGCCAGTGAGCTGGAACATGGACCAGAGGGGCATACTGGTAACCAGCATGTGACTATGGTGCAAAAGTGGTGATGTGGACAGTCCCCGTCTGCTCCACATGTCCACCATCCAGCAGAGTAGACATGCATCAGGGAAGCATTGCATTACTCACACATCATAACCATGTACACGTCACATGTAGTGCCAGTCATGCACAACACATCACACAAGTAAAACACAAACGTCCTCGACAAACACGCATCAACACTCACTGGACTGGGCATCAAAGTCCGGCATCTCTCCCACTCCTTCGACCGATTCAGATGGTATGAACTCCACGAGTGACTCATGCGGAGTGAGGTCTTCCTCCTCCGGTGCAGGCTCACCGCCAGTCACCAGAGTCAAGTTGTAATTTGAGGCACGCTTAACCTTAGCGCTGCGTTTGAGGTCATTCTAACGCTTTTTGCACTCTTGCGCCGTGCGCACCTCATGGCCGAATGCACTCACATGTTCCGCAACTTGCTTCCAGTGGGTATCACGGTGGGCAGCCGTAGTCTGACAATTAGCACCCACTAGCATGGCACGGCTGTGTTTCCGCACATAGCCCATGAGGAAGTCCAGTTCCTGGTTGCAGAAAGGCTTCTTCCTCGATGTGTAGGAGGTCGTGGCTGTGTGCGGGGTCCCAGCCTGTGCTGCAGGTGCAACCTTCCTCCTCTTGGATTGTGGCGCAGACCCTGGCTGGCTGATGCCGCCCTGATCAGTATGGCCAGTGGGACTGGTGGATTGAGCCAAGGGAGTGGCAGGTGGAGGGACGACCAAAGGGCTGACTTGTGTCAGTGGCAGCTGGGTGCTCTCTAATGGACCCTGCGCATCAACATCATCTGTGGCAGGGTCATTGACCGCAACTGTCCTGGTTGGCAGACTCACAACCGGGGTGTTGTTGGCGGCATCTGCCCCTGCACTTGCCCACACACAGCTGTTCGGGGCAGCAGATGACATTACTGCCCCAGGGACACGTGTCTTGGTCAGGGCAGCACTGTGTGCCCCTACGGTTTCCCTCCGGTCCTGTTGGAAATCTTCCAAGGGCTTTTCAAATGTCAACGCAGCCTGCGCTGGCAGACCCTGAGCCTGGGTGGTGGTGTCCACAGCTGCACCTGCAGCTACCACTACCCTTGGGCCCGTGGCAGTTGATGAAACGGACTGCCGGGTCACACGGGCGCCAGTGCCAGATGCAGAAGCTGCATCTCCCAGAACCACAGGGGGTGGTGGCATGACTGCACCGACACATGGCACAACATCGTGCTCAAGTGGCGCACCCCTGCCTCTTCCCCCTCTGCAGCCACCCTGGACACCCTGGAGTCCTCCGACTCCCTGGTCACCCCGGCCACATCCCTGACCACGCCCGCCATGAGGAGTATGCCCAGCTGAGGCGCCCCTCACCTTTGGTGGCATCCCAACCATGGCACAGATGGAGTAGTGCCGGCACAGATGGAGTAGTTCCAATGGGAGGTGTACACCACAATTGACCTGGGCAATTGGGGTAAAGGGGGTGGGATGCAAGATGTTAACAGCCCCCCTACACCTGCAAGGCTGTATGTGACCCCGGTGATGTAGTGATGGGTCACGCCACGCTCAGGCACCCCAAAACTACAGTAAAACTGTGCACGCAACTCTGCAGCCTACGTGCATGGAATCAACCTCCCGCAGTACGCGGTGGCACCAAGTAACACGAAAAATGCATACGCGTGGGACAAGCAGGCTACTATGACCTCGAAAATGGGTGCGATACACAGTGGCACCCGCAGTGGGAAAAATAGCGTGCGCGACTCACCGTCTGACTAGCGTGATAATGAAAAACACGTGTAGCCAATACCCCCGCCAAAAGAAGAGATACGTCCTCGATCGCTGTGAAGATGTGATGGCGTGCGAAACAACACGAAGCAGCTACACACGTCGGTCTCCACGAAAGGCACGTACAGCGAACTGCTGGCCCGCTCACCTTTAACCCGTGCTGAGGGAAACGCCCGCACACGTCATGTCACTTACGCGTGTAGGCCCTTTCCTCGGATTTCACGCATTCACATGCGGACATGCAGTTTTTTCATGTGCACTGAACCACTATGCCATGTCACGAGGGAAACGCCCGCGCGCGTAACATCAGAGAAGTGCTTACGCGCTAAGGGCCTTTGGTCCAATGAAAACGTGTACGTGTGCTGACGCGCTTACGTGCTAAGGGCCTTTCCTCCAATTACATGCTGAAGTGCAATTTTTTCACGTGCCAAATCACTCCGTATCAAGCTGGCCATGCGAAAACACATGGAAGACCACGCTCCTGCCCAGAAGGCAGAATTACTGCCCCCCAGAGGCCCGAGCACGCTCCCACCTGCAATCTGCTGCTGCCTGACTGCCTGCTGCCCACGTGCCCTGCCATTTGATGCCTGCACGTCAGCCAGGGGTGCAGTTGCTGTGACCACCCCTGCTGGAAGCAAAGACTCCCGGCTGGGATTCCATCGCTCCACAGCCCAGCCCCAGGACCCAGTTGCCCACCCACTCCTGCCTCGGGATTTGCCATGTCCAGCACAACACCATCTGGCAGCACTGGCAATCCCCAGCCAGAGAGGCAGAGGGCCACCAGCTTCACTGCCAGGGAAGTTGGTGTCCTGGTGGAGCAAGTCCTGGGGCAGTATGATGCCCTCTTTGGAAGTTCTCGCGCCGACAATGAAGGACAGACCAGGATCTGGATGGACATCGTGACTGCCATCAACGCGGAGGGGGTGGCAGTCCGCGACTTACATCATGTCAAGAAGCGCTGGGAGGACATCAGGTCCAGGACCCTGAACAAGGCCCGGCACCTCGCGAAGGCAGCGGATGCCAAGGGGCGCCGGGGCCAGCTGTCGGACCACCAAATGAGGGTCCTGGAATGCATATGCCCAGCGCTCTACGTCCAGATCCTTGAGAGGCAGACCCGTCTGGAGTCGAGCAGTAAGTGTACATGCAGGGTGATTGGACGCTGTGCGTGTCGTGGTCTGCCAGTAGTGTGCAGGTTGCACATGTGTTTTTGTAGGGCCATGTAGGGATGTGTATGAACATGGCCGTGAGGCTGCCACATGTGTGTCCTCTCAGGTGTGAGACACATTGATGGTGTATGTGTTGGTAAGCATGCTGGACAAATGCAGGTGTGGGCGCACACATGTTTGAATTTCTGTGTATGAAAATTGGCATGGTTGTGGCATGGATGGTGGTTCCTAATGCATGTATCTGCACTGTGTACATGTGTATGTGTGTGTATTTGACAAGTGTGCAACTGTGATGCAACATGGAATGCTGTGACACTGATATGTAGAAGGCTGAATGGCAGATCTGACATGTAAGGCGATCTCATCACTGCAACAGTTGGAGGAGATGTAGACATGCATGTAAGTGTGGTGGCGTGTGTGCATGTCTACTGCACTCCCTGTGTTTCATGTGATGTCTGTCTCACCTTTGGCTGCTCATGCTGTTGTATGTGTATGGATGGTGCTGGCTGTTGTGATATGGCTGTGGAATTGCTCATGTGTGTGAGTTGAAATGACATGTGTGTTGGGGATTGTGATGCCATGTCTGAAGTTTGACACTGCCACTCATGTGCAACTGTCATGTGTGTATCAGTCCATTGTACAGTGCCCTGATGCCTGTGTCCTATCTCTCCCTGTCTGCAGTGTCAACTGATGAAGAGGGCAGAGAGGGTGCTGTGGAGCACAGCGGCCGGGATCACACCGCCAGCCGGAGACGCAAGGCCCGGTCCCCCTCCCACAATGTCATCTCGTCAGGGAGTGAGAAGTCTGGTGCCGCGTCCCAGGCCACAGCTGCCGAGGGTAGGTCCAAGAGGCAGAGGTCGGAGTTGGACTCCTCGACAGCAGAAGGGGCAGCTGAGACCCCACAGGGTCCGACGGAAGAAGATGGCACGGAGTCATCCAGGTTGGTGGGGGGTTTGGTGGAGGAAGAGGCCGTGCAAGGGACAGACACAGGGTCTGGAGGTGGGGATTCCACTGGTGCTAGTGGTGCAGTGCAGGGGCAGGGACAGGAGGCAGCACAGGCCACCGCTTGTGGTGCCTGTGTGTAATCCTGTCCCCGATCCTGTGACTGCATCATCCCGCACCAGCAGGGATGCCTACGTCCAGACCCGTTTTCAGGGAGGGGATCTGCTTACAACAACTGGCCTTCTTATCCCTGCGGACATGGCTATCCGGGACCGGGTTGAGCCTGTCCTGGGGGGGGGTGGCATTGCGTCAACTGGCCATGCAAGGTGACCTGCAGTCTTTTCATGAGGAGACTGCACGTCATCTCGAATGGCTCGTTGACCGCGTTGACCTACTGGGACAGGTCACCAGGGCTGGATTCCTCTGTTTGCTGGACCTTGTTCCGACCCCCTCCTCACCTAAAACCCCCTATGCGCCAGTCCTCCTCCATGCCATCTTCCCACCCATGTATCACCTGGGTACCCTGTGGAGCTGCCTCTGACCCTGCGGCCAGGCTGGTGGAGGACACATCCCTGCCACAGTCGGGAGTCGGACGTCCAGCAGGGGTGGCCCCCTCAACAACTGCACCCCAGCCGGAGGAGGATGTGCAGGCAGCAAGAGCCAGGGCACAGGCAGAGGCACAGCAGCAGCAGCAACAAGGTGGGAGCCATGATGGCTCGGGGCCTTCAACATCAGAGGGGCAGGCATCGGCCAGAGGGCAGGAGGACCCAGGACTGGTAGTGTCTTCTGTGTGGCAGCGGTTAGGCCATGCTATAGATGCGGTGCGGCAGCGGGCAGAAGAGGCACGCCCACAATGGGCAGGGTGGAGAACTCCATGCGTAGGGCTCTGAGGCGGGCCGAGTGCCTCGAGGCAATTCGCAGGGACCTGGAGGTCCACATGTCATCGTCCCTGCGAACCCTCGGGGCCATGGAAGAGGACCGCCTCCGGGACATCGAGCAGGAGTTCGATGATGCCCTGGCCCGGGAAATCGGAAAGTGAGCCGTCGGACTAGCCCGCTGCCATTGTAAATAGTTTTTAGAGTTAGGTTTTGTTTTCCTTTTCCTTTTATTTGTGGTCAATGGACAATGCCACACACATTTGTATATAGTTTTATTTTTATGTAGTTTCTTAGGTAGGTTTCATTTGTTTGGTTGGGCTCATGGACCCTTTACATAGTTGGATTTATTTTTTGGATTTTGCACATGGATTCATGGATTTTTCTTTTGGACAATGGATTGTGAATAGTTTGATCATGGATTAATTAGAATATTTTTTTTCATTATGGACATGGAGTAATGGATTTTTTTTTGGGACAATGTATTGTAAATAGTTGGACTATGGAATAATTCGATTTTTTTTTTCATTATGAACATGAAGCAATGGATTTTTTTTTTACCTTTGGATTTGCGTTGGTGGAGGGAGAGTTTGGACTGTTTTTATTTCAAATATTTTTGGATTTATTATAATTTTCATTCACTCATCTTTTGCACATGCTTTCCATTTCATGTTTGCTATTTTTGTATGATTTCATTTCTTTTATTTATTTTTGTACATAATACATATTCATATTTTATTTCCATGTGTGGGATTCGCTCATTGGGTTGATGCATGTGAAAATGTGGGTTTACACAATCAATGTCAACCAGTGTATCTGTGTGACGGACATGTGTTGATGTACATAGTTGACTTTTTGTTTTGTGTCTTGAGATAGGCATGTCAGTGTGGGGTGCATTGGGAAATCATTGCGTCTCAAGAATGGGGTGGCGTGATGTGTTTTTTTGGTGTAGAAGTGGCCCATGTTTGTGCTTCTTTATTTTGTGTAGGGGGGACATGAGTGGGGGCCTGCTGGCAGGTGCCCCTCACTGCTGGGGGGTGGATGTGCAGGGGGACATGAGTGGGGGCTTGCTGGCAGGTGCCTGTCTTTTCTGGGGGGTGGGAGTGCAGGGGGACATGAGTGGGACATGAGTGGGGGCCTGCTGGCAGGTGCCCCTCACTGCTAGGGGGTGGGGGTGCAGGGGGACATGAGTGGGACATGAGTGGGGGCCTGCTGGCAGGTGCCCCTCACTGCTGGAGGGTGGGGGTGCAGGGGGACATGAGTGGGGGCCTGCTGGCAGGTGCCTGTCACTGCTGGGGGTGGGGTGTAAGTGCAGGGGGACATGAGTGGGACGTGAGTGGGGGCCTGCTGGCAGGTGCCCCTCACTGCTGGGGGGTGGGGGTGCAGGGGGTCATGAGTGGGACATGAGGGGGGCATGCCGGGCGGTGCCCCTCACTGCTGGGGGGTGTGGGTGCAGGGGGACATGAGTGGGGGCCTGCTGGCAGGTGCCCCTCACTGCTGGGGGGTGGGGGTAAAGGGGGACATGAGTGGGGGCCTGTTGGCAGGTACCCCTCACTGCTGGGTGGTGGGGGTGCAGGGGGACATGAGTGGGACATGAGTGGGGGCCTGCTGGCAGGTGCCTGTCACTGCCGGGGGGTGGGGGTGCAGGGGGTCATGAGTGGGACATGAGGGGGGCCTGCCGGGAGGTGCCCCTCACTGCTGGGGGGTGTGGGTGCAGGGGGACATGAGTGGGGGCCTGCTGGCAGGTGCCCCTCACTGCTGGGGGGTGGGGGTAAAGGGGGACATGAGTGGGGGCCTGTTGGCAGGTACCCCTCACTGCTGGGGGGTGGGGGTGCAGGGGACATGAGTGGGACATGAGTGGGGGCCTGCTGGCAGGTGCCTGTCACTGCCGGGGGGTGGGGGTGCAGGGTGACATGAGTGGGGGCCTGCTGGCAGGTACCTGTCACTGCTGGGGGCTGGGGGTTCAGGGGGACATGAGTGGGACATGAGTGGGGGCCTGCTGGCAGGTGCCCCTCACTGCTGGGGGGTGGGGATCCAGGGGGACATGAGTGGGGGCCTGCTGGCAGGTGCCTGTCACTGCTGGGGGGTGGGGGTGCAGGGGGACATGAGTGGGACATGAGTGGGTGCCTGCTGGCAGGTGCCCCTCACTGCTGGGGGGTGGGGGTGCAGGGGGACATGAGTGGGGGCCTGCTGGCAGGTGCCTGTCACTGCTGGGGGGTGGGGGTGCAGGGGGACATGAGTGGGACATGAGTGGGGGCCTGCTGGCAGGTGCCCCTCACTGCTGGGGGGTGGGGGTGCAGGTGGACATGAGTGGGGACCTGCTGGCAGATGCCTGTCACTGCTGGGGGGTGGGGGTGCTGGGGGACATGAGTTGGTGATCACTAGTGGAAGGTGACATGTGTGCTGGCTGGGGGGCACGCCCAGGGGTGCAGGGTAGTCCCCTGTGTTGTGGGTTGCCTGCAGGGGCCGTGGATGGGGTGGAGGGCACACCTGGGAGGACCCACACTGCCAATTCACGTGTGGGACTCCCCGTGCACCCCACTAGATACACGTACCCGCTCTGACAGCGAAATCGCGTGTGAAACTTCCCGCGAACTCCAGTAATACACGTACCCCACTCGCACAGGGTCAATCGCGTGTGAAACTTCCCGCGAACTCCAGTAATACACGTACCCCACTCGCACAGGGTCAATCGCGTGTGAAACTTCCCGCGAATCCCAGTAATACACGTACCCCACTCGCAAAGGGCCAATCGCATGTGAAACTTCCCACAAACCCCAGTAATACATGTACCCCACTCGCACAGGGCCAATCGCTTGTGAAACTTACCGCGAACCCCAGTAATACACGTACCCACTCACACAGGGCCAATCACGTGTGAAACTTCCTGCGAACCCCAGTAATACACGTACCCCACTCGCACAGGGCCTTAAGTGTCATGTTTAAAAAACCTCAAAAACAAAAAACAACAAAACAAAAAACAAAGGCTCTTTTCAGCGCCGCCTTTCACAGTTTAAAAAAAGCAGTGACAATTAAATAGTGCAGGGCCCTGTGATTTTTAGAAGTCCACAGACATCTAAAATCTGTGCAGTGCTGCCCTGCCACAACCACTGCACTTTTCTCTGGGAGGAAGTGGTGGGTCTGAAAAGTGCCTTTTTGTGGTGTATTTTTGTGTTACGAAAACTTCAAATGGTCAACACCTACTACAAAATGGATTGCTCTAATTCCAAAAAGGTCTCAATACATTTTGTATATTTCACCGAAAAATCTGATTGCTGGCATAAGTAAGATGTACTCCATCTTTGCGAAAAATGTGTGTGTAACAAAAAATAATGTTTTCATTCTGAAAAGAGGACATACCAACATCTCTCAAAAAGGCACAAACAGCCTTGTTAACATTGTGCCTTGCTTTCTCCATTTGTGGACCAAATGAAAAAGAACACAGCCACATTTGTCTTGGGCGCAATACAGGAAAAAGTTACTCTCGAGTTTGGATACTTGTCCATGTCTTTCCCAAGTCCTTCTTTCATTGCAAATTGTAAAGAGATTCCAGACGCATGTCCTAATCTGTTCCCCAAACAATGAATAATAATAATGTCTGGATGACACTGTATCACCAAAGAGCCACAGAGAGGTACCAAATCCACCCACTTCATTCCACGCACTCCATGCCAGTGCACTTCCACATGAGAGAATCCAAGATGTGCAGCCACTCCACAGCTTTCTGCATGCACCTCCAACCAATTTATCCACAAATCCTCCAAAATCCAAAGAATCTGCTTTCTGAAACACACAGCCACAGCTATCTGCTTTTCTGTCAGGAAAAAGATCTACTGACAAACTCTCTCCTTACACAACACACCTAGTAAACCTTATTGACCAATCCCTTGCTCTGCTCAGTTTAATTTGCATGCCACTCAACCCCAAAATCCCTGTATGTAATATGCACTGTCTGCGGGCAAATCGAAAAAATCTGAACGTGGGGGATGAAAAATTAAATAGTGTGCCCCATTTCCGTTTTGAGGTTGGTTCTGAAACAAGCCTTTTTTTGTTTATTTTTGCAGATGCTTCAGAAACACCTTTTATTTTCTATTTTTTCTTTTCCTTTCTTATTTTCCTCCAAATATCTTCACATTAGCTTCTCCAAAGCAACCCTTACATTCCAAAACAGCACATAATTTCCCATAAAAGATAAAGAAATGCCATCTTCCTTAAAGTAATCCACATTACTAGACTTAATGTTGTCATTGTTGCAAAACAACATGCCCGATCTAGTCATAAAACCAAACATTCCTCGGTTCACTAAGCACCTAGCAGCATTTTGCTGAGGATAAAAAACAGAACTATTGTCCCATATTGCCCTAGGTGTCAACCCAGAAAAAATAACCTTGTCATTTGGAAGGACTTTCATGATTGCTTGAACCACATTTTTCAGATCTTGCAACAAAGTAGGGCCACTAACATAGCCCAAATGCACAGCACCACAGTGTAGGACAACTACATGTGGACAATGAAACCTAGCCACATCCTGACAAACTACTAGAATTACCTGCAAATTCAAATCAGGCAAAGTGCTCCACACCACATCCACTCCTTTTGTGTCAAAATGGATTTTGCATACTGCTCCAAAAAATTCACTAACATATCTCCAACCACCAACACCCTGACTTTCTGCACCTCCGCCATCTTCACTACACACAGCCTCTCTCAATATGAAGCAGAACCTCACAACCTGATTGGCTAATCCTTAAAATACACTCCCACTTCATGCTCGGAAACCCCGGATGTACCATGTCCTGTCTGTGAACGAACTGTAAAATGAACTTAGGGTAATTTTTCCCATCTGCTATGATGAAGTGTCAAACCTTTAAGCTCTCCAAATTTTTCATTACACAAACACCCATCTATAAAAATATTGTTTCATATTATAAGATGTGAAAACTAACAGTATAATTATGAAAAAGACTCTCCAGTGTGTTATAAAATTACACGCAACCAAGATGAGTACATACATCTTCATTTAAGCACACACACACAGACAATATCATTAGAAAGGCTCCCAGATCAAACAACACCACTGCCTCTATATCAAATCCTTCTGCTTTATTACCCACACCTTCACAAAGGCATACATTGAATGCTTTTATGTACAATCTCTGCCATTTACCCTGTAAAAATAGCATAAAACGTCCATTAACATAACATTAAAAAAACAAGTGTGTTCTATACGTTTACTATTATACTCATTTGAAAAACATATTCAACTAACATATTCTAAATAAAATATACAGCATGCACATAGGCAAAAAAGGTTCAAAACAATGTCTACATTAACAAAAGTGCTATAAACACACATATGCACTAATCTCTTTCTTTTACACTTTCAGTGAACACCAGTCTCCTGAAAAGCAGCAGTGTCTGAAGTACGAACAAGGACTTTGAAGAAAATTACTATTTCCATACAAAAAAGTAAGTACAAAACTAAAATAATGTTCTAACCTTTACTCAAACACACTAGCATTTTAGTTTTGTAGAAGAAACAAATATATTAACCCTTTACCATTAGATGTAGTATTAGTGCTTCCCCTTGCCAGCTACATACTTTATATTGTCATCTGAAGCCCAGTATAGTAACACACAAATAGAAGAATAGACTTCCCAACTTGATGTACCTGCCCATTGCACAATCATACACGCCCACAATCATACTTACCATCATAATCAGCCACTCATGCACAAAGCACACATACACTGCACAACCGCCCAACCCACACTTTCTTTTTTCTCCAATAGACCCCAAATAATGTCTACCAAAAAAGCAACTCCATAGAAAGCAACGCAGAACTAGAGCAAATCAAAATAAAAGTGTCCAAAATAAGCATCCATCTCTAGCAGATTTTGTACAAAAAGTTAAAAAAAACAGCTATACTGTCATTAAGCGACACAAAACAAGCTTCCAGTACAGAAACTTTCCCTACTCAATCAAAATGTAAAACCAAACTGAAAGTGATTAACAAGACTTCAACTACCACTACTGCTAACACTGGACCTATAAATCTTGATGTAGTGGCAAGTAAGCATACCAAAAAAATAAATGTTTTGTAAACAAGTTTCTGCCACACAGTCCTTCAGAACCTTTTAAAAACAGGAGAGAAATCATGGACAACCCTTAAAACCTACCGTAGAAAATGTATCCTAGAAGTTCTCGTAGACAGTGCAATCCTTCTCAAAAGCAAGTTATTTATTTTAGTTTTAAATAGGATGAAACCACTAACAAAACTAACGACTAAACCACAAAAAAGACTTCTCAATAAACGGAATGTCACCAAAAATAGCTTCTAAAACATCTGTGGAGGTGAATGGAGTCACACCACAACCACAGAACCATATTTTAATGAAGAAGCATATAAACAAAAGCAAACAAATCCAATTGCCATACATAGCAGTGGACGAGGGTGGGAAAAACTTAATAACACGATTATGGAACAAGAATCTCTGCTCACAAAACGATCCCCAGAAAACTCAGGATCACCTCCCCAATCTACTGAACCAAAAAGTTAAGTCTACAAATGGCCGTGCACATCAATTTGTAACATTGCCAAAAAATCTTTAAAATATTTACGCAAGTTCCTCAATCAGCATCTAAAGAGCAAAGACAAATTCAAAATGAAACTACCACAAAATATGGATGCCTGTCCAGTGCGCAAATACACAGGACTACAAGGACATTCATTAGCCTGCATTTCAGGACCTATTTGCAAAAGCACATTCCATCATATCAAAATGATATCAACACATCATTCAACTATAAGAAATCTAGTCTAAAAACTCTACTATGCTAAAAGTCCTGCTTTATCACTAGCCAACTTAAAAACAATCTTCTACATGGTACAGCCAAACAACTACTCGAAGAAATAGAGCATATCCAGAGAAAATATTTTGGATTTAAAAGCCACTTACAAAATGAAATAGATGTACAACAAATTAGCAACTACTGTAGAAATAGCAACCTTCTATTAAACACATGCAAAAAATAAACACTAAAGTTTAAAAGTACCAATGCTGAAGTACCAAACCATGTCTGCGTGTGTTGCCGCAGAACTTCTTATAAAAGTACCACAAAAAATATAGACATAACGTACAAAATAGAAGACAATGAAGATTCGAAATGGTTCCAGTTAGCTCTCTACCTTATAGCAGAAAACAAATACGACATTACTGACCCCTTAATACTTTGCAATTACTGCACTGCAAAACTTGACAACAACCAAACGCCTTCATGTTCTATCACAAATACCTTGCTATCACAAAAAACCCCTGCAACAACGAAATTTATTTGAGAGAATCATAATTCAAACAGTGCACCCATTTCAAGCAATAAACGCTGCAACCAAAAACAGCAAAAATACCTACCTCTGAATTAGTCAAAGGCATTCGTGGCAAAGTAGTTTACTTACCATTAGATCTCATAGAAAATGTACACACTATAGGAGTGCAACGGCCAATAGATCAATCTTTAATTGTCTTAGTAAATGGCGTACCTACAAAAGACAAAGAAATGTGGAAACAACTCGTGGACTTACATAAAGTTAGACAAGCCCTGCAATATCTAAAAAACAATAATGAATACTACAAAGAAATTAATATTGAAGAAAACCTGAGAGAAACCATTGAAATAATTCAGGATTCACCAGAAATGGATCCATTTCAACTTCTAAATCCTACTACAGAATCCAATATTTTAAATCATTATACAATTCATCCTTTACAGTCTAAAGATGCTATAGATGATGCACTTGAAACGTACCAAATGCGACAAGCCAAAGGATCTCCTATCAGCATATGTGAAAAAAAGTATAGAAGCACGGGCCTTTCCGCTTCTCTTTCCTACTGGAAAAGGAGCAAGGTACGATGATAAGCCCACACAGATAACAGCATCAGAATATCGCTCTCTACAAATGTATTCTGATGACCTAGATTCAGACAAAATGTGGAAAACATATTCTACCTTCTCTTTGAAAGAGAACTAGCAACTCTATGCTACGGTGTTGCACATACATTAAAATCAGGTACCCATTTTCAAAATATGTCAGCTATGCAATTATTACAAAAAGTGCAAGAAAAAGATGAGGTTTTACAGTCAAGTATTACAAATCTTTTAGCAAACATGTGTGGTACAAAAGAATACTGGTTCTGACGTCATGGAGATGTATGCTGTATGATAAGAAACCTTGGCCCACCCACTTGGTTTGTAACATTAAGCGGTGCTGAATATGCATGGGAAGATTTACATGATTTCCTACGCATAGCAAACAAAAATAAAACAAACATAGATATAAAAACACCAGGAGAACTCTGCTCTCTAGATCCTGTAAATGTATCAAGATATTTCCATCATCACTTCATTGCTATGCTACACCACTTTTGGAGAAAAGAATAAAAAGCCCCACAAATCCACATGCTATTATGGATTAAAGATGCTCCTAAATTTAGTCAGGACAGTGATACCACTGTTTTGCAGTTCATGCAAAAATATGTCACTTGTGAAATCCCTTCACAAACAACACATAGTGACCTTCATGCACAAATGTTACAATTTCAAAGACACAAATGTGGCAAATATTGCCGTCGCAAATATAAAAAAAATACTACACCAAATGCCGCTTTGGTTTCCCTAGACCAGTTTCAGCAACAGGTCAAGTACACAACTTCATTTCTTCAGTCAGACATAGTATCAAAGGTAAATCACCTAAGAACACATATTACATAAAAAGAACAGAAGAATCAAAATACATCAATGATAGCAATGCAATCATTGCCCTCCTATGCAATGAAACATACATGTGCAGTACATTGCAGACAATTCCACTGCAGTTGCATGATATGTCATAGCCTACTTAACCAAACCAGAGAAAACAGAGCTTCAGGACCTCTGCGATGACATATCATCTGACAAAACACTATCACAGAAATTGTACAGCTTAGGCATAAAAATGCGCTCTCATAGAGAATGTGGCTGCTATGAAGCTGCAGACCGTTTTACCGGTACTGCCTTGTATCAAAAAATCTGACAATATAGTATGGCTAAGTCTTGGTCCTGCTAAAGAAAAAAGTTCTCAAATCATATGAGGACATAGAAACAATAGCCAAAAATTATCCCAACAGCCAAGACATTTTGAAAAACAATTTACTAGACACATACTACCCAAACAGGAGTACCACTTTGGAAACCATGTGTCGCTACCACGTAGCCCAAAACTTCACATACAAAAATAATGTTAAAGCAGATGATAAGAAAGGTAGATACAGAGTGGTAAAATGTGAAGGCAGGTTAGTGTAAAGTATCAAACACAGCTTAATTAATCATATCAAATTGTCATTAAAAACTCCCCAACATAAAGAACTGTATTACATGTCCCTGCTTCCACTTTTTAAACCATGGAGAAAAGAAGAAGAGTTACTGGAAACATATGACTCTTATGAAGACGCTTTCAAAGCAAATGAAAGCACTATAACAGATGTAAACTTTACACAGTACCAAACAATGTTGCACAATGAACAGCTACAAGAATAACTCCAGGCCCAACTACAAGTGGACACTCCCGGCAGAAGTCAACCTTCTGTAACAGAAAGCCAAGAACCACTTGGACAGCCACTAATAGCAAATGAGGCAGAATTAGCCATGACAGAAATAGAAAACACAACTACAAGCTACAGAAGACTTTGCTGTACTGAAATCACAACTGAACAATGAGCAGCGTAGCATTTTCCAATAAATAAAAAAAGAAATTGAACATGGTGTGGGACATGAAAATAAAAACTGTACCTGCCAAGACTACAAACCTATACTTCTATACGTTAGTGGTGAAGCTGGTTCAGGCAAAACATTCTTAATCAAAATCATCAGCAAGTTCCTTCAACAATTGACAAACAACAAACTGTCAGCTGTTGTAACTGCCCCACAGGTTTAGCTGCCTACAACTTAGGCAGTGTCACTTTACACCGATTACTACTCCTTCCAGTAGGACACCAAAACAAATTAGACTATTACAAACTTTCCACAGAAGCTGCAATGGAACTACGCAGAGTTTTCAAACAAATGAAAATGCTAGTAATAGATGAGGTGAGCTTGGTCTCCAAACTAATAATGGCTTTGATTCACCTCAGATTACAAGAGGTCCTCAAAACAGATTACGACCAGCTCTTTGGAGGAAAACACATCATTGTTTTCGGAGATCTTCTTCAATTGACACCAGTGAAAGCTGAACCTATGTTTAAAATCTTAGGGCACAAACTGTGGCGTAAAACTCTTGGCAGCATAGGAAATGTCAACCTTTGGCAACATTTCCAATACAGAGAATTAACTGAAAACATGCGCCAGTCTGCAGACCTCACATACGTCAACATTTTTAAAAGTATTAGAGTTGGTGTACTATCTCAAGAAGCACAATCAATATTAAAAACCTAGCACATCCATACACTATATGGCCATAACTCATGTGCTACTGATGTCATGAAACAATTAGCACACAAAAATGTCAATTGTATGTCCTTGATGCCAACTCTTGCAAGCTGTTCCAAATTCAATGAAACAATGTTGAAAAAAGAAATGCAACCAATAATTGAGATTTGCACCACAGATAAACTGGACGTACATGGTATGACACTAGCCATGTGTCAACAAGCCACAACAAGACTAAATACCCTAGAAAACTCTATCTCCAACACAGCTGGTTTGGAGAAAATATTAAAATTATCTTTAAACTGTAGAGTAATGCTTAAACGTAACCCTGACGTGGAGCAAGGACTAGTTAATGGAGCACTTGGTACAGTTGTTGGCTTTCAAACATACCCACGTGACAACAACATTCAATTTGTCAATATTCTCTTTGACTAACTATCAGACGCTAAAAGGATAGGACGCTCAACAGCCTGCTTCCTTCTTTTCAAAGGCATGTATGTATGCAGAGAACAATTTTCACTAACTCTAGCATACGCAGTGACCATTCACAAATCACAAGGTCTTACCCTAGATAAAGCATTAATAGATATTGCTAGCGCAGTCTTCAAAAAAGGCATGAGCTACGTAGCACTATCACGCTTATGTGCACTTGATGGGCTATTTCTAATCAACTTTGATGCAAGTAAAGTAAATGCTGATATTCTTTGCAATCTAGAATACAATAGGCGGCATTCACTCCACACCCCATCTGAAAACCTATCCTGTTCCACAACAAGCAAAACGTTGTAAAAGAAAACTACTTCAAACTGAAACGATACAGGATATGACTACAATTCCTCCAAAGGAAAAAAAAAGAAACTAATACTTCATCAAGTACCACAATCAAACAAGAATCTAGTGGTCAAAATAACTCAACTACTTCTTTAAAGAAGCAACACACACTCCAAACAAATGACTTCCACACAGAACTATCAGGTCCATTTAAATTTTCAAAAGTCACTGCTGTAAATTGCTATCCAAATGTAGCAATAAATATTCCATTCCAATTGCCACCAATTATTGAGAACATTTACTTACACAGTACATACCAATTGTGTTTACAAATGTTAGTCCTTCATAGAAATGCAACCAATAATCCTGACAACACTTACAGTGTTAATGGAATAAGACAAGAATTGGACTACTGTGCTGGAATGGTCAAATTCACTATAAAGTCATAAGAAGATCCACAAGAATTTCTAATGTACTTACTACAAGTACTGGAAAACAAAAACATACCTATGAATGAAATCTTTTAGATTTCATACATGTGGAAACATACATGCACTCTATGCAACCAAGTGGCACAGGAAGAAGTCCCTAATGAACGCTTTGTGTACGTATCCATACCTAACTGTGAATCCATTCCATTTCAGCAACTTGTACAAAATGCAAACCATGGCAGATTATGTACTACCTGCAATTCATATAATCGCTCCACCTTACAAACACAGACACATAGTAAATATATAATAGTAGTGCTTTTACATTACAATGCAGATGGTCCCAAAAACAACTGTAAGCTAACTGGATTCACACATGGTCAAGTATCACTTGGTAAGAAAACCTTCACAAAAATAGGTATAATCTACCACGCAGGAGCCACAACCAATGCAGGTCACTACACTGCATACATCAAAAAGAATTGTGGATGGTTCGAATGTAATGATAGTACCATTACTCTAAAGCAGAGATTGCCAGCAAATCTTGTAAGTGCTTACTTAATATTCTTAAAACCAAAATTTAATACGTAATCTGTGTATGAACATAAGCAAAACTTCAACTTCAAAACTGTGCACAGTTAGAGTACACCAACATGTATCTAACTGCCCCAAGATTCTGCAACAAACAAACACATAAATCAAACAAGGAATATACAGTTAGAATACATCAACGTGTATCTAACTGCCCAAGATTCTGCAACAAACAAACACATAAATAAATACCACTAAAATCAAACAAGGAATATATAAGTTAGAATATGGCAACAGGTATCTAACTGCCCCAAAAATCTGCAACAAGCAAACAAATAAAAAATACCACTAAAATCAAACAAGAATTATACGGTTAGAATACGCCTACAGGTGTCTAATTGCCCAAAAAAACTGCAACAATCCAACAGATAGAAGATTAGCAAGAAACAAGAAATAAACTGTAAAACAATGAAAGAAATATATTGTACCACAACATAGACGTTTTTTTTTTAATCCAGCATGGATTTCTTTTCCCACAGACCCAATGATTTAGAAAACAAACACAGAAACTGAGCAAATTGTGCAGTACACTGGTTTGAACTACAGTACTTGTAGAGTACTGAATCTGAGGGTAAAAAAAACAGAAATGTCTATTATGCAATGCAATGACTCTTTATGAACTACCTGCTCTAACATATGATCTTTTGGCCTCATCCCAGCCAATCGGCGAACACCTAGCATGTCCGCCGACATGACGTAAGGCCGATTATCCAATCGGTGTCCTGTCCGCGGAGCAAACAGGGAAGTGTGTCCGCGGAGCGGACATAGATATCACTGATTTTTTTGCCTTACGTTTCAGCCATTTAAAAAGAAACTACTAGACGCATTTACACCAAATTAACAAAAGCATGCTTTTGGGACTAAGCCACTGCTCCTGCCGCAAATCTGGTGGTAATCCGTCTAGCGGTTTGAGCTGTAGGCCTGCGCAAAGTTTTTTCCCATTATGTCTATGAGAAAAAAAAAATATTGGGACCACTCCTATAACTTTGCCCCCCCCAAACCAAACCTCACTAAAATTTTCAAAACAAATTCAGAGTGGGCCATATACTTTTTTTGCAAAGTTTGGTGAGGATTCGTCCAGGGGGAGCAAAGTTATATCCGGCCAAAAAGTGCTCTTCCTATGGGATTAGCAACTTAAACCATAACTACTACACTATATATCAGTGAAAAAACATTGTTAAAGCAATGTTATGTTTAAGTTGCATGAATAGAAACCTAACAAATTCAGTGGAAAAACTTTGTTAAAAGGGATATTATGGTAACAAGTAAAATAAAATAAAAAACTGAAATTTGCTAGTTATGGTAAGGTAAGCAACCATAACTTGCGCCACCACTGTTCACTGCTAAGACTACCACCCACGACATCAAAGATGACATCAAAATTTTCATTGATGACATCCCAAATGACATCAGAAATATGGGGCACTTGGTTTTGTTCACTGACATATGAAAGCTGCATGGTTTTCTTCACTGACAGTAAGTATTCTTTAGGGTTTGGTCTCAGCTCATGGTGCACAGATATGGGCAAATAAGCAGCCCGTAAACATACAATTAATTTGTGTACTTGATGATGAACTGTAATGTTATTGACATTTTGTATTGATGTTTTGTCTGTGTTCTGTACTGTAGTTTGCCTGTATGTGCCTCTAATTTGTATGCATTGTGGGTTTTTATATGTATTGTTTGGACTAACATACGTTTTTAGTAAGTCTTGAATTATTAGCTATGTATTTCATGCTTAACAGTACTGAAAACTCTCAAAGGATATCATTATGGGCTATTGTAATATATGCAGAGTCCGCTGCACCACCCAAAAAGACAGGGTTTACCTTAAATTGTTGTATTCTGCAACGGGCAAAGACATATACGCGAAACAATAAGAGATATATGTACGACATCCAAAAATAAATAGTTATAGGAATTCTGTACTTGAAAAACCACAAGTATGTTTTCATAGGTTGCACAACATAATGGAATGCACGAAGCACAAAGCTTAACTGTACACCTAATAGTATCACTTCTGTGGAACTTTTCTTACACACTGACAAGCACCTGTAAGTTATTCCAGAAGAAATCCTTAGAGAATAGTAAGTACACTGTATTTCTTTCTGTAAAATTACAATTTATTATGTATACATATCTTGTAAGAAATTGAAGGGGCCCCTGAGGGACCCTCAAATGTGGAAACAAGGCAAAGTCACCACACACGAATAGATACGCCAAACACGAGGTTCCGTTCCCAAAATCTAGGGTTTTTTGCAATACAAAATAGTCCCAATTGGCCAAGTGGTCTCACGCCCCGTGATGTGTGTCTAAACAGACCTCAGGGGACGCAAGCCAGCAAACAACGTACATCAGTTACATATATACAAAAGGAGCACCTTACAATCAGCAATGACACAGTATGACACATTTGATACCGCCCCCAATTAATTTCCCTTTGAATTAGAGGCGATGATTGACCAGTGTGACAAATATGACACTTTAGACCACCATATTTAGTAACAGGTTGCAATCTCCAGTTTTACAGACATTATTCTTTGTTTGCGAGAACACAGCATTTCTGTTTCTCATAGGCAAGCTGTGCGTAGGAGACTGGCGCATACCAGGCCTCCCAATCTCTAAGTTTCGATTCTCGCTCTGGAGGTCAGCCCGCTCTCCGGGGCCTCACTGGGCTCAGAAAGGGGGGACGTAAAGAAGAACATAATTCAACTCTTTAAATGCTAGTTTCGTACATTGCTATTCTTTCAAGAGACTCTCTGGCATTCATGTACTGATAAAATGCCTTGCTCCCTGTCTTCAAGGATATATGAGGGAGGGAATCGGGCATTTCTGTCTGGCTCTCCAGTGTAATGTTTCAACATGTTTCGTAGCCTTGGACCATTGAAGCAAAATAATATCTACAGCAAAGCAGTTTTACATGAGGCAAAGAGGCAACGTTAAAGAGAACAGAGAGAAAACAAAATGGCAATTCTAGTCATCTTAAAATGGCCGCACTCTAGCTGGGCCAATAGCTACGTAATAACTAATGAGCATGTAAACTTAACGCTTTAAATGAGGCGGTTGGTCTTCGGCCAACCAATTATCCTACATCTCCTTCCACTCAAGGGTTGTCCAGTTTTCCTGGACTGACAAACCCTCCTCTTGGCCATTTGACAAACACCTCATCCATACATTGCATCCTCCTCTGACCAATTACCTAGATCAGATTCGGAATCTGATTCGAATTCTGACTCATATATGCTTGTTGTCTCCTCCTTATTATTATCAATGTCGATTGCCATGAACTCTTTGATCGTTCTAGATTCATCACCTGTGTGGGTGTCTGGCCTGATTATATTCTTGTGTGTTACCAACTGCACACATTCTTCACTGATTGCAGCGCACACTATGGGAAGACAGTGTATGCAACAACAGCATGTCACGAATATTCCCAATATTGCTACTAAGATTGCAAACAGTTTCCATCCCCAGGACCGCAACACTCCCCAGAACCAGGAGCTTATATTCAATTCCCAGCCTCCTTCAGGGGGGTGGAGATCCGAGCTTAACACATGCAATTTTCTTATCGCCTTGAAAATCGTGGGGGAGGAATCACTTACGAATACGCAACACGCTGATCCCACGATTTTGCAAACACCACCGCGATCAACTAAGATTATATCAAGGGCCATTCTATTTTGCAGTGACATTAATCTAATTCCCTTTTTATAATATGTCAGTTGTTCCCTTTATTGTTTCTTCTAATATTCTAGACAATCGTCTTATGTTATGCGAGTTTATCTCCTGGCCCCAAAATGGTACGAATGTTTTCGCTTTGTCTTCTGCAATGAACCCATCAACTTTATTCCAACGAGGTTGTGACCTAGCCAGCTTGGCAATATCCGCTGTGTTTGAAAGGAACACCCCAGGAAATAGGAATCCCAAATAACAAGTACCTCCCCAGTTTCTTGGTAACCAGGGATAGGCTTTTTCTCCACATATGAAATACACAGGATCTCCCACATATATTGGTTCAACTTCTTTATCAAGGAATGCTATATTATTACATCTAGTGAATGTCCCTACCTGAAAGGAGCCCTTCTTTCTTAAACAAAAATGGGACAGAACGTGGATTATAATTTACTGTATAGGAAGGGGGTTCCACATCCTTATTCCCCTGTGGGTTCATGTGGAATGTGATCACAGAAGTTTTATAAGGTACAGACAATCTATCCTGAGGCATTATTGCTGGTGTAATTAATCGTCTTTTATGGAACATGGAGCAACCCACCGGTTTCATAATCACTTCCTCGAATTCATTCATATTTGTTTTATCTAGTTGACCAGTTTCACTTTCGTTCCATTTCCCATAATATAGGGCACTTAGAGAGGCATAGCATGCAGAGGTTAATGGCAGGGGTTGTACATACCATCCTATTTCTTTGCCACCATGTTGCGGCAAATGGGCACAAACCCAACAATTATTTTTTCTTAGGATGGAATGTGTCATATTCATTATTAATAACATTGTATTGTTCCCATATCCTTCCCTATGTCTCTCTTCCATTGGAGACAATGTATATGAAATCACATGGACTGGGCTTTCTGTTGTCGAAATGTTCATAAATGGCAAAAGTACTTCAAGAGGGTGCATTTCCTCTAGGTACCATAACACTGTTATGGTCAACACTGGGGCTATTATACTCATTATGCACATTACTATAGTTAGACCCAGCATACAATTTGTTTTACCATGTCCTTTTTTCGTTTTCTTATGCACTACGTTTAACTCTCCAGCGGTATCGGTGCAGGAGGGGGCATTCGCTGATTGCGACATTCTTCTCTCGTCCTTCTTCTTCCGCTGTGGTTGTCGTGAATATATATATATATATATATATTTATTTTTTTTCCTGTGTTTCTCCGGACATTGAAACAGTTCAATTAATGTCTACAGTCTTTTATGCCAGTTGCTATCTGCCTTGATTACTTTTTCATTTAGCAAAGCCTCTGTGCATTTTGCACATTGCTCTATAGTTTCAGAGCAACGACCTTTGTTCCACGTGCGCCCCGCTTGTGCGCTCGGGTTCCTGACACATGGACTTAACACCGAGGAGTTGCATTTCATGAGCTGTCTAACTTGCACAACTCTTATGACACCCTCCTCTAGGCCTCCGGTTCCCACTTCATCTGAAAATAGGAAACAGATGCAGGAAATTCACAAAGAGATGAAAATGTGATCACTCCTTCTTTCTGCTCCGCAGGTTGTACCGATTTGCTCCTGGTACCGGGTGATCAACAAAATAGTGCGGATGCACTTCCAGTTTCAAGCTCTGAGTCAACCTGGGGCACAATGGCAGATGATGATGCGTGCCCAGGCGACAATGCAGGATGTGGCACAACAGGAGATGGTGGGTGCCACAGATGTATGCGCTCGATGTTCGCAAGCAGTGATGTGCAATCTGCTGGATAACGTTGAGGCACTCTTTGTCCTTCCACTCTTATGGCAATCTCATCATGCTCTGTGCTTCAATCAGGCAGCTTTCGTGGCACAGGACTGGCAATGGCATTTTTCGTTTCTGGAACCGTTGCTGTCTCTTTCTTGTCTTGAGTTGACGTGCCGAATGGCGATGGCACTTTCTTAGCACCTTGTGTCCATCCACACGTAGTGCTGTCTGCGTGGTTAAGAGAACTTCGTAGGGCCCACGCCACCTAGCTTTAATGCATGTCCTGGGCCCATATCGCATCGGTAATGCCTCCTGCACCTGCCATCGGTAATGCCTCCTGCACCTGCTGATGAATGAAACATTTGATTTTATTTTACTAACAAATTACAATAAATGCTGAGTACAAGGTCTTTAACCTTCGTCTTTCTCCTTGACTGTGTTGCGTACCACACATTCTTTTGTTTCCCCACCTTTTTTTTTATTTTAATGAGTGGAAGAGACCCAGTTCTGGTCCATACTAACATTCACATGTCCTACCCCAACCTAATTTTCTAAATGCACTTCCCGCTGGAGTGACTATTCCTTTTCCCATATTGTGCTGTATTGACAATATCCTGTTCACCCAACTACTCAATTCTGCATAGCCCTTAGCCCATCCCTGTATTTCGTCGGGAGTGCCCCCACCTGTATTTCTTTAACCATCATAATTCTATTATCTATTATGCAGGGCACTTCCTCCGATCGTACTATCAACATTTCTGTATTTAAATCAATGGTAGTTTGTTTCAATGTCTGCAAATGCGTTTCCTTCTCCCACATTACATGTCACTTTTTATGTGCCTCGCATTTCATTATTGCCACGTGTTTTGGAAACGTAAGTGCAGATAGTAATCGCACAATGAAAGGGCCATGTTGTATTCTAGCCCCATGCGATGTTAAGAACCCTCTCTCGGCCCATCATCGGCCAAAGTTATGGACTACGCCAAAGGCATACTGGCTATCAGTATAAATATTTACACTTAAGTTCTCTGAACTTTCACAGGCTCTTGTTAAGGCAATTATATCTGCTGCTTGGGCGGAGTTATAGGGAATTCTATTACTCTCCACAACACTTTTTTAATGTGGTGACAGCGTATGCAGCAGTTGATATGTCGTCAGGTAATTTAAAACAGGAGCCGTCACAAACTAGTTTCCCTTCTGATTTTTTTTTTAGGGTGTATTACTTATATCAATTCTCCCCTTCGTTTCTTCCTCTGTAACCATTAAACAATCGTGAGGAAGCAATTCAGTCCCATAAATGTTTTCTCCGGGTATGGGCATTAGTTCTGCTGAATTCAAAAGCGCTACACCTCATTATTTGGATGTGGGGCGCGAATAAGACAATTTCATATCTAGTCAATCTAGCAGAGGTGAGGTGTTGCGTTTGTGTTGTATTGAGTCGAACATCTATGGCATGTGGCACCATCAAAATTAAGTTGTGCCCCAATACCATTCATTCTGTTTGTTTAACTGACGCAGCAGCCGCTGAAACAGCTCGCAAACATTGGGGTAGTGCGCACGCTACAGGGTCCAGCGCAGAAGAAAAATAGCCGCACGGCCTATTTCTTCCAGCTTGTTCCTGTGTTAAAACAGATAACGCGCATCCTTCATTTCTCATGTATTAATAGCCTAAAAACCCTTCCATCATTCGGTGCGCTCAAAACTAGAGCAGAACTCTAAATGGTTTTTAGTGAATTAAATGCTTTCTGACATTCTTAATTCCACTACTAAATCACCACTGCATCCTTCTTCGTTAATCTCACCATCGCTTCCATAGCTAAAACGAAAGTCACAATTCACTTATCAACAATATAAAGCCATGCCTATCATAGCTCTCACATCTTTCTGTATCATTGGAATAGGCATACCAGAAATGCTTTTTATTTTGACAATACACGTGATTTCTTTACACTTACTTTATGGGCCTCTGCAGCAGCTAGATGAGTTAATAATAAAATAATACCTTTCGTCTGCCAACATTTTGTACTGCTCAATTTGCGGTAGCATTATTCCTCATCTTTTGTATTGTTTGTTTTCAAGCATTTCGCATCATTGATATTCACGGCCCAAATATAATTTGGCATTGTACTCAATTCTACTTTTCTTTTTACATGTTTTTAATCCTAAAATATTCTCTCTACAATACTCTGTTAACGGAAATAGACAATGTTCAGTAAAAGACCCTATTCTGCTTTACTGAAATAAACCCTCGTTCTGACCCCTATTCTGGGCTGCTCTACTGGGGTTACAACTACAGTGGTAACAACCCATAATCCGATGTGTAATCAACACTGTTATTGCAGTATGCACCTGTCTGAGTATCAACAATGTTCCCCCTTCCTTCTCTGTTTCCCATTTGTGCACCCTGCTCTTTTTCACTCCAAGTAGTTACATTGAACGCCTAGCCTCCATTTTGTGCTCCATTCCATTGATCATTCTGATGCTGCTGCATACAATTTCTGTTATGACCATTTGTTCCCCCGTGCCCTCTGCGAGACCTTCTCTGGCCATCTCTGCCTCTATTTTGTAAGTGCGGACATTGTGCTCGCCAATGTCCTTCCTCCCTGCAATATGCACATTGGTTTAATCCCAAAGGCCCTCTATACGTACTTGAATTTCCCCTGTTCCTGTCTTGTCCTGCTACCTGCTGAAGTAACATCCCTACTATCGATCGCAGGGCTTCTATTCTCATTTGCAAAGGATACTCATTACATATCTCATTTATTTCCCCTACCGAAGTGCTAGGGCTTGACATCCATCTCATTGTTTCCCGCACACACCTCTGCAATCTTTGTCTATCTCCTATCTGTCCCGGGGGCGGCAACGATCTCTGCATATATCGTCCTGCCGCTTTCTTTCTGCCTCCCTCAATATTCCTTCTCTTATTCTCCGGTCTGACAAATACTTCAGAATATTCTTCATCAAGCTCATTCTTTATTTCAAACAGTCTATCTACATGTTCTTTTATTTCCTCATCTCTCCCTCTACCATGGGCTAATGCATTTAAATCCAACAATCGTTGTGGTGGTAGCTTTCCAATCAACTTTTTCCATTCTCCCAATAAATATTCCCCCATGTATTCCAACAATACCTGTCTTTCATTGTTCCCTCTGAAGTCGTGCAGCAATGCCAGCGTAGACGCCTCATCATTGTCATCTATATACATTTCCGCCTGCATTTGTAGCCGACGCTTTCTTTCCTTGCTAATCGCTCTTACATTCATCTTGTTTAATTCCACTCATGGGAGGGGCAGTTGGAACAGTGGCCCTCTCTGGATCAGGAGGTGCGAAGGGATACGCCCGCTGAGGCTGTGATAATCGCGAAACACTCGGAGCTTGCTGGCTAGTGGGTAGTGCAGTGTCTGATGCAACCTGTGGCTGTGCTGGCATTGGGAGGGGCTGAGCAACGGGAGGGGGTTGAGCGACGGCTACTGACGTACTCTGTTTGGTTCCACCCCTCGGACCCTGTTTTGTTTCAGTCAAAATTTTGTTCGTTAGTTCGTCTCATGTGTGTAGCTCTCTTTTCGAATCTATTTTTCTCTCTGTTAATTCATCGCTCGTTTTGCCTTTCGCAAGCTATTTCTCCAGTCCTCCTCCTCCTTTTCCTCGGCCTGCTCTGTTTTTGACTCACGCCTGACGCATATTCCTCTCCACTTCTAAATCTAAGCATCGCTTCCCTCCTCCAGTCCCTAAGGATGTCAAGTGCCGCAGGGCGTGCTCTTTTACTCATCAACACCTTTTCCAGGTTATCTATACGTCCCATCTCAAAACTCCCATGGCTCGGCCACTGAAGGTCTGCCTGTTTTCTGGTTTGCTTATGCCAAGTCTCACACAACATTATCGCTCCCATATCATACTTTATGTACATCTCATAAGCCGACGTTCCTCCCGGGGGTGCTTCCTGGCCAGTTTTCAAAGATTGTTCACAGCAGCGGAAAAATCACACTAAAGTGGACAATACCCCAGGCATGTTTTAACCTTACTCTTGGCTAATCAAACTTACTCTGGGTGTTTGATTTTGCAAAATCAACTCTCAACCAATATCAGGATTACTTACGAATCGGGGCACGACTCACCTGATCAATCAATTTGTCTTCTTCAAGACACAATTCGTCCGTATACTGACGCAACCAATGACATTGTGTCTGCGTTTCTCGGCTCTGCCTCGTTTTCGGGACCCTCGCCCCCTTGTCCGCTGGGCAGGGACATTGATCAGGGATCAGCGGGGCGCAGATCTGCAAAAGGAGTCTCTCATCGCTTTCACAGGGGCCCCCGTAACCTCTCGATCCCGGCTCGATCGCTCCCATCCTCGCCATTCTTCCGCCTTCCTTATGTCACAACGTACATGATGTAACAAGTGGGGGAGGGTTCCTATTCGGGCACCATCTTGAAGGGGCCCCTGAGGGACCCTCGAATGTGGAAACAAGGCAAAGTCACCACACACGAATAGATACGCCAAACACAAGGTTCCGTTCCCAAAATCTAGGGTTTATTGCAATACAAAATAGTCCCAATTGGCCAAGTGGTCTCACGTCGCGTGACGTGTGTCTAAACAGACCTCAGGGGACGCAAGCCAGCAAATGACGTACATCAGTTACATATATACAAAAGGAGCACCTTACAATCAGCAATGACACAGTATGACACATTTGATACCACCCCCAATTCATTTCCCTTTGAATTAGAGGCGATGATTGACCAGTGTGACAAATATGACACCTTAGACCACCATATTTAGTAACAGGTTGCAATCTTCAGTTTTACAGACATCATTCTTTGTTTGCGAGAACACAGCGTTTCTGTTTCTCATATGCAAGCTGTGTGTAGGAGACTGGCGCATACCAGGCCTCCCAATCTCTAAGTTTCGATTCTCGCTCTGGAGGTCAGCCCGCTCTCCAAGGCCTCACTGGGCTCAGAAAGGGGGGCCGTAAAGAAGAACATAATTCAACTCTTTAAATGCTAGTTTTGTACATTGCTATTCTTTCAAGAGACTTGCTGGCATTCATGTACTGATTAAATGCCTTGCTCCCTGTCTTAAAGGATATATGAGGGAGGGAATTGGGCATTTCGGTCTGGCTCTCGAGTGTAATGTTTCAACATGTTTCGTAGCCTTGGACCATTGAAGCGAAATAATATCTACAGCAAAGCAGATTTTCATGAGGCAAAGAGGCAACGTTAAAGAGAACAGAGAGAAAACAAAATGGCGATTCTAGTCATCTTAAAATGGCCGCACTCTAGCTGGGCCAATAGCTACTTAATAACTAATGAGCATGTAAACTTAACGCTTTAAATGAGGCGGTTGGTCTTCGGCCAACCAATTACCTACATCTCCTTCCACTCAAGGGTTGTCCAGTTTTCCTGGACTGACAAAATAACAGTATTTTTTCTTTGAACACAAATGGCAAGCGCACTGGAATGGTTGGAGGAACATTTCCCCAATGATGAAATGAGTGAAGAAAACAGCTGTAATGGTAGAGAATTCATTTTTTAAAACAGAAAAAGTGATTTAATTTGTTGAAATATCACTATACATGGTTTTCTTTTTAACAGTACATAGTGGGAATGTGGAAACCAGGCCCGAATTACATGTGAGTGAACTTGAAAATGAGCACAGACAGCCCTTAACTCCAAATGCAAAAAAGGAACTGATGAACTTATCAGCAAAAATGGATGAACTAAATAATCATTTTATGCAGTTAATGACCTTTGTGAAAAATCATGTGAAGGAAAATGTTCGATATAACTGCCCGCCTTGTACCTTTGCCCATTGACCCTGTCCCAACCAATCATCCCCATGAAATTCCCTAAATGAAAGACGCTATGATGAAACCTCAATCCCTTACTCCCCTCATGAACATTGTGTAGAAAATCCCAACCCTCTCATATGTTTCCCATTCCAATTCCCCATCTCTTTCCTAATTGAATGTATGTTTTTGTTTTCAGTAAATATGTGTGTGTGTCTAGTGTTGCTGGGTTTTTTAAGCACATTTTTGAGTCTGCGGACTATGCGATTGTCCGGGCTGTCCGTATTCCAAATGGAGGTGCCCCCGGACACCGCGCTTGTCCGGGCATGTCTGGTGTGTTGTGTCGCACTTTTAATTAGTTTGGGGACTCCACCCCTGTCCTGCAGACACTAATGCGCATGCGCACTTGATCTCACTGTGCCCCCGAACACTGCGCCTGTCCCGGCATGTCTGCTCACATGTGTTGCACTTTTAATTAGTTTGGGGACTCTGCCCCTGTCCTGCAGACACTGCCACGCATGGGCACATGATCTCTCTGTGCCCCCGGACACTGTGCCTGTCAGGAAATGTATGCTCGCACGTGTCCGCAGGACAGCTGTCATGTCCCCGGACAGTTTAAAACTGCATTTTTGGCCAAACTAGGGTGTTTCAAGCTGAACCTTTACCCTTGAAGAGCTCCTAGACCATGTCTTAGTTGGTCTAGCAACTTATTATTAATTTTTAAGCACCATTTCTGGCTCAGTAGTCCGCCGACAGTTGTGCCATTCTCAATCTGGTTGTCCAGGAGAGAGTACCTGCTGTTTTTTTGTGTTTCTCGGAGACCACAATGGCATCTACTATGGCCACTGCAGCTCCCCCACCACCACCATCTAGAGGGCCTGCTGGAGAGGGGAACAGGCCTGGTGATACAGAAGTGGATCAAGAGGAAGATGAAGATGAGGTACTGGAGGTACTGGAAGTCCCTCTCACCAGCTCTCGTTGCGAATCCTGGTTGTGGCAGATTTGTACCACCGTTGAGGGTGTACCAAAGCCTTAGGCAGATAAGGTTCGATGAACTGAAAGCAAGGTTGTACTCAGTCACAGAAAACCAGGTCTGTACTCCTACGGGACCACCTCCATGAGGCACCACCCCAGGTACAATGACACAGGAGCAGTGTGAAAGGTCATACATTTCGAAGGGACAACTAGGCTGATGCCCACTACCTCATCCTCATAATCTGCTTCTGTCACCACAAAGACAGAGGATCCCAGCCAAAGCCTCATAGGCCATCCATAACATAGTCGACCCTTACCTTTCGAGGTGACAGTGCTGTGCATGTACTGTGACACAGCACTCAGTATGGGGGAGCAGATCCAGAGTACTTTCGAGGCCTCAGTCAAGGAGCTCAAGAAACACTTTCCCCTACCTGATTAAGGGACACCCATCATCTTCCTCTCTCCACCTGCCCCTTCATTCCTGTGGTTGGTGCACATTCCCTGTCTGCCCTACCCTCCCTTGTCTCTCCTGCAATAAAACAAGGCAAAAAAAATATAAAACACAAAAAACACAAACAATTGTTCCTTTTGGGACCACCTTTCAGAGTTGAGAATTAGAAATACCCAAACGAGTTACAGGCCCTGTGGAGTCCGTGGACAGCATGGTAGTCCGCGGACATCAAAAAATATGTGTGGTGGTGGTATCAAAAATATTTACCTCTTTTGCGTGGGGAAGTGGTGGCTCTGAAAAGAACATTCTATTAAACTGAACTCTTTCTTTAAACTTGCAAAAACGTAGGCATTTTGTTTTCCCTGTGTTTCCATGTTTTTTTTGTGCCTACTGGAAAAAGCTTTCTATATTTACATACACTGCTTCAAAGCATTTTTAATGTTTTGCAGAATAAGGTGTACAGCATCGGTAAGATGTAGTCCATCGCTGCGGAAAATATTAGCAATGTCAAATTGTATATTTTCAATATGAAAAAGGTCTCATGCCAACATCTCCCAAAAGTGCACACACAGCCTTATTGACATTGCACCTCATTTTCTCCAATTGCGGACCAATTGAACTTGAGTGCATCCACATCTGTCTCTGGGGAATGCGAGAAAAAATCAGTCTAGAATTCGGGAACATTTCCTTCAATTTGCCAAATGTATCCTTCATTACAAACTGCAGTGAAATTCCAGTGACATACCCTAAACTGTTCCCTCCACAATGAACAATGATAATGTCTGGATGTTGCAGTGTGACCATATTTACACACTTCATGCTGCGCACTCCACACCATTGCACATGAACATCATCAAATCCAAGATTTTCAGCCCCTCCACAGTGCTCTGCATACACCTTCAGCCAATGGATCCATGAGTCCCCCAAAATTGATACACTCTGCCTCTTGAAAAACATAGCCATAGCCATCTGCAGTGCCCTTAGCAAACACAACTTCTGTCAGAGTCTTTCCTTGTGCACCACACCCAGGAAACCTGATTGGCTAATCCCCTGGGCTGCACAGTCCCATTTACATTCCTGGCATCCTCAAAAGACCCAGATGTGGCCCGTGAAGGGATTGGGGAGAGAAATTAAACACACTGGGCCTCATCATGAGTTGGACAGTAGCCCTTAAATGTGGCGGTAACACTATTACTGCTGAATTTAAGGTTCTGCCCAATCACAAGTCTGACAGCATTTACCCCCAGCTTTGAGCTGGAGTTAAATGTGCCAACTTAACACCCATTTTTGGGTGCAATTATCACTGCACAATTAGCACGCTAATTGCGCTGAAAATGCCCCATTGGGTCCAATGGACTCAACGGGGTATGCAGAATACGCATTACTGCCCAACCCTTGACCATTCAAAAATGAACATACCCCTTTGTTCACAAGGTGCCTTCCTGAGCCTTGTTGGGGACAAAACACATTTGTGCATCTCTACAGTGCCCTAGGAGGTATGTGTGAAAATATTATCTTTCCACATAGAAATAGTTCCATTAGTGCTTTCAGAATATGTTTCAAGGCAGTCTGCAAAGGTATTGCACTGATGTAGACCAAACTATGTCCTCCACAATGGACCACAATGATATCTGGACATTGGAAATGAGACTTTTTTTGCAATGTGCAAAGTCTCCCAGTTTTGGCCAGGCACACCATACCATGAAAATTCCACTCCATCAAATCCAATGTTATCAGACATGCCACACATTTATGAGTACCTTTTCAAATTCACCATCCAAGACTCTCCCACCATCCACACAGTAAGCCTTCTCATCTCAACAACCACAGCCATCTTCCCTACACACAGCAATGAAAAGAACTGCTACCCTCGATTCCTATAAACCACAACCATAACACATCATTGGCTAATCCCCACAGTCCCCTTTCCATGCCAGGCATCATTAAAAGACCTGGATGTGGCACACCCTGTTCGCGGACTACCGCGATATCCGCAGACCCTGTAACACAGAGCAGCCCTTCTTCCCTTTCCACTTTAATCTTTGAAGCACTCCCTCATTGGCTACTTTTAAGCTGTCACACACCCATCCATCAATCACATCACAAATTCTACATCTAACTCTGTCATCTTAGTTCAACACTTGAAATGTACTGTTGTACTCTCAGAGTACATGTCTCCTGTTACACATAAGCACCTGCATCAAAAATTAAAACAATCTCCAAGATTTCTATTTGTGGATTCAACCACAGCTGCATCTATCAACACAAAGTACAGGTATGCTTGTATTTTTAAAATTACATTTCCAACTCTTTTACAAATGCATATAAATAGGGTTCCTGCCACATACCCTGCATCGACCCAGTCAATGAAGATACTCTCTTTTATCCCACCTCTTGACATCAGGAGGTTACTGACAATGGTGTGTGGTTGCAAAGTTTGCTTTTAATGAGCATTGCCATAACAGTTTGCAATTTCAGCAGCACTGTCTGTGTCTTTTTTGTGAAAGAAAAGAAAACCACATTTAAAACATTTCTACAGCATGTTTAAATGACAGATCCTATGTGAAAGTTCATTTTATTGACAGTACATGCATACTTTCCTTTATGATCCATAATAATCTATCAAGTATTATTTTTTAATTTCATTCTGTCATTTCAATACCACTTCTTCCACTAATAAAGTTACACTACAACTCCCACAATGCACAGTCAAAATGAAAACTGCATGTATGATAATAAAGCATGGCATTTACATGGAATAACAAATGGCAACATGCAATGCGTTTAAACATATTTATTTCAGCACCAGTTCAAGTCAAACTAATAAATGCATGTATACATGTACAACAGTACTGAGTGTGATTTAAAAAAAAATTGAAAGAAAATGAAAGCGATTTGTTCAACATTGTAAAATTACCCTGTGTGCAATTTTATTAACTTTGAGGACCATGAATACTTGCTAACATTCCCCTTTCTAAACTGTAGGTGCTTATTGGCGCCTTGATTTTTTGCTGCAATCTGGGACTTGTAGTACACCATTTCTAATGCACAAAATGCAACCACAACTTCCACAACACAAACCAAAGAACCATTATTTAATAAGCAACTACACATTGGAATGCATCACATTCGCAAGTAAGCATGTACTGACAATATATTAAACCTATATGGTCCCTTGTGGGGGATAACATGAGGTAAGATAGTGCAATTGCAGTACATTAGGTAAAAGTAAATAGACTGGACTGTTAGTGAGTGCAAATGTTGTGACACAGAAAAAGGTCTACACAACTGTGTTTTCGGCCTCTGAGCTGTTCTTGTGTGGCTGTAACTTGATCGGCCTTCATCAGGATGGAGAAGATTGATATATGGAAAGATCCTATGTAATCTGTCAAAATAATGGACAGAAAGGGAAGTCAGGAGTGTGTGGGGTTCCGAGTGGTTAAAAACAATTTCAAACTCATCAAATGCTGGCCTCTTGGAGAGACTATGTAAATTACGGATTTTACCGTAATGTGTTGCACGATCGCTAACAAATCTGAATGTCCAAGCTCTTAACAGCGCTTAAAATGTAGCCGGAGCTCTTGAATAGTCGGGACTGAGGGTCAGGATTAGTAGTAGTGGTTCAAACACTGGACTGGGAGAAAGGCTGACACATTGTTAAGACGCCACTCTGCACGGGTGATCAGTACCAAGCTACCAAGCCAGCCCCATCAAACGCCACTCTGCACTATCTTACCTCATGTTATCCCTCACAAGGGAACATGGAGATTGCAATTGCTGATAAACTCGTCCAAAAGAAGTCATTTTGGCACATGTATTTGTATACTGTTTTATGTACGTTGTATATATTTTATTGAATGTCCTATGTTCCTTCCCTATGTATATGAAACACATGCTCTGATGCATTAAAATTGAATCACATGCAGTAGTCATTGCCACTATTTGCTCGTTTATTGACTGCCAGGTTTAGTGTTTCTTCTCTGTGTGGGTTCCTATGACCTTGCTCAATTGTGTATATAGATGTTCGCCCACCTGGGTAGAGCAGGGACATAACCAGGCACTCTTTCTTATAAATTAAGTCCTGCTACACAACTACTTCAAAAGATAAAAGACAAAGATGAAGTTTTGCAGTCAAGTATTACAAATCTCTTGGCAAACATGCATGGTACACAATAATACTGGTTCCGACATCACGCTGATGTATGTATATGCTAATGAACCTCAGCCCACCCACATGGTTTGTTACTTTAAGTTGTGCAGAATATGCATGGGATGACTTGCATGAGTTCTTACGCATAGCAAACCAGAATAAAGAAGGAATAGACATGAAAACACCAGGAGAACTCTGTACTCTTGATGATGTAAATGTATCAAGATACTTTCACCACCACTTTATTGCCATGCTGCACTTTATCTGTAATAAAAATATCCCTCCCCTCAGAGAAGTGGAACATGTCTTTTGGAGAAAAGAATATTAATCCAGAGGCACACCACACATCCACATGCTTTTGTGGATAAAAGATGCTCCTAAATTTGGTCATAACAGTGAGGACACTGTTTTACAGTTTATTTACAAATACATATCCTGCGCCATCCCTTTAGAAACTACAAATACTGAGCTACATACACACATTTTACGCTTCCAAAAACAGTGTGGCAAATACTGCTGACACAGATATAAAAACAAAGGTAAATACTACACCAAATGCTGCTTTGGTTTCCCTAGACCAGTTTCAGCAAAAGGACAAGTAAACAACTTGATGTCTTCTGTTAGACACATCGCATAAAAATATATACAGCATTAAAAGTAATGAAGCTTCAAAGTACATCAAAGTACATCAATGATTATAATGCAATCATTGCCCTTTTGTGATTTGCAAACATAGATATACAATATATTGCAGACAATTCCACTGCTGTTGCAAGATATTTCAAAGCCTATCTAACCAAAGCTAAGAAAACAGAGCTAAAAGACCTCTGGGATGACATATCATCTTACAAAACACTATCACAAAAATGCTACTGCTTTGGCATAACAATGCTGTCCCATAGAGAATGTGGATGCTACGAGCTGGAAAATCTGAACAAATAGTCTGACTAAGCCTTGGTGCTGCTCCATCCAAAGAAAGAATGCTGAAATCCAAGACATAGAAACAATAGCCAGAAATGATCCCAACAGACAAAACATTTTAGAAAACAATTTTTTAGACACATACTACCCAAACAGAAGTACTGCTTTTGAAAACATGTGCCTGTACCACATAGCCCAAAATATCTCCTATGAAAATAATGTGAAACCAGATTTAAAATGTGGAAAATACATGGTCTCAGCTTGTGAAGGAAGCCTCGTCAAACTTACGAAACCCAGCCTGATAAATCATATAAAGTTATCATTTAAAACTCCTCAACATAGAGAAGTTTACTACATGGCCCTACTGCAATATTTTAAACCATGTAGAAAATAAGAGGATTTATTAGGTAACCATGACTCATTTGAACTTGCATTCAATGCAAATGAAAGCAGTATACCAAATGTCAATTTCAAGCAATACAAAAACATGTTGGTCAATGAATGCCAATAAGAGGAAGAAGTTCAAGCACAACTAAATGAAGACACTCCAGAGGGTAGTCAACCTTCTCTTAGGAAGCCAAGAACCTCTTGGAGAGCCACTCATTCTAAATGAAGCAGAAATAGCCACGACTGAAGTAGAATACACCATGTATCAATAAAAACAATCAGATGAAAACTTGTCAGTGCTGAAATCAGAGCTAAATGATGAGCAACTTAGCATGTAACTAGAAGTGACTAAATAAATTGAACATGGTTTGAAGCATGAAAGTAAAACTTGTAGCTGTCAACATTATAAACCTCTACTCCTCTATGTAAGTGGTGAAGCTGGTTCTGGAAAAATAATCTTAATTACAATCATCAGCAAATTCCTCCAAAACTTAACAAACAGAAACCTTTCAGCTGTTGTAACAACCTCCACAGGTTTAGCTGCCTACAACATAGGAGGTGCTACTTTACACTGACTACTGCTCCTTCCAGTAGAACACCAAAACAAGTTATTGTAGTACAAACTATCAGTAGAATCTGCTACTGAAATATGTAGAATCCGGAAATACATGAAAATGTTCCTAATAGAGGAGGTAAGCAATGTTGGATTTAATTCACCTCAGATTGCAAGAAGTCCTTAAAACAGACTACAAAGAACTCTTTGGAGGAAAACACGTTATTTTTTTTGGAGATCTACAATTAACACCAGTGAAAGGTGAACCTATTTTTAAAACCTTAAGACAAAAACAGTGCTGCAACACACTGTGCAGCATATGAAATGTAAATCTCTGGCAACATTTCCAATGCAGCAAACTCACTTAAAACATTCATCAGTCTGCAGACCTCACCTATGCTAACATTTTAAAAAGCATTAGAACTGGTCTTCTTTATAAAGAAGCACAATGCATCTTATATATTAGACTCACCCATGATCTACATGGGTGTAACACATCTGCTTCTGATGTTATGGAACAATAAGCACAAAAACATGTAAAATGTATGTCTTCAATGCCAACACTAGAACTCAGTTCAATGAGACAATGTTAACCTTGATGTGGAGCAAGGTTTAGTCAATGGAGCAATTGGTACAATTGTTGGCTTCCAGATGTATCCACATGACAGCAACATTCAGTTTGTCAACATCCACTTTGACAAACTTTCAGAAGTTAAAAGGATAGGGATAGGATGCTCAACAGCACGATTCCTTCTTTTCAAGGACATGTATTTACACAGAGAACAATTCTCTCTGTCTCTTGCATGTGCAGTCACTATTCATGCAAGATCTAACCCTAGATCAGGCATTTATTGACATTGGCAGCAAAGTCTGTAAAGAAGGTATGATTTATGTAGCACTTTCACGTCTATGTATACTCAAAGGACTATTTCTAGTCAAGTTTGATGCAAACAAAGTCAAGGCTGACATTCTTTGCATCCTAGAGTACAACAGACTACTTATATTCTACACGCCCCATCTAGATATGTACCCTGTTCCTCAACAAGGTAACATTTTAAAAAGAAAATGAAAGCGAACAGAACTTATTAGAGATCTCCCAATAATACCACCAAAAAAAGAAAAAACAACTGCTACTCCATCAAGCAGGACAACCACAAAACTATCTAGTACAAACACAACTGCACATCCATCAGCAGAAATAAAGAGAAAAATTTCTTCTAAAAAACAAACAAGTGGAGGTCCAGCAAATGACACAGAGACAGAGCTTGCTGGTCCATTTACATTTTCCAACACAACCGGTGTACATTGCTATGCAAATGTAGCAATCAATCTTCTGTTCCAATTGCCACCAATTGTTCAAAACATTTACTTGACCAGTTGGGTTTGAAAATGATCGTCCTTCATAGAAATGCCACAAATAATCCTGACAATACTTACTGTGTCTCAGGAATAAGGCATGAATTGGACTACTTTGCAAGAATGTCATAATTCACCATGAACACACAGGAAGATCCACAAGAGTGTCTAATGTACTTGCTGCAAGTACTGGAAACCAAAACATACCTATAAATGAAATCTTACAGATTTCATACACTGGAAACATACATGCAGTCTCTGCAACCATGTTTCACAAGATCACATCCCTAATGAACGATTTGTGTATGTATCTATACCAAATTGTGAATCCATTCCATCAGCTGGTGCAAAATGCAAATCATGCCATATTATGCACTTTTTGCAATTAAGACAATCATTCCACCTTGCACATAAACTCACATAGCCAATATCTGATACTAATGATTTTAAGGTACAATGCAGTTGTTACCAAAAACAACTGCAAGTTTACTAGCTTCACACACAGGTAAGTATCTCTTGGCAAGAAAACCTTCACATCAGTAGGCATAATCTACCACACTGGTGCCACAACCACTGCAGGTCACTATACTGCATACAGTGGTTGGTTTTAATGCAAACACACTTCTGTTACTCTAAAACAGCAATCCTAACACATGCCTACTTAATATTCCTATCAACAGTTAGTGCACTTTAAACATTCCCTTAAGTACTCAACACTTCAAACAAACATACTGTGAAAGTTAAACTCACATAAATGTAGTTGTTATTTTATGCTGTATAGATTTTCTTTCCCAATGACCCAATGATTATGCTAACAGAAACAACAACTATGCAGAACAAACAGTAATGTTGTTTCAATTATAGTACTTAGAATGTACTGATTATGAGGGTCTACAATGTTTTGTCACTGGCATGTAGAACTATCAACAGTTAGAATATGCTAACTGGTATCTAACTGCATCCATAGTACTGCAATGCTACCTTTGAATATCAAAATAGTTAGAATATGCTAACAGGTATCGAACTGCTTCAAAAAATACCCTTCAGAACTATAACACTTGTTGGAATACGCCAACTGGTATCTAACTGCATCCAAAATACTGCAATGCTACTTTTGAATAGCAAAATAGTTAGAATATGCCAACAGGAATCAACCGCTTCAAATAATACCTTTCAGAACTATAAAACTATTAACAGAATATGCCAACTGGTATGTAACTACATCTATAGTGCTGCAATGTTGCTTTTGAAATGCAAAACAGTTTCAATTCTCCAACAGATGTCTAAGTACTTCAAAATACCTTTAGAAAGAGAGTACAACAGTACTTTTGAAAAGCAAAACAGTTACAATACACCAACAGGTATCTAACTTCTTCAAAAACACCCTTCATTGCACTTCATGGCACATGCACCATTGCAATTCTTTCTACTGCAACACTGCTTGTAACAACAAATACACTTATTTGTGCACTTTAACCACTCCCTTAAGTACTGCACACTTCAAACACACATACTGTGAAACATAAGCTCACAAAAATGTAGTAGGTTGTTTTTTAATCCTGTATGGATTTGTTTTCAAAATTATTCAATGATTATGCAAACAAAAACAGCAACAGTGCAGAACAAACAGTGATGTTGTTTCAAACATAATACATAGAATGTACTCATTATGAGGGCCTAAAAAGTACATGAATATGTGAGATTGTTTGCAATGAGACATTGTAAACTATCCTGCCTACCATATTATACTGTGTTTTTCTCACAGAGAAAGAAGCAATGATTTTTTCTTCATTACCATGTACAACAAACTCAACCTGTACCCCAATGTGCACTTCAATTGTATTATGTCACCATGTTACAAATACTGTATACTGCCCACACACTGTCTATAATTACTATACACATATTATTATAATGGTTGTATCCAGTAGCCAGATTCAATTTCTGTAGAAATATTATTATAATGGTTGTGGCCAGTGGCAGGATTCTTGGGTGTATGGCCGTATTATGCTGTGGTGGTTGTGGCCAGTGGCTAGATTCTTGAGTGCATGGCCATGCGCCCAAGAATCTATCCACTGGCCACAACCACCACAGCATAATACGGCCATGCACCCAAGAATCTCGCCACTGGCCACAACCACCACACCACAACTCGCCCTGAACCTCCCAATTCAAATGACGTTTGCACACATCTAAAAGGACCACAAACTCTAACTTTCACCTATGAAAATATCCCCTTATCATCTAAATTCTACTCCCCTACCCTGACCAAGCCATCTTGCAGTCACAAAATAACTTAAAATGTGTTTCTCAAGCTGTCCGCCCAAGCCCTCTTTCAGTCACAAAATAACTGAAGCTGTCTGCCCAAACCCTCTTTCAGTCACCAAATGACCCCAAATGTGTATCTCAAGCTGTTCAGCTAAGACTCTGCCTGTGAACTACTGAGGTGTCCTCAGACTACCACGCCACCCGTACGCTCTTCTTCCACCTAAACAAATAGCCCCATATCATATTTTTTCCACTCCCGCACCCTTCCCAGCCCCTCTTTCCAACACTAAATGACCCAAAATGTGTTCTCCAGACTTTTTCCCCACCGCTCCATCCGTGGTCAGTTGCGGCTGTCCGTGGATCCAACATGGCGGGCATTTAGGAAAATATGGTGCACCTCATACTTTTCACCACCCAATCAGCCGGCCTGTCTGATGTCCATGGATTTCCCCTGGACCAACCGGAGTCCCGTCCATGTAGTGAACAGAGAAATGAGTCTGCGGCCCAAACTCAGATATCACAATTTCTTTGTTGCCTGCTTTTGGGACATTTTAAAAGTAACTACTGGATGGATATACACAAATGTACAAACACATACTTTCTGGACCAACCCACCGCTCCAAGCGCAAATTTGGTGAAAATCCGCCCATCGGTTTGGTCTGTAGACGTGAGCAAACAATTATTTTCCATTGCATCTATGGAAAAAAAACAGAAATTTTGGGACCCCCCTATAACTTTGCCCCCCTGATGAACCCTCACCAAACTTTGCAGTATCAATCTGATAGAGGCCCTGTAAAATGTATATATCTATATATTCAGTAAAAAAACTTTGTTAAAGGGATGTTATGGTTCCAAATAAAACCGAAAACCCCTGAAATAAGCCAGTTATGGTAAGCTAAGCAACCACAACTTGCGCCAACACCGTGCACTGCTAAGACTAACACCCAGGACATCAAAGATGACATCACAAATGTCATTGCATAAGAGGATGAAGAGAATGAGGTTGAGGAACTGCCTACTACCAGCACTCGCCGGGAGTCTTGGGTGTGGCTGTTGTTTACCGTTCATGGTAACGTATCAAAAGCACTTGCGAACAAGGTCACCTGCAACCAGTGCAAAATGGCGCTGAGTCGTGGGAGACGTGCTTTGTACAGCTTTGGTATGACATCCATGAAGCAACACCTAACGTCGTTCCACAGTGCGGACATTCGCAAGGTTGTACATTGTGATAAATATAGTAGGTTGAGTTCCTCTACAGCATCCTCCATTTCCGCTCCTCTCACCACGAGAGATACTCCTGTAGTAGAGCACATCCCTCCAGCTGCTTCACAGGCCCTCCGCAATGCTGTTGACCCTTACCTTTCGAGGGTCACAATATTGTGTATGTACTGCGATGCAGTACTCTGCAGGGGGGAGAGTCTTCGAAGTGCTTTTGGGACTACGGTCACGGAGCACCAGAAGACCTGCTACCTATCTAAGTAAGGCCACCCTACATCTTCCTCTCTCCACCTGCCCTTTCTTATCCCCGTGGTTGGTGTCCCTTCCTTACCCTCCTTTCCCCTCCTCTCCTAGTGTGTCGTATGTAAAAAAACAAAAAGAAAAAAACAACAAAAATCCCCAAAAAAAGGCTCTTGCCGCCTTTCACAGTTTAAAAATAGAAGTGACAAATAAACTGTGCAGGGCTCTGTGCATTTTTTGGACGTCCGTGGACAGTCCTAGGACATATAACATTTAGGGTGCTGCCCTAGCAAAACCAATGCACTTTTCTCTGGTAGGAAGCGGTGGCTCTGAAAAGATCCTTTTGGTGGTGTTTTTGTGTGTTTGAAAATCTTGAAATCATCTACTGCAAAATAGATTACTATAATTCCAAAAAAGTTTGCAATGCATTTTGCACATTTCTCAGAAAAATCTGATTGCCTGCATAAGTAAGATGGACTCCATCTCTGTGAAAAATGTATGTGCTACGAAACGTAATATTTTCATTGTGAAAAGAGGACATGCCAACTTCTCTTAGAAAGGCAAAAACAGCCTTATTGACATTGCGCCTCGCTTTCTCCATTTGTGGATCAAATAAAGAAGAACGCAGCCACATTTGTCTTTGTGCAATACGAGAAAAAATTACTTGGGAATTTGGAAACATGTCCATGACCTTCTCAAGTCCTTTTTTCATTGCAAATTGCAAAGAAATTCCAGACACATGTCCTAAACTGTTCCCTCCACAATGAATTATAATTATGTCTGGATAAGGCTCTGTCTCTAAAGTAGCACAGAGAGGTACCAAGTCCAGCCACTTCATTCCATGCACTCCATGCCAGTGCACTTCCACATGAGGAAATCCAAGATCTGCAGATACTCCACAGCTTTCTGCATGCACCTCCAACCAATGTATCCATGAGTCTCCCAAAATCCAGATAATCTGTTTTCGGAAACACACAGCCATAGCTATCTGTTCTTCTCTCAGGAAAAAGACATTGGGCCTCATTAGGACCCAGGCGGTAAGGGGTTTACGGCGGCGTAAACAGCGCCGACCCTTACCGCCTGATTCCGAGGTCCCTTAGCGCCATGGAGGTTTTAACACCTGCTTTTAGCAGGTGTTAAAATCCATGGCGCTAAGGGATCTTGTTGTTAATTATGCCACCGTAATTTACGGTGGCGTAATTAACGCCTTCCCCACTCCCATTATGCCCTATGGGGCAAAAATGGGAATGGGGAAGGGTAAATGGGTTAATGGGGACTTACCGCCCCACTTACCTCGGAATGGGGCGGTAAGTCCGCCAACCACCATGGCGTAAACGTAGTTTACGCCATGGTGGTAAAGGTACGACCCAGGCGGTAACTTACCGCCTGGGTCGTAATGAGGCCCATTATGTCAAAATCTCTCCTTACACAACACACCCAGTAAACTTTACTGACCAATCTGTACCTCCGCTCATTCTTATTTGCATGCCTCTCCACCACAAAATTCCTGTATGTAATAAGCGCTGTCCACAGACTACGGCCATGTCCACGGACATATCAAAAATCTGGCAGTGGTGAATATACATTTAAATAGTGTGCCCCATTTGCCCTTTGGGGTGGGCTCTGAAAAGAGCCGTTTTTTTGTTTTTTTTGCAGATGCCTGACAGATACATGTATTTTCTTTGGGTTTTTTTCTTCTTACTTTACAACTAAAATCTTCACATAACCTTCTCCAAAGCAACCCTTACATTCCAAAACAGCATGGCATTTCCCAAAAAAGATAAAGAAATGCCATCTTATTCAAAATAAACAACATTACGTGAATCAATATTCTCATTATTGCAGAAAAACATACCAGCTCTAAGCATGAAAGCACACATGCCTTGATTGATTGCACAGAGAGAAAAATAGAACTATTGTCCAATATTGCCCTAGGTAGTAATCCAGAAAAAATTACTTTCGCATTTGGAAAGATGTTCATTACTGCTTGAACCAACTGTTCCAAATCTGCCAACAAAGTAGGGGCACTGATGTAGCCCAAATGGAAAGCACCATAGTGCAAAACTACCAGATGGGGGCTGTTCATCCTGCGCATATCTTCACAAACTTGCAGAATTCCCTCTACATTGCAATCAGGCACAGGGCTCCACACCACCTCCACTCCTTTAACATTGAAATTGTTTGCCACCTGCCTGCATTGAGCATAGTGCTGTAAACCATGGACAAACGTATCTCTGAGCACCAACAACCTGACTTTCTCCACCTCTGCCATCTTCTCTACACACACTCTCTTCTTACACAAATCCACAACGTCAACATCTGATTGGCTGATCCCTACAGTCCCCTTTCCATACTGGATTTTCTGGAAAACACCGGATGTGGCATGCCCTACCCGCGTACAGCTGCGGTGTCCGTGCAGCACGTAACTCTTAGCCAGCCCTTCTACCCTTTCCACATCACTCTCACTGCCATTCCCTCATTGGATACAGCTAAGCAGTCACACAACCATCCACCAATCACATCCAAGACCTCTACATCTAACCCCATCATCAGAGTTCCGCACTTCTAATGTACTGTTGATCACTCTGAGCACAAGTCTCATATCATTGGAAAGCACCTACTACAAAAACTACTCTACAAGTCTCCAAGATTTCTACTTACAGCTGCATTTATATCCACATGCATGAATACAAACTACAGGTATGCATATTTTATTCACAGTACATGTACAAGTGTTATGAATCCATATAAACAGAGTAATGCCACTAAACCTGCATAGCCTATACATATATGCCAACCCTCCCTCCAGATTTAAGCGCGAGACTCCCGATTTTTTATTGAAAAATCGCACTATTTTTTACTGTCTCCTGCCTAAATTAATGCTAAACCCAATGCAATCCTATGAGAAAAATAAATGTTCCCGATTGCTGTGGTGAAATCTCCCTCTCAGGTGCTCCCAATTGTTGGCATGTCTGCCGATAAAATGAACTGTTTCCCATCTTCTATAATCAACTGTCACTTTCGAACCTGTCTGCTATCTAAAACACACCTTTGAAAAACCAAGTGAATTTCATGCACTTAAAATTCTACTCATTTGCAAAGCATGTTGAACTAACATATTGTAAATAAAATATAAAGGCTGCACATAGTCAAATGAAATGCATGCATACACTATGTTCAGATATCAAACAAGAATACTACCACAAAAACATAAAAATCAACGTCTACATTAACATCAGTGTTATAAACACACAAAATTACTAACTTCTTTCTTTTACAATTGCAGAGAGGACCACTCTCCTGAAAACCAGCAGCATCTGAACTACAAAAAACATATCCGAAGAGACTTGCACAAAAAAAGAGTAAGTACAATACTACCTTAATATTCTTACTGTTCCTCAAACAAACTGTGTGGTTCATTCATGTAATTTGCGCACCAAAAAAAACAGCAATTTCTGAACCATTCTGCCCACAAATCCCCATTTATTAAACAAAGATTAGAAGGCAGAATGGCACACAAATCTGCGTTTTTTTGGAACACAAATAACATACTCAACCCTTAGAATGTTAGTACTACAAAACAAATAACTGTTTTCATTTAATACCATTAGATTTTCTATTAATGCTTCTCCTCACCACTAGCTCACTTTCTACTCTCATCTGAACTGCAGTTTAGTAACACACAAATAGAATAGCCTTCCCAACTAATTGTAACTGCCCAATGCACAATCACACTCCACCACATACATCTTTCCCATCATACTTAGACACTCATGCACACAGTACACATACATTGCAGAACGGCCCTACCCATACCTTCGTCTTTGTTTCAACAGACCCCAAAGAATGCCTACTAAAAAGCAAGTCTGTATAAAGCAACGCAAAAATAGAGCAAATGAAAATAAAAGTGTCCCAAATAGGCATCCATCTGTACCAGAGTTTGTACAAAACATTCAAACAAAACAGCTAATACAGTCATTTAGCGAAACAAAACAAGCTTCCAGTACAGAAACTTTGCCTCCTCTATCAAAATGTAAAACTAAACAAAAAATGATTAACAAGATTTCAGCTACCACTACTACTAAAACTGTTCCTATAAATCTTGATATACTAGCAAGTAACCATACCAAAAAAAGTATTTTAGCAAAAATGTCCTGCTACAAAATCCTTCAGAATCTTATAAAAACTGGAGACAAATCATGCACAACCCTTCAAACCTACCGTAGAAAATGTATTTTAGAAGCTTTAATAGAAAGTTATTCATTTTAGTGTTAAACAGAATGAAAGCACTAACAAAACTAACTACTAAATGACAAAAGAAACTTCTCTATAAACGGAATGTCAACAAAAATAACTTCTTAACTATCTGTGGAGGTGAATGGAGTCACACCACGAGCAAAGAACCATATTTTAATGAAGAAGCATACAAACAAAACCAAACAAACTCAATTGCCATCCATAGCAGTGGACGAGGTTATGAAAAAATGTATAATACCATAATGGAACAAGAAATACTGCTTACAAAAATATCCCCAGAAAACTCTGAATTACCTCTCCATTTGACTGAACTAGAACGTCCAGCATACAAATGGCCATACACGTCAATGTGTAACATTCCCATCAAATCTTTACGCCAGTTCCTCAATCAGTATGTGAAAGGCAAAGACAAATATGGATAGCTGTCCAGTGCGCAAATACACAGGACTATAAGGACATTCATTAGCCTGCATTTCAGGACCTATTTGCAAAAGCGCCTTGCATCATATCAAAATGATATCAACACATCATTCAACTATAAGAAATCTAGTCTATAAACTGCACTATGCTAAAAGTCCCGCTTTAGCACTAGCCCAATTAAATAACACTGTTCTACATGGTGCACCCAAAGACCTACTCGAAGAAATCGACCATATCCAGAGAAAATATTTTGGAAGTGAAAGCCACTTACAAAATGCAATAGCTTTACAACAGACTAGCAACAATTCTGCACATAGCAACCTTCTTCTACACACATACAAAAAAGAAATACTAACATTTAAAAGTACATCCACTGAAGTACGAAACCATGTGTGTGTGTGTTGCCGCAGAACTTTTTATAAAAGTAACACAAAACTATAGACGTAAGATACAAAATAGAAGAATATGGGCCTCATTACGACCCAGGTGTTAAGGGTTAACGCCGTTGTTAACCCTTAACGCCTATTCTGATTTTAACGGCTGCTCTTAGCAGCCGTTAAAATCCATGGCGCTAACCTGCCATGATGCTAATTACACCACCGTAATTTACGGTGGCGTAATTAGCGCCTTCCCCACTCCCATTATGCCCTATGGGGCAAAAATAGGAATGGGGAAGGGAAAATGGGAAATGGGGATTTACCGCCCCACTCACCTTGGAATGGGGCGGTAAATCCGCCATCCACCATGGTGTAAACAAAGTTTACACCATGGTGGTAAAGTTGGCGCAATTAGCGCCTGGGTCGTAATAACCCCCAATGAATATTCCAAATGGTTTGAATTACCTCTCTACCTTATAGCAGAAAACAAATATGAAATAACTGACCCCTTAATACTTTGCAGTTACTGCACTACAAAACTTGACAACAACCCAACTCCTTCACGTGCTATCACAAATACCTTGGAATTATTCCCACTACCAAAACCCCTGCAGCAACTCAATTTATATGAGAGCATCATAATTCAAACAGTGCACCCATTTCAAGCAATAATACACCTTCAACCAAAAACAGAAAAATTACCTCCCTCTGAACTGGTGAAAGGCATTTGTGGCAAAGTAGTTTATTTACCATTAGATCTGAAAGAGAATCTGCACACTCTTGGAGAGCAACGTCCAATAGAGCAATCTTTAATTGTCTTAGTAAATGGTGTACCAAGAAAAGACAAAATAAAATGGCAACAACTCGTAGACTTACATAAAGTTAGACAAGCCTTGCAATACCTAAAAGAGAATAATGAATACTATAAAGACATAAATATTGAAGAAAACCTAAGGGAAACAACTGAAATAATTCAAGAGTCACCAGAAACTGGTCAATTTGAACTTCTAGATCCTGCTACAGTATCCAATATTTTAGACCATTATACAATTCATCCATTACACGCTAATGACACCACAGGTGATGCACTAGAAACTTACCAAATGTGACAAACCAAAGGATCACCAATCACCATATGGGAAAAAGTATAGAAGCACATGCTTTTCCTCTACTCTTTCCTACTGGCAAAGCAGGAAGGTATGATGATAGACCCACTCAGATAACAGCATCAGAATACCGCTCGTTAATAATGTATTCTGAAGATCCCAGATTTAGACAAAATGTGGAATACATATTCCACCAACTCTTTGAAAGTGAACTAGCAACTCTATATTACGGAGTTCCACACATATTGAAATCAGGAACCCACTTTCAAAATATGTCAGCTATGCAATTTATACAAAAAGTGCAAGAAAAAGATGAGGTTTTACAATCAAGCATTACAAATCTGTTAGCAAACATGCGTGGTACAAAAGAGTACTGGTTCCCACGTCACAGAGATGTACGTTGTATGATAAGAAACCTTGGCCCACCAACTTGGTTTGTTACATTAAGTTGTGCAGAATATGCATGGGAAGATATACATGATTTCCTACGCATATCAAACAAAAGCAAAACAAACATAGATATACTAACACCTGGAGAACTCTGTCTAGATCCTGTTAATGTTTCAAGATATTTCCATCATCGTTTCATTGCTATGCTACACTTTATTTGTAAAAAACTCTTCCTCCCCTCAAAGAAGTACAACACTTATTTTGGAGAAAAGAATACCAAGCCAGAGAAGCACCACATATCCACATGCTTTTATGGATTAAAGATGCTCCTAAATTTGGTCAAGACAGTGATTCCACTGTTTTACAGTTTATCGAAATATATGTCACTTGTGAAATTCCATCAAAAGCAACAAATAGTGATCTTCATGCACAAATTGTACAATTTCAAAGACACAAATGTGGCAAATATTGTCGTCGCGAATACAAAAACAAAGGGAAATACTACACCAAACACCGCTTTGGTTTCCCTAAACCAGTTACAGAAACAGGTGAAGTGAACAACTTCATGTCTTCAGTTAGAAATAGTGTTAAAGTTAAATCACCTAAGAACAAGTATTACATAAAAAGAACAGAAGAATCAAAATATATCAATGATTACAATGCAATCATTGCCCTCTTTTGGAATGCAAACATAGATGTGCAGTACATTGCAGACAATTCCACTGCAGTTTCACGATATGTTACAGCCTACTTAACAAAAGCAGAAAAAACAGAGTTTCAAAACCTCTGGAATGACCTTTCATCAGACAAAACACTATCTCAGAAATTGTACAGCTTAGGCATAAAAATGCTCTCTCATAGAGAATGTGGCTCCTATGAAGCTGCAGATCATTTAACCGGTACCGCGTTGTATGGAAATATCAGAAAATATAGTATAGCTAAGTCTTGGTCCTGCTAAATCTAGAAAAAGAGTTCTCAAATCATATGAGGACATAGAAACAATAGCCAAAAATGATCCCAACAGCCAAGACATTTTGAAAAACAATTTACTAGACACATACTACCCGAACAGGAGTACCACTTTGGAAACCATGTGTCTATGCCACATAGCCCAAAACTTCACATACAAAAATAATATAAAACCCGATGGAAAAAAGGTAGATATAGAGTGACAGATTGTGAAGTCAGCTTAGTGAAACTTACCAAACAAAGCTTAATGAATCATATCAAATTGTCATTAAAAATTCCTCAACAGAACGAACTATATTACATGTCCCTGCTAGAACTTTATAAACCATGGAGAAAAGAAGAAGAGATACTAGGAAACTATGACTCTTATGAAGATGCTTTCAAAGCAAATGATAGCACTATCACCAATATAAACTTTACGCAGTACAAAATAATGTTGCACAATGACTAGCAACATGAAGAAGAACATCCTGGCTCAACTAGATAAGGACACTCCCGACAGTAGTCAACCTTCTGTAACAGAAAGTCAATAACCACTGGGACAGCTACTAATAGCAAATGAGGCAAAATTAGCTATGACAGAAGTAGAGAACACCATGTGTCCCTATGAAGAAGATACAGAAGACTTAACTGTACTACAATCAAAACTGAACAAAGAGCAGCGCACCATTTTTCAAGAAGTAACAAAAGAAATTGCACATGGTGTACAACATGAAAATAAAGAATGTACCTGCCAAAATTACAAACCTATACTACTATATGTCAGTGGTGAAGCTGGTTAAGGCAAAACATTCTTAATCAAAATCATCAGCAAGTTTCTTCAACAATTGACAAACAACAAACTGTCAGCTGTTATAACTGCCCCCACAGGTTTAGCTGCCTACAACATAGGCGGTGTCACTTTATACTGATTACTATTCGTTCCAGTAGAACACCAAAACAAATTAGAATATTACAAACTTTCTACAGAAGCTGCAATGGAACTACGCAGAGTGTTAAAACACATGAAAATGCTACTAATAGATGAAGTGAGCATGGTCTCCAACCTAATGTTGGCAGATAGCAAGAAGTACTTAAAACAAACTATGAAGAGCTCTTTGGAGGAAAACACGTTATTGTTTTCGAAGATCTTCTTCAATTGACACCTATTTTTAAAACCTTAGGACACAAACTCTGCCGTAAAACTGTTGGCGGCATAGGAAATGTCATCCTTTGGCAACATTTCCAATACAGAGAATTAACAGAAAACATGCGCCAATCTGCAGACCTCACGTATGCCAACATTTTAAAAAGAATTAGAGTTGGTGTACTATCTCAAGAAGCACAATCAATATTAAAAACCCGGCACATCCATGCACTTTATGGCCATAACTCATGTGCTACTTATGTTATGAAACAATTAGTGCACAAAAATGTCAATTGTATGTCCTTAATGCCAACTCTTGCAAGCTGTTCCAAATTCAATGAAACAATGTTGAAAAAAGAAATGCAACCAATAATTGAAATTTGCTCCACAGACAAACTGGACGTACATGGTATGACACTACCCATGTGTCAACAAGCCACAACAAGACTAAATACCTGGTTTGGAGAAAATATTAAAATTATCCTTAAACTGTAGAGTAATGATTAAACATAATCTTGACGTGGAGCAAGGACTCGTTAATGGATCACTGGGTACAGTTGTTGGCTTTCAAATTACCCAGGTGACAACAACATTCAGTTTGTCAATGTTCTCTTTGACAAACTTTCAGAAGTAAAAAGGATAGGGCGCTCAACAGCTCGATTCCTTCTCTTCAAAGACATGTATGTACGCAGGGAACAATTTTCTCTAACTCTAGAATACGCAGTCACCATTCATAAATCACAAGGTCTTACCCTAGACAAAGCATTGATAGATATTGGTAACGCAGGGCCTCATTACAACCCTGGCGCATGATCCATGCCGGATTACGCCATGGTGGATGGCAGATTTACCGCCCCATTCCAAGGTTGGCGGGGCGGTAAATCCCCATTCACCATGGCCCCTTCCCCATTCCCATAGGGCTCAATGGGAATGTGGAAGGCGCTAATTACGGCACCGTAAATTACGGTGCCGTAATTAGCACCAAGGTCCCTTAGCGGGTTGTACTTTAACACCTGCAAAAAGCAGGCGTTAAAGTGTGAATCTGGCGTTAAGGGTTTAACGGCGCCGCAGCCTTTTACGGCGCTGTTAACCCCTTAATGCCAGGGTTGTAATGAGGCCCACAGTCTTTAAAGAAGGCATGAGCTATGTAGCACTATCACGCTTAGTACACTTGGCAGTCTATTTCTAATCAGCTTTGATGCAAGTAAAGTAAACGCTGATATTCCTTGCATTTTAGAATACAATAGACTACGTTCACTATACACCCCCATCTAAACAGATATCCTGTTCCACAAAAAGGAAAATGTTGTAAAAGCAAACTAATTCAAACAGAAATGCAACAGGATATGTCTGCAAATCCTCCAAAGAGAGTAAAAGAAGTTAATACTTCATCAGTTACCACAACCAAAGAAGAACATATTACTCAAAGTAACTCAGGTACTTCTTCAAAGAAGCAACACACACTCCGAAAAAATGACTTGGACACAGAACTATCTGGTCCATTCAAATTTTCAAATATAACTGGTGTAAATTGCTTCGCAAATGTAGCAATGAATATTCTATTTCAATTGCCACCAATTGTTGACAACATTTACTTACACAGTACAGACCAATTATGTTTGCAAATGTTAGTACTTCATAGAAACGCAACAAACAATCCTGACAACACTTAAAGTGTTCATGGAATAAGACAAGAATTGGACTACTGTGCTGGAATGGTGAAATTTACTATAAACTCACAAGAAGATCCACAAGAATTTCTAATGTACTTACTACAAGTACTGGACAACAAATCATACCTATAAATGAAACATACATGCACTCTCTGCAACAATGTGACACAGGAACACATCCCTAATGAGCGCTTTGTGTATGTACCCATACCTAATTGTGAATCCGTTCCATTTCATCAACTTCTACAAAATGCAAACCATGGTAGATTATGTACTACCTGCAATTCAGATAATCGCTCCACCTTACTAATACAAACACATAGTAAATACGTAATACTAATGCTTCTACATTACAATGCAGATGGTACCAAAAACAACTGCAAGTTGACTGGATTCACATATGGTCAAGTATCACTTGGTAAGAAAACCTTCACAACAATAGGTATAATCTACCACGCAGCAGCCACAACCAATGCAGGTCACTACACTGCATATATAAAAAAGAAATGTGGATGGTTCGAATGTAATGATAGAACCATTACTCTAAAGCAGTGATTACCAGCAAATCTTACAAACGCTTATTTAGTCTTCTTAAAACCAAAATTTAATAACTAATCTGTACTTAAACATTAACAAAACTTCAATTAAAAAACTATAAACTGATAGAATACGCCAACAGGTATCTAACTGCCCCAAGATTCTATAAGAACCAAACAGATAAATCAATACCACTAAATTATAACAAGAAATAAACAGTTAGAATACGCCAACAGGTATCTAACTGCCCCAAGATTTTGCAACAACCAAACAGATAAATCAATACCACTAAATTATAACACACAAAATAGACAGTTAGAATATGCCAACAGGTATCTAACTGCTCCAGAAATCTGCAACAAGCCAACAGATAGAACATTAGCCAGAAACAACAAGTGAACACTGAAGACTGTAGCATAACAAAAAAAGTTTTTTTTAAATCCGACATGGATTTTTTTTCCCACAGACCCAATTATTTGAAAAACAAGCAAGAAACTGAGCAAATTGCACAGTACACTGGTTTGTAAACTACTAAATATGAGGTTGGAAAAAAAAGTGAAATGTCTATTATGCAATGTAATAAGTCTTTATAAATTGCATACACTAATATGCTCTGTTCTTTTATCACAGAAATTGAAAAAGAATATCTGCTCCAGTTACCCAACATATGAGAAAAATACATCCAATCAAAAAATCAAACAGTAAGTATATTCTAAGAGAACGCATAAATACTGCTGCATAACAGAACCATTGGAGCAAACATCTAACCATACACCACAATACAAAATGTTCACTTCCATTGATATGTTATACTACAGTGCTTGTTACCAAACTCTACAATCTTAATGACATGACATAGCCAAAACCTCACATACAAACTATACAAATCAAACAGTACAGAAACTGTAGATTTGCAACCATTTGATAGATATTCGATTCTATGGGTGTGATCTAGGGGTGTGATATGCTGCGGTGGTTGTGGCCAGGGCCTAGAGTCTTGAGTGTATGGCCTATGGCCTGTGGCCATGCACCCAAGACTCTAGGCCTTGGCCACAACCACCGCAGCATATCACACCCATAGATCACACCCATAGAACCAAACATTTTAACTGTCTGTATGGGCCCACCCATATCACACTTTCTGCAAAGTTTTGTGAGAATTCATCCAGGGAGAGCACAGTTATAAGCCTCCCATGTTGGCTTATAACTTCAGTGCATATAACTTCAACCTTTGGCCATGCACCCAAGACTCTAGGTCCTGCCCACAACCACCGCATCATACCACACCCATGGTGACTTATAACTTCTGTGCTTATAACTTCGGTCTTGGGTGCAAGGCATTTGGCCATGCACCCAAGACTCTAGGCCCTGGCCACAACCACCGCAGCATATCACACCCATAGAATCAAACATTTTAACTGCAGCATATGGTCAATTTTTATATCCGCTGACACCGCACGTGTCCATAGAACAGTTTCAACTTGCCTGCGGACAGCACGGACGGGAATACTATCCTTAGGACACCCCTCATTTTCACTTATTACGAACATCCCGGACAGCGCGAGCATGGAGAATACATCAGTAGCACCTGCCACCTAAACAAATACAGTATTTGACCCATCTCTTACTCCCCAAACCTCCTCAAGCACTCTTGCACACCAAAACACTCCCCAAAACTGCATATCGCCTCTGTTTCGCCGCCGCGCTGTCGACAGATCCAAGATGGCGGGCGCATCAGAACAATTTGACGCACATCACGCCTAACTCCAGCCAATCGGCAGACACGTTGCGTGTCTGCGGACATGACGCAAGCCGATTAGCCAAACGGTGTCCTGCCTGCGGAGCGAACAGGGAAGTGTGTCTGCGGAGTGGACATAGATATCACTAGTTTTTTTAGACCTACTTTTTGATCGTTTAAAAAGAAAACTACTGGACAGATTTTCACCAAATTTACAAAAGCACGCTTTCGGGACCAAGCCGCTGCTCCTGCTGCAAATTTGGTGAAAACCCATGCAGCGGTTTGGGCTCTAGGCGCAAAGATTATTCCCCATTCACTGTATGTGAAAAAAAGAAATTTTGGGGCCCCCCTATAACTTTGCCCCCCCTTGACCAAACCTCACCAAACTTTGCAAGATAATTCAGGGTGGGTCATATACTTTTTTTTGCAAAGTTTGGTGAGGATTCGTCCAGAGGCAGCGAATTTATAAGCCACCCAAAAAGTGCTCTTCCTGTGGGATTAGCAACTTAACCATAACTACACAGCCACTACCATGGTTGTGTAAAATATATATATATCTTGAAGTCCTTGTACCGCGGTACAAAAAGAGTGGAGTGCACTCCAGGAAGCGGTTTGGAGCCAGTGATCTTCGCCAAACATAAAGGCAGGAAACCAACGTTAGTCAAACAAAAAATAATTCTTTAATAAATTATGTCCAGGACCGGAAAGATTGCACGAAAACAATGACGCGTTTCACGGCGAACACACGCTTGTTCACGTTCAGGATGTAAACATTGAGGAAGGATTTATGAACTGACATCATCTCTATGGTTATCATACAGAGTGTCCCATGTACTTCCAGGAAGTCAAGGATATAAAATCCGCCATGTTTAAAAGGTGTAAACAGCATGCTTAATCACTTTAAGTAAACAGTAATGTTATCAAAAGGAGCATTTGAAGTAAAAAGACATTATTTCTTTTGTCAGTGTACAGGGATCGCAATCATGCACATTTCCATAACAAGTTTTGCCATTGATAAGTATTTCAGCTCACTCATTTTGTACAATCACATTACTAGTGTAAAAGGCTGAAAAGCAAGACACGTTACATGCCGTTAGACTGAGTTTCCCTTTTCACATGGCTAGAGGTAGTTACTTCTGAAAACATTGCATTGCTGTGCTCCTTTCAAATAAATTAAAGACTTAACCCTGTCGGGTACACAATTCACCACAGTAGCAAGCTGGAGCTTACTGTGAAGATTAGTTCTTATTATTTAGGCATATAGTACATATTGGTCATCAGGCCAAATGCTGACAAGGTAATACGGTGTTCGGGATAAGTTGCATAGTGCTAAAGGCAGGAATATGTTTTAATACATATATTTGAAATATGCTTTTAAAGTGCAAATGCCTATTTTTATGTTTACTAACTGTGCAAATTTGCAATATAAAACTTAGTGTTGTTAAAGTGCAATATGCAATTAGGAGCTAAAAAATACAACGTGCTGTTGATAAAGTGCAATATGCAATTAGCAGCCTAACGTCAGTGTCCCTTGTATGGGGATACATAAAGTGCTTAGTGCTTGTCATTTCCAAACTTCGATATTCATATTAATCACTGCCTTCTCCATAATATATAATTGCTAAGCATGAGTAGAGAAACCACTGCCATAAAACCTTAATTATTAAAATCACCTAAAGAGTATTACCAGCCTAAAAAAGATGCGGCTGGAAGGATAACGTACATGCGATTGTTAGTTTTCCTATGTTCATAAATATTTTCAACAAAAATATTGCTCACCCTTTGAAAAGAGAGAAGTAAAAAATAGAAAAGCAAAAAGAGAGAAAAGAGTCTAAAATTCATTCAATTCCATTTTCAAGAGTAAAATATGGAATTGATAGACTCTCTGTCTTAAATGCTGGTGAAAAACAAATACTGTAACCACTTCACCTAAAATACATTTTGCAACAAATCATTCACATAAGGATTATCAGAACAAGCTATACAATAATAATGATAAGATAGCTATCTGAAGAGTTCGTACTAGAGGAGAGTAGGGATACCCTAAAATAGAAGAATGTTAGAGTCTGAGGTCTTCTTTAAAATCCATGCAGTTGGTGCTCTAGTTTCAACTCAGACTGCTTAGGTGCCCAGGAAAGTATATAATTCTTCATCCAGATTATGGCCTTCGGGTTTCTTGGTCTCCAGGTCTAGGATATATTTGGTTTCCATTTGTCTAAGTAGAAGTTCCCGGTTACCTCCCCTTACTGTCTTCAGGATAGTGTGAATACCAAAGTACGCAAAGCCTTCAAGTTTGCCTCCATGTTTTTCCTGGAAATGTAGAGCCATTGGATATGTGGGGTCAATGTTTTTTATGGCTCTTATATGTTGTAATATCCTAAGTTTCAATTTTCTGATGGTACTCCCCAAGTACCATTTGTCACATGGGCAAGTGAGTACATACACAACATACTCTGTTTCACATGTGATCCTAGATTTAATAATCACATTACTGTGTAGTACAGGATGGAGATAATTTTTAGTATTTTTAGCAAACGTACACGCCTTGCATTTGGTGCATTTCTGGAAAGCATCTGAGTTGGCGCTTAGCCAACCTAGGCCTCCTTGTGTTTTGGGACTCATGTAGCTGGATACCAAGCTATCCTTAAGGGAAGTGGAGCGCCTAAAAGTGATATTAATGTTACTACCCAAAGTATTCCCCAGATGCTCATCTTGCTTAAGTACATGCCAATGTTTATGCATTATGTGGCGTATGTTCTCTGAGGCTTTGCTGAATGTCAAGATGAGTCTCGTGTCTGTTTGTTCCGTGCCTGTCTCAGTTTGAACTTTGGGCATCAGTAAAATAGAGCAGTCCTTTTCCCGTGCTTTGTAATACGCTCTTTCCAGCACTTTCTTTGGATAGCCTCTTTGTTGAAACTTCAGGGCCATGTTTCTGCATTCCCTATCATAAGTTTCCAGTTGGGAGCAGTTCCGCCTTATGCAAATAAATTCCCCGTAGGGAATACTCCACTTCAGGGCAGTGGGGTGATTACTTTTCGCGTGCAGGGGTGTGTTGGAGCTTGTGGGTTTACGGTAAAGTTCAGTCACCAATGCACCTTGTGCCACAGTTACAAGAATATCTAAGTAGACAATAGCAGTCTTGCTGTGGCACTCGGTGAGCTGCAGATTGAATTCATTAACATTGAGTGACTTAACAAATTCCAACCATTCATCAGTGGGACCATCCCAAATAACAAATAGGTCATCTATATAGCGTAACCAAAGGACTACTTTGTCCGTATAGTGACTGTTGGAGGGAACCCACACTGCAAGCTTCTCTCACCATCCCATAGTCAAATTTGCATATTTTGGAGCAAACATTGTTCCCATGGCTGTACCTTGCAACTGGGTATAAAAATTCTTATTAAATAAAAAGCTGTTGTTAGTTAAACAAAGAGTGGTCATCTCTAAAATCATCTTGCCATGTTCCAAGTAATTTTGTGATCTGGTATGTAAGAAGTACTCACACGATTTTAGGCCATCTGTGTGTTTGATTGATGTGTACAGAGAGACCACATCTAGTGTTGCTAGTAGATACATTTTTTCCCAGGGTATACCGTCTATTTTGTTAAGAAAGTCCTTGGTATCTCGTAAGTATGACGGTAAGCTGGTAACAAACTTTATTCATGTTTCATCCACTAGTTGTGACACATTTTCAAGAAGTGCCCCACATAGTGTCACTATGGGTCTTTCTGGTGGTCTTGTTTTGTTTTCGTGGACCTTTGGTAAAAAGTAAATAGTGGGCATCACCGGAAACTTGGGATGCAGATATTTACACATGTCTTCTTCCAATAGGCTTTTCTCTTTCCACTTCATCAATAACTCGAATAATGTATCATTCATTACTGCTGTAGGGTCCATATCCAATAACTTATAGCATTTAGGATCTTTAAGTTGTCTATTGGCTTCTGTGATGTAGTCCAGCCGATTCATTATGACTATGTTGGTACCTTTGTCAGAAGGTTTGATGACATAGTCGTCCAGCGTGCACAATTTGGATAGGATCTCCGGCTCGCGGCGAGTAAGATTGTTTTTAACATCAGTTTTGTTTTTTCTAAACTTCTTAAGATCACTAATAACCAGATCTTGGAAGGCCTCAATGCTCCCTCCTGGATTGAACTTTGGATTATATATATTACATGGCCTGCGGTAGTGGGCATGTAGTTATGGTTAAGTTGCTCAACTCATAGGAGGAGCACTTTTTGGGCAGTTTATAATTTTGCTCCACCTGGACAAATCCTTTCAAAACTTTGCAAAAAAAGGATATGGCCTGCTCTGAATTGTTTTGGTAAGTTTGGTGAGGTTTCGTAAAGGGGGGCAAAGTTTTAGGGAGGGTCTATAGACCAAATGGACAAAGAAATGTGCTCATGCCTACACCGCTGGGCGTATTTCCACAAAATTTGCGTCAGGAGTGGCTGCTTGCTCCTGAAAGCATGCTTTTGCAAATTTGCTGTAAATCTATCCAGTAGTTTTCTTTACAATGTGGTAAAAGCAGGTAAAAAAAATGTATTGTGATATCTGTTTTCGGTCTGCGGACCCACTCCCATGTTCGGTCCATGGACGGGCATCCGATTGGCCTAGAGGGCTTTGATGTTTACAGACATCGGACCCGTCCACTGATTGAATGGTGAAAAGTGTGAAGTGTGTCAGATTTTTGGAAATGCCTGCCATGTTGGTTTCGCAGACAGCGGCCGGTGTCCACAGACTTTGCAGTAAAAACATATTAAAAAACACAACATTGCACTTGTCAAACTTATCAAACAATATCTGGGGAGGTGTGGGGTGATGAGGAGGGGATGGCATATGGCCATAAGAATCCAAAAAACAGGTGTTGTCATCCCCAAAGTCCGGGAACAATCCGGATGTTCGGGTACCGTCTTGTGATGTTCGCGAACACTTCAGATGTTCAGGGATATCTCTGCCTATTTCTGCAATACAGGGTTGGTGAAAAGCAGTTTTTGGATGGCTTATATCTTTGGCACCACTCAATGAAACTGCTTCTGAATGGCTTTGCAAAGTTTGGTGGGATTCTGTCAAGAGGGGGAAAAAATTAGACGGGGGTCCCAAAATATTGTAAAGGCTTATAAGTGTGGTGCATTTGCCAAATCTACCGAAAAGTTTGTGTATATTACACAACCTGCAGTAGCGGCCGTGTAGTTATGGATAAATTGCTCATCTCATAGCAAGAGCACTTTTTGGACAGCTTATAACTTTGCTCTCCCTGGACGAATCATCACCAAAGTTTGCAAAAAAGTATATGGCCTACTCTATATTTTTGCTCACATCTACAGCCCAAACCGCTGGATGGATTTTCACCAAATTTGAGGCAGAAGCGCCGGCTTAGTCCCGAGAGCGTGATTGTGTGCAATTGGTGTAAATCCGTCCAGTAGTTTTCTTTAAAACAGGCAAAATGTAGGTCCCCAAAAATGTGAGATATCTGGGTCCCATTTCCCTGTTCGCTCCCTGAACAGGATTCCGATTGGTCCGGAGTGCAGTATAATGTCAGCGGACATCCAATGCGCCTGCTGATTGGTTGGGGAAAAGCGTGATATGCGTCATATTTTCCCAAAATGCCCTCCATGTTGTATCCGCGTATATCCGCGGTGGCATACAGGGGTGGGAAACATGTTTTGGGGAATTCAGTGTTGGGAAGAGGGGCTGGGAAGGGTGGGGAGTGAAAGATGGTTGATATGATGTATTTGTTTAGGTGGAAGAAGAGCGTGCAGAGCGCAGCAGTACACGGACACTGCAGTAGTCTGCGGATAGTGCCTCGGCCAGGCTTCTTAAGTGGTGAATGCAGGCAGAATTCATTAGGGTAGGGAAGTCGAATGTAGATGATATGAGGATGTTGGTATAGGCTACATAATGCTATAGTGGTTGTGGTAAGACCTGGGTGCATAGCTGGAGGCCATGCACCCAGGAGTCTGCCCACTAGTTGCAAGTACTGTAATAGAACGTATACAGAAGTGGACAGGGCCTCAGGCAGCTGTCCTATGTGTGTAGGTTGTGGCCACTGGCCAGATTCTTGGGTGCATGGCTGTATTATGCTGTGGTGGTTGTGGCCAGCCACTAGACTCTTGGGTGCATGGCCTGAGGCTGCCCACTGACTGCAAGTACTGTAATAGTATGTGTACAGAAGTGGACAGGGCCTGGGGAGGCTGGCTTATGTGTGTTGGTTGTTGTCACTGGCCAGATTATGCTTTGGTGGTTGTGGCCAGAGCCAAGAACCTAAGAGTCTGGCCACTGGCTGCAAGTACTGTAATAGTATGTGTACAGAAGTGGAATTTGGATATTGGAAAAAACATATGTGTGCAGCAGTGCATAGACCAGTCCTTTGGGCACAGCATATGTGGTGAGTGCAGGCAGACTTCATTAGGGTAGGGGAGTCTAATGTAGATGATAGGAGGATGTTTGGATAGGTTCAAAATAGGCCATATGAATCTAGGCACTGGCAGAATGACTACACTATCATATGGCCATGCAACCAAGACTTTACCCACAACTATTGCAGTAGCTAGTGTTCGGTGGCCAGTTGCAGAAGTCTGTTTGGGCTTATTTGGTGACCACATGAGGGATTCTTACTGTAGGGGAGTGGAGTCTGCATGCTATGGTGATATTGGCATTGGGGAATGATAGGGTTGGTGGGCTACTTCAATGTGTGCAGATGGTGTTCAAATTGGGAAGGTAAGGTGTAATTGTTGTGTGTGAGTTGTGACTATTGGCCAGATTCTTGGGTGCATGGCCGTATTATGCTGTGGTGATTGTGGCCAGCCCCTTAGACTCTTGAGTGCATGGCCATTATTGAAGGTGGATGTTAGCAGTTTGACTGCTGGAAGTAACATTGTAGTACTGTGGGTGTACTGTGCTACCAGTTGGCGTATTCTGCCTGTTGATACTTTACGCGCCTTGAATGGCACTTTCAGAACAACTTTCATTTTTGCAGGTGGATTTTAACTTTTGTATTAATGGGAAGTAATATAGCAGTTTTATGTTTGCAGTTAGATACCAATTGGCGTATTCATACTGTTCACAGTTTCACAGTTTTGCAGGGTATATTTTGAAGCACCTTCATTCCTGTTGGCGGATTTAAGTTTTTCACTATTGCCAAGCTACATTGTAGTATTATGGGTGCAGTTAGATGGCAGTTACCATATTCATTGCAGTGGTATGGGCACAGATAGAGAGCAGTTGGCTTATTCTAACAGTTGGTAGTTTTACAGGTTAGTGAGGACAGTTTGCAGACTCTCACACCCAGTCATTTTTAAGTACTAGGGGTGAAAGAATATTAGTGTGTGTTTTCCACAGTTGCTGATTCTGTGTCTATAATTATTGGGTCATTGGGGAAAAAACTGTACAGCAGCACAACTGATGTACTCACGAGCCAGTTGGTATATGCTAAATTGTTACAGTTTCACAGGGCAGAAGGGTATTTTTCGTTTGCAGGTACATACCTGCTACAGGGTCGGACTGGGTCATAAAATTGTCTCGGCAACCAATGGAAATGTGGTCCACAGTTGAAAATGGTTATTCAGTCCTTTTGGTACACTGTTTCAATAGTACCCAAGGGGGAGTGTTCTTGATGAAATGTGAAGCAAATTGTGCATTTTAAAGAATATTTATTCAGCAAGACTGGTCAAAACGACTAGCCGCATAGTAACTCATAGTAACTCATCAAATTGGCCCACATTGGCCAAAAAGGTGTCAGACTTTGACCAAAAATACTGTCCCACACCAGCATTTTGTGTTTTTGGTTCGGCCATGGACCTATTGCCGTATAGGCCAGTCCGAGCCTGACCTGCTATGCTACTTTTATAGGTAGTGAGTACATATTTGTTTCAGGAATATTAAGTAGGCATTTGCTAGATGTACTGGTAAACTCTGCTTCAGCGTAATGGAAGTATCATTGCATTCAAACCACCCATGTTTCTTTTTAATGTATGCAGTATAGTGACCTGCAATGGTTGTGGCACCTGTGTAGTAGATTATGCCTACCGTTGTGAAGGTTCTCTTGCCAAGCGATACTTGCCTGTGTGGGAAGCTAGTAAGCTTGTAGTTGTTTTTGCTACCATCTGTGTTGTATCTTAAAAGCATTACTATTATCTTTTGACTATGTGAGTTTATGTGTCAGGTGGAGCGATTGCCTGAATTGCAAACAGTACATAATATGCCATGATTTGCATTTTGCACCAGCTGCTGAAATGGAATGGATTCACAATTAGATATAGATAAATACACAAAGCGTTCATTAGGGACTTGCTCCGATGCCACATGGCAGCAGAGAGTGCATGTATGTTTCCACATATATGAAATCTGAAAGATTTCATTTATAGGTATGTTTTTGCTTTCGAGCACTTGCAGTAAGTACATAAGAAATTCTTGTGGATCTTCTTGTGTGTTATGGTGAATCTTATCATTCCTGCACAGTAGTCCAATTCCTGACTTATTCCTGAGACACTGTAAGTATTGTCAGGATTGTTTGTTGCATTTCTATGAAGGAATAGCATTTACGAACACAACTGGTCTGCGCCGTTCAAATAAATGTTTTGAACAATTGGTGGCAATCGGAACAGAATATTTATTGCAACATTGACATAGCAATTTATACCATTTGTTTTGGAAAATGTGAATGGACCTGACAGTTCTGTGTCTGAGTCATTTGCTGGAGCTCCACTTGTTTTTGTTTTAAGACATACTTCCTGGCTTCCTGTCAACGAGAGAAATGTTTTTAAAACCTTCTCCCTCACGCATAAATGTCTCCATGATCTTGCACCCACCTACCTTGCCCAAAGAATCAGTAAACATACTTCCACGAGACCTTTGAGAAAGCGTTACTCTAACATGATTCTCACTCCCAAGACACAGAAAGTCTGCGCCAGTGGCTCTAGCTTTCCTACGATGGCCACTTCCAATTGGAATGCCCTTCCCACTCACCTAAGAATGATAGAGTCCCTACTGTATACTATACTATACTAAACAATACTGTAGCTATTGTTTAGAGCGCACCAGGTTGGAGTGAGGAATCTATTCAGAGGTGCATTACCCTCCTGTCTGTCCCAGCTGTTGCACCTGCTGGGCTCATCCTCCACTGCGCACTGGAATGTACACTACTCTACACATGTGTTTTCTGCCCTTGTCCTGATCATTATCTTTATCTTCAGTCTCCAGCGGCCTCTGAGCCCCTTGCAGTCCTGGCAGTATAGGTGTATGTGTGAGCTGTTCATTCCATGCTTGTCCCGGCAATCACTCCGGACAAATGTAGTACTATGGTGGGTGTTCCGCTTGCAGATCGCAACGTTGTACTCCATTAAAGATCTCCAGCACTATCAACAAAAAAAAAAAAAAAAGATAGATAGAGTCCCACCAAGCATTACGCAAAGCAATCAAAACTAGGCTTTTTGTTTAATTGTATAAAGTCTACTATAACTGTTGTAATAAGGACTGCTATGCAAAATCTATTATAAGTTCTGCTATTGACAATGCTGACCTCACCTGGCATCAATGAAGTCACCTACTATTAATGTACCTGTACCTAAGAAACCATCATGGTCACATGTTACTACTAAATCAAAATTCCTACAGATCTCATGTAACAGTGCCTCGATTCCTCTGGGCTGTAAGTGTGTTATACAAATGCAAATAGATACATAAATAATACTTCTCTTTGTTTGTGCTGTTGGATGTGCTTTTTGCATTTTCACTACATCCTTTTATGGTTGTGCTACTTGATGGAATAGCAGCTGTTTTCAATTTCTTTGGTGGTACTGTTGGGAGATCTCTTCTAAGTTCTGTTTGCATTAATTTTCTTTTAACAAGTTTTCGTTTTTGAGTAACAGGGTACATATCGAGATGGGGCGTGTAGAGTGCACATAGTCTGTTGTAATCTATGATGCAAGGAATGTTAGCCTTGACTTTGTTTGTATCAAAATTGACTAGAAATAGTCCTTCAAGTGTATGCAGCTGTGACAGTGCTACATAACTCATACTTTTTTTTAAGACTGTGCTGGCAATGTCAATCAATACCTGATCTAGGGTTAGATCTTGTGATTTATGAATAGTGATTGCATATGCAAGAGTCAGAGAAAACTGTTCTCTGCATACATACATGTCTTTGAATAGAAGGAATTGGGCTGTTGAGCGTCCTATCCTTTTAACTTCTGAAAGTTTGTCAAGGTGGATGTTAACAAACTGAATGTTGTTGTCATCTGGATATTTATTTAGTTATTTATTTATTTATTTATTTATATATTTCTAAAGCGCTGAAAGCCTGTGGGGACAAAGGAACAAACCATCAAAAACAACGACACAATGGAAGGGAAATTAGATGCCAGGATCTGAGTGTAGGTTGAGCTCAGTAAGGAGGGAGAGTTATCTAACCAGTTGTGTTTTTAGTGCTTTCTGGAAGCTTTTCAAATTGCTGCCTTCTGTCAGAATAGAGGGCAAGAGATTCCATGATTTGGCCATCTTGTTGGCGAATGATTTTCCAAGGCCTTTTTCCCATTTGTATCTAGGGCACTGGATCAGCTTTTTTCCAGAAGAACGTAGTGCTCTGCCTGGCTGGTATTGAGGAATCCGATTTTTTAAGTATGGGGGCTCAGTACCATATATGTATTTAAGGGCCACTGAAATGATATTGAAAATAATTCTGTCCTGAATGGCTAACCAGTGAAGATGTTTTCGGTGCTGATAGGTATGTTTGCATTTCGACAGATTATTAACAATGTGCACAGCATTGTTTCGTGTCACTTTACACTTACCCAAATTAGCACTAGAAGCACCAGCCAACAGGGAGCTGCAGTAATCCATTTTGGACAGTATAGTGGCTCTGGGGATAGTTGCTACATTGTTCGGAGATGGAGAGAGCAATTGCAGATTTTTATTGATCTGATTGACGTGAGCATCGGATGCTAAAGAAACCTCTAAGTGTACTCCAAGTGTTTTTACTGATTTCAAAATGGGGATGCTGGTGTTATTGATTTGGAATTCGGAGTAGCTTGGGTCCAAATTAGTTAGAAGGGCTTGTGAGCCAAAAATCATTATCTCCTTTTATACAGAGCCAGTAATTAGCCATGCAGGTTTCTATGAGCTGATAGATGTTGTGTAATACAGCCGCATCTTTTTCATAGTCACCTGTCATTCTGAGAACCAACTAGTGTGTCGTCAGCGTAGTTTTTGATGCGCATAAAGGCCGGATGTAAAGGTTAAAGAAAAGTGGTGATAAGCTTACCCCCTCAGAGCACCACACCAGATTGATGACTTGGGTACTGTGCCTCCCCCAGTGGATACCGGCTTCTCTATCCTAGAGAAATGAAAGGAACCAGTCCAGTACCTGCTCAGAACATTGACCCAGTTGACCAAGGGTATCCTTCAAAATGCTGTGGTCCACTAAATCGAAAGTGGTGGATAGGTCTAGCAAGGTTAACATACCCAATTTACCTTCCTCAATAAGCTGAAGCATATGGGACTGCAGGTCAAAAAGAGCAGTCTCTGTGCTATTGATTGGTCTGAAACCTGATTGTTTTGTGTGCAGAATATTTTCAGTTTCCACAAAAGACTGGTATCGCTTATATGCAGCCTTGTCAAAAATGTTGAGGAGTATATTACAGTTCGTTATTGGTCTGAGGTTCTTAAGATCTTTAGGTCTAGATTCAGCTTTATTTGGATGGACGTAATTTCAACTATTTTAATGCTAACAGGAACTTTTTTTTTCCCAAAAGGAAGCATTGCCATATCTAGTCAGGAAAGGTGAAAACATTTCCTTGTGATCAAAAATTATTTTGGATGGAATAATGTTTTCTGAGCATTTAGTTGGTTTCATGGATTGAAGAATGCTGATCATGTCATCATTTTCCAGTCTTGAAAATGTAAAGGTGGGGTGTATCTGCCCAGTAGTTTTTTGTTCTTTTTGGTCTATATTATTGCCTTGTGTGGCTTTAGCCTGTATGATGTCTAATTTTAGTGCAGGATCTGGTGATTTTGTCGTCAAAAGTGGTTAGAACTGTTATAGTATCTTCCATACTCATGTAAATGGTATCTGAAGGACAGTAGGTTTCTCTAGGGATTTGAAGATCTCAAACAGCTTTCTAAAGCTGTTTGATGCTTTTTCGATTTCCTCATTGTAAAAGTTTCTTTTGTTATCAGTCACCCTATTTTGGAGATTTTATCCAATTGTTTCCAGGTGTTTTTTGCTGACTCAGATTGACTTTTAATCCAAGTGGATTCCAGTCTCCGTTTCTCCTTTTTTAGGTTAATCAGTTCTTCACTACACCATTTCTGGTGTGTTGGCTTTTCACGAATCAGCCTGTTTTTCATGGTGGCCACACAGTCAAGTAGAGGAGAGAAATGTTCTTGATATTTTCTACAGTGATCATCTGCAGAGTCGTCATCTGAAGAGTCCTTCAAGATTGTATTAAGGCTAGAACAAAGTGTAGCAATATTAAGGTTTTTCTAATTCCTGCTGGTCATTAGTTTGGGGGGGTTAAGAGGTTTTATATGTTCACCTGGTAGCTGTAAGGTCCCTTCTAAGGAGTGGTGCTCTGACCATCTACAAGGAGTCTGTAGAGGAGGAGCCAAGTACCCCCACCTCAATCTACCCACCCCTTTTATCTGTATGCTGGAAACCAGAATAGGTGACGTATACAGAACAGCTGAATCAACAAAGAGCAGAGTATGGACTCAGTCCAGTACCAGTGAAATGGTCATTACCTAATAGAATCTGGGAGCCAAGGTACCCATTGAGAAAACCATATCTGCATACAAAGAAATATGATGGCCATCTGAATGAAATCCCTGAAGAAGCAGAGCCGATAAAAGGCAAGGATTAATGGTAGTATCACTAACCATTGCCAAGTGTATGTTACATGGAGCTGAAGATAAAGTACATAAAAGAGATGCAGTGACTAAAGAATACAGGCATTCTAGGCATTCTATAAGGCATCAAGAAAGCAACATGGATAAGTGACATCTTGGGCTCAATGTGAAGAAGCTTATGCCACAGAAACAGATGAAGATATTAAATTATTTTACATGTGTACAGATGCAGAAGAAACGCAAGAAGCAAAGTAATCGTGAAGTTAGCTCTAAACTTATAGTAAAATAGACTGCGGCAAGCACCAACCTATACATACATAGGAATGAGAGAATTATGGATGTTTCTACTAAACGTATTATAGCAGGTTGGACATTAGCAAAAAGGCCTTAGTTCAGTGTGTCACAGTTAAAAAACAGACATTGAATTACAAGCAGAGTATCAGTGAAAGGCGAGGCTGAGCAAGTAAAGAAGCCAAGGATTTTCATAAACTGGAGTAAACTGACTTTGGATACAAAATTGTGTGAAAGAACAACCCTCCTGTTCAAAAGGAATGAACATAACAAGGAAGACGTCAGAGGTCTATTAAAAAATAATATCAAATACATGATAAGGCTTGATTTTATGGTCTGTAGTTACATGGAAGCATGAAGTTGGATGAACGGGATGGTCACACCTACGCATGAAGGCAGACTGTGCTTCTCACTCCCTAATTTTCTCAGAGCTAAGAACACTCTCAGGGACGAAGTTCAAAGGCCTAATTGACAGTAGACCACTGAGGTAATGATGGATTGATATGCTAATTGGTGGGAAGCTAAAATTAAGGCAACCTCGACAGCATCTGGATGGCCAGCCTGCAGGCTGCTAACGTAGGTGGAAAAGTACTGAAGGTGGATAGCGGGCCAACCAATTGTAGAGGACCTGCATATTCAGGGGTTCTATAGTGTGTAAACCAATGGGACATTGTGTATTTTGGGATGTTCATTGTGGTAATTTTTTAGGGAGGTCTTAGTTGCCCCACCTGATGTTAAGTAACCAATCACATGGTAACACTTTTTAGACTAGTATTTATCATATAATTAGAAATTCACTCAGAACCAATAGCCCATGCTTATATGTTTTTGTAGTTTTTGTAGTTTGCCACGTAGGATGATGTTAGTACACATGTTATTTAGATGTCATTGATGACACATTTTGCTTATAAAAGTGCTGTTTTTTCTTAAACATTTGTGTTGATGTTCGTTATGCTCCCTGTTTTAGATAATTGACTTTAAAACAGTCTTCCTTTTGTCAACTTTATTAGTCAGCTCTATTATTGATGTATGAGTAAGGTCTGCATCCCCATCCATCTCGAGGGTAATTGCTGCTCATCAAAGGGGCTAGACTATCCAGTTCAAGTCCTTGAACAATTAGGTTGTTGGTACTTACACAATCAAGAATGTGATTCTTACTTTGTGTGCTGTGATGGTTAATGCCAGAGTTGTTTGTGTTATTCAAATCCCTTTCAAGTTCGATGGCCTTTTTATCACTTTTGTCCCTTTTTCACCTATTAAAGTCTCCAAGAAGAAGTGTGACACTGTTGGTGCCTTCCAGAGTACTCAAGAGGTGGTTAAGTTCCTCGTTAAAACTGGGCATATGATTTGGTGGCTTGTAAAGAAGGACCATGTTGATAGAGCTATTAGGGATGGGGCAGAATTTTACCAGGAGTATATCACACCCTGGGCAGGATATTGGTGCAGGGAACAAGCCCAATTCTGTGCGGGCAATTATGGCAACTCCCCTCCAACTTTACAGAGAATGGAGTAACCAGTCAGGACAGCTAAGCTAATGGCTGAGCCGCTGAGGTTGTTTATCCAAGTCTCTGTGAGACAAGGGGCCTGATTCACAGAATGTTTTCCTATGGGATTGCACCATTATAAAAAAACGTCTGTGAATCATGCCCAATATATCCAATGTATAATGATTTTGTGTTTAGGAGTCACACTGTAAGTGAGGAGGTTGTTATTTTTTTAGTCAAGAGCGAGTTGGAACTGCTTTAGACCTCTGGTGTAGTTTCTTGTCTTAAGGTGTTTCCTGATTGTGGGTGGACTTGGGGGGTGATAGGAATGGGTGGTCAAGTGTGGTTGTTTTAATCAAGGGCTGTAGAATTGTCTGTTTTTGAAAGTTTCAGTGTATTAATAAGTGCAATCTGATTTACACGGAGGCCTGCTAAAGAAAGGGAATCTCCTTTTACGTGTCCCATGATGATGTGGGTAAGATAGATTGAACAAAATTAAAGAACATGACCGGAAAAAATTGGAAAAGCAGTCAGGAAATACCTGAGAGAACAGAATCTGGGACGCCGATAACGCCAATGACAGCGAGGACCAGTGAAGACCGGCTTGGCTCAGAAGCATCAGCGCCAGCACTGAAGTGCCTGACATTTCTTAATGAGCCAAGGTGGGGGTCTCTGGGAAGTGTAGTCACAGGGGTAGAGTCCGCTCTGCTAAAAGTGCAAAAGGTGTAAAGCGGCCTGTTTGCAAGCATTATCTCGCGCTGTCACGGTGTGAAGAGACAGACATAACAGTGTGAAGAGACAGAAATATACAGTTTGGAAAATAACATAGTGTGTCTGAGATATTGAAAAGTAAAAGCAATAACTGGTAAACACAAGTAATGCGCCTGAGATGGCCGAAGGAAACAGCAATAAATGGTGAACACACGTAATGTGATTTGGATGTTAAGAAATCACAGCAACAAATGATTAGCATACAAGATGCACCTAAGATGTTTTAAAGGTCACAATAATAAATGGAAACACATGGAGTAGAAATACGGCAGCTTTATAAAATGTATAGCATGTGCGTGTGCAAAGGAGAAAGTGCAGATAAGTTAAATACAATTCTAACTACTGCTCTCTAGTATATAGCTAAGATAGTAGTAAGAGTCAAGTCAATGCAAATTAAACACGACTAAAATGATACCTTATTAGTAATGATCTATGACTGGAAGCCAAGAACTGTAACAAGTGCTCCATTAACTAAGCCTTGCTCCATGTCGAGGTTATCTTTTAGCATTACTCTACAGTTTAAACACAATGTTAGCATTTTCTCAAAACCAGCTGTGTTGGAGATGGAGTTTTCTAAGCTATTCAGTCGTGCTGTGACTTATTGTTACATAGGCAGTGTCATACCGTGCACTTCCATTTTGGCTGTGGAGTTAATTTGCACTATTGGTTGGATTTCTTTTTTCAACATTGTTTCATTGAATTGTGCACAGCTTGCTAAGATTGGCTAAGATTGGCATAAGATTGGCATTAAGGACATACATTTCACATTTGTGTGCTAATTGTTCCATGACATCAGCAGCAGATGTGTTATGCCCGTATAGCTCATGGATGAGTCTACTATTTAAGATAGACTGTGCTTCCTTAGAAAGCACACCAATCAGAATGCTTTTCAAAATTTTAACATAGGTGAGGTCTGCAGACTGACGCATGTTTTGAGTTAGTTCTCTGTATTGGAAATGTTGTCAGAGATTTACATTTCCTAAGCTGCAAAGTATGTTATGGCACAGTTTGTGTCCCAAGGTTTTAAGAATAGGTTCACCTTTCACTGGTTTTAATTGAAGAAGATCTCCAAAAACAATCACATTTTGTGCTCCAAAGAGTTCTTCATTGTTCGTTTTAAGGACCTCTTGCAATCTGAGGTGAATCAAAGCCAACATCCGGTTGGAGACCATGCTCACCTCATCTATTAGGAGCATTTTCATTTCTTTCAGAATTCTGCGTGGCTCCATAGCAGCTTCTGCTGAAAGTTTGCAGTACTTTAATTTGTTTTGGTGTTCTACTGGAAAGTGCAGGAATCGTTGTAAAGTAACACCACCTATGTTGTAGGCAGCTACACCTGTGGGAGCTGTTATAAAAGCTGAAAGCTTGTTGTTTGTCAATTTTTGGAGGAACTTGCTGATAAGTTTTATTAAGGATGTTTTGCCTGACCCAGCTTCACAACTTAAATACAGGAGTACAGGTTTATAATTTTGACAGCTACAAGTTTTAGTTTCGTGCTGCACACCATGTTCAATTTGTTTCGTTACTTCCAGGAAAATGCTACGTTGCTCATCATTGAGTTGTGATTTCAGTAGAACAGTTTTCTTGAGATTCCTCATACTGACACATGGTGTTTTCTATTTCAGTTATGGCTAATTCTGCTTCATTTACAATGAGTGGTTCTCCACGTGGTTCTTGGCTTCCTGTAACAGAAGGTTGACTGCCCTCAGAAGTTTCTACATTTAGCTATGCTTGAACTTCTTCCTCTTGTTGGTGTTCATTGTCCAACATGTTGTTGTACTGCTTGAAATTCACATCTGTTATGCTGCTTTCACTTGCATGGAAAGCATCTTAATAGGAGTCATAGCTGTCCAATACATCTTCTTCTTTTCCCCATGGTTTAAAAAGTTGGAGTAGGGACATGTAGTAAAGTTCTCTATATTGAGGAGTTTTAAATGATAGCTTTGTATGATTAATCAGGCTGGGTTTGGTAAGTTTAACCAGGCTGTCTTCACACCTTTTGACTATGTAGTTACCTTATTTCTCATCTGGTTTAATATTATTATTGTACGAGAAATGTTGGGCTATGTGGTATAGACACATGGGTTCTAAAGCAGTACTCTTTGGGTAGTATGTGTCCAATACATTGTTTTTCCAAATGACCTGGCTGTTTAGATCATTTTTGGCTATTGTTTCTATGTCTTGGTACGATTTGTGCACTCTTTTTCTGGCTTAGCCAGACTATGTTTTCAGATTTCCCATATAACCATATAAGGCTGTGGCTGTTAAACGGTCTGCTGCTTCGTAGCAACCACATTCTCTATGAGAGAGCATTTTTATGCCAAAGCTGTATAGTTTTTGTTACAGTGTTTTGTCAGATGATATGTCATCACAGAGGTCTTTGAGCTCTGTGTTCTCAGCTTTGGTTAAGTAGGCAGTGACATATTGTCACCTGCATATGGGGAGCACATGGAAGTGGATCTGGGTTACCTGGCTTAAGCCCCCCCACCTGGTGCCTTCCTGCTTGCCGCTCTTTTTCACCACTTAGCAAGCCCCGCCCACCTGGTGCCTTCCTGCTTGCTGCTCTTTTTCCTACTTAAGGAGCCTTTCAGCCTCTTTTCCTTTGCAGATGGAGAGCAGGTGCGAGTGGATCTAGGTCACCTGGCCTAAGCACTGTCCACCTTCTTAGCCCTGCCTCTTCCTTCCTGCTCTTAACTCTTAGATCAAGAGCGTCTCTCGCCGGGCGTCTAAAGTGAAGGGCAGTCAAAGAAAAGGGCAATTCCTGTTTGGACCTGTTCGGACCAGGAGGACCCAGGGCACGACATCCTGCTCAGATAGCAGGTAAGCATGCACAAACATGTGTTACTCGCTCTGTCCCCACAGGACATCCCCAACTCCGCTGGTCCCCACCTGACGTTCCCTTGTGCCCCCACCATTCTCACACACAGGTGTTGCTAGTTTTGCGTGATTCTTCTACCCTGCTCCCCCTCAAACCCATATAGCCTACTTCTGCAGGAGTCTGTCCTAATAGATTCTGGTTTCACCATCACCGTCTTGTGGCCAATGCTGAAGTTGACTTTTATGGACTTTTTTCATTCACAGTGCGTCACCCTTTCTCAACTCTGATGCTGGACTTCCTTTGCATCTTGTACTCATGGTGGCCCTGAATCGTACTGTTCCCATCTTCATCTTGTATCCTGGCTTGCAACATTATGTGTTACTACTGACTTCTGCAATTGTATTCACTCTTGCTGCGCCACTCTTTTGATTGCTAATTCTCTGTTCTCTCCTCCTTTCCCTTCTCCCTTTTCCTATCTCCTCCCCTTACTTTCTTCTATACACTTACTCTATTAGAATTGTCCCTGGACCTACTATGATAGCAACCTCGTCTGTCTCCTCCCCACTCCTCCTCCAGCACTCTCTGAAATGTCATCAGGCCTAGTATGACAGTCGCTTGTAATGTTGTAAGCCCTAGTACGGTAGTCCCCTCTCTGTTTTCATTTCCTTCCTACTCTCCCCTTCCCTTCCTTATCTATGTCTTAGCTCTTGCACTATATGAAATTTCGTCAGGCCGAGTATGATAGTTAATTTCACATCCTTACTGTTCATGGCCTGTAAGAATGTCATTGTATTTTCCCTTGTTCCCTCCCTTGCCTTGAAGCACTTTGAAAAACATTGTGTATAGGCGCTATATAAATAAACTATCATATCATATCATATTATATATCGTGAAGCAGCAGGGGAATTGTCTGCAATGTATTGTATATCTATGTTTACATTCCACAAGAGGGCAATGATTCCATTGTAATCATTGATGTACTTTGAAGCTTCGCTTCTTTTAATGCAGTATGTGTTTTTAGGCGATTTGCCTTTCATACTGTGTCTAACAGAAAATATTAATCTTTTTATTTTTGTTGAAACTGATCTAGGGAAAGCAAAGCGGCATTTAGTGTAATATTTGCCTTTGTTTTTATATCTGCGTTGACAATATTTGCCACATTTATGTCTTTGGAACCATAAAATATGTGTATGGAGCTCACTATGTGTGCTTTCTGACGGGATTTCACAAGTTACATATTGGTGAATGAATTGTAAAACAGTGGCATCACTGTCCTGACCAAATTTCGGAGCATCTTTTATCCGCAAAAGCATGTGGATGTGTGGTGCTCCTCTGGACTGATATTCTTTTCTCCAAAAGAAGTGTTGCACTTCTCTGAGGAGACAGGGGGAATTGTTTTATTACAGATGAAGTGCAGCATGGCAATAAAGCAGTGGTGGAAGTACCTTGATACATTTACAGGGTCAAGAGACTAGATTTCTCCTGGTGTTTTTATGTCTATTCCTTCTTTGTTTTGTATATCTTTCGAGGAACTCTTTCAGTGGGGTTGTCCTGTTGCTGGACCTCAGCGCTCTTGGTTATAGGACATTTTGGCATGGGACGCAGTGAAGGAAAGATGGATCTGGGATTTAACCCATGAAATTATTCACAAGACATTAAGAATACTAGTGGGAAACAGTGCAACTAGCCCTGATTTGAAAAAGATGATTTAGTCATTGAAACACGTTTAATCACAGAGGGCACCAGAATATCTCATAATAAACCATAAGATAAGGAGTTTCTGAACACTGTTAAGGGAGTCATTTGTCATCCTTTTCAGTTATTTGTGGGCGCTTGGGAATAAGCCAATGTAACACCCTAAAGACCTTCTTTGTTTTGGTTTGCTGTGCATAGGAAGTTATGCAAGTCTTCCCATGCATATTCTGCAAAACTCAAAGTGACAAACCATGTGGGTGGGCCAAGGTTCCATTGCATATACCGTACATCTGCATGATGTCAGAACCAGTATTCTTTTGTACCACAGTTGTTTGCCAAGAGATTTGTGATACTTGACTGCTGAACTTCATATTTGTCTTGTACCTTTTGAAGTAGTTGTATAGCAGACATGTTTAAAAAGTTGGAACCTGTTTTCCAAGTGTGTGCAACTCTGTAAAGTAAAGTGGGGTTAGTTCACTTTCAAACAGGAGGTAGAATATGTATTCAACATTTTGTCTGAATCTGAGTTCTTCAGAATACATTTGTATAGAGCTGTATTCTGACGCTATTATCTGTGTGCATCTTTCATCACACCTTCTCCCTTTTCCCAGTAGAAAAGGCTCATGCTTCTACACTTCTTTCCCATATGCTGATTGGAGATCCTTTGGATTGCCACATTTCTAGTGCATCATCTATGCTGTCTTTGGAGTGCAGTTTGAGAATTGTGTACTGGTCTAAAATATTGGCTACTGTACTAGGATCAACACGTTCAAATTGACCAGTTGATGAGGAATCCTAAATTATTTCGGTGGTTTCCCTTAGGTTTTGTTCAATGTTTATTTCTGTATAGTACTCAGTGTTCTCTTTAAGTTATTGTAGATCCTGTCTAACTTTGTTTAAGTCTACTAGTTGTTGCCAAATTTATTTGTCTTTTGTAGGTTCACTATTTATTAGGATAATCAAAGACTGATCTATTGGCCGTGGCACTCTCAAAGTGTCTACATTTTCTTTAAGAGCTAATGGCAAACAAACTACTTTGCCACAAATGCCTTTTAGTAATTCAGAAGGAGGCAACTTGGCTGTTTTAGGCTGAAGGCATATTATAGCTTGAAATGGGTGTACTGTTTGGATTAATATGCTCTCATACAAATTAAGCTGTTGCAGTGGTTTTGGAAGTGGGAATATTTCCAAGTTGTTAGTGATTGCCGTGATGGAATTTGGTTATAATTAAGCTTTGTTGTGCAGTATGTGTAAAGTATTGAGGGGTTAGGAATTTCGTATTTTATTTCTGCTATAAGGTAGAGAGCTAATTGGAACCACTGGGATTCCTCATTGTCTTCTATTTTATACGCTATATCTATAGTTTTGGTGTTCTTTGTATAAAAAGATCACCAACAACACACACATACTTGGTTTGATACTTCAGCAGATGTGCTTTTAAACTTTGCTATTTCTTTTTTGTATGTGTCTATTTGAAGGTTGGCATCTGTGAGGTTGTCGCTACTCTTTTGTAAAGTTACTGCATTTTGTGAGTGCTCTTCACTTCCAAAAAATGTGCTTCGGATGTGGTCTATTTCTTCCAGGAGTTCTTTGGCTGTGCCATGTAGGAGAATGTGATTTAAATGATCTAGTTCTAAAGCAGAACTTTTCCCATGGTACAGTCTCTGGGGAAGATTCTGTATAGTGGAATGGTGTGTCGCTAACATTTTGATGTGGTGGAAGGTGCTACTGCAAGCAGGCCCAGAAATGCAGTCTAATGAAAGTCCTCGCAGTCCTGTGTATTTGTGCATGGTTTGCAACATTTTGATTCTCATTTTCTCTTTTACTTTCACATACTGATTGAGGAATTGCTGTAAAGATTTGAAGGATTGTTTTCGTACTTTACACATTGAGGTGCAGGGCCATTTGTACCTGGGAAGGATTGGTTCTGTGGAATGGAGAGTTGATTGTAAGTTTGCTGGGGACATTCTTTCAATGAGTGTTTCTTCTGCGCTAATGGTGTTGTCTACCATTTCATGCCCTCGGCCACTGCTATGTATGTCAATTAGGCTTGCGCTTGTTGGTATGCCTCTTCATTGAAATATGGCTCTGTGCTGGTTGTGTGAATCCACTCACCTGCACAGAAGTTTGCAAAGGTATCTATGTTGATATTGTGCATGCTGCGAAATACTTTCTTTAGTTTAGTAATTCATTTTGTTACTGGTTTCATTCTGTTTAAAATTAATATGAACAATTTTCTTTTGAGGAACATTGCACTGTCAATGAGAGCTTCCAGGAACAGTTTTCTGCGGTAGGTTTTAAGGGTTGAGCGTGACTTCTCTCCTGTTTTTATAGGGTTCTGAAGGACTCTGTGGTTACATTTACATTGGTAGGTGCAGTGCTAGCACTACTAGCAGTTGTATTCTTTTTAATGCATTTATTTTTATCTTTACAATTTGGTAGAGGGGCCACACTTTTTTTCCTGCTCGCTGGTTCAGTTTTGCTCAGTGACTGTATTAACTGTTTTGTTTGAACATTTCGTACAAACTCTGCTAGAGGCGGATGACTACTTTGCATGCTTTTAGTTTTATCTTCTCTGTTCTTGCATTGTTTTCTACAGAGTTTCTTTTAGTAGGCATTCTCTTTTGTCTGTTGGAGAATAAAGGAGAGTGTGGGTTTCAAAGTTGTGCAATGTATTTGCAGTCACTGCGCACAAGTGTCTGAATGTCAAGGTAGGCATACATAGAGGGGTGTGTAATGGCCTGATACTTCTGGCTGCAAAGGTTCTACTGGTATCTGTGTGTGTTGATGTGTGCATGAATAAGTAAGGGCATTACAATGTTTTCATAAAACTAGGTGGTGTTATGATAGTGGTGTTCAGATGACAAAACAAAGAGTGGACCTGCTGACGTGCAATGAGTAAGAGTGAAGCAAATGCTGTTGGCTTGGATAGCATTTTGTAGGGTACTATACAACAACGCTGCACTGTTTGTAACAGGAAGAATACTACTACAGTACTGTACTTTGTTGGATGGGAAGAGTAGCTTTCTTATGGGTTTTATCTTCCAGTACAGACATTTCTGTCTTTCAGCACGCTGTTCTTCACTGCAATTACGAAAGAAGGAAGTTAGTGGGAATGTGTGTTAATTGCACAATAATTGCACTAGGAGAACACATTATTTTACATTTTAGGAGGATTTGTTGGGAGGAATAGTTGATAATATTCCACAAATATTCTTGTAACACTGCTGGTGGTGCAGACAGGTTGCTTCTACATCCCTAACACTTGCATAGTAGCAAGCTTCTCAGTGTCACTAGGATATTACAGGGCATGTTGTCCTGGAAAGTAAGGTGTTGGAAAATGTTACTCAGTATGTGTGTGCAATTGTACAGCACTGCATAGGAATGGCAACTTGGGAGCATCAATTTCGTTGGTATGGGGGCCAGTGGTGCAGTGATAAGTACGCTTTACAGGGCTGTACTATTTTCAAGTGGGTGAGTTGTTGTTGCAGTACTTGCATTGGAAATGGAGTAGTGCAAGTTCTAGTAGGGTGAGGAAAAGATAGAAGCCCAGAAAAATGTACAGATTAGAAATAAGAATGTTAGTGCATGGAATTTCATTAACTTTCCCAAACATAGATGCTTGCTACATGAGTGCCATTGCAGTATGTTGCAGACATCCTTTACTGTTGCTTTAATTTATTTAGCAAAATGTACAGATAGCACTTTTGCTAAAGTACAGATTAATGTCTTTGCTTTCCTTGAAATGGTGCTGAAATTAGTAGTTGTAAGGGTAGTGCATTTTGTTAATTGTGTGATCTATGTACTTGACATGCTTTGGTAACATAGATGCAGTTTTTGTTTTCTGTGTGCATTCTGGGCATTTTAAAGCAGGTGTGTTAGTGGGAGAAGTGGTTGTAAAAGTAACAGAAGGAAAGAAAAAATGACAGTGTCCACATTAGAATGGGTGATGTGGGCAAGCATGCATGTTGTGGTAATATATTGAAGTTTCACATAGCATCTGGCACTTGACCTTGCTGTACAAATGTTCCCAATGTGGTTTTCTAAAATTGAAATATGCGGTTTGCAACTGTTATGCAAGTGGGCATTAAAAGATACCTTTGAAAGCACACAGCATTGTAAGTAACTGTCACTTGATGTCAGGAGATGGGACAAATGAGACTATGATTATTAAGTAGGTTGTGCAGGGTAAGTGGCAGGCATCCGGTTCATATGCATTTCAAAAAGAGTTGCAAATGTACTCTACAAAATATATGCTGCGTTTTCCTAGTGCAAAGGTGATTTTTTCACAAATACAACCTAGAGCACTATGGAACAACCCCAATGTCCTTTGTTCCCAGCAAAATGCTGGAAGGTGCCTCGTTAACAGAGGCATGCATGTATTTTTGTGACATGCTTAGATGTTCTTTTTCCATAATCAGAACATTGATTCCCTTAGTATGCACTAGTTCACTGCAGATGGCCTTTCATTGTCCACCTTGGAAATGCTATTTTCTTTTGTAATCTAAGGAATGCTTTGCAGAGTCATAAGGCAGTAAGGATTAAAAGAAGAGAACCCCCCCCCCAAATACAAAACAAAATGTGTTTGTTTACAATCTCCTAACCTAGGTTAAATTTCTCTCCCCACAACTTTAATTAGATGATTAATCCACAGACACCACGGTAGGCAGTAGATCACACATCCCACATCCTGGCCTTTTGAGGATGGCAGGCATGGACATGGGACTGTGGAGGCCAGGGGATTGGCCAATAAGGATTGCTGGGCGTGGTGTGCAAGGAGAGAGTGTGGCAGAGGGTCTGTTTGGTAACAGGAGAGCAGATGGCTTAGGCTATGGCTTTGGCTATGGCTGTGTTAATCATCCACCTATCTGGCTGCACACTACTGTCATGGTTTCCACAGGGAATTGGCTCTAATCATATGAGGGTCACAGGGGAGTAATCAGTAGAGTCAATATGTCAGACTGAGAGCACCAGAAAGAGAAAATAGGCATGTAAGCAGTCAGACAGCCACTGCATTGCGGCATGATAGTAAACTGGGTGCTGAGATCCAAATGGGAATGATGGGTCAGCTGGATTGGGTATTATTTTGAATTTGCAAGAAAACCCTACCAGCATTCTTGGTAGACATGCATGAGTCCCTTTTCATCAAAGAGTGTTTGGATGAGAACCTTGACCCTCAACAAAAACTTGATTATTAAAAATACACATTCAACATGGCATGCCACTTAGCTCCTGAGTCCAGCAACATGTTTCCATGTGATTGGGGAAGCTATTTGCTCACTGCAAATTTCACAAATTCATCAATGAAGAAGCAATCAGAGAAGAATAATTGAAGGAAGTTCAACCATGAGCCTTGCAATGTGCCTCGAGCCAATATACTTGCCATGGCTCAAATAAAATCAATGACGGGATAAACTAGTGGGCCATATGATAGGGTTGGGATGAAAAAGATACCGTAATCCAGTGTGGCTCGAGACACCTAGCAGTAAAAAAGAAGCGACAAAGCATGCTACTGATGCAGTCTGGCCATTCCAGATATGAATACATGTCAGGCAATGGGTCATCAATGTATCAAGAGCAGCAAGGTTCTCCATTTCTTCAGTAACTGCAGATCAGCACTGAAAAAGCAAAAAGCCTGCAAGATGAAAAACTCAAAGTCACATGTTCACAGTATGGAAGTTAAATATACAGCATCTCCATTGTCTGATATGGAGATTATTGTCAAAGAATGCATATGTTTGCTTAAGAAGATACAGGGGAAGGTGCAATTGATCTTTGTGAAGCCAGCAAGCTAAGTCTGATCAACCATTGGTTACTGCTGAATATCATGTGCATTATAGAATATAAAAAACATGGATGTGCTGTCTCCCCTTCTACCCACTATACATATATGCATGGGCTGCACAATGTCCAGTGTGCAATTGTCGAATGTTCCCAAAAGCATCAAGGCACAAGGACAAAAAAGCAATTGGTGAAATACATGTGTTGAAGGGTGAAGTCCTGAGAAAGAACCTACTAGACGGCATTATCGTTCAACAAATGTATTTACCTACCAATCACTTCTTTATGTCCAATGATCTAAGGATAGTAACGTAGTATCTGGACCTCTTTGATAGCATCGGCAAACTAAGACCCACATTCCTCGCCATGTAGAGAAATCTATCCGGGCTATAAAGCGCAACATCATCAAAGAGTGCTGATTCGTATGACGGATCAGGTCCAAAAAAAAAAATCTTCTAAATTAATATATCATTCAGCCCAAAGAAGAGCCAACCCAAGAGATCTAATTGTGTGCTTGCCCAAACGAAACTTGAATGGGCAAATACACCGTTGCATGTGTTGATCGAGACAGGCCAACATGGTAATCGAGAGAGAGAGGGAGAGAGAGAGAGAGAGAGAGAGAGAGAGAGATAAAGAGAAAGAGACAAAGAGAGAGACAAAGAGAGAGAGAGATTGGGAGAGGGGAATTTGAGTACCCATATTGAAGATATGATCAGTTAACTGAATGGATGACAAATATCTAAAACATAGGGTATCATCGGCTGGACAGTCTCAACATATCATGACTATTTTCCATGTGCTTGTTTGTCGAAGTTGATTTCTAGCTCAGCATTTCTTCTGTGCCAGAAATCAACTCAAAAGCAATTTGAAAAGTAGTAAGTCACTCCAGAAATACTTCAACTATAGCAATTACATTTTAGGCTGCATTTTAGAGCAACATGATTGTGCACTGGAGAGTGTCCACATGGCTCTTCTACTAACAGGCCTGACACTTAATAAAAGTGTGGCGTTCAATAAGAAGAACTGAATTTGGACATATATTTTCAGACCAGGGAAAACACCCTGGTACTGACATGGTTGACACCATTGTTGTTGCTCCCACACCTTTGGTTTCTTGTCAGTTACAAAAATTCCTATGAGTGGCTAGCTACATTGCAAAGAGATGACAAAGCTTGAAAGGCGCTTTAATTGAATTGCGGAATCTATGTTTCTCCACCAACTCCCTTCTCTTTGATTTCTCCACTCGCCGACCCACTTCTGCCAAACTCCACTCAACGAACCCCTCTCTCATTAGCCACTTCATTGAAGCTTCTTCACTAATTTGGTCACAAATCTTCTCCCTTTGTCATCATTGAGGCTTCACACCAAGGATCCTTTCTCAACCCTCCATGTGTTCCCCCACCCTCCTCCTTCTCTCCACCCCAACCACTTCTGATTATCTTACTTGTCATCCAGCTGCATCCTTTTTCTGTGTTGTTGCCTAATCAAACCACTTGTACTGGCCCTCGTTGCACAACCTTTAGGCCGCCACCTCACTGCACTCACCAGGCTGACAGCACCCCTTTAAATTGCTGCCTGATGCATGCTGGCCCACTCTGGCAATCAGAACAGGAGGATTCTTCCAATAGTGGTGTTGGACAGATGTGCTGGTGATGTATCGCATTTGGAGGTGCTGGGTTCAGCCAGTCATGTTTCATCCCAGGTAAGAAAACACAACAGAGCATGTGGCATAATTTGACCTATCGCTCTAACAAAATACTAAACACTGTGGTTGCCAGCTGGTGGGTGTTAAATCTATTATATTCTAGCACAGGCCGGGTCAAGACTGATTTTGGAGAATTAGTTTGTTTGCCAACAGAAAATTGTCTATGTTGAATCGGCATATTTAATTCCAGAAAAGCAAAGCTTTTCCCTGTTGTGGGCACAATAACCCTTCAACATGTTCAAAGACGTCAAGCCATTCACGATAGTGTCTGAAAATCAGGCACTGATGGCCATCTATTGGTAGTCAGGAGTAAAATGCAGCTGACAATAAAAGAGTGTGGGTTGAGACTTCTTAAATATGATTTCAAGATGACCAACAAGCCTGGCAAGGAATACAATTTCCATCAGCACCAGCAAGGACAGGGGATACCTTTAGCATCACTGGTTGAGGAGTACATAACCACAAGGAATACAAGCAGGGCAGTGAATGGCACAGGATGATCCAACTCTATGTGAGATGCATACACACATATTCACTGAAACATCTGTGTTAAAGTGACGTTATGGTTACAAGTGAAACCAAAAAACTCCAGAAATTCACCAGTTATGGTAAGCTAAGCATAGGTTTTTCTTAGTGCAACTTAACCTTTAACAAAACATTTTCAGCATATTTCATAGCTTTTTACCAGTGCACCCTTAATTTCCTACAAGTTCCTTATATTATACTCACCTCCAAAGTACTAGCTAGTCCACAGATTTAAGATGGTGTTTACAAACCCCAGAAACACAGGGGAGAGCAGAACATTTTCTACCCATCAACCAACAAACACATATAAATAAAACAACATAACTTATAATTTCTGCATGCAAATGTACGTTTTTGTACAAATGATTACTTCAAAATGTACACATTTATGGGGCGTGGCCAGCAGCCAAACGATGGAGACGTGAGCTTTTACCGCTCCTGCTTGCCGGCCAGATCCTGTACTCATCCTTCCTAAAATGCCCTAAAACACTTCACCGATGCATGAAATCCTGCTGCATCGATTCGTGCAGAAGCGGAGTAGAATCGGTGCGGGGCTTCGAGTTTATGTTGATTGAAAGACACCGACTCTGAAACGCGTAGAGCTCCTAAAATGGCCACCGTGGATTTGCAGTAGGCGGAGAGCGCGGCACGAAAACGTAGGTGCCAGCCGAAGAGAGAAGTAAGAAAGGCACCACCTGCGAGACGGCGGAAAGCGGAAAATACACGACCCTCGATCTGCTGCTGGGGGAAGGACCGCTGGGCCGCTGGGGCCAGACTTCAGCCACTCTCCCACCACGTACCAGCCCAGCCGCACAGCGCCGCGGCAGCGCTCCCGCCCCCAGAGGTGCTCGCCAACGACTCACTCCCCCGACCCTGATAATTGCCATAAGTGAGCAGGAGGATACCGTGGGCGAGCGCCGAAGGGACTGAACTCTGGGGCTGGGGAGATACGCACAGCTCCTGCCAGCACTCTTCCTCTTGCACTGAGTAAGGCGAACAAACTGCCACAATCTGCTTCTCTGGCACTACTACAGTGCGTAGTGGGGGCCAACTAAGACCACCAGGACCCACAACAAGATTGCGGGTGCTCCGCACAGCGTAGAGCACCTGCTGAGGTCCCCTCAACCCTGGAATACTGATCCTGCCACCCTACACCCGATGGAAAAACACAGCGGTAAGGAGTGGGGGGTAGCGGGAAGTGGGGAGCTGGTGCCAAAGAAGTGAGACGCTGCCTGCCCCCCCGCTGCACCTACATGATAAAGTGGATCCAATAGCTCCACCGTACCCTCCTGTAGCTGAAGGCAGGCATCGTACTACTGACCCAAGAGACGGTCAAGCAAAGCACGCCACTGGTGGTGGGTGACAAGTAGTGGGCCCTCCCCAAGCCCTACACGGGCGATACTGGACCCTAAGAGGAGGGTGAGACCTCACAAAACTCTGGCGACAACCCAGCACAACCAACGTGCCGCAATATTACGTGCACATATCCTAAAAGGGCCTACTGGGGTCATCCATAGATAGCCAGACAAGCCTCATCAAATCGTCTATACCAGGCAAGGGAGCCACAGAAAGAGACTGCACAAACAACCGCACGGAACTGCTCCAAATAGACTGTTGCAGCCCACAGCAAAAGCACACCACAGCAGCAGAAGCTGCCTTCCCCTCTGTTGTGGGGCGTATGACGGAATTCAACGTACATTGAAGGCACATCAGCACGGATCCTCCCGCTAAAACCCACCATCAGAAGCAACCAACCAACATGTGTGCCCTGTAGCTATAGTGGGAACCGCACTGTACCTGTGAACAAAACCAGGCGACCACAACAATTAAAACACACGTAAGTGCACATCCACAACTAATGCAACCCCAGATGACGCCCTGCGGCCTGTAGTCACCCCAACCACAAGACGAGAGCGGAGTAGCGGAGACACATCTGTTACAGATCCACGAGACCACTATCCACACCGCACCAAGACCCAGTGTAATTAACCCTAGCACCCCGGAAACATCTGCCTCTCCAATCTGTCACCACCCTCCCCCTCCAAGCAGGGCACGAACCTCCAGCGCCACCATACCAAATAAGCAAAATGGGGAAAGACAAGCCCAGGAAAACCTCTACACAAAGCAGAATCGAGCAATATGCTACCACACCAAAAACTTGCCCCTCAAAGCGACTGCCACCAACCGAAACAGACTGCATGGTAGATGATATCTCCCTCAGAGACATAATGAGTGCCATTGCCAGCTCTAGAACATCGATGGAGAAAAAGATGGACAGTATTGGCGCGGACATGTCCCTATTAAGACATGACCTACAAAAGCTAACCTCACGCAGAGGCACGGATCTCGGAAACTGAAGATAATTTACGAGGGGTAAATCGCCATTTGTCCGCCATGCTAGCATGTCTCAAAATCCTGCAATCAAAAGTGGATAACAGTGAAGGCAGATCCAGGTGAAACAACATTCACATACTTGGGCTCCCTGAGAAGGCAGAAGGAGCCTGCATGGAACTATTTCTTGAAGAATGGCTTGCGAATACATATGATGCAGAGTCCTTTTCCAGGTTCTTCTCCATTGAGTGGGCCCACCGCATCCCAACCGGCAGAGTCACACCAGGTGCACCGCCACGCACAGTCATCGCAAGATTCCTAAACTACACGGATAGAGATACTGTGCTACAGCTGGCAAGATCAAAAGGGACAGTCACGTAATATGGATCAAAAATCGCCTTCTTCCCTGATTTTACCAGCGAAGTACAGAAAGCACGCCAACCCTTTGACCCGCTCAAAAAACGCCTGCAATCAATGGGAGTCAAATATGGGCTAATCATCTCTGCCCAGCTCAAAATATTCCATAATGGCACAACCGTGCACTTCACAGACCCTAAGGAAGCGTGGAGTTGGGCTGAGAGACATATAGATGGCGATTGGAGCTTTGAGGGGAAAAAAAGAGGGGAACACAACAGAACACACCCTGAGCGACCACCGGACCTGGAACCGCAGCAGCAACAACAAATAGCGAATCCGCAGCAAGGAAACAAATAAAAAGGTGCAAAATCACTCAAGATGACCAAGTCACTGCAAGTGAAACGCAAAGGAGCCCACGCTTCACATCGCAAATTTAATCACAAGCATATCAAGGCTGGTGGCCACCCTAGCAGCCACCCCCAGACGAAGAAATGAAGAAACAAACTCATAGCACTATACAAGGGTACTACACTGCCCGGCTCCCAAGCTATATCCAAACTGCAGAGCCCGGCTAACACGGGGCGGGCAAATGCGAGATAAAGTTTAACTGTTTAGAAGTTTATGTTGGGTCAACAGATGCTTCAGTTGGGGGTGGAGTATAGGGAGGGGGAGTTGGAGATAACGTTTTTATTCAATGTTTAGCATACAATGGCACTAGGAGCACAATGAACAAGGCAAACGCTGTAATACATCACACCTTGATAACATCGTCGCAACTGCATCCTATGAAACACACCCGTGAACCTAAAATCCAAACACCCGATGGCACCTGAGACTGCTTCAATCAAAAGGCGCCTAACACTCATAACATTGAATGTGAATAGGCTAGGATCCAGTATCAAAAGAAGACTGGTATTGCAGCACTTAAACAGGCACTCCCCGGACATAGTTCTCCTAACCGAAATGCACCTTGCGGGAACCACATGCAAATTCTTCCAAAGATCCAACTACCGCACAGCGGTACATGCAGGCTTCTCCATGGGAGCGAGAGGGGTGCTAATATTGATTCATAAAAGACTTCCACTGGAGATCACGCACATAACGCAGGATAGAGGTGGTCGCTATGTAAAAATTCAGGCAACGCTCTGGAACCAAACCCTAGCGCTCATGGCAATATACTCCCCGCCATCCCTCTTAATGCTCTGCTAGCCGACATTACCCCCATCCTGACAGCAAATACTGCAGACACATGGGTAATAGGAGGGGACTTCAACGAAGTCATGGACAATGCCCTAGACTGCACAACCTTGAGAGCCAGGAACCCTGCCACCACCACCAAACTGGCCGCCTTTGCGTCTGCACTGGGGCTGCGAGATACGTGGCGAGACCTACACAGTGATGAACGTGAATATTCCTTCCACTCTGGAGTGCACGCCTCAGTGTCCACAATAGACTATTTCTTCCTACCAAATCAGGATATTCACAAAGTATGTAGCGCATCCTTCCTCCCACGGGGAATCTCTGATCACTCCCCGTTATTACTTGAACTGGAAACGGAGAGGCCACGTCCTCCTCCCACATGGCGATTGAACTCCTACTACCTGGGGTTCCCAGACCTACAAGAGAAGATAGAGGCAGCCACCTCCAACTACTTCGATCTAAACGCATGCTCGGTTGATGACCCTAACATACTATGGGAGGCATACAAGCCAGTCCTGCGAGGCGAAATCATCTCGTGGACGTCAGCCAAAAAACAGGCACAGCGTGCATGGATCATAGAAGCCGAAAGAGTTGTGATCAAAGAATCAGAGCACATCGCCAGCGATACCCCTTAGACAAACAGAGCCATAATATTGATGCAGAAAAAGCTACATAATCTATCTCTGGACTGTGCCCAAAAAGCACACAACGCTATGAAGGCACGCCTATACGAAACGGGGAAAAAATCTGGCAAAATGCTTGCATGGTTGGAAAGACGCGATGAGGGGCAACAGAAGGTGAAGAGCACTAGGACGATAAATGCAGAACTAGTCTCCTCCGATGCAGAGATAGCAGAATGCTTTGCTGATTTCTACGATGAACTCTACAAACCTCCCACCGACACAGTAGCCAGCATCATACTGGATAGTACCGATCTCCCAACACTCACCACGGAGCAAGCCAATGTGTTAGATAACAAAATAACAGTGGATGAAATATCAGCAGTCATCACCCAACTCCAAACAGGCAAAACCCCAGTCCCCAATGGTTTCCCACTTGACATTTGTACAAAAATGAAACCATCTAGATATATCTACCCACCTGCTCAACATGTTCGAACACTCCCTAACAAAGGGTAGGCTCCCGCCAGACCTCCACAAGGCCACAATAATAGTGATCCCCAAAAAGGGTAAACCCCCAGATGAGTGCAGCTCCTAAAGGCCCACATCCCTAATCAAAGGCAAAGCTAAAATACTAGCCAAAATACTAGCTAATAGACTCCAAACAGTCATCACAGCACTGAATCCATCCGTACCAATGCGGCTTCATGCCTCAAAGATCAACAAGAATGAATATTCGCAGGCTGCACCTAGCGCTGGAGAGAGCACCCGCCCTACAACAATCATTGGCACTACTACATTGCCCGCTCTCGGCAATGTTGTTCGCATTAATAATTGAACCACTAGAAGTCATTCTGCGGGACACGACCACCTGGACTGGTTTCCTGTGGAACTCAGATTGGGAAGACAAGATATCCCTATACGCAGATGACCTCCTAGTATATCTAGGCAACCCGGTGGTCTCCTGCCCTATAGTCACTCAAATACTGATAGACTACGGAGCCTTTAGCGGCCTCAGGGTGAACTGGTCCAAATCTGTGCTCTTTCCGATGAAAGGAGTAGACTGCATACCGCCACTTGGCACCCCATACCAAATCGAACTCACGCAGTTTCGATATCTAGGCATCCTAATCGCAAAAAAGCTGGATAGCTACGTGACTCAAAACCTACATCCATTAGTTAAAAAATATGCGCAAGATGTAGTCCACTGGGAAATACTGCCACTAACACTGTTAGGCAGAGCAGCATTCTTCAAGATGTTGGCCCCGATTCTTGTACATCCTCCAAAACACCCCTCTCCACATCCCCACTACAGAGTTCCGTAAAATAGACAGAACAACACGTAAACTCTTGTGGGGGGGAACACCCAAGGATAGCTCTCAAAACACTCCAGCGCTCAGTCTGGGAGGGGGGAATAGGACTCCCAAACATCCAAATCTACCACTGGCTGACCCAAAACGGCATACTACATGGTAACCCGAAACTTCCCCACATGCAGGCTGAAATAGCTGCACAACACGACATGTCCCCGATTGAAAGCCTCTGCAACAGGAAGACCCGCCCTCCTGAATGCACGATAATAGTGTACACAGCCCAAATATGGAAGGAAACACATAAGCAAATCGACTGGGACAACAAAATCACCCCAGTCCAGCCCATCTGGAATAACGCCCACCTTACGGGTCTCAGTAACCTCCCCAAATGGCCAAACTGGGTAACAGCCGCTATACAAACCATCCAGCAAATATATGTAAATAATCAAATAATACCATTTGCCGAGATCTCGACCACACACGGCCTTCCAGCCACCAAAAACTACCACTATGGACAACTACAACATGCACTCAGCGAACAAAGGGTCCAATTGTCGGACATGCCGGAGTGCATGCCCATAGAAAGAAACATAGTCATAGACAGTGTGAAAAACAAGGTCACATCCACCATGTATAATGCTATCTCTTCGTTTGCCACGAAAGAACTGTTGAGCATGAAAATGAAATGGGAAAGAGACGTGGGCCCAATATTACCCGAAGAATGGATCTCGACCCTGATGTATCCCAGAGACACTGCAATCTCGGCTAGAATCAGGCTCAGAAATCAGAAAATACTTCACAGAATATATTGTTCCTGAGTAGCATTGTATAACTGGGGTAAAACGACCGACCCCAAATGCTTACGCTGCAAACAAGAGGAAGGAACCTTCTACCACATCCTATGGCAATGCACACGAATACAACACTTCTGGCGAAAATGTAGTGAAGGACTCTCAAGGGTCATGTGCCGACCAATCCCAACAGACCGCAAACTCCTTCTCCTGGGAATCAAAGAGGAAGGGGACATGTCTCGCTTTGAAAAGTTGCTACTCTCAACATCCACAGGAATAGCCAAAAGAAACATTGCACAACTGTGGGGCTCAGAAATGACTCCACAATATGACCAATGGATATCAGATATAGACGCAATCATCCTAATGAAACGCTGAGTCTACCAAGCAAGAGGCTGCCCGGGCAAGGCAGATAAAATATGGGGGAAATGGGAACAAACACTGTAAGACACATACAGAATGAACTAATGGACTTCGGTGCACAACCCTGCTGCCGCTCCAGTGTATAACACCACTACCTGTCATCACCCAAATGAGAGAAGCAAGAAAGTGCCAATTGTTATTCTCATTTTATTTTTATTTGTATTTGTATATATGTATAGAGTAGACGTGACCAAGCGCTCGGGGAAGCGCAAAACGCATCGTTCAGGACACTGCCCTGGTGTCCTGCTTTGTTTGCTGTGTGTTTTATGCCTCATCTCTTTTACCATTCATTAAACTCGGTGTGTTTATTCTGACTCGAGTTTCCCATCATTTTTTACTGGGACCCACTGTACCTCATGCCTGGAGTGCGGTTTTTTCCTTCATTGTTCAACGATATATATATATATGCAGTACCTGTTCACACTGCTGCACCACTTGTATGCAAAGTTATATGTTTGTGTATTGAATGTCTTTGTATGATAGGACGAAAATGCAATAAAAATATGTTATAAAAAAATGTACATATTTCTTCGTATTTGTAACACAATATAATGAAATGTACCAAGCATAAAACATAACTGTACACCTCATATTATCAGTTGAGTACAACTGTTCAACATCTTACATCTGGCCAAACAGTAAGTACACTGGATGTCTTTTTTGTTATTACCATTTATTATATACAGATTTCTTATAAGCAAATATTACTATTTTTAAATTTTAACAATGGAAAGCACACTTGAGTGGTTGGAAGAAAACTTTCCAACAGAAGAAATGAGTGCTGAAAACACCACTAATGGTAAACGATACATGGTTTAATATGAAGAAATAATGTAATTAATACAGACTGCAGTGAAGTAATATTTCTTTTTCTTATATCACATATTTTACATTAAGAAACAACACCACAATTTAATCATGGAGAATCCCCAACTGTACATAATGAAATCATGATGTTGTCCTGAAAATTGGATAAAATTAGTAATGACTTTAAGGAACTTTTAAATCACGTAAAAAAATAATGTTATTAATAATGGTGATTATCACTGTCTTTGTACCTGTCCACCTTATCCCCAGCAAATTCCTAAATTCTCTTATTTATAACTAAATTTATTTTTATACTATAAATATTGTTTATATTGTCCTGTCTCATTTTTTGTTTAAACACCCCCAATAAATAGTCTGCGGACAGCGCACAGTGTCTGGATATGTCCGGTTTCCCATGATGCACTTTTAAATAGTCCGCAGATAGAGCGCCTTTTCTACGGACAGTCACACACATGCACCCTGCATCTCAAACTCAATTGGTGTCTGCAGACGGCTGTCAAGGCTGCAGACATCCCCAGGCGTCATTATGTGACCGCACCCGTGCAGCGTGACGGCCTGACTGCGGATAGTGTCTGTGCTCGGTGGACAGTCTAAAACTGCATTTTCTGTCAATCAAGTTGAAAGTATACCCTTCCAGAGGTGATAGAGCCATTATTAGATGATCTGGCAACTTTGTACAACTTTGCAAGGCCTATTTTCAACTCAGTTGTCTGCAGACAGTCAAGTGGTCTGCGGTCGGTTCCCCAGAAGGGACCCACCCATTACTTCCAATCATACTGAAACTGGCTATCCAGGAGACAGCACCTTCTTTACAAAGCTTTGAAAATCTACAATCGTTCTGCAAATGGCATCAGTAATGGCCATGCCTCTGCCCCAGCAACCCCCACCACCACCACCATCTGGAGGGCCTGGAAAGAGGAACAGGCATGAGGATGTAGAAGAGAATGAGGAGGAAAATGAAGATGAGGTAGAGGAAGTGCATACCTCCAGGGCTCAGATTGAGTCCTGGGTGTGGTGGTTTTTCTGCACTATTGGGGGTGTACCAAATGCTAAAGCAGCTAAGGTTCGATGCAATGTTGTATTCAGTTGTGGAAAACTGGGGCTGTACTTTTATGGGACCACCTCTGTGTGCCGCCACACCAGATCCAACCATCCGGGTTCTCTACCCCATCTTCCTCAACAACAAAAACTACACAAACTACAGAGAATCCCAGTTAAGGCCCACCTAACTTCTTCCTCAGTCCACCTGCCCCTCCATCTCTGTGGTTGATGCACCTTCTCTACCCTCCCTCTACCCTCCCTTCCTTCCCTCCCCCACCTTACCTTGCCTCTCCTGAAAATTATTTTTAAAAGCCGAAATAAATACAAAATCACAAAGCAAATAAAAACAGTTGCTCTAGAAACCACCTTTCTCAGTTAAAAAATACACTTGAGAAAAAAAAAGTCACAGGCCCCTTTGCTGCCTGCATAGTCTGCAGACAGCGGGAATATTCCAGGTGGGGGAATTGAAAATGATTGTAATTGTTTTCCACGCAAAAACGGTGGCTCTTAATATAACATTTTTTTGTCTTTTTTACTTTTATATATTTTTTTTAATTATTTCATTGCATGTACTAAACTGACAAAGATTCTACAAGACATAATTATTTTTTGTAACTTTCACAGAAAGTGCTTATAATTCATTTGTGTCCATTTTTCATTTTGTTTAATGCAACTTCTAAAGAATACTTGAATCCATATTTTATGTGTTCACAGAAACTGCTTCAATGCATTTGGAACATTTTCAAGAAAAATCAGATTTACTCCATCTCATCAAAAAATGTTGACAATATGAAATTTAATATTTTCATTATGAAAAGATGTCATGCCAACATCACGCATAAAGGCACATACAACTTGATTGACACTGCGCCTTGCTTTTTCAATTTGTGGACATAATAAATTCAAACACATCCACAGTGACTCTGAGCCATTCGAGAAGAAATCATTTGTGAATGTGGAAACAGTTCTATCAACTTCCCAAACATGTCCTTCATTGCAAACTGTAATGATATTCTGATAACATAGCCCAAACTGTTACCTACACAATGAATTACTATGATATACGGATGCTTCAAGTCAACCATTATCTCACAAAATGGAAGGTAGTCTGCCCACTTCATGGCTCGAACTCCATACCATGAAACTTGAAATTCACCAAATCCAAGATTTTCAGACATTCCACAGTGCTCAGAATACACCTTCAAGTATCTCCCAGAATCCATGCACTTTGCTTCCTCAAAGACATAGCCATAGCCATAGCCATATTCCGTGCACTCAGCAAACAAAATGCCTGCTACTCTCTCTTCCTGTACACCACACCCAGGAAACCTTATTGGCTGATCCCCCAGATGTCTGCAGATATCCATGACTGTCTGCGGTCTCTGCAGTCCCCTTTTCATGCCAGGCATCCTTAAAAGACCTTGATTACATATGTGGTGTCTGCAGACAGAACTTCCAATTGAAGGGGATGGGGAGGTTTACACTTTATTTAAAACATTTATTCTACAATTGTGGTGCTTAAAAGCAGCTTTTTTGTTTCGGTTTTCCATTTATTCTTCTCATTTGTATATCCTACACTAACTAACAAATGCTTTACTATACACACATTTTCCATTGAAGTTGTTCATATGAACATTGAAAAGAAAAACGTGATTCCAAAAGTCATTTAAATGCACTCCATCGCTCTGAAAACTATTTACACCATCCAACATGATATTTTTATTCTGAAAAGAGGCTATCCCTGAAGCATATAACAAAGCACATACACCTTTATTGACAAGCTTCCTTGCTTTTTCAATGTCTGGACTCATGCATTTGGACATATCCATATTTGCCTTGGATTAATTGCAGAATAAATAATATGCACAGTTGGAAACAGTTCCATTAGGCTTTTCAAGAAATGGTTAATGGCAAACTGCAATGATACAGCAGCCACATGGCCCAAACTGGTGCCTGCACAATAATTATATCTGGCCATTGAAATTGAGCTATACTCTGACAAAAGGATAAAAAACTCACCCAGTTACCCCAGAAACTGTATACCACCAAACCTCCACTCCATGCAATGCAATAATAGCACAGATGCCACAAGATACAGTATAACCTTTTAATGAATTCATGCAACAATCTCCCACCATCCGCACATTCACCTTCTTCATAGCGACATTCATCCTTAAAAGACCTGGATGTGGCGCATGGCGTCTGCTGACTACCACATTGTCCGCAGACACCATAGCACAGTGCAGACCTTCTACCCTTTCCACTTTAATGTTTGTAACACTCCCTCTTTGGCTGCTTTCAAACAGTCACACATCCATCCACCAATCGCATGCAACAACTCCACACCTAACCCTGTCATCTCAGTTCAACACTTCAGATATACATTTGAACTCTGAGATTACATATTTCCTGTTAATCACAGCCATCTGCATCAAAAACTACTGTCAAACTCTCCAAGATTTCTATTTCCAAATTCAACAACATCTGAATCTAACAATACATAGTACAGGTATGCGTATATTTTTTTAAGTATTTTCCTCAACTCTTTTACAAATATATATTATATATATATATATATATATATATATATATATATATATATATATATATATATATATATATATATATATATATATATATAGAGGGTTCCTGCTACTTACCCCGTAATAAGCTTCTCAATAAGCATATTCTCTTTTTTAACCACTCCAGCAGAATCCATACATTGCAGCATTCAACACTTATTCACATCAAGTAGCAAATACTTACAATGCTGTGCGTTTAAAAATGTTGCTTTTTAGGAGCAATTTGATAAAAGTTAAAACATTCATATGTGCATGTATAGCAGCACTGTGTGTAACCTTTTCTAAAACAAAGAAAAAGCAGGTGTAAAACATTTGTCGAACATTTTTAAGTGGCAGTAGGTGTTTACATGTTTAATATGTTACCAGTACATGCATACCTGCCAATATTACCCATTCCAATTTGTAGGTGCTTATCAAGTCTTCATTCATTTCTTTGCATTCTGTGACTCGTAATTCCACTTCTCCCATTATAAAACACAGACTACAAGTCCCAGAATGCAAAGTAAAAACAGCACTGCAATGAAATATTCAAATGTGTTATATGTACATTGAGTACAAAACATACAGTTTTGTGTGTTTACATTTTTTTTCTTTTTAAGAGCATTTTGATGAAAGTTCAAAAATGCATATGTGCATTCATAGCAGTTCCGTGTGTAACCTTTTCCTAAAGAAAGAAAAAGCAAATGCAACACATTTCTGAAACATTTTTAAGTGGCAGTTGGTATGTGTAAGCATAATATGTTAGCAGTACATGCATACTTGCTAACCAAACCCATTCCAATCTGTAGGTACTTATCCAGTCCTTGTGTTTTCTCTAAAATCTGGAAGTTGTAGTGCACATTTTATATTGGGAAATGTGCAACTACAGGTCCCAGAACGCAAACAAAAAACTAAGCCTACATATGCACCTACACATTGAAAAGGATTATGTTGGCAAGTATGCATGTACTGTCAACATATTAAACTTACACACACTAACAGGGTAATTCATAGAATTTCGCAGAAAAGTGTCGCAAGCGGCTGGCGCAGAGTGTCCGCGTGCGATTGTCTGCGCCAGGCACGTGCGCTAAAACCGATTTCCGCGCACAGCGTATCCATGGATTTTAGGCTCCCAAACCAGCCGTGGCGCAGAGTATCGCAGCGACCCTGCAGCAGCGCCAGTAACGCCCCCAAGAATGCCCTCGCGCAAGGAAAAGCCATCAAAATCGCTAAATCATCGCAAAGGGCTGCGCTAACCCTGGACCAGTTTACAGGGCTGCCAAACAAGGAACGCAAAGCGGGTAACGTGCATATCAGGGGTACGCGTGAAGTTATACACGCGATTAGCCAGGGTGCCAGGGTATGTGTATTTCAGGGGTGCGCGGGAAGTTCAACACGCGATAGTCCAGGGAACGTGTATTACAGGGGTACGCGGGAAGTTCAACACGCGATAGTCCAGGGAACGTGTATTACAGGGGTACGCGGGAAGTTCAACACGCGATTGTCCAGGGAACGTGTATTACAGAGGTACGCGGGAAGTCTTACATGCGATTAGCCAGGGCACGTGTAATACAGGGGTACGCGGGAATTATCACACGCGATTTGGCAGGGTACGTGAATTACAGGGGTGCGTGGGAATTATCACACGCCAATTTGCTGGGTACGTGTATTACAGGGGTGCGTGGGAATTATCACACGCGATTAGGCTGGGTGGGTCCTCACAGGTGTTCCCTGTACACCCTCCACGGCCCCTGCAGGCAGCCCACAAAACAGGGGACTACCCTGCACACCTGCTCATGTCCCCCTGCACCCCCACCCCCCAGCCACCAGGGGCACCCACCACCAGGCCCCCACTCATGTCTCCCACCACCCCCACCCCCCAGCACTGTGGGGCACCTGCCAGCAGGCCACAACCCATGTCACCCACCACCCCCACCCCCCCAGCAGTGCAGGGGCATCCTCCACCAGGCCCACACTCATGTCCCCTATCACCCCCACCCCCTCCCCGCCACCAGGGGCACCCTCCACCAGGCCCCCACTCATGTCTCCCAGCGTGCTACGTGTATTTCAGGGGTGCGCGGGAAGTCCCACTCGCGAATAGCCTGGGCGCGTGTATTTAAGGGGTGCGCGGGAAGTTCCACACGCGAATAGCCTGGGCGCATGCATTTCAGGGGTGCGCGGGAAGTTTTACACGCGACTTCAGCAGGGTACGTGTATTTCAGGGGTGCGCGGGAATTCTCACACGCGATTTGGCTTGGTACGTGTATTACAGGGGTGCGTGGGAAGTTACACACGCGATTAGGCTGGGTGGGTCCTCACAGGTGTTCCCTGTACACCCTCCATGGCCCCTGCAGGCAGCCCACAAAACAGGGGACTACCCTGCACACCTGCTCATGTCACCCACCAGCCCCACCCCCCACCATCCAGGGGCACCCTCCACCAGGCCCCCACCCATGTCTCCCACCACCCCCACCCCCCCAGTCACCAGGGGCAGCCTCCAACAGGCCCCCACTCATGTCTCCCACCACCCCCACCCCCCCAGTCAACAGGGGCAGCATCCACCAGGCCCCCACTCATGTCTCCCACCCCCCCACCCCCCAGCAGTGCAGGGGCAGCCTCCACCAGGCCCCCACTCATGTCCCCTATCACCCCCACCCCCCCAGTCACCAGGGGCAGCCCCCACCAGGCCCCCACCCATGTCCCCTATCACCCCCACCCCCCCAGTCACCAGGGGCAGCCCCCACCAGGCCCCCACTCATGTCTCCCACCACCCCCACCCCCCAGCCACCAGGGGCAACCACCACCAGGCCCGCACCCATGTCTCCCACCACCCCACCCCCCAGCAGTGCAGGGGCAGCCTCCGCCAGGCCCCCACCCATGTCTCCCACCACCCCCACCCCCCAGCAGTGCAGGGGCAGCCCCCACCAGGCCCCCACTCATGTCCCCTATCACCCCCACCCCCCCAGTCACCAGGGGCAGCCCCCACCAGGCCCCCACTCATGTCCCCTATCACCCCCACCCCCCAGCAGTGCAGGGGCAGCCTCCACCAGGCCCCCACTCATGTCCCCTATCACCCCCACCCCCCAGCCACCAGGGGCACCCTCCACCAGCCCCCCACCCATGTCTCCCACCACCCCACCCCCCAGCAGTGCAGGGGCAGCCTCCACCAGGCCCCCACCCATGTCTCCCACCACCCCACCCCCCACCATCCAGGGGCAACCTCCACCAGGCCCCCACTCATGTCCCCTATCACCCCCACCCCCCACCATCCAGGGGCACCCTCCACCAGGCCCCCACTCATGTCTCCCACCACCCCCACCCCCCACCATCCAGGGGCACCCTCCACCAGGCCCCCACCCATGTCTCCCACCATCCCCACCCCCCAGCCACCAGGGTCACCCTCCACCAGGGCCCCACTCATGTCCCCTATCACCCCCACCCCCCAGACACCAGGGGCAGCCTCCACCAGGCCCCCACTCATGTCTCCCACCCCCCCCCACCCCCCAGCAGTGCAGGGGCAGCCTCCACCAGGCCCCCACTCATGTCCCCTATCACCCCCACCCCCTCAGTCACCAGGGGCAGCCCCCACCAGGCCCCCACTCATTTCTCCCACCACCCCCACCCCCCAGCCACCAGGGGCACCCACCACCAGGCCCGCACCCATGTCTCCCACCACCCCACCCCCCAGCAGTGCAGGGGCAGCCTCCACCAGGCCCCCACCCATGTCTCCCACCACCCCCACCCCCCAGCAGTGCAGGGGCACCCACCACCAGGCCCCCACTCATGTCCCCTATCACCCCCACCCCCCAGCAGTACAGGGGCAGCCTCCACCAGGCCCCCACTCATGTCCCCTATCACCCCCACCCCCCAGCCACCAGGGGCACCCTCCACCAGGCCCCCATCCATGTCTCCCACCACCCCACCCCCCAGCAGTGCAGGGGCAGCCTCCACCAGGCCCCCACCCATGTCTCCCACCACCCCACCCCCCAGCAGTGCAGGGGCAGCCTCCACCAGGCCCCCACCCATGTCTCCCACCACCCCCACCCCCCAGCAGTGCAGGGGCACCCACCACCAGGCCCCCACTCATGTCCCCTATCACCCCCACCCCCCAGCAGTGCAGGGGCAGCCTCCACCAGGCCCCCACTCATGTCCCCTATCACCCCCACCCCCCAGCCACCAGGGGCACCCTCCACCAGCCCCCCACCCATGTCTCCCACCACCCCACCCCCCAGCAGTGCAGGGGCAGCCTCCACCAGGCCCCCACCCATGTCTCCCACCACCCCACCCCCCACCATCCAGGGGCAACCTCCACCAGGCCCCCACTCATGTCCCCTATCACCCCCACCCCCCACCATCCAGGGGCACCCTCCACCAGGCCCCCACCCATGTCTCCCACCACCCCCACCCCCCAGCCACCAGGGTCACCCTCCACCAGGGCCCCACTCATGTCCCCTATCACCCCCACCCCCCAGCCACCAGGGGCACCCTCCACCAGGCCCCCACCCATGTCTCCCACCACCCCACCCCCCAGCAGTGCAGGGGCATCCTCCACCAGGCCCCCACCCATGTCTCCCACCACCCCACCCCCCAGCAGTGCAGGGGCAGCCTCCACCAGGCCCGCACCCATGTCTCCCACCACCCCCACCCCCCAGCAGTGCAGGGGCACCCACCACCAGGCCCGCACCCATGTCTCCCACCACCCCACCCCCCAGCAGTGCAGGGGCAGCCTCCACCAGGCCCCCACCCATGTCTCCCACCACCCCCACCCCCCAGCAGTGCAGGGGCACCCACCACCATACACCCCACCAACCTGGATGACTCCGTGCCATCTTCCCTCGTTGGGCCCTGTGGGGTCCCAGCTGCCTCTTCTGCTGCTGAGGAGTCCAACTCCGACCTCCGCCTCTTGGACCTCCCCTTGCCAGCTGCGGCCTGGGACGCGGCACCAGACTCCTCACTCCCCGACGAGATCACAACTTGGGAGGGGATCTGGCCCTTGCGTCTCCGGCTGGTGGTGCGACCCCTGCCGCTGTGCTCCACAGCACCTGCTCCGTCCTCTTCATCAGTTGACGGTGCAGACAGGGAGAAAGAAAACACAGGCATCAGGGCACTGTAAAATGGACTCATACACACATGACAGTTATACATGAGTGGCATAGGTAAACCTCAGACATGGCATCACAATCCCCAACACACATGTCATTTCAACTTGCACACATGAGCCATACCACAGCCATGATGCAACAGCCAGCACCATCCATTCACATACAACAGCATGTGCAGCCAAAGGTCATCCACACATCACATGCAACATAGGGAGTACACTAGACATGCACACACAACACCAAACCTGCATGCATGTGTACACCTCCGCCAACTGTCGCAGTGTCTCCATCGACATCCATGTCACACCTGACAATCATTCCTCCACATCCTGTGCCATGCAAGCCCACACACACAAGCACCATCCATGTGTCACACATGAGACCCCTCGCATGTGTCACCCTCACAGCCCTGTACACCCCCCCTACTTGGCCACATAAAAATACATGTTCAACCTGCACACTCCTGGCACACCACCACACGCACAACTTACTATCAGTATGCATGTACACTTACCGCTCGACTCCAGACGGGTCTGCTTCTCAAGGACATGGATGTGGAGCGCAGGGGATATGCGTTCCAGGACCCTCATCTGATCTTCCGACAAGTGGCCCCGCCCGCCCCTTAGCATCTGCTGCCATCATGAGGCGCTGGGCCTTGTTGAGGGTGCTGGAACTGAAGTCCTCCCAGCGCTTCCTGACATATTAGTAGTCGCGGACTGCCACCTCCTCCGCGTTGATGGCAGTCACGACGTCCATCGGCGCGCAACCTTCCGAAGAGGGCATCATACTGCCCCACGACATGCTCCACCAGGACAACAACTTCCCTGGCACTGAAGCTGGTGCCCCTCTGCCTCCTTGGCCGGGGGTTGCCACTGGTGCCAGATGTCGTAGTGCCCGACATGGCAACCCCAGAGGCAGGAGTGGGTGGGCAACTGGGTCCTGGTGTTGGCCTGTGGGGTGACAGTCAGGAGCCTTTGGTTCCAGCAGGGGTGGTCACAGCAACAGCACCCCTGGCTGATGTGCAGGCATTAAATGGCAGGGCACGTGGCCAGCAGGCAGTCAGGCAGCAGCAGATGGCAGGTGGGAGCGTGCTCAGGGCTCTGGGGGGACGTAGAGCCACATGGGTGCAGTCGATGGCACCTAGCACTTTGGGGAATCATGCCACACCGTAAAAATCCTGGCCCGCAGCATGCCTTTCTGCAGGTGTTCTGGGCAGGTATATGTGCCTGCGGACTGATGGGCGTGCAGTGATGATGTCCAAGACCTGGTGTAGGCAGCGTGACTGGGTGGCCTGTGACACCCCACCCACTATGGCACTTGTCCGCTGAAATGATCCAGTGGCTAAGAAGTGCAGTACATTGAGGACCTTCTCCAGGGGGCTGAGTGCTTGGGAGCACAGGGTGGGTGATCTGAGGTCATCCTCCCACTCACTCACCAGGCCCAGTATAATGTGTGGTGGAAACCTGTACCTTCCATACACCTGGTCATCAGGCATCCCGAACAGGCTGGTTCTGGGTGTGAATATTCTGGCCCTGACTCTCCTCCTCCTCCTCCTTTGGTAGCCCACTGCCACTGCTGCTAGGAACGGTATGTTCATCCTGGCATCTGGCTTGTCATTTGATAAGTGCGCAAATTAATGCTTTGCGCGTGACCCGCGCACCCCTGGAATCTCGTTCCCAGTCCAATAGCGTGTGGAAATTCCCACGCACCACGGGATACAGGTGCGCTGACGTACTTGCGTGTGTAAGTGCCTGCGCACCCCTGAAATACACTTACATAGGCCAATCGCGTGTAAGCGCACTTTTGTCCAATTACACGCGATGACACTCGGACGTGCAGTATTTTCACGTGTGCTCCGTCATCACGTGCTGAGTGGGGAACACCCGTGCGGGTCACGTCACAGACGCGCTTACGCGCTGAGGGACTCTGGTCCAATAGAATCGCGTATGCGTGCTGACGCGCTTACGCGCTAAGGGCCTTTCCTCGGATTTCACGCTGACGTGCAGGATTTTCACGTGCCAAATCACTCCGTATCAAGCTGGCCACCCGAAAACACACGGAAGACCACGCTCCTGCCCAGAAGGCCGAGTTACTGCCCCCCAGTGCCCCGAGCAGCCTCCCACGTGCCATCTGCTGCTGCCTGCCTGCCTGCTGCCACCGTGCCCTGCCATTTGGTGCCTGCACATCAGCCATCTGCAGGGGTCCAGTTGCTGTGTCCACCCCTGCTGGAACTGAAGACTCCCAACTGGGATTACATCGCTCCACAGCCCAGCCCCAGGACCCAGTTGCCCACCCACACCTGCCTCTGGGGTTGCCATGTCGGGCACTTCCACATCTGGCACCAGTGGCAACCCCAGGCCAGAGGGGCAGAGGGGCACCAGCTTCACTGCCACCGAAGTTGGTGTCCTGGTGGAGCATGTCCTGGGGCAGTATGATGCCCTCTTTGGATCGTCCCGCGCCAGCAAGGAAGGACGGGAGAGGATCTGGGCCGACTGTGTGGTTGCCATCAACGCGGAGGGGGTGGCAACCCGCAACGTCCAGAAGATCAAGAAGCGCTGGGAGGACTTGAGGTCCAGGACCCTTGTGAAGGCCCGGCGCCTCGTGGAGGGGGGCCGGGGCCACATGAGTTCCATCCAGAAGAGGGTCCTGGAACGCGTACGCCCAGCGCTCCACGCCCAGATCCTTGAGAGGGAGGCCCGTCTGGAGTTGAGCGGTAAGTGTCCAAGCATTACTGTGTGAGACAGGGCATGTTGCGGTGTGCTGGTTCTATGATACTTGCCTGTCTGTGTGCCATAGGCCATGTATGCATGTATGTGTGCAGGGACATCATGGTAATGCATGTGCGACCAGTGATGTGTGACCCACGTGGTTGTTGCATGTGTCCAAATGCGGCATGGGGAGCCCTATGCAGATTTTGAACATGAGAGCATGCCAGTCTCTGTACCTGGACATGGGTGGGGGTGAGGGATGGGTGCTGATGCCAGGTACATATATGGTAGCCATGTCTGTGTGCCTGACCTGCGTGTCTGTGACTTGTGCCTGCCATGGATGCATGACACATGTGTGTGACAATGCACAGATTCAGTGAAGCAGCCAACTTACCCTTGTTTTGGCTGTGTTTGGTGTGTTTGGGGCCAGATGGATGTGACTGAGGTGAAGTGTGTGCATGTGATATGCATGAGCCATGATGCATGTGAGTTGCATATCATTGAATGTTTCAAGAGTCCATTGGACATGCATTGAAATATCCATGGCATGCAGCATGCCTGTTACTGTGTGTGTTTTGCCTGGACTGACCCATGTGTTGTGGAGGGACATGATGGAAGTGTACTTTGACAGTGGTGCTCATCTGCTATTGCTTCCTGTCTAGGGGACCATTGTGCAGTACCCTGATGCTTGTGTTCTTTGTCTCCCTCTACGCAGCGGCTAGTGAAGAAGAGGGCGGAGACGGCGCTGTGGAGCAAGGCGGCGGGGATGCACCCACGGCTGCAGCGGAAGGGGTGGGTGAGCCCCCACAGGGGCCTGCTACGGCGGGAGACGGTGAGGAGCCATCCAGGTTGGTGGTTTGCACAGAGGAGGAGGAGGCCGCCACTGGGGCACACATGGGGCCTGGTGGGGGCATCCCTGCTGGTGCAAGTGGTGCAGTCCAGGGCCAGGGGCAGGAGACAACACAGGTCACCGTGGAGGGGCCTGTGCATGTCGCTGTCCCTGACCCTGTGAGTGCACCACCATGCACCAGCAGGGATGCCCCATCCCAGGCCCGTCCGCAGGTAGTGGGGATGTCCATGTCACATGACTCCCCTCCACCTGCGGACGTGGGAACCCCTGGCCGTGTGGAGAAGGTCCTGATTGGGGTCGCGATGCGCACGGCTGTGATTCGTGATGCCGTGCGTGCTTCCCGGGAGGAGCACGCACGTCATCACGAAGTGCACCGTGCCGACGTGGCCCAATTGGGATCGGCCATGTTCGGGGGTTTCCTGCATGTGTTGGCCAATGTGGCGGCCCTCTCCTCCTCTGTGCAGGCTATCCACCAGTCGTTCTCCTTGCCGTCTTCCGGGCCAGATGCCACCAGGGCCCCCTGTGGACCTGCCCCGACCAATGCAGCCAGCTCGGTGGGGATCCCATCCCTGCCACAGTTGGGAGTCGGAGGTCCAGCAGGGGTGGACAACACTGCAACTGGACCCCAGCAGATGGAAGATGTGACAGCATCATCAGGCAGGGCACGTGCACGACGGCGTCGGTGGTTTCCATCAGCCTGGATGCCGTCGTGCTGGCAGAGGCAGTGGCGTCGGAGGCAGCAGCGGGCTCGACGTGGGAGGCATAATGGCTCGGGGCCATCAAGATCAGAGGGGCAGCCATCGGCCGGAGGGCAGGGCAACCCTGGGATGGTGGTGTCTTCCGTGTGGGAGGAGTTGGTCCAGCGGATAGGTGCGGAGCGGCAGCGGGCGGAAGAGGAGCGGCTCGCCATGGTCAGGGCGGAGTTCTCCATGCGTCGGGCATTGAGGCGGGCTGAGTGCCTCGAGGAAGCTCGCAGGGAGTTTGAGCTGAACATGGGGTTATCCCTGCGAGACCTCGGGGCCAGGACAGAGTCCCGCCTCCAGGACATCGACATGGAGTTCGATGATGCCCTGGCCAGCAACATCAACAAGTGAGCCGCAGGACTTGCCCGCTGCCTTTGTATATAGTTATTTAGTTAGTTAGTGTTAGGTTTCCTTTATTTTGTTTTATTATTTTGGACCGCTCGGACAATGGCCACTTTTTTGTATATATTTTTTAGATTTAGGTAGTAGTAGGTTTCATTTATGGTGTTGGGCTCAGGGACCCTGGAACATTCCTGTATATAGTTTGCTTTTTGAAGATACTTCTTTTTCATTTCTTATTGTGTTCACCATGAGGAAATGGTTTTTCCTTTTTTTTATACTACATGATATTGCTTTGGACGACATTTATTTTTTGTATTCCTTTGTTTTTTTGATTATGACTTTTGTTCTCGCACATGGACCATTAATTTGCTTATCCGCATAGTTGTATGTTTGATTTGTTTACTTATTTTGAATCTATAATACATTTTTTATTTTTACTTTCACTTGTGTTATTTTCTCATTGGTTTCATACATGTCATGATATGTGTTTTGACATTCACTTGCACCCATTGTGTATGTGTGTGTGTCGGGCATGTGTCCATTTACATTGTTGCCATTGGGGTTGTATCATGTAATTGCATTCACTATGTGGGTGGATGCTATCCTTGCCTGGGTGTTTGTGCTGGGTATGCTGCCCATTACTGCCATGATTGTGTATCGTCAGGACCTGGGGCCAGGGGGACATGTGTGGGTGCCTGGTGGAGGTTGCCCCTGCACTGCTGGGGGGTGGGGGTGGTGGGAGACATGAGTGGGGGCCTGGTGGAGGGTGCCCCTGCACTGCTGGGGTGTGGGGGTGGTGGGAGACATGAGTGGGGGCCTGGTGGAGGGTGCCCCTGCACTGCTGGGGTGTGGGGGTGGTGGGAGACATGAGTGGGGGCCTGGTGGAGGGGGCCCCTGGTGGCTGGGGGGTGGGGGTGGTGGGTGACATGAGTGGGGGCCTGGTGGAGGGTGCCCCTGCACTGCTGGGGTGTGGGGGTGGTGGGAGACATGAGTGGGGCCCTGGTGGAGGGTGACCCTGGTGGCTGGGGGTGGGGGTGGTGGGTGACATGAGTGGGGGCCTGGTGGAGGGTGACCCTGGTGGCTGGGGGGTGGGGGTGGTGGGTGACATGAGTGGGGGCCTGGTGGAGGGTGCCCCTGGTGGCTGGGGGGTGGGGGTGATAGGGGACATGAGTGGGGGCCTGGTGGAGGGTGCCCCTGCACTGCTGGGGTGTGGGGGTGGTGGGAGACATGAGTGGGGCCCTGGTGGAGGGTGACCCTGGTGGCTGGGGGTGGGGGTGGTGGGTGACATGAGTGGGGGCCTGGTGGAGGGTGCCCCTGGTGGCTGGGGGGTGGGGGTGATAGGGGACATGAGTGGGGGCCTGGTGGAGGGTGCCCCTGCACTGCTGGGGTGTGGGGGTGGTGGGAGACATGAGTGGGGCCCTGGTGGAGGGTGACCCTGGTGGCTGGGGGGTGGGGGTGGTGGGTGACATGAGTGGGGGCCTGGTGGAGGGTGCCCCTGGTGGCTGGGGGGTGGGGGTGGTGGGTGACATGAGTGGGGGCCTGGTGGAGGGTGCCCCTGGTGGCTGGGGGTGTGGGGGTGGTGGGTGACATGAGTGGGGGCCTGGTGGAGGGTGCCCCTGGTGGCTGGGGGTGTGGGGGTGGTGGTAGACATGAGTGGGGCCTGGTGGAGGGTGCCCCTGCACTGCAGGGGTGTGGGGGTGGTGGGAGACATGAGTGGGGGCCTGGTGGAGGCTGCCCCTGCACTGCTGGGGGGTGGGGGTGGTGGGAGACATGAGTGGGGGCCTGGTGGAGGGTGCCCCTGGTGGCTGGGGGGTGGGGGTGGTGGGTGACATGAGTGGGGGCCTGGTGGAGGGTGCCCCTGGTGGCTGGGGGGTGGGGGTGATAGGGGACATGAGTGGGGGCCTGGTGGAGGCTGCCCCTGCACTGTTGGGGTGTGGGGGTGGTGGGAGACATGAGTGGGGGCCTGGTGGAGGGTGCCCCTGCACTGCTGGGGTGTGGGGGTGGTGGGAGACATGAGTGGGGGCCTGGTGGAGGGTGCCCCTGCACTGCTGGGGTGTGGGGGTGGTGGGAGACATGAGTGGGGCCCTGGTGGAGGGTGACCCTGGTGGCTGGGGGGTGGGGGTGGTGGGTGACATGAGTGGGGGCCTGGTGGAGGGTGCCCCTGGTGGCTGGGGGGTGGGAGTGATAGGGGACATGAGTGGGGGCCTGGTGGAGGGTGCCCCTGCACTGCTGGGGTGTGGGGGTGGTGGGAGACATGAGTGGGGCCCTGGTGGAGGGTGACCCTGGTGGCTGGGGGTGGTGGGTGACATGAGTGGGGGCCTGGTGGAGGGTGCCCCTGGTGGCTGGGGGGTGGGGGTGATAGGGGACATGAGTGGGGGCCTGGTGGAGGGTGACCCTGGTGGCTGGGGGGTGGGGGTGGTGGGAGACATGAGTGGGGGCCTGGTGGAGGGTGCCCCTGCACTGCTGGGGTGTGGGGGTGGTGGGAGACATGAGTGGGGCCCTGGTGGAGGGTGACCCTGGTGGCTGGGGGGTGGGGGTGGTGGGTGACATGAGTGGGGGCCTGGTGGAGGGTGCCCCTGGTGGCTGCGGGTGTGGGGGTGGTGGTAGACATGAGTGGGGCCTGGTGGAGGGTGCCCCTGCACTGCTGGGGTGTGGGGGTGGTGGGAGACATGAGTGGGGGCCTGGTGGAGGCTGCCCCTGCACTGCTGGGGTGTGGGGGTGGTGGGAGACATGAGTGGGGGACTGGTGGAGGGTGCCCCTGCACTGCTGGGGTGTGGGGGTGGTGGGAGACATGAGTGGGGCCCTGGTGGAGGGTGACCCTGGTGGCTGGGGGGTGGGGGTGGTGGGTGACATGAGTGGGGGCCTTGTGGAGGGTGCCCCTGGTGGCTGGGGGATGGGGGTGATAGGGGACATGGGTGGGGGCCTGGTGGAGGGTGACCCTGGTGGCTGGGGGTGGTGGGAGACATGAGTTGGACATGGGTGGGGGCCTACTGGCAGGTGCCCCACAGTGCTGGGGGGTGGGGGTGGTGGCGGACATGAGTTGGACATGGGTGGGGGCCTGCTGGCAGGTGCCCCACAGTGCTGGGGGGTGGGGGTGCAAGGGGACATGTGTTGGTGTTCATTAGTTCAAGGAGACATGTGCCTTTGCTGGGGGGCATGCCCATGTTGGGTGGGCTGCCTGCGGGACATGACCAGGGATGCAGGGTAGTCCCCTGTGGTGTGGGCTGCCTGCAGGGGCCGTGGAGGGTGTACAGGGTACACCTGGGAGGACCCACACTGTAAAATCACATGTGGGACTCCCCGGCACCCCTGAAATACACGTACCGTGCAGAAATCGCGTGTAAAACTTCCCGCGCACCCCTGAAATACACGCGCCCAGGCTATTCGCGTGTAAAACTTCCCGCGCACCCCTGAAATACACGCGCCCAGGCTATTCGCGTGTGGAACTTCCCGCGCACCCCTGAAATACACGCGCCCAGGCTATTCGCGTGTAAAACTTCCCGCGCACCCCTGAAATACACGCGCCCAGGCTATTCGCGTGTGGAACTTCCCGCGCACCCCTGAAATACACGCGCCCAGGCTATTCGCGTGTGGAACTCCCCGCGCACCCCTGAAATACACGCGCCCAGGCTATTCGCGTGTGGAACTTCCCGCGCACCCCTCAAATTCACGCGCCCAGGCTATTCGCGTGTGGAACTTCCCGCGAACCCCTGCAATACACGTAGCCCGCTCCCCCAGGCCCGATCGCGTGTGAAACTTCACGCGAACCCCTGAAATACACGTAGCACGCTCCCCCAGGCCCGATCGCGTGAGGAACTTCACGCGAACCCCTGTAATACACGTAGCCCGATCCCCCAGGCCCGATCGCGTGTGGAACTTCACGCGAACCCCTGAAATACACGTAGCCCGCTCCCCCAGGCCCGATCGCGTGAGGAACTTCACGCGAACCCCTGTAATACACGTAGCCCGCTCCCCCAGGCCCGATCGTGTGAGGAACTTCACGCGAACCCCTGAAATACACGTAGCCCACTCCCCCAGGCCCGATCGCGTGAGGAACTTCACGCGAACCCCTGTAATACACGTAGCCCGCTCCCCCAGGCCCGATCGCGTGTGAAACTTCACGCGAACCCCTGAAATACACCTAGCACTCTCCCCCAGGCCCGATCGCGTGAGGAACTTCACGCGAACCCCTGTAATACACGTAGCCCGCTCCCCCAGGCCCGATCGCGTGAGGAACTTCACGCGAACCCCTGTAATACACGTAGCCCGCTCCCCCAGGCCCGATCGCGTGAATAAGTTCACGCGAACCCCTGTGATGCACGTACCCTGCAAATCGCGTGTGACACTTCCCGCGCACCCCGGTATACATGCACACGTATTTTTTGTCAGCGGGTGTCCGTGTTTGTGGGTACCCCTTTGCACGTCATTTTTCCTGGAGGGCCACAGTATGGGACATTCATCATGGCAGTATATAGGTGCTATTTGTTGGCGCACCTTTTGGCACACATTTCTTACAGCCGCAGAGACGCTACCGCCTCCTTTCTTGTGGCGGTCGTGTTTGTGCCTGTGCGCTGGTTTGAGCGTGCGCTTTTTTCCCCTATTCTATTCCATGAATACGTGTTGTAGGCGAGCGTGTGGGCGTTCCGCGCACTTGTGCCCTGTACTTCCCCCGTGACGCCCACGTTTTGGCAAGTTGTTCCCCATTCCGAGTGTTACGCCCGTGTTCCGCCTACTTTTATTGCGTGTGCCGTGCTATGTGCGAATTTCGCTGTGGCCTGTGCGATTTTCGCTGTGACCTGGCGCACGCTGTTAGATGGCCTGTGCCATCCGCTGGTTTGCTCGCGCACGGCCTTCCATGAATCGACGTGCGCTGCTTTTCGTGCGATTTTCGCACTTGCACTGCGATTTTCGCTATTCCACTGCGATTCGCACGTTTTTGCCCACTTGCGCCGCGCTAATTATTCCATGAATCGGCCTATAAGTGTTACAAATCTTTTCCATCTGCTTTTATTTTCTTTTACAAAAAAGGTACACACAGAGCTCCTATAAATGTACGTATGCATTTCTTAACTTTCATGAAAACACGCCTAAAAACAAGCATTTTTAAACGATCAGCATTTTCCATTTTTCATTCAATATAAATGTCACACTTTCCAACCTCACTAATTACAACCCTTACACTGCCACCATTCTCCATCTGCTCACACATATCTGTATACCGCCAAAGTATCTATATACAACACTTCATCTTTCATGTAAAGTACTCTTCTTTCCCAACCTCTACTATAAAACACAAAACACTGCTGCAAAAACAATCACCATTGCATTACCACTAGACCACAGTTTCCCTATTCTTTAGAAACACTGCAACACAATACAAATATATTACACCACAAACAGAGCAGTTCTTTTATTGAAATCAGCAGCACAAAAATAGCCTAGATATGCACCTTTTCCTTACAGCCATGTTTGTCCTGTTCCATCTAAGGTGTGAAACACAACTACTTACACTCCAATTCTTCTAACAACATAGTCAACACACTGTTGTACACCACCCATGACACAACTTCATTATCTCTTTTTCCCAACAACTCCTCTTACCTTCATAAATAACACCATTGCTTACTAGAAGTACTTCAAAGCTACAACATTACCACATTTACCCACTAACTTTCTTTTACGATTACAGGAAAGAAGATTGCTGAAAACAGCAACCAAAAAAAGAATACCCTTCACATCCTAAGAAGTAAGTACATTGATATACCATTTATATTTCTCTAATTCTAACAATATACTTCCACTATATATTCACCCAGAGTATTCTTTTTAAATCAACATTTATTTCACTCTTGCTCATTATATTACACCATCTACACTCTTTCTAGTTCCATCTTTACACCTCCATTACAACACCCACTGGTTTCCTCAAAATATCATATTGTCCCTACTTATTCAATCACACCATCACTCCATTCTTCACTAACCCAAGTCCTTCACAACTCTATAGACTCTTACTCTGACAACCTTCACAACACATGCATATACATTCCACAACTTTCAAACCCAAACTTTCTTTTTTCCCCAACAGACACAACAAAATGCGTAATGAAAAGAAACTCTGTAGAAAAGAAAGAAATTTTAGAGCAGATAAGAATAAAAGCAAGCCATATAGTCATCCACCTCTAAAACAACGTATAGAAAACATTAAAACAAAAGAGCTAGTGACCTCACTGAACCAAACTAAACCAGCGACCACTAAAAGAGGTAAGACCCCTCTTCCAAATACTAAAAGTAAAAAATTATGTACAAACAATAGCAGACCTACTGATGAACCTGACACTATATCTACCAATGTTAACATAGCCACTGCAAAGCAATCCAAAGAATTAATTCTACAAAAAATGTTCCACTGTGGAGTTATTCACAATCTTATAAAAACAGCTGAAAAGTAATGATCTAACCTTAACTTAAAACTACCACCTTGAAACTCTAATATGCAGCACATTTCTACTGAAGAGAAAATTGTTCATTGATTTTAAACAGAATTAAACTACTAGCTAAATGAATCAATAAATTCCAAAAAATTACTTCTAAACATGTGCAATGTCACTATAGATACCTTTTGAAACATCTGTGAAGATTAATGGATTCACACAAGCAGCACAGATTCATATTTTAATGAAGAAGCTTATAAACAAGAACTAAAAATAACAATTACCATAGACAGTAATGGCCAAGGATATGAAATGGTAGGAAACACCATCATGTCAAAAGAAACTCTTATAGAAAAAACATCCCAAAAAAACTTTCAACCAAATGTTCCTTTCGCTCAAACAAACCATCCAGTGTACAAATGGCAATGCAGCTTAATGTGTAACTTGCGCCAACAATGCTTGTCCAGTGCCCAGCCACACTGGTCTTAGAAGACATTCATTAGCCTGCATTTTATAAACTGATTGCAAAAGCACCTTCCACCACATCAAAATGTTAGCAACACACCATTCCACTACAATGAATCTTTTGCACAGACTATGCTATGCAAAAGGTCCTGCTCTAGAACTGCACAATGTAAATACCATTCTGCTACATGGAACACCCAAATAACTCCTTCACGAAATAGAGCACATCCAAAGTAAATACTTTGGAACTAAAGTTGCCTTAGAAAATTTAGTAACTTCAGAAAACCTTTGCAGAAACCTCACAAACACCAACCTCCTAACAAATACCTACAAAAAAGTAATAGCTAAGTTTCAGAACACATCTGCTGAAATACCAGACCAAGTATGTGTCTGTTGTCGCAGAACTTTTCATAAAAACTACTCAAACATAGTAGATATGGCCTAGAATAGAGGACAATGATGAATCCCAATGGTAATAATTACCTTTATATCTAACAGCAGAAAATAAATACTAAAAAAATGACCCCTCAACGGTTTGCACGTACTACAACACAAAGCTTGACAATAACCAAATGGCATCACGTGCTGTCACTAATAACTTAAAAATATTCCCACTTCCATTTACTCTACAACCAACTAACATTAATGAGCGGATTATGATCCAAACTGTACACCCATTGCAAGCTATAAAACGCCAAGCTATTAACTGAAAAAAGCCAAGTTGCCTGCAACTGAGTTACTAAAGGGCATCCGTGGCCAAGTAGTATATTGGCCATTAAATCTTGAAGAAGATGTAGAAACTCTGGGAGTACAACGGCCAATAGATCAATCTTTGATTGTACTAGTTAATGGTGTACCAACAAAAGACAAATACATTTGCCAACAACTAGTTGACTTAAACAAAGTTAGAAAAGCCCTACAATATCTGAAAAAAACAATCAATACTACAAAGATATTAACATAGAGGAAAACCTAAAAGAAACCACCCAAATAATTCAAGATTCACCAGCAACTGGCCAATTTAAAAATGTAGATCCTATTACTGCAGCCAACATTTTAGACCAGTATACAATTCACCCACTACACTTCCGAGACACCATTTAAAGATGCATTAGAAATGTATAAAATGTGTCAAACCAAAGGATCAACAATGAGCATATCCCACTCTTTGCTACAGGAAAAGGAGGAAGATATGATGAAAGGTCCACACAAATTAGTTTATCAGAATAGCTCTCTTTTCAAATGTATTCTGAAGACCCCAAATTTAGACAAAATGTAGAATAAATGTTCAACCTCCTTTTCGAAAATGAACTAGCAACTTTATGTTATGGAGTTTCACCCACATTAATAAAAGACAAAGATGAAGTTTTGCAGTGAAATATCACTAATCTCTTGGCAAACACGCGTGGTACAAAAGAATACTGGTTCCAACATCACAATGACGTACACTGTATGCTAAGGAACATAGGCCCACCCACATGGTTTGTTACTTTAAGTTGTGCAGATTATGCATAGAATGACTTGCATGACTTCTTACACACTGCAAACCAAAATAAAGATGGAATAGATATAAAAACACCAGGAGAACTCTGTTCTTTTTACTCTGTATATGTATCAAGGTACTTTCACCATCGCTTCATTGCCATACTACACTCCTTCTGCAGTAAAACTACCCCTCCATTCTGAGAAGTGCAACACTTCTATTGGAGATAAGAATATAAATATAGAGGAGAACTCTGTTCTTTTTACTCTGTATATGTATCAAGGTACTTTCACCATCGCTTCATTGCCATACTACACTCCTTCTGCAGTAAAACTACCCCTCCATTCTGAGAAGTGCAACACTTCTATTGGAGATAAGAATATCAATATAGAGGAGCACCACACATCCGAATGCTTTTGTGGATAAAAGATGCTCCAAAATGTGGCCATGACAGTGATGCCACATTTTTACAATTAATTGAAAAATACATTACCTGCGACATCCCTTAAGAAACCACAGATAGTGTCCTAAGTACACAAATATTATGCTTCCATAAACATAAGTGTGGCAAATACTGCTGACGTAGAGATAAAAACAAAGGCAAACTGGTCTAGGGAAGCCAAAGTAATATCAAATGTCACTTTGGCTTTCCTAGACCAGTCTGAAAAATGGACAAGTAAATAGCTTGATGTCTTCTATTAGACACGGTGTAAAAGGCACATCCCCTAAAAACACATACAGCATTAAACGGGACGAAGCATCCAAGTACATCAATGATTACAATACAATCATTGCCTCTTATGGAATGCAAACATAGACATACAATACATTGCAGACAATTGCACTGCAGTTGTAAGATATGTCACAGCATATCTCACCAAAGCTGAGAAAACAGAGTTAAAAGACCTCTGGGATGACATATCATCTGACTAAAGACTGTCACAAAAATTGTACACTTTCAGTTTAAAAATTCTACCCAGAGATAGACACAATAGCCACAAATGATCCCAATAGGCAGGACATTTTAAAAAACAATTTAATTGACACACACTACCCAAACAGAAGTACTGCTTTGGAAAACATGTGCCTGTACGACATAGCCCCAAACTACTCCTACAAAACAATGTCACACCAGATGAGACCACTGACAAATATTCAGCCTCAACTTGTGAAGGAACTCTAGTGAAACTTACCAAACCCAGCCAAATTAATTGCGCCTAGAAACACTGGTGTAAAGGCATGTTATAAATGCCACATTATATCATATTATAAAATAAAAAGTTATCATTTAAATCTCTGCAACATAGATACCTTCATTACATGGCCCTACTGCAACTTTTTAAACGTTGGAGAAAAGAAGAAGAATTATTAGGTGGGTTGAATCATTTGAAGCTGCATTCATAGCAAATGAAATCAGTATAACAAATGTCAATTTCAAACAATACAAAGAAATGTTGGACAATGAAGGCTAACAAGAGGAAGATATTCAGGTTCAACCAGATAAAGACACTCCTGAGGGGAGTCAAGCTAGCTTCTATTACAGGAAACCAAGAACCACTTGGAGAACCCCTCATTCTAAATGAAGCAGAAATAGCCATGACTACCATCAATCTTTACATTATTGCACAGGCTGCAACCAGGCATTCCCACATTTTCCTTTGTTGGTTCCTTTACTGATTCCACTACTAACATTAATTCCTCATCCTGACTCCCACTCCACCAACCCTAACCCACGTTCACACACACCCTCATCACGCCGCCACCTACCATGATGCAAGTGAACCAATTAGGGGCACAGCTGCATCTGCTCCCCTGCAGACTGGTCAGCCACACCAGACACCAGACCCTCTCACCATCTCTGGACCCAGCATCCACCAAACTCGTGTCCACTCACCCATCACAAAGGTCTCTCCTGCTAACACCTTAGTGCCCAAAGTTGCAAGCTCCTCACCAAAGGTGCAGTCAAGTCAGGCCTATGGCATCAGTTTGGTTGCGTACTTGAAGACACGTTCCACCCTCTCGTCCAGCCTCACACTCACAACACTTCCAGTGACAGAGAATGTCACCCAAACATCACCACCACTCAGCCACCCACAGGACCTCACCTCCTCCAACACCAGGCACACCCACCACCCTTCAATTTGCCCTCATTAATGCATGCTGAACCCAGTGACCTAGGGCCCTTTAAGACAAGGTAGCAATACTTTGAGATGTATGGAGATGCAGAAGTTACACAAACATCAATAATCAAACCTACTCAGGAAGTTGGCAAAGTTAGTCTGTTTTATTTTCAATTGTCTAAAACAGGGAGATACAACAGACAACAATGGACATTCACTCGATTTCTCAAAAAGTATTTAATAAACAACACAATTTTTATAGTCAAACTCATCATAAGTGACACCACACTACATGGTAAACTACAAAAACCTACTTGGGGATGTGATAGGATTACATAGAACATCTAGGTGTACGTTCCAGACTGACGGGGGAAGTGATTGGGTTTCTACTGTTAGCTTGGCAACTAAGCCCACCCCAAGTGCAAGGCATCTTCCTTGTCATGCTAATACTCGACACTTCATTGGTTACACAAATTATAGGGCTCTCTGATATGTGGCCCCCTACCATTGGTTTGGCTCCTTTGTACCCTTCTGGAAGATTCCACACGCTAGCAGCACGCAGGCAACATCCCAGGTGCATGGACGGTCGGCGTGACCATGCCTCGCCCTTCCAATTAGCCCCACATCTGTCAACCCTCTTGCAGTCTACCAGTCAATTAAGGCCACAGAACACAAAATAAACACACCATCTAGTGATGAGGGCAATGGGTCACTTGACTCATTTATGTCCCTTTTGCACTAATAAACATAGGGGCCCTGGTTGGACTTGACCTTTCCAGGAGCTGAAAGCCTTTATTCCAGAGAACATCCTCATGTGCTGACTCATCGGATGTGACTCCCTAGGCCTGGTCTTCATGTGCTACTCATCGGGTGTGGCAGGGTGTGGCAGGCAGGCTGATCCTGGTGAGCGTGGCTTCAGAAACACAGCTATATAAACTGCTTCATCCTTAAGGCCGGTGCTTCATATTACTGTGCACTTGCGTGCAACGTGATGCTTGCAACGTGATGCTCACTCCCGCTTGGAACCGTTTACTTACCTTTGAAACCAGGCATTCTCCTGCATACTCACCTCCAGGAAACCGGTGCTTCATCGCTTCATCTGCAGACTCATCTCCTGACATCCAGTGATCTTGATCCCAATGCCACAGCACCGCACTCCGCATCCACAAACTCGGACCCTGTGAAGAAGAAGAAAGATAAGGTTAAAACATCCGTCCTAGGGCTGCACTGCATTTCAACCCCGCGCGCCCCCTAGTTAACAACTTACCAGCTACTGTACTGCTGCAGCTTCGTTCTCATTCCCTCCGGCTGTCGCTTCGAAATCCACAGCTTCTGCCCGGGCCGGCAACATCACCTGCAAGGGAAGAAAGCAAAAAGAGCAAACATCACAAGTGGAACGGACAGCAATATAAGACAACAAACTTTACAATACAGCAAAAACAGACGAGGAAAGACAAAGCAAAACAAAGGCAAACAGGAACATGGCTTAGTGGCTTAGTCGCAGCAGGACTGGACTACCATGTGCAAAGGACCAGTGAAGGAACTTGGTCCAGATCATACAAGCGCCCCTGCTAGAAGCAGCAGGACGGAGTGCTCGCCAAAACTAATCAACAGGTGAGCTTTCCAGGGACAGCGCATCCCACGGGTAGCATGGTTTGGGAGAAGGGGTCTGGAAGGGGATCAGGCACACAAGCTGACATACTCACACCCCCTATTCTCCACGCAGGAGCAGTCCCAAGCAGCATCACCTATTACCACCAGTCACCACATAAGCGCAGAGGGCGAAGTTGGACCTGAGCAACCTCACCCCCGGGAGGGCTGCAACCATGCCCCAACGCCTCTGCAGAGACCAGGTGAGCATAACCGAACAGCCTCTTCGAATCTCGGCCTGGGCATTATGGAAACTTCTAAGATGGACCAGTTGGCCCGATTACTGGGAGAGTTACGGGCTGAAGTTCATGCCTCAAGACAGGAAACCAATGCCCTAAGGCGGGATCTAATTGTGAATCGGGAGTGGACAGATGAACTAGCAAGGCAACTGATCCAGGCACAGGCAGGCCAGGTCCCTTTGCTGGGGTATGCCCCCACTTCCGTGCCTCCACAGCCCACACCAGTACAGGTGGTTCTTCCAGGGGGCTTCCCCTGGCCCCACCAGAATGCTTCACAGCCGATCCGAATAAGTACACCATCTTTATGAATCAATGTCACCTACAAGTGTTGTGCAGATCTGGGGCATTCCCCAATGATCAAGCGAGAGTGGCAATTGTACTCTCATATTTGGGAGGTAGTGCTGCGGACTGGTCAATACCCTTGGTAAACCAGGATGATCCTTTGCTTCAAGACTTTGGAGGTTTCCAACGTGAAATGGAGAAACTATTTGCACAGCATACTCAAGGGTGGGCTCTGGACAATGAACTGTTATCACTATGGCAGGGTAATCAAGACCTACTAACATATATCGCATCCTTCAAACGTCCGATAACCCAAACTAACTGGCCAGAGGAGAAAAGAACTATGCTCTTTTACCGATGCTTGCGAGGGGATCTTAAGGACGTATTAGCCCAAGTAGTAAATCCCCCGGAAAGATGTGTTGAATACATCGACCTGACAGTGCAGATCGATCACAGATAGCAGGATCGGAAGATGGATCGGGCCAAGGCCGAGGGGCAGTCGGCCTACATGCGACCCTGTGAGAATCAAACCAAATCACACGATCAGTCCAAGCCAAAGCAAATCGGAGGCTTGCGGAGCCCACTCACCAAGGCAGAAAGGGAGAAAAGGGCAGCTTTGTTTGTACTGTGGTAAGGCAGGTCACTATCTCTGAGAATGCCCGGCGAAACCACACAGGAAGGCAGTTGGAGCAACTGACAAGGGTGAAGAAGAAGAACAGGACTCAGGAAAGTCCAATGCCCGGCAAGCGTAGGGGTCCACTTGTTGAGCGGTGAAAAGGAACCTATATAGACCTCACATTTAGTCATCCCTATGCTCCTGGTAAACCACAAGCAACTGACTAAAATACATGCCTTGGAGGTGTACATTGACAGTGGGGCTATGGGAAATTACATGGACCAAGGTCTGGCTACCCGGATAGGCCTTCCTCCCCGACAGAAGCAGGTTTTGGAAAACATCACAGCAGTTGATGGATCTCGGCTATCATCTGGCCCAGTGACGCATTACACTGAGAAGGTCACGCTTCTGTGTCAGGGTGGTCACCAAGAGGACATTACCTTTGATCTCATCAGTGCTCCTCAGTTCCAGATGATATTGGGAATGTCCTGGCTGGAGCCCCACAATCCCAGGATTGACTTGTGTAAACGAGTTCTGACCTTTCCCCAAGACTGTGCTGACACTTGTTATGGCAAGGGATTCTCATTAAAAGGTCTTACCAACCCAGGTTCGTCGAAGAAAGAAACCATACTGGGCCTCACCAGTTCACTACCACCTGAATACCTGGATTACCAAGATATCTTTCAAAAAGAGCAGGTGAACACCCTACCTCCGCACAGACCGTAAGACTGCCAACTTGATCTGGTACCTGGAGCTCAAGTTCCCTGCAGCTGGATTTCTGCCCTAACAGAACAGGAAAACCAGCATCAAAAAACCTACCTCAATCAGTATCTGGCAAATGGCTTCATTCGTCCGTCCAAGTCCCCTGCATCCTAGCCTCTCTTTTTTGTGCCTAAAAAGGAGGGAGACCTGAGAACTTGCATTGATTACAGAGCACTTAACCAGATCACGGTAAAAAAATGGTACCTGTTACCGCTTATCCCCAAGCTCTTGGATCAAGTCAAAAACACTCAGATATATACAAAACTAGACTTACGAGGGGCCTACCATCTAGTAAGAGTCAAAAAAGGAGACACGTGGAAGATGGCCTTTCGCACGAAATATGGCCTTTATGAATATCCGGTAATACCCTTTGGACTATGTAATGCCCCGGCGGCGTTTCAATTTTTCATGAATGACGTGCTCCGCAAACTGTTGGACGTCTGTGCTCTTGTCTATATTCATGACATTCTTATGTATTCGACCACCAAGGAGGACCACGTCAACCATGTCCGGGCAGTTTTGGAGAAACTGAGGCAACACTGGCTACATGCCAAATTGGAGAAATGCTTCTTTCATGTGACAAAGGTAGAATTCCTTGGCTTTATTCTCACACCACGGGGCATACGCAGGGACACGCGCAAGGTAGGCGCTTTCCATAACTGGCCCTCACCGACATCCATAAAGGGAGTACAGAGTGTACTTGGGTTTGCCAAATTTTATCGCCGGTTTAGTCCCGGTTCTCCCAGATCGTCCACCCAATCACCTCTTTATTACGGAAAAATAAACAATTTAATTGGTCCGCAGAGGCAGAGAAAGCCTTCCAGGAGCTAAAACAAGCATTTACCACAGCACCAATTCTATGGCATCCTGGACCAGAACTAACATACGTGGTCGAAACTGATGCTTCCAACATAGCAATGGGAGCAGTCCTGTCACAACGAGACCCCGAAATAGGTCAGTTGCATCCCGTGGCATTCTTGTCTCGTAAGTTTTCAGCCCCTGAATTGAATTATGCAATCACTGATAAAGAACTGCTAGCAATTAAAGCAGCATTCAAAGTCTGGAGACATTACCTTCTTGGAGTTAGACATACAGTCACCGTCGTCATGGATCATCGCAATCTACAATATCTGAAGACTGCTAAAGTGCAATCATCACGCCAACTCCGCCGGGCTCTCTTCTTTGTGGAATACGACTATGTCATCACCTATAGACCCTGAGTATGCAATGGAAAAGCGGACACCCTGCCTCGCATGAGTAAGGGAGAAGAGGCATTCACTACACAAGACCCGTGGCCATCATCCCTGAAGGACGAATCCAAGGCATGATTGCCACAACCACCACTCTAGACAACTTAAAATCTGACCTGCAACACTTGATGAGTCCACCAGCGCAACAGGAATGGATAGGGAAGGGAGACCGGTATATGATCGTGGACAACCTACCATACTACCATGGACGATTGTACATCCCGGATATGAAATTACAGAATCAAATAATTGCAAACTACCACGATTCATTAGTAGAAGGGCATCCAGGAATAGCCAAAACCCAAGCTAAAATAAAGAAAAAATACTGGTGGCCAACTTGGCAAAAGGACATTGTCCAGTTCATCGCAAACTGTGGCACCTGTGCACAACACAAGTCCCAAAAACAAAGTCCTGCAGGTATGCTACATCCTTTAGAAGTACCCCCAGCACCTTGGCATACGCTATCAATGGATTTTATTACAGACCTTCCCTCCTGTAACGGATACAATACCATATTAGTCGTTGTAGATCTGTTTTCCAAAATGGACCACTTTATTCCCCTGAAAAGTCTCCCAACTGCTTCTACTCTGGCTACTGTGTTTTTGGAACAGATTGTCCGGCTACACGGGTTCACATCAATATTGATATCAGACCGAGGAACTCAGTTGTCTCTGCATACTGGAAAATGTGTTGTAAAATTTGCAAAATCGACCTCCGGTTATCTACAAGCCATCACCCCCAAACCGATGGCCAGACCGAACGGACTAACCAGACCCTTGAACAATACATAAGGGGTATGCTGCAACAAACTGAGGATACCTGGAAGGACATACTTGGTTAGCAGAATACTCATATAACTACTCCATTCACACCAGTACGGGACAAAACCTATTCTACATAGTGTACGGTCGACATCCACGGACATCCGTTTTTGACCCACTGGAATCATTAGAAATGCCCGCTGTAACAAACATACACAACACGATCACCCAGGTTTTTAAGGAAGCAGCAGAGCATCTTGCCAGAGCCAAACAGAAACAGAAGCAGTTTGCGGATCAACACCGAAGGGAAGCTCCCAACTACCAAGTCGGAGACAAGGTTTGGTTAGCATCCAAAAACATCCCCCAGAAAGAACCATGGCCTTTCTGTCCCAGACATCTACACTATCAAGGATGTGATGAACCCTGCGGCCATGAAATTAGAACTACTGTCCCACATGCGGATCCACCCGTGTTTCATGTCTCCCTCCTAAAACCATTGAGACCAGGTATGCAGATCGATACTCCACCGGATCCCTAAATAGTTGAAGGAGAATCAGAATACAAAGTTAAAAGCATCCTAGACTCAAAGATGGTCCGGTCCAAGTTATACTACTTTATAGACTGGAAAGTTTATGGACCCCAAGATCAGACCTGGGAACCCAGTGAGCATGTCCACGCTCCACAATTAATCAGGCAGTTCCACCACAATAACCCCACTAAACCAGGGCCAGAGGGGAAACCACCCATGAGAGGGGCCTTGAGGAGGAGTGCTGTCATGGCCACAGGCCCCAGAACACAAAAACCACACCTTCTAGTGATAGGGGCAATGGGTCACTTGACTCACTTATGTCCCTTTGGGACCTATAAACAAAGGGGCCCTGGCTGTACTCAGTCCTGGTGACTTTGGTGCAATGCTCATATAGAGATGTGAGCAGGAACACTTTATTTCAGTGCAGGAGTGCTTTTACTTTACAAAAACTTTCCAGGACTGAAAGACTTTATTCCAGAGAACATCCTCATGTGCTGACTCATCGGGTGTTGCTCCCTAGGCCTTGTCTTCATGTGCTGACTCATCGGGTGTGACAGGGTGTGGCAGGCAGGCTGAACCTGGTGGGCGTGGCTTCAGAAGCTCAGCTATATAAGCTGCTCCATCTTTAAGGCCGGTGCTTCGCGTTACTGTGCACTCGCGTGCAACATGACGCTCACTGCCGCTTGGACCAGTTTACTTACCTTTGAAACCAGGCGTTCTCCTGCATGCTCACCTCCAGGAAACCAGAGCTTAATCGCTTTATCTGCAGACTCATCTCCTGACATCCAGTGATCTTGATCCGACGCCGCAGCACCACCCTCCACATCCACGAACTCAGACCCTGTGAAGAAGAAGAAAGACAAGGTTAGAACATCTGTCCTAAAGCCGTGCCGCATTTGAACCCTGCGCGCCCCCTAGTTAACAACTAGTTAACAACTAGTTAACAACTTACCAGCTTCTGTACCGCTGCAGCTTCGTTCCTCATTCCCTCCGGCTGTCGCCTCGAGCTCTGCAGCTTTTGCCAGGCCAGCAATATCACCTGCAAGGGAAGAAAGCAAAAGAGCAAACATCAAAAGTGGAATGGACAGCAATACAAGGTAACAAACTTTACAATACGACAAAAACAGACGAGGAAGGACAAAGGCAAACAGGCACACTTACCTGAAGTATAATGGCTTATTCGTAGCAGGACTGGTCTACCACGTGCAAGGGACCAGTGAAGGACATTGGTCAAGATCATAAAAGCGCCCCTGCCAGAAGCAGCAGGACGGGGTGCTCACCAAAACTAATCAACAGGTGAGATTTCCAGGTTTCCAGGGACAGCACATCCCAAGGGTACCACGGTTTGGGAGAAGGGGTCTGGAAAGGGATCAGGTGCACAAGCTGGCATATTCACGCCCCCTATTCTCTATGCAGGAGCAGTCCCGAGCAGCATCACCTATTACCACCAGTCACCACATAAGCGCAGAGGGCAATGTCGGACCCGAGTGACCTCACCCCTGGGAGGGCTGCAACCGTGCCCCAACGTCTCCGCAGAGACCAGGTGAGCATAACAACATGGCCTTGTAGAGGCTCTCTGTGCCTGAGAAATAAAAGGAGTAACTTCTTGGCTTCGGTGTAGCTCGACCCAATGTCTATTTTGATCTGACTGGGAGACCGCATTTTCAAGCCTTTTGCAGCATTTAATTCTATTGCATGATGCACTCTTGACGCCTTCAGTCGTTTTCCATTCCATTTCAATCAGAAGTTTGTTTCTTTCTCATGTTCATTCTCATGGTAGCCTCATCTTCTTGGTGCTGGGCCAGCCAATCCTTTCTTGAATTTCTCTCTCGCTATCAGTAATTTTCCAACTAAGCCACACTGAAAACTCTTTCCAATCACAGGTTTCAGCCTTGCTTAAAGTGCACTGTGGAATATCCAGGTGGTTCTATACATTCCTATGTATTATACATTGGCGCATCACCGCAAAACTATTCACTACGTACCCAGCCTTAATATTACTCTGTCTACTGGCATTACTGCATCTATACAAGTGTAAACTGATTTACATATTCTTCAGCATTTCCGTAGCATGAGCATCTTCATCTCGGGCCCGAAATACTGCTCATCTTTACCATCTTCTCTTCAGAGCTTATAGAATGTCTATATTCTTCTGCCTCGTACATCTTTTTCAGGTGCGTCATTTTCTGCACCGCATGACATCACAAGCCTTCTTTCACTCATTTTCACACTTCGTCCGTGACTTTGTCCAAGAAAACACTGATCATGACTTTGGCGGTAACCGCCGGCGGCATTAGCCCATGAGTTCGGCGGTAATGTAATTCCCCATTCCCCATTGAGCCCATTCGGGAATGCCCCATTCCCCATTGGGCTCAATGGGGAAAATTTGCGCTCTTACCGCCGGCGGATTTCCCGCCGGCAGTAATAGCGCGAATTTTCGGCAGATTTCCCCCCAGCCAAGAGCAGGGGCGAAATCCGCTGAAGTCCTTATTTGACGGACTCTTAAATCCAGCGGTAATAGCGCGACCGCCGGATTTAAGGTTTACCGCCAAAGTCGTGATGAGGCCCTATGTCTTTGTGCATGTATGTAAGGTTTTCTCAATGTACACCTCGTTTCCATGATTCTCTGTGGTACAGGCATCCTTACTGGCACTGTATGTGTTGCAATTTCCGGCTCCCAACATATGGCAGCATGAGGACAAAGCTTTTGGTGGGGGTACTTGACTCCTCTACAATGCTCCATCCAAGCTCACGCTACAGAGATATGGGACCTCCTCACCTCCCACAACCTAGATCTGCTAGCTATCAAAGAAACCTGGATGCACGAAGGATCTGGCCCTGCCACCGTGTTAGCTCTCCCCAACGCTATACCATTTATCAGCAGGACCGTCAGCTCTCGAAAGGGGAGGGTTAGCCCTTATAGCCAAAGAATCCTTACAGCTCAGACAAATGAACTCCCCTTTAGGCAGGAACATAGACACTATCTCCCTCAAGCTCTGTCTATCGCCCAGCTGCACCATCTCAATCTACATCATTTACTGACCCCCGGGTCCATCAGCTGATTTCTACGAGAACCTACTTCACCTCATTGGTAATAACCTAAAAACCTCTACAAAATCAATACTCCTTGGTGATCTCAACTTGAGATTCAACAATCCTAAAGACCTGCATTCCAACTCTCTTGTGAAAGCCCTAAACACCATGGGATTCCTGCAATGAGTTAACAGCCCCACTCACTCAAAAGGCTACACCCTAGACTGGATCACAACTGCTCTGCCTCAGTCAACTCAAAATCTCCTTTCCCCAGCACAGACCAACATGTTATTCGCTTATCTATCCCCAAACCGGCCAAAACCAAAAATTCACAAATTACCCTTAAGCCCACCTTTGCTAGGAGTGCCTGCAAACTTACCAACGAGAACTCTATTTTGCTAGCCGAAAGCTCCAACAACACACTCAAGAAAGCAGTTGAATCCATAGCCCCACTATCTCTAAAAAGCAAAATCAGTAAAACATGCCAATTCATTGTTCACAGCGGAACTGCTTGAATTATGCGCCTTGAAGCGCACTGCGCTTTCCGAATGGCAAACAAACCCCCAAGAATCAACCAAAAAAGAATACGAGATAGCTAGTCAATATAAAAAAGCTATCATCCCCGCCAAATCCACCTCCTTCAACGCCAGAATTACTAAAGTGAAATCGGTATCTAAGGAGATGTTCGCTATCTTCAGGAAGCTAGTGACATCTGCTCCTATCACACAGGTCATCTCTAAAGAAGAATCGTGGTGCTCATAATCATCATACAATCGCCCATGCTAAACAAAATAAACCTCCTGACCGCAGACTGAGCAGCATTGCAAACCCTTTTTTAACCTATAAAAACAACCCCATATCATTTAAATTCCACTGCCCACCCTTTCTATGCCCTCTTTCAGCCATCAAATAAGCCCAAATGGGTTTTCCAAACTGTTCATCCACAGCGCTGTCCATAGCCTACCGCGGTGTCCGCGACCTGGGTGGCAGCAAAACCCACTTTTTTCACCTAGAAAAACAGCCCCATATCCTCTTTATTCCTGTCCCTCACCCTTTCCAGGCCCTCTTTCAGCTATCAAGTAACCCCAAATGTGTTGTCCACACTTTTTCCTCACCTCTCTATCTGCGGACACTGGCGGCTGTCCGCTGATCCAACATGGCGACCATTCCAAAAAATATAAGCGTGCCTCACGCTTTTCATTATCCCATCAGCAAGCGCATACGATGTCTGCGGTCATCACACCGGACCCTGATTGGTCCAGGGGGGTGTCTGCTGACCAAATAGGGAGGTAAGTCCACGTACCGGACCCAGATAATTAGTGGCTGTTTAAAAACTCATGGACAGATGTACACCAAATTTACAAAAGAAAGCTTTTGGGACTAAGCAGACACTCCTGGCGCATAATTGGTGAAAATCCCTCCAGCAGTTTGGGCTGTAGACGTGAGCATATTTCTTATTCCATTGCGTCTATGAGAATTTCCACAAATTTCAGCACCCACCTATATCTCCCCCCCCTTGACGAAACCTCACCAAACTACGCAAAATGAGTCCCAGTGGACCATATACCATTTTTGCAAATGTCAGTGAGGATTCGTCTGGGGCAGGGGAGTTATAAACTGCCTAAAAAGTGCTCTTTCTATGAGTTGATCAACTTAACCGGAACTACAGGACCGCTACTGCAGGCCCTGTAATTAACCAGCAGATGGAGACAAATATTGTGGGCATCAATTGGCTGATGTATGAGGAATGAATTCTGTGCATTCAAATATGTTCACAAGGAGCTTACTGAATCATCTGATGAAATTGTGCTTTAAGGATGACACATTGAAAATTGTAGACACCGCACATGAGGGCCATAAACATATCCTGGAGATGAAGCACCACATTCACGACATGTTGGGGTTCTCCACAATGGACATGATGTTTGAGAAGATGTAGCCGTGTACCATGTCTACCAATGCACAAGAAAGCAAGCCTCAATACTCTGAGAATGTCAGAGACACATCTGTCAGGAGGTCACGGCTGACTTCTTTGGTCTGCTAAAGGACAATGTGCCATATTAAGAAGCATCTCATCCATGGCTACATATACCATTAGTACCATTTTTGGCTGCATGGGGCATTGCCATAACATGCAAAACTGACAATTGTCCCATTCCAATCAGCACAATTTTGCAAAATTCACGAAATAACTCGGTATCATGCACAGGAGAATTATGTTTCTGTGGACTCCAACAAAACAGAATTGTGGAATGGTTCATGTGAAATCTCAATAAGACAGTACAGCATAGGGAAGCAACGGGATGACATTGGCTCAAACATTGTGCCAAGCTGAGAAACAATTGAATATCACTGGATTGTGTGTGTATGATCTCATGCTGGGGTAAAAGACATGTAAAAGGTTGCCAGAGCTCACACGGTCCCTCCCACCAAGTTATGAGGATATACAATAATGAGGCAGACATGGCAAAATCCATACTGACCCTAGAGCATATGCTCCACTCTCTCGTATCATGGAAGGAGAGGCAACACTTGCATGGAAGTATTGCACTCAAAAATCAGACCCCGCGTTTGACACCATGATGCTCACGGTGACCACTACCAAGAGAGGAATGATCACTTCTCTCACAGAAGAGAGGACAATCACCATGAACTGCTCTAAAAACGCTGATGTTACTGGAGGAGAATGATTCTGGTAGCCAAGAGATGGGCCTGAAGATCTGCAACAGGATGCGCATGAATGGAGGCAAATTGCACACAGGATCTTCTAGTGGATAGAAGGCGGATGCAGCGAGATGAACGCCGCCCCAAAACAATGATTGAAGAGGCTTAGTGGATTTCTATATTTATTTAGTTCTCTTCTAGTTTTCTCACTTCCCTTTCTCTTTTCAAACGGGGCATGCCAAGAGCATTTTCCCTGTACCACATATCTGGTGACACCTTATTCACCGGATGGGGAGGGTGAGGGAACAAGAGAGAAGGAAGGCCTCACTTGACAAAAGAATCACCACAAAGGGGGACCACAGAGATAACATTAATACGCCAGGAAATGTTTAAATCATAATATATTATAATATAAGTATAAATATACTAAATCATTATAATAATATTATAAAGTGCAAGTTGCGCCTGCAAGCACTAGTGCCCGTGTAATCTCTTCCGCCCAAGACACATTTCTTTGGGGAACAATTGTTTTCTAGGGTCAATGGACTGGAATCCTACCTCCGATTCCTCTTTTTAGTAGCAAAGCCACAAAGGATAAAAGCTGCGCACAACTTTTTCCATCCGAATCACGTAATACCTTGACGCCATTAAAACACACTTGCAATTTCAGCTGCAGTGTGAGGTCATCCCTCCAGTTTATGACTTCTTAAATCTATAGACACATTGGGCCTGATTTACAAAAGCGTTTTTCAATGGGAAAATAAAAACACTTGGCACGTCAGGCTGACTGGCCTGATTGGTGGGCGGCTCAAGCGAGCTGGTGCTTTATAATAAAGTTCAAGCGGTCCCCGGTTATGAAAGCCCAACCAGCAGCCACATTCTCTTAAAAAATCGAACATTCAATTCAGAACCAGCTTAAGTAGCGTGGCTGAGTGCCGATCCAGCCTTTTGTACACATATTTGTACAAAGTGTTGCCCGTAATTGTTGAGATTCCTGCCTGCGGGAGGCTTCACTCGTCCATTGAAGCCCCTTGATTTACTGTATGCAATATGTTACCGCTTCCTTATTTGCTCCTCTGGGACTGCCACAGACAGTAAATCTCTATTAAAATATTCTTCCATATGGTTGCATGAAAATTTTATTGCACTGAGCCCGAGGCTGAAGGTCACAGCTGAGTAGCTGCAGTTAAGTATTGCAGTCTATAGACTCTAAGGTACATCTGTTCTGGGAGCTGAAGCGAAATTAAAATTTTACTGTCAATAGCACCGCGCGGGAGCAGCCGCCGTTTGTTTTCCGTTATAAACCTGTATCAAGTCACATCGCATGGCTGTGTCACATGATGGTATGACTTGCACGATTCAAACCTTACATTTTAATTCAGAACTACAACTATTGGATTTACAGGTCAGAGGACGAAGTCCCCAGTGTATGAGAATTTGATCAGTCACTGTATGAATACACTCTTTAGCTGTCGAAATGATTTCTGGTGTCAACCGCTTTGTTCTTCCGAATGTTCTCTGGGCATCCTGTCACTCCCATTTTATGAAAGACACCAACACGTATATTTCAAAAATCCCCTACGTTATCAAAGTAGATGGAAAGTTTGCATTTAAGATGGACACCATAAATCCCCATAAAGAATGAAAAATATATGGGGTTTCTTTTTTGAGTTTCCTGTAATTTAGTCCGAAGGAACCTGTTATGTTTGCATTTTGGTGCAAAATGGTCTCCACAGCATGGGTAATTTTCATAATTTGCATATTTAAGTGTAGAAGGGAGGTGTAAAGTAGAAAGTTAATTGCCTTTATGCTAACCTTTCGAATCAGCAGTTCAATTTGAGTAAACCCTGCCTACCATTTATGCATGGCAGGCAGCGCTTACAATGGATTCCTAATTGATCTGCATGCTTTTTGATGGTGCTAAAAGTGGGGGGAATTCCAACAGAATCCACAGAATTTACATCAGAATGAAAATGTCATGGTAGAGTTAGTGTTGGAGAATTTGTATGGAGAAGAGGAACGGAGAAGCAGAATAGTAAATTACTCTGTGACGCCCTCCCCATCATACCAATGAATGAAAATATGGCTTGGATGGAATGCATGAGTACAATTTGTATGTATGCATTTTGCGCATAAATGCTGCCATATACAAATCGATGCACATTACAAATATTGTGACATGGGCGTGCATTTTTTTAGACAGATTGGCGGCTCCTTCTTACTCAGCTCGACAACAGCAACCTAGTTATTCTAATTGCCCGAAACCTTTGTTTCATGCGATTCTGCCTCCATGAAGGAATATGTAATGTTGATATACTCATTACCTTTTTTTGTGTTTCACAAAGTTGCTGTGCATATGCAATGCTCATTCTATTTATTGTCTTTGTGCTATAAGAATCCTTAGTCAGGAGTTCTCTGATAGTATGCAGCACATTATGTAGGGTGCAAGCAGTTTAGACTAGTACTAGGCTCGTTAATACACCACACACAATCCTGTTTTCAGAATGACCAACAAATATGCAATTTAACTCTGCTACAAATTCACTGATTGTTTGTTTTCGCATACATTGGCTCTCATTACGGTTTTGCCGGTATTCTGCCGGTAAGTCCAGCGGGACACTGGCAAAACTACCTTACCGTTTCTGCCTCCCATAGTATCCCAGTAGTTCCGGGATATTATGGGGGACGGAGACGCTGGTAAGTTCCCATTCCATGGAGACCCACTGGACTCCATAGGATGGGATTGTCGGAATTACCGGCCCTGGCAGTACCCGTGCCAGTGATTCAGCATTTATTTGCAAGTAGGGTCCCGAACTGCCAGCTGGTCAGGCATGCAAGTAGTTCACTGCCCCCACAGGCAAACTTGTGTTTCCCCAGTCAGGCGAAAATGCTGGTACTGGAATGAATGCCCTTTTTTCCAGCATTTTCTCTGGACCAGGGAACTCACAATGAGCCCCATAGATGGTTCTAGTTATATTTAATTTAGTCAATTGAGAGTTACGGTGTCAAAGGGCATAATCACAATCAGAATCATAAGAGTGTGCAACAGTGTACTAGCAGATGTGTTGGGATTTAAATAATGTTTAGGCCTTACTCTTATACTTTACAAAAAGGTAGTGCTATGCCATCCCTTGGGGGTTGCCAGGGGTCGCAGCTGCGACCCCTAGGGGCCACAGTTGCAACCCCTGGGGACTTCTTTGTGACCCCAACCTAAAAAAAGAAGTGTGCACCTGGTGTAGCAGGCCCTCCCGCGGCATGGGGAGCCCTACCACACCAGGTCAGGTGGGTCCCCGGGACACTCCACACACATCAGGGTGAAGGCTAGGCCAGGGAGGCACTCCGTAGGGGTTGGAGCTGACCGTGACATGTCATATGCCACATTCAGCTCCAACCCCTTCTCCTTCTGCTTCCTTGCAGCTCACATACAGGAACCGGGAAGCTCTCACAGCTCCCTGGTTCCTATTTGTGTGCAGCACGGAGGAGTCAAGGGGGCCTGGAAGTATGGACCGAAGCTACAAGAAAAACAGGTAAGAAGGCTTTTTTTTGTAATATGATGTGTGCTTTGCATGTGTGAAGTGCATGTCGGATGTATGTATGTGAATGGTGGGTGAATGAGAAGTGAAGTGATGTGTGATTCTGAATGTTCTGGGTGGATGGATGTGTGCCTGTGTAGAGAATGCAATGAGTGGATGTAAGAGAAGGTGTGACTGACTGGTGGGTGAATGAGAAGTGTTGTGGTGTGAGTTTTTGAATGTTTTGCGTGGGTGGGTGTGTGCCTGCATGCAGAGAATGTAATGAGTGAATGTAAGAGAAAGTGTGAGTGACTGGTGGGTGAATGAGAAGTGATGAGATGTGTGTTTTTGAATGTTCTGTATGGGTGTCTGTGTGCCTGTGTAGAGAATGCAATGAGTAGATGTAATAGAAGGTGTGAGTGACTGGTGGGTGAATACGAAGTGATGTGATGTGAGTTTTTGAATGTTTTGGGTGGGTGGTTGTGTGCCTTGCACAGAGAATGTAACGAGTGGATGGAAGAGAAAGTGTGAGTGACTAGTGGGTGAATGAGAAGTGATGTGATGTGTGTTTTGAATGTACTGGGTGGATGGGTGTGTGCTTGTGTAGAGAATGCAATGTGTAGATGTCATAGAAGGTGTGACTGACTAGTGGGTGAATGAGAAGTGATGTGTGTTTTTGAATGTTCTGGGTGGGTGGGTGGGTTGAGTGTGTTGTGTGCCTGTGTAGAGAATGCACAAGTGGATGTTAGAGAATGTGTGTGTGAGTGACTGGTGGGTGAATGAGTATGCATGTGATGGTGTGATTTTGAATCTTCTGCGTGGGTGGGGGTGTGTCTGTGTAGAGAATGCAATGAGTGCATATAAGAGAATGTGTGAGTGAGTGGTGGGTGAATGAGCATACATGTGGTAGTGTGTGTTTGAATGTTCTGAGTGGAGTCTGGTGTTTGCCTGTGTGGTGAATCCAGTGTGAGTGAGTGCGAGAAGAAATATATGGGTCAGTGACCGGTGGGTGAAAGGGGATGCATGTGTGTGTAAGGCCCTGGGAGACTGGGGATCACTGGAATATTTTTGCTACATCTTTATTGACTTTACATGTTTACTGGCATTTATGGGCAAAGGCAAGTTCATCTATGCAATTCCCTGGCGAGACTGCCATTTTGGTGCAGTCAATCGAGCCATTGCTTACTGTGGCATGACATTTATTACTCTGCATTTTTTTTAAAGCAAGCATGTTAAGTAGTGTTACCTGGCTAGACTGATAAATTGGTGTAGCGGCCTGTATATTCTTCACTGTAGCTTGACTTTTTATTAACTGAGCATCCATGATGAATCAAGACTGGCTTACTTTGGAACCAGTTTGGACATTTTTTATTATGACTTGTCACTTTTAATGGCCAAACCAACGGGAGTATGTACTTACATAGGAGGTCGGCATATATTGGCAGAGCTAGTTTTGTGCCAAGTGCCAGTAATGGGACTATAGAAAAATGTCTTAAAGCGAACATAAGTATGGTCTTATATGAGAATACTAGCATATGTTGGTGGAGTCAACATGGAAATGTATGGGCACAGCCAGCATACACATTTTTTTATACTGCCCTATATTGCAGGGACCGGCAGGATAATGCATTGTGAAATGCCATGTGCACTTTTGGTGACTTGCATTTATTGTACTTTTTTTCATGATTTACCCTACACCCTACAATATCGATTGTTGGACGTTTAACCACATTGTTCGCCTTTCACCCACATTTTCCCAGAAAGTGTGCTGTGTAATGCACCATTTTAACCCATTATTGAAAACATTTACTTTGAGGAGGGAGAAAAATACCCCCTCCGCCAACACATTTTCGTTATTTCGGGCCCCCTCGCTGTGCTCAGTCGCAATCACATATTTGTGGCAAATATTTACACCCGCCAAAAAAAACTCACCTGCCACCACTGGTTGCTGGTATATTTGTGGACCAGGCACCACCCCGTTCTCTCTATGTTACGTTAAAGATTTAAGCTTTGATTGAAAAACATATTCATGATGGACATTGCCACACGTGGTGGTCTGGACCAGCCCGGGTGTGTCGTGCCCTTTGCTTTGTTAAGGAGCTCGGGGTGCCCACATTATGGTTTGCAGGGGAGCTGCCAAATTTTGTGCTACGCCATTGGGCACCACTGGGTCTTACAAAGGGGTAGTATGCAGTGCACGCCTTGAAGTCTGCCAGTGAGTCCCCAGGGGAGAAGCAACTCGTGGGTGTTTTCACATAATAAAAACTATGAGGGGTCTTGGGTATATTGAAAGAACCTGTCCCAGGTATTCTACTCCAGCATAGATAACATTATCAGGTGCACTCCCTCTGTGCACGCATACCAGTGTAATAGGTTTCTTCTATTGTAGTGGAATCATATCTACATGTATAACCAGGGAATATTTTTGATACTAAATCCTGGTTAATTATTTATTTTTCAGGTTAGGCCTTGATCGGGCATCATTTTTCTGGTTAAACAGCAGCGCACGCCTCCCCAGGTCAGTGCTTTTTTGGCTTGTTTTACACAGCAACCCCAGAGATAACACTGACTTCTTTGTCCATAGATCTTTAGATGTTTCATACACTAGCTGTAGCCTGCGTTACAGATTTCGATTACCCAGTTAGAAATACTGGATTATGTATGTTTTACATATAGACCCCACGTCCAATCTGGAAAATGGCATCCCCCAAATGTGTAATCGTGGACAAATCATGCCCCCCTCTGTGCCTCGGTTCTTATATCTGGCTGAAATGAGAGCACCTGGAAACACGGGTGCTAGGTGCATCTAAAAAATGGAATGTCGTTTGCCATCACTTCTTGAGATGTCACTTGGGGGTGGGGTCGAATTACATCACGTCCTGTGATGTCATCGGTGGTCAAGGGTGGTGCGATTTCACTCTGCTACCCCTGGCATTTTGGTGAAGTGACGTCCCTGGGTGGTGCTTTGAAAAGTCCATCTATTTTGCATTGAATAAAGTAGCTAATGAAAACCTGGGCTTACTGCTCATTGACTGTCTTAGTTAGCAAAACATTTGTGCAGGAAATGTTTCACCCATGTACTTCTAATATTCCACCATTTTGAAGTACACGTTACATACATGGAAAATTATGGCACTAGGCTGATGGCAATAGCTGACCAAAGCTATAGTTGCAATCAGGAGTGCATGCTAGTCATAACATTGGTAAAATAAAATTGGGTGATTGCATGGCACAGCGGCACTACATTACTGCTGCCTATTTTTTTTTAAACATTTTTGAAGGGCTGCCTAGAAGCACCTTTTTAGGTATTTACCTAATTACAGTAAAATAACAAAAAATATGTATTCTTTGAAAATATGAACTCATCCAATTTGAACCAGGAAAGTACGTTTAGGCCCTTATTCACAGAGCGTTTTCCAACGGGGGTTTGCGGTTATAAAACCCTTCTGTGAATTAGGCACTTAGAATGTTATTTCATCATTTGGAGCACATCTTACATTGACCTCCATACTGCTCAGCGCATTGAAGCACAACACTTTGTACTAATTCATTAACACAGTAGTCAGTCTTCCACTGAGATCAGAATCAGGCCCTGAATGGTGCAGTAGGTTAGCAGGTGCATAGGAGAAGATGTGTATCAACCCCCAGTCTCTTCACAATCCAGAACGCTATGACCTTTGGTGAAGCTAAGACAGGAACCATCCATTTTGAATAATCAAGAGTTTGTTTTCTATGGACAAGAGAAAAACAAACCAGCTCCATCCTCTGGATCTCCCTCGATCATTGCAAAATATCTGGGCAGTCAACAACAATAGGTATATTTGCATCATCAGTGTGAGAAGTTCAATTTCAACTTCTACATTTTAACAGTATCCAGAGACAGCATTTTCTTTGATTGAGAGCCCACTATCTGTCTGGCATGGATGGTGCCCCATATGATATGAAAGGTTATTTAAAAAGTGCTTAAAACCCAGAGGTTTCTAAGCGTGGACCCGGGGATCGAACCTAAGTTGCTCCGTGTGGTCCTGCTTCCAAAGCGAGCACATTGCCCCTGAGCTATCCTCCCAAGAACTTTCAAGGTTGTGCCAACTCCCATTACACAGACCTCGCACTTGGTTAGCCAAAGCAAGTAAATGGGGGACTCTGAGTCCAAAATCTGAAATACACACACTCTATAAAACATATCGAGCTCATGTTACTCGAGGAGTAATGTAAGATCAATGCGTAAAAGTAATGTGTAAAAAGACTTGCGCATTCATTTTACATTTGTCCTCATTTTCATGCATTTGTATGGCAGAGAGGGGGCATGGAATGTAATTTGTTTACCCCTGTAACGTCCCCCATCCTTGCCACTATACAAATGCAACTACATTTACGCTAGCGTGATACATTCATACTAAAGTCAATGGTGAGGATTCCTATGGAATCCGACTGATTTGTACACCAGCAAAAACGGTATCATACCAAAACATTGAACGCAAATACTGCGAGTCACAAATCAACACATTTTGTTTATCAAATATGCACACAGTTCATCGAAAAAATAGAGGGGGTCTGGGGTTGTGGTCTCCTCCCACGATTTGTCCAATGAACTGTGCAGGAATGTTATGAAAATTGATGTTTTGTGCTTTGCAGTAAAAAATGAGTTGTTTTAACATAGATCCACAAAAAGCAGGTCGATCCATAGGAATCTAGGGTAAAGGTCTAAATATCAGCCGGTATTTTCTCAATATGCTCAACAGAATGCAAAAGGGCAGCGTAAAGTCGATTACGACTCCACTTTACACCTCCCTTTTGCACTTAAACGAAAATTACGCATGATATGATATGATGTGGCATTTATAACGCGCCTATACACAAGTGTTTCAAAGCGCGGCGAGGCAAGGCAGGGGGAACAGAGGGAAGATAGGCAACGATCTTACTAGGCCAAGTGTCATTCAGATCGCGCAAGTGCAAAGGAAGGGGGAGGAAGACAAGTGCAGGGGGGGGATGCAGTGCATGGGATAATAGAATAACAAGATAAATAAACGGCCAGCAGTCTCGCAGTCCTGTTCTGGATGAGTTGCAGAGGGCGTAGAGTGGAAGCAGGCAGATCTAGAAAGAGGCTGTTGCAATAGTCCAGCTTAGTCCATGCAGAGTTGACATGTTTGCACCAAAGTGCAAACATAACAGGTCCCCTTGACCCAAATCACAGGGATTTGCAAAATGAGCTCCATCATGTTCACCAAAGTAACTGCTTTTTAAGTGCCTATTTTCTGATAGCAGATTCGCTAAATTACAACATTCTCTCTCATGTTTTAGTTCAATTTATCATGGGCAGCTTACCTTCAGATTTCCATACTTCATATTATTGACTATCAATTAGTGTTTAATTTATTTGACATATACTATAGTGTTAGCCAATTCATATTTTAATTACACTTTCTTTTGATTTTCTTAAGCCCTCACAAAATTGATATTCAGATTTTTTTAAAGATTCAATGTACTTGTAACATTTGATTGTGAAAGATGTCTCAGAAAAAGGTGACCATTCTTTCCCGCCTCTTCCACTCAAGAAATGGTTATTGAGGCAGGTGCACCCAGGTACAGTGGTTGCCATCAATATTGGAAATCCTGTAAACTAGGCAATATTCAGTTTTTCGATATGCAAATGTCTATCTGCCACCCATCCTGCCTCCTATCTCACTCCCTAAAGTATCTAATTCCAAGGATCCTTTTATCATTCAAAATGACTTCCTAGTTTGGAAGTCATCAAGGCCATAGGGATCATCGGGATTGTCTGCTATTGCAATTTCCATAGCTATTATTATCTGTGAGCCACAATAGTAAACTAGCTTATCTGTTGTGGGATGTATTTACCCATGCATCCGAGCCCTACCTCAAAACTGTGCAGTACTGACATGGAAAACATCATGATGGCCAGAGCTTCCCAGAAAATGCACAGGGAAATGCATTAAGAATAGGCTGCCACTCATTTTTGCCGATGTTATGGGCACAGAAGGACACTGCCTAAAACCACCATTGGACTACCCACACAGTAGTCTGAAACCATTGGGAATGGCAATGCTGATTGCCAAAAGCAAACCCATAACTGTTGGGAATTCATTTTCTTAAATTTCAAAAAGGGGTGCAGTACCAGTACTCACCACTATCCAAAAGCCGGCGTTTTAAAACACCAGATTTTACTTTTTGTAGAAACTGAATAAATGAACCCAAAACATGCCAAAGAAAGACTTACTGAGAGGTGGATCCAATGTAAAGTTATATTCTGAAGTGACTTGAAGGTTTATAACAAGACTGGCTGAGCTGTGGATTTCAGCAGTTTAAGTAAATTTGGACTGAAAGACACTAAAAATCTAAATGTTTAAAAGAAATGAGTGACCTACTTTGAGTGTCACATAGGTTTCAATTGTTTAAATGTCATAGTTTTAAACTTAGAATCAGCATTCTAGCTGCATATGTACACATTGTCTTGACTTAAACTGGGTAACAAAAAGTGACATTTTATCTGAAACCTGGCTTAAGGAACTGAATTCTGCCTGGCAACTACCCCCATCAGGAGTGAAACTTGAGTCACAGCTGTGTTCCCAGGCCTATCTGCCTTTTGCTGGCCACACTAAGGATATGCCATCTCTCTGATAATTGAACTAAGGGGAGCCCCCACAGAATACAGGAGCTCTGAACAAAGCCCTGTCCTGACCCAGGCAGATGGTTTATTGCAGATGTCGTAAATGTAGCTTCCTCCTGGAAGGACAAAGGAGGGGCACTGCCTGTGAGAGCAAGCTGGCTTGGCAGAACTGGAAAGAACAGAAATTCAACCTTGTGCTGGGGGGAAACCACACCCCTTTGGGGCCAGAACATAACTCTAAAAAGATGAATAACTCATAGTACGGACTTGTGAAAATTATTTAAATGACACCATAATTCTTGTGATTTTTCTGCCCACATTTTAAGAGGTTTTTAGAACGGTGGCATGTTCAGGGGGGTTTTAGCGGAAAAGAGGATATTACTCAAAATGTGTGCATATGAAAAATCTGACACTTCATCAACTAATGTCCATACTCCTTGCGCACATGTGTGTAAATTTGGGTTAATGTCCGGTATTGCAAACCAGTTAAAAAGTGCAAAATATTGCCATTTCTGAATGCAAGCTCTCAGGAAGAGCAGAGTTGGAATAGGGGATACCTCCTGTGATATGTGATGGGTGCATGTAATTTCAAACCACTGTGTAGCTATGAAATATGTATTTGGTTCAAATCTAGATTTGTGTGCAAGTTGACAGGAGGAGTGGACTTTCTGCAGGCTGTAAAATGACATCACTCTGACACAATTTAGCTCCCCCAATCAGGGGAGAAATGAAAGCTTGGCCAATGATAAGTGGAGAGGGGTAGAGCCTAGTGATGCTCACACACACCCATTTTCAAAACACATAAAAACAGAGAGACAGGACAGATAGGGACCTTCAAATCCATTTGCAGCTGGAAGCTCTGCCGGGAAAATCCATACTTTACCTCCATCAACCTTCAGAGAGCAGACATAGAGACTTCAAATCTATCAAATCTCCAGAATCCAGAGAGAGAGCAGACCCAGACCACTGTTAGCAGGACCAGAGAGAGCTGACCCAGATCACTGTGAAGTGCAGAGACCAAAGTCCAGTCCAAAACCTGACCCGATCCGTGGCGAGGCCCATTCTAATTCAAGAATATAGTGTGAGTACATAGTAAAACTGTGCAGAACCAATCTCTAACTGTCACCTGTCATTTGTAAAGCTGTCACTTGTCATTTTCTAGTTGCAAGCTGCACTTGTCTTTTTGAACTTTAAAATTTCAAATCTGAAAAACGACCTTTATTTAATCGCTCATATCTCCGTAACCGTTTGTGCTAGAGACTTGCAGTAACTTTCATCTGGAAGCTGAGATCCTAGGCTTTCCTAGGACCCCAAAACGATATTGTTAGCCCTTGTAGTTCTTCTGTAATAGCACCCGGCGCATTCGCAAATTTTACCGCGATTTGCACATTTCTCCACGTGTGAAAACAGAAGCTTCTTGCTTTCATTTGCCAAAAATTCGTTTAACCTACCAATTACTCCTAGATCCTTGCTAAAGTGAGCCTGGACTAATATTAACTTGATTTCACTCACCCTGAACCTCCTAGAGGGAATTAAAAGCATTTTAGCATATTTTTTCTACATTGCCAGCACATTTAAAAGCATTTGGGCCTGTGTTTTCAACTTCTGTAGTCTAAGTTGCTGGGTGAACTGAATTACATTTGAATTGCATTTCTGAGAATTGTGTGCCTTCCTTCCATTTCCCTGCATTGCATAAAAGGGGGGTGAATTGTCCAAGAAAGTGATTACATTGTCTTTTGCTGAAATCCTATCAAGTTATTTTCTGTACTGCATTTCATTCCACATTGCATCCATTTGAAACCATAAAAGTATTGTTGCTACCTTATCCATTTCATGTCAACTCCTTAGTGATTATCAAGAAGTGTGCTAGTGCCAGATTCTCCGTTGTTAATCTTTAGCATATCAGATTAAGTGTGATATTCAATTATTAATTATTAAAAAGTGTGATAGATATATATTGCTTTACTTCTCAAATAAACCCTTTAACTTGCAAAACAGAACTACTTCTTGGCTCAGTAGGGTCAGGGGGATTCTGAGAGAGGGGTGTTATATAGGGGTAGTCATCCAGAACGCATGAACTGGACATAAAGATATATCAATAAGGGTTTTCATTCAGTATTCTAGACTAGGCGTTGACTTGACTGTAGTGCTGAATTGAATCCTCTTACAAATTGGGGGCTCGTGCCGGACGTTTGGATTAGATCTATCACTTGTGCAGATTAATACAGCGTGCCAGCTGACCAGATACACATATCCGGTCGGAGCACACGCTGTGTTACGCTGTAAAGCACTTCTCAAAGGAACGCTCTAAGAAAAAGGTCTGTTTTGCAAAAATAAAATACAAACTTCTGTAAGTCAGGACAGAGACCAATCTCTAGAATGACGACCTTAGTAGACATGAAAATAGCCAGAGAGCACTTCTTACATAAGTTATTTGTGAGAGGTGAGTGGACTCACCAGGACCAAACAGTCTGGTTGCAGGCCATCACACCCCAAATCACGGAAACAGGGTCAGATACATGGAGAGACCAGGGTCCCTTACATCTGGCCCTGAGTGAACTATATATGTCCTCTAAGGCCAAGGATGAGCACAACAAGATTGCCAGGGTAGCGGCATATTTATATTTACATATGGGAGCCATGCAGGACAAATGTGCTGAAGGCCAAGATCTGGCGAGTAGGCAACTGCTGGCATTACAGAAGGCCCAATCTGAGTTGGACTCTTCTGAGCAGAGGCTGCTCAGGAGCCAGGAGTCAGAAAATGACAGTAGGCAGTATATCATTAAAATAAAAGAGGACATGGATATACTGCAACAGGAAAAGGCTGACCAGGATACTAGATTTCTGGCCCTGCAGAAGGAGCACCGAGACAGTTTGGACTCCTTACTGCAGAGCCAGAAAAAGCTGGAGCAACAATTAGACTTTAACAGGGCATGCACAGAGCAGGTAGCCACCCTGCAAAGTCATCTAGATAGAGTGAAGGTAGAGAGCAACAAGCTGATTTCGAAAGACCTGGATACCCAGGCAGAGTTTGATGAAGAACGCCAGAAAGCTGGTGCCTTTCAAAGGCAGAGGGACGACCTGGCGGCACAAATGCAGGCTCTTAGTCAGGAAAGAGACGCCTTAGGCCAGGAAGTCTGCCATTTAAAAAGAAAAATGGAAGAAAATCACCTGGCCCACCAGGGACTGGGTGACCTCCAAAAAGAACACCAGAACTTGTTAGAGCACACTAGGAGGGTGGAGGATGCTCTAGCAAGAAAGGAGCAGGCCAATAGGGACACAGCTCAGGAGGTAACCCTCCTGCAGCAAAGACTGGCCCAGTGCTCCAGGACCAATCAGGAAACACAGAGAGAGAATGAGTCTCTCTGCCAGCACAATGATAGGCTCCAACAACAGGTAGCGATGCAGGAGAGACTGATAGAGTCTAGTAAGTCCTTAACTGAGGAACTGAAGGCGCAGGCTCTTGCATTGCAACAGGGAGCAGGGGCGGATAGAGATGAGGTTCGCTGGGAAAGAGAAACTCCTGAGCATAACCCCAGGAGCCCTAGTACCAGAGGCCTTTATCTCTCTCGGTCCCTGGACTCTGCCACCCCCATGTCCCCTGGCGCACATGAGCACAGGGCAACAGGGATGGCAGATTACTATCCAGCCAGAAGTATGGGGCTCATAGGCCAGTACCACCCAGGTATGGAGGGGCGGGCATCCGGGTATGGGCACCCCAGCACAGGGCAATTTAATGGGGAACCCCAGGAGAGTAGGCCCATTAAGGGCATCCTGAAAACCTCTGCCCAGTTAGGTTAGTGGGGGGGTACCCATCAAATCCTGGCAGCAAGGAGGAATCTGAAGACTCCTCTGAACTGCGCAGGACACAGGAGACCAGGTCCCCACATTCGGCCAGCCATTCCCAGGCTCGCAGAATCCGGGAAAACCTGGAAGAGCAGACAGGAACCTCTGGGAGCAGTGCCTCTGAGTCAGAGGATGAATGGACAAGGGTTACCCGAACCAAAAAGGCCAATAAGGCAAAAAGGGCCTTGCTTAAGGACCCCTTAAAGCAGATTAAGGCGATCAGGAGCGTCATCACACCTTACCATAAGAACGCTAAGTATTCTGTTTGGGAGCACTTAGAGTTGTTTGAGCAAATGATGGAGACTTTCCATTTGAAGGACAGCCAAAGCTGTATTCAATATGTAAAGTGGACCTTCTCCCCGGAATACTCCAGTTTCTTTGCGGGGCTGGAGGACCAAAATCATTTAAGATGGTCCACCTATAAGGGGGCCATCTTGAAACATTTTTCTGTTCACAGAAATCCTCAAGAGGCTCGCAAGGCAGCCTACAATTTGCAATGTGGGGAGGATCAGGCCCCACAAGAATTTGTGCAAGAACTGAAGCGTGCTTTTGCGCTGACCACCAGAAGGGTGCGCACAGACAGTAGAGAATTCATTAATACATTTTTTCATGCCTTGCCCAAATACATAATGACCCAGCTCGTGAGGGATTTTCACGAGAAAAGATCTTTAGACTGGGTCATTGAACAGGCTACCCGGATCTATGAGGTGCAGAAACCGGTAGATAGCAAAAGTAATGCCCAGAAAAACCCCAAAGCCAACAGCACCCCTGCTGCTGCCAAGGTGGCAGAGGTAAAGGTCACCCCCGTTTTGGATTTGGAGATGGGGGGGCCTAAAAACCTACCTGCACCTAATAATGCTAGGCCCAGGAGGTCCTCGGGTCAGTCACAGACAGGGAGCCAAGGAGGCAGCCCCACAAATGGGGTCCCTCGCTCTCCTGATTATGTAAGTCCCCGTTACAAGGGAAATCGACCCATCCTGGGTTATGTGTGGACTCCCCCAGCCCAAGGGGGGGGATCCAACCGAGCACCGAACCCAGGGAACTTCCCTCCAAACTTTCCACAGGAGGGCAGAAATTTACCAAACCCTGGGCAGAACTTTTTCCCCAGATATCCACCCGACTTTCAGCCCCAAAACCATCCATCCTTCTTTCCCCAATTCCCTGAGCCCAGACCACTGAATCCGGGAGAGGGGAGGCCAAGGGTGGAGGGGTACCCAAATCTTCCCAACCCGGGGTATTACCAGAGAAGGGACAGCTACCCTTCCCGGGATCAGCCCAGGGGAGAAAACAGGGCCCCGTATCAGCCTGAGCGGGTTTCCCAGTTAGAGCGCCAGGTTCAAAACATGGCGCGGGATCTGGGTCACATACTGAGGGCTCAGCAGAACCCTCAGATGGGCATGCCGGCGCAGAACGCACCCAACTCTGGACCTGGTGCCCCAGAACAATGACGGGGGCAGCACCCCGATAACTCACCGGTTCCCAGGGAGGAGGCACAAGGGGAAGGGGGGTGTAAAGCCTTGGAGGAAGCTTCCTTCCTTACTTGTAAACAGCCCCTGGAAACCCAGGAACCGGAAACAAAATCTCTTGCCCCTGAAAGTCTGCCTCCTAACGAGCAGAGGGGGGGTAGGAGAAACAAAAGACCCAAACAGACTCAGTTTGAGGAGGAGGTACAGATATTCCAATTTGAGGGAGAGGGATCCTCAGAGGATCCTGGGAAAAGGATCTTCTCCTTCAGAGAGGGGGGAACTCCTCCCAAAGAAAAATGGGTCCCTAGGGATGCAAGTCCAGACTGGGGAGATGCGGAGACTGAGCTACCGCCGCCCACCATCTCATCCCAGAACCAACAGCAAGAAAATCCCCTGGTTCAAACCCATCCTGATGACTGCCTCCAAAAAGGGGGGGGCGGCCCGGAACCGGAGCCAGGGGAACCCACAATGGCTCTGATCTCCAGTTGCCAACTTTTTCTTTCAGATTCCCAAGGCTCTCCACAGAATTCTGCCCAAATCTCTTCGCTAGCGATGTCCAAAACCAGAAAGTTAGCCCACCAGTTGTCCAAAAATGTGCATTGTCTGTGCCCCCTTGAGGAGAAGGAGGGAAGATATTATGCCCCGGTACAAGTACAGGGGCAGGGTACAATTTTGGCATTGGTGGACACTGGATCTCAAGCTACCCTTCTGTCCAGAAGGGCCTTTGATGAACTGAATGCAGGAAGGGGAGGGAATTACCAAATTCCTCTCACCTCACTTCCTGGACAACTCCAGAACTTTGACGGGAAGGAAATTCCCGTCGCGGGGACGGCAGACTTGGACATTAAAATTGGGCGACACAAGTTGAAACACCCGGTCATAGTTGTGACTCCAGAGAGCACCCCTTGTTTACTGGGGAATGACCTCCTGAGAAGGTTGTCACCCCTAATAGATTGTGTAAACAAGGTCCTCTGGACCCAGACTAGCCGACCAATAAAATTAGAAACAGAGTGTCAACCATGTTAGTTTAAACGGCACCTGCCACATGGTTGAACAAAAACCTGACCAAGTAGAATTTCACTTCCAGAATAGCCAAATTCCAGACGTGACAGTAATAGCAGTAGGACAACAGACTGGTGATGGAGGGTCCTCTCTATTTCTGAAAATCAACCTTCCTTCCAGTCTAAAGTGGTACTCCACGCTGGAAGGAAACACTCTGAGATTCTATACTAATCCACAATCAGAAACTCCCACTCCTATAGTCCAGAGAGATGTGAAATCAGCTCAGAGCCTGGCTGATATTCAGCAAATTGGAGAGCAGTTGTTCATCCCTGTCCAATTAAATGATGGGAAGGACTCTGTTCTCGCTCGAGTGTGTGTGAACAACGGTAAGAGCTTCATCAGCGAAGCCATGTTCCGCCAACTCCCAAAAGATCCAGCCATTCCCACATTCAAACTGATAGACAAATGGGAAATGGACCTGGAAGCACCTAATTTCAAACATCTCCTGCCAAGCAGGTGTATGCTCAAAATCTCCATTGGCAACAAGAGCATAGTCCACAATTGTTGGGTCGTGCGAGACGTCCCTGCCGCCTTTTACTTAGGCAGTGACATCCTCAATCGCTTTGCCATTAGTTTGGACCTGATAAACTTCAAAGCTTGGTCCCGATTAGCGGATAATCCCATGGGCTTTGATGATGCAGAAAAAGCATTTAGGTCAGCTCATTTGCTACCTTATGCAGTTGAAATTCAGATTAAAGAGGAAGTCACCATCCCAGAAAGGACCCGACAATTCTCCCTGGAAGTGAAAGTTAAAAGAGGACAACATTTGAAAAACCCTGATGCTTACATACATCTAAATGCTTCTCTCCAACAGCAAGGGTTGGGGGTAAACCCAACACCATTAGTCAACAAAGAACATGACACCATTCTAATAGAGGTGGATAACAGCGACTTAAAGAGTATTACTCTAGCCGCAGGCACCATTATTGGAATGGCGGTTGATGACCGACATTTCTCCATTGATCTTGGAAATGAACTGTTAGAACCAATCCCCAAGGACTGTTTTGACAGTGACAGTGATGACAATCCAACACCAGACAGGATTTTTACCCGGCATGGGGGGAACTTCCTGGTGTACACTTCTTGCCCTTATGGTAAGGAAGATGTGACTTGTGACTTCAGGAGGGATGAGGTGATTTTCCAGGTCCATGAGGGCTGCCTTTCCCACCTGAAGCCTCCAGTCCAAATCAGCACTCTGATCAGGGACTTCTCCACCCAGCTGGGGGAGGCCGCGGAGATAGCCAAACCAGAAGTCTTTCCAGGCTTCAGGCAGTTGGTGGAAGAGAGAGTCAACCTAGCTGATGCCTGTGTGACTCTGGAACAAAAGCAAAAGTTGAAACAAGTTTTCTTGGATTTCCAAGATCTCTTTGCGGTAGACTCATATGACTGCGGTCGCACTGACATCCACACAACAACAATCCCCACGGACCCTGGCATGACTCCTGTGTTTGTGAAGCAATATCGCTTGCCTCTCGCATCAATGGAGTCCCTTACTGAAATAATTAAGAACCTTGAGTCCCGGGGAATAATCCGTCCAGTCCACAGCACCTTCAATAATCCGGTGCTGGGAATATTGAAGCCAAACAGCCAGTGGAGACTCTGTGCTGACCTCAGGGAGCTCAACAAACGGGTCCATACTTCCCGATGGCCTCTGCCCTACATTGACCAAGGGCTGGCCCAGATCCAGGGGTCACAGGTATTCACTGCAATAGACCTGACCAATGGATACTGGACTGTGCCTGTCAGTAGGGAGGACCAATACAAACTGGCTTTTACCTTTGGGGGCCAGCAGTATACATGGACCCGGACACCCTTCGGATACCGTAACTCTGGTAATGAGTTCAATATTTTCCTACATAAGGCCATGCCCGACCTGGGTGCAAGGGGTAACCTGGCTTATGTAGATGATGTCCTCATCAAAAGTTCATCTGTGGAGGAACACATAGCGGAGATCCGTTATGTTCTGACCCAGTTGAGAGCCGCCGGAGCAAAACTTTCCTTTCAGAAAGCACAGTGGTGTAGAACCCGTGTTAATTTCTTGGGGCATGAGATTACTCCTCAGGGTCTCTGTCCCCAGGAAAAGAAAGTGGAAGCACTTCAGAAACTGAAAGACCCCACAACTCTGCGAGAACTAAGGAGCCTCCTTGGACTGACTAATTACAGCAGAAAGTTCATTGAGGGCTACGCAGAGATCACCAGACCCCTGACTCATCTCCTGAAGGGGGGGTCAAATGGGAATGGGGTCCAGAACAAGCCGAGGCAGTAAGACAACTCAAAAGAAGCCTCTCACAAGCGCCTTGCCTAGCTTATCCTGTCAGAAACAAGGAGTTCTTCCTGGAGACGGGGTTCTCTAATACGTGCTTGACGGCAGTATTATACCAAAAGCATGACAAGGTCAATAAAGTAATCTCCTATGCGAGCAAAACTTTATCCTCTGTGGAGGAAAAATTCAACGATTGTGAGAAGGCACTCCTGGCAACGGTGTGGGCATTGAAGAATTACCGCCCGTTTATCCAGGGGGAACACATCATAGTGGAGACTCCACACCAGCCTCTGCAATATCTCCAAAGTGACAGAATCCGGGCCGGAAATGTGAGTAATTCCCGAATTACTTCCTGGATTCTGTCAATGCAAGGCTTTCCTGTGGAGGTCAGATATGGCCAAAACAAGAAGAGTCCCCTCGCGCAAGGTCTGGCTGACTTGCATGATTGTGCCAGAGAAAACTATCTCGAGGACGAAAGTCTGAAAATCAAGGACAACATGGAGGCATACCTTAATTCCCCCCACAACGTCTTTGAAGAAGACAAGTGTGAGGGAATGCCCACTGTCTATGTGGATGGATGTTCGTACCATGTTGACAACAACGGGGAGAAAGAACTGGTGGCTGGCGTAGGGAATGCATGGGTGAAGGAGTCCCCAGAACCCTCCGCTGGATACAAAATTGGTCCCCGAAGCAGTCAGGTGGCAGAATTGATGGCTGTGCATCAGGCCATCCTCACTGCTGTCCAGCATCAACTCCGCGAACTGGTCATAATCACAGATTCGGATTATGTACGGAACGGGTTCGTGGAGCACCTGGTTAATTGGAAAACCAGAGGCATGTTATGTGCTAACAACAAACCCTTGAAACATGGGAAGTTGATTCAAAACATTGATGATCTGGTCACCTCGAATGAGATGACCATCTATTGGAAAAAGATCAAGGGTCATTCCAAAGTAGAGGGACCAGACAAAACTGGAAATGACTTAGCTGATCAGCTGGCCAAAACCGGGGCCATCCAAGGGGATCTAATTGAGATTGAGTCCCTGTTGGGGGAAATCCAGGTCACTGCTATCACTAGGTCCCAGACAAATGCTCACCATGATCTGTCAATTGCCCAATGGAGTAAGGAGACCCCTGATGCTGATTTGATTACCGCTCAGAAGGGGAATCCAATTATTGGTAAATTTTACCAGCACCTTGAGGACCCTGAGAACTTTCCCCTGACGGATACCGATTACATTGGGAAAGAGGACCTAAGAGTGTTGATGAAATGTCCAAAAATGTTCCGAATCCAAGACGGTTTGTTGGTAAGGAAATCCAAAGCTGGCCACGATCAATGGGTGGTTCCTACCTCATTCCGAAGCCTGATGTTAAGTCACGCCCATGATGCGGCCACCGCCGGTCATAGGGGGTTTCACACAACATTGGAAATCTTAAGAGAGGTTGCATACTGGCCACACATGGGGCAGGACCTCGACCAATACTTGAAGGGGTGTCTTGTGTGTGCACAATTTCAGCCATCATCCCTCACGCACCGTGCGCCTCTCCAAAAGCGGGGGATGACACTGCCATGGTCAGATTTACAAATCGACTTTGTAGGCCCCGTGATTCGCTCTGCTAGGGGGAATAAGTACATGTTGACTGTGACATGCTTGTTTACTAAGTGGGTGGAATGTCTCCCAGCCCCAAATTGCAAGGCAGAAACCGCAGCTGCCTTGATGATTAACCACATCTTTTCCCGTTTTGGTCTACCTCAAAGGATTGAGTCAGACAGAGGTAGCCACTTCACCAGTGAAGTAATGACAAAGATGTGGGAGATACTGGGGGTCAAGAGAAAGCTACACATTGCTTACAGGCCAGCTTCTTCTGGGGCAGTGGAACGCTACAACCGGACAATTGTGAGCATCTTAAAAAAGTTTGTGGCAGATTCTGGGCCAAGTTGGGATATCCGATTACCTCTGGTCCTAATGGCCATCAGATCTACCCCTTCATCTGCAACCAAAAAGTCACCATTTGAGTTGATGACTGGGCGCAAGATGGTGCTTCCGCAGCATTTGCTCTACAGGACCCAAGAGCAGACACTGATAAATGCCTCCACTACTCATGAGTATGTGGAGAATTTAAGGAAACACCTTCAACATGCTTTTGCTTACGCTCAGCGGAATCTAGAAAGATCAGCTGATAGCATGAAGACCCACTATGACCTGGAAACTTCCAGGAAGGAATATCAGGTGGGGGACCGGGTCTATCTATACAACTTCCAAAGAAACCAGGCAAAACAGCGGACATTTTTGCCTACGTGGAAGGGACCCTTTGAGATCATCGACAAGATCTCCCCTGTGGCCTACAAAATCCACATCCCCAAAGGCGGTTTGGCAGAGGGGGAAGACAAGTGGGTCCACATAAACCAGTTGAAATGTTGCCATCCCAGGCACACTCTGCAACAACTGGAGGAATCCTCTGGAATCTTAGCGGGTACTGTCTCAGACTAATTCAGTTCCAACCATAAAACATACCACATCTAGTCTCTAAAATATTGTGATTTGCATGAAACTGTCTCTTAGTTATACTGTTTTTTTTTTCAAAATAAGAATGTAATGTTTTGTTATGATGAAAGGCATATGCTGCCCCACTATCTCAACAGTGGTGGAAAAATGTCTATGAATAGGTATTGCCGCTCTTCCTTTGTCGTCCTAGGAGAAAGAAAACCTGGAGACGGGACAAGGAGGACGATCCGGAGACTGGGAGGATGACGCAAGGGGGCCCGGGGTACCGCGCAATATTCCCATCAGGACCGGCGAGGAGAACCGATCGATCCGACCGGATGGAGAAAAAGATGCTGAACTGTGCCATCTATTGGAAGAAGATGAGGAAACATCCCAGGTCTTGCGAGTCCCATCAGTGAAATAGAATGGCCATCGCAAGAGGGGGGCTTGTGGGATGTATTTACCCATGCATCCGAGCCCTACCTCAAAACTGTGCAGTACTGACATGGAAAACATCATGATGGCCAGAGCTTCCCAGAAAATGCACAGGGAAATGCATGAAGAATAGGCTGCCACTCATTTTTGCCGATGTTATGGGCACAGAAGGACACTGCCTAAAACCACCATTGGACTACCCACACAGTAGTCTGAAACCATTGGGAATGGCAATGCTGATTGCCAAAAGCAAACCCATAACTGTTGGGAATTCATTTTCTTAAATTTCAAAAAGGGGTGCAGTACCAGTACTCACCACTATCCAAAAGCCGGCGTTTTAAAACAACACCAGATTTTACTTTTTGTAGAAAACTGAATAAATGAACCCAAAACATGCCAAAGAAAGACTTACTGAGAGGTGGATCCAATGTAAAGTTATATTCTGAAGTGACTTGAAGGTTTATAACAAGACTGGCTGAGCTGTGGATTTCAGCAGTTTAAGTAAATTTGGACTGAAAGACACTAAACATCTAAATGTTTAAAAGAAATGAGTGACCTACTTTGAGTGTCACATAGGTTTCAATTGTTTAAATGTCATAGTTTTAAACTTAGAATCAGCATTCTAGCTGCATATGTACACATTGTCTTGACTTAAACTGGGTAACAAAAAGTGACATTTTATCTGAAACCTGGCTTAAGGAACTGAATTCTGCCTGGCAACTACCCCCATCAGGAGTGAAACTTGAGTCACAGCTATGTTCCCAGGCCTATCTGCCTTTTGCTGGCCACACTAAGGATATGCCATCTCTCTGATAATTGAATTAAGGGGAGCCCCCACAGAATACAGGAGCTCTGAACAAAGCCCTGTCCTGACCCAGGCAGATGGTTTATTGCAGATGTCGTAAATGTAGCTTCCTCCTGGAAGGACAAAGGAGGGGCACTGCCTGTGAGAGCAAGCTGGCTTGGCAGAACTGGAAAAAACAGAAATTCAACCTTGTGCTGGGGGGAAACCACACCCCTTTGGGGCCAGAACATAACTCTAAAAAGATGAATAACTCATAGTACGGACTTGTGAAAATTATTTAAATGACACCATAATTCTTGTGATTTTTCTGCCCACATTTTAAGAGGTTTTTAGAACCGGTGGCATGTTCAGGGGGATTTTAGCGGAAAAGAGGATATTACTCAAAATGTGTGCATGTGAAAAATCTGACACTTCATCAACTAATGTCCATACACCTTGCGCACATGTGTGTAAATTTGGGTTAATGTCCGGTATTGCAAACCAGTTAAAAAGTGCAAAATATTGCCATTTCTGAATGCAAGCTCTCAGGAAGAGCAGAGTTGGAACAGGGGATACCTCCTGTGATATGTGATGGGTGCATGTAATTTCAAACCACTGTGTAGCTATGAAATATGTATTTGGTTCAAATCTAGATTTGTGTGCAAGTTGACAGGAGGAGTGGACTTTCTGCAGGCTGTAAAATGACATCACTCTGACACAACTTAGCTCCCCCAATCAGCGGAGAAATGAAAGCTTGGCCAATGATAAGTGGAGAGGGGTAGAGCCTAGTGATGCTCACACACACCCATTTTCAAAACACATAAAAACAGAGAGACAGGACAGATAGGGACCTTCAAATCCATTTGCAGCTGGAAGCTCTGCCGGGAAAATCCATACTTTACCTCCATCAACCTTCAGAGAGCAGACATAGAGACTTCAAATCTATCAAATCTCCAGAATCCAGAGAGAGAGCAGACCCAGACCACTGTTAGCAGGACCAGAGAGAGCTGACCCAGATCACTGTGAAGTGCAGAGACCAAAGTCCAGTCCAAAACCTGACCCGATCCGTGGCGAGGCCCATTCTAATTCAAGAATATAGTGTGAGTACATAGTAAAACTGTGCAAAACCAATCTCTTAGTTAAAATAATATAATCCAAGCTATTTTAATCTAAGTAGAACTGTCTCCTAACTGTCACCTGTCATTTGTAAAGCTGTCACTTGTCATTTTCTAGTTGCAAGCTGCACTTGTCTTTTTGAACTTTAAAATTTCAAATCTGAAAAACGACCTTTATTTAATCGCTCATATCTCCGTAACCGTTTGCGCTAGAGACTTGCAGTAACTTTCATCTGGAAGCTGAGATCCTAGGCTTTCCTAGGACCCCAAAACGATATTGATAGCCAAAAATTCGTTTAACCTACCAATTACTCCTAGATCCTTGCTAAAGTGAGTCTGGACTAATATTTACTTGATTTCACTCACCCTGAACCTCCTAGAGGGAATTAAAAGCATTTTAGCATATTTTTTTCTACATTGCCAGCACATTTAAAAGCATTTGGGCCTGTGTTTTCAACTTCTGTAGTCTAAGTTGCTGGGTGAACTGAATTACATTTGAATTGCATTTCTGAGAATTGTGTGCCTTCCTTCCATTTCCCTGCATTGCATAAAAGGGGGGGTGAATTGTCCAAGAAAGTGATTACATTGTCTTTTGCTGAAATCCTATTAAGTTATTTTCTGTACTGCATTTCATTCCACATTGCATCCATTTGAAACCATAAAAGTATTGTTGCTACCTTATCCATTTCATGTCAACTCCTTAGTGATTATAAAGAAGTGTGCTAGTGCCAGATTCTCCGTTGTTAATCTTTAGCATATCAGATTAAGTGTGATATTCAATTATTAATTATTAAAAAGTGTGATAGATATATATTGCTTTACTTCTCAAATAAACCTTTTAACTTGCAAAACAGAACTACTTCTTGGCTCAGTAGGGTCAGGGGGATTCTGAGAGAGGGGTGTTATATAGGGGTAATCATCCAGAACGCATGAACTGGACATAAAGATATATCAATAATGGTTTTCATTCAGTACTCTAGACTAGGCGTTGACTTGGCTGTAGTGCTGAATTGAATCCTCTTACACTGTCTATGCACATACTTTAGCTACTCCTAATGCAGCATGTATGTAATTTTCAAAACCATTAAAGGCTGCCTTGAAATATTTACTAAACATATCTGGGTGGCAGTGGAGGGATGTCGGTTTCAAGTTCATTCACATAATATTGGTTAACTTTTTGAGGGGCAGCTCATGTTTACACATATTCCAGTTTTCAGCTCAAACCCAGTCCCAGTAATCTATGCTCGGTATGGTTTATGAGGCCATCTTCATGGCATCCACATGAAGTATACTAATCTCTAGCAGATCCTGGGAGTCATCTTCGTAGGGACAGGACTGGTACAACATTATCATTTTCGTTTTAAAAAGTAGCAATCTCCCCTAAAAGAAAATTAGAGAATATTTTATGGCAGCTTTAATACAAAAAAATCCAGTCAGTGATCACTTTTAACATTTAACAAAATTGTTTTAACAATCGTTTTTTTCAATTTAACTCATATATGTACAAAAAGTGTGCTTTATCGAATCAAATGTGCTCTTGTAAAATATTTATTTTGTTAAAAATTGATTAATTTTTGTACAATTATTTTTTTTTCTTCCAAAATATAAAATGTTGAGGCAAAATGGAGTATTTCACAATCTACCAATGAACCATATTTTGAAAACCAGCAATTGCGTAGTATATTTTAAGCTAATAATCAGATCTAAGCATTTGAACTGGCAAACAAACACTTCACTAGTGTGATTAAGATGCTCAAAATGTTTGCCACAAAAAAAGAGAGTTTTCCACGTTAGCTATCTTTCCTAATGTGTATAATCTACGCATCACTTGAATTTCTGACCCTTTTAGTTTCATTTGTACTGGGTGGATTTTCCATGCCTAGATTAAAGCATGCTTATATAATGAGCATAATGGGTGTGAACAATTTGTCTGGGGTTACATTTCCAGGAACGTAATGGTGCATAGTATAGCTATAGTGAAGATGTCTGCAAACATTTTCTCTCCAGATGTCCTGGACTAAATTTCCCATGATCCCTAGCTAGCATAGTCAATGGTAAGGGGCCATGGGAGTCATAGGGCCTCTATGGGTTTGCGGGTGCTGGAAAATTGCAGATAAAATTGCCGGTTATTCCGGCACAAGCACTTTCTTGCACTGGCAAAACATAAGTCATTAAATTCCAGGACGATAGCTCATGGGCAATGTTTGTCTTGGAAGGAGAACAATGCATAGCAACACAGGTTCGAATCCCGGTTGAATCGTGCTTAGAATCTGGTCCCTGGTATTAAGCACATTATAAAAGAACTATTATAATAATAAATACCAGCACCAGTTTTACCAGTGCCGGTAATTCTGGCACTCACCTCCATGGAATCCTTTTGTTGTTTGAAAGATGTTGAAACAGTGGTGATTTAAGCAAAAGTATAAAGGTTATTTCATACATCTAGTAAGTATTGACAGTCAATTGAGACTTGTCATTATGCAAGATACTCCTCTGATGCACTTATTTAAAACATTACCAAAGCATATACCCAAGCTCAAACAGTATAGTGTGGAATGGGTGAAAGGCACGGCAGATAAAATGTTAATGCCATGGCCAAAAGGGGATCATTGTCAAAAGCAGTATTGCAACACATGACTGCATACTTGCACGCTGCGTACACGGCTAAGAAATTAGAGAAATGATTAGCGATTCTAGAGCTCTGGAAAATGTACCAAGAAGAAAGGGAATATCTGCCACCCGAGGAGTGGATGTTTATGCAGTGTAAGGAGGAAGGTGATGATCCCTCAGCTCACCTTGCCTTACCCGAAGTAAAAGGTGCTAGTGCGCAAGAAATAGGGTTATATCATTTAAAGGAGTTGAAAGCGGCAACAGGGTATAGTAATCCAATATACAAACCCCCAGTTTATAGTAGCAACGATTGTCCAGAGGAGAGTAAGAGAAAAGAAGAGATCTATAAGATCATACAAGACAAAGAAGAAAGGAGTGAGTGGTCGAATCTGTCAACAGAAATAGATTGGGAGATTACGAGATGGAAAGGAGAGAAGGACAAAGCTGATGAGCTAGCACTCGTGCAAAACAAATGGATGGGAGGACAGATATTCCTTAAAATAGATGAGAACAGCATTGAGGAAGTTAGGCAAAGAGAAGATATGGACGAACAAGAAAGAAAAGACAACGAATGAGAGAAAAGATTGAAAGAAGACGAGCAGAAAAGGAAGAGCAGGTAGTGACAAGAACAGATATATCAGGAGGAGCAAGAGAAAAAAGAAGAACATGCAGAAGAACACAAAGTATGACAATAGACAGAGAGCAATAGAAGATAGGGATAGAAGAGAATGGAAGAGAGAAGAGGAGGAAGCGCAAAGACCAAGGGACTAAAGATCACAGAGACAAAGGGAAGAAGAGGAAAGAAGGGAAGGAGTAAAGAGGGAAGAACAAAGGCAAGAGGAAGAAAGAATTAGAAGGTATGTGAGAAAGCAAAGAGAGCTAGATGATGAAATAGAATGAAGAAGAAGACACAGTGGTCTTGATACCAGTCTCATTCATAAGGAACCTGTAGGGCCAAGCCCAGAAATACTATGAGACAGAATAGAAGAGATTCCTCTGATGAATTAAGTAATGCCAAAGGCATCTAGAGTAGTATTGGAAGAAGAAGCATCTGATGTGGTGAGCATCAGGGAAAAGATTGATAAGGCTTATCAAGAATTAAAGGAAGGTAGAAAGTATGGAATTTGAGGGAAGAAGGATCAATCCCTAGCATTTCAATCATGAAGCGAAGAAGAAATTCCATTCAGTCATGGACCTAGAGCATTGACCTTAAGCAGACTGAACCTAGACAAAGGTGAGGAAGATAATAGTCACACTAGTTGGGGACAAGATATGTCAGATGAGAAAAGAGAATCCAGTGTTAGGGTAGAAGGAGGGAGCGTGTGTGCCCCTGAAGGAAGCCTGCAAATGGATAAAGAAGTGAGATGGTCAGATGGGGAACAACCTAAGGATAGGACACCAGATCCCATAGCATATCCAGAGCATCCCTGCAGACAATCGTATAGTGAGAAGGGAGAATTACTGCCAAATGTGAGCAGGTTAAGGTCTTTACCGACAAGGAGACAGACAGGGACGATCGTCCCTGCTGTAACGCTCACCTGATTCCCACGGAGGCGCTGACCTGTTCTGGACTGCTATGACCTCTTCTAAGGTGATGCGCAGGACTCGGAAGACGGACTGGACCGGACCCCCAAACCTCGCCTGTCTGGCCTGTAGAAGAATCCTTCTGTAGATGGAAAAGGGGATTAACTGTCTGCTGGATAATGTGTCGGATTCCCCCCCTTCCCCCTCTCACACTCCTCGAACCCCCTCCGCGATTCCCCGTAGAGTCTCACCTTAGAGTCTGAAAGGACAAGCTCTCCATCCTGCTTCCGATGCAGGGGCGCGTTGATTTCTAGTTACTTCACTGGATCTCAGGTTTGGTGAGTATTCAACTCCGCTTGACTTTTCCGATATGAGGCCGTAAGTATTCAGTTGCAAAAGTTCAAGCCTTAATTGTCCGTTGTCCTTTTCTCTATTTCAGATGCAGGATGAAGAATCCGCGTTGAGGAATGGATTCGCCGAAGGTAAACCCTGGTGAGTCATTTTGATGGATGGTTCCCTTAGTGATCTTGCTTTCACCCACTAATGCGTATGTCTTTTTCCCCTTAGGGGCCGGGGTACGGAAGTGCCAAAGAAGCGGCGCCGACCCGAGGTGAGGAAAGATTGTCCCAACAATAATCAGGTAAGTCTTAAGGTGGAAGAATCAGGCCTTCCTCAATCTGTTCTTTCGCTCACCTTTGTTTTGTCTCTTTTTCTCCTTAGGCGCTGAAAGGCGACGGATGGTGCCAATGGTCGCTGAAGAGCCCGAGGGCGCCTCGTGAAGGTGAGTGGAATGCAGCGCTGCAGCGAGCGATGCGATGCGCTTCTAAAAATAATGTATTTTCTCAGGATCGTTGGAGTGATGGTTCCGGACTCCGGATGGAGGTAGGTAAAGTTCAATTATTCACCTTTCTCTCCTTTCCTTCCTTTTCAGGTGTTCCAGGTTGCAGGTGGGCGTGGCTGGAGCCAGGATGCAGGAGCAGACACGGTGAGCGTCCAGCTGCTAGATGCAGAACAACGCGAAGCGTCAGCTGCTGTCTGGGCGTAGTTTAAATAGCCCCCAAAGTAGTTCCAGGTAAGTATTCTTCCTCAGCCACGCCTGAGTGGTAAAATAGTCCCATAGGTAAAATAGTCCCTTTCAGACCTCAAGGAGGTCTGGATCCGGCAGCATGGTCTGCATCAGGTAAGTCCATCCAAGCACTCCCATAATGAGCCTGGCGCCTATGGAGCCAGGACTGATGCCTTCTATGAGCCTGGCGCCAATGGCGCCAGGACAATGTCCAAAGAGCCCCTATAAGGGGTTGCAGGGTCCCTCCCTGGGGACATGATGTCTGCTTTCGGGGACGCTGGTCCTGAACTGGCTTCCCGGGAGTAGGCATCATGACACCTGCCATGGATAGACTAATGATGGGAGCCAACTCTGGTTTGGTGTTCACACAGTTTCCCTTATTTCGAAAAAGGGGGAGCAAGACCACAGTATATCCCATGACTGCAGATGGACAAGTATAATTTAAGGCGTAAGCTCCTGAGTTTGACTTTAGGTGCTGGGAAATGGATATATGAATTAGAAAAAATGACAGGAGGAAACACGCTCATCATAGGGGACATAAAAGGTCTCCTGGCAGCTATTCTTTGGGAAAGGGCTGATGACATATGGACGAGAGCAGGATATTCAATTGTGACAGCACAAAACACAGTGCATGACAGAGCGCTGTTTAATAATTGTAGAGCATACGTGTGGAGGGCTCTCAGGGTACAGTACCCCAATACATCAGATATGGGTGCAATTATGACACGTAAGATGAAGGGAGATGAAGACCCTAATGCTTACATTCAGATATTTAGGAGAAATGGCAACTTGAAAATTGCGAGTAATGGGAAGAGACAGTGGCATTGTTTTACCACAATTTATGTCAGGGGTTGCCTGAGCCCGTACAGATGAAGAAATAAGTAGGGATGGAAGCGAAGCCTTGGGAAGCCAAGTTAGTTCAGAAAATAATGTCTAAATTTGCCATAGAATGGGCAATATTGACAAGTGGAGAAGGATTGGGAATGCAGGAAGGAGTGGGTACATCGCAGGCAAGTAACTTATGCCTGATGGATCAAAGTGGATATCGGTTTGTGCCACGAGGCAGAGGTATGGGCTTTAGAGGAAGAGGAGGTGGATTCCAAAATAATCAAGATGGGTTTCAGAATACACAGACTGAGAATCAGATTACCCAGGGAGGATACAAACAAGGGGGACTTGTCAGCCGGGCACCCCCAGTAGGTTGGACCTGTGGTATGACAAGGCATATTGCACACATATGTGGAAGCCAAGGGAATGTACAAAATGGCCAATTCTCAAGCAAGAGGGGGGCTGCTTATCCTCCACCATATAGTACACAAACTAGAGAATGGTTCACCCAAGATCACACATTTTATTAGACAAAAGCACTGCGAGTACAGCAGGTACACCAACAAGAGCGAGTGCAAATGAATCCACCACAAGGGAAGTCGCAACAAGGCCCTATGTAGCCACAGCAGTATGCAAATGCAGGGCAAGTGCTGACACCCAGAATAGGAGGTATCACTTCAGTAGGAGGAAATCCTTTCACAGGGACAGCGATGAACTTGAACCCACAATAGGACAGCTCACAGGGTGACTTGATTTGTTCAGTACTATCTTTGACACCAGAATCCCAAGAGGAACCAAGGGTTGATGTGATGATAGGAGGAAAATCCTTTTAATTTCTTGTTGACACTGGAGAAACTCGTTCATGTATACGAGAAGGAAGATATCCAATGTCGCGAATTGCCATGAATGCTCGAGGATTCTCTGAAGCTACAAGTCAAGTTCCTTTTACTAATGAATTGCCAGTCTCTATAGCAGAGTGCGACATGTCTGTTCCTTTGTTATATTCACAACAGAGACCGGTTAACATTTTGGGAAGAGATTTGATGACAAAACTAAACATGACAATTTCAATCACTCATCAAGGAATAGTGTGTTCCACTCCAGGAATACACTATTTAAATGTGGCCAAATGTATACTGGCATTCACAGGGCAAGTGGCTCTGTGAGACATTCCAGTAGATCCAGAGACTTTTCTATATGGAGTGAGCATTCTACTGACATGGCTACCTGGCTTGGTGGGAAAAATTGTGAGGATACATGATGAGTTTTTTTTAGACCATGAATACCGATGGACGAAGAGGGGGGACAAACTATTCCTATAGAATTAGAAGCAGCCATAGTACGAAGGGAAATGGCAATGCTCAAAGGAGTAGATGATGAGGGTAGACCACAGAGAACAGTAATAGCTCTCGAGGAAGGATACAGATTGACTGACATAACTGATGACAACATTTTCTGGGAAGACCAAACAGATGATGAAGTGGTGTTCTTTATGAGCATCACATACTGGATAACGAAAAAAAATACAGAAGTCCCACAGTGAATGGCGATGATGCAGCAGGTCCAGCATTGTTTCAGGAAGACTTGGAGAAGGTGCCAAGCGTCCTTCAGACCACAGGCACTTACGATGTAGGTTTATTAAAGGGAATAGGGGAAGTTAAAATGAAGCTGTAGGCAGGATTGATTTTACCTCAAGAAAAACAGTACCCTATGTGTCAAGAGGCTGATGAAGATATATTTCAGACCATTTCAGCATTGATGAAACAAGGGATTCTGGTGCCATCGGAATCGTCGTGTAATACTGTGGTGCATCCGATCAAAAAATCTAAAGGAAGGGTCATGGAGTTTTATACAAGATATGAGAACGATTAGCCAGATTGTAGATGCAGAGTTTCTTCTAGTTCCCAATACGGTGATGATACTATGCAGTATATTGGTGGAAGCTCAATATTTCATGGTGACCGATTTAAAGAATGTATTTTTCTCGATCCCGTTGCACAAAGACTCACACGACGTGACTCCCTTAATGTTCTGCCAAACACGTCTGAAACATACTGGGCTGCCCCATGGGTACTGTGAGTCCCCATCGATCTTTAACAGAGTCCTACAGATGGATTTAGGCAATATTTATCTTAAGAGTGCAGTGATAAAATACGTTGATGACATTTTAATTTGTAGCACCATGGAAGATGAGTGTAGACAAGATTCTATTCAGTTGATGACTATTTTAGCAGACAAGGGATATAAGGTAGAAAAGGAGAAGTTGTAATACTGCCAAGAAGAGGTTTTATACATAGGACAGCTGATTTCAAATGAAGGAAAGAAGGTGACACCTGAAAGAGCTGAGGTGATGATTCAAACCTCAAAGCCAAATACAGTGAAACAGATGCAACAGTTTTTGGTGTTATACAACTGTGTTAGAGCCTGGATGTTTGATTACAGTACATACACCAGACCCCTTTTGCAAACTTTAAAGAAAGTACAAGTGATTAAAGTAGAAATAGAATGGACTGAAGAAATGGAGGAAGGGTTTGAGGAGCTGAAAAAAGCAATTTGTATAACTCCTGTTTTCAGACTTCCCAATTATGCTGAGAAATGTTATCTGTTTTCACACACAAATGGAACAGTCATGACAGCAGTGCTTATACAGAGAACTACATTGGGGTACAAGCCTTTAGTGTATTACAATGGTATTTTAGACCCAGTTATGAGAGGACACGTTCCTTGTGAACAATCTTTGGCTGCTGCCAAATTCGCAATTGAGAAGTCTACACTTGTTGTTATAGGCTGCTCAGTGACTCTCTTCGTGGAGCATGCACTATTTGCCATTTTAGAGAAACCCAAAGGCACATTGACATCCCAAAGAGCTTCAGTTTATGAGGTAATGATTTCTAATCCAATGATTAAGATTGTAAAACGTAAAATAGTGAATCCTGCCATGTTTATGGCTGAGCCAATAGAAGAAGGAGATCATGCGCATGACTGTGCCAATTATGTTTAATTTTTTGATGATCTATCCCGAGTGAAAGTGAATGCTTTGGTGGGAGGGGAAATTCTCTTTATTGATGGTTCTTCGAAAATTGATCAGACTAGTGGGGAAAGGCATTCAGGTGCATCGGTAGTGAAACAGATTAAATGAAGAATTTGAAGTTGTAGCAAGTGCAAGGCTACAGTCTCGTTTTTCAGTGAAAACAGCAGAATCAGTAGCACTTATTGTCGAGCTTGAGAAACACTAAGGGCAGGAAGTGACGGTGTATGGTGACTCCGCCTACGTGACATTAACCGTACCTGCAGGACTAGCACGTTGGAAAAGGAGGGGCTACCTCTGTGCAAAATGCACTGCGGTGCAGCATGCATCCTTATTGGACAGGCTTATCAAGGCACTACAACTCTCAGTAGCCATAGCGGTCATTAAATGCGCAGCGCATACTACGTGAACAGATTGTATCTCTTGTGGGAATGAAGCCCGAGACGAAAAAGCCAAAAGGGTTGCATATTCCGCAGATATTTTGAGTTTTGATAATGAGAGTATTAAAGAAAAAGCAGTTACAACCATGTTAGTGCAAGAAGGGTTTAATAAATTGTCGATAGCCCAATTAATGGAGAGTCAAGGAAGTGCACCACAGGAAGAGCAGGAATTATGGAAATGAAGGGGGTGTTCTTTATCCCCCACAGAAGCATTATGCCGGTGATGCCAGTAGCATTATTAAAGGTCGCACTTAAACAGCTACATTACCCTGTGCATGTAACTAGGGAGAGTCTGTTCATTCCGAATTTACTTGCACACGTTGCACAATTTATGGTAAACTTCATCATGTGTGAAATGTTTACTACTGGGCATATACTGAGAACAATTAGAGGGGTACTACCCTGACTGACTGGTCCGTTCTAGCATTTACATATCAACCATGCTGATATGCTGCAAATATGTAATCGATATAGGTATCTATTAGTGGTGGTGTGCACCTTCTCTAGGTGGATAGAGGCAGGTCCGTGTACACACCCTGATGCCACTTGTGCAGCAAGGTTTTTAGTGCGCAAAGTTTTCCCGAGATGGGGTGTGTGTGAAGTGCTGTGATCTGACAATGGGCCAAATTTTGTTAATGAGCTATTTGAACAAATAGGGCTTCTATTGAATATAGCACAAGTTTTCCCCTGCTTATCACCCCCAAGTGAACGGTATATGTGAGAGACTCAACGGCCTCTCTAAAGAAAGGATTGCCAAAATTACATTGACTTTGAAGAAGGGATGACTTTATTGCCTACCCCTAGCTTTATGTGCCCTTCGGAATCAGCCAGGATCAGATGACCACCTCACCCCTCATGAACTAGTGACAGGGCGTCAAATGAGAAAGCCCCTCACTCCTCCATCTAGAAGTAAAAGTGATGCACAGAGTGTATCTAAAACCTTGGGTGATGAGATGCACGACTATTTGACATGTATGATCTCTAGTATTTCTCTCATTTCTGACCAAGTCAAGTGGTCTCAGAAAACGCAAGAAGACAATTCAACAACCAACCCAAGTCAACTACTATCAGCACCTAAGTTATATGTTGGAGACCTAGTTCTCATTAAAAGATTTAATAGAAAGTGGCATGAGCCACGATTTAATGGTCCCTTTTGTATTGAGAATATAACCCCTTCATCTGTGAAAGTCAAAGGGAGACGAGCCTGGCTTCACTTGCGGGATGAAAAAGCCTATAAAGGTGAAAGCCACCCTCCCACCATTACTGATCCAGAAGCAAAGAAGGAGGAAGAATTCCAGCATGTGTAGACTTGATCGATGATGAAGAAGAAGGATGATAACTGCCAGTGGATGACACAGATTCATCTCGAACTGAGATTCAGTGGACACTCCTTATAGATATTCTAGCAGGAGTGCAAAGGCTTGCCGAGAATTTCTGAAATTTTGAATTTTGAAAATGAACTATTAGAACCACATTGAAGCATCAAAGCTATGCCTAAACATCAGTTCTTGATCAGAAATTGGAAACCAGATCAGTATCCAGATTCATTTTGCGGTGAATACCTGTTCTAAGCAGCTAACCATATGGTACTTAACAACAGTGATGTTCATCGAGTTGTGCTTGCTGTCTTCATGTTTATACTTCAAACTTATCCTACTCTTGTCAGAAGACATGTTGATATTCACACTTTTTTACAGGATCCTAAAAATGGCCCAGTGATATGAAGGCTTCTCATCGCAATACTTGAGCAGATTTTACAGTTGCAAGTATAAAGAAAGTTGAAGATTGTATTAAAGATGAGAAATGTAGAAGTCGGCACTGTTCTAGAGAATTAACAAGTGCAACAAGTACCAGGATGGTGCGGGAAATGGATGCCTATGTTTTTGTGAATAATATATGCCTGTAAGATTACTCTCTTTGACTTTCTGTTCCTCATTTTTCATAGTTTCTATCATGTTAGTACTTCCACTGAGGTAGACTTTCCTGTGTTTCTTCCTACTATGGGAACTTCCTTTGATATACTTCATGAATGGTACACAGCTTCTAAAAGACAGGAGAGATGCAGAGAAATATAATGAGGGGATAAATACCTATCTAGACAATGCTGCACACTTGGGTAATAACATGTGGTACCAGCACATGAGGGAAGTAGGGGAACAAATATCTAAGGAGAGTTGCTACGTCTGCACTCTCATCCCCTATGCCATGAATAGGGTGTGAACTTTCATCTCCAGAGAAGTCCCAGAACACGATACCAGGTGCCTCATTCATCTTGCAGCATGTATGACCAAAGGACAATTTCAGGGAAGCTGTGCCACTTTACGATGGAGATCCAAATGGTTGTTTCCATTCCAGGATGATTATATCAAAACTACACAGATTGAAAAGGAACCTGGATGGGAGAGCAAGATGCTTGTATATCCTGCAGCGGGACAGGAAGAGGTAGTCAATGAAGACATGAATGGATTGCCTGCATGTAACAGAAATAGTTGGATCGCCTGGATGTTGGTAACAAACTCAAGTCTTAGTCTATGGATGATTGAAGTCCAAGAAGAGATGGAAAGGAGAACTGATGTCCTGTGCAGCTCATCTACTGAAGTCGGAATATGTACAAGAGGTGCAGAGAATGAACAATGAATGTTTGAAGTCATGGGCTAAACAAGCCAAACTACTGACATGGGTAGAAGATTAATCAGGTCCAATGGTTGCGATCCCATTGGCAAATGCAACATTGTGCTTCCGAATACAAGGAAAGAATGATGTGGGAGATAACAAAGTCTGCAAAACTGCAGTTGACATTTCCAGGATGGCAGGAGGGACAGCTGTCCTCATGGATCGATATTTGGCTTGTGGGCCTAGGGCCTACAGGAAGTTGCCCAAGGATTAGGGTTGAGTATGCTCCTTGGTGCTCATCCATGTTCCACCATTAGTAATTCCTCAGAGTGACCTGAACATTGGGGAATTTCCAAAAGTAGATGCCCATTTTTGAAAAAGAAGATTGCTTGAAATTCTCAATCAAACCAAAAGAGAGATTTATTCTCAGCCATTTCAATAAAAGCAGATTACTCCATTCCATATGAACACAGGTTGTTCAGCAAGGCTGCTTCAATATTTATGACTATATTCATGCCTGGGATCCAGACGATGGCCAATGCCAAGTGATTGCAGATTACAAGATGGGAGCTTTTGCAGACAATCAACACCACCATAAAGGGATCCAATGCTATCAATGAAGAGCTAAGGGCCATACAACTAATGACCCTGCAGAACAGATATGTCCTTGATATGATCACAGCAACGGAAGGAGGAGTTAGCACCAAAATCAGGCCATCATATGTCATATTCATACCTTCGCACGATGAAGAAAATGAGACCTTGACAGAGGTCATAAAGTTGCTAACAAACCTGCATAACAAGATGAAATACGAGACAGAGGACATTACGGATGACGGTTGGTTTGCTTCCATATTATTATGGATTCTGCAGTGGATGGCAAACATCTTCAAGTTTCTTGGAGCAATATTAGTGATGGTGATGTTTGGATTCTATGTAATCAGGATAGTGATCGCCCAATGCAAGAAGACGGCAAAGAAAGCAGTAGGAATGAAGATCATGTTGAATGTGGGTTTGGTCCTAATGAATTGACTGATGAAGATGTCAGGAAATACATAGAGGCCAGCATCGTAGAACCTGAAGTAACTATGTTCCCGTATCCAAAAATCATAAGAAGTACGTGGGACTATGGGTCTAGTGTAACCCGAATGGACAGTGCAACTACATGACCTGGAGTGTAGATGAGCATGTCAAATCAGCCGGCAACCTGAGGGGGTGATGAAGATCTCGACTCCAAAGAAGCACTTTTCAAAGAGAAAATATCAAGATGTGGAGACAATTGAGGAGTTGGTTGAGGACTCGACCAGAGGAGGGAATGTAGAGGAGCAGTTACACGCCTCTGCAGGAAATCCCGCCCCCTCCCTCCTATATGTTGTAAGCCTGAGATTGTACCATGCTTGACACGAGCAGTTGTGCCAATACTGCAGCGGATATTTGAAAGAAGGTACCCACTGAGAAAACCCTATCGAATGAATACCCAAAGAGACAATAATCTGAGGGAGGAATTCCCTGAAGGAATATGAAAAGGAGCAAGAAGAGGAACTGGTGACGTCACGAAGACAAACATGACACCTGAGGATACTGGCTGAAGAGAATGCACGAATCTTACAGAAACTGATGACGAAGTTAAGAATCGAGTAAACTTTCATATTCAAAAAGAAGATTGCACGTGTGCTAAGTACTGCAAAAAATGCAAGCCGTTCAATAACTGTACATATACTGTAACACAAGTAGATCTTAGAATCTGGCTATATGTAGTGAATAGACTGCAGAAAAGGAGACAAAAGGCGAGAACTTTGTGGCAGCAAAAATAAGCTCAGATCGTGGAAACAAATGGTGAGGCTGTACGGCCTGGTATAAACATTGAAGTAGCCAAGGTCGGTTATCTATTCTTGAAGGCAGTGAACATGTGAAGCTCAATCGTCCCTTATTAAGGTGCAATCAAAGAACAAGCTTTATTCATTTAAGACATTTAAATGCTTCAAAATGGACCAAATCGTGGTCTCTTGTCATGTGAGCCAAGGATGGAAATAGAGTTGAGCTTGGAGTCCCAGAACAACAATAGTGAAAGCCTGTACTCCCTTATATTCCCACAGAAAAGAATACTTTGCAAGGACATGATCAAAGACAATCTGTATGGCATAAGGCATGGGTGATGAGAAATGTTGGGCTAATTGGATGGGGAGGTAAATTCAAGTCCACCTCTTGGCACCTGGATCTGAGCTTACGTGCTGCTAAGTGAACCGAATGTGCCAACTAATTATAGAGGGCCATATAATGAAGGGCATTATAGTTTGAAGACCAATGATAAACTGTGTACTTAATAGTGTTAAAGGTTACAAGTTTTAGAGGTTGGCATAAGTTGTCCACTTGACAGTAGATAGCCAATCACAATCCCAGCCCTTATAGAAAGTATACTTAGATGTTCCCCTTGAATGTAACGCAATCCCTGGTAGGTTTTTCTTATTTGCCACATAGTATGATATTACGTCTGATGTATTTTTGGCATATGAGGATGTTTTTATGAGAAATGCACTGAGAGCTTGAGTGAACATACTCTGATGTCCGTTGTAACTCCCCGTGTTAGATAATTGTTAATAGAACAGCACACTTTGTCATCTTCCTTTATTAGTTCACTTATTTGGTGTCAGAGTTATTCTGCATCCCCATCCATTGCATGCACGGTACCCAAAGGGCCATATGCTTAAAATGTTTAAACTGATTGATTTCTCTCACTTTTTCTGTTTTGAACTAATTGATTTCTTTCTGATGTCTTTATCTATGTATATAACAATTGATTTCATTCTGATATCTTAGTGTATCGGGTAACTTTTTAGCATACTGTAATACTGTTATTTTTTAACTATCTGATTAAGAAACTCCCTGGTTATTGCTCAGGACATGGATGCCTACTTTTTTTTTCTTGTTGTATTAACTTTACAGCACCTTATGCATGCAACAGCGCTTTGCAAAAATTCTTAAATTGGTACAATAACATTATTACTTAGCATAGTAATTTTAAACAGGATACAACAGAAGAAAAAGACAAATTATAAAATAAACAGACATGCAAATTAACTGATTGTCAATAAAAACAGTAATGTTGAAGGCCTAGAAATATGATATTTGCAAGACAAAAAACAAGCCACCACCCAAAGCAGAAAATGTGAATATTAAAGGGAGCCAGTCCCTAAAAATAAAAATCCAGCACAATGAAGGATTGGCAGGCACAAATCCAAGGAACAAATCTAGATGATGAAATTGAGTCAACACAGCAGCCCCAGACTAGAAATGAGAGTTGAAAACATGCTCTACAAGGTCCGACTCATAATTTAGAGCATAGGTGTCCTTGAGCATGTTGATCACTCTGGTGGCACGGACAATTTGCACCACAGTTCCACATCAATCTTGCGGTGCCACACTCACGCTGTTTTTATGCCATGGTCAATATTTGTTATTTTACAAAACATTCATTATTTTACTCATTATTTTACTCTACAATCAGTCATTTAATCGTGCTAATATTTCAACCTTTCAAAAAGGTTAGAAAAATGTCATCAGTGACCGTGCCTTTGTACCATGGAATTGCAGCATATAGCTCCTTTAAGAAATGACAACACATACCAGAGGAATAGGAGGCAATCCTTCTTGCAAGTGTAGTTTGGTCAGGCCCTCCCACATGCTGAGTGTAGTATCAGAGGAGATTAATGCTAGAAAATCAATTGAACAAATGTCTCTGCAACTATCAGTGTTTACAAATCGTAAAGCATGGTTGGTGAAGGGATCTTACATTTTCTCTAATGATTAGAGTTAGATGAAGGATGTGAAACGTGTTGCAAATCCCGCCAACTCTTTTCCACAAATCTCAGAATCATGCCCTGAATTTCCAGGGGATGTTTCGTGGAGTTTGAGATATGTTGATTTTCCTGTAGGACACATTTTTCCAAGCCAAATAATTCTATAGGAAAATAGTAAAACTATGACATCAAAAGATGTCAACATTGCAGGAAGGAAGATAATGGGTGTGGTGAAGGGGGAGGGGGTGAAGCTTGATTAGGATGAACAAGGGAAAAATGATATTGCCGTGTTGACTAATGTTCTGATAAGAAAGTGTCAGTGTGATTTTCCAGATCTCCTTTGGTGAGGCTTTGAATGAACAACCAGTAGTTTTAGGCAGAGTTTAACTTAAGTTATTCCTGATACTCATAATGGTATTTCGCTTCACTCTTTGGAAGGGAGAGGGATGGCAGTAAAGTACAGCACACACATTATTACTCAATGAAGGAAAGTCCACACAGTATATTACTGAAAATATACCCATCACATAAAGTTGTGCATTAAGTTAGATTTACAAGACTGGTAAGTACATTATAAGTATTAAGGAGCAATGTAAAGAACAGTAAAATACCACAAAAAGGTACAGACCACAATCTAAACAAATATTCAACTCACGTTAGCAAGTAAGAACTACTTAAGGATAGTTTCGGAAAATGTAGAGATCATAGTTCAGAAGACAGGGATCAGGTATAGAATTACTAAAAAGCATTACCAGAGTTCAGAGGGAGCTGCAGAGAAGGCAAAATGGATTCTGGCGATAGCAAAGAACAACATTAGAGGAGGCCCAGACCCATATTCTACACGCCGAGGCCTATAGGAGAGCATCTGTAGAGGTGAACCACAAGGTCAGAGGCAGACTAAGTGTTTGGAAATGAACCTATCCCACCACGCTAGGCATTTCCACATAAGGCGAAACCCATACAAAGCAATCTAACACGCAAGGGGGAACAACCTAAGCTTCCAGGCACTATATAGAAACCTTGTATCACATAGAAGTGAATGCTAACAATAGAAATGCCCACACTCGGTGACACCCTTTTTAATAGGCCCTACATGACACAGGCCACAGACCCATGCTGCTCGTGTTCCATGCTCACAGAGCCCAATTTCGACATAGCATGCTAGCTCCGCTTGAGCCTTGTTCCCATGGAAATCCATTTCCCTCTTGTCCCTGTAGTGTTGCGAATAATCAGTATAGCCTTCAAGAATGTGTCCGACACAGAGCGTGAGAGAGTACCAGGCCCCGGGATGTGTCTATTCATCTCCACTAAACTGCCATTGAGCCTCCAATCCCCACCCAGCCAGTCCAGTGCTGGCCGCACATCACTAACCTGACCACCACTCCCCTGGCTCTCTGATAAGCACCCGGCCCCCAGGTCCTAAACTCCATAAAGCGCCCACTGAAGATCCAAAGCCCACAGGACTGTAATTCTCCATAGCAACAGCACACGTCCAAGTAACATGAAATACAGAGTAGGGTAAATCAAAGATCAATCCCCAGAGGGAGGACCTTAGGTGAGGGAACAGTGGGATCAATGGAGCCCTGAATGTATGGCTCAGCATGACTGTATCTTATCCTCCTCTCTCCCCCGCACCCCTTTCCTGTGCCGCCCAGGTGCCTGCCATAATGAATGAATAGCATGTCTTAGTTGTTTAGTTTAGATAGGAAACAGTGTATTTCATGAGTGATCTGACCTTCACCACGACGATGAGCCCAGCTGACCCACGTGGAGCTAGATCGATGGAGAAGAACCAGCCAATTAGTGCTCGGCATCCCCTATGGAGCAAGCCCATCTGTAGGGCGCCTCCAATCAGGAGCACCAAAATGTCTCATATAGCAATGATGCGGTTTGTGTTTATAACCCCATGTTATCTGATGTAAGACCAGAGTGCTCTCAAGCAGCAGAGTTCTTTGCTGATATTTGTATTTTGTATGAGTAAACCTTGTTATCTTAACAAAACTATCTCTTGGCTTATTTCCCCAGCCGTTTGTATTTACTCTGGTGTGTGCGTATTGGTGGGACTTGCCTTCATAAATCACAGTGACAGTACATGGAAAAAAAGTCTGTAGGAGCTTTCCTCAAAGAAGGACAGCTGCAGAGGGCCAACCCTAGGCTTAATATGATGGAGCAGTCACTTTTCAATGGCAGGAAGAATGCTTCTCAGGTTCCAGCAGAACAGCAGGGACGTGTTAATGGAGGTATGAATGATCCTGGATCTTTAAGTAGAGCGCATAAAGGTTGCTGAAGGGGAGGAGCCATCTGTTTATACTGGGTCTGGGTGAAGAAGAGCATGAAGCTGAATTCCTCAGGATGGAAATAGGAAGAGTAGAATCGAGAGTCTGCAGTAAAGCTTCCAGCACGGATTATCAGGGTTACTTACCTCTCTCCAGTTACTCAGACATAATTCCAGGTAAGTTATGATGTATGGCTCAAGCGCTCTATAGATATACACATGCACAGAGCTGGGATATACCCCATCCCTCCAATCACCATGCATTCCCTATTGAAAGGTTTGGAAGCCTTAAAACCAAGGAAGGACAGACTCACCCCTGTATTCATGCAAACACACACACACACACAGGGGCTTGGATTGAGGTGCCCGGCAGAACTGCATCCAACCTACAACAGATTCCATTCATACAGGGAAGACTTTTGGATCTCTGAGTCAGAGTTCACATTGGTAAGACAGCCAAAATGGCTGTTCACGCCTTGAAAAACATCCAAGAACCACTACAATGAATATGGTGTTTTTTTTTGTTATGTAAATCCATCTTGATGGTGGAAAAAATATAGATTTTCTTAATATGCCTTGCAGGTGTAATTTCATTTTCTTCTTTTAGGGAAAGTATCAACATCAATATTGTAATTTTTCACCAATATTGGCCTATTGTCAATATTGACATAAAAGTGAAGCTCAAAGTTAATGAAACTACTCAATAGTGGCCGTCGAGTGACACAAACCTGGTCTCACTGTGCTGTGAGTCTGCCTTCTAGATCCTTTGGAGCGTTTGGGAGGCAAAGTGAAGTAGGCCATGCAAGGAAGATGGAGGCAGTCATAGGGCATTGGGCACCACATGCACATAGGACTGCCAATGTAAGAAGGGAAGCATGAGTGGGCGGAGTGTGCAGAACAGGATCCAACCAGACTTTCCGGACAGCCATCATGCCATGCAAGCATTTATTTATTGGTTATTTATATGGCACTTATACAACAAGACAGTGGGCCTCATTACGACCCAGGCGGTAAGTTACCGCCTGGGTCGTACCTTTACCACCATGGCGTAAACTACGTTTACGCCATGGTGGTTGGCGGACTTACCGCCCCATTCCGAGGTGAGTGGGGCGGTAAGTCCCCATTAACCCATTTACCCTTCCCCATTCCCATTTTTGCCCCATAGGGCATAATGGGAGTGGGGAAGGCGTTAATTACGCCACCGTAAATTACGGTGGCATAATTAACAACAAGGTCCCTTAGCGCCATGGATTTTAACACCTGCTAAAAGCAGGTGTTAAAACCTCCATGGCGCTAAGGGACCTCGGAATCAGGCGGTAAGGGTCGGCGCTGTTTACGCCGCCGTAAACCCCTTACCGCCTGGGTCCTAATGAGGCCCAGTGTTTCAAAGTGCCACAAGGCAAAATGGAAGGGAACAAGGGAACAAATAAATCATGGAAGTGAAAATGAATAAATAAAAAAAACAACATACAGTGGTCGTACTAGGCTTTGTGATCTTCAGAACATGTAAGTGCAGAGGAAAAGAGGAGGATGGGGGCAAGGGAGCAAGTACTAAGGGATCCCCGAGGGGGGTGGGGGGAGTGCCAGGGTGCAACAGGTAAGTGCATGGGCGGAGGCATCACAAGCCAAGAGGGAGGTTTGATGCCCATTGGGTAAGTGCAGGGCTGAGACAAACCACCCAACTAGCAAGTACAGGCCCAAAGTTTAGTGCAGGGGTGGGGGTGGAAGCTGGTGGCGATTGGGAAAATGGCCAGGACCCTATTGCACTCTTGCGGGACCGGGCCACCAAACCTCAGCAGCTCAGGGGATGGTTAGCACGGGAGGGAGAGACAGAAGTAGAAGAGAAAGGTATTGATTTATTTGCGGAATTTGAGGTGATCTTGTTCAAGATTGAGAGGGAGAGGGAGACTGTTCCAGAGGAAGGAGCCAGCTGAAGAGAGATATATGCCCCAGCTCTCTGCTGGGAGAAGCGTTTGACCAGCAGAGAGTTGGAGCAAGAAATTTGAAGGGATCTGGAGGGAGAGTTTTCAGTGATAGAGTGTTGCAGGTAGCATCATCCCAGACAGCATTATAGATGATGCAAAGAGCCTTGAATTTTATCCTTGTGACAGCCAGGCACCAGTGGAGAGATTTTAGGGCTGGAGAATTATGGTCCCTGGGCTTGAGCTGAAGGATATGTCTCGCAGCCCTATTCTGGATTAGTTGAAGAGAGCGAAGGGAAGAAAGAGGTAGGTTGAGAAAGAGGCTGTTTCAGTAATCCAGCCTGGAGAGGACCAGAGCTCTGGTGACATTGAGCTTCTGGGGGAAGGTGAGGAAAGGGAGAGTGCCTCTAAGGAGGTGAAGTTGAAAGTGGACCTTCTTGGCAAGGTCCAAGATGTGAGGAGTGAAGGAGAGAGAGGAGTTGAAGATCACCCCAAGGTTTCTGGCTGCAGTGGAAGGAGAAGGAGAGCCTATTGAGGGCGGCCAGAATGCAGGAGGAAAACGGGCAATAGGAGTCCAGATAGCAAGAATCTCAGTCTTGGTGGCATTAAAGGAATAGTGTGCTCAAAAATGTTATTTTCCCGAGCATTCGGGCATGTGGTTTTAAGCAAACTGTGATCAATCGTAAAATCATTTCCTATGCACCCCACCTTAGTTTTTCACACTTTTACACATGCAAAATCAATGAGCGAGGCACGGCCATCTTGTGCTAATCTTATCCATGGTTCGATTGCCCTAAATTCAAGTGCCCCAGTGGCACTAAATCATATCACCTGCCCCTAAAGCTGACATCACTAGACGCGTACGGCCCATTTCACAACGCGAATGCATGTCTCGTGACAACATTCTCTGTGCGCCAGGTAATGACGATTCTCCATGGAAATGGCAGGAAGCCTCTTTCCACAATAAGAATAAACAGACCGTTTCTCACAGGACAACATCAGAGTTGCTTTTTCAATCGTTTCTCTGTTTTATTTTTTGTATAGCCTTTGACTCATTTCTGCAGTGTGTTTAGCTATCTTCGTTGCATGGAGCACCTGCAAACAGATACTTATACCAGCATTACTATTGATTTCAATTTTGTTGTATAATGGGAACAATACAACCCTACCAGTACAAGCCAGAGTATTCTGAGGCGGAATTACTTGATAGGGAAAGATGCAGAAACTATGGGACATCGGATGACAGCTGGGAAGAGGAGTCAATGGATCCTGAGCCAGAACCTAGTCACATGGAAGACGTTTCCACCTGGTGTACCTGCAATCGGTGCGAGATCATGCCAACCGAGGAGGAGAACTGATGCTGCCGAGAAAACTCTGGATGCTTGGTCTACATATCGGAAGAAGACACACCACTGCTATGCGTTACCGAACTGCATGACTTCAGGGCAGCCTGCCTCACAAGGTCCGTGTTGAGGATTATGATGGTGCTTATGCACGAACTTCACGCAACAGTTCGACCTCGCTATCCAAGTAACGAATAAGTGTACACTAGATGTGATGTCATTTTGACCACTGAAGCCACTAACATTTCATGTTTGTCTCCTATCTTGTCATAACTTTGATCTATCACTGACAAATGAATGTAGTCTGCCAATTGAATACATTTCTCATGCCTTGGGGAAATCAGAGTGTTCATTTTATGTGTCTTTCACGTTGAACTAAGAAACAATATTTTTCTGTGCCCCAAACCTTATGGATTTCATGGGTGTTCACTTTTGTAATGTGTCTACACTTCAAATACCAAGTTGATTGATACATGAAGTAACATTTGTATGGGCAGCTATGCCATAGGATACAGGGTGCATTTTCAAGTAAGGTTTGTACACTCATCAGGTTCATTTAAATACAGTATGTGTGTTTCTCTTCCAAAGGTGGTACAGGCTGGTGGCCTACCGTTCATTTACATGGTGGCTTCATGGGAGGCTTGGATTCTGCGTTCGACGAGTAACACCCGCCTGTGTCAATGGAGCCATTCACGCCAAATTCCCCAGTGACAGCGGACAGTACAGTGGATTTTCCCACACAGTGCTGCAACCCGAAGTATACAATTTGTAGTACATTTGTGCCATCAACATCAGCAACAAAATAAAATATGAAAGAAATTTTATGAATAGTTGTTTACATTTTTCAGTGAAACAAGGACACGCTCAATTGTCTATGAGGGAAATGAAAGAATGGTTGGTGCCCTTTTACGCTCACCTCCTCTGCAACAATCCATCCCCCCTCCATTACAAAAGGCCAAGGTGCCAAACACCATGTACACTTTGAAGGTATCTTCTGCACAGGGGCCATTGTTCACATGGCCCCCCCAGACCCAGTGTCTCCAGGCTCCCCTCTCTCACAGACCCCGCCCATGCAATCCACATAAGTGTGTCTCCCTTCAGCAGTGTTCCGGGCCTTTTCTACACACCTCATGCCCATCCATCCCCCCTCCACTATCAATGGCTGTTCGCACCTGTCGATGTGCGCTCTCAAGGGGGCTGGCAGGGTGGGACCGGCCAAGGTGCCAAACACCATGTACACTTCAAAGATATCTTCTGTACAGGGGCCATTGTTCACATGGCCTCCCCAGACCCAGTGTCTCCAGGCTCCCCTCTCTCGCATACCCCGCCCGTGCAATCCGCATAAGTGTGTATCTACCTTCAGCAGTGTTCTGGGCCTTTTTTACACGCGTCATGCCCATCCATCTCATGCCCATCCATCCCCCCTCCACCATCAATGGCAGTTCACACCTGTTGATGTGTGCTCCCAAGGGGGCTGGCAGGGTGGAAACGGCCAAGGTGCCAAACACCATGTACACTTCAAAGATATCTTCTGCACAGGGGCCATTGTTCACATGGCCTCCCCAGACCCAGTGTCTCCAGGCTCCCCTCTTTCGCAGACCCCGCCCGTGCAATCCACATAAGTGTGTCTCTCCCTTCAGCAGTGTTCCAGGCCTCATCTCAATGACTCATGCCCATACATCCCCCCTCCACCATCAATAACAGTTCACATCTGTTGATGTGCGCTCCGAAGGGGGCTGGCAGGGTTGGAACGGCCACTACTTCTAAGGTATTTTCTGCACAGGGGCCATTGTTCAGACGGCCCCCCCAGACCCAGTGTCTCCAGGCTCCCCTCTCTCGCAGACCTTGCCCGTGAAGTCCACATAAGTGTATCTCCCTTCAGCAGTGCTCCAGGACTTTTCTACACGCCTCATGGCCATCCATCCCCCCTCCTCTATCAATGGCAGTTTGCACCTGTTGTTGGGAGCTCCCAAGGGGGCTGGCAGGGGTGGGAACGGCCAAGGTGCCAAACACCATGTACACTTCAAAGGTATCTTCCACACAGGGGCCATTGTTCACATGGCCTCACCAGACCTAGTGTCTCCAGGCTCCCCTCGCTCGCAGACCCCGCCTGTGCAATCCACATAAGTGTGTCTCTCCCTTCAGCAGTTTTCCGGGCTTGTCTCAATGACTGATGCCCATACATACCCCCTCCGCCATCAATGACAGTTCGCATCTGTTGATGTGCGCTTCAAAGGGGGCTGGCAGGGTGGTAACGGCCACTACTTCTAAGGTATTTTCTGCACAGGGGCCATTGTTCAGACAGCCCCCCCCAGACCCAGTGTCTCCAGGCTCCCCTCTCTCGCAGACCCCGACCGTGAAGCCCACATAAGTGTATCTCCCTTCAGCAGTGTTCCAGGACTTTTCTACACGCCTCATGCCCATCCATCCCCCCTCCACTATCAATGGCAGTTTGCACCTGTTGTTGGGAGCTCCCAAGGGGGCTGGCAGGGTGGGAACGGACAAGGTGCCAAACACCATGTACACTTCACAGGTATCTTCCACACAGGGACCATTGTTCACATGTACTCCCCAGACCCAGTGTCTCAAGGCTCCCCTCTAGCAGACCCTTCCAGAAACATGTCACACCTTCACATACACACCACCTTTTCAAATCCTTTATAAACCCTTTGATATTTATCCGAAGAACATCTCTGAGCACTGGAAGGCAACTCTTTATCATGCTACCTGTTCTCCTGCTACTCGCTCCTCTGGTTGCTGAATCTAATTGTTTGTTAGTCAAGGTAAGGGCAGGTCACCTATTAACTTCACTATATTCATCTCTTTCTGATCTAAAATGTTCTATTTCAACCGAATGTACCTAGTAGTGTAATGTTCATTCATCTCAATGACTTTACCACTGTCTAATGTTTGAAGTGTTCTTATCTCGATATATAGCACATTTCATCAGTGTCCATTGTAATAGAATTGCATCTTTCTTGGACCATGTCTATAAGCATGTTTCCTTTTGATGCATGAAAGTACATTCAATGGACGAGTAATACGTTACGATTTGCATCATATCAATCAATTCTGTATGAAAGTTATCCCAGCGTATATTCAACTACACTACACAGGTTTTGCTTCTTTGACCAAAACAAACATTGCATAGAAAGTTGTGATATAATTCCATCCTTCTCATGCATAGAGTACAATCTTTTCGTAATTATTTATACTTTTTTTTTATACAGATCTTATACATTTTTCAGGAATGCCTGCTTGTAAGGTTTTGGGTTGCCATTCTAGGAGCCATGCCAAAAGTCAAGACACAATCCTGCATACATTCCTGACGGATATTGATTTAATAAAAAGATGGGCTCAATATTGTGGTTTTGTGGTGGACAAGATTGAAAGTAGAGCCCAGGCTGTCTTGGGAGACTTGAGGGCCAATCAATTCCGCATCTGCAGCTTGCACTTTACCACTGATATGTGTACCCAATCGAAGTACACAAAATAGCGTCGACCCAGAATGTTTCATAAATTGCTTCCAAATACAATTGTAACTCTATTGATGCACACGCTGCCTCAGGTGAGTCGCGGATGATGAATTAGCTGTAGGAGGTGGGGTGCTGAAAAGGTAACATGAACGGATTGGTGCTTTCGGTGTAAATGTCTCTTACTAAAGCTTGCATATTTACCAGATTGTATTACATTTTCACTATACCACATTTTACTATACATCTGTACCTGGTTTATGGAGCCTCAAATTAAGTAATTATGACCATAGAAAACAATGCCATAGTGCCCTTCAAAAGAAGTATACTGTTTTCATAATCGGTTGCTTGACATGTCAATTTTTTTGGAAAGCATGCTGACAGAAGCATAGACCCTTGCAAGTGACGAAACCACTGACACGACCAGTATACCAATGGTGAGCCCTACAGACTTGCAGAAGTTCATATTCTCGACAGTTGGATCTTACCACATGTCTAATACAAATCTAATTTTCCCTTTTACCACTTCATGACAATGCACTGAAAATGAAAAAGCAAGATTCTGCATCCATTTATTTTCAGGAGTCAACAACAACTTCAAGCACCTATCATTTAATTTTATTTCACTTTTCAATTACGAGAATGTATTATGCTTGGAATTTCAAATAATATGAAATCGTTTATGTATCCTGTCGATTGTTTACACTAGGGGCCTCATTACAATCTTGGCGGAATGGGTTAACGGGTGCCGCTAATGGATGCAGACCCGTTAAACCCATTCCACAAGATTATGAGGTCCCCTCGCGGTACCCGGTAAGGACGCCTGGTAAAACCAGACGTCGTTACCGGGTCCCGCGAGGGGACCAGGGAGCTAACAACGGGCCGTTCGTAATCGGCCCGTTGTTAGCTCCCTGCACCCATTCCCATTGAGCCCTATGGGGGCTCGAATGGGATTGGGAAGGTCCGGGCCTGGGTTCCTTGAGGGAGGAATTACCAGGCCCTCCAAACTCGGAATGGCCCAGTAATTCACCATTCAGGGAACCCGCACCCGGTTTTGGAGGCAGCCATGCTGCCAATAGTGGCATGGCTACCGCCAAAGCCGTAATGAGGCCCTAGGTGTCATTTATGGGTTTCTCTTTATATGTTTAAAACTAGAAGAGGACTGGGGTTTTTTAACTTGAGGCCAGGACCGCGCCCCTTACACAAAGCTGAAAAAGTTACAAAAGAGATCCTGCGCCTCACTTTCGCCCTTTTTTTTTAAAGTGAGAATGCTCACAATGAACCCTTCAGGGTATGCAACTACTCGGCTCAAACCAAAACACAATTCTGGACCATCAAGATAGAAAAAATATATATATTTTACTTTATTGTACCATATTGCATTCTATTCTTTTTTTAAAAAAACATATGCACCTGAATAGGTATGCAATGTAAACTTTTTAAAAATTTTTTTAGACAAATGTAATCTCGCATTCATTACTAACGTAAAACAACAACAGATGTGAACACAAATCAAAAAGGTGAAAAGAGAGTAGTGAGATTAATAAATTAAACACAGCACAACCTTCACCTAGATATTTACACTAATACAATTCACCAACACATACGTAGATGGGCATAAAAATACATTCAGATTTCTTGCAAACACAATTAGAAAACACTGTACAATTTCTAAGAAAAGCAAATAAAGTTCCTAGTATAGCTATATTAGTATAACATTCAGCTGCCTAGTACTAAATCCTTATTTCAGTTAGGATTCCTCAGTAAATTATTAATAAAAGCAAGCTATCAGTGCTTTGTTATCAACGTGTCGCGGTCACACGGTATCATTTTCCCGACATGTTTCATTCCCTAAATCTGTAAATCTTGTACAGGGAAATTCTTCAGGGGTATTGCTTCAAAAATACAAACAGTACACCATTAACCACGTTTGTGTAACGTCAGTTCCTTGTAAAGAAACTTTTGGTTTTGCCAGGAGTTGCAGCCCTCGAAGGTTTCCTTCTTGTTATGTTTGACTATAACCTTATGGAAAAAACCAGGGGAAAAAAAAGAAAGGAAGAATAAACACACACCATTTAGAATTGGTTGTGTTAGGCTCAAAACATAGCTGAGTACATTTCTCAACCTTAGTTTATAATTAACTCGGTGAGACTTACCACACTGCAAACTTGTTAAATAGTCAGAGGTGTAGGGGGCGCTGCTTATAAGTAGGGCGCTGATTCCCTAAAAAGGAAAAGGAGAGAAAATATGACATGAGGTCTGTGCCCTGAAAGGACAAAATGATTTACTGCTAAATGGCAAAAAGCCAATGGTACCCAGGCAGCTGCCTCGAAGTTGTCTAAAGGTGTACTAAAGTACACCGAAAGGCCTTATTTTACTTAGATTGAAAAATTTAGTCATAGGTGAGACCCGAAAATAACGGTTAAATTGTTAATAGAATCTCTTGGTACCCTAGAGGTGGTTATTCACGTTTTCGAGTTCAAAAGGACAATAACAAAGGTATTAAAATGTAACACTCTACTATACATTGTAAACGCTAATGAGTCGAAGTACACTCATAGGCAAACAGAGTGTCTAATGCAAATCTTAAAAGCCAAACTATCCTGTGACTAGCCTTCTTTGCTGGTAACAATATGTTGTTGTAATATCCGTATCTCCCAGTTATCTAAAAAAATCGAGCGCGACTGGTGTAAATGATTATTTGCACAATAGAATCGTGGGTTAAATTCATACCTGGATAGTTAGGGGAGGCGGTACGTCTTGCTCGAGTCTTCTTATTAGTTGCTATGGTTAAGTTGCCATAAGGTGCAAGTCTTTAAGTAAGGCTCTGCTGGAATGGTACTTATGGCAAGCTTTTTCAATGGAGCTGTTGGAAAATGAAATAATGCCGAATGAACGCTGTTACTAAATCTGCACAGCTTGTCTATCGCGCCACTTTCTAATAATGACAACCGTTGTTTAAAGTTTTCTAAAATGCTGTTTAAATAGGCATCTTGCACGGAACAGACAATAGTATATAGTCTGTGCTAATGCCTCTAGCGCAGATTAATTGTTGACCTTTAGGCGCCGTGCTTGCACAGATCGGCTGTATTTGCTAAAAATATGAAGTGCTCGGCTCATGTGCTCGCAATTATGCTAGATGGATACAACGCTCGCGTGTGTGTTTCTAAAAGTTCATGCTGCTTAACTTCCCACATAATAAATTAGTGCATTAAGCACGTACATAGGAATGAACTTGAGTATTTTTAACTCGTTTTACAGGGACAAAAGCGTCATGCGGTCGCTTACCTACCAGCTAGTTTTTAATAATGCTGGTTCCTGGTGCTTCCAATTCCTCCGTGCTAGCCGTCAGCTCTCATCTGATGACTCCCTCTGCAGCTGTGTCCCGTAAAGCACTCCCTCTACCAACAGTGGGGAGTGGAGCTCACGTGACAAGCGTCGGGCGTAAACACTAGTCTGCTCACTACCATGTATATTTTGTGTTAACTAGGGCGCCATAGGATAAAAGTAAAAATATATCCTTAGTATATGGCGAATGTAGCCAGAACTAGTATGAACAAGGTCTACCTCTAAACTGGGCATCACTCTTGTCATGGTGAGTGTATGTTAGTTTACTGCAAGTCCCCATACTTGTTACATTCTGTCAAATGCAAGGAGCATAGGGACTTTGTTTGCTATTAGTCTCGTGGCATATCTGCCTAGGTCACTTTTATTTAAAAATCATGTATGTTCTCGGCCAAAGTTTGTAAATAGGCGCCGACCTCATACAGCAAGATTTATTCTGTAATTTACTGATATGTTAAGGTATAAATATTTGTCAAAATACTTGGACAAAAATACCTTTTATGTTTGTATTAGCATACTGTTCCACAATGTATGGAAACTATACCGAACCTTGCTTACAAAGATTTCCAGTCGATCAATTCGTTTAGACCGGTTTCTACTGAATTACAAAGGAAAATTAATCTTTGTTCTTGGTTTAATAGTCTTCTCTTATTAACTGATGTGGATTCTGTTAAATTCAGCTGGAGGCGTACGCGCCACGTGAATGACTCAGGTGTATGGTCCATAGCCAAAAAGTGACCTACCATTGGGGCTGTTACGTTGCGATTACGTATGCAACTTCTATGTTCTATAATCCTCTGCTTTACTTTTCTTTCTGTCATCCCGATATAGATTTTACGACACGGGCACCAAATAACATAGACAACCATCTTTGAGTTGCAGTTCGTAAATTGGCGTTGTAGCCATGGTCTCTTCAGACCCAAATTAACCTCTGTACTCCGTTGTGTGCTAGCGCAGCAACTGCATGTGCCACAAGGAGGGTGACCTGTAGGTTTGGCCGTGCCCCATGATTCAGTGAGCGTCTTTTGGGCTTGTTTAGCAGAGATGTCATTCCTTGTCACAAGATCTTTAATATTTGGACCTCTTTTAAACGTACATAATGGGCGTTGGAGAGGGCAATCGCCTCCACTAAGTATATGCCAGTTCTGCTTAATAATGGTATTAACCTTGTTGGAAAGTGGATTGAAAGTGCTGACGAATACTATTTGATCTTCGGTTTTCGCCTTAGTCCTATACTCTAAAAGAGCTTCTCTGTTGTTATTCCTGGTGCGTTTCCAAGCTGTTTTTACAATTTTTTGGGGATAACCTCTTGCTGTTAACTTAGCGCCTAGGACTGCTGCTTCTTTTTCAAACGTACTGATATCAGAACTATTGCGCTTTAGTCTAAAAAATTGTCCTACAGGGAGATTTTCTCTTGTGTGTCTCGGATGGCAACTATCGTACTGAAGCAGAGAGTTTCGGTCCGTTGCTTTGTGATATGGTTTGACCTTTAAGGTGTTGTCTACGGTGTTCGCCCAAATGGTTAAATCAAGAAAATTGATCTCGTTGGCACTGCTGGTAGCAGTAAATTGCAAAAAAGTATTCTGTTTGTTGAGCCAGTTCAAGAAGGCTTCCAATTCTGAAGCACTCCCATCCCAAATTACTAAAATGTCATCTATGAACCTACGCCAAATCTGTAGATGAGAAAAAAATGGATTGGAGAGATCATAGATGACATTTTTCTCAAAGTATTCAACAAACAGGTTCGCTGCCGATGGGGCCACCGATGACCCCATCGCTGTCCCATGAATCTGATGAAACAATTCTTGATTAAAACTGAAACATTTTTCTTTCAAGGCCATGGAGGCACACCATAGAATGAAGCTGTTGGGACACTAACCTTCTGTTCTTTTAGTTAAAAGAACATCTTCTAGTACCTCTAAAGTAAGGTCTTGAGGAATGCATGTGAATAATGACACAATGTCGAGACTCACTAACAATTGTGTATGATTATTGAATGGATAGTCCTCAATTATTGTGATGACCTCTGTAGTATCCTGAGTATAGGAATACATTTCGCGAACAAAAGGTTTTAAGTAGGCGTCGGCGAATTTTGACAAAGGTTCTAAGAGTGAACCTAGGCCGGACACAATTGGGCGTCCAGGAGGGTTGGATAGTGATTTATGAATTTTTGGTAAAATATAAAACTGAGGTATGGTCGGTTTTTTTGCAAGTAAAAATTCATGTTCTTGTCTACATATCCACCCTCTCTCGAGTGCTTTATTGACTTTTTCTTCAATCATAGACTTTAGTCGTGGTGTCGGATCTTCTTGAACTTTCTTATAGAATGTCTGGTCTTCAAGTTGTCGTTTGCATTCTAAAATATAAGCTTCACGATCTAAGAGTACAATAGCACCGCCTTTGTCTGCTTTACGCACAACTATCTCTGTGTTGGCCTTTAAACATTTTAGGGCTATACGTTCTGTTCGTGTTAAATTTTGAAACTGTTGTACAGTGGTATTATTCTGTTCCAACAGTTTTAATTCTGACAAAACTCTTTTCTCAAAGACCTGTGCTTTTGGAGTCTGGCTTGTTACAGGTGGGCAAAAACTTGAGGGGTTCTTTAGACCACTATTGTTTGGCTCTTTGTCATAAGTATTTTCATGAAAAAACTGTTTCAAATGGATCTTACGGAACAACTGGTGAATTTTTGTTCTTAATTTGAACCCATCATAGGGTGTGGTAGGAACAAAACCTAAACCTTTATTCAATAGAGCTCCTTCTGTTTTGGACAGGGTATATTTTGATAAATTTACTAGTAACCCCTGGTGCTCCTGAGTTGGCGAGGGGCATAATCCCAATCCTCGTGTTGCACTTCCTCCTCTAAAAAATGTTGCCTTTGAGGTGGGGGGCCTGACCGTCCTCTATTAGGTCTAGTGTACATCGGGCGTCTGCCACTATTCTGTCTACCACGTCCTTGTTGTCTAGTAGGTCTGCTATTGTTCTTTCTAGCCCTTGAAAATGGAGTACTCTCATCGCCAGACGATCCAGATGTGTATGAGGTGTTACCAAAATTGACTTTTCGTTGTTTATGGAACTGGCCTGCTTGATTTTTAAACGGATCATATCCTTCCTGTGTGTATTTGAATGCTTTTTCATGTGAGAACTCTGTAAGGTCTTTTTTCATCCTCTTTATCCTTTCTTTTGTTGTGTATTCTTTAAAATCTGCCATCTCTTTCGAAATCTCATCTAGTCTCCGTTTATACGTCTCCAGAGGGACTAGTTTCTTAATTTCTGCCTCCATGGTTGATAACTCTGCTGTAATTTTGATAGGCATTTCTTCGCCCGTATCTATAATTAGAATTAGCCAATCCCTCCCACACTTATTGGCTATATAACTCCATTTGATGACAAAATCTTTGTTGTCTAAAAAGAGCCTTGGTTCGTTATGGACTATAAGTCCTTGTGGGAGGGTACCTGCTCTTAAATATTCTATCATAATGGAGCCATGAAGCTCCGTTCTGATGAGACGTTTCTTAAGCTGTAAAAGCTCATCCCAATTGCTTAAGTTAGAAATTAATGAACCTTCGCCCTCTTCCGAAAATATGGATGCTCTTGCTAAAAGCTCAGTGACATATTTATAGTCAAAACTGATCACTTTGTCTGCACTCATTGTTAGAGTTTACTATGGGATATTTTGACGGAGAACACTCTTTAATAATTCTAACGAATTAAAACACTCTGAAGTTTATTAAATAGTTTTACCAAAAGCAAACGTCCGAACTAAACACAGACCTGTGACTCATGCCATAATCTCATCCCTTTGGGAATACAAGTGAACAACATCACAAATACCCTATGGGTTTGTGGAAAAAAGTCCTGCGGAGGTACTGCACTAATAACCTTAAAACTAGAAGAGGACTGGGGTTTTTTAACTTGAGGCCAGGACCACGCCCCTTACACAAAGCTGAAAAAGTTACAAAAGAGATCCTGCGCCTCACTTTCGCCCTTTTTCTTAAAAGTGAGAATGCTCACAATGAACCCTTCAGGGTATGCAACTACTCGGCTCAAACCAAAACACATTTCTGGACCATCAAGATAGAAAAAATATATATATTTTACTTTATTGTACCATATTGCATTCTATTCTTTTTTTAAAAAAAAAAGTATATGCACCTGAATAGGTATGCAATGTAAACTTTTTTTTTAACATTTTTTAGACAAATGTAATCTCGCATTCATTACTAACGTAAAACAACAACAGATGTGAACACAAATCAAAAAGGAGAAAAGAGAGTAGTGAGATTAATAAATTAAACACAGAACCACCTTCACCTAGATATTTACACTAATACAATTCATCAACACATACGTAGATGGGCATAAAAATACATTCAGATTTCTTGCAAACACAATTAGAAAACATCGTACAATTTCTAAGAAAAGCAAATAACGTTCCTAGTATAGCTATATTAGTATAACATTCAGCTGCCTAGTACTAAATCCTTATTTCAGTTAGGATTCCTCAGTAAATTATTAATAAAAGCAAGCTATCAGTGCTTTGTTATCAACGTGTCGCGGTCACACGGTATCATTTTCCCGACATGTCTCATTCCCTAAATCTGTAAATCTTGTACAGGGAAATTCTTCAGGGGTATTGCTTCAAAAATACGAACAGTACACCATTAACCACGTTTGTGTAATGTCAGTTCCTTGTAAGGAAACTTTTGGTTTTGCCAGGAGTTGCAGCCCTCAAAGGTTTTCTTCTTGTTATGTTTGACTATAACCTTATGGAAAAAACCAGGGGAAAAAAAAGAAAGAAAGAATAAACACACACCATTTAGAATTGGTTGTGTTAGGCTCAAAACATAGCTGAGTACATTTCTCAACCTTAGTTTATAATGTACCATTGTCTGCCTTCCATTGTCTCTGTTGCATTTCGCTGCTTTCCTCTGTACTGTGTTACAGGGGGATGCTGGTACTTTGACTAAAATTACATCCTTTACAGCTGGTCCAGAGTTTGAGGTATGCGTGCTTCCCTTGAATGAAAGAAACTAAATCCTACATAGCATACTATTAGACAGTGACATTCATATAACCGTGCAGTGTTTCAAACCTTTATGATTTCCGTTCTAATGTCACACTTCCTCCCTAATGCAGAATACATTACAAAATGTTTAAGGGGCAACATTACAATCAGTATGTTTTGCACAGTGATCTCTTATCAAGTACACTTGCCGTGCATGGGAAGATAGAATAAATAATAATAGTACAAAGGTAAAGTACGGCCAGCAGGTGGCAAGTGCAAGGGTGAAGGTAAGTGCAGGCATCAGGTGTCAAGTGCTGGTAGCGGGACTGTAGGGATACAGAAAACAGTCCCCAAGTGCGGGGGATGCTAGGAGGGCAGTGCAGGAGTGTGACTGACGAAGGAGGAGACCTGGGCCCGAGGTCGGAGGGTGGCCAGGTAAACCAGTGCAGTTTCAGGATCAGCCAGGAAATCAGTAGGGGAGAGGAGGAGAAAAAGCCGAAGCAAATATAATGGTGTTGAGGTGCTTCCGGAACCGGAAATGGTTCTCCTCAAGTTTTTGCTTTGAGAAGCGACTGACCCTGAGAGAGTTGGAGGCAGATGAGCCAAGATCTTGAGAAGGAAGATATTTAGGAAGAGAGAATTGAAGGTATTGAGGCCCCAGAAGCCTTTGTGGACAATGCAGAGGGTTTTGAACTTAATCTTTGCAGCCACTGGCAGCCAGTGCAGAGATTTCAATCCTGGAGAGATAGGATCCCTGGGCTTGAGGCCAAGGACAAGTCTCGCAGTCCAGTTCTGGATGAGTTGTCGAGGGCGGATAGTAGAAGCAGGCAGATTTAGAAAGAGGCTGTTGCAATTGTCCAGCCTAGAGAGAACCAAAGCTCTGGAGACAGGTTCTGGGGGATGGAAAGGAAGGGAACAATACCTCTGAGGAGGTGCAGCAAGTAGTGTGACTTCTTAGCGACATCGTAGATGTGAGGAGAGAAGGAGAGTGTGGAGTCGAAGATGACCCCAAGGTTTTTAGCCTCACAGGTGGGAGCAGGGAGAGGACCAAGAGAGGCTGGCCAGAGAGTGACAGGAAAGGAGGGTGGGGTGTGCCGATGAGGAGAACCTCGGTCTTACTGGCATTAAGGCAGAGATCATTGGGTGCACACCACTCCTGGATGGCGGACCGACAGTCAGAGATGAGAGAGCGAGAAGAGGTGGCTGAGGTTAGCCTGAAAATGAGCTGAGTGTCATCCGCATTGCACTGGAAGTTGGGGCAGAGTGTGGTAATGCAGCGTGCAAGTGCCAGGTATTGGTTGGTATGTGTGCAAGCCCTGTGTGCGATGAAAGATTTTAATTTCCAATACGATTGACTTTTAATGAATATTCTATTCAAGGAATGTACACAAGGTGTGGAATTAGAAGTGGAGTCACATGGATCAGAGGTGGTGGATCAGCTTGCCGGTGCAGTTGTTACACAAGAGACCATGGTTTCACAGAGAATCAAGAAAACACGGGTAACTAACAAGCAATTTCGTTTTCTAGAAGTGTTTTGGGCTGTTGTTTTCTTCATAACATGTTTTTGTATTTATAGTGCTATCTGCTTAATGTGTGCTATACATTGAACATGTTTTTACGACACATGTCCTAGAGGCACAGAAGGAAAAGAAGTATAAAGACACAGACAACAAATGAAACCAAAGATGTTGCTTGCCAAACAGATTTCACCATGGAGCAACTACTATTTGAGGCGCAGTTTGGTCAATTCAATAAGCCGATCGTGAAGCTTATGCCCAATGGCCTGAAACTGAATTGAATGTGACTGACAAAGCCAACAAAGTGTTCTTGGACCATTGCTACAATGTGAGAACTTGACAAGATGAAACTGGATATAATGAAGATGCATTGGAATTCCTCGCAGACCACTTGACACAATCTACACCCGCAAAAAAAAGGTCTACCCAATAAACATTCTAATTTGACGGTTTCTCCAATTCTTGTGCAAATAACACAAGCTGAATTTACAGAGACTGAAGCTTCAATGCAATTGACCAATGAACTTGCCAAAGATCTAAAATTCAGTTTGGCCAGTTTGGGCGATTTGTCCACCACAGTTGAGTCAGAAACCACATTCATGCAGACGATTGGCTAATAAAGGTGCAAAAATACATTGTATTCGACAGCTGCCTGGTAGACATTATATTGATGCTGAAATGTGTCCATACTTTCAGGGGGAAAATATGTGGGCATCCATTGGTGCATGTGTCTCGTGTATTACAAGACACCTGAAAATTGAAGCCAGCTGTGTCGGCATACATCATACATTTTCATGGACCGCCCAACCGATGCTGGGCAAAGTGCCAGCTGGAAATCTACTATGTTCAGCAGCTTTCATTTTCAGTGGCTCGTCTTTCAGTAAATTGTCCAGTTTCTGTACATTTGTGGGAGTTCAGTTCCTTGCTAAAAGCCAGTACTACAAATATCAAAGGGAATTCTTATTCCTCGCTAATAGTCAAGCTTGGAAAATTGAACAGATGTCAATTGAAAGCAGATTCTCTGGCAAACGGTTCTGGCTAGCTGGCGACAGACAGTGTGTCAGCCCAGGATATTCAGCAAATTACTGCACATACCACTTTCAAGACATGGAAACTAAAAGAACTGTGAGTTCGGAGATCGTGCAGGTGTCCCAATGTAAATCCTCAGTGGCCATGGAGAAACATGGTCTCATAAAATCCCTCAAACATCTTCAATTGAGGGTAATGCAAATAGACCTCATAGCCACTGACAGACATGTTTCAATAGCCAAGGACATGCGAGAGCAGTTTCCAAACATTTGTCATCAATTTGATGTATGGTATGTTGCCAAATCAGTGAATACAAAAAGGCACAGCTGCTCATAAAAAAAGGGTTTGGAAAATATTTTACAGTGGTCTCAGTCTTTCAGCAACCATCTTTGGTGGAGCTTCAAAACTTGTGATGGGTCTGTGGAAATTCTACTTGAAAAATGGGGCTCATTGATGCATCACTGTTCCAACATCCACTCATGGACAGAAAACCAACATTTTCACAAATGTGCACACGGACCGTTATTGGAGGAGCAGGAACGCAAGAAGAAGTGGTTGGTGCCATGTTCACCTCCACACAAAGCTCTTGATAAGATTGAGTATGACAAAACTCTTTCAAGAGACCTAAAGAGACTCACAGAATTCTGTCACACCGGAGATTTGGAGGTATTCCACAATATGTGCCAAAAGTACAGTGTCAAAAGGTTGCATTTTGACATAGACGGTGTGCAAGCCAGAACATTACTAGCCGTATTAGTGCATAACGAGAACCTATGTAGAGAACATCGAGAACTGCCGGAAACTTTGTGATGCTTTGTTACACCTTGGCCTTTGCAAAACGAAGCACAAAATGGGTGGCAAATCCAATATACCAGAAACTGGAATTAAATTTTGTGAAAGATCTCACTTTGACAGTATTGGCCATGCATACTCATGAAATGGATCCTGATTTTGTTCCTAGGACACAATGCCACAAAACATTGCAAACAAGCTCTGTCCACCTAAAGCTGAACTTGTTGAACAGTTAACTTGCTGCTGTAAATAATTTGCAGTGGTGTTCTTAATGTGCTCACTATAACTTTTGGGATATGTTCCCCAAAGTTTCTACCTTGTACACAAACAATGGAATGCTATTAAATTCGAATTTCAATGCTATAAGAAGTATTAAGAAGTGTTTAATATTGCAGATTTAATCCGGTTTATGATTCATTAATTTATATCTTTTGCCTTCCCTTACTTTATACTACTTGAAACTATAGTGTATGTGTTATTTGCGATGGGGTGTGGTGTAACAGAATGTCACGGGGGTTGGCTATGCCTCCCCCTTGATTGTTACATTTGTTATGTTTCGAGAATGACGAACGAGGGGCGGGAGGGCAAGGATCATCTACTTCCCAACACTAGTAAGATTGTTGTCTCTGTCTTCCCTCTGTTCCCACTGCATTGCCTCATTGCGCCTTGAAGCACTTGTGCATCGGCGCGTTATAAATGCAATATCATATCATCATATGATATAATGGTCTGTTTCAGACAGACACAAATGGAATTTTAGGTTACACCAGACTTTCAGTGGCTTTTATTATCTGTTTTACTTACCTTCAGTCTAACTTCAGTGTAACTGTTGTCCAAAAATAACTAAATCACTAGCACTATTGATGGGTAAAAAAGTATTCATGATTACACAACATTGATGGATGCCAGCAGACAATTGTTTTTTTGTTTTAACATGTTACAAATGCCATGTTGGTTGGCCGGGCTCATCGCTCCCATGGAGTGAAGGTCACTTGGCATGATGTTGCTTGTGGGGAGTTCACACCGACGCAGCCATACAGTATGTTTTAGATTTGTGGCTTTCCTTCAAAAAAACTAAACCTACCAGGCATACTCGCTCAAAAGTAGCTTCAATTGTTATTCAACCTTGGATGAAAGGGAGGATTTGCTATGGCTTGAAGGACTGAAGGTGTCAAATACCCGCAAAAATGATAACATTCACTATTTTGAAACTGGACATTGGAACATTTACTTTCAATCTATGCAAACCGTTGTTCTGAGCGGACACTCTGCATTACGCCAAGAGAATGGAACCACCAAATATAATGTAAGTTGAACTATTCAGTTTAAAGATGAGTTTAAAGATGAACGAGTAAAGGTTTCATTTTCTGTCCGGTATTGCTTGCTTGCATTATTATGGGTTGTTAGTTGGAGATTATTGTTACGATCATTGATCGACGAACCTCAAACACAACCGGTATGCATGCTTGTGAAATCTAATCCACTTCGTCCCATGGGGTATCACGGTGTGCTACCAATGTTGTATTAATGGATGTGCTAGGTGCAGAACATTTTCCAAGGGGACTTGGTTTGCTTGTCGAAATTTGATGTTACCAGTGCGTTACATTTTTAAACAAGGTAGCAGGTGCCCCTCTCTAGAAAGAATTTGGCATGATAACCTGGTATGTAATTTTTTTCACACCTTGAGTGTCCGCAGCTGTGTGTTTCCATTGTTTGTGGTTTGTGTTCGGTATTAGGTTCCACTCGGTGCAGAATTACAGGGTAAATGGATACATTTGAATAAAGAATGGCTACTTAAATATATTTTTATTATGTTTTATACACAGCTATATTTTGCTGTTCTGCGAATGCCATAATTTCCAGATTCCAACAGATCGATTTTTCAGCCAGCAGTGGCAGATACGCCTAAACGGATGGATTTCCATTACGCTGATGTGGGACGAATTCCCGGGACCAATATGCCCTTTGGTGGTACCAGCAACAAGGAGCAACCTGTCATTGTTTACAGTGGTCTAGCAAGAAGCTGATGCCGAAGCCTTGCGATTCAAGGTGCTTCGAATGCGCATCTTCTCCCGAAAGGAACACTGTGTGCCTCATGATAAAGTTTTGATACTCTAACCTAAGGACATTCAAAAGTTTATGTTAAATCGAAATCATGGGATGTTCTCAGATCATTTTTTGTTTACCAGACCGGTGGACAGGGCCAACCGGAAGAATGGGAATAGATACTTTAAGGCCTTGTCTATCGGGAGAGACCAGTGTACCACCATATCGGCAACAGGTGGTGATAGGACACCAGAATAAATGTCACTGTGGTTACATTGGCAGCAGTAACCACACGATTCGGTGGATCATGTAGATTAATCAGAATGACCATGACTAAGTTTGACCACTTGTACTGTAGCCGTTGAATGAGTCATATATGTAACATGCATAAATGCCTGAGGCAGCCATTCACATAGTACCATTAAATGTCATTGGCCCTCATTACGTCCCTGGCGGAGATCCATGGTGCAATTTGCACCATGGACCATGGCGCAAAGCTGCCAACACCGCCATGGGGGTTGGCGGATTTACCGCCCCATTCCGACCTTGGCGGGGCGGTAAATCCCCAATCCCCATTTTGCCCTTCCCCATTCCCATTTTTGCCCCATATGGTATAATGGGAGTGGGGAAGGCGTTAATTACGCCACCGTAAATTACGACCCTGGCGGAGAGGGTTTACGCCAGAAATCATGGCGTACCCTTCCGCCTTACTACGAGTTCCCGTAGCGCCATGGAGCCTTTTTCCGCCTGCTTTTTCCGGGCGGAAGAATCCATGGCGCTACGGGACCTTGATGTTAATTACGCCACCGTAATTTACGGTGGCGTAATTAACGCCTTCCCCACTCCCATTATACCCTATGGGGCAAAAATGGGAATGGGGAAGGGTAAAATGGGGATTGGGGATTTACCGCCCCGCCAAGGTCGGAATGGGGCGGTAAATCCGCCAACCCCCATGGCGGTGTTGGCAGCTTTGCGCCATGGTCCATGGTGCAAATTGCACCATGGATCTCCGCCAGGGTCGTAATGAGGGCCATTGTCTAGTGAGCCTGGACATAACGGCATTATAAACAAACATTCCCCAAGATCAAGCTCTAGAAGTTGCTGAATTATCTGCTGAAACAAGAGGGAGACACCGCATCCAGTTCCAAATGATTTTATTCTCAAGCTACTCGAAATAGCACTTCGTAAGAGCTTTTTTGTCATTCGGGACGTGCAGTTCCTTCAAATGAAAGAAACTGTGATGGGAGCGACATTCGCTCTGAGCATAACACATCTCTTTATGACTTGTCTTAAGAACAACACCTTTTTTCACCTTATAGGTTTTTAGGCAACATTCGTCTCTGGGAGCACTTTATTGACGATATTTTCTGCATTTGGGAAGGATCAAGATGGCAAACCTAGAGGTCATAGCTCTCAACTCACAAGCTTTTGGTGGGTGTCACCCGCCTTGTAAAGCGCTGACTCACCCGCCAAGCCTCCTGCACGGCCATTTGTTTCAATGGGCCTCTCACCCGCCAAAAATAAAATCGTGTGTTTTCACCCGCCTTTCCGACACAAATGGTTGAGAGCTATGTAGAGGTTTCACCATACTTCACACGTGGCCGTGGAGGACGTGCTGATGTTCTGCACCCTGTCTCCATGAAAAAGAAAGAAAGACGGCTTAGCCACACGATAGTTAAGCTTGGACCTTTCATTGAGAACGAGCCGGTTGGCGTTCTACACCCCTTCACTACTTCCTGTTTCCTCCTGTACTCCACAAAGAATTTACAGGCCGATTCATGGAATCAAGGTGCGCCGAAAAAACGGCGCACGCGTGCGAAAACGTGCGATTCGCAGAGAAACAGCGAAAATCGCAGTGCAAGTGCGATTATCACACAGAAAACATCGCACATCAATTCATGGAAGTCCGTGCACGCGCGAAATGTGGGATGTGCGCTGAGAAAGTGCGCGGCGCACGCTGGCGCACAGGTCAACGAACGCCGTGCGATAAGGCCACAGCGAATTCTCACATAGCGCGGCGTACATAACAAAAGTAGGCGTAACACGGGGCGTCACACGCAGAATGGGGAACAACTCGTGAAAATGTGGGCGTCACGGGGGAAGTACAGGAGGCAAGTGCGCAGAACGCCCACACGCTCGCCTACGACACGTATTCATGGATCCGAACAGGGAAAAACAGCGCACGGCCAAAGACGCGCACAGGCCCATACATGTCCGCCACACGAAAGCAGGCGGTAGCGTCCCTGCGCAGGAAAAAAATGTGCGCCAAAGTCCTACACGCGCGAGAAGGCCCACACGCGATCGGGCCTTGGGGAGCGTGTGCGTGTATTCCAGGGGTGCGCGAGAAGTTCCACACGCGATTGGCCTGGGCGCGTGTATTTCAGGGGCTTGCGGGTGGTATCACACGCAATTGGGCCTGGGGGAGCGTGTGCGTGTATTTCAGGGGCTCGCGGGTGGTTTCACACGCGATCGGGCAAGGGGGAGCGTGTGCGTGTATTCCAGGGGTGCGCGAGAAGTACCACACGCGATTGGCCTGGGCACGTGTATTTCAGGGGCTCGCGGGTGGCTTCACATGCGATCGGGCCTGTGGGAGCGTGTGCGTGTATTTCAGGGGTGCGCGAGAAGTCCCACACGCGATTGGCCTGGGCGCGTGTATTACAGAGGTGCATGAGAAGTTCCACACGCGATAGGGCTGGGCGCGTGTATTTCAGGGGCTCGCGGGTGGTTTCACACGCGATCGGGCCTGGGGGAGCGTGTGCGTGTATTTCAAGGGTGCGCGAGAAGTTCCACACGCGATTGGCCTGGGCGCGTGTATTACAGAGGTGCGCGAGAAGTTCCACACGCGATTGGCCTGGGCGCGTGTATTACAGAGGTGCGCGAGAAGTTCCACACGCGATTGGCCTGGGCGCGTGTATTTCAGGGGCTCGCGGGTGGTTTCACACGCGATCGTGCCTGTGGGAGCAGGGTACGTGTATTTCAGGGGTGCGTGAGAAGTACCACACGCGATTGGGCTGGGTGCGGGTATCCCAGGGCTGCGCGGGAAGTATTACACGCTCGCCTACAACACGTATTCATGGAAACAAACGTGGCCAATCCGGAAACACGTACGCCAGCAGGAAGTAGGCGTACGTCCACCCGCACAGCATAAAAGTGCACGCAAACAACAAACAAGCTCAGACGCCAGGATGAACATACCGTTCCTAGCAGCAGTGGCCATGGGATACCGCAGGAGAAGGAGGAGGATAGTCCGGGCCAGAATTTTTACACCCAGAACCAGCCTTTTTGGGATGCCTGATGACCATGTGTATGGGAGGTACAGGTTTCCACCTCACATAATACTCGACCTGGTCAGTGAGTGGGAGGATGACCTCACATCAACCACCCTGTGCTCCCAAGCACTCAGCCCCCTGCAGAAGGTCCTCAATGTACTGCACTTCCTGGCCACTGGATCATTTCAGCGGACAAGTGCCATAGTGGGGGGGGGGTGTCACAGGCCACGCAGTCACGCTGCCTACACCAGGTCTTGGCCATCATCACTGCACGCCCATCAGTCCGCAGGCACATATACCTGCCCAGAACACCTGCAGAAAGGCAGGCTGTTGCCCAGGACTTCTACAGGGTGGCACAATTCCCCAAAGTGCTAGGTGCCATTGATTGCACCCATGTGGCTCTACGTCCCCCCAGGGCAACTGAGCACATCTATAGAAACCGCAAGCACTGGCATTCCATCAACGCCCAGGTAGTATGTGATGCCAAGGGAATCATAACCTCAGTATACGCCAACTATTCAGGCTCCACCCACGACAGTTTCATCTACAGAATGTCTACCCTAAACCGGGACATAGAAGCTGGGCGGCATGGCGATACATGGTTGCTCGGTGAGTATAAATGCCACTGCGCATGCATGCATGTCAGATACTGAGTAATGTCACAACCCCACTGATGATACCCATCACCACCTCCCCAGGGGACAGTGCCTACCCTCTCAGCACCCACATGATGACGCCAATTCGGAACCCCACCACGCCACCCCAGGTAAGATACAACACAGCCCACATTGCAACCCGGGGCATCGTGGAGCGCACATTCGGAGTGCTCAAGTCACGCTTCCGCTCCCTTGACCGTTCTGGCGGTCAGCTGTTATACGCTCCCCCAGTAGTGTGCAGGATATTAGTGGCAGCATGTGTCCTGCACAACGTTGCAACACGCTGGGGCCTGGCCGTGGACATGGTGGTGCCCCCACATCCCCAACCACATGCATGCCCACTGCGCATGGGAGGGGAAAGGGCACGGGGTGAGGCAGCCCGTACGCAGCTCTTGGCTAATTACTTCACATAAAATCACACCCCTGTGGAGTGCACACAGCCCTGGCACATACCAGCTGACAATCAATGATGATTGTTACTGACAATTATGATGTGTCAATGGACAGTCAACCGTCACAACCATACCAGCCTGAGATTGTACATCTGGAATTTTTCCATTGTGTGCTTCCCAAACTACACAAACAGCACCAATGCTGTGTTCAAAAGACACACTTCTATGCTGCTGAAATCATTACCCCCTTGCAAGACACAACATGACAACAGTGCCATGTCACCCAACCACTCCCCAGCACCGCCACCCAACACACCATGGCATGACATGCCATGTGAGAGCAAACAAAGTCATCCCCCAAACATGAGACGTGTCACAAAGTACAGTGTCCCTAATGGAAACTGGCCACACACAATATGCCCACATGAATGTAGAAACAACAACACACATGACCAAATACTTACCACAATACAATCAACATAGCATAAACATGACAGTACTAAGGCAAAGGATACGTAGTCTTACAACATGAGAATGCCAGCACATCCACCACCTCCAACTGTACAGTGCTGTTGCCACGCACATCTGGAAGCCCACTGCTCACAACATGAGCCCCATCTCCAAAGTGGACGGCCTTGTGAAGACATGAGGAATGAACCTGCAAATCAGGAGGGAGACATGGATGCACAAGCACACATCAATACACCATGCAGTGCACAATACAACAACAATATGCACTAGGAATGTATACACAGTATTGACTACAGACTGCCCACACAGCTCATGGGAGTCCAACGTCACTGTGTAATTCACTGTCACTTGGGCACACCCTTTGCAAGCCCATGGAAACGGGAAGCAGGAGGGGTGTGTGTCGCACAGACCCAAGCATCTAACCCAAACTCAGGACAAGCCTGCATGTGCCCAGCCGGAATACAGTGGATGCCCACGGGAGCCACACAAGGCAACACACTGCAACAAAAAATCAAAAATCAAAAATCAAAAATCAAAAATGGCCATGTGTGGGCCAGGGGGGGTGGGGGAGGCCACCCAGGAGGTCCGAGGACAGGGGGCCCACCAACAGTCACCTGCGTGAATGTTGCGAAAAAAAAACACCTCCATGGGCTCATGGCCTGCACGGCTACTAAATAGTGGGAGATTCACTGCTGGATTCGCTCTCCTCAACCTCTGCTGCTGCTGCCACAGGATGTGGTGGTGCCATGGGAGGCAGCCCACGCAATGCCCTAGTTTGGTCCTCCATGGCAGCAAGCATGCGGGCCTGGAAGGCCTCGTTCTGGAGGGATATGGTGCGGAGATCCCCATGCAACACCCGACGTGTTGCCCGGACCTCCGCCCGAGTTGCCTGCATCTCTGCTGAGAGCGTACGGGTGACGCGCTCAAGCAGCTGTTCCGCCCTGGTGACAGTAGAATCCTCAAGGGCCACAAGAGTCTGCCTGAGGTGCCAGATCTCTCCCCTCAGGGCTTCCCTCTGTCCCTGGGCATCTATAGAAATTGATTCCCTCAGATTGTCCAGGGCCGCCTGTCTGTCCCTGTTGGACGCCAACATGTCCTCCCTGACTGATTGGCAAATGGAGTCTGTTGCCTGCTGTAGTAGCTCCATCTGCCTTTCTGGGGGGACAATGGAAGTGGCCACCCTCTCCATGGCCTGAGCAATCATTTCGGATGATGCTGCCTGTTGGTTGGCCATACCGTAAATGGATTGCTCCCATGCGGTATTGCCTGGTGGCGGACGGCCACCGCGTTGGCGGGCACCACACCTTTCTGGGGCAAGGCGAACTGCGCCTTGCTGTGTCGGCACTGCCTGAGGCTGCAGGACTGCATTTCCCCTCTGAACTGCTGGCCCAGGAACAGGATCAGATGTTGCGGAGTGTGGCCCTGCATCCGTAACCACCACAGGTGCACCTACCAACACTGACATCCCCATAGTGGGCTCTACCCCTGGTGCAGGTGGGTCGGACAGAACAGTATCCCTTCCATGAACACATACCTGCGAATCCACAAAGGCCTCATCCGCATCAACACCTGAAAAGAGTTCTGGGGAGGTGCAGCCAGGGACACGCCGGGACAGTATGGCCTGCAGCAAGAGAGGGTTCTCCCCCACCACCAAACCACGTCCCCCACTGGTGCCTGGTCGTGCTTAAGATCCCTCCTGGGCCTTCACCATCTCCTCTCCCTCAACAGCATCAGGTGCGTCATCCTCTGCAAAAACAAGAAGGACAAAAAATGGAAACAGGCATTAGCACCATGGCACGCTATTAGGCCAGACAAGCTACAGTACCAGTACTTGATTTACACATGTCCCACATGACTATAACCCTCCCATGCATGCACTGTCCATGAGTTGGAAGGGGAGGAAAATGTCAGACACTGATGACACCAAGATGGGAGAGCAACACATCAGCTGCATGCTGGCTAGCAGTGCCATCACAAATTGGCCTGTGAGTGGCATGTCCAATACACATACATGACACATGCCATCACACAGATGGCATGTACCATGGGCATGACATATATGTGACAATGGGGCAGAGTGATGCGCAGTAGAACCAGGTGAATTCCTGCAATCAGCCTGAATGAACACAGCTTAATACGGAACAATGTGGTAGCAAGATGCCACTTCAAGGGCAACTGGCGTAATGTAGTGCAAAACGCCTACTGTGGCCAGAAGGGACACTGAAATACCCAAATCCCGGGGCGCAGAATGCATTGGATGAAGCACATGGGTGGGACAAAACACTCAGGCACACACACCCTGACCTGGCACTCAACCGAATCCCCTCCTACAAACTACATACACATGGATCACACACACATGCATGTGCACTCACCGGACAATGCCTCGTAATCTGGCAGTTCTCCCACACCTTGGATCTGCTCCTCTGTGACGTAGGTCCCAGCAACATGCTCATGTAGAGTGAGTTCTATGTCCTCTTGTGGAGACCCACCTCCAGTCACCAGAGTTGCGGCATTACTTGAGGCCAGCTTTTTCTTTGCCCTACGCTTAAGGTCGTTCCAGCGCTTGTAGCACTCAACAGCTGTGCGCCTCATAAACCCAAGGGCACTTATGCTGTCCGCGATGGACTGCCAGTGTGCCTGACGTCGAGCAGGTGTAATCCTACACCCTGAAGTGACCAACATTTCGGTGTCATGTTCGGACACATACTGCACAAGTGCATCCAGTTCGGCATCATTGAAGCTAGGCTTCCTTGGCGTGCCGGACCGTGTAGCCGTGTCGGGGTCATCAGCCTGTACTGGACGAGCACTCTTCCTCTTTCTTTTTGTGGGTGGTGGGGATCCGGAGTGCCCTACGCCGCTCTGGACACTAGAGGCAGGAGCACCGGTGGACTGTGTAGTAGTAGTGTGCGATGGCACACTGACCACATGACTTTCTGCAGGCATTAGCTGAAGTGTGATGATGGCAGGGGGAACCTCAGTCTGATGTACCGGGACCAACACTGTCCTTGCTGGGGGAGTCAGAGATGGGGTGGACGGAGCTGCAGCTGCCCCTGCAGCCTCCCCACCCCGCCTACTCAGGGCGGCAGATGACATGGCTGCCCCTGTACCACGTGGCCTGGTGACACTGGCTTGCGCCGCCACCCGTGGCCTAGACTTGGCGACCTGGAAGTCAGCCTGGGAGTCACCCTGTGCTAGGTCAGGTGCCACAACGGGCCGGTCCAACAAGGGCTGAGCAGGGATGGTGTCAGCCACGTTTCCCTCAACCATGGGGGGGGGATGTGTGTCCCTGACTGGTCCTCCACACGTGGGGGGCTTGGGGGAGTCTGCAAATCCTGGCCACGTCCCCTACCGCGCCCACCACGCCCACCTCTTGAGGCTCGGCCACCTTTGCCACCCTTACCACTTGCTCGCCTCCCAGCCATGGCACTGGAGTTGTGCGTATGGGAGTTGCAGTGGACAATTGTCCTTGGCAATTGGGGGTCAAAGGGGTAGGGTACTAGATGGAATTCGTACCCAAGTGCTCTGGCAAGGCTGTATATAACCCCTGGGGAAAGATGACGGGTCACGCAACGCACAGGCACCCCTAAAAACAGAAAATGATGTGCACGCGGCCCCTCGTAGACCATGTGCGTGGGAAAAGGAACCTGCACTATGCTGTGGTACCCAGGAACACAAAAATGAACGTATGCGTGTCACACGCAGCCTACAATGACCTCTGAAGGGGTACGCTACACACGGGGCTAGCACAGTTGGTAAATACGTGCGCGACTCACCGTCTGCCTGGGAAAAGACCGTGAAAAATACGCGCATGTGCGCGTTGGCAACACCCCCGCCAAAAGAAGATTTGTACACTGTCTGAGGAGACAGGACAAAAGGAGATGTCAACGCTGTTTGAGGAAACAGGTTGGTAAGAAAATCAGAAAAATACTGACAGAGGTAACAGGGAGTACGAACTGGAAACGCTGTGAAGTAAATCGCGTGTCAACCGACAAGAAGTACAGATTTCACCCACTCGCTCTCCACGCGAAAGCACGTACAAGGAAATGACGTACTACACGCACCTTTTAAACCACAACACACGTCCAACGTCACTTCCGCGTATACGCACTGAGGCACTATCCTCCAATCACGCAGGCTGACACTCGGACGTGGGTACAGGGACACGCCCGCGCATGTCAAGTCACAGAGGCGCCTGCGCTGTCAGGGCCTTTGGTCCAATGGAATTGTGTACACAGGCCAATCGCGTGTGGAACTTCTCGCGCACCCCTGAATTACACGCACACGCTCCCCCAGGCCCGATCGCGTGTGAAACCACCCGCGAGCCCCTGAGATACACACGCCCAGGCCAATCGCGTGTGGAACTTCTCGCGCACCCCTGGAATACACGCACACGCTCCCCCAGGCCCGATCGCGTGTGAAACCACCCGCGAGCCCCTGAAATACACGCGCCCAGGCCAATCGCGTGTGGAACTTCTCGCGCACCCCTGAATTACACGCACACGCTCCCCCAGGCCCGATCGCATGTGAAACCACCCACGAGCCCCTGAAATACACGCACCCATGCCAATCGCGTGTGGAACTTCTCGCGCACCCTTGAAATACACGCACACGCTCCCACAGGCCCGATCGCGTGTGAAACCACCCGCAAGCCCCTGAAATACACGCGCCCAGGCCAATCGCATGTGGAACTTCTCGCGCACCCCTGAATTACACGCACACGCTCCCCCAGGCCCGATCGCATGTGAAACCATCCGCGAGCCCCTGAAATACACGCGCCAGGCCAATCGCGTGTGGTACTTCTCGCGCACCTCTGATATACACGCGCCCAGGCCAATCGCGTGTGGAACTTCTCGCGCACCCCTGAATTACACGCACACGCTCCCCCAGGCCCGATCGCGTGTGAAACCACCCGCGAGCCCCTGGAATACACGCGCAAAGGCCAATCGTGTGTGGAACTTCTCGCGCACCTCTGATATACACGCGCCCAGGCCAATCGCGTGTGGAACTTCTCCCGCACCCCTGAATTACACGCACACGCTCACCCAGGTCCGATCGCATGTGAAACCACCCGCGAGCCCCTGGAATACACACGCACAGGCCAAACGCGTGTGGAACTTCTTGCGCACCCCTGATTTACACGCACACGCTCCCCCAGGCCCGATCGCGTGTGAAACCACCCGCGAGCCCCTGAAATACATGCGCCCAGGCCAATCGCGTGTGGAACTTCTCGCGCACCCCTGAAATACACGCACACGCTCCCCCAGGCCAGGTCGCGTGTGTTACTTCTCGCACTGGTACAGGGTTGGCGCAGCCCTTTGCGATGGTTTTGCGATCTTGATGGCTTTTCCTTGCGCGAGGGCGTTCTTGGGGGCGTAACTGGCGCTGCTGCAGGGTCGCTGCGCCACTCTGCGCCACGTCTGCTTTTGGAGGTGGGAATCCATGAATACGCTGTACGCTGAAATTGATTTTATCGCACGCGGCTGGCGCGACATTCGCACGGGCACGCTGTGCGCCAGCCGCGTGCGACACTTTTGGAAGGAATTACATGAATCGGCCTATTAGACTTCATGGTAAGCCTGAACACTATCAGCGTCAGGGGTGATTTGTGTTTGCAGGTACTTGTTTAGTCTGAAGAGCAGGACTGAATTTTAACAAGTACATTTTGCTTGTGGCAAGAAGAAACTTGTTAGAACACTTTTGTGTTTACATTTCTGGAAATGCATACACGGACACTAAATGACAGCACTCAGAGGCAAAAATAAAACACTAATGCAGAGTCACAAATTAATTTCCTCTGGACCTCAATCAGAGCATACACTGGGCGATCTGAAGTACATGTAAACAAACTGGCACATGCATCCCTGCTGGGAGCCTCTATCAGAGCATACACTGGGCGATCTGAAGTACACGTAAACGAACTGGCACATGCATCCCTGCTAGGAGTTTTCACCATCGGTAAGACATTCTCTAGCCAAAGGGATACACCAGTACCTGCATATACATCTGATTGTGCAATATCATGTAGAGCTAATCCTTGCTCTTTTTTATATTTTGTATTTTTTTGATTTAAGGGTGCCTGGGTATTGAGAGTGCATAAATCTTTATTAGCGTCAGGAGGAAGGATCACTCTCAAAATGAGTGGGCGTGGGAGCTGAAACTTAATTTCGTAAGTAAACGCAGCATTACTACACAAAATCTTGAAACCTGTTCATTTAACATGGAACAAATCTTTATGTTTCTTGCTTGTTATATATTTTTCATATGTACTAAACGTATTGTCTCTAACACCTAGCCCCATTGGGACCATGTTTGCTCAAGGCTATTTTTGTCAAAAATATAAGTGTAATGTTCTGTTTTGTTTTATGACTGTTATATGTTTTCATTTTGTGTCTTGTATGCGCCTCCCCTTATGCACTTGGATGTATGTCACATACGTATTTTGTTAATTTTGTGAATAGATATTTTGCCAGTCACTCTTTCACACATGACTAAATGAACTGTGTACTGGTCTTCAGACATCTCCAGATTTGTTGGATGTTGTACATATTGGTTGCACACATCCATTGGATTGTTTTACTCATATTTAGTAAGTAGAATAAAATGAACATGAAAGTTTAACTTCACAGTTTTGTTAGATTCAAGACACCTCCACTTAGCATGTTGTTTGCCTATCATGGTTGTTTTTTGGTATTGTCTTAATAACCCAATACTCTGTGGATGACATCATGTACCAGATGTGCTGGGCCAATCCAGCACTGTGAACTCTACTGAAATGTTGTCAATGGTGCAGACCCAGATGCAAGCACTGCAGCTGTGGACACACCAGAGCAAGCCACATTTGACTATTTGCTTGCTTGTACCCAGCTGTCCCAGACACGTCTACCAAATGGCGGCTGTTTTGCCATCATCACACCAGACAAGCCCAAGGTGTCATGCTTCTCTTCCTCTGTCTCCACCTCTGGCAGGAACCAGGGCAACTCCTCCTCCTGGCTTGTGAGTTCAGGCCCATGCATGAGTACACCAGATATGTCATGTACATTAGTAGGCACATTCTCTGAGGAGGACGCGTCGTTGGGCCTGCTTACTACTGCCTGCAAGCACTGGGTATTTACACCGAGCACTGCTAAATGCCATGTGCTAGTCAATGGTTGAGCGTGATCTTCCTCTGGGAAATCCTCACCTACAAAACAGCAGACAACAACTATCATACACTTCAACATTTATGCACATGGGCTATGGTGTACAAAGAATGTCACACAATGACCCATCATCACATGCATTCTAGCAGGATACTGGCCCTTTACAACAATCCCATATGACCTACTCAGAGAGCACATCACATGCTGTATACGCAGATAAAGATGCAAATCACCCACAAATACAGATTAGAAGAATCTATGACCACAGTCTACTGCCTTATACCTGAAACTCATTGATTGCCCTTTTGAAGAAAAAAACAGAAGAAGCACTGCATGATGACTGCCATGTAGGGCCTAGTGGCGCCGAACCACCCAGGTTGCATCGTGTGACAGGGATCCCATGCCAGATGCACAGCTACTCATTAGTCATCCGGTACTGTGGCTACCTTCACCGTTGTCCAATGGGTGTGCCAACAGCAGGAAGAACAATTTCCAGTCTGAAGATGGATGAACAGCAATCACTGGTGGACCTCTACCCAAGGTGACTGGCTGCACTTCTACAACTGCAGCTATGTCATTGGGGCTATGGGTGCATCTACTGCCCATCATGTGATGTACTCGTAAATGAATGGAGCACACTCTAGGGGGCCTGAATCAAGACACTTAGAGGAAGCGACTATCACCATACCTACATACATGTGTATGTCAGTTGTCACAATGGCCTCTGGCAGTAACAGGCTCAATGTTGTGCCATGTGTGCTTAGGAGGTCTACCAACTTACTACCTCAAGGGTCAGCTGTAATGGTTTACAACTAAAACATGAATGGTTGAACATGTGGGCCTTACATTCTCATCACCGCCTTCTCCTTCGTGCATCACATACGTACACCAGTTTCCTGGCCCATGTCACAATGGGTAGAGCTACCCTGTGCATGCTTGTTACTCACCAGGGGTGGACTGGCCTATAGGGTACTGTGGAGATTTCCCGGTGGGCCTCTGCACCCTGGGTCTCATTTGTGTGGTATTTCCAAATTTTCTCATAGGAAAAGCATTGGGGTTTCTAAAAATGTGTCATATGGGGCCACTTTGAACATTATTTCCAGGGCCTGTGTTGGTGCCCTGTAATTATTTCCAGGGCCTCTTTTAGTTCCCAGTCCACCCCTGTTACTCACAGACACCTTATGGCATGTGAAACATTAATTGTGCCACCTACTTGCCCAGTGGCTGCTAGGGGCACAGAAGACATGACTCTTATATGAACAACAGTAAACTGTAAAACAGGAAAAGGCAACTGTACTGAAGCGGCATGCCCATCCCCTTACCTGGCACTGGGATTTTCTGCGGTATCCTGTGTGTTGCATTCAAAAAGCACGTTACCAGGTACTCTTCTTCTCTTGTTTGAAAAAAAGAGTCATGCCATGTTACACTGTCCCTAGGATGATGCCTCTTTCATGCTTGCAACACCCCATCACATGCGACAGTCCATGTCCACATAACATGAGAAATGAGGGGAGGAAGCGAAGGGCTCTGAATAATGTCCCATGTATGTATGCAAACATTGAATGTATGGATAACATGTACATAAGCCACTCCTCTGATGTGGCCATATATGTGTCCATTCCTCCAATGCCCACAACCTGCTCACTTGTTATGAGCCCACTGACCTACTTCAATTTTAGCCAGCTTCTCCCTCTGCAAGGATCTGCCACCTGTTGCCATACCTGGATTCAGATTCCTACTGAAGTTGTCCTTTCTTTACCTTTAAAGATCTCTCGTGCTTAGAGACCTCCTATGGAGTGCGATGTGCAACCCCTCAGGCATTCATTTTATCTGTCACCTCAAGCCACAGGTGCTTGCATTCCGTTACTGAAATGGTACTGCCTGCCCAAGGATAAAGATCCCCTGATGCTCATCCACAAAGTCTGTGAGGATGACCAAATCTTCATCAGTGAATTTTTCATTGCTGTTGGCCCCTTTTGTTGAGTAGCCCCTTCTGTTGAGTTGGCCCCATCTGTTGAGTTGGCCCCTTCTATTTCATTGGACCCTTCTCTTTCTGTGGCTCTATTTGACTAATGGTGATCTCCCCAGTCCTAGTTAAAAATGCAACGATTGTGGCATAAAAACTGTGTTAGCACAACAAAAATGAAAAAATCTCTCTGTGTATGTGTCCTTCAGGATTGCGCCATGGGATAGTCATTTGCGAACGTGTCCCCCTTTCTGATCATTACATGATAACACTGCACATGGGCAGGGTGCATAGCATGCCTGTGAGAAACATATGTACTTAGGACCTTTGCATCGTATGCTGCCTTGTAGTGCTACTGATGCTCTCTGTACATTGCTTCTCCTGATGCCTTGCCTGCTCTGTTGCCTCTTCAACCCTTATTTGCCTTCTCTGCATGATATGTCCTAATGCCTGGTAGTCTGTCATTGGAGGCCGGCTACTTGCACTGTCCTGTAGTGACTGCTTCAACACTGCTGCAGGTCTGGATCCTGAGGAAGGTGAACCCAGTGCCTCATGCCCAGCTACTTGACCTTGAAGCCTGGATCCAAGATAATGGTAGTTACACAAATAGACTGGCTCCTGCATTGATACAATGTAATGGATGAGAGGTGGGATCAAACATGTTAGTTGTGTGGTGGCTCATTGGCCCACTATAACAATGGTAAGGGACACCTAGGCTTCGTGGGCACTCAATGGCCTTTGGTAAATGTGATAAAGTAGCGAAAGCAAGCTGTTGCTGCTGCCCCAAGCATATGCCCATGTCATTTTCTAAAAACACATCTGGCTATGGGATGTTCTTCAGTTCCATACACATAAGGGGGTTTGATGCTCTCACAACTGTAGCCTTTAAGAACATGTCCTCTCATCATCTGCTCACATTCCACATATGCGGTGCAGTATGATGCATGCATGTGAGGGATGGTGGTCCTGGGAGGCTGTGAGAGGTGAAAGTAAAAAGGAACATAGATTAGCCCACAAGTGAATACATTTTTTGGATGGCCATTTTTTAATCTATGTTCCCATGTCATACTCCGTCTCTGTGGCAATGCACTTGGCAACAAGTAGAAGTAGAAAGAAACTTTTGCAGGGCATCAGAAAACATGGTGATCTTTAGTGTATATATCATGAGGGTCCCAACTCTTGCCAATGACACATCTGTTGTATGCACTTCTACAAGACTGTCTTGAATGCTCATAGCAAGATGGACAAACATTGTGCTGTAAATTGTAGGTCAAGTGCCCACATGACCATGTGCCCTTTCCATTATGCTTGCTCTACAAATAACCCTTTGAGAAATGTATCTGTACCCAGGGAATGTTAGACAAGTTGGTGTAATGGTTGCATGGCCACATATCACGGTTTCCTGTATACTTGTGTAGGGCATGTGATTGGTACTTGGCACAAGACATTGCCTAGTGATAATTGATGCTTGCTGAGTAAGCAATGGTGTGCTGTGTGTATGTGCAGATTAGAGGTGCCAAATGACTTGTTATGGGTGGCTAGTAGCTTGGAACCTGCTATTTGTACCACTGGACATGTGTATATACATTCTTATTGTGCTATTTTTCTCTTGTCTTTTTCTTTCAGTGTCTAGTCTCGGGAGGATAGCTCAGGGGTAACGTGCTCACCCAGGAAGCCAGACGACGCAGAGCTACACAGGTTCGATACCAGGGTCCGCGCTTAGAAACCTCCGGGTATAAGCGTGTTTTAAATGACCAATCATAATCATAATCCTAATCTCCATCAGCTGAAGTGGGATGCGCACCTGAAGGGGTGCTGCGTGCCGGGGACAAGACTTCCAGATGGCACCGTAGACCCATGGTACTCCGAATGACATCTAGTTCCATGGAGGGGCTGGTGCTTGGGGGTGTGATGTCCTCTGATGTCACTGGTGCTGAGGAAGAGGATCTGGTTGATTTTGTTATGCTGGACACCTGAGCAACAGAGGTGTAGAGAAGTGTTTCCCAGGAGACAGAGGAGCCATAGAGCTGGAAGCCCTTAGTTGTGGAATCAGGCTTGGCTGTGGAGAGGGGGAGGTGGACATTCAGTGTCTGCCATTGGTGTCAGGTGGAGGATCAGAGGGAAATATGCATGCTGCAGACCTGGGCATGAGGCAGGATGATGTGCAGGACACCATGGATGTGTCAGCACATCCTCCTGTCTCAAGCTCAGCACCTGCAGCACTACATACCTTCTTGGATGTCTCCACACAAGAAGTGGCTGGTCCTTTGGCTGAAGAGATGATCTAGGCCACTGTGGTGCCACTGCTGGTAGGTGGATTACATCAGGCCAGCGCTCTCCATGATGGTGTGCTTACCACTCAACAGCAGGCAGCACATCATCACAGAAAGGTAGTCATGCTTGATACATACCTGATAGATGCACTGCGCAGGAATTGTCTCTTCATAAAGGCCATTTCAATGGTCCCCTCCTACAGCTCCACATCTGTGACTCAGACAACCTCAGGTGGGGCCTCCATGCCTGATATCTGCTCTGACTCCTCCATTGCTGTCCTACATTCAGCCTCTTGGTTGTACCTGTGTATCTGGTCGAGGTGGAGGTCCATTATTGTACAGCAGGGTGAGTTACAGTCTTCTGGGCCTACCATCGTGCCCTGTGTATAAAAGGTTGTGGTGGCTGAAAACTCAGTCCAGGACAGTGCAAGCATGGGGTCTTCTATACACAGCTGGTCATCATGCAGAGGTAGAACCCGCAGCAGAGAAGGATTGGCAGGCATTAGGAGTTGTTGCAACAGAGAAGGCAGGACATTGCCATCAAGGCACAGAGGAGGGCACAACAGATGAGGAAAATCAACAGTGCAAGACATGAGGCCAGTCTGAGGTTACAGCTACGTTGGAGGAAATTCTACAGCAGAAGGAGGAGCACCCGGGCAGAAGAATAGGAGGATGCCATTTCCAGGGCAGAGGTTCAGGACAGCATGGCCCGTGCTCAGGCTTCGATCATGGATGAGTTTTACAGCGCTGGCAAAGACATAGAGGTGAGGATTTGGTAGATCCTGGAGACCCACCACATGGAGAGGGAAGCCTGTCTCCAGGAAGGCCAATGTGTAGACACAGTTGGCCTTGGCCCATGTATTGGCAGCACTGGAGGAGGACATTGTCATGTGATAGGTGTATATAGTTGTGTGGTTTTATTTATTATTTGGGATGGGTAGGCTTAGGGTTACTTTTACATTTTTCTTTTGTTTTTGTACATATGTTATTATTTTTCATATCTCATGTGCTTTTAATACATTCCTCACTTCCCTGTGCCAATCAAGTGTTGGCTTATTGTCTGTGTGTAGGAGTGTTTGAGTGTGCATGTCACTTTCTGTTTGGAACATCATCTCCATGTCCCAGGATATGTGGTATGAATGCCACAAGCTTATATTGAACACTGTGTGGGCCAATCTGGTAATGGATATGTTCCCATAGGACACGTGTCCATAATTCATGGCACCCTGTGGGTAAATGTCAGTGTATCATGGCCACTGTATGTAGAAGGTCACTGAGTAATGATAGCAGGTGACATGTTCACAGTTGTCACATTTCTGAGTGTCTGGTGTGAAGGCATCATGAAGTACAAAAAAGACAACAGACTTAAAGTTCCAACAAAAGATATTTATTAGATTAAATGTCAGGATGGTTCAAGGCCTAACTCGCCTTATGCTAAGGTGGGATTTCCCTGTTCTACGAAAATAAGGAAATTCTGAGTCAAAGAGTTCAAATGAAAAGTTTGTCCATGTCCAAAACATTTCCTTGCCCTCACAATTACAATTAACCAAAGTGTACGGATGTCAAAGTCAAAGGAAATAGTATTCAACTCAAAATTCTGAGATTCTTCCAGCTCACAGCTTCCTTTCAGCTCCCCCTCCCCAAGCATAAGAAAGTTCCATGAAAAAGTCTTAAAGTTTACCTTTTTCCAGTTCAAGGTGATATAGTTCAGAACCAATTCCTGGGGTTCCCTTCCCCAAGTTTCAAGTAACACAATCCAAAAGCAAAAGGGGTCTTGAGACTCTGTTCTCAAGCCAACAAGTGTGGTTCCTTTAAGTCTCAGGGTTCCCTTCCCCAAGACTTCAACTCTGCCATTTATACTTGTTACAGTCTTTCCAAAGAAAAGAGCTCTAACAAAACACCTGGTCAACCTGACCTGCTTTCTGGGCCACTTCTCCAGTTTGTATGCAGTGGTTTCTTAGGTTGTTGTTCGGTGTCCGTATATTTCAACATGCAGGTCTCTCTGGTCTAGGCTCAATTGTTAAACCGCAGCACTGCATGTACTCATAAAAGTTCACTGTTTGACTCTTTTCCACCTTTAATACTCTTGGCTTTGATGTTTTAATTAAATCGTTGTGCAACTTGTGTTCAATTCGATTCAGTGTTTAATGTGCACGTTTGTTGTTGAGATTCAAAGTTCTATGCAGTTCGATATTCAATATACACCTTTTGCTTGAAATGTTTGTTTCCCTTTTGTTTGGTATTCAATGAGCATTTAATTGTTCAAAGTTAAGTTTCTTTTTAGTTCGGTATTCAATAAACACATAGGGCCTGATTCATGGAAGTGTTTTATAATGGTGCAATCCCATAGGCAAACGTTCCATGAATCAGGCCCATAGTTGTTTCCATATTATGGACCAGTATTCTCTTGCGGTCCTGTTGGAGCGCCCGGAGCCTCTCTGCCCTTCAGACACTCACCGGTCTTCCGTGCTTTAAAGGCGCATAGCCCAGCTCGCCTGCCTTGTGCCTCTCTCCGCACACCGACAGCTTCAGTGTCTCTGTCGGAACACGGGCAGTGTCCTCTCAACTCCGACTACACGGCAGCTCCTGTTGCTCACTTCTGGGGTAGGAAGGCTCCCAGGCTTGGGGAAATCACACAGTCCACCTACATCGAGTCCCCCAAGTCCACTGAGTTTGCTGCCGGCATCCTGGCTCGAGCGGCTCCAGTCCCAACACGACTGCCCCTTCAAACGTTGCTCACTGTCTTGCGCTCCTGCTCCTTCTCTGTCTGGCTGATCTCCTTTTAGACATGGATATCCAATTAGCCCTGCCTGACTACAATCAATGGGACATGCCTGACCCTAATAACACTTAGTAAGCATCTTCCTTGTCCCAGTAGCAAAGGGGTTAAAATATATCATCTTCACTGCTCTTACTGGTATTTTCTTTGCCCCAGTGCTGTCAAGAGTTTCATGTGGAAAATGAAGGGGAATTGGCTTATAATAGCCCATGAAATTTGGGGGAGGGTTAGGTTGATTGTCAACTGGGAAAGGGGGATATCATCGATGGCCTATCTTACCTTAAATCCATTTTGCCCTCTTTCTGGTACGTCTGGACTGGTGGCACCTCATATCCTTTTCTTGGTCAATGGAACACAGATAACAATATCCCATAACTGCCCTTGGAATAGAGGGTTCTTTGTGGAAGGGAACAGGAGAATACCATGTCTCTAGTGTGTATACCTCACTCCCAATCCCCAAGGACCTTCCACCCAGGTGATCCTCCCTCGCTTCTCTACTCCCAGGGTCAGGATCCAAGAACAATGGCCTTTCCCTGGTCATCTGTGCAGAAGATTCCAAGGGAGTATAAGTGAGAATAGCCTCAGGTATCTCGCACTGGCCAAAACATATCTTGATTTGAATCTTCCAGTATTTGGTAGACATGCAGGCAGCTGCAATTACTGTAAGGAAAGGTTGGGTCGGTGAGGAGGTGATGTGTTCTGTGAGATGCTTTGTCATTTTCTTCTTATTGATTTCATGTGCGTTTGTCTTCTTGGTGGAGCTTGATTCAGGAAGGTACAGTGCACTTACTTAGTCATATGGGGATGTGTACATGGATGGGAGCAATTGCCAAGGGTTCATTGTGCGAGCATGTGGAGATTACAGTGGGAGAGTGCAGCCAAATATGCTGCAAGGATTGTGCATGCAACCAGATGAGGTGGTAGGGGGTGGAAAAGGAACAAAGTCAGGTTTGGTGGATAGTGCAACGTGCTTGGAGGTGGTAATAATAAAATTAAAAAAGTCTTCCAAAAGCGCATGAGTAATTTGTTGCCCATTTCTTGGGGATGACTATTGTGAGCTCATTTCAGAGAGGTACAAGTGTGGTGGTAGGTCAGATGTTGATAGTGAGGGTGTTGTGGAATCTGTGGTGATGGACAGGGAAGGCCTGTGTTCCTTTCCTTCCTTCCTGGCCCGGTCGAGTGGAAGTCTGCACAAGTCATTGGTTCTGCTGGATTGTAGGGCTGAAGCGATGCATATGTTATCAGGAAGGTGGGTTTGGGACATGAGAGGTACAAACTTGTAGATGATGATTGCTATTTTGAAGCTGACCTCTCTTTGATGCGTGTGCCAATGTTATTTGATAATGGTTGTTTAGCTGTGTTAAACTTCGTAGTCCATGTCATGATGATGGTGCAACATTTAGGACTCGTTTCCGTTGTGTAAGAGTGATATACATAAGGGCTTTGAAGGGTCATGGAGGGCATGAATGTGACATTCCACAGGAGGACATCTGGTGAAGTGGTTGTTGTTGATGTCAACTGTGCCCCATCCATCTGTGCCACCATGCCCCTTGATTTTCCTTTTTCACTGTTAGATCACTGGCAATCCCTCTGCCAGCCATCCTAATTGTAACACTGACATACTACAGTATACTTCCTGTGTGCTCCACTTTGGCCCATGAGGTAGCATTTCCAGATGCCTTGCTTGGCACACATCAGGTGTGGTGTATTCTCTTAAATGATTTCAATGCCCCTCTATATCTCCCTATAGCCCACACGCCCCATATGCACTCATTGTTAAAGTTAAATTGGTGGAGGAGTGCAAGCTGATATTAAGCTGCTTGGGTCTTATTGGCAATGCACGTTTTGAATGAGAGGCCATAGTCCGTAGTAAAGCCAAGACTTTTTGCAATGTAGAGGCATGAGTGTGCCGAGCTTCATGTACGGTCACCCAATTCTGACTTGGTCATGCTGGGCAGGGTTTCCTAGGAGAATTAATTTGGTCTTCGTAGGTTGAGGTTCAGGTAGGTGATTCACATCCAGTCTTGGATGAGGTACAGACAATGCTTGAGTCCATGGATATCGTTGACGCAACTGGTCTTTAAGTAAAGTTTTTAGGTTTCGAGTCATCTGTATTTTGTATGTTCATGTCGAGCGGCTCCTAAGGCTCTAAGTAGAAGTGAAAGATGACTGGTGATCAGAGGGTGTGTTGTAGAATTCCAATGGCTACAGGGGAGCACTGAGTTCTTTGTGACACCATCTGGATGAGTTAGTCTCTATGGGAGAGATATGAGGCAACCCACTGCATGACTGTTCTGTCAGCTATATCACTATGATATGATATAATATAATATAATATAATATAATATAATATAATATAATATAATAACAAATAATATAAAATAATGTAATCTATGGGATAAAGTACCCCATATAATATTTTATAAGGATATTGCAATACACCTTGGAGTTCTGTGACGAAATATAGAAATGAGCTTGAAGGCTGATTCCATTTACAGGGGCACGTAACTCTGAGTGACTTACAATATCCTTTTTACGTATGCACCTGCTCCCAATTGGCAGATGGGGAGCTGGTGCAAGTGGATCTAGGTCACCTGGCCTAAGCCCCGCCCACCTGGTTCCTTCCAGGTTGCTGCTCTTTTTCCTCACTTAGCAAACCTGGCCGACCTGGTGCCTTCCTATTTGCTGCTCTTTTTCCCCACTTAGCAAGCACCGCCCACCTGGTGCCTTCCTGGTTGCCGCTCTTTCTTTTTCCCTACTTACGGAACCCTCCAGCCTCTTTTCCTTTGCAGATGGGGAGCAGGTGCAAATGGATCTAGGTCACTTGGCTTAAGCCCTGCCCACCTGGTGCCTTCTAGGTTGCCGCTTTTTCCCCCACTTAGCAAGCCCCGACTACCTGGTACCTTCCTGGTTGCCGCTGTTTTTCCCTACATAAGGAACCCTCCAGCCTCTTTTCCTTTGCAGATGGCGAGCAGGTGCAAATGGATCTAGATCACTTGGCCTAAGCCCTGCCCACCTAGTGCCTTCCAGTTTGCCGCTTTTTTTCCCCACTTAGCAAGCCTCGCCGACCTGGTGCCTTCCTGGTTGCTGCTCTTTTTCCCTACTTAAGGAGCCCTCCAGCCTCTTTTCTTTTGCAGATGGGGAGCAGGTGCAAGTGGATCTAGGTCACCTGGCATAAGCACCACCCACCTTCTTAGCCCTGCCTCTTCCTTCCTGCTCCTAATGCTTAGTTCAAGGGCACCTCTCACCCGGGCATCCCAAGCGGAGGGCAGATGAAGAAAAGGACAATTCCCGTTTGGACCAGGAGGACCCAGGGCCAGATCCCCTGTTCAGACAGCAGGTAAGCATGCACCAACATGTGTTTATTCCCTCTGTCCCCACAGGCCCTCCCCATCCCGTCTTTTCCCCTGTGATGTTCCCTTGTGCCCCCCTCCCTTTTCAGACACAGGTGTTGCCTGTTTTCCTTGATTCTTCTACCCTGCTCCTCTCCCCCCTCCAGCCTACTTCTGCAAGAGTCTGTCCTGATACATTCTGGTTTCACCATCACCGTCTTGTGGCCAATGCTGGATTTGACTTTTATCGACTTCATTGATTCACGGTGCATCACCCTTCCTCAACTCTCATGCTGGACTTCCTTTGTATCTTGTACTCATGGTGCCCCTGAATCATGCTGTTCCCATCTTAATATTGTATCCTGGCTTGCAACATTATGTGTTACTACTGACTTCTGCAATTGTATTTGCTCTCCCCTCTTGCTTCTCCACTCTTTTTGACTACTCACTCTCTGTGCTCTCCTCCTCTCCCTTTCTCCCTTTTCCTATCTCCTCCCCTCCCTTTCTTCTATGCACTTACCCCATCAGAATTGTCACTGGACCTATTATGATAGCAACCTCGTCTGTCTCCCCGCTCTTCCCTTACTTATTTCCCCCCCTCCAGCAGTATCCAAAATGTCATCAGGCCTTTTACGATAGTCGCTCTGTGTACTGAGGGGGGGCAAATAGACACTCACCAGAGTTCACCCAGCATACCACTGCAATATGTAAATGAGTTTTCCATGTCACGGAAATCCATATACTGGTTAATGGAAACACACCCGAACCATGGAGTGGCACACCATGCAATGGTGACATGTGAATGTGAGTATCGGCACCGGCGAGAAAGTAGCAAGTGCTCACATGTGCACAATGCCTATTTATCCCGCTCTGCGCAGCAGTGTCTTCACTCCTGTGCGCTGCGGGTGCATGATGCTGATTTTGACAGCACCTAACAAAACATGAGGCACCTAATATGTACACCAACAGCATCAAGCAAATTGTAAGGAAGGTATCATGAATGCAGACATTGAGCATGCCAAACCGACTCAGTAGGAATGAGTGAGCCAAGTGTGTAATATTGAAGAGTACATCCAAGACTATTTAGCAAGTTGCATTCTGAAAGCTGTGTCATGTATTATGTTGTGTGCTAACAAAATACTTGAGACTGTGTACATGCTATCATCGCCAACACCAAAATCCCACCATAAACATCAGCTCACCTTTCTGTCACTCCCATGCATGGGATGCTGGATACCCCCTCACGCCATGGGTCATGACACCCATCAGACGACCATGGAACAGGCCTGAGGAGGCCTACAACTGGGCACACATGCGTACACAGGGCATCATAGAGTGAGCTTTTGGACTGCTGAAGGCCAGGTTCCACTGCCTCAGCAGATCCGGCGGAGCACTGATATATAGCCCCGTAAAGGTTGGCAAACTTTTTCTGGCATGTTCCATGCTGCACAAAATGTGTATACGCCGGAACATTGCACTGCCGGACGTGTACCCAGCAGATGAGGAGGAAGAGGATGACGACGATAATGATGGGATGGGTGTGCAACCATGACGGTGTGCAATGGATGGACAACATGCACAGGAAGCCATTATTCACAATATTTTCTGAACAATCATCACAAGCACATTGAGCACATTTACCCACATGTAATTTTGAACACTGGCATTCAATCATGCATTCACACACAGAAGAAGATTGTCCACTCATTATTCTGATTAACAACCCAGTGTATTATGATGAAAAAATTAACTGGTGCTACAACAACACACGCCCAAACGTACCCACCCACATCCCAGGCCTCAACTACCTATCCCAACTATGGACCCCCTTTCACCTCCCAAATGTCCCCACCCACCTCTCAGGCCCCAACTACCTATCCCAACTATGTCCCCCTCCCAAATGTACCCACTCACTTCCCAGGCCCCAACTACCTATTCCATCTATGGACCCCCCCACTGCCTTCCAAACATACCCACCAACCTCCCACGCCCCAACTACCTATTCCAACTATGGACCCCCCTCCATCTGCCAGGCATACCCACCCACTTCCCAGGCCCCAGACCCAATATGCCAACATGTGAAACTATTGTCAGTCCAACAGCACTGCTTCTTGCCATGGTTGGCCGCATATATGTCCCCCTGAGATGCTCCAGACAGTCGCGTGGACCTCCTCCTGGGGCTCCCTGCCTGTGAGCTAGTTGGTGTGGTGCTGGTGGAGGGCATTGTGGGGTTATGTAGTGGTAGACACGTCATGATGGCCTGTAGGGGCAGCAACATTTTTTTCACTATGGTTGACTGTACACTGTTTCCCTCATGGACCCTCCATGACATCTGCATATTGGATGTAGCACAATGCCCAATGGCACGTGCAACCCGGTGCCCAATGCTCTGGTTGCTCTCACGTTGCAGCCCAGGCTCCTCGAGATACTGCTTAACCAGTGTGGCCAGCATGTCCTGTAATTCCGCAATCCGTTGGAGACGGCTGCCGATCTCCTGCAAAGATGGGGTTGGGGAGCGCATGGGACTCCTGGGGCTCATGGGGCTGAATGTTCCGGGTTGTTTGGGTTCTCCTCACTGCCGATTCCGGCTGCCACAATGGGCAGTTCCTCTGGCCTGCTGTCCGTGCTCTGGGACTCGGCTTGGTGGGGTGGTGGTGGTGCATGTCCCTGTGGGATTGCAGTGGCAGCAGGGGTGTCAGACTGGGATGCCTGCTGTGTCCCAGGGGCAGCAGGGTTGTTGGTCTCCTGGGCGTGGTGTACCTGGGCCTGCGTGACTTCCTGGATGGCTGAGGTGTCTGCAGCAGAGGTTGACTGATGTTGTGCTGGCCGACGTGCATGCCGCGTCTCTCTCAACGTCCTTGACTGTCTGCCATCAGTCTCAGGTGATGTTTCTGTGGGTGAATGAAAGTCATGCTGTTAGTGGACTGACAGGATGTGTATAGTACAATTACATGTAACACAGTCATCGAGCAACATCACATTGTGGTTACACGCATTGATGTGTGCTGCATTGTTATGTTGGTGTGCATGGGTTATACTTGGTTGCAGGCCATCTCACTGGCTTTGCACTGTATTCTGGGGGGCATAGAAGTACTGTGTGTGCTCAGGGTGATGTGGACTGTGATATGTGTATTTTGATGCATTGATGGGTGGGGGGGCAGGATTAGCTTTATTCAGCATATTTGTGCACTTTCTGTACTCACCAGCCTCACCAGATGTCCCAGCTCCTGCCTCTGCTGCATCGACTCCCTCGATGCCCTCAAGGTGCAGCTCACTGCTGCACTTTTCCTCCCAGGGGAGCAGCTTTAGGGGTGAGTATGATCCACCACCTGCTGCACTGCATTGTCGTCTGTGGGCTGACAGAAGGTTGCACACCCTTATGCAGAGGTCATACCATATCTTATGGCAGTCCTTGATGCTATGGGCTGTGACACCCACAGATGTCACCTTCTGGGCAGCCTCAGCCCATATGGCCTTGCGCCTCAGCTGCGTGCTGCGCCGCTGGTCAGCTGTGAATAGCTCCCCTGCATTTTCCACAATGTGGTCAACCAGCAGGGTCAGTTCTGCTTCAATGAAGCAGAGCTTGCGCACGCGGTTTTGTGGGTTTCTTGATGCCATGTCCCTCTGTATATTTGACCACTCACTGTTGCTGTATGCCTACTGGTACAGGAGGATTGCAGTGGAATGTGATTTTTGTAATGGCCCCCGCTCTCTTTCCGGTTCTGGCGATCACAGTATTTCCAGGTTCCGGTGTTTCCGGTGTTTCCGGCTCTGCGTACGTGGTGACGCTATGGCTGGCATGCACGTGGTGGAGGCAGATGCACCGCCAACATTTGTGGCAGTAAATCCGTCTCTGCAGGTGTTTCCGTGATGGTGGTGGCACCAGTTCCGCCCATTAGTGATGCGCACGGCCACCAAGCCGTAATCCTACCTTGTTTCTGCCACTACGCAGTGGCGGAAATGGTATGACCGCCATCACGGTAACACAGGATTTTTACCGCCGGACCCGTAATGAGGGCCCATATCTCTTAAAAAGTATTTTGTTTTGTGCTTTAAAATAGGTAATTACGTGCAGATACCTGCTCTTATGTGTTAAACTCCAACAATGCACCTTATTACCATAAACAGTTAAACACTTTCTTATCTTTTAATGAATGTAAAGTGTGACATAAAGCAATTTTACAAGAAAGGAATTTGTAAAGCTTGTCTTTAATTAATTTAATTAAGTGCTGCTGAGGCAGCTAGAATTACGCTCTGTCCTGGCTCAAGCAGAAGGCATTGTGATGTCACAATTTAAGCATAATAACTGATTGCAGAGCAGCAGTGATGCCATTTTCTTACTACATTTCAGTAGTGATATCACAATATGGCAATAATCAACCATTGCAGCGGAACCAAGTTAATATGTGAGGGCCTTTAGCGAGAGTCCACAGTGCCCTTGTCACCTGTGCAAGCCCATGGAAGAGGGTGATTATTGCTATTATTTGAGTTTTGAGGAACTTTTTTGTAGAGATATCCTATACCCGTACCTTCGCGACCTGTTATTATTTTCTCCTTGTGATTATCTTTTTTCCTTGTGTATTATATTTTCTTTTTCTGTTATTTAATTGTTTGTCGCATAAGTGTTTGCTGCCACAGAGACAATGAGTTCCTCTACTCCGTCTGTAAACTGTGAGAGAAATACACCTGTGCCTGCACTCCTTTGCGCTAGGATAGATGAATAAAAAATTCCAAACAGCCGTTGTTTTTTGAAGTGAATAATTTTTTGTTGTTTATTTGTTTGATTTTTAAAAGTTCATTTTTAGCCCCTCTTGGATGACACGTGTTTCGGTGTACATACTGTGCCTTTCTCAAATCCGGGCATTTTTATAAGATTGCGGTTCACCCACTGGTAAGTAGTTTTCTTGTCTTATCGTGTAGTTTTTAATTTCCTGGGTTCAATCCCATCTACAAATTATGTTGCTCTCGCTTCAAGTGTCGGGATTATTTCTATTAGCTAGTTGCCAATTCGGGGAGCAAAGAACAATGTATTTTCTGTCAATGAACAGGATGCTGCTGCAATTGAAAGAACATACTTTCAGGAGGACAGGGCTTCATACAGCCAGTTGGGAGATGGAGCGGCAGCAGCAGCGGTGGTCGCAGCAGCCACTGCCACTGAAGAGAAAAGGTAAGTGGGGTTGGGAGGGAAATGTAATAAGAAGGGAACGGAGGGTGGGGGGAGATGGCGGGTGGGCGAAGCAGCAGGCAGGTTGCTTGGAATGCGGGCTTCACAGATCATGAGATTCAGCCCGCGATCCAAGCAACCTGATTGGTGCTCCCATGCCCCGGGTGCTAATAGCCTGAAATAAACATATTATTTACATCCTTTTATAGTGGTATTGCAGGCTGCCATACAATATAATATACTAAAATATAATTAAAAAGTAATATAATGTAATATGTTGCCGCACTTGATGCTTCCCAACATGGGGTACATTTTCAAGGTGAGCAGCTTTCTGCCTTTGAATAAGCTTCATGCTCTCTTTTCAGATATAGCAAATGGACCTATGGGTTGAATGCATGCTTGTCGGCCTGTGGCGCTCTTCGTCCTTAGTAATGGTGCCTATGTATGCATGTTTAATTATATTTGACAAGGTTTTAGTGATTTGCATTGTTCTTGTGTAACTCAATGAAAAAGACTCATTTATAAAAACTTTAAGTGAGGTATTTGCTGGGTCTACTACCAATTTCTTGAACCTCCCTTATGGAGAATAAGGCTAGACTGTCAGTAACATGGCACTTATGTTCATATACCTTATTAACAGATTGGTTTACTTGAGTGTTAGATACAGTTAGAAACATATTGATCAAGTAAAGTGTATCTGGAGACGAGGATATGAGCATAGTGTGCCTACCTGGCACCAATGTGTAGCGGTAGAGTAAACAAGGGTATTGTTAAGAATGCCTGTGTTGTCTGTGAGAAGATTTGTCAAGAGGTATTATGATACCTAGTGCAGCTACGCTAGCGTGCAGTGTTGAGATGTTTTATGTGAGTCAGATAATTCACAATGCTCTAGAGATGGAGTAGCAGCTTTCTTCAGCTAGTTTTTATACATTTAATTTAAGTGAGTTTCATTTCAACTTTTCACACTTTAAAAATGTATCCTATAACAATAGACGTATTCTACTTTTTTGTATAATTTATAAACATATAATCCAAAATTCCAATTGTATATACAAACAGACACACACCATCACTTTCCTAAACTTAGTCTGCATACAATATTAAACCACACATTTATCACTGCTAAAGAACTTGAGAGCTGTGATCCTGTCAAACAAAGCAGATAAAATTGCCTAGTTTTTAATGTATCCATTTTGTGGACAAAGATGCCTAAATATCAACTTCTGAGCATTTAGTTAGCACATGTCGAATCATCTCCAAAGATGATCATTTGCACAGGCGATGGGACCTAGCTTTCGGATGGGCAACATATATACTACTGTACCTGTTAATTTACTTAATTTTTAAATGTAGCACAGTCCTCTTTAGCCTCAGTGAGAAGATAAGGCACTGCATAAGCCTAAAACAATATAAAAAGAACAGTGAGCTGCAAAACACTAAGGCACGGGAAAATAATAGAAGGGGACTTAAAGGGAAAAGGATCAAAATACAACCTCAATAAAATATAAATGGGCAGTAAAGAAGGAAATGCATAGAATAACAGGTGACAGAAACAGGTGGGTAAGAGGATGGACGGGTACAATTAGATATTGCGGTAGCAGGGGAATGTCAAGGGTCACACACAGCTTTCAAAGCATTCTGAAATGGGAGATAGTCTGAAATTAGCTGAATGTGGACCAGAATGGAAATCTACAATCAGGGGCAGCCAGTGAAAACAGCTGGTTGGAAATATTTCCGCAGTGGAATGTTGGGATTTTCAACCACCAGATTTGGAGCTACTGGCGAACTTTAGTTTGACAGACAGGAAGGTGGGATCCTCTAGAACATGCACATTTAAGCTTGAAGTGAACATTATAGTGTGGTGTCAAAGAAGCGAGGATTGCGGGGTGAGATCAAAGATTTGGGTCAGGCATATGTGGCAGAGAAAGAAGGGTGCAGGGTGTTCACGGATGGTTCAAAGGATCCGGTATCTGGAAGAGTGGGAATGGCGTACTATTTGGAAAGCACTGGGGAGTATAAAGTGGGGCGTCTGACGGATGATGTGTCAATTTGTACGGCTGAATTGGTGGCGATTGCAATGGCGATTGAAAGGGTATGCGAGTTGAGGTTTGAGAAAGTAGTGGTATTTTCAGATTCATTGAGTGGGTTGCAGGCGATTGTGGCAGGGGATGGAGATAGGAAGGATGTGATTTTGGATATCAGGAGAAAGATTGATCAATGTGTGCGTGGGGGGATGGATCTGGAGTTGGCGTGGGTCCCCAGTCATAGCGGCATTCTGGGAAATGAGTTAGTGGATCTGGCGGCGGGTGAGGGTATGAGAAGGGAAGCGGTTGATGTAAGGTTGCCTTTGAGTGTGGATGAGACAAAGGTAGTGATGGTGAGGCGGGTCATGGATGAGTGGCAGGAGAAGTGGGTGAGTGGGGTAAAAGGTAGGTGGATGTTTGGTATTCGTGAGAAAGTGTCAGTAAAGGTAGATCCGGGAAGTCTAGAATGGAGGAGGGGGGAGGAGGTAATGCTGAATCGATTGAGAATAGGACATGTGGGGCTGAATGAATATCTGTTTAGAGTTGGGAAACGAGAGTCGAGGGAATGTGCGGTGTGTGGAGAGCCTGAGACTGTGGAACATTTTCTGTTTAGGTGTGAGAGACACGCTGTAGAGAGAGAATTGATGAGTGTTCGATTGTCTGCGCAAGGTGTGGCTGAGTTGAGTGGGAAGGCTTTGTTGGGAGGTGACGGGGTGAGTGGCAGGAGGAGGAGTAGTGTGTTGTTGGATTTTGTGAGGCAGACAGGACGGTGGGAGGAATTGTGAGTTTTACGTAGGTTGAATGCTGAATAGTGGATAGGTGCACATCATCCAATTGGATGGGGAAGCGCCTGCGTGGGTCCGCCCACGCGTTCGTTAATTAAGAAGAAGAAGAACATTATAGCGAAATAGGAGCCAGGGAAATTGAAAACATAATGGGAGAGATATGCTTAAAGGTCAGAGGCGCAGACATAAGACAAGCAACAGAATCAAAAATGATTTTAAGAGAAGTATGAAGACCCTTGGAGAACATCATTCACACTGTCCAGCCTGAAATCTAGCAGTTCTTAGGTGGAGCTATGGAAGTGGGTGGGTAATGAATATAGATTTATCTTCTTCAATAAGGTAAGATAATGCTGGTAGGATATAGTGATGAGGGCAATGCGCCTCTGAAATGTACGGCATTGTATGATAGCGAATGCAAGAGATTTACCTATGGAGACCAGTGCAGGAGACTGGGTTAAAACACTGGGTGTAATCCTGGACCAGGAGCTTAGTATGAAGACGCATGTGAGCAGTCTTGTCTCATCGTCTTCATATTATCTTAAACTACTAGCACAGCCGATACTGCTTTGTGAGCCATGATAAAAGGGCCACTATTGCTGAGGCTATAATGGGAGCCAAACTAGATTATTGCTCAAGTCTCTTGCATGGCAGTGGTAAAGGAGAAATTGCTCGAATGAAGACAGTGCGAAATAATACGGTGCGGACAGTTGAGGTCCTTCACAAGAGGGATCACATTTCTGAGGCGAGGAAAGCCTTGCACTGGCTTCTGGTAGCCTCTCGAATTACCTTTTGCCTACTCTCTATTACATATGGGTGTTTCTATGGCACAACTCAGTGTATCTATCTGACAGACTTTGCTGGCAACTTCCTGTAAGGGCACTTAGATCTAATAACTCCTCTCTTTTGTCTGTGCCCAGAGTTAGATGTACTGTGGTGTCAGAGGTCCTTTCCTTATGCTGCGCCAAAATGTTGGAATGCACTCCCACCTGATCTGAGAGCATGTCGTTCTTTTGATTGCTTTAAGGGTGGTCTATAAACTGCTCTGTTTTGCTGACTTTCCCTAGCTTCTTTTGCTTTTCTGACTCCATGACTAGATGTGTATTTGTTGTTTTGTTCCTGTTTTAGCACTCCTATGCCTGTCCTTAGCGTTATTTAAAAAAGAAATAAATAGGGGGAGGGCAAATGGGGAAAGCTAGTGTTGTACGGGAGGATCAGAAGAAAAGAAATTCAGGAGAATAATGTTGGTACTAGATAGATTGATTTGTAAAGAAAAGTGAGACATACAGATATTAATGTTGCTGTGATAGGTCCTTAGGTGATGGATGTACACAAGGGATGACAACAAAAGATAAAGATGGGTGTCAGACACGTACAAGAGTATGGTGATGCCAGAGCCCAATACCCCATCTCCCAGCTGTTTCAGCTGGATGTTAAATACCATGTGTTAATGGATCAATTCCTTCGAAGGGGGTCAAACCAGAAGTGACACATCCCAATTAATCGAGTACAGTCAACTAGGAAAAATCAAAACCACACCAGCCCGTAACCCTCTCAAAATTAGCGTGAAGAAAGAATGAAAAGCAGTGTCAATTGGTTCTCCATTTCAAATGTTGCTTGGATATACAGGATCATGAGCAAGCAGGCAATCCATGCCATCGAGAATGTGCATGGCATCATCAACCTCCTGTAGGGTAGCCATCTCAGTGCTACATATTTGGTCAGACCCAGATTTGATAAGAGAGAAGCTACAAGATAGAGGAAACGATCTTGCCCACGAAAGATAGTCCAATAATACGCAATAGCTAGAAAGGGCTCCATAGTCCAGCGCTGTTTATTTAGTAAATGTGTAACCTGGCCAGATTTTAAACAGTCAGGCAAATTCCCTTGCCACATAAACATCGATCAGAGTGAGTGAGAAATCAGAAGTGGCTTCAGTAGTAGCCCTGGACCAGGAAACCTAGATGGGGTCATCCAAATAGTTAGGGTGTTGCCTCGAACCCAGAATGTTCATGATATCGGGAGAGGAGATTGGGTCAAATTATGACCAGGAGGGAATAGCCTGGTGGGAACCTAAACAGACATTTCAGGAGTGAGAGGCTAGGTTGTCAATGATATTAGAGTAGATGGATATTGTTCCCCCTTACCCAGATGTTAGTGGTTAAACATGGCAGGAGATAGAACATGGTGAACAATAGGAACTGTGGGAAGAGGATTCGAATGGACCTTTTGGCTTAACCACTTTCAACATATCTGTGTCTGTTTTTTATCAGAGGTAATGTTTGACTCAAGAAAGGGAACCTTTATATATATAATAATTTCTTTAGTAGATGCCCTTGGGCGTTAGGTGTATGAAAGGTCAGATAATGTCCTGTGCAGCTCCAGGAGTAACTGTAATCACTGCAGCATCTTTTATTTTGGTACTGTGGGATGTATTGACCATCTCCGCTATCTTATGCGGCATCACTCTGATAGTTATGGTGCAAGAAACAGCAACAATGGTGGCAAAAGCCTTGTGTGCGCAAAAACCTCCAAACCGTGTGTTTAAAGGCACAAAAAGATGGATGCACAACCTGCTACCCATGGTGCATGCATGGAGGGGTAGAGCACACATTGCAGAAAATGTGCCAGTGGGCTGCAGGACCAGCAAACAGAGTGCAGAGAGAGAAGCAGCGTTTTGCAAATGAAACTCCAAAATGTGCCTATAAATGACATTTGCTTTGTTGCTAAAAACTCCAAAATGCCTATACACAACACTTCTCAACATTCAAAATCTTGTTTGGCGCTAAAATGCATGTAATCTAATGAAGCATGGCAAATATACAAAGTCCTAGAGTGTAAATGTTACGCTCACCTGGTTCCCACGGGGGCGTCGACCGGAACTGGGCCGCTGTTGTTTCCACCAGCGTGACGTGTAGCGCCGAGATGACTGACTGGACTGGCCCGCTCAGCCTTGTTCGTCTGGCTCGCAGGAATATTCTTCTGCAAAGGAGAAGAGGAATTAACCACCCGTGGAATTGAGTGTCAACCCACCTTCCCCACTCCCGTTGTCTTCCCACAGATCACTCTTGATGTCCCCTCCTTAGTCTCACCTGATGGTTTGGAAGGATGAGCTCTCCATCCTGCGTCGACCGCAGGGGCGCGTTGATGACCAGTTACTTCACTGGCATAGAGGAATTGGTGAGTTCCAGTATTGACTCTAAAGTCCAATTGTTCCAAAGAGTTCAAATGTCTGATCTTCACTCTGTCCGATTCCTTGCAGGTTGCCGATTAATCCACTCAAAGATTTCCAAATGGCAATTGGTAAAATTCAGGTAAGTCTATTGTGGTTTTCCCCTTAGGGGCCGGGGTACGGCGATGAAGCAGAGTTGACTGCGCCGACCCGAGATGAAGTGAGTACCACCCGTGGTAAATCAGGTAAGTCCTTGGGGGTAGCTTGTATAGCCTTAGAGAGTCCCCTTGCTCACCTTGCTGTCTTTGTCTCCTTAGGTGTCGGAGGGCGGCCGCGAGATGGAGAGAGCGTGATGGAATGCTGAAGTACCGCCAAGCAGGTGAGTTCAGCGCGGCGCCGTAGGAATGCAAAGCAATGCTTCAAAGACTTCTGTCTTTCAGCTCCGTGGCGAGATGGATCAGGATTCAGGTAAGGATTAAAGTTAAAACTCCTGTTCTAACCTTTATCCTTCTTTTCTTCTTGTTTCAGGAGTCCCAGGACTGAAGCGGGCGTGGCTGAAGACTGGAGCTGCTGAAAACACAGTGAGCGTTACGCTGCAGCAAGCAGAATAACGTGAAGCACGTGTGGCTGTCCGGGCGTGGTTTAAATAGCCTTGGAAGAAGTTCCAGGTAAGTATTCTTCCACAGCCCCACCCAAGTAACAAAATAGTCCTTTCAGTAAAATAGTCCCTCCTAAGCCTCATTTGGCTTGAGTCTTCATGCAGCATGGTCTGTCTCAGGTGAGTATGCAGCATGGTCTGCTTCAGGTAAATTATCAATAATGAGCCTGGCGCCCATGGCGCCATGACTGACTTTATCTTTATGAGCCTGGCGCCATAGGCGCCAGGACTGCACCCAAACAGCCCCTAACTGGGGCTTTTGGGCATGCTCCAAGTGGCATGATGCCAGTTTCCGGGGCTGCTGGGCCTGGTCTGGTCTTCCGGGGGCAGGCATCATGACAGCACTCCCCCTCAAGGCCCCTCCTAAAGTCGTTCTCCCCCTTGGCCGTGGTTTTTCTGGAAATTCCTGATGGAACCTCTTCACTAAACGAGGTGCATGCACGTGGTCACTAGGTTCCCAATAACCTTACCAGTCAATTAGGTAAAAGAGTTTTGATCTCACTCTTTTTGAGTCCAAAATATTCTTGAATTCGAACTCGGGCTCTCCGTCTATGAGGATAGGTTCAGGTGGAGTCGTTTGCCTAGTTCCTGGTTGCACTGGCTTCAAAAGAGACACGTGGAAGACGGGATGGATTCGCATATGAGCAGGTAGGTCCAACTTGACGGCCACTGGGTTAATAATTGCCTTGACAGAAAAAGGTCCCAAATACTTGGGGTTAAAGGTCTGAGTCCCCTTGAGTGGTAAGTGCTTAGTGGCTAACCATACTTGGTCCCCTATTTGGTATTGAGGAGCTTCACTTCTGTGCTGATCCGCATCCTTTTTGTATTTTTCCTTAGCCTTTTGCAAATGGATGGTTGCTTCTTTAAAGGCTTGTGTAATAACAGCGTGGAGATGGTCCACTGCGGGCATCTCTAAATGCTGGGGTGAGTCCAAATCCGAGGTTCGAGGATGGTGCCCATAAATGGTAAAAAAGGACTTTGTCCAGTTCCTGAGTGTACGGAATTATTGTACGCATACTCTGCGATCCACAGAATGTCTTTCCGATTCCCCTCAGACTGATGTAGCATACAACGGAGGTACTGTTCAAGAGTCTGGTTGGTCCTCTCCGTTTGACCGTCGGTCTGAGGGTGGTGACTGGTCGAAAGCCTAACATCAATTTGTGCCAGTTGGCAGCATTTCCTCCAAAAATGTGAAATGAATTGACTGCCCCGATCTGAAATTAACACTGAAGGAAAGCCATGCAGGCGGACAACTTTTTCAAGGAATTCCTTGGCCAGGATTGAAGCTGAAGGTATCCCTTTTAAAGGAATGAAGTGGGCCATTTTAGAAAAAAGATCTACAATAACTAGAATGGTATTTTAACCTTGGTACAGGGGTAAATCCATGATAAAGTCTAATGACAAGGTATGCCAAGGGGTAGGTGGTATGTCTAATGGTTGCAATAATCCAGCAGGTTTTTTCTTTTGCCCTTTATTTTGTGCGCAAATGCCACAAGACATGACAAATGACTTGACATCCTTTCGCCAGGTGAGCCACCAAAATTGCTTCCTAATTTTAGCTTCGGTTTTTGCAATACCCGGATGCCCTTCTATTAAGGTGTCATGGTAATGGGAAATGACAAGTTCCTGTAGTTCTTTTTGCGGTAAAAATAGCCGGCCTTGGTAATAAGGTAAATCATCAATGACAGAGTACTCTGGACCTTTCTTTGCCCAGTCCTGTAGGGCAACGGAATCAAAGAGTTGGAGGATCTTGTTTTGAATGTCCTCCAGTGTCTGTATGGATGTCAGGCCAAGGATTCTCTGTTCCGGAATTATAGGTACGGGTTCTAAAGTTATTTCTGCTTCTCCCATTCCAATCCGGGACAAGGCGTCTGCTTTACCATTCTTACAACCTGGTCGATAGGTTATTACAAAATCAAACTCGGCGAAGAACAATGCCCAACGGAGTTGGCGCGAAGATTGCGCTTTGGCTGTCTTTAGGTATTGTAAGTTGCGGTGATCGGTGATGACCGTGATGGTATGTCTGGCACCCAGTAGATAGTGCCGCCAAGCCTTGAAGGCAGACTTGATGGCCAGCAGCTCCTTGTCGGTTATGGCATAGTTTAATTCGGGGGCTGAACATTTTCTTGACCAAAACGCCACTGGGTGAAGCTGGTTAGTTTCGGGATCCTTTTGGGAAAGGACTGCTCCCATGGCTGAACTGGATGCATCTGTTTCCACTATGTAGGGAAGCTCGGGGCGCGGGTGTCTTAATATGGGAGCAGATGTAATTTAGCTTTTAACTCTTGGGAGGCGTTCTCGGCTTCCTCTGTCCACACAAAGCGTTTGTTTTTTCGCAATAGCGTTGGAATGGGATGTACAATGTGTGAGAAGTCCGGGATAAACCTGCGGTAGAAATTGGCAAAGCCAAGCATGCTTTGAACTCCTTTGATTGAACTTGGCGAAGGCCAATTAAGAATGGCATCCACTTTTCGTGTATCCATCCAGATTCCTCTCGGGGTCAGAATAAATCCAAGGAATTCCACTTCCGTAGTGTGGAAGATGCACTTTTCCAGTTTAGCATATAATTTATGCTGGCGTAACTTCTCTAGGACTGCTCGGACGTGTTTTACATGCTCAGATTCTGATAAAGAGTATACTAAGATGTCGTCGATGTAAACGACCACACAAACGTCGATAAGCTCTCGGAGGACATCGTTCATGAAGAACTGGAAGGCTGCTGGTGCATTGCATAGTCCGAAGGGCATCACCTGGTACTCAAATAGTCCGTACTTGGTGCGAAAATCAGTCTTCCATTCGTCACCCTCTTTGACACGTACCAGATGATATGCCCCTCGAAGGTCTAGTTTCGTGTATATACAAGCGTCCTTCACCTGGTCTAGTAGTTCTGGGATCAAAGGCAGTGGGTATCGATTCTTGATGGTTATCTGATTCAGTGCGCGGTAGTCTATACATGTTCTAAGGTCGTCTTCCTTTTTCGGTACGAAGAACAAAGCTGAAGATGCAGGGGACTTGGACGGGCGAATGAAGCCATTAGCAAGGTACTGGTCTAAGTACTGGCGCAAATAGAGATTTTCGGGTTCCGTAAGGGCATAGATTCTGCTGCAAGGTGGTTGTGCTGCAGGTACAAGATCTATTTGACAATCATACGATCTGTGAGGTGGTAAGGTGTTTGCCTGTTCCTTTTGGAAGACATCCTGAAAGTCTTGGTATTCAACAGGTAATTGTATGGCTACTGGAATTACTGGGGCCAGGACTGAGTTTTGAGTTTTCCTTGGGTAGCAGGTGTGAGCACATTCTGGGAAGGTTAGTCTCTTCTCTCGCCAATCAATACAGGGATTATGTTTTTCCAACCAAGGTATCCCCAGTATCAGCTGAAACTGTGGGGCCTTGATTAAGTCAAACACCATAGCCTCTCGATGCCCATCTTGACTCAGCAATGTCATCTCTGCAGTGGAATGAGTTACGGGTCCAGAGGCAATTTCCGTTCCATCTACAGTGGTAACAACATCGGCCGTGGTCTTGCGGGTGAGAGATAGATTCATCCTGGTAGCCAATTCCCAGTCCAAATAATTTCCTATGGCTCCACTGTCTACGTACACCTTTACCGCGTGCATGCGTGATGGCTGCTCTGGATGTACAAGGACCATGGGTATGGTGAAATGCGAGGTCAGAGTGTACTTCTTTAAGCTCGGCAAGCGGACCTCTACGCTTGCCGGGCGTGGTCGTTTCCCGAGTCAGATTTCACATGGTTTTCGTCTGATGCTCCTATAACTTTCTTGGGTGGTTTTACAGGGCAGTTCCAAAGAAAATGACCAGTAGTTCCGCAATATAAACATAATTGCAGTTGCCGTCTTCTATCTCTTTCCTTCTGGGTTAAGGGTCCTTTAACCCCCCCGATTTGCATAGGTTCTGAGACATGTACTCCCTTGGAGCTTACGTGGGTTTTAACCAACACCCTGTTCTCAAACTTGGTTCGGTCAGCCTTCCTGGTTTGAAGTCTGTGATCGAGCTGGACCACTAGATCTATATATTCAGCACAGTCTTGAGGCGGGTTCACGATTTGGTCCAAAACATCTTTGAGTTCTCCCCGAAGTCCTCGATGGAATAATGTGATTCGCTTGGCTTCAGGCCATTCGGGTTCCACTACTAATCTATTGAAAGTTGCAATGTAAGATAAAAGATCCTGGTTACCTTGCCATAGGGATAAAAGTTTGTTGTCCAAAGCCTGTCCTCGGGAGTGTCGGGCGAATAGTCTTTCCATGCTTGTTCGAAAACCCTGGAAATCTCGAAGAATCGGGTCATCCTAGTTAACTAGTGGAATGGACCAATCTGCCACACTGCCGCTGAGATATGACAGTACAAAGGCTACCTTGGCCTGATCGTTTGGGAAAAGTTCCAGGTCTACATAAAAAGTGCAAGCGGCATTGATTCATGAATGTTGCAAACCCTTTTGGGTCTCCGGCAAAGCGTTCAGGCGGAGCCAAAGGAACGGCTCCAGGTAAATTTATCTGCACCGGGTTACTCGATGGTACAGGAGCTGGACTTGCCCCAAGTCCTGGTAGAGGTGTTTGTCCAGCCTGGCTCTGTAATAGTTGTCTGGCCAACTCATCAGTTCGTTCTTTTGACACTATCAGTTCCCTCCTGAGGGCATTGGTTTCTTGGCGAGCGGAATGCACTTCGGCCCTTAATTCCCCTAATAATTAAGCCAACTGATCAGTTTCCGAGGTCTCCATGACGCCCAGGTGGGTATTTGTGGGTAGGCTTCGCGTTCTGTTACGCTCACCTGGTTCCCACGGGGGCGTCGACCGGAACTGGGCCGCTGTTGTTTCCACCAGCGTGACGTGTAGCGCCGAGATGACTGACTGGACTGGCCCGCTCAGCCTTGTTCGTCTGGCTCGCAGGAATATTCTTCTGCAAAGGAGAAGGGGAATTAACCACCCGTGGAATTGAGTGTCAACCCACCTTCCCCACTCCCGTTGTCTTCCCACAGATCACTCTTGATGTCCCCTCCTTAGTCTCACCTGATGGTTTGGAAGGATGAGCTCTCCATCCTGCGTCGACCGCAGGGGCGCGCTGATGACCAGTTACTTCACTGGCGTAGAGGAATTGGTGAGTTCCAGTATTGACTCTAAAGTCCAATTGTTCATAAGAGTTCAAATGTCTGATCTCCACTCTGTCCGATTCCTTGCAGGTTGCCGATTAATCCACTCGAAGATTTCCAAATGGCAATTGGTAAGATTCAGGTAAGTCTATTTTGGTTTTCCCCTTAGGGGCCGGGGTACGGCGATGAAGCAGAGTTGACTGTGCCGACCCGAGATGAGGTGAGTACCCCCCGTGGTAAATCCGGTAAGTCCTTGGGGGTTGCTTGTATAGCCTTAGAGAGTCCCCTTGCTCACCTTGCTGTCTTTGTCTCCTTAGGTATCGGAGGGCGGCCGCGAGATGGAGAGAGCGTGATGGAATGCTGAAGTACCGCCAAGCAGGTGAGTTCAGCGCGGCGCCGTAGGAATGCGAAGCCATGCTTCAAAGACTTCTGTCTTTCAGCTCCGTGGCGAGATGGATCAGGATTCAGGTAAGGATTAAAGTTAAAACTCCTGTTCTAACCTTTATCCTTCTTTTCTTCTTGTTTCAGGAGTCCCAGGACTGAAGCGGGCGTGGCTGAAGACTGGAGCTGCTGAAAACACGGTGAGCGTTACGCTGCAGCAAGCAGAATAACGTGAAGCACGTGTGGCTGTCCGGGCGTGGTTTAAATAGCCTTGGAAGAAGTTCCAGGTAAGTATTCTTCCACAGCCCCACCCAAGTAACAAAATAGTCCCTTCAGTAAAATAGTCCCTCCTAAGCCTCATTTGGCTTGAGTCTTCATGCAGCATGGTCTGTCTCAGGTGAGTATGCAGCATGGTCTGCTTCAGGTAAGTTATCAATAATGAGCCTGGCGCCCATGGCGCCAGGACTGACTTTATCTTTATGAGCCTGGCGCCATAGGCGCCACGACTGCACCCAAACAGCCCCTAACTGGGGCTTTTGGGCATGCTCCAAGTGGCATGATGCCAGTTTCCGGGGCTGCTGGGCCTGGTCTGGTCTTCCGCGGGCAGGCATCATGACAGTAAAGAGCAAAACATTTCCTCAGACAAACTGGATTGTCTGTAAACTGACCTGTCAAAATCTGTGTGCAGTACACTGGGCTACCTGTGAATGTCAGCTGTCAGATGAGTTCCTGATGAAACTCAAAGTATCTAAACTAAAAGTCTGCCGGGTTAGCAAACATAAAATGATTGTTGCTAAAAGGAAAACAGATACAGTTGTGTTTTTGATCCCACAGATTTAAAGCTAAGAAAGTAATGTATTTATGTTTGATACAACAAGTTTGGTATCTGCTGGGTTCTAAGAGGATTCAATTCAACACTACAGCTAAGTCAATGCCTAGTCTGGGATACTGAATGGAAATCCTTATTGATATATCTTTACGTCCAGTTCATGCGTTCTGGATACTGCTCTGCTTTCTCTGGGTACAGCACTGCTTCTGGATCTTTCTGCACAGCTTTCTCTGGATACAACACTGCTTTCTGGCAAATGGCAAGAGTTCTTGCAAAGAATTCAAACAGCTCGCCTGGCTGTGAATAGTTTACAATGATTTGAGGCCTGCAAAAGAGGGATTTAGCTTGCAGTTGACCTCTCTGCTACCAATTCTGAAGTAAAGTCTTGGTCTCTGAAGGTGGATATATTGGAGTCTCTGTGTTGGCTCTCTGGAGGTTGATGGAGGTAAAGTATGGATTTTCCCGGCAGAGCGTCCCGCAGCAGATGGAATAGAATGTCTCTATCTGTCCTGACTGTCTGCTTTTATGTGTTTTGAAAGTGTGTGCAGCATCACTAGCCAGCCCCTCTCTCAACTGCCCATTGGTCAAGCTTTCCTTTCTCTCTTGATTGGGGAAAAGAAGTGGAGTGTCAGAGCGATGTCATTTAATGGCTTGCAGAAAGGACACTCCCCTGTCAAATTACACACAATCTATATTTGACCTAAAGACATATTTCATAGATACACAGTGGTTTGAAATTACATGCACCCATCACATTTACTGATGGTAGCCCCTGTTCCAATTCTGTCGTTTCTAGGAGCTTGGGTTCAAAAATGGCAACATATTTCACTTTTTGGTCGGGTTACCAATATTGGTTTTTTCCCCGCATTTACACAGATGTGCCCATGGTGTGTGGGCATTAGGTGGTGGAGTGTCAGATGTTTAACATACATACATTTAGAGTAATATCCTCTTTTCCGCTAAAAACCCCCTTGAACATACCACCGGGTCCTAACACGTCTTCAAATGTGCACCGAAAAATCACAAGAATAATGATATCACTTATAAAATTTTCACAAGTCCGCTCTATGAATGATCCATCTTTTTATATTTATGTTCTGGCCCCAAAGGGGTGTGGTTTCCCAGGTCACATGGTGTAGAAACCAGTTTATCCAGTTTCTGCCAAGCTCAGAGACCCTGCCCCTCCCAGCTTCTGCCAAGAGGAAGCTATTTTACAGTCCCCCTAATAAACCATCTGCCTGGGCCCTGGAAGGCCCATTGTTCAAGAGGAAGCCATTTATGGCCTCCCCCCAATAAACCCTCTGCCTGGGCCCAGGACAGGCCTTTGTTCAACTCCCTGTAGCTGCTCCACCGCTAATCTAATCAGAGAGGTGACAACTCCTTTTGGCAAGGGGAAGAGTGGCTGAGCAGGTTTTAACTCATGTGGGGGTAGATGTCAGGCAGAATTCAGTTCCTTAAGCCAGGCCCCAGCTAATCTCACTTCTAGTTACCCAGTTTTCTGCATTCAAATAAACTAACAATTTTTACACATGCAGCTAGAATGCTGATTCTATGTTCAAAGCTATGACATTTTAACAGTTACAAACTATGTGACACTCAAAAGTAGGTCACTCAGTTAATTTAAACATTTTGATTTTGGTGGTTTTAATCCAGTTTCAGTTAGGCTGCTGATATGCATAGCTCAGCCAGTTTTGTTATGAACATTGTTTTGGGCTCTTCATCTTTCCAGATTTTGTATGCACACATACTTCATTCTGCCAGATGGCCACTGGTGTTCAGTGAGATTTTTGGATGTGTTGCAATGTTTGAAAATAGGCATTTTGAGCTGGCATTCAGAGAAACAAAAGGTGATTTTTAAAGTGCTTTCTAGCGAACAGGCAGTGCTGTTTTTCTCTTTGGCACCCCATTTCACTCATGGCCCTTCTGACCCAGCACACCCGCACCGGGGGGTGGCAAGTCAGGCGACCATTTTCGTGTGCGCACAAACTGCGCGTTTTTCATAGATTCTGGCGCACATGTGGGCTTTTTCGGCCATCTTGGATTTCCTAAGCCCACAGCACCAAATGTTGTAGCATAATAGTCCAAACGTGGGTCACAACACCCAACAGGGTTCAAGAAATTAAGAATAAATTAGCCTGGCTGAGCTGCAAGGAGTGGAAAAACAGGTTTCCTCTCAGCAGAAACTCACCGGGAGATGATAATCGTGGGTTATGCCAGTCTTTTGTCTACAAAAAGAGAATGAACAATGGCAGGTCCTCCAGCCCAGGAAACAGATGTGTGAAAGGGTCGTAAACTGCTCCTTTAAGGAATTCCCCAAAGGAGGGGGCTACTCCTGGACTCCAGGGAGAGACAAAGGGGTGGACCATTTGCTGTTAAGAATGAACAATGAACAATTTTTAGAGACTCATGACTTGTTATTCAAAGTGGTGAAAAATATAAAAAGGACAGATTTGTTAGTCTAATTTTTGGCTGCACGTTTTAAGAGCTGGTAGAACTGTGTAACATATTCTGGACAGGAATGGCAATGTATATGTGGTTTAATGTGAACTGTATTAATACTAGAATTGTGAAAATGTACACATACATCCCTATGTTAAACACACACATTTGTGAAGATTTGCAGAAAATTTAGAAATTGTGTTCATGGCGAAAAGGACAAAATTCTGTAGAAAGGTGAAACAAGATCCCACAGCTGTGGGATTTTGATGAACAGATGCTAAATAAAATATGGAATCTTTGTGTGTGATTTGTGTAGAGGTGACCAATGTAAAAATAAGTATTTAGGATAAAATCCGATTTTGACACTAATGACTGAGGGGAGGTTTCTAAGGACTGTAAAGCTAAACCATAAATGTGACAACATCCGTCCTTGATCCAATCACTCAGATGCAAGGCAGCATTGAGGTTCTGATCCAATCCCAGTTCACAGGGGCAAGCTTAGCTAAGCCGACCCATACACCCCTTTTGTGATGTCATTTGAAAGGATAAATAGAGACAGCTGACAACACATAGGTACTCACTGATTCGCTCACTGTCCTGATTCCGGCAAAGCACTTTGTTCCAGCATTCTACAACCAGCTTTAACATCCTTCCAGATCCAGATGCCAAGACTCTTGCCAAGCAGTAGAGAACTATTGACTTTCTGCAAGGCCTAAATCCTCAAACTTATTCTCACAGCCCAGTGTAGCGCTGCGGTGCGGGAAAGCCTTTTGAACTAGTATCCTGAAACTATCTGGCTTGCCACCACAAGGCTGGCCTGAGGAATTCAGCCTGAGGAATTCGCTATCCAGCTGGGTTCAAATACTCAGAAACAAGAAAGGCAGATCCTGTGCAAATCCGGTGACCGGCCTAGCTGATCCAGTCCTGCGTCTGATGTGCTGTCCTTCAGACCCAATCCATGACCAGAACTGACAGTCCAATTTAATAACTTATTCTGTAAGTATTAATAAGAAGAACAGTGACCCATAATATATCTGCATTGTATGATCCCAATCTCAAAACCATCACCTCTTTAATTCAAAACCATAGTATTGCTAGAACTTTCCTTGTGCTGACCTTTCTCTCATCTGTGTTACTAAAGCCTAACTTCTTATCGATTTGATTAAGAAAAGTAATTCCCAAACCAAACGGAAACTAGAGTATCACACATGAATGGTTATGAGCGGCCGTGAATGACAGATTCCTGTGTGGCATTCTCCTTTTTGTAGTCCTTAACATAGTATAAGAAAACCTATCTGTCAGTTTTAAACCCAAATTTCTGTTTTCCATTCTCGCACCTATTTTGCAAAAACGACTTTTACTAAAACTTCTATAACTCCCTCGGTTTTTGTACCTAACGTCCTTAGCTATCCATAGAACCCTAAACCGCAGTGCGATTGGCCCGTTATAGCAAAAATCGTGCAAGGAAAAGTTTGCCGCAATTTGACATTCTGAGAAATATTTACACTTGTGAATTAGCTTTAAATTATTTCCTACTTTGACTTTGAGATTTCAAATGTTTTCTTTTGACTAAATCATTGCTTGTGATTTTTTACATCTGTTCAAAGTGGCTCCCATAGAAATGCATCATAATTTAATTATTTTTGACCACATTTGGTATTTTTGTTCAGCCAGTTCGAAAGACAATTTCAAAGCCATACTGACAGTTGAAAAGTCAACTCCGTTTTTCTCTTGTGTTGAAAAGGGGGAAGGTGGGAGTGATATTCTGTTTGATTTGTGCTATTCCTGAAGACCTGCTCTCTCCTCACATCTATTTAAATTGCCTATTGGTTGGTGGGTTGAGGGGTTTTGCAGGGGGAACCTCTAACCATAGTACCATCTGTTCCAAACCAACACAAAGGTATTCTTTTCTGTGCTGCATTCGTTTTGTGCTCATTACTTGATTCCTAGTGCATTAAAGATATTATTCAGTGTTCTATCACCCCATTGGTGATTGTTGTTACCTACTAAAATATAGTGTGATTAAATTCTATATACATAAATAAATATTTACCTTTGCAAACTAGCCTGATTCCTGGTTCAGTGTGACCGGGGGAGGAGGGGTCTCAGGAGAAGGGTGTTATATGAGTGGTATATCATTCAGAATATTGAACTTATAGATAAAAATAAATAAGGGTTTCATTTGTGCACTACATGCTGGGCGTGACTTGGGTGTGTGCCAGATTGAAATCACTTAGGCCACTAAGTACTCATCCATCACAATAACAATGTGCAGAAGGGTAACCAGCCAAAGATATGCCAAGCCATCAGCATCAGCTGTTGCTGTGTAGGACCTGAACCTAGCTAGCTATTTGGGGCATCGTTGTACTGTGCACTGTCAAATATAATCCTCGATTTGTACTTCTGCAGGCGTCATTATTTGTGGTGGCCTTTTAGGCTCCTTCTGTGGAATCAATTTCTGGTGCTCTTTAGTTACGAGGAGTGTAGTGAGCATAGTCTATTCTTCTGGTGGAATATGTGAACACATGTGCTGGGTTGTGCTGGGTATGTCAACAAACGTCTTTCAACAGTATATTTTATTTGTGTTTGCTGGGTAGTTGATCTAGCATATTACTATCATTGTATGCTGCTTCCTGTATTCTTTGTAATTAGTTTTTATATTTATTTATAAAGTGCTTATTGGTGTGTATTTTATGGAGTTTATAAATGCAATGCCCAATATACTTTCAGGGCCACTGACCCAATACTCCTTTTGACTATGAGATTTGCGTTTACCCGCACATCTGCGTAATTTCCTTTGTCCCTTCTGCTGATTTGCATTATGTGATTTTCTATATTATACATTGAATTGCATGCATAGCAACTCTCAGGGCTATTTTTTTGTAATCGTGAATTCCAACACTTGTGTTACTAACAGGCACAAACAATAACCTACTAATAGTAAAACGTAAAGACACAGTGACCTCATTGACAAAGTGTTTATCAGTAGGATTGCACCATTGCAAAATGCTTTTTAGTTTGGGCTATAAGCTGAAACGATTGCATTCGAGTATGGCTCAGGAAATGTGAGGAGGAACACAAAGCTTGTAGGTGTTGTTTGGTTATTAGCAAACTCATTGACTGCCCATGGCCATGCTAATGCTATGGCCATGTCCACCCACTTCCTGCCCCTCCCCGCCCAAAACACATCCTCCTGGGATCTCTTTCAGCTAACTTAACAGGCCTTACCATCAAACTTTGTGCTCAATGTGCCTACCAGTGTCTTTTCAAAGCAGTCCTCTCAGAGGTAATGACTTAATTGGAGCTGTAAACATGTAACTTGTGTAATTTGTTTTTTATTGTATTGGTTTATGCAAACCTTATACAAAAGTTAAAATCTAATCATTATGTAGAAAAATGCCATCTGATACACAACTCTCCTATATTATTATAAAATTAAATTAATATCATTATATGCCAACCTAGTTTAACATATATAAAAATGTGTCCATGGCTATTGTAAGGGTGATGTTCCTTCCACTATTTAGCCTTCTCCAAAATGTATTGTTCAACCACTCTATTTCATATACAAAACTTTAAAAAAAATTCAGTTGTAATATTTGCAAGGCCGGACATTTTATAATAATATGGTTGAGGGTCTCGATTTCTGTGTCATTGGCAAAGAAACTGCAGGTATTTCATTTCTTTATATTACTGGGGCTCCCAATTGTCCTAGTGGTCTAGATCAGGTTAAATCTAAGTCTTCTAAAAGTTTTCATGTATCGTCCATCATGGAAATATGTCGGAATCATGCCTTATTTATTGTTTTCTAATGTTAAGCCCTTAAATAATTTATATTTATGCAGGTATTACTCCAATCCCACTCGTACACATTTCTCTTAACAGCATGCAAATACATGATTAAATCATCTCTCTTAATAGTGCCTTTAAAATGTTTCATATTTCCGGGATTGAGCTTCTCCATTTGTTGTTGGATTCATAATAGAATGTGTTATCGGCAGGGACGTCATTTCACCAAAATGCTTGGGGTAGCGGAAGTGATATCACATGCCCCTTGACCTCTGATGACATCACAGGAAGTGATGTCATTTTACCCCACCCGGAAGTGACATCATGGGAAGCGATCAAACACAACCTATCACCCCTTGACAAAACATGAAGTGGCATCACATAGCATTGTTCCTAAGTACAGTACGATAAATATGGTTACAATATCACTGTAAAAGTGATATACATTTCATACCAGAAGGAAGCACCATATGTATCTTTAATATCAGTGTGTATAGGCCCACATTACCAAATTACTGTGAATGCAAGCAGACGTCCACGTCCAAATGATAATGATGTGTTATTATATAGCACTTACGCTTAAGCGCTTTATATAGAACAAAAATACATACAGTATCAACCAACCTGTGTTGGCACTCATTTATAGACCTCAGAAGAATGAAAGGCTGAGTCAACCTTGCTGGGATTCGAACCTGCAATCTGTAGATCATACACACATCGCACAGCGAGTGCTCAACCCACTGAGCTATCTTACCAGCTATAGTAAAATTAGCAATTGTTTGTCTGAATGTTCTCAAAGTCAGAAAGCAAATTACACTCTGTAGTGGATACCAATGAACTGGTAACTGTTTAGCATTGCAGAAAGATTATTTGTTATTCTTATTCTTTCTTATGTAGGGTCACTCCTCAAAGTGTTACACATGTGGAACCCCCTGTCTTTTTAAGAGGCCTGAACAGCCACTCCAGAAACAAAGAGCCACATGGCGCTGGCCACAGTCTAGAAGCTTTAAGGGTAGCAAGGGAGACAACAGGGGTAGCAAAGGAGATTTCAGGGGTCGGCCCGTGGCGACCCCCAAATGACATCCCTGGTTTTCAGTGGACATACTAAGGCAGTGCCTGGCAAATGCATTCCCCATGCCTGCACAAAAGCCAAAACTGTTAGAAGAGTTTAGATCGACTGCTTACATCATTGTGCTTACAAAGCGGTCTACAAAGACTTCAAGCTGCAACATGGATGCAGCAATTTCTACGACTAGTTAGCCCCAAACAAAGCTGTGTTTTTAAACAACACACTGGTATAGTTAGCCCCTCCTATTTAGTATGCACCAGTAGGGCCACCTTCCAGCCTCTAACACCTCCACTGACCTTCTCTGTCTTAGATCGACAGACCCACATTCCTACGCCTTCACAACAGTTACTTTGTATGCATTATTGTTTTCCCGAAGTAATGCTTCAGTATCACCACGGTTTAATGCCTTGCATAAACTTCAGTGTCGTTTATAAAATCCATGTTGGTTCTGGCTTATGCTTCAGTAATTTAGTTGAGTATGATATTTAAAAGCACTTGCTGTAATATTTTACCAAAATAAATACACTGGAGTGTAGGGACGAAATTAATTACTTTCTATCCCTCCCACATTTTGACAAGCCAATAAAAATGATATTAGGTGATTAAATGCAGAAATAAAAAGGCAGCCGACATAATGATAAACTGTAATGGAGTAAAACAGCTGGCAGATTCCTTGGTGGGTTTGCCACCTGATGACTTATAATAGGATGCAGGCGCTGCCTCCAGCTTGCCAGTCTGCTGCCAGCCACCGATAGACACACTGCACATTATCTCCTATTCATTAACTGGCACGGTGGAAGAAATTGTTGCCATTAGGAGAGCAGGCTTTTTTTTTCTTTTAATAAAGCTCTTTTTTGCTTTCCCGATGCAGCGATAAGGCTTTGATAAAAAATAAATAAATAAAGGAACCAATATCCTGGAAAATCGAAGCACTGTTGTAAAGTTCTTGGGGCTAGAGGTCTTCGTTCTACTTCAACTGGTCCAATGCCAGGTTTTAAAAGTACTGTCATCACTTCCAATGAAAAACAGGCATTTTGATATCATTTCTAAATGGGGAGCTGTTGTAAGACATTACGGAGCCGGCGTTTAGTAGCTATTCTACCACTGTGTGATGTGCTGTACTGCTCACGAGCTGTCTCCTGCATGCATTGCCAGGAGGAGAGCTAAGGGGCATTGCGCTTGCGTCGGGAACGGGATCACACCGTGCAACATGGGCTTGATCAACGGTTGACTGTCATGAAGGGCTCTATGAATAACAAATCATATTATTAACAGTGGTCACAGAACTGCGTCATCGATTGCTAGACAATAGTACAATCAAGGGTAAGGAGTGTAGAGTAAGAATAATGTCACCTGGTCCTTAGGTTAGTGATGACCTTTTTGTTACATGTTGATAAATTCATATTTAATATTGGCAATGGGTGTCTTTTTTGCTAATAAAAAGTTCATATCTTAAATCATGGCTCTAAGTCTACCTTAAGTGCATTAACTGAACCAAGCCCTCTGATGGCCAGTTCTATTGATAGGAAGTCAAACGTGGGACAGTCTGGTTTTCACTCACCCTGCGTTGCAGGTGATTGCTTCAAATGCCATCTTAAAGCACTCAGAAATAAACGTATTATTCTCCCTCCCTTCTTCAAACACGCGTCTATTTCCTTATCAAGACAGCTTTTCCCTAACAAGGAGGGTTCCGTTTCTGCTGCACAATCACATGCTAGACAAGGGACCTGTGCGATCTTGAAACATAGTAGCCACTGGAGTGAGAGTAGTAAAGGTATCACTATGTTGAGTGACTATTTTTTTTTAGAACGCCTTCATTTTTTGCCTAATAACAGCAGTGCAGGAAATGGGACGGAATGCCACTATAGCAGAATAGAGTTCCAGCCTGGCAGAACCACATGCTGTCGGTTCTTGCACTGTCTGACTAAGAGGTCAGAGAACAAAGAATGAAGACACATTGTATGGAAGCGATATCTTTGTTGCACTAAGTTTGACCACCTCGCACTTGTGCACCTTACTCCCCATGCTGGTGTACCAAATGACACTCTTCACAATCGATGGCTAAACGTTCATGATACTGATGAAACAGTTCATTTTAAAAGTACAGGAAAACCTTGTTAAAGAAAAATATCAGCATTACAAAAGCTTGAAATACGACACATGCAAATCACATCCACCGTGACAATCAGCCTTGAGAAAGCGTGGTTAGCACGCAACGTATGTCAGCTGTAATCTGTATTGTTTTACAAAGCATTCGGCTATGACCTTTAGATTTGTGCCTTTAGAATTGTACAAAGTGTTTCCAGCCTTAACATAAAATGAACTATTTCGTATGCAGTGTATCAACAATCTACAAACATCGGCTCTTTCTTGAGCATCACTGCCTTTAAATGTGTCTTTGTGCAGGTATTTGCATCATGTAAATTGAACATCAAGCAACTAAACATATGCGCTGTACAAACAAAGAGACAGGGGTCTGTTTCACAAGATCATACGCTGCCCAGTGTAGCCTAAATCTAACCAGGAATAAGCGTGGCAGAGTTCCGCCATCTGGTCAATGACTGGTTGAGAACCAGCGTACGACCCAGCAGTGCTGGGAGCACTCCTTCTTTGCTTAGAGGCTACAATGATAGCAGATGTTAGTGCTGTTTTTACATCCTTTCTCAGTACTGGGGGACATTGGCCTAGTTTACAAAATGTTCAGCGCAACGCCCTGCGCGAGAGCTTTGCACCGGATTGAATCCCTTGTGCGGGAAGGGCAAACACAATTAATAAATTAAGGGGGTGGAACATGCAAAATCCTCATTAAAGGAGGAACATGAGGAATACGATGGGCGTGTGTAGGGAAGCACAATGCTATCAACCAACACGCCCCATCAAGCGCTAAGTGAACCCTATTTACAGCGCAATCGCGCTATCGTTTCATACTTCAAAGGAGAATGATCTCACTGCCACCCGTCGCAAAGCACAAAGGTCAATAAAAGGCCACGCATAAAAGCACTATGCAATCCCAACAAACATACGATTGGCACAATGCCAGATTCTGCATTGCTAGCACTGATATTACTGCATGGAAGGAGGAGGGAGAGGGGGAGGAAGAGAGGGAGGAAGAGGGCCAGAATCTTCCATCCATGAACAACAATATTTGGGATGCCAGATGAGGAGTTGCATGGAAGATACCGCTTCCCTCGCCATGTCATCCTAGACCTGGTCAGCGAGTGGGAGAATGACCTGGCATCACTCACCATGTGCTCACAGATTGTAACACCTCTGGTTAAAGTGCTATCAGCTTTACACTTCCTGGTCTCTGAATCATTCCAGTGTACCACAGCCATTGTTGAGAGTATATCACAGCCCACACAACCAAGGGGCCTCCACCAGGTCTTGCGATGCATCCTAGCACGTGTGCATAGGCACATTGACATGCCACACACACTACAGGCAAGGCAGAGAATGTGCCAGGAATTTTATGCAGTTGCGCACTTTTCCAGGGTTCCTGGGTGTTATTGACTGCATCCATTTAGCGCTGCAACACCTCCACGCATCCAAGCACAGATCACATATATCCCAACAGGAAACGTTGGCATTCCATAAATGTGCAGGTGAACTGTGGTGCCAAGGGACGCATCATTCATGGGAATGCCAATTATCCAGAATGCACGCATGAAAGCTACTTCTTGCAGCATTCCCCTAGACAGCATGCCCTTGCATCTGGAAACTTTGGCAACACCTGGCTCATCGGTGAGTATCAACTATCCTGCACACATGATCAGTCACATGACACACATGAAATGACACCACATGCAATCAATCAATATCATCATAACAAGTGTTATAAGCGCTTCAATTGAGCATGGACCTAGATTTGGGAAGCAACAGAGTGCCTCACAATCATAGGGGGAACAGCACAGTGAGGGAAACAGAGAAACTAAGAGGGTTAGCAAGCACAGTAGCGCGAGGGTGGGCAATTGGCAGCAAGGGAGTGACAAACAACCAGAAGAGGAGATAGTGGGGAACAGATAACCAACCAGGTGGGAGAGTACCAAGGCTTGGACAGAGGATCTGAGTTGCTTTCTGGGCTAAGGGGCTTCATTTTACACATGAGAGAAAGTAGCTACCAAGATGATTTTGTCTCCCTTGCTATACACTGTTTGAATGTGAGTTGTCTGTTGATGTTTCACCCAAGCTACTTGGCACAGTTGTCCAGCCGTGGTGCGAGGCCCTCAAGGTTTATAGCAGAGAGGCAGGTCTGGATGTCAAGGTGTTTGGTGTTGTTGGTCTACTTTAGGAATTCTGTTTTTGAGGGGTTGAGCATCAGGTAAGCACTGGACAACCATGACTGGATAAATGTGAGGCAGGCCTTGGGTCGGTGGATGCCTTTGATGTCAGATAGCCACAGGTATATCTGCATGTCATCTGCTTATTGATAGATGTGGATGTTGTGTGGAGTGATGAGTGCTCAGAACGGTTCCATGTAAAGATTGTAGATCACAGACTACAGGATGTATCCTTGCTGGACTCCATAGGAGATGGGTAGAGTTGTTGAGGTTGAAGAATCCATTTGTATGAACTGTTGATTCGCAAGGTACGATTTGAAGTGGCAGATGACGATATTCATGAGCACCCTGCGGCTATGTAGATTGTCAGTGAGTGTCTGGTGGTCTACTGTGTCAAATGCTGCTGGGCGGTCAAGGAGAAATAGGAGGCAAGGATGGCCATCATTGAGGATTTTAAAGGCATCATCAATCACCTTGATGGTAGCCATTTCAGTGCTACATTGGGATCTGAAGCCAGATTGGTAGAACTGAAGGAGGTAATTGGCTCCAATGTGTTTGAGGAGTTGTGTGGCCACTGCTTTCTCAAGGATCTTACCTAGGAAGGGAAGATGGGACATATGGTGCTATTTTCTGAGAATGTCAGTGTCTAGTGTTTCCTCGGGATGTGGGAAGGTTATTCTGGTCTTGAGGGGTTGAGGGGAAGGTGCCTTGACTAAAGGAGCAGTTGAGGATTGTCAGTTAAGGGTGGAGTATTACAGTTGGAAGGTTTATTGAGTATGCAGGCATGGAGTATGTAGTCTGTAGACAGTGTGGCCTTGGAGGATGCTAAGGTGTCAGTGGGGGCTTCCATAGTGTCTTGAAAGTGGTCCAGGTAATTGTGATATTGCGAGATTGGATGTGCAGTGTGCTGTCAGGTGTGGTGTTTATGTGTTGGTGGAACATCTGGACCTTGTTGATGAATAAAGAGTTGATGGTGGTGGATTATTTGATGGAGTGTTCTACAGATGGGCCGGGCACAGGGTTGATGCTGTGCATGATGGCTTAGAAGAGGGTTCTGCTTACATTGTTGGCCTTGGCTATGGTGTGTTATGTAGTTGTCTGCCTTAGCAGGGTCAATCAATTGTCTGCATGTAACATGGAGTTCCTTGAGCAGGCCAATGTTGGATGTGCAGCTGCATAATATTGAGGAGAGCATTTGATTTTCGGGATAAAAAAATATTATTTCTTTTGGTATACTAGGTTTGGGTGTTACAACCTTAGGTTTTACCACCTTAGAGTTAACAGGAGGTTAACAGATTTTAAAATGACAAAAAGACATAACCTCTTCTGGCATAGTGGTAAGAATCTCTGAGAGGAAAAATACTGTATTTCATCCCATGGAATCTCTTCACTACCCTGGGCCCTGTCTTGTTTATGTTTGTTTATGTTTATTTTATTTATATAGCGCAAACCAGGCCCTGAGGCAACCGGGCGCATATCTTGGCAGAAGGTTACAGGTAAAACATAACATCACATTGGTATCAACAGATTGCGAACAACATATACAATATATACAATATATAAGATATACAGATTTTACAATTGGCGTTACCAAATACAGTTGACGTTACAAAACAGGGCAAAAGCGGCACAAAGGTGCCGGGGCAAAGCAAAGCTAAGTCGCAGCTAGCCCGTCAGGGTCAGAGGGCAGTTATTAGTGAGAAGTAACTAGCCAGAGCTTGGCTTTGTGTTTGAATAGGTTAAATGATGGTAAGGATCTGATGGTGAGTGGTACAGTGTTCCAAAGCTTGGCTGCCAGGACAGGGAAGCTTGCACCCCCAGCTGTATGAAGCTTGAATCTGGGGATTTCGAGACCGTGGGACTGTGCGGATCTGAGTACTCGCGTTGGAATATGTTGAGTGAATCGAGAGGGTAGATATGAGGGGGCCTGGTGATTAACACATTTGTATGTAAGGGTGAGTGCTTTCAGTGAAATCCTTTGGGCGACTGAGAGCCAGTTGAGGTTCTTTCTGGTTTCTGAGATGTGGGCAGATCGGGGGATATTGAGAGCCGCTCTAATGGCGTTGTTCTGGGTAGTCTGTAATTTGTTAAGGTCTTCATCCAGGTGATCCTCCCACAGTACACCACCCCAGGGTTGGGATCAGGAAGCGCCTGCTCTCCTATGGCCACCTGGGAGGAGACTTTAGGCAGGGTTTAGTGAGGGATCCAGAGGATTCTTCACAGCACTATGTCCCTGTCATGAGGACAAAATGAAAACAGTCCACTTTGAACATGGAAAAATCATAAAAACATCCATACTACATCCATGTACCTTTGTACACCATGGTGCATGAAGAACGGGTGGTGGAGGCAAAAGGATAGGGTTGTATGGGGACATGGCTAATGGCACCACCTGCATCATTCAGTTGGAACCCCCATCCTGTGGGGGTTCCAGGAATGGTGAACTCTGACCATGCATTGCCAAAGCCTTGTCCTCATTGGCTATGACCACTCGTGAGAGGGATGCATGCATGAGGGCCCCAATTGCAACAAGGTCCTGATGATGGCTATCTTGAGCGGCCAAAGAGTCAGTATGCATGGTGAGCCTTAATGCCTACAACTGCAGTTAGAGAGTTTGCCGCAAGAAATCCATCTCTTGCTGGTGGAGGTCGCTTGAGCCCAACATCTACTGGTGCAGGAATCCATGTCTTTATGGTGGAATTCCCTTGAGGCCAATATCTCCTCATGCAGAGTTTGTCTCAGGGTAAAAGCCTTCTCATGGGTCACTTAACTCTGGTGTTGCATGTCCTCTCCTGCTGCTATAGGTGTAGTTTGGCAATGTGTGCAGCATTGGAGAAGATGACATTTTCCACAAGGCGATGGATGTCTCAGGCCATCTCTTGCAGGATCTCGCCCAGTTGGGCATGTCCACACAGCAACATCTCCTCCCACTCCAAGTGTCTGGCATGCACACCTCCATCACGTAAGCATGGCCTGCCCTGCCGGGAGGCTGTATCCCAGGCCGGACGGAGTGAGTGCACTCTCATGGACTGGCAGTGTACATCCTCCCACTTACATCAGCCTCTGCTGCTGCCTCTATGATGGTAGGAGGCAAAGTTGCAGAGACTCAATCCACCATTGAAGCAGGGCTCTCTACTGCTTGTTCCAGGGTTTTCTGGCTCTCACCCTCAGACTCAGCAGCCTCTAGGAACTCACAGAGATCCACAGCCTCAGGACTACCCATTGCTGGCTCATCCACCATGTCCCTCAATATGCCTTACACAACTTATTCAGCATCATCATCAGAAGACGAGATGGCAGGCCTGCTGATCCTGGACTGCAACAGTGGGGTATTCTCACTAGACACAGCACTGGTGGATGGTTCTGCCTCATCATCCTCCTCATCCTCTTTCTCCTCATCTGCTGCATCAGCACCTCCACAAAGTCAGATAACAAAATTGAGAGGCCCACATATGCACTTGAAAATGCATATTCAAAATCAGAGCATACAGATACAAAAGCGTCAGGCACATATGCATCAGACATTGAACTGGGCATTCTGTAATGAGGAATGCACAGGTGGGTGACAATCAGTGCTCTGAGCAATCATGTTGGGGCACTGGGCCTGGGGCCTCAATACCTTCAACTCTCTCTCCCTAAACACCTTCCCTCTCGACCTCTTCGCTTATCTACCTCAAACTCCCTCAGAGTCAGTCGCTTCTCCAAGCAACGAGTTAGTGGTAGATCTCTTTCTTCGTCCGGTGCCTCCCTCTGGAAGCTTTCTCTTTGCTTCTGCTTTTTCTCCTCCTCTCCCTTCCTGACTTCCTGGCTGACTCTGAATTTGCACTGGTTAACCTGGTCACCCTCTGATTTCGGTCCCAGGTCCCTTCCCCTGCCAGTTGCACTCCTGCACTGCCTTCTTGGCTTCACTGACACTTGGGGACTGGCTCTGTATCCCTCCAGTCCGACCACCAGCACTTGACACCTGATGACTGCACTTATCTTGCACTTGCCACCTGTGGGCCGTACTTCTACTTACTATTTATCTTTATCTATTTATTTATTTATTTATTTATTTTGGTTAGTTCTTATATCATGTACTGCACTGTCCTCTCCCCCTTCCCCATCACATTTCTCCTCCTCCCCCCTCCCATGCACTTGCACGATCTGAATGACACCTGGCCTAGTAGGATCGTTGTCTGTCCTCCCTTGTTCCCCCTCCCATGCCTCGTCGAGCCTTGAAACACTTGTGTATAGGCACGTTATAAATGCCATATCATATCATATCATGCATCAAGCCACTGATTAGTGCAATAACTGACCATACATACAGCCAGACGAGTGATTGAGGGAGTCCATGATGGGTCCTTGTTCGGCAGGACCAAGCCCAGCTGAAAGCAGGCGAGGCAGTGGTATGACCTCCAGGAGGAGGTGGACTGCACAGCCCTCTAACGGATTGGAAGACGTAACAGTAAACTAATGGAGTTCCATGCTGCATTGATGAACCCATTCTCTACTTCATAAATGCATCCACACAACATGTGCAAGTATCAAGTTTTCTCCCGCTGACATTACAAGCCTAGAGGATTTTGAATTGGCACCATCCCCATCACCCCCTTAAACAGATTGAGCAAGGCCTGAATAGTAGTTAAACACGTTCATATGAATCTTTACCACGTGTGAGGACACTACAACATGTATGACCACTGAATAATTGGCAGGCCAAATGAGGAATGAACAACACTTATCAAACATCTTTTGGACAGCAACTTCTGTCTGTAACACACCCTCATGCACATTTTCACTGACATTGTTGCACCTCCATATCAACTGCTTAGTGTTATTCCATGTGAGGCTACATTTGTATTCAAAATGCACCATCCACAAGCATGACACTGTGCGTGTGTCCAATGACATGTGTCTTGCAGACCCTTGGCACACATATGTGTATTGGCATTGCTAAAGAATTCTGTATACAGCAATGGGTGCTGTAAGATTAATGTCAACCACAAACATAGTTGTAGCATCCACCTTCCAGGATACACGACATGTAATAGAAGTGACCATGGATGCATTACTGTGTTACTCATGGATGAGGGAGAAGGACCCTAACCAACTGTACCACACTGTGTAATAGTATATCATGTGTTGAGGAAAGCATATATATCATACACAAATGGCACTCACCTGATGTGGTCGCATAGGTGTCCATGCCTCCCATGCCAACCACCTGTTCATTTTTAATTTTAATGATGCCACTGGTGACCTTTTCAATTAGAGGTAGCTCCTCAACATGCCTGGTCAGAAGCCACATTGCCACTGAGCTTCTTCTCGGTCCACCTAGTGAGGTCAGCCATCCAATTGTGAACCTCTTGTGCAGAGCGTCTCTCCACCCCACAGGCATTTATGATAGGATATGATATGCCATTTATAACACATCTATACACAAGTGTTTCAAGATCTGTGACCTATATAAGGGTGTTCAAAAAGGAAGCTGACAGATAGTGGCAAGTTGGTGGCTATAAAGATTTGTTTGGTGGAAAAAGAACCTCACTATCCCTAGCTCTAAGAAGGTTTCCCTGCCTCAAAATAATAATAAAGGATCTGTCAGAATGTCTGTCAAAACCAAACTCCCCATCCTATGTCGCAACCTACTTCTATCCCTTACACTACAACTAACAAGAAATATAATCCAACAGAAATTCCTTCTCCAGGAGAATCACTCCCTTCTCCTGGTATATGGGTGTTGTTCCCAAAATATTCTCTTGCAAAAAAGTGCTGGGAGAATGACTCCCTTCCCCTGGTTTATAGCAATTTAACAGAAGTTGCTTCTCCAGGAGAATGACCCTGTTCTCCTGGAAAAGCTGGTATACGGGTGGTGTTCCTAAAATGCCCAAGCGGATACCCGGCAGAATGACTCCCTTCCCCTGGCTTGTAGTTCCAACACCTTATAAACTCAACTTTCTGGACAAGGAGAATGGCTCCCTTCTCCTGGTACTGGTCTGCACTCTTCAATATAGCTCACAAGGCCAGGGGGAATGATTCCCTTCCCTTGAGGTCTCTTCAGTAAACTTGATGGTTATTGTGCCTTTATTCCATATATGGACTAACACTACAGCGGATCTACGTTCCTAGATGACTTCGGCTCATGCCTCCATCCTTCAAGGAATAGCCACTTTACAGGGCATCAGTCATCCCTTGCCTCCTGATGATGATTTTGTGGGTGCGGCAGCTGCACCTCCAGTATCCCTGGCTCCAGTCCCTGGGACCATGCCTCCATAAGTGCCCTCAAAATTCCCTTTGACAACTGCGGAGTGATTCCTCAGGCATCCTAAATCCTAGCAGACATTTGTTAATCAATGTAAACTACATTTCCTGTGTCACTCCATTGCCGTCCCAGACACTGCAAACAAAGCAGACTTTGTTCTTTCTTATCTAGAGGGTACCACTTCAGCCTGGGCCAATCCCCTACTGAAATCAAATAACCCAGTTCTCTATCATTATGATGCTCTGCTTACTGCCATGAATCATGCTTAGTGCCATGAATCATACTTAGTGGCATAAATCATGTTTTCGATCCCTGTTATAAAATCCAGGCACAGATCTTGAATTCCTGGATTTGAAGCATGGGGGAACCCCGCTTTTATCATACCTGGCCCACTTTAAACAAATGGCTGCATAAACCACTTGGCCAGAACACAAAAAAGCCACAGTATTCTAAAGAGGTCTCTCTGACGACTTGAAATACGCCCTTGCTACAGTACCGGTTTACCCTCAAGCTTCCAGGAACTGCTTTATCTTCCCCTTCAGATAGATGCTAGAAGGGTGGAAAGACGGGGTGAAAAGCACCATTGTCAACTGCATTCTGTGAAATCAGACTCCCTCCCATCCTCTATTAATATGGAACCCACACCTCTGACACCATCTGAGCTAGAATATAGAAGAAATGCCAATCTATGTCTTTATCCATGCCTGTTTCAAAACACTGAAAAAAGAAACAGGGAAATGCCAAGACTCATCCTTAGACAGAGCGACTATGGTGAATCAGAAAGCCTGGGGTTCCCCGATCATGGATTCTGTTAGACCTATGTAGCTCTCTGTTTCTTTTCTTTTCGCATCCCAGAACCCCATATGGCTGCAGCTCTCATTGACTCCAGAGCCACTGGCACTTACCTAAACATTGAACATGCTAGACACCATGGGTTCCCTGTCATACCCACGGGCCGTCCCAAGATGGTTAAGGTATTAGACGGTAATGCTCTAGCTTCTGGAATGGTGGTAAACCAAATGGAGAAATTGGTCATGACTACCTCTCACGGACATAGTGAGCCAATACACGTTGATCTTATTGCGCCCCCAGTGGGATAATATGGGATAATACTGGTTTGCCATGGTTACGGGCACACCACCCTTGTATCGACCGAGACACATCAGAAGTGTTATTCCTGTCAGACCATTGCTATGAGCATTGCGTAGGTGGCAAGGCCCCACTCGCTGTCCCTCCTGATCCTTCCCTGTGGAATACCAGGAATATCTATACGTTTTTGATAAAAAAAACAGCAGCTCAACTACCACCCCATAGAACCTTTGATTGTCCCAGAGACCTATTACTGGGTTCCAAGGTTCCTTGTGGAAGAGTATACTCCTTGACTCTTCGGAAGAATTAAGTACTAAAAGAGTATATCAAGACTGTGCTAGAGAACAGAATTATTAGGCACTCCGGATCACCTACGGCCTCTCCCCTTGTTTTTGTTCCAAAGAAGGAAGGAGACCAAAGGCCCCATACAGACAATAGGGGTCTTAATTGATATTGATATTGATATTTTATTTCTATTGCGCTCGTACACAAGTGTTTCAGAGCGTGATAAGGCAAGGGAGGGGAACAGGGGAGAAAAAAAAACAACAATCTTACTAGGCCCAGTGACCTTGAGAACGTGCAAGTGCATGGGAGAGGGGGAGGGGAAAAGTGCATGTAAGGGGGGAGAAGTGGAAAGTGCTAAGGACAAGAAAAAAAGATAAATAGTAATAAATAAATAAATAAATAATAAAGGCAACACACAGTGGTAGTGCAGCCAGCAATTGGCAAGTGCTGGGTTTAAGGCAGCAGACAGGGTAGGTCTGATAAGTGCAGGAAGAAAAAGGGGGGGTCTGTATGGGTACTAGAGGGTACCACTAGTGCAAGGGGTGGCCTGGAGGCAGTGCAGGAGGGTGGCAGGTGAAGCAGCTACCTGGGCCCGGAGGACAGAGGGTGGCCAGGTGCACAGTGCCAAGAGAGAACAGATCAGCAGGGCAGAGGGGAAATGAAGGCAGAAGCAAAGAGGAAGGTCTTGAGGTGCTTCCGGTACTGGAGATGGTTCTCCTCAAATTTTAGAGTGGCAGGGAGGCTGTTCCAGAGGGAGGCCACAGCAGAAGATAGAGATCTACCCCCGCTCATTTCTTTGAAAACCGACTGACCCTGAGGGAGTTAGAGGTAGAGGAGTGAAGAGCCCGAGAGTGGAGGTATTTGCAGAGGAATTGCCATCACCATCACCATTAAGAAACAGTATCCAATCCCGCTCTTTTCGGCCCTTCTGGATCAATTGCACATTTTGGGTATATACACCAAATTGGATATTAGATTTGTTTACATTTTGGTGAGAGATGGCGATGAGTGAAAAACAACCTAACAAAATAGGGTGAAGCTGGGGTAATAGGTACTGAAGAAACAATGAAACCTCCCACCGGGAACTTGTGTTTAATCTGAATTATACATTCCAATTTTGAGGGGGGCTCCTGACTAGAGTCACCAACTGGTCATCTGTGCAGTATGAAAAGACACTGATAAATGAATTACAGCATTGTTTATTATTAAATATTAAATAATATTTAAACAGTTATGAGCAAAGAATTAATTTTACAGACAATCAAATCAATGGTTTTGAGATGATTTCCTTAAAAAAAAAAGGGACAAAACCAAATTCAAGGGACAGTAGACCCAACGTGCGTGATGATCCGGAAAAGACACAGGGTGGTTGAAAGCCAGAAACCAGTGAGTGGTAGTAGTCGAGCCAAAGAAAGAAAAAGGCTAAAACATATTTAATACATTGTTTCAATAGTGCATCATAGTATGATGCATTAATTTCATGAACACATGCAATGAATGAATGCCAACAAATTAAATCATTGTTGAGAATGATCTCTTATTCATCTAAAGGTTAATAAATTATTGCGATCTTTTAGGGTTTCTGTTGAACATTAAATGCTGGATTTGTTAGTTGCCAACATTCAAAACTATTGCTGGGTTTGTTGTTTGTCTGAAGAGTTGAAAACAGCCTTTGAAACCTGATATGGTCTCTTTGAGTACTCAGTGATGCCTGTTGGGCTCTTTAATGCCCCTGCAACATTTCAATACTTCATGAACGATATATTCTGTAACATGACAAATCAGTTTGTGGTTTCTATTTGGGTGACATTCTGATTTACCCAGATTCCTATGAACAGCACGTGCAACATGTTTGGTTGGTTCTCCGGCGTCTACATGAGAATGCCCTGTACGCAAAAGCAGAAAAATACGTTTTTAATACCTCAGAGGTTGCATTTCTGGGTTACGATATAACTTCCCAATGAGTGTGCATAAGTTCTGCTAAAGTAAAGGTGATTCTGGAATGGCCTATCCCGCCTTCTGTGAAGGAATTGCAAACCTTCTTTGGCTTTGCCAATTTTTATTGTCGCTTCATTCATCCCTTCTTGTCAATCACTGCCCCGTTGACATATCTGACAAGTTTCCACAGTACAGTTCCATTAGAATGATTAAGCACAAACCTACTTTCAGATGGTAAAACTGGACTCTACCTCAACTCTGGTCGTTTCTCTTACAGAAATGTCCAAACATCGGTAGCTACTCCCTGTGGCTTTCTACTCCCGGAAATGGAATCCTGCGGAGAAGAACTAGCCATCTGAGACACATTCAAGGAATGGAGCAACTATTTAATGGGGGCTGACCATCACTTAATTGTTTATACTGTTATTGTTTATGGATGTGTAGGATGAACACCTGGCCCTGAGACAGAGGCTGAGCAGTCCACCATGGAATGGTCAGCACATTCTCCTGTCCTAGGGCCATCTGATGCAGCACTAGCCACCTTTGCTGATGCTTCCAACCAGGCAGAGCCTGCACTTCCGGCTAATGAGGCCATATGTGATTCAGTTCTGCCACTGCTGGTGGGTGGCTTGAGGGGGCAAACGGGTATTACCCAAATCGTTCCAACACAATTGTTTGAATGACCTAATTGACCGAAAGTCAAGGGTCTGAATTGACCTTTGCACAATTGACCATATTATCTGGGATGGTACTAGCAGTGAGTGGCTGAACTCTGTTCAAATTTTGAATTCCAACAAGCTCAATTTGAGCTTTACTGAAAATCACTGCCAGACTAAAATTGTATTTTTGGATGTTCAAGTGATTGTATCAGAAGGTGAACTTGCCACGGAGCTGTATAGAAAACCAACCAGCTCGAACATTCCTCTACATGCTAATAGCAGTCATCCCACATCTCTGAAATGGAGCATTCTGTATGGGGAAGTTGTCCGCATACAACGTAATTGCTCCAAAATGTAAACATTTGACTCAGAATGCGCCTTTACGGCGCATATATTTAAACTCAGAGGCTATCCTAAAAAGGTGTTGGAAAGAGCATATATAAAGGCCAGAAATATGAAGAGTTGCACACTTTTGACAGATAACACCACCTTGCATGACATTTCTGAAATCACTGATTCTGACCTTTGGTCAAGCAGCTTCAGATATACGTGGAATTATGCATAAACACTGGCATGTCTTGAGATTGGATGAACACTTGAGCACAACGCTAGGTGAAAGGGCAAACATCACATTTTGGAGATCCACCTCACTGCGAGACATGCTAGTTCCCAGTTTTCTGAGTCCAATCTATAATGTATCAGAGAACACATTCACAGGTGTCAGAAATGCAAGGCTTGTCAATATGCAACTAATACATCAGACTATCTACACCCTGTGTTAAGAAAATTTACATTAAGACCTGCATAACTTGCGTGACTGAATTTGTGGTGTATGTGCTGAGTTGCCTATGCGAGAAGTGGTACGTAGGAAGCACGAAGGGCAAACTTAAATTACGAGTGGTTCAACACATCAGGACGATAAAAAACACTGACCCTACATACCCTATGGCACTGCACTTTCAGATGGAACATCGTGGAAAATTAGATGGTTTTACATTTTTTGGCCTATAAGCAGTTCTGAAATTGCCTAGAGGCTTTAATAGAGAGCTTCTGCTTCGACAACTAGAAACTAAGACCATACTGGGCCTTGAAACTAAAAGGCGACAAGGCCATAATTTAGATGAAGAACTGTACACCTTTCTAGGCACTTGATAATACTAATATATTCGTAGGTATGCCATGGGTGCACCACTGCAGTGCCTCCAAAAAATGTGGTCAATACTATGGTTTGCATTGCCTTGTTCTCTCAAATACTGATGCACTAGTTGCGTTGGTTACAGTTTGTATAGATGCATCAAGTGAACTTTTATTTTAACGGATTTAATGCAACTATATTGTATTAAACTTTTTTAATAATATGGCTTTAGTGCATGGTAATACATGAACCGGCTTTATGGGCAACAAGACTATATGGACACTTTTTTTATGTACGGTTGCATTAATACTGCATTTTGGCTTTTTAGTAATGTTTGTTGACAGACAAGTATTAATTGTATGCATTTTTGAGGTTGTTACTATTTTTTGATGATTGTTTTTAATTAATGTGGAATTATAGGTAGGCCCAAAATATTGTTAGAATGTAGTTGCCACTAGACACTTTATTGGAATATACTTGAATGTACTTTGCACCTTATTGGTATTATAACCAAGGTATTATGCACTTTATGCTGTCTATACCTTTGCACATTTGCACATGCATATTTGCACAAGACACTACATGTTTCTGGCAATTATAAGGACCTACCACTACTCAAGCTTTATGTTCCACAGACCGAGTCAACAGAATGCACAATCGTGATATGACAGCTTGCATCAGGACTTTATGTAAAAGTCTGTACCATTGCTTAGGGGTTTCTTTTTACTGATATATAGCCGTTGTAGGAGTCGCACTAGACGTTTAAGTAAATAGATGTTATTATACTTGATAAACATCGTACTACACATTATGATGTTCCTACATTTTTTGAATTTATGTGAAAAAATACCCTTAACTGAAGTCTGAAACATTACATATTACGGTAGTGATTTACAGACCTTTTGGTACGGACAAGCAATTTAAAGTATTTTAATTGTAAACACAATTTTCTGTATGTAAAGCTGTTTGCAATGCATGTTCTAAAATGGGCGTATTTGTAACGCAACAGGAGTGTCTAATTAAAACGTATGACACTCTATATGCACCATAGAGAGGCACGTATATTTAATGTCCATCATTTCTGTCCTTGCCGAACCACATAATCAAGCGGTCGGAGTACCGCGAAACGCGTCGTCTTGTTTTTCTGGTTTTCCCTTACAGCACAATGCTTAATAAATGTAAAGTGCTTAGTGGATATTGGAGTGCTGCCCTTTTTTGAAAATGCTGAAGAAGATTTTATTCTTTTGCTGCTCTAGGAGTGCATTCCGTTGCGGTTTTCTGTACTGGTTACAAGTGGCTCCTATATATATATATATATATATATATATATATATATATATATATATATATATATATATATATATATATATTGGCGGGTTGCGGGTGGTTTCCCCCCCGCATATATGTAACAATTGACCTTCACAATTTGGTCAATTTTGCAAAGGTCAATTGTAATTCGAACAATTGTAGTTCGAACAATTCGTACACAACCAGCAAACGTCTATTCATGATGCAGTTCATGCGACTTATGAGTTTCTTCTACCTCATCATGGTCCTGTTGATTTGCTACCTGATACTTACGTTCAAAGCCACTCAGGGCAGCATTCTAGTACTAGAGGCTGTGATTGTGTAAGTTGGACAGAAGGGCCGGGGGGGGGGTACAGTTTTCTTGATTCTAACCTTGTATGTCTTTGTTTCCCAACCTTTGTGCGACAGTTTTCTTGGAAGTCCTGCTCTTACCTCCCAAACATTTGGCCTGTTGCATCTTCCGCTGGGTTACTAACTATTACCCAGGGACAGCATGGCACAATGGGTCTGTGAGCACTGAGCAACCAGGTGTATTTATCTTGACAGTTGTGTGGTGAACTGAGAGTTCTAGAAGAGTGAGGGTATAGGCTTCTCGATTATCAAATATATCTAGCGCATTGCCTTCAACGTTGGGTTCTTGGTCTTCCTGCTGCACACTTAACATCACTTAAAAAGTTACTCAACCTACAAGAGCAATTTTGTATGCAGGCATAACCTCAGTTTTTTGTTGTTTGCTTTTTGGGATGAGTCCTTCACATGAAACCATAATACTGTGTCTCTTCTCCCCAATTAGCCTCAAAGTCTAACTCCCGCTGCCAACCACGATCAGTGTTTCATCTCCCTCTGTGAACCCTTTGGACACATGAAACACCTTTCAATTGTTTCATCACCTCCCCTTTCATTGTCCCAACTCCAAACACATATTGAGCCCCTTACATGCCTTCTCCCAGCCCAGCTATTTGGTGCTGAGAAGGCTAAGCGGCTCCTTGTGCCTGTCTGCCTGAATGTGTGTGTTGCATGAACCTTCACCATCAATGCATAGCAGCATTTCAAGATAAAAACATGAGTTGTGGGTGCCATTCTAGAGGTGATCTCATCATGTGAAACAACTTTATTAATAGTGTTTCCATACCATACCTTGCTCTAAAACCATATTTGAAGTTTCTTATCCGCAATTAATTGGTTTAGGTAATGTTCCATGCAGCCGTCAATCGTTTTTGCTAGGAAAGACGGCCAACTGAAAGGGCCTTTGATCAGCATGAGATGTCTTAATAGTGATTTTTTACCTACTTCCGGCTACTCAAGAGACCCTCTGGGTAATGAGTTAAATATTTGGAGCCACTATGAGGATGGGTTTTGTAATGGTTTATTTAACCAGAGTGCTTAGAATCAGGTTGACTGAGAAGCTTGTCGCTTTAACTGTGGTTACTGCAATTTTGGATTGCTTCTAACAAGGTAGGGTGAATTCAGGCAAGGTTGGGGCGAATTTGTGTATGAGTGAGTTGCCTGAATTGGTGGTGGTGGAAGTGCACATTCCTAATCATTTCTTACATTTCTTAGCTGTGTAAAGTTGAGCGAAAGGCTTAATACTTCATGGATTTTTTGTCTTCATAATTAGAAGAGTAAAGTTAGTCTTTGAGATAACATGCATGGGTGTTGACACTATGTTTTTGTTTTTTAGAAAATCAACGTTTGTGAAGGTTATTTTGTGTTGAATTGTGTCATCTCCTTCCTTGTATGTTATAGGATTTTCTCTCATTGGTTAGTGTCGAAGAAAGCCATAATGTAGGTTGCCTGGATTTTTTTCTATTTTGTGAGGCGTGCCAGTTCCTCAATGATGTCTGTGATATTCATATTCTTCCTTAGGCGTTAGGCTTGTTGAAAAAAGATAATCACATGTGTTCATGTATATGTTCTTTATGTTTCTGAACCCTGTTATTTCATGCTGGACCATCGGTAAGATAGCTCAGTGGGATGAGTGCTCGCTGGTGTAATCTATGTGTGATCTGCAGGTCGCAGATTCAAATCCTGGCAAACCCAACTAAGCCTTTCTTCCTTCCGAGGTCAATAAATGAGTACCAACTTCTGCCGGGATGACGATTATGTATTGAAATATGTTTTATGTAAATCGCTTAGGAACTTTTTTCTGGAATTGGAGAAAGGTGATTAGTGTGCCGCCTTTGTTTTTCTTTGTGATTTATCCCCATAAATGTAATGTATTCCTAGTTCATGGGCTCCTGCTCCATGAGAGACTGACTGACAGTGTCAATAGTCAGAGAGATTGAGGGCTTGGGACAGAGAAGCATAGTTTGGGCCAGGATGAGATATTTTTGCATGGACCTTAATTATTTATTTGTTTTTGTTAGTGTCTGAGTTCCTTGGCGGAAGTTAGTCATGTTTTAGGTACTCTTTTACCTTAAAGCTTTATCTGAGTTTCTAGGGTGTGGTAAGGTCCTTTTTTATGATTTGAGCTTAAACAGTTAATGATTCTGAGATAGGGGGTAGACTGTTCTTGTCATGGTTGTGGTCACTTACCGGCCTACCCGCTACCATTCCAAGATTGCGCCGTGCCATACATGACGCACATCCATCCCAAGATGGCAGCGAGATGCTGGCATCATGACGTGGTGAAGCCCCATGCCTGATGCTCCACTGAGGCGTCGGCTGGCTTCTTAATTGGAAAAGTGTTGCTCACTTTGGAACGCCATAAAGCTCTAGACTCTGTGTCCTTATCAGCTTTCTGTTATGTGGTGTTTCTGCTCCTCCTCATAAATCCTTGTAGCCTGGCTCTCCTTCCCATGATTATCTTTCCTGGCTGTTCCTCTGCTGAGTCCTGCTGTTCTCCTGTCTCACATTCTTCCTTCCCAAGCTTCTTCCGGCATTCTTTGCTGCTGGACTGCCTCCTGTGTCCTCCACTTGCTGTGCTCTCACCTGCAAGATACCACCTTCAGTTTTCATCTGCTGCTGTGCCAGAATCTGCAAGACACTGCAATCACACTCTGCGGTGCCTGGTTTTCCTTTACCTGTTAGCTTTTCCCTAGGGACCAACTGTCCCTTATGCCACATGGGCCTCTATATCTTCACAGGCCAAGGTGGTTTTTTGGACGGTCCGCCCTTATCTGCATGACACTCTCACCAGAAGCAAGGTGTTGAATCCAGCCTGTTCCTAAAAGTTCTTAAGACTATGAAAATATTCTTCCTGGATCTTTGAGGGGGATTATGTCTCTTTTTTAGGGCATACTTTAATCTAGCTGACATAAGCAGTGCTGCAGGTGAGGATGTTATCTTAGCAGGTCTGTCAGATTTCAGGTAATGGAGACCCATTGAGGCCTTTGTAGTGTCTGGTGAATGTGTGGTTTGTATTTCCCAAGAGGAGGAGATGATAGTGAATCGCGCCTTGAAACACTTGTGTATAGGCGCGTTACAAATGCCTTATCATATCATAATCACATGCATTCTGAATTTTGTGTTGTGGCAGCAAGCCAGGTAATGATAGAGGAGGGCTTAGCATACAATCTGGCCTTAGTGAGAGTTCTTGGAAGTGTGGCTGGAGTGTGTGGGTTAGGAAATACCCAGTTAGTGATTTTTGCACACCAGAAACAAATGAAAGTACCACTCAAATTCACTCAGGTTTTCATCTTTTCCTTCTATAATTATTGTATTGATAGTAAACAGACTGGCAAACTGGGTGCAAGAGATTATTATCAGTGGAGAACTTACACTCATATGTCAGGTTACAGATATTGAACTCTGGGAAGGTATGTTGGAAGGAATCAAACCATGCATGGGGGTGCAGCAAATAAAGTAGCATGACATGATTTCCTTCATTCATGGAGTGTATATGAGCTACTATGAGTTTTTCCTAATGCTTTCCTAAGGTGGGAAGTCTGACATTTGCTTGTTTTTTTTCATTTGACGTTACATGGGTAGAAAATGATGACACTGTGAGATCTGAGTTTATGAGAGTGGTCCTGTGAAGTGTGTGTGGGAGCGGTTGCTTTCTTGTGCTCTGGCATTTCACTGGGACACGCATTAAGAAAACATCCAAATGGGGGCGTGCCTGAGTGGCAATGAAGATGGCCGCATAACGTGGAGAGAGAGAGAACATCTTCTTTCCTAAACACCATTTCTTCCGTTAATATGAATAAATAGATACTCTCGCTAAACATGTAAGGCCTTCTGCATGCAGCTTATTGAAAATATATTATTCAAAATGTACTTTACGTCAGACCGCGTCTGTCAACTTGTGAATGTATTACCTCATAATTTCATTACGCCGCAAGATTAGGCTTCACATGATTTGAATCTTGTGCGGTTGCCTTTAATGTGAACGCTTTTACACAGACAAGTCCTTGATGTAGAATTTGGAGGATTTCGGCTTCCTGGAGGCATTTGGGTGTACTGGAGCGCCCATGTCAATGCGTCCATGTAGGATTGAATAGCAGGCCTAAAGCAGCGGCATCAAGTGGGCGGTACCTGACATGCCACGTCAGCTAATCGACTCGGAACAAAGATGAGACTCTGCTCATGAAAGGATGTACTTTTACTACAACAAAGCCTCCAATGCATTTAAAGGTACTCGATTCATACGGCAGGCTGTAATTTAATATTAACTTATTATTTTGAATGTCCCTGCCATTATTCATCAATGGCTAACTTTCTGAGCATTGGGCGACTTCATTTTTTGCATAAATAGCAGCATTTGGTTTTTTCAAAATAAGAAAACTCAACAAACTTATTTCTGCTAATAGAATTCCTTTTTGTCCAGCAAGTTGACATTAACATATTGGCTCAATTGATCCAAATGTGCTGAAAGTTATTAAAGCATCTCAGCTCACTAAATATTAATCATGTTGAGCCCTTACAAATCAGCCATTTATCTTGCTGCCACAACCTCTTCATATCTGGGAACCTAGCACTCTAGTGCTTTCAAAGGAAAATCATTTTTTCAAACTATTTCTATAATCACTAATGATCTTTTTGGACCCACAATTCTTCAAGTTTACTTCCATACTAAATATATGATTCAAACAATATCGACTTCAGATAACACGTCAATAAACACCTGCATGGATAACTGGGCAACATACGTACCTCGATCTCTTCTCTTGATTTGCACTCTTCTTCCATTCAAGATGAACTGAAAGAGTTAAAAAATCAGATTAAACAATTCACCGGCAGGTTAGACGAAGCTGAAGAAAGAATCAGCACAGTGGAAGATAGAATGGAAGGCTTAGAATGTATGCAAACCAAAATACTACAATTAGAGGGGGAATTACAGAATTGGAAGACAGGAATCATAGAGATAATTTGCGTTTTTATGGCATTCCTGAAAAGTCAGACGGAGACGGTCCTATTAACTTCCTTATAAATTGCATCTACTCCATGCTAGGAATTTCATTTTCACCCCCATTGGAGATCCAACATGCTCATAGAATCAAATCCAGATTTACCAGCACGGATGCCTCACCAAGACCCATCATCACTTGTTTCCTTTGCTATCTACAACTGTGGAAAATTCTTCAAACAGCCAAGAAAAAATTGCCTATTCTTTTTCAAAACAAAAAAATCTTAATTTCCCCTGACTTTTCCAGTGCCACACAGGCAAAATGTAAAAGATTCTTGGACTTGAGACCTATGCTCAAATCACTTAACATTAGATACGGCCTACTTGATCCAGCTAAGATGATTATCACCATTCCTGACGGCCCTACCAAAGAGTTTACAAACCCTGATGATTTATATGATCTACTTCATGCTCTAAAGGATACCCAAATGGACACAGCACCATCTAAGACTACAACCAACCAACATCTATCTTGATATCTTGTCTCTCTTTCTCTCCATCTGTTTTTGTTGTGCTCTTCTTGTCAGTCTAGAAAAAGTAGACACCCCTCAATGATGGAGGCAATGTATTCTGTTGGCCGAAGACCAACTGCCTCATGTGTTTAGTACTAGAAATACATAGCCATAAGCATGACTAAAGTGCAGACGTTTTGAAGTGATTGAAATCGCCATTTTGTTTTCTAACCTTTGCCTCTTGCCTTCTGTTAAAATTGCTTTCCTGAAAACGTATTCTGCTCCATTAGTACATTATTGTTCATGCATAAAGCAAGGCCGCGAGAGACTTGTTGAAACATAACGCAGCGACCCAGACAGAAATGTCAGGTCTCCTCCCGCACAAATCTTTGAAAGTAAGCAAGAAGGAATTTAATCATTACACAGGTGCCAACTAGTCTCGCTAATGCAGTAGAAATGTTAGAAACAAACATTTAATGGCTTGAATTATGCTCTCCTTTACGGCCCCCCTTCCCTGAGCCAAGTAGAGCCTGGAGAGCGAGTTGACCCTCAGTACACGAAGAGAAACACGGAGATAGCGAGGCCTGGAATGTGTCTCTCCCCTGCACGCAGCTTGCTTGCAGAGGACAGAAGCAGTGTGTTCTTACAACAAATAATTGTGTCTGCAGGCTCATGAAATTGCAAACTGTTGCTAAATAAATGTCTGAAGGTGTCATACTCGTCACAATTGTCAATCATCGAACCCAATTCAAAGGAAATACATTATGGGCGGTATTGAATGTGTCACCACTGATTGTAAGATGCTTGCTTTGTATATATGTAACTGTTGTACGATTCTCACTCTCTTGAATCCCCCGGGGCCTGGAAACACACGTGGAGAGGCGTGAGACCCAGTTGGCCAACTGAGACTATTTGCTTTGCAATAAACCCTAGCTTTTGCAAATACAACCTCGTGTCTGTCGTACCAGTTTGTGTGTGATGATTGTGCCTTGTTTCCATACGCGAGGGTCCCCTAGGGGCCCCTTCAAGATGGCGCCCGAATAGGGACCCTCCCCCACTTGTTCCATCGTGCACTTTGTAAAATAAGGAAGGCGGAGAGAACGGCGAGGACGGGACGATTGAACCGGGATCAAGAGGTGTTCGGGGCGCCCCTGTGATGAGAGACTCCTTTGCAGATCTGCACACAACTGATCCCTGATCGACGTGCCCAGCCAGAGAAAAAGGAGCCGAGGGTCCAGAAACAAGGCAGAGTGAGCCAAGATATGCAGACACAACGATTATTGGTTGCGTCAGTATACGGACGAATCGCGCCTTGAAAGACGACTTGATTGATCAGGTGAGTCGTGCCCCGATTCAAAGTAACCCTGATATTGGTTGAGAGTTGATTTTGCAAAATCAAACACCCAGTGTGAGGTTGATTAGCCGAGGATAAGGTTAAAACATGCCTGGGGTATTGTCCACCTTAGAGGGTTTTTCCACTGCGGTAGACAATCTTTTGGAAACTGACCAGGTTGCGCCATCCGTGGGGTTGCTGGCGTATGAGATGTATGTGAAGTATGGTGTAGGGGCGATAATGTTTTGTGAGATTTGACGTTTGGCATAGGCAAACCAGAAAAGAGGAAGATTTGCAATGGCCGAATCACGGGAGTTTTGAGATTCTGAGAATAGATTATTTGGAGAAGGTGTTGTTGGAAAAGAAAACTAGTCCTGCAGCATTTGATATCCTTAAAGACTGGAGAAAGGTAGCTAGAGAGAAGAGCACACGCAGGCATAAGTCAAAAGCAGAAAGAGTGAAAGAAAAGCAGGAGGAGGAGTGGGATGATAGTTGAGAAAATCAAACAGACGTGATCAGTTGACTGTAGGCAAGATATATCCACAACAAGAGCTGCATTCATCAGATGAGTTAATAAGCAAAATACTAACTGAAACAAGGCGCCCAATAAGAGGGATTAAGAAAACTGAACCAGTGTCTATTGCACAGCCCCCTCCAGTTGCTCAGCCCCTCCCTATTGTTCAGATCCCAGCACAGCCACAAATCATACAAGCAGCACCTCACATTAGCCAGCCAGTACCGCAGCAGTTACTTCCCGTTCCCGTTGTCCCATCCGCACCACTCTCCCAAGAGATTGTTGTTGTCCCATCCGCACCGTCAATTATTGAACTTGAACTCACTGAAAGAAGAGAGGGGACGGGACAAAGTGAATGTACTAGAGTGACCCATAGCGCGATTAGCAAGGTGAGAAAGCGGGAGCTGCAAGAACAGGCAGAGATGTTTATAGACGGGAATGATGAAACGTTGACGCTGGCTTCGATGTATGATTTCAGGAGGAGCAATGAAAGACATGTAGTGTTGGAATGCATGGGGGAATATTTAAAGGGGAAATGGAAGCAGTTAATTGTGAGGGTACCGCCACAGCAGTTGTTGGATTTGAATGCGTTGGCACGTTGTAGCGAGAGAGATGAAGAAATAAAGGAACATGTAGACAGGCTTTTTGAATTTAAGAATGAACTTGATGATGAGTATGCTGAAATGTTTAGCATACCAGGGTGTAGGGAAAAGGGTATAAGGAGAGAGAGGGGGGAGGTGGCGATACCATATGTACAGCAGCGATTTCTTTCATCGTCAAGACAAACGGGTGATAAACTAAAAGTATGTATACGAGAGGCGTTAAGATGGATTACAGATCCTGATATTCCCACAATGGAAATACATGAGATATTTGATGAATACCCCTTGCCAATGAAAAGAAAAGCGCTACAGGCAATGGTTGAATATTTAGTAGACAGAGATATAGATGATAAGAAAGCTAGCCCCCCAGAATTGATGGTGGTGTACAAGAGAGCATTAGAACATGGAACAGGAGAAACAGCCTTATCACTTGATTTGGGAATATTATTACATATGAGAGAAGGGGGAGGAAAAGTGAGTGTGGTATTTCCTATGATGGAAGTCCCACCTACTTTTGTGCCTAATGTAGAGATTTCTGCAACAGGCGATCAACCGCGGAAGCACATTATACAGCACAATATGTGCATGTCCCCTTCTCCAGACAGGAAGTGAATAACATAAAACAGACGATTCCCGATATAAGAAAGAATCCATTGGGATTCTATAAGGAAATAGAGTCCTATTTGAAATCGTCCATGTTCACTATGAATGATATGGATTTAATATTCCCAGTAGTTGTGCCAGCAGACAAATGGAAGCAAATAAGAAAAGTGGATGATGGTGTGGCCTGTGGCGCCACATGGTCAGAGCTAGTAGCAGAGGATAAGAATAGAGAAGCGGGCGGAAAACCATCGGCAAATATGGCAGCGTTACCAGCACGGATAATACAAAAATTGAAAGAAATTGTTACAGTAAAAAGAATTGTATGGGACAAATTGACTGCATGCGTTCAGGGCTAGGATGAGTTAGCCATAGATTATTTTAATAGATTTGAGAAATTATTTACAGATTTTAGTGGACAGGATGTAAGCACAGAAGCAGGTAAAAGACTATTTGTTGATAAGTATGTGAGAGGGTTAATACCTCCAATCCAAAACCTAATAATGACGTCAGAAAGTGCATGGCAAGCAAAAAGGTTGAGCGAAGTATTGCATATGGCCCAATATTATGAGAACAGAGTGAATACAGAAAAAGAGAAAGAGGTGAAGGATAGGGCGAATTTGAAAACAAGAGTGTTACTTCAGAAAGTGACGGGACACAATAGAGGGAGAGGAAACGCACAAGGCAGAAGTAATTCGAACATGCATTGAGGGCCTCTCGGATTATAACAGTGTGCGTATTGCAGAGGGGAAGGTCACTGGCGAGCGCAATGTCCACATTTGCAAAATAGAAATGGATATGGACATAGAAGAAAGCATAGGGGGCACCCAGGAACAAATGGACAGAATAGAAACAATAAGCAGCAGCACCAAAATAATCAAGGCAATGTTACCCAGAATCAGAACCAAGCTCAAAATCAGACTGCTTTTAGCCAAAATCAGGGCCAACAGAACACGCAAAATGGAAATAGACGGAGGGGCGGGAACATTTTTGATGCACAACCAAATACGTATTATAGTAATAATTACACATCGGATGATGTATTGTTCCCTCAATAGGACAGCCCAAGACAGGGGTCGGAACCAGTGCCTATTACCGTGAATCAAAAAGGACCCTACGTGGAAATGAAAGTCGGGAATAGAGAGCATAGCTTTCTCGTAGATACAGCAGTGCAAAAGTGCTCGATAGACCATCTCTTGGTTCCGGAAATACCACTGTCAGGGCAAATACATTTTTTTAGTAGGGTTCGCAGGTACCCCAGTGATCAATCCAGTGTCCAAACCAGTAGCAGTGACATTAGGTCCATTCACTGAATATTGTCCATTTCTCTTAACAGAAAATTGTGGGGAAAACCTTTTGGGTTTAAATCTATTGAATAAACTGAGTGCAGTTATCCATTGCACTCCTGATGGAGTGTTCTTGACAATTTTGCCACAGAATGTACCAGTGTCTGAATTTTTGTCCAAACCTTTGCCAGGAGAATTGAGTAAGGTGCCAACTTACATATGGGCGATGAATGACAATGATGTGGGATGTTTGAAAATAGAGCCAGTAAAGATTGTTTTAAAGGAAGGAGTAACGCTACCGCGTATTCCACAGTATAACATTTCAGCAGAAGGAGAGAAAGGATTGAAGAGTATTGTTTCAGATTTGGTAAAAATGGGGGTAATCGAAGAGATTACTGGCAATACATGTAACAGCCCCATTCTACCGGTATACAAGAAAGGAGGTAAAGAGGTACTGTATTGTTTCATAATTGATCTGTGTGCATTAAATAAAGTAGTAGATCCTCAATTCCCATTGGTTCCAGACGTCACCACAATTTTGACAATGATTCCCGCCTCGGCAGAGTACTTTAGTGTTATAGACTTGAAGAATGCCTTTTTTCAGTATTCCAGTACACAAGGAAAGTAGATATCTGTTTGCCTTCACATTAGGAGGACGATCATTTACATTCATGCGCATTCCACAGGGCTACACAGAGAGTCTGAGTATTTACAGCAGGGCATTGAAAGAACAACTAGATATGCTAGAATTACCGACTGGATGTGTGTTGTTACAATATATAGATGATCTATTAATAGCTGCTGATACAGAAGAGATTTGTAAAAGAAGTACTGTTTTATTATTGTCACATTTAGCAGCACATGGCCACAAAGCGAGCTTAAAGAAATTCCAATATTGTTAAAAGGAGGTGGCTTATTTGGGCTATCAACTTTCGAGAGAGGGGAGAAGACTGACCCCGGAAAGGATAGAGAGTATTTCTGGTATGCCTATTCCAAAAACACAGAAAGGAGTCAGAGCTATAATAGGCATGGCTTCCTATTGCCGGCAGTGGATTGTGAACTTTGCATTGATCTGCTTAAAACTACATTGTTTTCTGCTCCAGTTTTCGGCACACCAAATTATGAAAGAATTTTCAGATTATTTGTGCACGAGAGTGTAGGCTGTGCGTTGGTTGTTTTGACACAGGAACAAGGTGAAAGAAATAGGCCATGCGGCTATTTTTCTTCCGCACTGGACCCTGTAGCGCGCACTACCAGGTTGTTTGAGAGCTGTTGCAGCACTGCTGCGTCAGTGGAACAAACTGAAGGAATGGTGTTGGGGCACACCTTTATTTTGATGGTGCCACATGCCATAGACATTCTATTAAATAGAACGCAGACGCAACACCTCACATCTGCTAGATTGACTAGATACGAAATTGTCCTATTTGCGCCACACATCCAAATTATGAGGTGTAGCGTTTGAATCCTGCAGAATTAATACCACTGCCCACTGGAGAATTAGGTGAGAATGAATCACCTCCCCATGATTGTTTAATGGTTACCTACGAAGAAACGAAAGGAAGAATTGATTTAACAGATACCCCACAAAAAGAGCCAGATGGAGAACTGTTTTGTGATGGCTCCTGTTTTAAATTACCTGATGGCACATCAACTGCTGCCCATGCTATCACTACACTGAAAAGAATTGTGGAGACCAAAAGAATCCCCTACAACTCTGTCCAAGCCGCAGAGATAATAGCTTTGACTAGAGCCTGTGAGATTTCTGAAAACCTGAGTGTAAACATATATACTGACAGCCAATACGCCTTTGGCGTGGTTCATAACTTTGGTCGACCCTGGGCTGAGAGTGGTTTCTTGATATCACATGGAGCCAGAATTCAACGTGGCCCTTTGATTGTACGATTACTGTCTGCACTTATGTGTCCAAAGCGCCTAGCAATAGTGAAATGCGAGGCGCATAAAAAGGTAACATGTAAAGTGGGAGGGGGAAACGCATTTGCAGACAGAATTGCAAAGCAAACTGCCACTGATTTGAATACTAAAATGTTGACAGTACAGTCTGAGGAAGTGCCCTGCATGATAGAAAATGGAATTGTCACTGTCAAAGAGATGCAGGCAGAAGCTACTGCAGACGAGATAAAAGGGTGGGCTGAGGGCTCTGCAGACTTAGATCTAGAAGGTTGCTGGGTAGACAAGAAAAGTAAAAACTGGATGCTGCCCAACTCCTATGTAACTGCAATAGTCACAATGGCCCACAACCCTACACACATTTGTGCTAAGAAGATAGTTCAGCATCTAGCCACAGTATAGGAGAAGACACACATAAAGAAAAATGCAGAGAGGCTGGTCCAAAATATTTTGACGTGCCTACAACACAATGTGGGGAAGGGAACAGTGACTCCAACAGGCAGTTTCGGCCCTCCCTCTATGCCATTTGAGGTAATCCATTTTGATTTCATAGAGATGGAGAGGTGCCAAAACTTGAAGTACGTTTTAGTGGTTATATGTGCATTCAGTAAGTGGGTGGAAGCATATCCATTAAAAGACTGCACCGCGATGAGCACTGCACAAGTAATGTTAAAGGAGTATTTTTCCCGGTTTGGTCTGCCCCGTGTCATATGGTCAGATAATGACCCACATTTTGTGGGCGCAGTGATATTACAGATTTGCGCATGTCTCCAGATTGACAAGAGATTCCATCATTCTAGGCACCCCATGAGTGACGGTCTTATTGAACGTCACAATGGCATTTTAAAGGCCAAAAAGTCAAATTTGTGCAGGAAACAAGTTGAGCTGGGTGGACGCATTACCGCTAGCGTTACTGTGCATGCACACATCTGTGATGGCAAGAACTGGGCTCTCCCCATACGAGATAGTGATGGGAGGCCGGCAAATGTTTGGTGTGCACCACAGCCAAAGTGGCTAAATGTGATTGAATATCCTGTGCTCAGCATTTACTGTAATCTGTTAATTCATAAATTGCGTTTGATTCATCAGCAGGTGCAGGAGGCTCTACCGATCAAGTACACTGGTCCTGGGCATTCACTGGAACCCGGAGAGTGGGTTCTAGTGAAAAATTTTGAGCTGAAGTCATCACTTGCACCCAGATGGCGTGGACCTTACCAGATACTTTTGACAATACAAACTGCACTCCGCGTAGACAGAAGGAAAGCGCGGATACATGCAACCCATGCCAAAAAGGTCCCATCGCCGTCTGAAAAGCTGCCTGATCGAGACAACCAGAAAGAGACAGCGGCCCCAGAAATTAAAGAAGCTGTTACCCGTTCTTTGCCACAAAATCTGCCTGATCTCGAAATGAAGCTTGAAACGAATCCTGAAAAAATTGCTATAAAGGACAAAGGGCAAAGAGTGCCACAACGTTGTCCAGCAGAATTTGCATCATTGCTGCCTGACACAAAACGTGTACCGCTTTGGCGCCCACTATCTGCCATTGCGCCACAGGCTGATTCCAAGCCTGAGTCTGGAAGTGCGTCCGCACTATTCATTGATCACACGATACCAGGAGCAAGGCGGTATAATTTACGGAACCAGAAGGAGGAGTGATCAAATCTTCATTTCTTTTGATCTTTGTTGCCTCTGTTTCCTATCATGGATGAAGTAGGAACCGGAGGCCTAAAGGAGAGCGGCATGAGGGTTGTGCAAATCGGACAGCCCAAGAGCGAGGCTCCTCGGTGCTAAAAAAAAATCCATGTGCAGATCACCCCTTACGGACAAGAGGGGCTCACATGGTACGAAGGCAATTGATAACTGCTCTGGAGTTCTTTGAGCAATGTGCAGATGCACAGAAATCTTGCCCAACATATAGCAATCCAGGCTGCTAAGAACTGGCAGAATGAATTGTTGACATTTACCGAACTTATTGACATTCGAATGAGTGGCAACGATAAGAGACATTCACGCCGAACATTGTTGGAGAAGAAGAACAGTGAGAGAAAAATGCCAGAACCAGCTTTTGCGCCCTCCTGTGCCACTGCTGATAATGAGTTAACTATAGAGACTGGAAGGTTACAAAAAAGAAATTGCCGAAAAAATTGTATGCTGATCTTAATGATAGTCATGTGTGTAATGAGTATATTAGCCCCAATAATGACAGTACTGGTATTATGGTACTTAGAAGAAATACACCCCTTGGAAGTACTCTTGCCTGTTGGAAACATCTCCACTACTGAAAGCCCGGTCCATGTGATCACTTATACTTTGCGCCCGATGGAAGAAAGACACAGGGAAGGTTATGGGAATAACACATTACTGCTAATAATGAATATGACTCACTCAATATTGAGAAAAAATAATTGCTGGGTATGTGCCCACTTGCCGCAGCATGGTGGTAAGGGAATTGGTTGGTACGTGCAGCCATTGCCATTGAGTTCTGCATGTTACGCATCCTTGAGTGCATTATATTATGGGAAATGGAACGAAAGTGAAACTGGTCAATTAGATAGAACAAATATGAATGAATTCGAAGAGATCATTATGAAACCTGTAAGTAGTTCTATATTTCACAAAGCACGACAGATCACACCAGTAGTGATGCCACAAGATAGATTATTTGTGTCCTATAAATCATCTGTAATCACGTTTTACATTAACCCAGAAGGAAACAAAGATACAGTGCCCCCCTCCTATACAGTAAATTACAGTCCACGCTCTGTCCCCTTTTGCCTGAGTGGGGACATTCACTAGATGCATGAATATAGCATTGCTTGATAAAGAGGTAGAGCCAGTTTATATAGGTGACCCCGTTTATTTCATATGTGGAGAAAAAGCGTATCCCCGGATACCTAGAAACTGGGGAGGTACTTGTTACCTGGGACTTTTGTTCCCGGGGGTATTCCTTTCAAGAACAGCAGATATAGCCAAATTGGCCATGTCAAGACCACGGCGAAACGAGGGAGGAGGTTTGATCGCGGAAGACATAGCAAAAACATTCATACCATTTTAGGGCCAAGCAATACACTCCTATAATATAAGACAACTGTCACCAATATTAGAGAAAGCAATAAATGCAACAACAGATATATAATATGACATTAGAGGAAAAAGGAATTAGATTAATGACACTCCGAAATAGGATGGCTCTTGATGTAATCTTGGTTGATCGTGGGGGAGTTTGTAAAATCGTGGGATCAGCATGTTGCGTATTTGTAAGCGACTCCTCCCCTACGATTTTTGAAGCTATAAGAAAGTTGCACGTTTTGAGCTCTGACCTACACCCCCCTGAAGGAAGTTGGGAATTGAACATAAGCTCCTTGTTCTGGGAAGTATTATGCTCATGGGGATGGAAATTATTTGCGATCCTAGTAGCAGTGCTAGGAATATTCATTACATGTTGTTGTATACACTGCTTACCTATATACTGAAATAAGTGAGGAGTGTGTACAGATGGTAGCAAAAAAGAGCACTACTAAATCAAGTACTCAGGAAAATGATGAATTGAAGACAGTGAAGAATTCATGTCAATCAATATTGATGACAAAGACAACAGGGAGGAGACTAATAGTATTCAAGACTCAGAATCAGATACTTGGTCGGAAGAGGATGCAATGTACGGATGAGGCGTTTGGCATACAGCCAAAAGGAGGGTTTGTCAGTTCAGAAAAAGTAGACAGTCATCAATGATGGAGTCAATGTATTCTGTTGGCCAAAGACCAACCGCCTCATGTGTTTAGTACTAGAAATACACAGCCATAAGCTTGACTAAAGTGCGGCCATTTTGAAGTGATTGAAATCGCCATTTTGTTTTCTAACCTTTGCCTCTTGCCTTTTGTTAAAACTGCTTTGCTGAAAACATATTCTGCTCCACTAGTACATTATTGTTCATGCATAAAGCAAGGCCGCAAGAGACTTGTTGAAACATAACGCAGTGACCCAGACAGAAATGCCCGGTCTCCTCCCGCACAAAAGGCATTTAATCATTACAGAGGTGCCAGCTAGTCTCGCTAGTGCAGTAGAAATGTTAGAAACGAACAATTAATGGCTTGAATTATGCTCTCCTTTATGGCCCTCCTTCCCTGAGCCCTGTAGAGCCCTGGAGAGCGAGTTGACACTCAGTACACAAATAGAAACTAGGAGATACTGAGGCCTGGAATGTGTCTCTCCCCTGCACGCAGCTTGCTTGCAGAGAACAGAAGCAGTGTGTTCTTACAACAAAGAATTGTGTCTGCAGGCTCATGAAATTGCAGTCTGTTGCTAAATAAATCTGAAGGTGTCATACTCATCACAATTGTCAATCATCAAACCCAATTCAAAGGAAATACATTATGGGCGGTATTGAATGAGTCACCACTGATTGTAAGATGCTTGCTTTGTATATATGTAACTGTTGTATGATTCTCACTCTCTCTCTTGCATCCCCCGGGGTCTGGAAACACACGTCGTGGGGCGTGAGACCCAGTTGGCCAACTGAGACTATTTGCTTTGCAATAAACCCTAGCTTTTGTGAATACAACCTTGTGTCTGTCGTATCAGTTCATGTGTGGTGATTGTGCCTTGTTTCCATACGTGAGGGTCCCCTAGGGGCCCCTTCATTCTCATCTTCACACCCGACATCCCCTATGAGATACTCTTATTTATTTTTTTCGTATATTTTTTAGAACAATCTCCTTACATCATTCTCATTTCTTAATATCACTCATCCTTTTATTTTCATCACATTCGCTTGCTCATTCTTTTTTTATTTTCTTGTTGTTTACCCTTCCTCTTTTTCTTCCCTATTTGTTCCAAACACATTTTCAGGTGCAATTATATTTATTCCATTGTTCTGTTAACCTAAGAATGCATTTAAGGAATGCCTCTTATAATCATATTTTACTTTTATTGATATTTTCTGGTAACACTATATTGATGTACTCCTATGTCTATTAAGATAACTGCATGGAATGTTAACGGGCTAGGACATCCAATTAAACATAACAAGAATATTTCATTACTTACTAAACAAAAATCAGATATTATTTGTTTACAAGAAACCCATTTGAGTTCTGATGTAGAAAATCTTAAAATTAAAGCCTCAGGGTCCAGCCATACTTTTTTCTCTAATGTGATGACAGAAAAGCAGGAGTTTGTGTATTAATCAATAAACAATTGAATTTCACTTTACTTAGCGAGGAACAAGATCCAGAAGGTAGATGGATTATAAATGAGTGTGTTATTAACAATCTCTCAGCAACTATTGTTAATGTGTATGGTCCTAATACCCCTAACCCCTCTTTTTGGTCACTATTGCTCACTAAACCTTTGCTACAAAATCTCAATAATCTTATTTTTTTGGAGATATGAATCATATTGTCGACTTTGCTTTAGATTGTAAATCAAATTCTAACTCCAAATCCTGCAACTGCTTCTTAAACTTAATACGAAACCTTAATCTGATAGATTTGTTGCATTTCTGTCATCCTCAAACGGTAGATTTTTCTGTTTACTCCCGCCCCATCAATCCTATTCAAGACTTGATTATATCTTTATTACCTCATCCCTAGCCTCCTCCATCTTAAATTCAGTAATTGATCCCATAACTATTTCCGACCATGCCCCAGTCTCTACAATACTTGAATGGCCCTTTTCTCTCAAACTCTGACCAAGATGGTGACTTAACTCCTATCTTCTGAAAGATCAAACCTTCACTGAAAAAAACAACACATTTATCAAAGAATTCTTTTTCAATAACCCATCTCAACACACTTCGGTACATAACAACTGGGATGCCTTCAAAGCCTCCTTACGGGGCTTTATTATTCAATACGTTGCCTTCAAGAAAGGACAGACCGAACATACCTATAACTTGAGAGATCATATTACACCAATCCAGACCGTAATATACTAAAATCTCTTATGAAAGAATGTATTGAATTCAATAAATCATGGACCGACAAAGCTGCCAATTCTATCCTTAGATCGAAAACAAAAATAAATAATAATTTTAATAGAGCGGGCAAAATGTTAGCGTCATATCTCAAGAGGGATAAAGAAAAATAATTTATAACTCAGGCATTAGATTATCTAATCCAAAGGATATTAGTGATGCTTTCACTAATTTCTAGTCGAATTTATACTCTGATGACTCCTCCATTAGCCCTGAAAAAATCTATTCTTTTTTCCATAATACGAAGAAAAGTGATGCACATGATTTGATAGACACTTCTTCCCTTGATTCTCCTATAACTATTCTAGAGATTAAACAAGCTATTCATGATCTTAAATCTAATAATGCTCCTGGCCCAGATGGCTTTCCAGTTGACTTTTATAAAACATGTATTGACTCCTTAGCTCCTAAACACTTAGAACTGTATTCTCACTTTCTTAATATAGGTCAAAGCCTAGGATCCTTTAGTGAAGCCCTCCTCATTCTCTTTCCAATCTCCCTTATTAACTCAAACTCAAAAATGGATGCCAAAATTCTTGCAAAGCGCTTAGAATGCTATCTTCCAAGTCTTATTCATCGCGATAAATGTGGTTTCATTAAAGGACGCTATGCCTCTTCTAACTCGAGATTATTATTCAACATTCTTGCTCACTCGCAAAATTCACTTACACCTTCGGCTCTTATTGACCTCGATGCTGAGAAATCATTTGATCGCATTTCTTGGTCATTTTTATTTCAATCTTTAATATGGCATGGCTTTCCCCCTTATTTTATCGAATTATTTAAAATTGTATACCTCATACCCACTACTCGTATTCTAATAAATAATTCTCTCTCTGCCTCATTCAAAATAGAAAGAGGTACACGACAAGGCTGCCCTCTCTCCCCCTTATTATTTAACCTAGCAATAGAACCCATACTTCAAAATATTAGACTAAACTTGAATATTAAAGGTATTTCTTTAAACAATGTAGAAACCAAGCTTTCAGCTCATGCCGATGATATCCTTGTTTATCTTACTCACCCTGCTTCTTCTATACCACATCTAATTTCGACTGTCAATGGTTACTCCCTAGCCTCAGTGTACGAATTGAACTTTGAAAAATTAGAGATAATGCCCCTTACACTTACTTGCAATAGATTAAACACTCCCTCATTAGGCTTCTCCAGGCAATCATCCCATATTAAATATTTAGGTCTATAGGTTACAAAGGATATACCCTCTACTATTAACCTTAATACTAACTGCATTATAGAGAACGTTACTGAACTGACTGAAAAATTGTCACCTCTCTATTTATCGTGGTGGGGTCGTTTAGACACTATCAAGATGATGATTACTCTTATTGTTTTATATGCACTCTCTATGATCTCCATTGCAATATATTCCTCTTTTTTTAAACTTGATTCATTGCTAATCAAATTTCTATGGAATCATAAAACCCCGCGTATTGCATCTAACTAACTAAAACTTTCTAAAACCCATGGTGGAGTGAAGTTCCCGAATTTTCAACTTTATCACAAAGCATTTATCATGAAACAACTTGCTACTTTCATTATGATTCATCTCCTTATAATGCTCCTGTTTGTTTTATAATCAAGGCTAGCATCATTTCCCCACTTTCCCTATCTCATTTTCTTATAATGTCGTCTTGGCCTAATATCTCTTCCTATCCTTCTTTCCATTTTTTTAAAATTGTGTGGAATAAATTACCTGATCATTCTTTTCATAAAACAAACCCTGAAGATATCTTCTTATGGTTTAACAAGCAAAATTCTGCTAAATCTTATTTTACTAGTATACACATATGGTATTCCTCATGGATTATATTTACTAAGCAATTAATCCAAGCTGATATTACTATATAATATATGTACACAATATATTACGAATATATGTACACAATATCATATCTCCTCATCTGACCTCTCTTTTCATACCTCATTAATTAAATCAATCACTAAGTCTTTATCCACTTTTAGGCAGCAGTCCCTGACCCCATTTCTACATTTCTTAATTAATAATCTCTCAAATAAAGCTGCTATTCATTCCTAAATGATCTTCTCTCCCCTAATTCTCTTAATCTTACCACCATTAGAAACTGGGAGACAGACTGGAATTTCCAACCCTCTGTAGATATATGGATTAAAATTTGGAAGATTTGTCATTCTTCATCTTCTGCTGCCAATCTAACTCAAACCTATTTTTTTATTTTGCACACAGCCTTCCTTACTCCACAGCGTATTGCCAAAACTTTAATTGGAGCCTCAGATAAGTGTTGGCCATTTAATGACTCAAATGCTGATTTCACACACTTAATTTGCAAATGTGCTTTTGTTTATTCTTTCTGGACTAAGGTTTGGCATCAGATGCAATTGATCTTTTCTTTCTCAGAACCCTTAACTATTGCAAATTTTGATGATCGGTTCTCTGATTAATCCTATCATTAGTCAGTCTGATTATGCATATTTGTTTAATTCGTTCATTATTATTGCTTTTCATAAAATAACTAGCAATTGGAAAAATGCTATCAACCTTTCATATAATTAATGGTGGAACTCAATTTGTTCAACTCATCGAATAGAACAATGTCATGCTTTAATGAACGACTCTTTACATACATTTAATAAGAAATTGAATGAATGTCTATATTACTTGAATACTAATATATGATTGTTAAGTATTTTGTATTTTCAGATGTTGTCCCTTCTTCCTCTGCTTATGTCTCTTGTTTGTCTTTGTATGTCTGTATCTTCCCCCTTTAAAATTACTATTATAAATGGAATATTATCTCACTTCTTAATTTATTATCACATTAATTCATTGCAATTTCTTATATCAATTGTTACTTATTCTAGTTGAACAGTTTTCATTATTCTGAGATATGCAGCTTTATAAAAATGTTAATCATGTTTGTAAACATTTGACAATGTATATTATTATTATTATTATTATTATTATTATTATTATTAATAATACAAATAATTAAACATTAAAGAAAACATCCACATCATTTCTCATGGAGGTGATACAGACATCTGGAGGGTGGCACATAACATTTGGTTGTTCCTTTTGATGTCCATAGTAGTTTATGGCTTGTTTGGGTGAATGATTGGAAGGGTGCTTTGCGAAGTGCATACGTTAAATCATCAGGCAAAATGTACAACCTCAATTTTAGTTGAGGTCGTCATAATGATGTGTTCAGTAGCTTACTGATCCTTCAAAGGGGTAATATAACCAAAATTAGTTTCCAGTGTTATTGATATTTATGAGAGTGGTGGAGCATGGTGTTTTGAGTTTGAATATTTATTAAATCTGTGTCATGAAGCGTATGAAGATCATACATAAGCAAAACATAAAATATATTTCCCAACAGCTCTTTAGTGAGGTTCTTACAATGGCAATCCATATAAATTCCCTCAGGGCCAAGAAAAATAGTAGCTCATAGTTGCCCGTTTACCAACTTATACATCATGGATTCTCTGGAAGGTTATAAAAAGTCCAAAGCAAAAGTTCTTCCAGTTCTCATCAAACTCAGGTCCTACGCCATACCAGCAGCTAATCCTAACAAAACAAATGTTGGTTTATGTGCTGTTTGTTCCAAATAAAACAAAGAATTTAATTAAAAATGTCTCTGAAGATTCCCCTTGCTGTTTCAGTCAAAAAGCAAAGTCTTTATCTCTGATATTTGTAGCCTCCTTGGTGATTATATTGGGCAGCTAGTGTAGGCTACCTCCTGAGTCTCAAGTCTGAATTAGAGACTGTTGGCTATTTCTGTGGATGAGAAAACACTGAATTTGGCTTTAAACCAAGGCCGGGAACCATAGGAAAACAGGATGCCACCCTAAGTACTAGGACTCTCACCACCTCCCTCTCTCAGGGCCCTGGTTCTAAAGTCTCCTGACCTAATCTCTCTCTCCTCCTCAATGTCCCACCACAATGTTGTATATGGGGTACTGAGACAGAATGCCATCTGCTCAGGTAGGCAATCTCAAGTGTTTTAATTTATATAACCCACAATGATGCTTGTGATCTCAGAAAGTGATCTCTGATAATCAGAGTGCTCTTTCTTTAACTTCTCCTTGTCCCTACAATGACCAGTACCCTATCTGCAAGTCTGGAAGATATCATGAGTACTCTGATTGGCTCCCAAAGGGACATGTGATCATGGCATGTGGCTGGATTTTAATTGTAAGGATCCTTTGACTCATTTGAGGGTTGCACTTCAAAAATGAAGCTTACTATCCCTACAGGTCCTAGGAGTCTGCCTGTAAGGATTGAAGCCACCGACTCCTAGAGGGTTATGTGACCACATCATTTTACTGGATTTTCATTCTAAAGCCATGTTTGCCACATCCTTATTCTCAGAGGATCATGTGCACCATCTGAGGGTCCTGCCTAGGAAATTAAGCACCCAGTACCTACAACACCCAGGACCCTGCCTGTAGGTCTGGAAGTAATCACGAGAATTCTGATTGGCTCACAGAGGGTTTATGACCACATTTTGTGACTGGATTTCTTATTTTAAAGTATTTTCCTTCGACATCCTGAATTCCCTGAGAATTCCCATATGAGGGTACTGCCTAAATAATGAAGATCACCAGCCCTGCAACACTAAGGACCAAGCCTGCATTCCCAAGTCATCTTGAATGTTCTGATTTGGTCTCAGTCATGTGATTACATCATGTGACTGGATTGTCAGTTTAAAGTAATGTGTCCATGTCCTGCATACCTAGAGCATCCAGTATACCAGCTGAGGTTCCTGCCTCAAAAGTGAAGCCACCCCGTACTCTGCCTGCACGCCTGGATGACACCTGAGCACTCTGATTGAGTAATGCGACCAAATCATGTTGCTGGATCCTAATTTTAAAGTCTTTTCCTTGCAACATCTTGCTTCACAGGGGATCATGTGCATCATCTGAGGGTCCTGCCTCATAAAAACAAAGTTCCTTGACCCTGCAATACTCAAGACCCTGCCTGCAATTTTGGAAGACATCTTGAGCATTTCAAGCTGCTCCCAGAGGGTGATATGACAAATTGCCTCCCTTAATATTGAGTCTCCCCCAGTTTGAGCCCTAAATAGCAAAGGACAACTCCCTGTTTGGGCCAGTAAGGCCAGAACGCTCCTAAGAGCAGAGCCTCTGATTATTCCAGAACTTCACTGTGCTGGCCCTTTGCCTGACTCTTCCTTCCAAACATAGGGTTTCTTCAACACAGTTACTCTCCATTCACTGTAGAGCTAATGTTACCTCAAGGAACTAAAGAACATCCCTGTTTTGGGTCTATTATCTGTCTTATGGTTACATATTGCCCCATTCAAGCCTAACCCTGAATTTACACCTGCTCCTTCACAGCCACACATTCCCCCTTTCTCTTTCTGCTCTAGCACATGGTCTGCAACTTTCCTTCACTTTCTTCACTTGCCTATTCCTTCTTTTCTACACAATGGACTTTGACTTTGCTCTATTTCCCCTGTACTGGTAGGATAGCTCAGCGGGTTGAGCGCTCGCTGCTGCGATCTGAGTATGATCTGCAGGTCGCAGGTTGGAATCCCGGCAAGGCCGACTCAGCCTTTCATCCTTCCGCGGTCGATACATGAGTACCAATTTCAGTTGGGTGATATTGTATGTAAATATGTTCTCTCTAAAGCACTTTGGATTAAGGCGCTATATAAATAACACTTAATTGTCATTATCATTACTCACTCTGCTCCTCCCTGTCATTCATAGGCTTCAGCCTCAACTACGTCTAACTTCTACTTCACTCTCCACCCTCCTGTTCTCTCTCCTCTTCCCTGCACCCAGACCCCTCAAACACAAGTCTACCTTTATCCTAGGATTGCGAACCTCATCTATCCCTTCCCCTATCGTACAACACCCACTCTTCTGTCCCTCTATCAACAAGTCATCCTGCATCAGTGACCATGATGACCCTCAACTTTCACTTCTTGCTACCACAGAAACATGGATTTCCCCTCATGACTCTGCTACACATGCAGCTTGCCACACTGACTCTGTTACCTTCTTCTAGTATCCCTGACACCTGGGGAAGAGTGGTGGAGTGGAGCTACACTGTGACACCACCTCTTCCTTTTTTGAATATGCCACTATTCAACGCCTCGCCTCCCTCCTACACCACTCACTTTTCTGGCTCTGTAGCCAAACCCCAGGCCCTCTAAATCCCTTCCTCCCTGACCTGAGCATTCTCGTTGAGTCACTTCACACTAAAATCCCTGTTTTCATTCTGCAGGACTTTAACCTTGCCAACCCTCCACATCCACCTTCCCTCAGCTCAGCTCCCTCCTTTCTGCCCACTACTGCAACTGCCTCCTTGATCAGTCTTCCCACTCTGGAAGGACATCTCCTACTATTGTATTTGTTTCTACTTCCTTCTCTTCATTGGTTTTCTCGATTGACCTGTGTTCACCCCTTTGTTCACTTCAAAATATCTGTCCCTGCTCCATCTACCCCTTATCTTCCATCTGCAATGAGCAAGATGTCATTTAAGCAGGACTCCCTTGCTTCTCACGTTGATGATGCAACATCCTCTCTCCTGTATCTCTCCCCTATTCAAACCACTTCCATTGATCGTGTTTTATTGATTGTGCTTTTTCTTACTTTAACCATGCATTTATGAGACCCTTTGACCAACACTATCCCGCACTCACATTCACACTTTGCCATCCCCATCCTCAACTGTGGATCCCCTCAGAGATCCAAATACTTAAAAAAACATGCATTCTGATGTATGACGCCGGTTCAAACCACTTACTGGGACCCAATCCCTATTTTATTTTTTTATTCCTTTTCTGCCCTCACCTTTGCACTGGTTGCCAAACCTTTATGCTTTAAAACCCTAATCATTCCCTTTAGAATATCACCTGCAATCACTTCTGCAAACTTTCATCTACCATCCAAGCTCTGCTGACACTCTTCCCATGTCAATATCCATTGCCTCCTCCCTCTCTGCTTATGACTTTGCTCACTTATTTTCCTCTCAACCTCTAACATTTGTGACACTGCTATTGCCCTCCTCTCTCTCCCTCCATACTTCTATCCATCACCTCTCCCCCTTCCCTTTCAACTCTTGACCACTTCTCGCCTTCCTCTACCACTGAATTAGCACCCATCCTTTGCAATGTAAACCCATCATGTGCTTTTATCAGCCTGCTTGCTCCTCAAATGGTCAACAATTTAGTCCCAATACCTGCCTTTATCTTTGTGGGCTCTTTAACCACTTTCTCTCCACTGGATTGTTCTGTGCCCCCTATAAATCTTCAACTTTACTACCTTTTTGAGAAACCCTTTCCCATCTTTTAAGGTTCCTTCAACATGTGTTCTTCAACCAAATCAGAATAATAGCCTTGGAGAGCCACTTCAATCTGACTTTGGTAGTAAACTCACCACTCAGAATGTACTCATACATGTTTCCAACTTTTTCTCAGCTCCTTACCACTCCAAACGCTCTTCTGTACTCACCATTTGGAGCTCTCAGCACCTTCAACACTCTTAGCCACTCCTCTCTCCTCCTTACTATCTCGGACCTTGGGTTTTGCGAATCTGCTCTCACATGGATTACTTCCTTCCTGGAAAGCAGGGCTCAAGTCAAGGGTACATGTTGGGGGACAGAGTCCACCCACTTTATTCAGAGGGTGGACTCAGTCCCCCCAGCTAAAAGAGAAACATTGGATGTCCTCTTTGAATTTATGAATTAAAGGCGACCTCAGGGATCAAAATGCAGTTGTCAGGTTTGTAGGCTGGACACTTCACCACTGCACTATATAACCTGATGAAAAATAACAAACAACTAAAGGTGAAATATCCCATTTCGGTACTGCAAGTGCCAGGGAAAACATTTGTATTGGTTCTTTGAGTTTAAAACATGCACACCTTTTAACGTTTTCAAAAACACTATTAGAAGAAAATATCCTTTCTTGGTTTTGTGTGTGTTTTGATTCTATCAAAGGCAAATGGCATTTGTCCTGTTCAATTCGGGTGGTTATGCAAAGCCAATTTAATTAAATCTGCATATTTCACCCTGACATGCTAATTTCTGGTGACATCACATCCCATTGCGTTTGTTGATGAGTGCCCCCACTTGAATTCTTAGGACTTGACCCCTGCTGGAAAGTTGCTCCTTTCAAATCTCCTGTAACTCACAAACACCTCACCCCACTGCTCTCTCTGTCAGTGTCCCCAAGGCTCAGTCCTTAGACCTCTACTCTTCACCCTCTAGCCCTCTGTCCTTGAAAGACATATTGTGTACTTTAGCTTTCGCTATCACTTCTTTGCTGTAGACACTGAAATATGTTTCCTCTTTCCCTCCTTCACCCCTGCCCTCTTGGAATGGATTACCAATTGTATCACTGCAATCACTGGATGGCTCTCTACTGCCTCTTGAAAAATGTAAGAGGGTTATAGCCTGTCTGTATTGGTCACTGTGGAGGAAGAAATTATGTACACTCTCCCAATCTGATATTTGCTGTAACTGTGAAAAGGAAATTGGAACCAATACCCATATGTTTTGGTCTTGTGCACAAGTATCTCAATAGTGGGAGCAAGTCTTCTCTTGAATGGAGTTTGTAACCCAGTCAGTGCTGCCATATACTCCACTACTCCGTGTTCTGGGCTTAGTCACAAATGGTTTGAAGTTATCAGCTGGAGTTAAAAATTGTACATACATTACTGGCTGAGAAACAGATTTTGTGGAAATGGACGTCCAATGGGAAATCCTAACTTGAGCACTGTTTTCATATTATGTTGCTATTGGCTACTAGGAAAAAAGGTTTCATGTGCTAAAAATAATTTTGTGGAAGACTATCAATTAATTTGGGGTATTTTCAATGACGTATATACTTAGGATATTATTGTAATGGAATATTATAATGTGTATATGGATAAAGATCTGTTGGTTTGGCTCACAATCGTACCTTTTCGCACCTAGTGTTTGCTCATGTTGTTTGTCCTGTCTTTTCTTGTATGTTTGTGTATTGTTTTGCATGAATTGGTTTTGGGATATTCTGTATTATTACAATAATATGAGATATTTTGATTTGTTTGCTATGTTCTGCTTTGCAAGAACTCTCATTGGATTACTTGCGTTAGCCTTCAATTGTTTTTTATGTGTATTCAATTTTGTCAACACTGTTGTCTACTGCTTGTATTTTATAGATTGAAAATGATAACCTACATTTATCCTCCCTGACTACTACTTAGTGACACTATGCTGGCTGTTTCTCCATGCACAACCACTCCCATTTCAATGTCCTTCTCCTTTTCTACAAAGCTACGAATGGTCTTGCTCCTCAGTGCCTGTCTGTATCTACTCAACATCCCATTCCCTCCAATCCTCCTTTGCACTCAACCTCACTGTCCCATGCCCCCCATGCCGCCTCTTGCTTCCACTATTTCTCCTTATACATCCCCCTCTATTGGAACCTGCTGCTCATCACAATTAAAGCCAACCTGACTGTGGATCTCTTCAAAGTTCAGGTTAAACGTCCCTTACTTGCTAAAGAGGGAGCTCCCAAGTCCGTTTTCCCATCCTCTCAAATTGACTGTACTGCTCTTTAGTTTGAATCACTTTGTCCACTAGGTTAATGTTATCTTTGTAAGTCACCTGTTTCTTTTTATAATTTGTTTTGATTTATCACTGTCTACGTCCCACTTTGTTCACACCCTCATATACCAGCCATCACTTGTTCTTATCTTTGTGCTATTGTACAGGCAACTTTATGGGAAATGCCTCCATATTGTAAGTTCTTTATGTTTGAAATTGACATCCCTGTTCTTCAAATAAATACAGAGTAACATGAACATTCCTGACAAACCACCCAATGCAGTCCAAATTAATTTCAGCCTTGGGCTCCTCTTAGCAGTTGGCACCTATGATCAAAATTAGATATAACCGTACCTCTCCAAAGCCCTATTTTGTTCTCTGCTGGGAAGGCTTGACACCTTCTCAGAGTGACAGGATCAGCCTCTAATAGGCTAGTTGAGAACCACTGCTTCAAAGACAGCACAGTGGGGCTATCACATCTGGGGGATACTGACTGGAGTCTCTTTATTTATTTATTCATTTATTTATTTGGTCATTTGTATAGCGCACCAAGCCCAGGGGAATCTAGGCGCTTTTCTTAAGCAGTTGGTTACAATGGTTGTTTGCTGTGGTGATAGATTACAAACGTTCTACCAAACTTACATGGGTGTTTAGTTACTTACAGTTTACCATAGACAGTTGCATTACTTACATATTGTAAAGTGATTACATAGGTTGCAGTGGATGCAATTTTGAGCGGGTGCTGCAGGTTACCGTAGACAATTGCATAACTTACATATATTGCAGCAATTACATAAATTGCAGTGGATGCAAGATTAAGTGGGTGCAGGACGGAAGCAGTCTTGAGCAAACATCCAGGTTTTGAGGCCTTTGCGGAATAACCAGAGTGATAAGTCTGCTCTAAGAGCTAGCAGCATGGAATGTCAATGTTTGGCTGCGATCACAGAGAAACTGCAGCCTGCAGCTTTTTGCAGTTTAAATCTAGGGATGGTGAGGAGGTGTGAGTAGGCTCATCAGGTAGGTCTATTGGACTGGGGTCTAGAGATTTGGTTGGCAAGGTAGATCGCGGTGCTGTTGGAGAGGCATTTGTGTGTTAGTGAGAGAAATGTGAATTTGATACAATCACATACCGATAACCAGTGGAGGTTACTCTTGGCTGATGATATATGGTCCTTTTTGGGGATGTTGAGGGCGGCTCTGATTGCATTGTTTTGAATTATTTGCAACTTGCTGATGTTTATGGGGTGTTTGACCCTGCAAAGAGGGAGTTGCAGTAGTTAATTCTTGATAGGATGAGTGCTCTGGCTAGGGTGATACAATTGTCAGTTGGTAGGAAGGCTCTACTAGCGATGATCAGTTTGGAGGTGTAGACTGCTGCTGAAGCAGTGGTGTTGACTTGTCTTGTGAGTGACAGTGATGAGTCCAGATAGACTCCTACGGTTTTCACCTCCTTTGCCACTGTGATGATGTTGCTGTCAATGTTGAAGCATTTGTAGGATTGCGGTAGTGTATTTAGCTTAGAGTGGTTACCAATGATGAGTAGTTTGTTTTGTTCAAGCTTGGAGGGTCAGGTAAATTCTGTACTGTGTACTTCAGAGTCTGTGAATATTGCACATACACTCTCTCCTTATATATACTCTTGCTCCTCTCAAATCATGACATGGTTCATTGTTGTGTTATCACCTCAGAATTTATTCTGTGCTTTCACTTTTCCCTTTTGTTTTGTATATACACTTTTTCCTCTATAGTTTCATTGTCTTCATTAAACTATGGGTATACATGTTTTAAACAATTGAATTAGCTTCATTCAATAATTTTACAGTTAGCATCACTAGTATTTACTTCATCCAATAAATTCATAGTTGACATCTTTAATATTTACTGGTTCCTCTTGTGCATGAGTTGATTATGTTTGCTCCTCTCATTCAATAGATGTACAGTTGGTATCACTGATATTTGCTGGTTCCTTATTGTGCTTAGTTTGACTTGTTTTTGCCCCCCGTCTTTTGTAGCACGTTTCATCAGGAGGTGCAATTTGTGTTTATTTGATATTTAATATTTAGTTTTTGATTCCGTTGGCTGGTATTCCTAAAGACAAACAGAACAGGTCATATATTTCTGGTTCGCTTCACAAATGATTTTGTGTTTACATAAATATGTTTTACTTACTTTCTATTCAAATCACTTTTTTAATTTTTTGCTGTTGTGATTTTCTTGGATGACTTGTTCAAGTCAGAATATACTTGTCATCAATGGAGCTTTTTGTTCCTAAGGGTGTAAGGATATACAAACCCTTATTTGCATCTATTTGGTTAATGCTTCATTTTTTGTTATTATTACGATCCCTGAATTTCTCCTTAGTTTTTGCTAATATATAACATTTTGTTATCTTCCTTACAATAGGGCTGCCTGCTTACTGACTAATCAATATGCGTTAGCTTACTTGGATGTCTGTTTATCGTAGCATACACTGTTACTCTCACCTGGTTCCCACAGGGGCGTCGACCGGAACTGGGCCGCTGTTGTTTCCACCAGCGTGACGTGTAGCGCCGAGATGACTGACTGGACTGGCCCGCTCAGCCTAGTTTGCTGGCTCGCAAGAATATTCTTCTGCAAAGGAGAAGAGGAATTAACCACCCGTGGAATTGAGTGTCAACCCACCTTCCCCACTCCCGTTGTCTTCCCACAGATCACTCTTGATGTCCCCTCCTTAGTCTCACCTGATGGTTTGGAAGGATGAGCTCTCCATCCTGCGTCGACCGCAGGGGCGCGTTGATGACCAGTTACTTCACTGGCGTAGAGGAATTGGTGAGTTCCAGTATTGACTCTAAAGTCCAATTGTTCATAAGAGTTCAAATGTCTGATCTTCACTCTGTCCGATTCCTTGCAGGTTGCCGATTAATCCACTCGAAGATTTCCAAATGCACTCGGTATGATTCAGGTAAGTCTAGTGTGGTTTTCCCCTTAGGGGCCTGGGTATGGCGATGAAGCAGAGTTGACTGCGCCTACCCGAGATGAGGTGAGTACCTCCCGTGGTAAATCTGGTAAATCCTTGGGGGTAGCGTGTATAGCCTTAGAGAGTCCCCTTGCTCACCTTGCTGTCTTTGTCTCCTTAGGTGTCGGAGGGCGGCCGCGAGATGGAGAGAGCGTGATGGAATGCTGAAGTACCGCCAAGCAGGTGAGTTCAGCGCGGCGCCGTAGGAATGCGAAGCGATGCTTCAAAGACTTCTGTCTTTCAGTTCCGTGGCGAAATGGATCATGATTCAGGAAAGGATTAAAGTTAAAACTCCTGTTCTAACCTTTAACCTTTGTTTTTTCTTGTTTCAGGAGTCCCAGGACTGAAGCGGGCGTGGCTGAAGACTGGAGCTGCTGAAAACACGGTGAGCATTACGCTGCAGCAAGCAGAATAACGCGAAGCGCGTGTGGCTGTCCGGGCGTGGTTTAAATAGCCTTGGAAGAAGATCCAGGTAAGTATTCTTCCACAGCCCCACCCAAGTAACAAAATAGTCCCTTCAGTAAAATAGTCCCTCCTAAACCTCATTTGGCTTGAGTCTTCATGCAGCATGGTCTGCCTCAGGTGAGTATGCAGCATGGTCTGCTTCAGGTAAGTTATCAATAATGAGCCTGGCGCCCATGGCGCCAGGACTGACTTTATCTTTATGAGGCTGACGCCATAGGCGCCAGGACTGCACCCAAACAGCCCCTAACTGGGGCTTTTGGGCATGCTCCAAGTGGCATGATGCCTGCTTCCGGGGCTGCTGGGCCTGGTCTGGTCTTCTGGGGGGCAGGCATCATGACATACACACAGATCAATACATTAACTAAAACAAAATAGTATCAAAAGGAGAAGCGCCATAAGCTGCCAAAAGCTGAAAGAATGTCTATTCAGGTACATTTTTGTTCAGTAATTTGGAGTCAGTGTCGAAGTTGCCTGTGATGGGTAGGTGTATTTGGGTGTCGTCAGCATAGTTGGTGTACGTGATGCCCAGTTTGACGAGGAGGTCGAAAAGAGGCTTGGTGAACACGTTGTATAGTGTTGGAGAGACACAGGATCATTGGGGCACTCTACATGTACCTGGGACAGGGAAGGCTTCGGCAGTGATGGAGAAAACTCTCATGGTGCAGTCTGTCAGGAAGGATTTAATCCATCTTTTGGTGCTGGTCGAGAAGTGGGTTGCAAGGTCCAACTGTTAGCAGAGAATATTTTGGTTGTCTAAGTCAAAGGCTGAAGAGAGGTCTAGAAAGAGGAGGATTGCCAAGTCCCCTTTATCTAGGATTTGGTCCATTTGGATTTTGAGGTCCAGGAGAGAAGTTTCCGTGCCATGACCTGGGCAGAAGCCTAATTGGCAGAGGCGTAGGAGGTTACGGGTTTCAAGGTATTTTTGAATCTGTAGGTATGCAAATTGTCAAAAATGTTCAAAAGAAACAGTACTGTTGTGATCGGGCGGTAGTTAGTCGGAACATTTGGGTCTAATGTGAATTTATTAAGCAGAGGAAGTACCCAGGCTTCTTCCAGGTTTTCTGGCACATTGCTTGTGGTGAAAGATTTGTTAATCAAGGTTGTGATGAACGTGGCAAGCTTATCAGCACAGTATTTGATGAGGGTTGCTCGGCAGATGTCTCCTTGGCACCTACAAGGCTTAAATCCCTTGATAATTGTTATGGTTTCAGCAGTGGTGACAGGGGTGAATTTGAATCTAAGAATGGAGTTATTGTATATGGGGGGGTGTGACTAGGGGCAGGTTGACTGGGGCATGTTTAGTTGATTTGGCTTTGATTTTGTTGTGTAGTGAGGATACTTTGTCAGAGAGGGCATAGAAAGTTGGTGTACCGGAGGAGGTCCTTGTTGCAGTGGTCTGGGGTCGGGACTGGTGATTCAAGCTGCCATAATATGGTGAAGAGCTCTTTTGGCATTCTCATTTTTGGTATTGTATGGGTTGCCCTTCGATGGGATGGTGGCTGCATTGTATTCTGAGGCTAGCAACTTTGATTTAGGGCAGGCAGGAGAGGGGGAAGTTTAGGATATCCCAGGATAGAAGTTAAAACAAACAGAATAGTTGCCACATCTGGGATATTCCTAGGTTAAACACACTTCCTGTTCCCCCTCCCCACTTTTTGCAGACAAAGCACTCTGATACTTACATCACCAGGCAGCCTGATTGAATCATTACAGAAGGCTTAAAATGCACCAATCTGCTGTGACAAAATGACTGCATAAGTGAGGTGCCCGACCCCCAACACTTAATTGAATCCTCTATGGACTACAGAAGAATAAGGCTTTTCATGGAACTTTATTGAGGTACAGTCTACCCAAGGTCCTCTGCCATAGAGGTGAAGTTAAAGACTTCCAAGGAGGGAGCAAGGCCCTCCGTTCAACAATTTCATGGGACCATTTAAAGTGACCTGCTCTTTGAATAAGGTCTGCCAGTTGCTAGGGCATTGGTATCCGGAATTCTACCTGCTGCAAATGCCAGCCCTGTAAGTATTCTCTGGTAACCTTCATGAATTTGATGGGCAAAATGAACATGCATCCTATCCTTAGTGGCCTTGGACATGGTCCAACAGTTACCAAGGAGCAAAGGAACAGCTTTGGGCTGTTTTTCCTATCTCAAACTGCTTTTAAGCTGACTTGACCACTTTGAAGTCATTTTCAAGCAACTGCAAGACTTGTAGAGGTGCCTTTAACAGGCAACACCCTTTGAACCGTTTGAGCCGTTGAGCACCCAACTCGACCACTGCCTGCCTGCTTTTCCTGCCATCTCAAGCCAATCGCCCCTGCAGGACTGTACTGCATCCCTAGACAATATCAAACTGACTCCACCGGTTCTAACTGCCAACTCTACCATTGCCTGCATGCTCTCCTGCTGAGTGAAGGTGTTCACCACTGCAGAACCGCACCACATTGCATCGAACTGACTCAACCATCTTGACACTGACTTTGTCCTTTGGAAGAGCAGGACTTGACCATCTCAATTCTGACTTCATCCAATGGAAAGGGTCAAGATTCTTGCTCGAAGCTGTTGTCGCCACGGCGGGAAGAAGCTACATGTTATTCACAGTGTTTCTGTCTCAATTTAAGATGCCACTAAAGATCTTTGTAAATACATAACATTGCGACCTGACATTAATTCAAAGACGATTGCCTGCAGGCCAATGTTGTCATACTCAGAGTGCTCCCTTTATTCTAAGTATTGTAAGTCTGCATATTCTGTGTTTTTCATTACAGCTGTCTGTTATAATTAGTGTGCATGTATTTTCAGTTTAATGCTTTTATTTTGATATTTGAGCAATATTGCTGTTTTGGATGCTTCCTTGTTGGCTCACACCCCTCCTGAAGATTTTAGCCTGACCCTGGCCCATGCTACCATAAAGAGTAGGGGAGATTTATCATTTATGCTGTGCCTGTTTCACCTTTATAACTGAGATCATTGCTGGTTAAATTGTAGCGTGAAACTGAGTAAGACTTTAGTAACCACTACTCATCCTTGTAATCCTGCATAACAGTAGTCATTTTGTCACAGGTACCATCTCTTGTTCGTTCCTCCTCTCCAACCTCATGCATCATCTGCACCTTCTAGATCATTTGCCTAATTCTTATTCCTCCACTTGTCTCAGACAGATTTGAATGTATCTTTCTCATGATTAAGGTTTCATAAACTTGACCGTGGCCACAACCATGTTTACGTCTTTCTCAAGATCAATGTTCAAATAGGTTGGTCAAGGACAAAGTAGGATTGAAAATACATTTTGAAATTACAAATAAACGAGGAACCTCCCCCACTTCAAGTTCAGGTCACTGCCTCTGCCCAGAGTGCGATCTCTAGAAAAGTCTGAGGATGAAAGAATGACCTCTTGCTTGGGTCTCTTCATATGAGTTATTTTATTTTCTTCTTCCTGGTCTCATGCTTCAGGGTTTTGTTGGCTAACGTTCTTTTCTTTTAAACTGCTTGTCACACTTCTTTTATGTTCGATTTTTTGTTCTTTTGGAAGTGGCAATCCATCTTTAAAAGATAATAGGTTTTGGTTCTATCTCCTCTGAGTTGTCTTCTTTCTCAAATGTGATAGTCACATTTTTCTCTAGACTTCACTTGACTTTCTTTTTTTAATGTGATTTTATATCAACAAATGAAGCGAGGGTCAATATTTTTCAGCAAAAACATTTCTTTCCTATTTCAACAACCTTTTTCTTTTCTCATTGTACGTTTTATTTGTAAAATGTTCCTATTGTCACTTTCAACACTGACCTGTGGATTCATGTTAGAAAGTGTTTCTATGAGCATTAGAAATAGGATTTCCCTGTTGAGAGCTCACCATTTGACCAATGCTCTCAGTAAACTGTGTGACCTGTCACTCCAATGGAAAACTCTTTACTCCACCCCTTGACAGTCTTGTTGTCTTTGGGCGTATCTCTGTTCCTCTGATAGAAAGTAATGGAGGAGTACTCCTTATCTCAGTTACCTTAATGACAGCTGGCTATGACATCTGTTTGGGGTTCTTTTCTAGGCTTTTAAGAGTTATTGGGTTCTCTACCTCATGGGCTCTTGAAGCCTCTGTGGTAATCCATTCCTGTAACCTTGAATCATCAAAAGTATAGACTAACTCAGCCAATACATATTTTGAAGGGGGCGTAGAAGAAAGTTGTTTTAAATCCCAATTCTCTGCATCAACATGTTGAAAAGTGTGGACAAATGTGCGATTGAGTTTGTGAGAAAACTACCTAGTAGATTGATTCTCATCAAACCTTGAATTATAGGCTGCATTGCAGGCTTCTTGGGGGTTTCTATGTGTTGAGAAATAATTTAAAATGACCACTTGGAAGAGGACCATTTATAATGATTTTGATCGTCCAGTCCAGCAAAACTCTTGAGAACTCAGAGGAACCAGTCAATTGTTGAATGACCTATGGGCCATGCACAATAGAACATCTAATAAGCAGACAAGACCATTGTGAATTTAGCGGGTAATAAATAATGTGGAGGATCTCTTTAACAAATGTAATCAAATTAATTGTTATTTTTTTAAATAGTATGTGGAACTCTGTATCATCCAAAACAGTTTGACTTTCCCAAATGAAGACATGATGGCTCTGAGAATACTTGAAGGATACATATTAAACTCATTTAGAAAGTGACTGATGGAACTACTGGCTTTAGCCAACATCCTTGCCAGGCCCTGAAGAAGCAGAGATAGGTAGGAAAGCAAGGTGTGCCCAAAGACTACAAATGTTAAAGAAACACAAGCTTCAAAAGGAAAGGCACTAAAACAATGAAGATAAAAACTCCCAAAAAAATAAAATGTGGCACACACATGGCACTACAGACCCTGATAATTTTTTTTGTTTCACTATAGGATACCCTGGCTAAAATGGCAAAAAGGAAAAGCACTTTGCTAGGATCTTCATATCTGTATAAGTAGGTGCAGTGAGCTAAAATGTGGTTGCAGACCCTCGTGAGTGGAAGGGAATTCAAAAAACAGGGTATTTGATCCATGTTCATTCTCGGTAGAGGGGCTAGCACACACCTTTAAACTTTATAAAACTTGGGGTTTCACCATAAGTAATCCAGTGTAATGCAGATGTGGACCCCTTGCTCACTGTGTCTTAGAGAGGCTCAGCTTCACCGCACTGATGAGGCCCGACTAGGCTGAAACACATGTCTGGGGTTGCTGATGGTACTCCTGTTCAGAAGAGATTTGCCTAGCATTTTGGTTCTCGACTGCTCTTGTGGGTGGGACAACGACTGATATGCAAATGTATATTTCTCCTGTGTGAAGCATGCAGTGAGCTAAAACATGGTTGTAGACCCTCCTGAGTGGAAGAAAATCCGTAGAACAGGGTATTTCACCTATGTTCATTCTCAGTAGAGGGGCATCCACACTCCTTCATAAATATATACCTATATGAAAGTAAAAAAACAATGCAAGTAAAGAACAGCTAAGTCTCAGACATGGAACCTAGAGACAGAAACACCTACTCATTCCAATTGCCTGTAACTGACACATATACTTACAGGGTAATTCATAGAATTCAGCGCACAAGTAGCGCACGCGGCTGGCGCACAGCGTGCGCGTGCGATAGTCTGCGCCAGCCGCGTGCGCCAAAACCGAATCCGGCGCACAGCGTATTCATGGATTTTAGCTTCCCCAGGCAGCCGTGGCGCACAGTGGCGCAGCGACTCGCTGCAGCGCCAGTTACGCCCCCAGGAACGCCCCTTGCGCTGGGAAATCTCATAAAAATCACAAACCAGCGCAAGGGGCTACGCTAACCCTGGACCATCACGGCAAGCGGCCCATGCGATTTTCTAGGGTGCGCGGGAAGTGTCACACGCGAAAAGCTAGGCTACGGGAATTGCAGGGGTGCGCGGGAAGTCCCACACGCGAAAAGCCAGGCTACGTCCATTACAGGGGTGCGCGGGAAGTTTCACACGCGAAAAGCTAGGCTACGGGAATACCAGGGGTGCGCGGGAAGTCCCACACGCGAAAAGCCAGGCTACGTCCATTACAGGGGTGCGCGGGAAGTTTCACACGCGAAAAGCTAGGCTACGGGAATTGCAGGGGTGCGCGGGAAGTCCCACACGCGAAAAGCCAGGGTACGTCCATCACAGGGGTTCGCGGGAAGTTTCACACGCGAAAAGCTAGGCTACGGGAATTCCAGGGGTGCGCGGGAAGTCCCACACGCGAAAAGCCATGGTACGTCCATTACAGGGGTGCGCGGGAAGTTTCACACGCGAAAAGCTAGGCTACGGGAATTGCAGGGGTGCGCGGGAAGTCCCACACGCGAAAAGCCAGGGTACGTCCATTACAGGGGTGCGCGGGAAGTCCCACACGCGAAAAGCCATGGTACGTCCATTACAGGGGTGCGCGGGAAGTTTCACACGCGAAAAGCTAGGCTACCGGAATTGCAGGGGTGCGCGGGAAGTCCCACACGCGAAAAGCCAGGGTACGTCCATTACAGGGGTGCGCGGGAAGTCCCACACGTGAAAAGCCAGGGTACGTCCATTACAGGGGTGCGCGGGAAGTTTCACACGCGAAAAGCTAGGCTACGGGAATACCAGGGGTGCGCGGGAAGTCCCACACGCGAAAAGCCAGGCTACGTCCATTACAGGGGTGCGCGGGAAGTTTCACACGCGAAAAGCTAGGCTACGGGAATACCAGGGGTGCGCGGGAAGTCCCACACGCGAAAAGCCAGGCTACGTCCATTACAGGGGTGCGCGGGAAGTTTCACACGCGAAAAGCTAGGCTACGGGAATTGCAGGGGTGCGCGGGAAGTCCCACACGCGAAAAGCCAGGGTACGTCCATTACAGGGGTGCGCGGGAAGTTTCACACGCGAAAAGCTAGGCTACGGGAATTCCAGGGGTGCGCGGGAAGTCCCACACGCGAAAAGCCAGGGTACGTCCATTACAGGGGTGCGCGGGAAGTTTCACACGCGAAAAGCTAGGATACGTCCATTTCAGGGGGGCGTGGATATTTGAACACGCTACTCCGATCGTTGGGTCTTCACAGGTCTTCCCTGTACAGCCTCCACGTCCCCTGCATGCAGTCCACACCACAGGTGATTACCCTGCACACCTGCTCATGACTCCCACCCCCCAGCAGTCATGGGGCACCTGCCAGCAGGCCCCCACTCATGTCCCACTCATGCCTCCCACCACCCCCACCCCCCAGCACTGTGGGGCACCTGCCAGCAGGCCCCCACTTATGTCCCACTCATGCCTCCCACCACACCCACCCCCCAGCACTGTGGGGCACCTGCCAGCAGGCCCCCACTTATGTCCCACTCATGCCTCCCACCACACCCACCCCCCAGCACTGTGGGGCACCTGCCAGCAGGCCCCCACTCATGTCCCACTCATGCCTCCCACCACACCCACCCCCCAGCACTGTGGGGCACCTGCCAGCAGGCCCCCACTCATGTCCCACTCATGCCTCCCACCACACCCACCCCCCAGCACTGTGGGGCACCCTCCACCAGGCCCACACAGATGTTCCCCTACCAATAGGAAATCACAATACAGATCCCAGGATCCCATGGGCAACCACATCCCACCCCATGTCACCCCAGTCCATACACACATCCAAGGTACACATCCATTCAAAAATCAAATACCCATTACATGATACATAACCAATGAGCAGTATGCGCATGAGTCCAAGTCCGTCAGACTCACACAATGGCAACACATGACTGTGAAAACCCAGATTGTGACAGTCAACAAACCAATGAGAGAAGTCCACACAATAGAATCAAAAGAACAATGTATTAAAATGTAAGAAGGAAAAAAAAAAGAAACACCTAAATGAATACACAAAGTAACAGGAAAAAAAAAAGAATTCTAATGAAAGGTGAAATCCAAAAGAATGGGTGCAAAGTCAATCAAAATGGAAATCAAAAACAAACACATTGCCCCATGGTCCAAATAATAAAATCGAAAACATCCACAAACTATGTACAAAGATGATTGTCCGGGTCCAATATCCCTAAAAAACATAAAATGAAACCTACCCAAAACCTAACTAATGCGAACTATATACAAAAAACGTGGGCCATTGTCCAATCAACCCAAATAATAAATAAAAATAAAGGAAACCTACTATCTACATAACTATATACAAAGGCGGCGGGCCAGTCCTGCGGCTCACTGACAGATGTTATGGGCCAGGGCATCATCGAACTCCCTTTCTATCTCCCCGAGGCGTTCCTCCTCAATGGCCCCGAGGGCCCGCAGGGCTGACGCAGTGTCCACCTCCAAGCCCCTGCGGATCTCCTCGAGGCACTCGGCACGCCTCAGGGCCCTCTGCATGGAGTCGACTGCCCTGACCATAGCGAGCCGCCCCTCTTCTGCCCGCCGCCTCTCCGCATCTATTGCGTGGCCTAACCGCTGCCACACGGAAGACACATTCTGTCCAGGGTCCTCCTGCCCTCCAGCCGATGGCTGCCCCTCCGATGTTGATGGCCCCGAGCCATGACGCCTCCCACGTCGCTGCCGCTGCCTCTGCAGCCACTGCCTCTGCCAGCACGACGGCATCCAGGCTGATGGTATCCACCGACGCCGTCGTGCACGTGCCCTGCCTGATGATGCCGGCACATCCTCCACCTGCAGGGGTCCAGTTACCATGGTGTCCACACCAGCTGGACCACCGACTCCCGACTGTGGCAGGGATGGGATCCCCACTGAGCCGGCTGCATTGGTCGGGGCAGGTCCACAGGGGGCCCTGGTGTCAACTGGGCCGGAAGACGGCAAGGAGAACGACCGGCGCATACTTTCCACAGAGGAGGAGATGCCCGACACATTGGCCATCACCTGCAGAAAACCCGCGCCAATGGCAGATCCCAACTGGGCCACGTCGGCACGGTGCTCTTCGTGATGATGTGCGTGCTCCTCCCGGGAAGCACGCACGTCATCACGAATGACCCCCGTGCGCAACGCGACCCCAATCAGGACCTTTTCCATGCGCCCACGGGTCCCCTCGTCCGCAGGTGGAGGGGAGTCAGATGACATAGACACCCCCTCCACCTGCGGACGGGCCTGGGACGGGGCATCCATGCTGGTGCATGGTGGTGCACTCACAGGGTCAGGGACAGCGACATGCACAGGCACCTCCACGGCGACCTGTGCTGCCTCCTGCCCCTGGCCCTGGACTGCACCACTTGCACCAGCAGGGATGCCCCCACCAGGCCTCAGGTGTGCCTCAGTCTCTGCCGCCTCCTCCTCTGTAGAAACCACCAACCTGGATGGCTCCTTGCCCTCTTCCGCTGTAGCTGGCCCCTGTGGGGGCTCACCCACCCCTTCCGCCGCAGCCGTGGGGGCATCCCCGCCGTCTACCTCCACAGCGCCGTCTCCGCCCTCTCCATCACTAGCCGCTGCATAGAGGGAGACATAGAACACAAGCATCAGGGCACTGTACAATAGTCCCCTACACAGGAAGCAATATCAGATGACTGGCAATGGTAAAGTACACTTCTATCATGTCCCTCCACAACACATGGGTCAGGCAATACACACACGCAACACCCATGGTCCATGGCATGCACATCAACATACATGTCCACTGCACTCTTCTAAAGTACGATGTCATGGAACACACATGCATCATTGGTCATGCAAATCACACGCACACACTTCACCTCTGTCACATCCATGTGGCCTCGTACATCACAAACACAGTGGATACAAGGATGATTAGGCAGCATCAGTGAATCTGTACAGTGTCACAGACATGTGTCATGCATCCATGCCATTCAAAAGTCACAGACATGCAGGTCAAGCACACCGACCTCAACACCATACATGTACCTGGCATCAGCATCCATCCCTCACCCACACCCATGTCCACGAACATACACTTGCATGCTCACATGTGTCCAATCTGCATAGGCCTCCTCAGGTTGCATAGCAACACATACAACAACCATGTGATCCACAAATTACTGGTCGCACATGCATCGCCATGACAACACTGCACACATACATGCCTACAAGGCCCATTCCACACATACAGCATCACACAACCAGCACACTGCAACATGCACTGTCACACACAGCAATGCCTGCACACTTACCGCTCAACTCCAGACGGGTCTCCCTCTCAAGGACCTGGGAGTGGAGCGCTGGGTGTATGCGTGCCAGGACCCTCATTTGGATCGAACTCATGTGGCCCCGGCCCCCCTCCACGAGGCGCCGGGCCTTTGAGAGGGTCCTGGACCTGCAGTCCTCCCAACGCTTCCTGACATGTCGGTTGTCGCGGACTGCCACCCCCTCCGCGTTGATGGCAGTCACGATGTCGTCCCAGATCCGAGTCCGTCCTTCATAGTTGGCGCGGCTACTTCCGAAGAGGGCATCATACTGCCCCAGGACTCGCTCCACCAGGACCCCAACCTCGGTGACACTGAAGCTGGGGCCCCTCTGCCTCTCTGGCTGGGGGTTGCCAGTGGTGCCAGATGTTTCAGTGCCCGACATGGCAACCCCAGAGGCAGGAGTGGGTGGGCAACTTGGTCCTGGGGCTGGGCTGTGGAGTGGTGTTCTTCCAGTCGGGAGTCTTCAGTTCCAGCAGGGGTGGACACAGCAACTGTACGCCTGCAGATGGCTGATGTGCAGGCACCAAATGGCAGGGCACGGTGGCAGCAGGCAGGCAGGCAGGCAGGCAGCAGCAGATGGCACGTGGGAGGCTGCTCGGGGCACTGGGGGGCAGTAACTCGGCCTTCTGGGCAGGAGCGTGGTCTTCCGTGTGTGAACGCGTGGCCAGCTTGATACGGAGTGAATTGGCACGTGAAAATCATGCACGTCTGCGTGGAATCCGAGGAAAGGCCCTCAGCGCGTAAGCACGTCAGCACGCGTACGCGATTTCATTGGTCCAAAGGGCCAGGCGCGTAAGCGCGCCTATAACGCACGGGTGTTTCCCAACCCACGTGAAAAATAAACACGTGCCGCGCGAGCGCGTCAGCACGCGTACGCGATTTCATTGGTCCAAAGGGCCAGGCGCGTAAGCGCGCCTATGACGCACGGGTGTTTCCCAACCCACGTGAAAAATAAACACGTGCCGCGCGAGCGCGTCAGCACGCGTATGCGATTTCATTGGTCCAAAGGGCCAGGCGCGTAAGCGCGCCTATGACGCACGGGTGTTTCCCAACCCACGTGAAAAATAAACACGTGCCGCGCGAGCGCGTCAGCACGCGTACCCGATTTCATTGGTCCAAAGGGCCAGGCGCGTAAGCGCGTCTATGACGCACGGGTGTTTCCCAACACGCGTGATTGGTCCAAAGGGCCAGGCGCGTAAGCGCGTCTATAACGCACGGCCGTTTCCCAACACGCGTGAAAGAAACACAAGCCAGTGTCAATGCGTGTGATTGGAGGCTGGCCCTTCAGCGCCTACACGCGGAAGTGACGCAGGACCTGTGGGCCTGCATAAAAGGTACATGTAGAACGCTATTTCCTTGTACGTGCTTTTCGTGGAGAGCGAGTTGGTGTATTCTGTACTTCTTGTCAGTTGACACGCGATTTACTTCACGGCGTTCAAAGGTCGTACTCCCTGTTACCTCTGACAGCTTTTTCTCTTTTGCTCTTTTTCCTGGGCCTGTTTCCTCACACAGCGTTCCCTTCTACTGTTGTCCTGTCTCCTCAGACAGCGTCCCATTCTTCTTTTGGCGGGGGTGTTGCCAACGCGCACACGCGCGTCTTTTTGACGCATTTCTCCCTGGCAGACGGTGAGTTGCGCACGCATCTATCATCTGTGCTTGCCCCGTGTGTCACGTACCTCTTCAGAGGTCAATCTAGGCTGCGTGTGACACGCATACGTTCATTACTGTGTTACTGGATGCCACAGCGTAGTGCAGGGTTTTTCATACGCACACGTGGTCTAGGAGGGGTATCGTGCACGTTCCTTAACTTTTTTGGGGTGCCTGTGCGTTGCGTGACCCGTCATCTTTCCCCAGGGGTGTCATATAGCCTTGCCACTGCACTAGGGTACGAATACCATCTGGTACCCAACCCCTTTGACACCCAATTGCCCAGGACAATTGTGCACACCCACTCCCATACGCACAATAACATCAGTGCCATGGTTGGGAGGCGTGCAAGCCGTAAGGGTGGCAAAGGTGGCCGAGCCACACGTGGTGGCCGTGGAGGATCCACTAGGGGACGTGGTTGTGACTTGCAGGGTGCCCCTGTCCCCCCCAGTCTGGAGGACCAGTCAGGGACACCCATGCCCCCCCCTCCCCCCCCCCAGGTTGAGGGTCATGTGGCTGATACCAACCCTGATCAGCCCTTATTGGACCAGCCCATTGTGGCACCAGACCTGTCCGAGGGTGACTCCATCGCTGACATCCAGGTCAGCAGGTCCACTGCACGTGCACCGGTGCACATTGGTGTCATCAGGACACGCGCATCTATGCCAGATAGGTCATCTGCTGCCCCCCGTGGCCAGGGTGTGGCTCCATCCACCCCACCTCTCATACACCCTGCCAAGACTGTGTCGGTCCTAGTTCATGCACCTCAGATCAGGCCTGACCCTATCCCTCTACCCCCAATGCCTGCACCTACTCCCATGCTGAGTGTGCAATCCCACACACCCAGTACTGAGTCCACCACGGCTCCTGCCCCTAGTGTCCACAGCGGCGTAGGACACTCTGGATCCCCACCCCCTTCCAAGCGGAAGAGGAAGAGTGCACGTCCGGCACAGGCTGATGCCCCAGGCACGGCTGCACAGTCCGGCCCATCAAGGAAGCCCAGCTTCACAGACGCCGAACTGAATGCACTTGTTCAGTATGTGTCAGACCATGATAGGGAAATGGTCATCGTTGCAGGGTCCAAGACCACACATGCCAGACGCCAGGCACACTGGCAGACCATTGCTGACAAAATAAGTGCCCTTGGAGTAGTGAGGCGCACAGCTAGTGATTGCCAGAAGCGCTGGAATGACCTTAAGCGCAGGGCAAAGGATAAGCTGGCCTCAAGTCATGCCGCAACCTTGGTGACTGGAGGTGGGTCCCCAGCACAGGAAATAGAACTCACACCACACGAGTCCGTAGCTGGATCCTACGTCACCGAGGGACAACTCCAAGGTGTGGGAGATCTCCCTGATTACGAGGCATCATCCGGTGAGTGCACATGCATGTGTGTTATATCAATCTGCATGGTGTGTGTGCGAAGCCTTCATGTTGGGTGCCTGTCAAGGGGGTGTGTGGCAGAGTTGATAGTGTCACCCATGTGCCTCATCCAGTATGTTCAGTGCAACACCATGTGCCCACACCACTATCCCTACTGCCAACAGTGCACATATGGCCCTACACCATGGAAGTTCCCCTTGAATTGTCATTTTGTCACGACATTGTTGCTCATTCTCCCCTGTCTATTCATCTTATGTCTTACATACCATTCCTACACTTTCCCCCAGCCATTCAAGTTCCATCGTCACATGCCTGACATGCAATGATACCACATGCTAATGCGTCCTCTGTATATACATGACACTCAACATGCTGTCATACCCTGGATTTTGCCTTGACACCCACCTCCTACCTGTGTGCTCTTGTTCCGTCTGGTTTCAAGCCCCATTCCCTCACACTCCATGCTGCTCTTCATGGTCTATCTTCCCTGACTTCTACTGTTCAGACCATCGTGCCCTACTCACGACACCTGCTTGCAAACAGTCAAATGAGGGCACCCTGCCCTCCAATGCGACCCACCCTATTGCTGACAAGTACATCTGAGCCTACTCAAGGTTAACTCTCACTGACATCTGCTCATACATGCCTTTGCCTGTCCCATGGACCCTTCACATGGTCCCAGTCCTCTCTCCTTGCTCCTCTTCCACCATCAATGGTGTGACCCGTTGGGGTGTACTCTTGGCCTCCTTCCAATCCTCAGAGGCCACAATTGATGAGTATGGTAATGGGAGCATCTCAGTCCAAGGACCTCAGGCCAACCTTATTCTCCTTGACAAATGCTACCCACATCTCATCAACTTCCTTTCCTCTCCTGCTGTCCCCCCTCCTCTCTCCTCATCTATCCTGCACTGCCTCCCTGCACCCTCCCATGATCCTTCTCCGCCTCCCACTCCAACTCCTACACAAGCTGCACCTCTGATCTGTAGCACTCCCCGTAAGTCCTACAAGGCTGTCAACCTCCTCCACATTTACACTCCTTACTCTGCCGCTGCATCAGGCATTCCTCCAATATATGTCACTTACATGAGGTAATGCACCTTGACATCCTTGGTCTCATGGAAACATGTCTGACGGCCAGCTCTGTCTGCATCTTTGACACACTCCTACCTGACGTTCAGGAGATCCTCTCCTTGGCCCGGCACTACTGTGCAGGGGGGGTGTGCCCTTGCCTTCCCTGAGGGTATTCCTGCCACTGTCACTCCTACGTAGACCTACTCCCCTCTGGAATGGCTTGTGTGACGTCTCTCTCCATCTCACCTCGACATTCACAAACTGTGCGTACTGTGTATCGGAAAAATGGTCAAATGTACTACTTCCTTTCTGAGTGGCCTCACCTCTCCTCCTCACTCATGTCCCCAGACACTGAAATCCTCTTCCTTGGTGATGTACGCATCCACCTGCATGCTTGTTGTCCCCCCACGTGACTTTTCCGTGACCTCAGCAACTCCCTATCACCCTCTAAACTCCGGTCTGTCCCTACTCATTCTGCAGGGCACACTCTTGATGCTCTGATCTCATCTGACCTTCCCCTCTCCATCCCTCTCTGCACTCCTCTCTCCTGGAGTGATCACTTTCTCCTCTCCTCCCACCTCACCCTCACCACCCCACAGGCAAAGCCACCCTCACCACTGTCACACACCTTCTTGGTATTCCAACCCATGAAGTGTGTGTCAGTCGAGGCTTATGCAGCCAAAATCTCCCCCCCCATCCAGCTCCCCCTTAGGCTCACTCCCATCCTGACAGGGCCCACTCCATGCTCCACTCTATGTCAGGTACACTGGATGTCTTTGCCACGGTCATGACAATCCGCCTGAAGCCCCATGCCAATGCTGACTCCTGGCATGACTCGCATCTTGTGAACCCAAAACACAGGTGCCGGGTGGCAGCGAGGAAATGGCCTGCATCATGCTCATCCTCTGGCAAACTGGCCTGCCACCTGCTCCAAAGGCAATAGCGTCTCACCCTTCTCACCAAGATGAGAGCCCCAATCCAAGGGCACATATCTGCGGCATCTGACAACTCTGCAGGACACATTGAAATCTGCAAGGACCTTGCCAAGCCAGATGCAGTGTGTACCTCCCCTGTCCCCTCCGAGCCCACAGCACTGCATGACTGTCTCTGTACCCCTATAGGCCACCCCCCCAGCACTTGTCTGCGCCTACCACCATCTGTCCTCGACGTTAAGTCCTACTTACCTTGTACAGCACTACCAGCCGCAACTTCCCCTTGCACTTCATTGTGCCACCCACCTCTGCACTTGCGTTACATGAATGACACCAGCACCAGTAGGATTGTTGAATGGCATCCCCTTCTGCCCCACCACCCCTCAGTGCTCCGCTGTTCCTTCATACATTTCTGTACAGGTGCTTCACGAATGCTATATGAATCCATTACAGGTGATGGGGAGGTGGAATCTCATTGTTTACTGCATTTTGTTAATGTTGACAAGGCACTGTGCATCGTGGCCAATTGGGACTAGCAGATCCATGTCCAACATGTTAACTTCTTGATGTGATGAAGCAATGTCAGGACCAGAGTGGCCAAAATCCAAAATAGTTGCCCTCCTCTCCCTCTTCACTTGGTGGCTATGTCACATGCCATGTGTGTGATGGCATGTGCATTAGACATGGCAATCACCGGCCAATGTGTGATGCCAGTGCTAGGCAGCATGGGGAGCAGGCGTTGCTCTCCATTCTCTGTGTCATCATTGTGTGCCCTGAGCCTCCCCTCCAGACCCAGTGATGGTGAATGCATAGGAGGTTTCCCAGTCATGTGGGACATGTGTCATTGAACTACTGGCTCTGTTGTTCATCAGCCCTTGTTGTATGCCATGGTGCTAATGCCTGTTTCCATTTCTCTCTTTCATGTCTTTGCAGGGGACGACACACTTGTTGATGCTGGGGATGTGGTGGTGGAGCCGTCCCAGGAGGGCAACCCGGGCCGACCTTCCACAAGTGAGGGACGTGGTGTGTTTGTGGGTGAAAACCCACAAGTGCTGCAGGTCGTGCTGTCGAGGGGTGTCTCTGGGGGTTCCTCCCCCGAGCAGTATTCTGGTGTAGACTCGGAGGATGACACCTATGTGCAGTCGCAGGTGAGTGTTCTTGGGAGAGAATCTCCTCTGTCATACCCACCTGCAGCCGGGTTATTGCCCTCAATGGGGATGTCAGTGTCGGCAGCTCAGCCTCCGGTGGTTACGGATGCAGGGCCACACCACACAATCTCTGATCCTGTTCCTGGGGCTGCAGATCAGAGAGGGAATGCAGTCCTGCAGCCTGAGGCTTTGCCGGCACAGCAAGGCGCAGTCCGCCTTGCCCCAGGCAGGTGTGGTGCCCGCCAACGTGGTGGCCGTATGCCACCTGGCAATACCGCTTGGGAGCAATCCATCTACGGTATGGCCACCCAACAGGCAGCATCATCCGAGATGATTGCACAGGCCATGGATAGGGTGGCCACTTCCATTGTCCCCCCAGAAAGGCTGATGGATGTGCCAGAGCAGTGTGCACTAGCCAGCACTGTGATTCCTAGGTGAAGAAGTTGGCCACCAGTTGCGTACGGGCTGCCTCCCCCCGTGCCCTTTCCCCTCCCATGCGCAGCGGCCGTGCATGTGGTTGTGGATGTGGGGGCACCACCATGTCCACGGGCAGGCCCCGGCGTGTTGCAACGTTGTGCAGGACACATGCTGCAACTATGATCCTGCACACTAGTGGGGGAGCATATAACAGCTGCCCGCCAGAACGGTCAAGGGAGCGAAAGCGTGACTTCAGCACTCCGAATGTGCGCTCCACTATGCCCCGTGTTGCAATGTGGGCTGTGTTGTACCTTACCTCGGGTGGCGTGGTGGGGTTCCGGATTGGGGTCATCATGTGGTGGCTGATAGGGTAGGCACTGTCCCCTGCGGAGGTGGTGATGGGTATCATTAGTGGTGTTGTGACATGACCCTGTATCTGACATGCATGCATGTGCAGTGGCATTCATGCTCACCAAGCAGCCATGTATCTCCATGCCGGCCAGCCTCTAGGTCCCGGCTTAGGGTAGACATTCTGTAGATGAAGCTGTCGTGGGTGGACCCGGGATAGTTGGCATATACTGATGTGATGATTCCCTTGGCATTGCATACAACTTGCACGTTGATGGAATGCCAGTGCTTGCGGTTTCTATAGATGTGCTCTGTTGCCCTGGGGGGACGTAGAGCCACATGGGTGCAGTCAATTGCACCAAGCACTTTGGGGAATTGCGCCACACCATAGAATTCCTGGATGCACGCCCGCCTTTCTGCAGGAATCCTGGGGAGATATATGTGCCTGCGGACTGATGGCCGTGCAGTGATGATGTTCAAGACCTGGTGTAGACAGCGTGACTGCGTGGCCTGTGACACACCACCCACTATGGCACTTGTCCGCTGAAAAGATCCAGTGCCCAAGAAGTGCAGTACATTCAGGACCTTCTGCAGCGGGCTGAGTGCTTGGGAGCACAGGGTGGGTGATGTGAGGTCATCCTCCCACTCACTGACCAGGTCCAGTATGATGTGTGCTGGAAACCTGTACCTCCCATACACCTGGTCATCAGGCATCCCGAATAGGCTGGTTCTGGGTGAGAAAATTCTGGCCCTGACTCTCCTCCTCCTCCTCCTTTGGTAACCCACAGCCACTGCTGCTAGGAACGGTATGTTCATCTTTGCACTGAGCTTGTAGGATGTTTTCACGTGAATATTTAGACGTGCCGGGTCACGTACGCCTGCTTCCTGCAGGCGTACGTCTTTCCGTATTGCCTGTTGTAATTTTGCACGTGTCGTGGCCGAGCGTGTGTGACTACATGCTCGAGGTTTACCAGGTTAAATGTACGTTATTAATATTGTAATTGTATTCAGATGTAAATGGTAACCGGGCGTTTTTCACGCGCGCAGTTGAATATGCGATTACTCGCTGTGTGCCTTTGGACCAATGAAATCGGGTACGCGTGCTGACGCGCTCGCGCGGCACGTGTATTTTTTTCACGTGGGTTGGGAAACACCCGTGCGTCATAGGCGCGCTTACGCGCCTGGCCCTTTGGACCAATGAAATCGGGTACGCGTGCTGACGCGCTCGCGCGGCACGTGTATTTTTTTCACGTGGGTTGGGAAACACCCGTGCGTCATAGGCGCGCTTACGCGCCTGGCCCTTTGGACCAATGAAATCGGGTACGCGTGCTGACGCGCTCGCGCGGCACGTGTATTTTTTTCACGTGGGTTGGGAAACACCCGTGCGTCATAGGCGCGCTTACGCGCCTGGCCCTTTGGACCAATGAAATCGGGTACGCGTGCTGACGCGCTCGCGCGGCACGTGTATTTTTTTCACGTGGGTTGGGAAACACCCGTGCGTCATAGGCGCGCTTACGCGCCTGACCCTTTGGACCAATCATGCGGGTTGGGAAACTGCCGTGCGTCATAGGCGCGCTTACGCGCCTGGCCCTTTGGACCAATGAAATCGCGTACGCGTGCTGACGTGCTTACGCGGCCTTTCCTCGGATTCCACGCAGACGTGCATGATTTTCACGTGCCAATTCACTCCGTATCAAGCTGGCCACGCGTTCACACACGGAAGACCACGCTCCTGCCCCTAAGTCCGGAATCCTGCCCCCCAGAGCCCCGAGCACGCTCCCACCTGCCATCTGCTGCTGCCTGACTGCCTGCTGCCCACGTGCCCTGCTGTTTGCTGCCTGCACATCAGCCAGGGGTGCAGTTGCTGTGACCACCCCTGCTGGAACCAAAGACTCCCGACAGCCGTACCATCGCTCCACAGCCCAGCCCCAGGACCCAGTTGCCCACCCACTCCTGCCTCTGGGGTTGCCATGTCAGGGAGCACAACATCTGGCACGACTGGCAACCCCCGGCCAGGGAGGCAGAGGGGCACCAGCTTCAGTGCCACCGAAGTTGGTGTCCTGGTGGAGCGAGTCCTGGGGCAGTATGATGCCCTCTACGGACGGATGCGCCTCGACAAGGAAGGACGGACCAGGATCTGGACGGACATTGTGACTGCCATCAACGCAGAGGGGGTGGCAGTCCGAGAATTCCATCAAGTCAAGAAGCGCTGGGAGGACTACAGGTCCAGGACCCTGAACAAGGCCCGGCGCCTCGTGAAGGCAGTGGATGCCAAGGGGCGGCGGGGCCACTTGTCGCAAGATGAACTTTGGGTCCTGGAACGCATATCCCCAGCGCTCCATGTCCAGGTCCTTGGGAGGCAGACCCGTCTGGAGTCGAGCGGTGAGTGTACATGCATACTGATTGTAAGCTGTGTGTGTGGTGGTGTGCCAGGAGTGTGCATGTTGCACATGTCTTTGTGTGGCCATGTATAAATGTGTGTGTGCAGGGCTGTGAGACAAGCACATGTGTGCCTGTGATGTGTGAGACAAGGATGGTGCATGTGTGTGTGTGTGTGCTTGCAGTGCAAATGCTTGTGTGTGGGCACATGTGTTTGACTGTGCATGTGAGTTGGCATGCTTGTGGTGTGACACATGGATGTTGATTCCATGTGCATTAGTCTGCAGCGTGTGCGTGTGTGTAGTTGTGAAGGGTGCAACAGTGTTGCTACATGGATGCAGGTGACACTGTCATGTTGGAGAGTGAATTGCAAATGTGACATGGATGTTCATCTCATGACAGACAGTTTGCGGAGTGGTACACATGCTTGGATGTGTGCTTTGCATGTGTGCATGTGTATTTGAGCCCGTGTGTATCATGTGATGTGTGGCTCACCTTTGTCTGCTCATGCTGCTGTATGTGAATGTATGTAGCGGGCTGTAGCAATATGGCTGTTGAATGACTCATGTGTGTGCGTTGAGGAGACAAGTGTGTTGGGGATTGTGATGCCAGGTCTGGAGTATGACAATGCCACTCTTGTACAACTGTTATGTGTGTGAGTCAATTGTACAGTGTCCTGATGCCTGTCTCCTGTCTCTCCCTGCCTGCAGCGTCATCTGATGTGGAGGGCGGAGAAGGTGCTGTGGAGCACAGCAGCAGGGATGCCACCGCCAGCCGGAGACGCAAGGCCCGGCTCCCCTCCCCTGTTGTCATCTCGTCGGGGAGTGAGGAGTCCGGTGCTGTGTCCCAGGTCGCAGCTGCCGAGGGGAGGTCCAGGAGGCGCAGGAGGAAGTTGGACTCCTCGGCAGCAGAAGGGGCAGCTGAGACCCCACAGGGTTCCGCGGCGGAAGATGGCAGGGAGTCATCCAGGTTGGTGGTGGGTTTGGTGGAGGAGGAGGCCGTGCAAGGGACTGAGATGGGGTCTGGAGGTGGGCATTCCACTGGTGCTAGTGGTGCAGCACAGGGGCAGGGACAGGAGGCAGCACAGGCCGCCGCGGAGGTGCCTGTGTGTAATCCTGTCCCCGGTCCTGTGTCTGCATCATCTTGCACCAGCAGGGTTGCCCACGTCCGGACCCATTCTCAGGGAGACCAGGCTGTGTTCCTCCATACACTGGGCCTTGTTCCGACCCCCTCCTCACCTGAACCCCCTATGCGCCAGTCGTCCTCCGTGCCATCTTCCTACCCACCTGTCACCTGGGTGCCCTGTGGAGCTGCCTCTGACGATGGGGCCAAGCTGGTGGAGGACACATCCCTGCCCCAGTCGGGAGTCGTGAGTCCAGCAGGGGTGGCCACCGCAACAACAGCACCCCAAACAATGGAGGATGTGCAGGCAGCAGGTGTCAGGGCACCGGCACCAGCACGTCAGCAGCAGGAGGAAGAAGGTGGGAGCCTTGATGGCTCTGGGCCATCACCATCAGAGGGGCAGGCATCAGCCGGAGGGCAGGAGGACCCTGGATGTCAAGTGTCTTCCGTGTGGCAGCGGTTGGGCCATGCCATAGATGCGGAGCGGCGGCGGGCGGAAGAGGCGCGGCTCGCTATGGTCAGGGCGGAGAACTCCATGCGGAGGGCCCTGAGGCGGGCCGAGTGCCTCGAGGCCATCCGCAGGGAGTTGGAGGTGGGTACATCGGCGTCCCTGCGGACCCTCGGGGCTGTGGAACGGGGCCGCCTCCGGGACATCGAGCGGGAGTTCGATGATGCCCTGGCCCGGAACAACGATCAGTGAGCCGCAGGACTTGCCCGCCGCCTTTGTATATAGTTCTGTAGTTTAGTTGTAGTTAGGTTTCCTTTGTTTTAATGTTATTATTTGGTTGCCAAAGGACAATGCACCACAATTTTGTATATAGACAATTTCTTACTTAGAGTAAATAGTTAGGTTTCATTTATTAGGGCTCATGGACCCGGATCATCATGTTGATAGTTTGAGGGATGTTAATATGTGTTTGATTTTTTCACATGAGGCAATGTGTTTCTTCTTTCATTTGTACTTGGATTTGATTTTGGACTTTGATTTTGGACCCCTATTTTACTTAATTTTTGTTAATTTGTGTTCCTGATTTTTTTGGTTGTGCTTTTTTATTATTTACTTTGCATTGCATGTTTATTGTTATTTTTTATTTTTACCATCCTTGTTTATTTTTAATACATTTTCATTTGATCCTTCAATGTGTTGTATCATCTCATTGCTTTCATGCATGACATGTGGGTTGTTTGGACATTCACTTGCAACATCTGTGTGTGACAGACATGTGTTCATTCATATGATTTACATTGGGTGTGTCACATGTCATTGTGTTTGATATGTGGGTGGATGGGATAGTTGTTTGGGAATTCTTGCAGGGCAGACTGTCCATTACGGTCATGATTGTGTGGGGTTGTGACCCAGGTGAAGGTGGACATGGATGGTACATGGGTGGGGGCCTTCTGGTAGGTGCCCCTGACTGCGGGGGGGGGTGGTAGACATGGGTGGGGGCCTGCTGGAAGGTGCCCCTGACTACGGGGGGGTGGGGGTGGTAGACATGGGTGGGGGCCTTCTGGCAGGTGCCCCTGACTGCGGGGGGGGTGGGGGTGGTGGGAGGCATGAGCAAGTGTGCAGGGTAGTCCCCTGTGGTGTGGGTTGCATGCAGGGGACGTGGAGGGTGTGAATGGAACACCTGTGAGGACCCACCCAGCAGAGCCGCGTGTGAAACTTCCCGCGCACCCCTGTAAATGACGTACCCTAGTTTTTCGTAGGATTTCACGCGCACCCCTGGAATTCCCGTAGCCTAGCTTTTCGCGTGTGAAACTTCCCGCGCACCCCTGTAAATGACGTACCCTAGTTTTTCGCGTGTAGGATTTCACGCGCACCCCTGGAATTCCCGTAGCCTAGCTTTTCGCGTGTGAAACTTCCCGCGCACCCCTGTAAATGACGTACCCTAGTTTTTCGCGTGTAGGATTTCACGCGCACCCCTGGAATTCCCGTAGCCTAGCTTTTCGCGTGTGAAACTTCCCGCGCACCCCTGTAAATGACGTACCCTAGTTTTTCGCGTGTAGGATTTCACGCGCACCCCTGGAATTCCCGTAGCCTAGCTTTTCGCGTGTGATACTTCCCGCGCACCCCTGTAAATGACGTACCCTAGTTTTTCGCGTGTAGGATTTCACGCACACCCCTGGAATTCCCGTAGCCTAGCTTTTCGCGTGTGATACTTCCCGCGCACCCCTGTAAATGACGTACCCTAGTTTTTCGCGTGTAGGATTTCACGCGCACCCCTGGAATTCCCGCAGCCTAGCTTTTCGCGTGTGAAACTTCCCGCGCACCCCTGTAAATGGAGTACCCTGGCTTTTCGCGTGTGGAACTTCACACGCACCCCTGATATCGACGTGGCCAGGGCAATCGCGTGTGGGACTTCCCCGCACCCCGGGATACACGTACCCAGGGCAATCGCGCAAGTGACTTCTCGCGCAACCCGTTGTACACACACGCGCAAATTTTTGAACAGTGGGTGTCCGTGTAAATGGCGTACACCTTTGCACATCATTAGTCCTTTGGGGTCACGGTATGGCCCATTGCTGTATGTGGGTGGTATTTGTTGGCGCAGGTTTTGGCGCACTTTCGTTGAGTGCGTCGGGACGCTACCGCCTGCTTACTTGTGGCGTACGTTTTTGGGCCTGTGCGCTGGTTTGATCGAGCGCTGTTTTGCCCTGTTCGAATCCATGAATACGTGTTGCCGGAGAGCGTGTGGGCGTTCCGCGCACTTGCCTCCTGTACTTCCCCGTGCCGCCTACATTCTTCCCCATTCCGAGTGTTGTGCCCCATTTTATTCCCCATTCCGAGTGTCCCGCCCTGTGTTCCGCCTACTTTAGAGCTGTGCGCTGCGCTCGGAGTGATAGCGCAGTGGCCGTGGCGCACGCCGTTGGTTGACCTGTGCGCCGGCGTGCGCCGCGCACTTTTTCAGCGCACGTCCTATGCTTTTCTTACGCACGGACTTCCATGAATCGACGTGCGCTGGTTTCCCTGCGCTTTTCGCTATTTTTCGGCGCAGCGCACGTATAGGCCCCTCTGCGCCGGAATTTTCAGCGCACATTTATTCCATGAATCGGCCAGTTAGTATGTACACATCCTGAATACCTGGAAACCAAGGGAAAGCCCAGAAAACGTACTGCAAGGGAATTTGAACACTTCCAAGTTCCTTATTGGCACCAGATTCAGAGTCAGGATCCTGCTTGCTTTAGACTATTTCTGCATGAAGGCAAGTGTAGTTCTGCAACAACCTGACATACTCTATCATATCATAAGAAATTAACAACACATCTGAAATGCAAAACTATAGCTATCATAGTAGACATGGCCCCATTGGAGAGGTGCTAGGCAGCTGTCAAAATACATTCATAAAATGCCAACACATGGGGATAATGGGACTCAATTACAATATACTATTGTTCCCCCCTTTTCAGTACAGCTTTCAAGATAACTCCAAGGGTTGGGAAACATGAAAGAAATACATGTAACAGTCCACATTAATGAGATCATTAACACAGTAGCTTAGACACAGTGACCAAAGAGGTTAATTTGCAATCATAAGTAGAAGATGAAATAAATAATCAACTGAGCCATGCATAATAAAAAATGCCATAGGTACCAAACCTTAGGTGTAACATATTGTGCTGTGATGTAATACAAATCCTGGAAGAACGGTGTTCATCTGTGTGGACTCATGGATGCCAAACATTGCCATTGAAAAAAGCAAAGAGATATCATATCAATGAAATGATCAGCTGTCTGAATGAGGTGGTGGTGTTCTCTAAGCTTGACCTTAACAAAAGCCAATACCATCTTCAACTAGACATACAACCTCACTATATTACAATTCCCCCACACACAGCAAAAGGTTGAGTTAAGAAAAATCATCAGATATGGGGAGAAGCCATCAGAGAGCTGACTTGTCGAGTCCCCTTCTGCTTCATTTACAATGATGGCATTCTGGTGTATGAAAGGCTGAAAAAAGGACACATGTGGCATTTGATAAGGTAAGCCTGCTTCTTCGAAACACAAGCATGAACTGCAGAGAAAGGAACACATATTCTATAAGCATTTGTCTTCTAACAAAGGCATACAACCAGATCCTGAGAATGTACAGCTTTGGAAATCACTCTGATGCCAAAAGAAGTTAGCGCCCTGAGGTTGTATTTAAGTATCTCTAGCTACTTTATAGGACAAAGTCATGATTATCGAACAATCCATTTCATTCCCTTTAAGCTCACAAATTAAATATTTTTTTTTCTGGTAGCCTCCTAAATGTCAAGAGGCAGTCCTGCAAATCAAGCATGGCATTGTGAGCACAGGCCACAAAGTCAATGTTGACCATGAATTTTGCAGATAACTGATCATAGCCATTAGCCAGTGGAGATGAGACACGTATATGCATGGCACAATCCAGGAGGAGACTGTAGAAGCAAACCTGCCTCCTACCAAGTGTTCAACAATAGCAAGCTGTTTGCAGTCTTACAGACCGCCAAACAGCTGTAGGCAGAAACACTGTGGCATGTAAACACAACCGTGTTGTGTTTCTGCCTGCCTTGGCTTTCACTTTGGGGGAGCACCGGAGACCCAAAGTGATAGCCACAGCAGACAGAAACACAACGTGGTTGTGTTTGAAAACGCTGCAGTGGAGACGGAGGAGCCTGAGAAACATAGAAAGAAAAACCGCAGCGTTTTCAAACACAATAACGTTGTATTTATGTTTGCGGTCGCTTCAAAAGCAACTGCAAACATAAATACGTTTTTAAAGCTGCGGTTTTATTTCTAAGTTTCTATTTTTATTAAACAAATAGCACTTACCGAGATGCAGCTGCAGCTTTTCGGCCTGTAGTCTGCGGTCCCCGTACTCCGCGTACAGCACCAATGAAGGAAAAGCCACCCAGTGGTAGCTTTTGTTTACTACAGCTGGCTGGCTTTTCCTTCATTAGTGCCGCAAAAGCAAAAGCCAGCACAGGCGGCCATCCATTTCACAAAATGGATGTGCCCATGTGCTTGCTTTTGCAAATTTTGAGCTTGAATTGCTCAAAATTTTACATAGGGACTTAAAAAAAAAATGCCAATCTTTTTTTTTATATTGCCTATCTATTTTTTAAATAAAGTTTTTTGGGGCGAACCATTCCTTTAAATAATGGCATCTGTGGCATGCACAAACATCTTAGAGCATCCAGGCATACTAAACATATCTGTGCTACCTGAAATGAATGTGTGCCATGCCCAATTGCCCCTCTTGACACTTCCCTTCTATCTGCCCTCATCACTGAATATGCTGCTTTCTCTCACATCAAAAAGGTGGCGGGTTTAGTCTGATGATCAGCAAGAACACATCCTTGACCTTTCCCTCTCACTTTACACAATTATACCTGAACACTTCAGGGCAAAGACAATGCAAGGGGCCGCTTACATTCTTACAACTCTGCACCTTATGACTCATCACGCCCACATGGTCTTTACACACAGGGCAGTCTCAGAGATCTCACTGGTACTAACAGAGCTTGACTATTCCAGCAGTCTCTACTGTGGAATTTCATAACATCTGCTGAACAGACTACGAAGAGTCCACAATTCATCAGCTAATTTACTCCTAAAAGTGAAATGATATGAATAAATCACCCCAGCAATTTACAAACGTTATTGGCTCCGAATATAAAAAATACTGAACTTCAGTACTCGATGCATCGCTCCCCACTCCTACAATGGAATGTGCCTGCATTGCAACACAAGACAATTCCCACACAACCTACCACCAAGAACACTGCAATATAGCAGTGATTCACTAGTACCAGTACCAAACCTCAACTAGAAATGGCATGGAAGTTCCTGTTTTTTCTTCCTAGTATATAAACTCGGCAGCTCCTTACACAAACAACTCTACCCAACGGAAGAGCACTTAACCTTCATAAAAACAACTACAAACATGCCTGGCTTCTCAACTAACTAAATCACAACCACAACCAACTCGCTTCAGCTTCTCCCATTGGAAGTCAGACTTTAAATAATCAGGAAATTATTTTCATCCCATCAACAAACCTATTGGAACATGTGCTCACTTGGATTGGACTAGACACAATTGAAAAAGAACTGAACAATTATAACTGTATAAATAATAAAAAGCATACTACTTCCCTACTGAGGAACACTCAATATTTTTGTTTCTCCTCTACACAACTCATACCACTGTTTGTCTAATTACCTTGACTCACCGACCTCCTCTAAAATCTGATACCACCTCCTCTAAAATCTCATACCACATCATACTACACAAGCACATGCCCAATAAATGGCTGACAAGCCTAGCGTATAACAGATGGACATAATCAAACTACGACTAAGCTACCCGCTTTGGAGCTACTACAAACCCAACATCAGCAGGTACCCAAAACATGTTTAACCTGTCAGATCTTAGATTCTCACCATATCACAAACTATTGCTGCCAAATCCTTAAAAGCATACTTAACACAAGACCCTGGTACTTCAGATCTGGAACTATGAACACTACAGGCTTTGTATCTGCCTCTCCCGCTATCCCACTGGAAGACCCTCCCTTATTTCTTACAGTGCCATGCAAAGTTAGTCCAACAAAAAATGGCAAAAGGCTCCTATACAAAACCTCATTACTAACTTACATGGCCATACAATGTATTCATCCCAACCTTTTCAGGATCCTACTCATCTACAAGGCACTGACCTCAACCTTTTTCCTTTAAAGAGTCTTGGCTGAAGTCACTGCCATTATCATTGGTGATAACAACCTCACCAACTTAACTAATGCCTATCGAATGTAACTGGGATCCACCCTCTCTGTCCATTCTTTGGTCAACTTACACAGCCTGCCTATCCAGAGTAACTCACTTGGTCTCATCTTCCTATTATTCTATCTTTACATCTCTTCTTTCTCTGTTGATGCTTTAGCAAGTAACAACTCACTCATCCACTTTACCATCTCCACTCCCTCTCCCTCATCTGTCACCAAATGAAAATTCAAGCCTGACTTAGTGGTCCGCTATCTTCGCCAAATCTGCATCTCTCTTCCGGCTCTCACTCCCCATGCCCCCACTTGCTCACTCGATTGAAATAGTTTTTGTTGAGTTCTACACTTCATTAACTGTCCCCTTTATATTAAACTTTCAGTCCTGCTCCGTTGACCCCCTCCACACCGGATCCATGGTTATGCCAAGCCATTTGCTAGCTGAGGACATCTCCACATCTCCACTTATACTGCAGGTACATAGTTCACTATCCTGCTCTGCTGTTTGCAAGAACACTCCTACACACCACTGCTCTTGACTCTGCCAAATCTTCCTACCACATTGATCTCATATCTGCTCCCACTCACAAACTCACAAACTGTACATTACTTCCCAGGCCTACTTTCCCCTCTAAACAATTCTACATATTATGCTTGGTCTCCTCTGATGACTTTGGCTCTTACTCTGACGCTAAAATGCAATAATGCATAGTGTTCAAACCATATTTCTTCCCCAGTGACTACTTGTGCGTGCAAAGGGCCCATGCATGTTTTTATGCCCTTTGTCATTATCAGCAACGGCTCTTTGGGATTATTTGATAGGCCTGCCTGTTCCAAAGTGGACCATCTTCCCTTTGCATTTCTACTATCCTCTCCTTAATAGAACTTTTAAAATAATACCTGGCCCTCACTATCTGTGTGTTCTCCCATTTCGGATTTTTTGAATAAATCAAAAAGAATATTTTTTGCCTGCCTACAATTTTTATGAAACCAGACCTCATTTATTTCTCTATGACCAGTGTGCTTCCTATATGTTTCTAAGGCACATATGGCTGACCTCATTACATCACCTAATGCAGATAATATTATTTCATATGAGCTTGTCGAATGTAATACTAATTATATATCTCTAAATGTATTTGAAATAATATCTGATCACTTACTGTCATGGTCAATGGATGCCCACTTGAATACCTTACCAATAAGTGACTGACCACTTGATGATTTAAATGATGTAATTCCTAATTGATTCTCATCTGTGCATCATGTCCATGTGGATTCCACTGTAACCCATTAGTAAACAATGACTACAAACTGTATTTACAGGCAGCTTCCACACGACAAAGTTGAAAAATGAAAGAGCAAAAGTGGGTTTGTCTTGCTTTTGCTCTTTCCTTGTCCACTGTGCCTTGTGGGCACCTTCAATTGCTTAAGGGGACCCCACAGCACGTAAGTGCTAACAATGGTGGACCTCTGCATGTAATTTATAATTTCCTGAAAAGTACACCGTTTGATGGTGGAGCAGGAGCATGAAGTGGAAATAACTGTTCAACTGTGTAGTCCTGCTTCATCGTCAAAGAGCACATGTTTAAATGCAGCATGGATTTTTATGCTTGTGGATGGGCAAAGCATCCTGGGTAACCCCGGCAATCTATCCTTGCAAACATCATCAATATTGCCCTTGGCTCCATGCAACACCCACAGACCACACGCGCACACACCCTGATGCTAATCAATGCTCACTCAGCGCTCTCACACACTGCAAAACCTTAAAAAACCTTGACACCATCCTCATGACTGAAACATGGTTTACCCATCATCACCTCGTGTTTTTGACATCCTCCTACCACCAGGCTACTGCAACCAACCTGAAGACCAACCAGGAAAGTCACGAGGTAGAGTGGAAATCATCCACAGGACCGATTGTCCATGCGCCATCATCCCCTCTCCCACAACAAGCTTCTTTGAATCATTTACATGCTGGTTTTCATTATCTTACAAGGAATCCATCACGTTCCACCTCATCAAGGGACCACCTCACAGGAGTGACTCCATCGATGCCAACACCTCCAACTTACTCTCCCCAGTCAAATTAGTCCATACTAATAATGTCTTTCTCTGTGATGTTAACATCCATGAGTCTCAAACTGTCAACCACACTCAGCACGCTTTTCGTACTGACCAGATCCATGGAGCTTGAGCAAATTGTGATCTACCCCATCACAGAACAAAGGCAGCACCCTAGATTTAGTCTTTACATCATCCCCCCTCATCACCTGCGCAGACCCAATCCCACTCGATTGGTCTGATCATACCACCATCCCACTCGATCAAGGCCCACAAAGATCAAGCTAAATGCCTCCTCACTTTCAAAACCTTCCTGGTTAATAAGCTAGAGGCAAACTTCCTCATCAGCGGGAATGCCTTGGTCCTCCTAGAATTATTCTACAACTCCACTATAAAAATGGTGGACACTCATAACCCCCTAATACTACACGAGCTACGACCAAACCATCCACCCCTTGGTATATCTCCATGCTCCCCTCCAACAAATGCTCAACCATCAGAGCCCTAGGGAAATGGTGGCACAAAAACCTTAATCCTGGAGATCTCACAAACCTCAGATCTCTCTGCACCAACCATAGGATTCTTATTACTGAGGCCAAAGCTACTGCAGCAGCGTCTAATAGGAGCAACACCTTATTTGAGGTAGTAAAGCTTTGTACCAAACCCTCACCTGACCCAAAGGTGCCAGCAACTGATGAAAAATGTGACAGACTCAACAATGTTTTTATTGAAACAACAGACAAAATGCATCAAATCATTGTTTCAACCTCCCACAGCATGAGCCCCCCACTCATGCCCCAGTACGCACATTGCCCCACTGGACCAAATAATCTCCTTTTTCCGCCTCAGACCTCCTAAACACAATTTGCTCTCTCAAACCTACTTCCTATTCTGACATTATCATACATGCCTCTTTTATTACACAACTGATGGGCCCGGTACTTAACACATTCCTCAGCATCATGAATACCTCCCCCACAGAAGGATAATTCCTGGACACCATCAGGAATAGTCTCATATGACTTCTTGAAACAAAACACCCCAGACCTAGACAACCTGGCCAACCACTGGTCCATTACGAACCTCCTGTTTATTGGCAAAATCTTGGTAAAAATAGTTACTACACAACTACTGGCCTGTATGGAACCACTACACCTCCCAAACGACTATCCGTCGGGGGTTCCACCCCAAGTGTAGCAACGATACAGCTATCATCCATGTAGTGGATGATGCCCTCCTAATCATGGATAAGGGCGACTCATATCTCCTCATCCTCCTTGACTTCTCAGCTGAATTCAACACCGTCTGCCGCTGCATCCTCATCTCCTTCCTCACTGAGTGGATGGGATTCTCTGGTACTATCCTGAATTGATTTACCACCTATCTCTCGGCAGACACTAAGCAGTCCAGATGAACATGTTCCATTGTATCTGACTCCCAATGTCCTGTGGAGTCTCGCAAGGCTGTTTACTCTCACCTATCTTTTTTAACCCTTAGATAGAACCTCTGGACACTACTTAAAGATCCTGATATAGCCATCCACCAATGCATGGATGATACTCAGCTGTATATGAGAGTAAAAGTCCCACAGGACATCAGCTGTCACCATGATCCTCCAGTTCTGAAAGGTGACTAGCTACCTCAAACTTTACCCATTCAAGACCGAAATTCATACCGAAATTCATACTCATCTGTCCCCCACTAAACAACAACTGGTCCAACAATGGCTCAATGATATGCGCCTAGAAGGATTTGATCTGCAGCTTTGATTTTGATTTTGTGAAGGAAAGCTATTCATGATTTTATTTTATATCACACACATTGAAAACTTAACTTAAACACCTGACCAAGCACTAATTCCAACTCCAGTACTGCGCTACTCTTAAAAGTTGCTAGCCCATACACTGGCTGGCCAGACCCTGTACAGCGCTGCGCGACTCTCGAGCTACGTCCACAATTCAAACAATGACATAACAATGGATATCTATAAAAATGACTTGCATTTAGCACCTGCTATAATCAGGCAGATTCTTTGGGAATCCATTGTTAAGTGTTGTCTGAAAAGCCTTATTTGCAGAAGGAATTTTCATTTTTTTTTCCACAGATCAAGATGTACAGTAAAGCCAATTGTGCCTGATTGTATGCTTTCGTTTTCTAGTCTGTTTTGCAAAAGTTGAAATTCTATGCAGGTGACCCGGCAGCACATTAGTGCTAACATTGGTTATAGCCGGCAAGCAATTGGCACTTTTAACAAATTAAACCCCTGAATCGTTTGCACTATGAAGTGAAAAAAAGTAATAAACAGGTTAACATGTTTTTTTGCATTTTGGTGTGCCAAAATTGTAAATTTTGCTCGCAATTTAAGCCTACGGTGGGAATTTAAACAGGCTCATTTTCTATGAAATGCAAATTGTATTATGTTGGGTCCCTTGCATGCAATTTTCTATTTTAGGCCTTTGTTTACCCCTCTCACCCTTATAGAAATTACACCCACAATGGATTCCGGGGAATCTGCCTGGTTTTGCCAGGTGCATACACTGGCAGCTTCCATAGGTGTCCAGTACATTTATTGCGGTATGAAAATCATGGATGTCATTTGGGGGCTGAGCGAGCAGGCGGGAAACAATCGCATGGATGTGTCTGCTTGTATGTGGATATATTATGGAAAAAAGACATTGCTAAAGTGGTTTGCAATACAAATGCTGACATATTAAAAGTAAATTAAAAGAGGGAAGAGCTTCCCTGTATTGGCAGCCCAATTATGGAATACTCTCCCATCACCCATCAAGACAACCCAGCTCTTTACCAACTTCAGGAGAAACACCATCTCTGGGCTAGTCAATAAGAAATAATTGATTACTCTAATTTTATCTCGTTTCCAATGCCTATGCCTGTAACAAATGTATTACTACCATGTCTAGTTTAACAAATGTAACTGTAACTTTGCCTACCGGCCTATGTCTGTAACTTTTTTTCTTGTGTTCAAAGCGCCCAGATACCTCAGGGTCAGGTGCGCTATAGAAGTAAATAAAGCAAACAAACAATATATTGATATTGGGCCCACGCATCATGATTGTACTGTGAAATGCCCTTGAGTGCAGTCTGTGCTTTGGCATTTATTGCATTTTTTCATGGTGTTCCTACAGATTGACTATACATTGCACGATGCAGTACTCATTTGTTCAAATACATTGTGCTTTAGAAATGCTCACCCTAAATTACTAGGGGAATCAAGACGTGGACCCCTTGCTCACTATTCTTAGAGAGGCACAGATCCACCCTACTGATGAGGTCCAACCAGACCGAAACACGTGTCTGGGGTTTCTGTTGGTACTCTTGTTCAGAGGAGAATTGCCTGGCATTTCGGTGCTGGACTGCCCCAGGGCAGGACAAAGACTGATATGTTTGGGATATTTCTTCTTTGTGAAAGGTAGTGAGCTAAAGACTCTGGGTAAGTCTCTCGTAACCAGGACTAATGTCTGGCAGAGGGACTCCCAGGACCCCCCTTGTTAATCTGCATATTTAAGTAACTTGGGGTCTCACCCTAAATGACTAGGGGAATCCAGACGTGGACCCCTTGCTCACTACTCTTAGAGAGGCACAGATCCACCCTACTGATGAGGTCCAACCAGACCGAAACACGTGTCTGGGATGCTGTTGGTACTCTTGTTCAGAGGAGAATTGCCTAGCATTTCGGTGCTGGACTGCCCCAGGGCAGGACAAAGACTGATATGTTTGGGATATTTCTTCTTTGTGAAAGATAGTGAGCTAAAGACTCTGGGTAAGTCTCTCGTAACCAGGACTAATGTCTGGCAGAGGGACTCCAAGGACACCCCTTGTTACTCTGCTTTAGAAATGCACCATTCCAACCTATTATTTAAAAAAAAGTATTGTGCCGAGAACACACCCAAGCTCCTCTAGTTTGGTACAGACACAGCTCCTTTGCTTCACTGAGTCACTCATGCCTGTTTGGGAGGAATATTTAAGCCCCACCATTTAAAAAGTTCACAAGCCGCCACTGAGAAAAAGTGTCAAAATTAAAATAAAGATGGTTCTTAGATCCTGCTTAATTTTCGAAATCACACTGTGAAGTTTGGCTTCCTCTAATGTGCTATGTAAACAAAGTTGTAGCTCGAGATTAGTGTCTATTTACATAAACTGGACAGACTGAGTCAACTTTAATATTTTGTTTCTGAGGCCTATCATTCTGTGCTAAATTTGCCCACGTTTCGGCGCTTCTGTGGCCTAGATTTTCCTGTTAAAATAGATGGTATTTTTTCATATTTTTATGTACACGCTTCATGTTTGACTCTCGGTTCCTCCTGCTTCAGAGAGCTGTAAATAACATTTGTTTTACTATGAAATGTAACAGTACTTTATCAGCCTCAAAAGGATGAAGGGCTGAGTCAGCCCCACTGAAAAATGTACTTGACAAGTGCTGGCTGGCACATGTCTGGTCAGAGTTGAGTGTTAACTAGCTGAGCCTTCCAATTGCGACACATTATGCTGTTTAATCAATTGCGCAGTTGAAAAGAAACCTTTATTAGGCTATCAACCCACCACCCTCTCCTGCGCCCGCCAGTCCTTTTAAAAACAAAATAGAACACAACTATTACCAGGTTTACTAGTGGGCCATGACATATTCCTCCTTATGTAATAATAAGTGTTATGTTAATAAGAAATGTCACCCCCAGGGCCATTGCCTTACCTTATGACTTGGTATGCCCATTTAAGGAGAAATAGCTGGTCTAATAAATCAGTGGGTTAAATGCTCACAGATGTGTGATCTGCAGGTCGTAGGTTGGAATCCTAGCAAGTTCAATTCAAACGTTCATGCTTCTGAGGTCGACAAAAAAGTATTCATTTCGGTACAGGAGAGCAATACGTTTACATAAGAGTGTTTTTTTTCATGTAAGGTGCCTTGATGATAGCGCTATATTGGTTATGGATTATTATAAATACCTAAATGTTAGCATCAATAAATCCAAGCAGAGGCTGAGAATGATATCATAGGGAGCAGATTCTCAAAAGTTATTTTTGTACAAGTGTCCAGATGCGCTATGACATCTCATCACTTGGGCCAAAAATAAAACAGCCCAATCAACAAAGGACACTTGGCACCCATGCAGATGCCCTTTTTCAAACCTTTGCACAATTCAGGGTGAACCTCTGTGTATTTAAAATTGCATCCCAAATTCACAAACAGGATACAATTTTAAATGCACACAAAATACGGCTCATCCCCCATGTGCCTGTTGGGAACAGCTGTGCCTGTCCCTAGTTTTCCTCAAAAATGAACAAGGTCCTGTTTTGTCCAAGTTACTCTTTGTTCATGAATTATAACATTGCTTGTTTCTATATGAGGCTAATTGGAGCTATGTATACTCTCCTTTTACCATATGATCACTTCTGAGGGTATACATGTTATTTATTTTTACTAAATGGATTGGTCAAGTGTGTAAATATATCAAGTTGAGTATTCCCTTTGTGAAGGAATGCCTGTTTCAACATGTTATTTTTTGTGGCATATTACGTGTTTATGATTTCACAACGATGCAATAAAAGAGGTCTAATTATACACTGGTGAAGACATATTAAGGAGTGAAATTGGATTGCCAGTGAAGAATCTTCAATTTAAACAAAGATTTGATTGACATTCAATTTCTGTGAAGTGATATATGTGTACTTTTGATCTGTGTACAGGAATAGTAATTTTTGTATGTTTACATGGCAACACCCAGCCATGCTTTCCCGCATCCTCTTACAGGTGGTGCCCGCCATGACGGGACAGATGCATCACCACTTTGTATTCCCAATAGACGCTGTTGCCCTATATCACATTAAGTTCTAAGAAATTGTGGGATTCACCAACATGGTTGAGGTCCTGGACTGCAAACATGTGCTCCTTGTAGCACTCAGGGCACGATAGCATGCCTTCATAAATAGATACATGCAGAACACCATCATTGTGGAAATAGTGCATGATGCAAACACGCTCTTCACACACGTATGGCAGACCTCTTTGCTCACGTGACCCCATGGTCCTGGCTCATATAAACTTGTCACACATCATGGAGGGATAACGGAAATTGTGGACATGACTGCTGGGTATGTACATGACAACATGCCGCCACACTAATGCATGCCATGACACACCTACACTGCATGTGACCCAACCAAAATCCTCTATGCATGGATGTAGGGACTAGCTTCCTGGGGTGATGGGACACAAATGGCTGTCATGATGCCCAGCAGTTGCCACCATACAAGTTTCAGAACAAAACAGCACTGCTCACGAACCCCCTTTCTGCTATTTACCCCCAGTGATGCAAATTACAGTCCCTGCATTGGATCTGTACCACTAGCAGTGAAATTACTGACTGCACTTTGCAATCACTTATGCACTCCCTCCTCCAGGCCTGAGGGGAACCCCTCAATGCCACTGAATAACTGCACTGTTCTACATCCTCCATAGCATACCTTCCACCTGACTCAAGATAGGACACACATCTGGTACTGTCACCAAAAACAGAATAATGGAATACTGCACACAAAATATGTACACTGTACACTAAATATGGCATTTACTTCTCCCATGTAATGCAGTGCCATCACTACCGTACTGACTCCTTATACAACTTGTGATGGTGCTCTTTCTGTCAAAGTCCTAAGTGTGAGTAGGCCATCCTGTCCAGCTTCCATGCCTAGAACCCAGATGCTTACTGTACCTCTCCACAATCACCCTTCCAATCTTACACGTAACAGAATGCAGACTAGAGGGCCTGAACTCTCATTCAGTCAGCTCATGGAAAGAACACAGAGCTGTGCATTGGAAATAGAAAGCCACAGGCAATCTCACAGACCCACATGACCATGTCACATGGATAGGATTCCCCATCATAACCCAAAAGGGATACCATGCATGCACCTATGACCTACTAATGAACAATGGGCCTTGGTTCCCGGCAGATATATGAATGACACTGTTCTCTGTTGAGGCATGAGGGCAATGGGCACCACATTGTGGCATGGAGCCACACCAAGAAATACATAATTCCATCTCTTGCATCTAAATGTGCCCATTGCTGGATACCACATCAGCCCTTGCTGATGACACCACTGCTCAATCCTGGAAATCAAAAATATCAGAGCTCCAGAAATGCCTATACTGCACCAACAGTCTCTTTTTCTCTACCTGTGGTGTCCCCCAGGGGTCTAACCTCTCTCCCTGGCTGTTCAACCAATACCTGGCACTCCTTGCCCACCGCATCGCCACTCTCTTCCATAACTTTCAATGCTATACGGATGACACCCAGCTCATTTTCAGGCTACCCTAGGCCTCTTCCTCTCCTTCCTTCATCTCTGACTGTCTGTCTGCTATCCAGCAGTGGTGTCCCACCAATGCCCTCAACCTTAATGCCAGTAAGACTGAGATTCTTCTCATCGGCACACCCGCTCCCTCCTTTCCTGTTGCTCTCTGGCCAGCCTCTCTTGGTCCTCTTCCTTCTCCCACCTGCAAGGCCAAAAACCTTGGGGTCATCTTCGACTCCACACTATTCTTCTCTCCTCACATCTCTGACGTCTCCAAGAAGTCACACTACCAGCTGCACCTCCTCAGAGGTATTCTGCCTTTCCTCTCCTTCCCCCAGAAGCTCACTGTCTCCAGAGCTCTGGTTCTCTCTAGGCTGGACTATTGCAACAGCCTCTTTCTAAATCTGCCTGCTTCTACTCTCCGCCCTCTGCAACTCATCCAGAACAGGACTGCAAGACTTGTCCTTGGCCTCAAGCCCAGGGATCGTATCTCTTCAGGACTGAAATATCTACACTGGCTCCCAGTGACTGCAAGGATTAAGTTCAAAACGCTCTGCATCATCCACAAGGCCTTCTGGAGTCTGGGGCCTCAATACCTTCAACTCGCTCTTCCTAAATATCTTTCTTCTCGAGCTCTTTGCTCACCCACCTCCAACTACCTCAGGATCAAATGCTTCTACAAGAAATGAGTTGGTGGTAGATCTCTTTCCTCGGCGAGTGCCTCTCTCTGGAACAACCTTCCTGCCTCTCTTAAACTTGAGGAGAACCATCTCCGGTTCCGGACGCATCTCAAAACCTTGCTCTTTGCTTCTGCTTTCTCTCCCCCTCTCCTCTGCTGACCTCCTGGCTGAAACCGTTACAGCCCTGGCTACCTGGACACCCTCTGATCCCGGGCCCAGGTCCCACCAGCGTCACACCCCCGCACTGCCCACCTGGCAAACCCCGCACTTGGGGACTGTTCTGTATCCCTACAGTCTCCCTACCAGACCTCGATAGCTGATGTCCGCACTTACCCATGCACTTGCCACATGCTGGCCGTTATTTTTTACTATTATTATTATCTATTCCCATGTACTGTTCTTTCCCTTCGTCCCTTCACTCGCACTTGCACGATCTGAATGACACCTGGCTGACCCTGAGCTGGGTGTCAACCTGGCCTAGTAGGAGCATTGTCTGTCCCCTTTGTTCCCCTCCCTTGCCTCGTCGTGCCTTGAAACACCTGTGTATAGGCGCGTTATAAATGCCATATCATATCATATCATAACACCATCTTCAAGCATGCTTTTGGACTACTGAAAGATTGCTCATGGTATCTGCACTGGACAGGTGGGGCCTCTGCCCGATCATGGCTATGTTAAGGATGTTTCACAATATAACAAAACTGAAGAGGTAATGGTAAAAGGTTTAGAATGTATCTTAACCTCTGGCATAGTACTGAGCAATCCTCCAAACCATTGTTCTTCCACCTGTGAAGTCATTACAGAAAAGTGAAAGACCATATGCAAATCAGGCTTGGGCCACCCCTAAAAGGGTCAGCCAAGCCTGATCTATTTGCACTATACAGATGCAACATCCCCATGCCATAATGCCTTAGAATATGCAGACTCCATTAATACATTTGTGTACAAGGAAAGTAGCAGTATGTAGTCACAGGAAGTGCATGTTGAGAGCAGGAATATGTTATGTTGGAGCATACATTGCTGAGGTCACATATCCATGTTTTAGTCACAGAGGGGTGGATATTGTCTTGGAAGCATGTGACAGGAATTGAAGATGTTGCTCACTCACACACTTGACTCATATGCATTTTGAAATTCCTGTTCTGTACTTACAGTGGACACATCTTTGGCCCAGTCTCTGCTCCACCAATTTCCTCAAGGACACCAACATCGATGACATGAGTGACAGCTCCTGCCAGGGCTGCATGTCTAGTGGTGGAAATGGTGAGCCACCTCCTGTAACCAAGCACTCCCAATGATTTCTGATGACAAGCTTCCAGGCATCTCTTTAGGTTCTGCTAGTGCATCAGAATCTGGGCCATCCTGCCAGATGTCTTTGCAGCAGAGACGACTCCAGGATGTGTCTGCAGGTGTCCGCAGGGGACGCCAAGGAAGCCAACAGACACCAACAAAAACCGTGAGTGTGGCATGAGTGGGGAGTAGAGCAATCACTCTACTCCAAAAACCCCTGCCACTCTATCTTACCTACCAAACCATAAAAGTGCCATAATACTAGCATGTCCACTCTGAGATAGAATTGTGAATGATAGCATGTCCACTCTTGGATGGAATTGTGAATGTTAGCATGTCCACTCTTAGATGGAATTGTGAATGTTAGCATGTCCACTCTTAGATGGAATTGTGAATGTTGGCATGTCCACTCTTAGATGGAATTGTGAATGTTGGCATGTCCACTCTTGGATGGAATTGTGAATGTTGGCATGTCCACTCTTGGATGGAATTGTGAATGTTGGCATGTCCACTCTTGGATGGAATTGTGAATGTTGGCATGTCCACTCTTAGATGGAATTGTGAATGTTAGCATGTCCACTCTTAGATGGAATTGTGAATGTTAGCATGTCCACTCTTAGATGGAATTGTGAATGTTAGCATGTCCACTCTTAGATGGAATTGTGAATGTTAGCATGTCCACTCTTGGATGGTATTGTGAATGTTAGCATGTCCACTCTTGGATGGAATTGTGAATGTTAGCATGTCGACTCTTGGATGGAATTGTGAATGTTGGCATGTCCACTCTTAGATGGAATTGTGAATGTTGGCATGTCCACTCTTAGATGGAATTGTGAATGTTAGCATGTCCACTCTTAGATGGAATTGTGAATGTTAGCATGTCCACTCTTAGATGGAATTGTGAATGTTGGCATGTCCACTCTTAGATGGAATTGTGAATGTTGGCATGTCCACTCTTGGATGGAATTGTGAATGTTGGCATGTCCACTCTTGGATGGAATTGTGAATGTTGGCATGTCCACTCTTAGATGGAATTGTGAATGTTAGCATGTCCACTCTTAGATGGAATTGTGAATGTTGGCATGTCCACTCTTAGATGGAATTGTGAATGTTAGCATGTCCACTCTTAGATGGAATTGTGAATGTTGGCATGTCCACTCTTAGATGGAATTGTGAATGTTAGCATGTCCACTCTTAGATGGAATTGTGAATGTTAGCATGTCCACTCTTAGATGGAATTGTGAATGTTGGCATGTCCACTCTTTGATGGAATTGTGAATGTTGGCATGTCCACTCTTAGATGGAATTGTGAATGTTGGCATGTCCACTCTTGGATGGAATTGTGAATGTTGGCATGTCCACTCTTAGATGGAATTGTGAATGTTGGCATGTCCACTCTTAGATGGAATTGTGAATGTTAGCATGTCCACTCTTGGATGGAATTGTGAATGTTGGCATGTCCACTCTTAGATGGAACTGTGAATGTTGGCATGTCCACTCTTGGATGGAATTGTGAATGTTAGCATGTCCACTCTTAGATGGAACTGTGAATGTTGGCATGTCCACTCTTGGATGGAATTGTGAATGTTGGCATGTCCACTCTTAGATGGAACTGTGAATGTTGGCATGTCCACTCTTAGATGGAATTGTGAATGTTAGCATGTCCACTCTTAGATGGAACTGTGAATGTTAGCATGTCCACTCTTAGATGGAACTGTGAATGTTAGCATGTCCACTCTTAGATGGAACTGTGAATGTTAGCATGTCCACTCTTGGATGGAACTGTGAATGTTAGCATGTCCACTCTTAGATGGAACTGTGAATGTTAGCATGTCCACACTTAGTTGGAATTATGAATGTTAGCATGTCCACTCTTAGATGGAATTGTGAATATTGGCCTGCGTCGCGTCTAGATGGAATTGTGAATGTTAGCATATGAAAGTTGCACTTAGAAAGCGTACCCAATACCCCCTGTGTGAAATTTAGAAGTGTTCCCAATAGCCTCGCTGGAAAATTGATTTTAATAGTGCGCCCAGTAGCCTCTCTGTTGGAAATTGAATTTAGATATGGGCCCAATATCCTCTGTGAGATTTGCATTTAGAAGCGCTATCAATAGCATCTGTGAAAGTTAATTATAGAAGTGTATCCAATAGACACTCTGGAAAGTTGCATTTAGATGTTTGCCCAATAGCCTCTCTGGAAAATTGAATTTAGAATTGTTCCCACTTGCATTTATAAGTGTACCCACTTGCATTTAGAATTGTTCCCACTTGCATTTAGAAGTGTACCCACTTGCATTTAGAATTGTTCCCACTTGCATTTAGAAGCGTACCCAATTGCATTAAGAAGTTGCGCCCAATAGCCTCGCTGAGAAAGTTGAATTTAGAATTGTTCCCACTTGCATTTAGAAGTGTACCCAATTGCATTTAGAAGCGTACCCAATTGCATTTAGAAGTGTACCCAATTGCACTTAGAAGTCTACCCAATTGCATTTAGAACTGTTCCCACTTGCATTTAGAAGTGTACCCACTTGCATTTAGAATTGTTCCCACTTGCATTTAGAAGTGTACCCAATTGCATTTAGAAGTTGCGCCCAATAGCCTCTCTGCGAAATTTGAATTTAGAAGTGTACCCAATTGCATTTAGAATTGTTCCCACTTGCATTTAGAAGTGTACCCACTTGCATTTAGAATTGTTCCCACTTGCATTTAGAAGTGTACCCAATTGCATTTAGAAGTTGCGCCCAATAGCCTCTCTGCGAAAGTTGAATTTAGAAGTGTACCCAATTGCATTTAGAATTGTTCCCACTTGCATTTAGAAGTGTACCCACTTGCATTTAGAATTGTTCCCACTTGCATTTAGAAGTGTACCCAATTGCATTTAGAAGTTGCGCCCAATAGCCTCTCTGAGAAGGTTGAATTTAGAAGTGTACCCAATTGCATTTAGAAGTGTACCCAATTGCATTTAGAAGTTGCGCCCAATAGCCTCTCTGAGAAGGTTGAATTTAGAATTGTTCCCACTTGCATTTAGATGTTGCCCCCAATAGCCTCTGTGAGAAGGTTGAATTTAGCAGTGTTCCCACTTGCATTTAGAAGTGTACCCAATTGCATTTAGAAGTTGCGCCCAATAGCCTCTCTGCGAAAGTTGAATTTAGAAGTGTACCCAATTGCATTTAGAATTGTTCCCACTTGCATTTAGAAGTGTACCCACTTGCATTTAGAATTGTTCCCACTTGCATTTAGAAGTGTACCCAATTGCATTCAGAAGTTGCGCCCAATAGCCTCTCTGAGAAGGTTGAATTTAGAAGTGTACCCAATTGCATTTAGAAGTGTACCCAATTGCATTTAGAAGTTGCGCCCAATAGCCTCTCTGAGAAGGTTGAATTTAGAATTGTTCCTACTTGCATTTAGATGTTGCCCCCAATAGCCTCTGTGGGAAGGTTGAATTTAGAAGTGTACCCAATTGCATTTAGAAGTGTACCCAATTGCATTTAGAAGGTGCGCCCAATAGCCTCTCTGAGAAGGTTGAATTTAGAATTGTTCCCACTTACATTTAGAAGTGTACCCAATTGCATTTAGAAGTTGCGCCCAATAGCCTCTCTGAGAAGGTTGAATTTAGAATTGTTCCCACTTGCATTTAGAAGTTGCCCCCAATAGCCTCTGTGAGAAGGTTGAATTTAGAAGTGTACCCAATTGCATTTAGAAGTGTACCCAATTGCATTTAGAAGTGTACCCAATTGCATTTAGAAGGTGCGCCCAATAGCCTCTCTGATAAGGTTGAATTTAGAATTGTTCCCACTTGCATTTAGAAGTGTACCCAATTGCATTTAGAAGTTACGCCCAATAACCAATCTGCGAAAGCAGAATTTAGAATTGTTCCCACTTGCATTTAGAAGTATACCCAATTGCATTTGAAGTTGCACCCAATAGCCTCTCTGAGAAAGTTTAATTTAGAATTGTACCCACTTGCATTTAGAAGTATACCCAATTGCATTTGAAGTTGCACCCAATAGCCTCTCTGAGAAAGTTTAATTTAGAAGTGTACCCACTTGCATTTAGAAGTGTACCCAATTGCATTTAGAAGTGTACCCAATTGCATTTAGAAGCTGCGCCCAATAGCCTCTCTGAGAAAGTTGAATCTAGAAGTGTACCAAATTGCATTTGAAGTTGCACCCAATAGCCTCTCTGAGAAAGTTAAATTTAGAATTTGTTCCCACTTGCATTTAGAAGCGTACCCAATTGCATTTGCATTTAGAAGTGTACCCAATTGCACTTAGAAAAACATACATCATACCACACCCCACGCTTACTCTCTCCCTTACACCACCACTCAACTAGAACACAGAGATACTATGACACCATTCGGTATAACTGTTCTCATATCTACATCTCCCGCTCACTGCACATCACTCTAAATAAACATTGCTGGTTTCACACACTCCAGCCAGGCGTTCTCCTCAGGCCTAACGCAGCCACACTCGTTCTGGATAAAGCCGGCCAGAGCGAACACATACTCCTGATCTCTCAATCACCACACCTACCGCTAAGAAGCAGCTACCACTTGAACTCTGCACCAGCTGCACACATACCTGGTGCGCACACGCACCTTTTGGACTCTCTCTACTCTCTCTACTGACCCGAACTTCGGTTCCCAAGGGCGTTCAACCTACCAGCGCCTTCAGACCATACCAATGGTATATAAGGCGCTATATAAATGCAAAATAACAATAACAATAACAAGAAAACCCCACTGGTATTTGGGGAAGGAACCTCTAAGGAGTGTAATGCACACCAGATATCTTGGCATGTGGATCAGTTCCAGCATGAACGACGCAACCTGGGTTGAGAAAACAAAAGCCAAATGTCTGCAACTTGCAGTTCAAGTTACAATCATAAACACGAAGTTTGGCAAATTCTCACTAAAGCCGGCGCTTGACTTTTATAAACAGAAAGTTGTGCCAGCGATGATCCATGGTGCAGTGTGTGCCCTGGGATGTCCTTCTTCCTTTTGGGCCACGCTAGAAAACATCATCTGGACTAAAGTATTGCGGCTCCCGAAGGGAGTTCCGACCTCATGAATTCAATACAAACTGGCCACATTACCAATAAATGCCAGTATAATGTGGAACATGCTCACCTTGTATCACAAAATTAATATGCAGAATGGGCCACCTCAATTTAAAATCCTGCATGATCCGAACAGTCGAAACAAAGAAAATATCTTTAAACTGTGGGCTGAGCACTGTGAGGAGGTTCTAGAGGATCTTAACATTAATAACAATGTGCTGCAAATGAACCCAGACTTAGCTAAGAAAAAACTCTGAATCCAGGATTGGATAGAAACTGGAGAATCAAGAACAAAACACAAAGTAATGCAACTTGTACGTTGTGAAGCCAAAGCCCTGAATAAGATTCCAAAGTACTTGGATACATTTCCTAACAGCGACCATAGAATGTTCGACATGAAATTTCGACATAACCAATTCAAAACCAGAGAAGTATTAAGTCGATGGGCAAATAATGCAGAATTGGATTTGAGTTGAAGACTCTGTAACAAGCAAGACGAGACACTAAAACATCTGACTCTCATTTGCTTGGCCCTAAGATCTGAAATATCAAAACATCTGGGGCAGCTCTTAACAGAAAAATGGTGGTTGACTATGGAAGAATTGTGGCCATCCTGCTTCGATGAAACAAACAGAAAACTAATCTATGCACTGACATTCTTCATGGAAGACATCGTAAAATGCTTAGCAGCAGCGACTAACGACCATGTAGAGCAATAAGAGAAGCTACAGCTGAATGTTGAAAATAAACTATGATGCAAACATGAATATACACAAACTGGAATTTGAAACATGTTGTTTTTAAACTGTGTTTGGAAAACATTTTAAAGGTTTGTAATAAACCAAATAAAAATAAAAAAATAAAACATTTACGTTCTACAGTTTGTCCCTCTAGAGTTTGTTGCGCTGTTTCAGGAACCAATGGAGCACTTTACAACTCATAGGGAGAAGTAGTCAGAGAGGGAAACATGTCACAAGGGATCAATACAAGGGAGTTGGGAGCTAACAGTGTAGGACGTTAAGAGTGGTCAATTGGCAACAAGGTATTTACAAGAAACCAGGGAAGGAAACAGTGGGAAGAACACCCAGTCTAAGTTTGGGTGGGGACAAAGTGAGTGTGGATCCAGATGTTAAGGAGCTATTCCTAAAAGAGGAGAGTCTTGAGTTTCTTTTAAAAATGTAGAAACAAGGGGGTGTGTCAGGTGTTGATTGAGAGGAGTTTCCAGAGTCTGGGGCATAGACAGTGGTGTGCTGTGAAGTGTGCTGCCACAAAATAAATCAGGTGATGCCTGGAAGGTTTTGAATTAATCTTATCCTCTGGCATTGCTCTTGGCAACCCTATAGAGCATCGTTCTTTGCCTGCCAAGGCATTACAAAATGGGAAAGACCTTATGCAAATCAGGCATGGTGTGAAAAGTGGAGGGGGTGTACTCCTGCCCTCTATATGGCAGAGTAGAAGCAAACGCACCCCTGCCAAGGTTTTCTATGTGTTAGTTTGGACAACTAACCAAGGCTTAAGCTCTCAGGAGGTGATGGGGCTGGTTCTTAAGTACAGTGCAGTTCCCAATCCCCCATTCTGATTGAGGATCCCCCCACCTGGGCAACATGTAATAACAATATTAACAAGACCAGTTCATTAGTGGAATTCCTGGGAAGAGGAGGCCTGCGGGCCTCCTTGATGCAAAGTGTTCGGTGCCCTAAAGAAGACTTGGTATTTGTATTTGTATTTGTATTTTCTTTATTTATATAGTGCACCTGGCCCAAAGTCATCAGGGCACATTTTTTAGATGTTACAGGTTATATGGTATGCAGATAAATACCGTACAGACACGATATACACATATAATTATAAATTACAATAATATGCAGGGTAAAAACATAATCATTACAAGGTGAATGTAGTGACATAAACGGTACATATTGTCATTAAGATTTCAAGATATGCACACAGTAATAACAGAATGAGAATCAAGTCCACAGAATGCCAACCCGGCAGGTGAGGCAGCCTGTAAGAGTGTCGGATATAATAATTAATGGGCAAGAGGGGGACTTTGAGAATCCTGCGTTAAGAGCTGCATTTTAACTTTGCTCTTGAATGAGTTTTAAGATGGTTCAGATCTGAGTGGGTTGGGAAGTGAGTGCCACAATTTTGAAGCAAGAACTGAAAAACTGGACCCCCCAGCATTCTGAAGCTTGAATCTTGGAAGTGAGAGGCTGTGAGCTTGGGCTGATCTCAGGGGACGGGTGGAAGTGTGCTGTGTGAAGCGGTTCACCAGGTATTCTGGGGCCTTGTTAGCCATACATTTATGCATGTGTTTTAGAGTTTTGAGGGAGATTCTTTGGGGCACCGAGAGCCAGTCTAGACTGTCTGGTGTCGGAGATATGCTAGTTCCTAGGAATATTTAATGCTGCCCTGATGGCGTTGTTTTGGGTCACCTGTAGCTTGTTGAGGTTCCTTTGACTAGTACCTAGATATGGGGCATTGCAATAGTCAAGTTTTGACATGATGAGGGTTCTGGCAAGGATAGTGCAGTTGGAGGTAGTGAGGAATGATCGACACACTGTAATAAGTATGCAGGTGTAAGCTGAAGCCGAAATAACAGCATTAGTTTGTCTAGTGAGAGATAAGGTAGAATCAAGATAAATGCCTAGAGTTTTCGTGTCATTAGTTACCTTGATGGTATTGCCATCAATGATGAAGGATTTCAATGCTGGATTCAGTCTATTGAGTTTGTACTGGAAGCCTAGGATGAGTAGCTCTGTCTTCTCATCATTAAGAAAGAGCCTGTGTTGCGCCATCCAGGCCTGTATGACCAGATAGACATTGTTTAAGTCTTTATAGTGAATAGAGTGGTCACCAGTGATAGGGATGAGTATTTGGGTGTCATCTGCGTAGTTAGTGTAGGTGACGCCCAAATAGTCAAGAATATCGAAGAGTGGCTTTGTGAAGACAGTATAAGGTGTCGGAGAAACACATGAACCCTGAGGGACCCCGCACAAGACCAGAGATGGTTCAGCAGAGGTTGACGGAGAGAAGACCCTCAAGGATCTGTTAGCTAGAAAGGAACTGATCCATGTGGTGGTTCCTCAGAGAAATGGGCTGCAGATTTGAGGTTTCTTTCTCAAATCTTGAGGATTTGATGGTTGACCAAATCAAATGCTGCCGATAGGTCAAGTAGCAGTAAACGGGCCAGTTTGCCATTATCTTTCAGGTCATAAATGTGAGTTTTTAGATCAATGAGGGCAGTTTCTGTTCCGTGCCTAGGTCGGAAACCAGATTGTCTCAACCAGAGGAGTTTATTTGCGTCTAGATATTCCTGGATTTGTATACATGCAGCTCGGTCCAGGATTTTAAGTAAAAAGGAAACGGTGGTGATGGCCCTATAGCTGGACGGGTTGCCTGGGTCTTTTGATAAGGGGGATGACCCAGGCATCCTTAAGGTATTCTGGGATGATACCAGTGATAAAGGATGAGTTCATGAGAGTGGTAATGAATGGAGCTAATTCATGGGCAGCCTCCTTAATGATGGGGGCTGGGCATGTGTCACTCTGGCAATTGGAGGGTTTAAGTTTATTGATGATGTTTTCTACTTCCTTAATGGAAAGGGGTGAGAAGCTAAATGGTTTAAAGGTGTGCGTGGGCTGGACAGTTTTATCCGATGGAATGCTGTACAGCGAATCAGTAGATAGACTGCATTTATTGGCATTCATTTTAGTTTGTAGGTTGGAGATTTTGTCAAGAAGCGCATTTTGTATATTGAAGCACCATGTGCCGTCCTTACTACATGTGTCGGGGGGGCTACTGGAGATTCTAGTTCTTTAAGTACCTTAAAGAGCTCCTTGGTATTAGATTCCGCTTGTAGAATACGCTTGTTATAGGTGTTTGGCTTGGAATATTGCCTCTTTGTAGTTGATGGAAGCTAAGATTAAGCTGTTCTAGTTTGTGATTGAGGGAAGACTTTTCCAGTGGGCTTCAGTGTTTCTCTTTTCCTTTCGTAATACTCTCAAATGTGGCGTGAACCACAAGTTGAAGTGTGCGCGAGGTTTAGGTTTCCGTAGTTTAATTGGGGCAATGGTATTCATGTCTTACAATATGGATTGATTGTAGGTGTCAACTAAGACTGTGGGGTCTGAGCATGACACTGAAGCATTGTTTAGTAAAGGCAGGATAAAGGGTAGCAGTTTGTCCCTTGTTATATCACTTTTATTGCTGGTGCTGATGGAGGGTGCAATGTTCTGTTTAGAACATTGGTTATTTGCTTTCATATTGAATGTTATCTTATGATGATCTGAACATGCGCATGGTGTGTTGGACACAATGTTGATGCTACAGTTCAGATCAGTCAACCAATCAAGGGTTCTACCTTTGATATGCGTGGGTTCCTGGATGCGGTGGGAAAATCCCAGATCCGTTAGTGTGCCAGCAAGGTTCCTAGCTATAGCGTCGTTAGGGTCTTGGAAGCCTGGATTGAGATCCCCTAGTAGGATAATTTGTGAGTTGGACTTGGTATTTGCTGCTAGGAAGGATGTGATGTCATCCGCAAAAGTGGAAACCAGTCCTGGGGGCCTATAGCTAAGGTGCAGAGTGGCTGTATAATTGGGTGATATAGGCAATTTGACAGATAGTAACTCTGCTGTGGGAATCTGCTGATCCGGGATGAGTCTAAGACCTAGGGAGCTTCTGAAGATGAAGGCAACGCCTCCGCCTCTGGAGTGGTTCATGGTACGGTTGCTAATGGAGTATCCATTGGGGATGGCCAAGGAGAGATTGGTCCGGTTGCTGCCTGTAACCAAGTCTCTGTGATAGCTAAGAATTCAAGATCTTGTGCTACGATGAAGTCTGCAATATCAAGCGCGTGGGCCAGGAGGGACCTAGCATTGACAAGGGTCCCTTAAATCAGGGTGCCTTTGGCAATGGTGGAGTTACTGTTAGTGACATTCAGGGAGACTTTAGGAGGAGAGTTGTTAATGCCACTTATCTCAAGGCTAGTTGTGGGATTGTCATGGGTGGAGCGTACTATGGCAGTACTACAGGAGTGTGGATGAAGAGTAATGCGTGGGGATCTAGACCCTAGTCTAAGGTTTCTCAGCTGTAGAGCACATGGTTGGAGAGGGGTGGGTTTAGCTGCAAAATGTTCCAGCCATAAGGCAGGGGAGTTCAGGTATGTATTAGGGTGTGACGTAATGTCCAGGGGCTTGGAACTGATAGGGCAAGAGGGCAGGAGGGACGAGGCGAGGCTACGCACTAGCAATGTTTGGTTAAGGCTAGTGGTACGTAATGAACACAACATAGTGAACAGTAGTTTCATAGTAACAGTGAGCTGCACCGGTAGTGTGCTAGAGTAGGTGGTGGATCTAGGTTGTGACACTATTGCACAGAGTAGCAGAAGTGTGCAGCATAATAGGTAATATGCATGCATAATGAGGTATAATCTTGGCCTGTGGGTATCAATGCAAATGTCATATGATGGGTGATCGATGTAGGCCCATTAGCGGGAGTCAGGTGTCGGGAGATGCTTCGGTGGTCCTCTGGTCTGTTGGTGCTGCAGCCACAACACGTACCTCGCTATAGCTTTGGTGCTCAAGACTCGACCACAGGCTGGATTTCAGATCTTCACATCGTCAATGCCCTAGGGACGTCTTTGTTGGCCTCTGGTGATGGGAAACCCACTGATGGACTTTTCTCTGTAGCCGGCGACCTCGACTTTCTCCGGTGGGACAAAACAGTTGATGGTGATGGCAAGGGAGCCCTTTGTTCAAATATTTTTAGGCAAAGGTGGAGCATTGTGGCTTCATCCATCGAGCAGCACAGCATCACGGAAGTCTTCCAAACCTCTGTCAACAGCAATGGACTTCGAAGGCCTCATGTCCTGGTGCTTTACATCAAGATTCCCGGCAGACGCCTTCTCCGGTCGACAGCCTTTTCAGGACTGGCTTCCAGGGTACTCGATGAAGATCAGCTTTTGCACTATGGTCTCTCATAGCACAGGGAGAGGTCTCCCAGCCAGGTCCTCTCTCGGATCAGTTGTCGACAGAGCTGACAGCTTTTAGATTTCGTCAAAGGAAAGCAGCAGCAATTCTTATACTTCCAGCTGGGCTTCAAGGATAAGCTTCAAGTTTCAACTTCAGCTTCTGAAAAAATTGTTAAGTGAGAGATCCCCAGATATACACATCTGTCCCTCATTAACTCTGGCTGAGCCAGGCTCAATCAGCCAATCACACAGAAGGGCATTCATGCAGGCAGGCAGCCAATCAGACTCACATGCATTCAGGCTATTCACTTCCACCCAGACACCCATAACAAGGAATGTGGGTTGGGGAAAGCACCCAGCCTTTCAGCACACCACACTGCATTCATGTCAGTTTCAGGCAGGGCTGTCTCATTTGTTGTGTAACACACACAAATACCAGACACCCATAACACCCATAACATAAAATGCACATTGGGCACACACTCTATTCACACAGATCCCACTCCAAGGGTGCACCCACAACATACAGTTACCGGGAAGGCTCCAACCAGTCTGACATGGACTTCCCCACAGTACCATATATGGTTCTTCCACCCAACAGCCAGTCAGGGGAAGGGACAGAGTCAGGGTTTCCCAGGACTTTGGGAAAAACAAGGTAACAGGCCATAGAAACCCAGAGGCCCTTGGGGCCATCTTGTCTCCTATCAAGAATCCACTGATTCATATGGCTGGGCCTGGGTATTTCAAAATGGAGGATACTCAGAGCTTATGTCAAATCGTGCTCTGTGGGCAACACAGAGGTGCCCAGACACATACACTGTGGGTACAGAGTTGTACCCGCACCCATGGGTGCCATACGAGTATCCCAAGGGTCTCTGTTCACCACAACCCAAAAGAGGAAGAGCTGCACTGCCAGGGGTCCCGCTGGACTCCTGTGCAGTAAATAGCACAGAACACACATAATAAGGGAGTACAGGACAAAAGACATGGATGCCAAGTCCCCCCAATGCATTTCCAGCATCACACTTGGTCCCACCCCAAAGGGGGCAGTTCATTCCAGACTCTTAGGACACATCCCTTCTGAATGCAACCAAAAGAATCCCCAAACATGTTTCAGCTTTGTTGGGCCTTGTCAGTGAGGAGTAGCTTGGATCTCTAGGCCCAGCAGGCATGGGACCCACATCGTGGCTTACCCTTTTTGGGGGCAGGGTGCAGGAGTAATCATGGGCAAGTGGCAGTGGAAATCAGTGCAGGCTAGGGGCAGGAGCAGTAAGGCAGAGCAGAGAGCAGTAACCTTTGGGGGCAGAGGGCAATATCAATCAGGAAGCAGAAGCAATAAGAGGGGGAGTTGGGAAGCAGCAATCAGGGCTTGCAGTAGCAAGCAGGAGGTTTAAAATATGGTACAAATTATGGCCCTACAGTGATTTTCCCTACTCAGATTGTGCTTTTGTGGGGTTTATGGTCTGAGAGAGAGGGGGAACATTCAAAGTCTCAGCTTTTGTACCTGCTCCAGAGTATGTCGCAGCACATATCTTCGTAGGAACTTCCTATGAAAATTAAATGCACATGTGATGCCTTCAGTGATGTCATCAATCACATTTGTGATGTCATCTTTGATGTCATGGTGTTATTCTTAGCAGTGCACAGTGGTGGCGCGAGTTATGGTTGCTTAGCTTAACATAGCTGGCGAATTCAGGGGTTTTCGGTTTTACTTGTAACCATAACGTCCCTTTAACAAAGTTTTTTCACTGAATTTTATAGGTTTTTAGTAGCGCAACTTATCCATAACGTCCCTTTAATAACATTTTTTCAGTGAATTTCATTGGTTTTTATTAGTACAACTTAACCGTAACGTCCCCTTAACAACGTTTTTTCATTTAATTTCATAGGTTTTTATTAGTGCAACTTAACTATAACGTCCCCATAACTATGATTTTTCATTTAATTTCATAGGTTTTTATTAGTGCAACTTAACCATAACGTCTATGAACATCTGACTTCATTGCGGACCTTCCGAACAGTGCCACATGACTATACGCTGGTGCGCAGCATAATGATGTGTCCAAGAACCCGTCCGCACTTCACAATAAGATTTGTGCTTCGCGGACAGCTCGGAACTGCATTTTCTACTTATCTAGGAACTTTCAACTTCAAAATTTCCCTTGCACAGCTCCAACACCTATTCCTACTCATCCATTAAAAATCTAGTACACAATACATACTTTTAACAAAACTGTTTTTTATCTTAAAATGGAATCAGCTAATGCCATCCCTCCTCCCCAAGAGACACCACCACTGCTGTAATCAAGGAGCATGAGAAGCACTGCCACCTACCTTAGAAATAAAACACGCGCAACATTTTCCCCTGTTCACCTGCCCCTCCATATTAGTATTTGGTGCCTCTTCACTCATTTCCCTCCCCACCTTTCATTCTAAGCTCTCCTGCCAAAAAGAAATGCATTCAAAAACAAAAAAAAATGTTACTTTAGGACCACCTTTGACAGTTGAAAAATAGAACTAAAAAAAAAATATTATAGACTCCATCTACTTTATAGTTCTCAGTAAAGTACATAGACTCAATAAGATTTTCCAACATTTCCATTTTCATTTTGTGTTATGCTAATGGCAATATTGTGGCGTTTATCCCCCGTTTCAGGGATGGAACGGTGGATATGGGCCTGGCAGCCCAAGATATCAGCCCAAGCGAAGCAAAGGTGGATAATGAGGTCTCTGGACCATTATCCCCCCATTCCAGACCCTGTAATGGGGGATGAAAGCCATTAACACCCTAGGTTCCCAAAGTGGGAACCCGGGGTGCTAAAAAAATGGGGTTAGGCTGAACATGCAGGCACAGCCCCCCTCCTCAACAGCTGTCCCAGGAAGGGGATGGAGGTACCAAAGAGGAAAGGTACAGAGGTATTAGAGGTGGGAAAACATGCCAGTATGGATACAATGGTGGATGCTATGCTGATATATGCCGACACAGCACACCTCTTTCACAGCTATCCCAGGAAGGGTGATGGAGAGACCAAGAAAGAAGTGGGCAAGGACATGAAAGGTGGGCAAACATCCCGATGGGCACAATGGTTCCCATCCAATTGTTCCAGGGTGGAGGGGTGCTGGTGAGCACACATAGGCAGGCCCCCTTAGGTTGGTGGGAGCTGTTCCCAGGACTCAGGGGAGCTTATTACAGGAAGGGAGTGGGGCCAGCTCCCAGGCTGAAGATTTTACACTGGCTGTAAAACTGCCAGCTGTTAGCTGTTGCCTGTGAGGAGAATACGTTTACAAGATGAAAAATACAGTGGGGGATGAAAAGTCATGTAATACATTGAAATGCAACAATCCCCTGTGTCTGCTCCAGTTCAATCACATATTAAAAGGCACCAAGTAACATGCAATACATTAAAATGCAACACATGACATATAAAAGAAGCACAGGTGTGCAATACATTAAAATGCAACAAGTAACATATATCAGAAATAAAATAGGCATCCACCCACAGAGACTCATTTCCTCAGGGGATGAAGCAGATATATGTGGGACAACACGGTTTTACAGGAAAGGTCACACAAAGATAGGAAGACCATGATCCTTTCTGATATATTTTTTTTTAATAATGAGTAAAACCAATTTAAAGCTATGCCTGGAAGTTACACAATAGACTGACTACCCTTTCTAAAACACTTGCTGGTCAATTGTGTTAGAGACGACAGAGAGGTCCATGAAAATTAGCATATTCACATTGTCAATATCTACTGTCATCTGTAGGTGATTCAGCAATCAGATATATGCACAATTAGTTGCCTGATTGGTCGATAAGCCAACAAGATGTGAGTCAGTGATGGAGTTGTTCTTGAAATGGAACTGACATACTTCATAGGTAACCCATTTGTTAATGTTTATAGATAAGGAGAGGTTTGCTTTTAGCAAGTCATTGGTAAGAACTTTGAGGACAGCTGTGTTAGTTCAGGAGTTGAATAACCGTTACCTCTTTTGGAATGCTTGGAAGTACACAGGAAATGATAGAGTGATTCAATATGTCAATAATATTTGAGATGATGACTTTCAGTAGTTTTGCTGGACAAGAGATGAGATATGACACAACATGTCATGACTAATGCTTGAAGCTCGCAGTGAGAGGCAATTAGGCAGACTGTTGGCCTCGTTGTGGGAAGGGGCTCCAGACGCATACTCTTGGTATTTACAATTATGGAGGAGTCTGGTGACTCGGCATGTATAGCTGAACAGCTTAGATATTTATTTTGATGGTGTTACACAGCTACTGCATGGCAGTAAATATTGTGCTGAACACCAACGGTGAAGAGAGTAAGCAAGAACCTTCAAGAATTCTGCATGGAATTTCCTGCAGTTAAATGATATGCAGAAACAGCAGTCTTCTTTATCTTGACATAGGCCCTCATTCCGAGTAGGGCGGTAAGCGATACCGGGCACCCCTTACCGCCCTACTACGAGATCCCTTAGCGGGTCCCTTCCTTAATGCCTGGTTTGACCAGGTGTTAAGGATGGGACCCGTTAAGAGACCTGGGCGCAAATAACGGGCTGGGCAATCGCTGGCCAGTTATTTGCGGCTTCCCCATTCCCATTGAGTCCTATGGGGGCTCAAATGGGAATGGGGAATGGTTTGGTAAATGGGGACTTACCGGTCCTTCCAAGGTCGGAATGGACCGGTAAGTCCCCATTGAACCAAACCGGAGTCGGTACCGGTATGGGAGGCAGTCATGGCGCAAATAGCGCCATGACTACCACCATACTCGGAATGAGAGCCATAGTGTTGCTAGAGAGACTCTGAGGTGGCTTAGCTAAATAGAGTTGTCTAGAGGTGGAAGTGATTTAATCTGTGAAGTGCTTATCCTCTTTTCTTGAGATCTTGAAGGATAACCATTACCCATTTTGCCTAGTTTACCAAATTGCCTGCCATGATGGACTTACATGAGTGGAGTTCGTCAAAGGTGGAAGTGAGACAGCCATAAAGAGATTCAACAGATGGGCATGGCAGTCTTTCATGGTGTGTGGAGCTATTTTCATCAGGTGATTGATCCACTTTTGGGTGATTATATGTTTCTAAGGCAGACCCTACCGGTGGGGGCTGCAACACTATATTTTGCCAGAGTTTTAAGGGTAGTCCAGGTTGTCAGATCTGATCACATGGGTAAGTATGCTGACAGACAAGTTTCCATCAAGCACAAAAATGAGTTTGAGTATATGACCACGACAGTTAGATGGACAGGGTAGCCTTGTTAGCTCATCAATTTAAACAATAATCAGATTGATGAAACCTGTTTCAGTGCAAGGACATTTAACTGAACATGTACATATTCAGTTAAATGTAAAAATAACCAAAAATTGAAAAAATATGAAGAAAAGTCTTGATGTTTGAAGTAAATTTAGATAATACATCGTGCAGGAGAAAAGGGCATGGGAATAGAAAAAACAAGAAGAAATAAAACAAATAATAAATAATAATCAAGTAAAAGGCAGGACCAGGTCATTAGCATAAAAAACAGGTCGAACTGGGGCTCCCCCATTTAGGAGTACGGAAAGGCTAAACTTAACTGAGAAATACTAAAAAGCAAAGAGAAAACTATTAAGGGTGAAACAGGTTCAATACAGTGCCTGAGTGTGACTGATTGAGATCTCTGACTGGTGTAAGGAAGCAATTGTATTAACAGTAAGACAGACACAAGTGACCACAGTTCAAGGATGTTTATTGAACTTGAAAAAGGGTTTCTAATCCAAAATCTACAGACAGGAGCATGCTACGAACGTCAAATAACAGTAACGCAGTCCTATTGGTGTTGTGTCAAAATAAAAGGGCCTATATTAATAAACCTATTACCAATCCTTACCTCTAAATACAAATAGAACAGTGTTATGAAAAAGAAAGGTGTGTACACAAAATTATATGTCAAGATGTTCATGCCATTAGCCTCCCTGCCCCACGTTTACAGCACGGGACAGGGCAGTACACTCAAGCTTAGCACAGTCTGTGGCTTTTCTAGCACGAGGATACAGTTCAATCATTAGCATCAGGGCCTTCCGTCCCCAAGTCTCTTTGCCTTTCAAAGTCTCTTCTTTCAGAGGGCCTGATGTGACAAACAGACAATATGTTCAATTCATCTAAGGATTTCACAAGTACTACATTTCTCCGGAGATTCTCTATTCACCTCGGATCCCCCTCAGCCGGGCACAGATCTTCTTAACATAATGCTCTTAGGATATTCATGCATCCAATTTCTCATCAGAAATTCTTTCTCGGGTGATTCACGGTAACGGTTCCTTGTCGAAAAGGTCAAGGACACATCCCTACATGCGATCCGCTTCTGTTTTACGTTCTTTTTCCTTTTATTAAACTGCCATCTTGGAACTGCTGCTTCCTAGTGTGTTTTACCTCACTCAGAGGGTGCTCTCGTGCTCCGCCTTTTATCCATGTGGAGAAGTGTAATAGAAGTCAGGTGTGTGTAATGGTCAGTAATTGCCTGACCCTGCCTGACCATTGTATTTGGACATGTCAGGTATACGGCTCAGGTTTTAGTCCGTATTCTCTCATAGCCAGCTGTCCCTGAGAATATGTTTGTGTTGGGAAATGGGGTGGTTGAGTTCCTAAGTATCTATCTGATAGCACAGGCTAAAGGTGTTACAGGGAAGGGGATACCTTGTCTCGCCATCCGGTGTCCCACTACCATACCCCGAAGACCCCTTCCCCCGGCAATGCTCCCACACTGGTCCACCCCCAGGAACTGGATCCAAAAGCGATGGCCATGTCCTGGCCACCTGGATGACAGATCCCCTGGGACTAGGTGGGTGAGACACCTTCAAGTTTCTCACACTGGTCTGAGCTCATGGCCCTGTGTCCTAGCACTGTAGTGTTGGTGCTCACAAATGGATTTGCACCCTGTCGTTGGCTGGCAAACAGTGGATTGTGCTTGGGAAGGATAGCTGATTAGGAGGATATTGCAACAGTCAATATTATTTCAAAAGTATTTTGTCTAAACATATTCAAAAGAAACAATGTGGGAGGTTGAAAGCCCTAAGCAATGCCTCTGGAGAGAGGTTCCGAAATATTTGCTTTTGGTCGATGGTTATCCTACTTGGTGAAAGACCTCCCCATATGCTTTAACTAGTGCTTAAAGAGATTAATTCCATCACATAGGCAAGGAAGGCGAACATTACGTGGAGAGGAAAAACAAATAGAAAAAGGGAACACCGCCAAGAGAGGGTTTTGTTTCATCAATGTGCACAAGCTGTAGCCTAATGTCACTAGTGTCACAGTAAAGAAAGATAATGTCCAACAAATACATCGCATGTTTGTATGCGCATCTATTAAAAATTGCTATTTTAGTATTTTAGCACATGTTTGTGTCGTTTTATATGAGTATGAGGGTGAGTGCAGTAAGGTTGAAGTTCAGGTAAAATGTTGGGTGCTTTATTCAGGATAAGGGTGGTGGGGAGGGGAGGGAACAGTGACAGAGGGAAGGGGACAGTATGGGGAATATGGACGGATGGGAAGAAGCCCTCACGATGCTTGAAATGCGGGCTTGGATTGTGGGATTCAGCCCTGATTCAGCAACCTGATTGGTTGGCATCCAAGCCACGGGTGTTAATACTGCATTAATAGGAATGACGTGAGCGTTAGGCAACAAGATCAATACAAAGTGACAAACAATCATTGGTCCAGAACAGGATGAGGTATTTCTATTTATCTTTTTTACTTAGTATTGATTCCCCAAAGTTAACACTTTGGGCTCTTGCAAACTTCAGGCAGAGATTGCATAGTTTGTGGGGAAAAGGGCTACTGCATCTAAGTTCTCTTCCATCTAACAATTGTTGGCTTCTGCGAGGAGTGCTAACAAAGTCTCAAGCTTTACCTTTGTCTGGTGGGAAGACAATAACTCATTTTATTGCCTGCCCCTGTCCTGTGGTAGCTGTCTGCAGTGAGTGTTTTGAGTGGGGCTTTTTGAGCTATTTTTGTCATTTTTGTCTAAGGATGTGTCTGAGTGGCTGTGAAACTTTAATTCCTGTTTTGTTTAGGTACATTTAATGGACCCTTCCTCTTCGCTCAGCAACTCTCATGATCCATCCTATTTCTTGATATTAAGTCAGCAGGGCAGTGGATGAGTTCTTTCTTTGTAGTCCTCTGGGAATTTCTGATTATGACTGAAGGCCTTAACAGGTGTCCCTCATCATATTCCTTTTCTCTTACTTCACTTGCAATGTCTAGCTCTGTGGTGAAAGTGACTGCAGTTCAGTTATTTTTTGACTGGTGGATTCCATATGATTCTGCAAATAGCTTGACATTTAACTTATTTTTTGTACTTTTATGTTGGTCCCACTCCCCTACCCACTTGGGTAGTCCTTGACCTTGTTTTCACATGACACACTCTGACCCTAATGCTTCAAAGGCTGTTTTCTCCTTTAGTTCTACTTTTAAAAGGCCTGCCAGGTGTAACCAGGTAGTTGAAGGGTATTGCTGGGATGAAACTTATGGATCCATATAGTTATCCCATATACTTTATCCCTATCGCCCTCTGAATAATGTGGTAAATGAGCACTTTGCATGAATTCAAGAGAGTGTATAGTCTTCCTTGTTGGAGATAGTACTGCTTAAGTATTTGCTTTATTCCCTACTTAAAAGAAGGAAGATCAGCAGGATTTCTAAGTGGATGTATATCCCCAGCCTGTGTAATTCACTTGCAAGAGAGCACTCATTAGAACAAGAAACACACACCTTTTTCATTTTCATTTTAGAGGGACTATAGGGAGATATTGTTAAAAGCTCGTCAGACTAGCCAGTTAATGCTTGTTTACAGTCGTGCCGCAGAAAGAGCATACCATTTGGTCTGTAACACAATATAATACTGTAACATCAAGTTTAATCTTCCAAGTGCATATCATTTTCAAATATCTGGGGGGCTGCTACATTTTTACGATTGAGAGTCAGTACATCTGCCAAACACTGAATAGTTTTGTGCTTTTCCAGGAACCTCTTGATACACAATGAAGAAGGGAGGGCCCAAATGGCTCTGACTGGCTATCGGTTGGATCCTACAGATCGGAATGAAAATGCTATTGATTATTATTATTAACAATAATAATAATAATAATAATAATGTTATTGAGTGTTAAGTAAAGAAAACAACAACAGCCATTCCAACTGGGATGAATATGTTAAATATACTTCACCATGTAGTCTCTTTCTCAAGGACATGCACTATGTGTTATGTGTCCAAGAAATATATCTAATTAGTGTTTAAAGGTACAGTATAAAAGACATGCATAATGAGATTAAGCTCAGATACATATTTAACAGAAACTGCTTTGACACCATTTTGCCTGGTGCACTGGTAGGTGGTGTCGTGATACATCTAGGGACAACCCTTAACATGGGGATTTCCTTACCTCCCCAATAAAAAACACCAAACTGACATTCTGTGATGTTCAGTCTAGCCCTGTCTATGACTCATATAGAACAATGTAGCCCCTTCCCTCTTTGCCACAGATACAGAAAGAACCAGGCCGCTGTACAGAAAGAATATGTATTTATTAATCAATAAAACCAATTAATATGTGGAAAAGAAATCACTACTTGCGTCACTTTCTCTGTGGCACAAAACAACTTCAATACAAAGACTCACAAATGCAACATTTTTCTATTTTCAAAAGCAATTTCACACATGCAGCATTTTGTATATTTAAGTTTTCTGTGCACTTGAGATTGCTAGCAGTTTTGAAAACACAGCATACTTTTGATAATGCTTTTGATTTAGAGAACCCTTCTTCCTTCACCCCTATGCAATGCAGAATCTCTCCTATCACGAGTCACTAACTCACTCTCTGTAGAGAGTGTACATTTCAATTAGGGACAGCACTTTATTTTATTTAGCAAGACACCTTTCTGCTCCAACACCAAAAACCCAGAAATTCAGTTTACATTCAGCACCCCTCTGCTTAAAGGCAAGTTCTGCGGAATGGTGAACAGTTAGACATTTCGTTTGTAGTGCATCCCTCCCTTTAGGGAATTTTGGGATTAGCAAAAATAAATAGGACTACCCAATTATTTTACAGACTATATTTCTATCACACTGGAACAATGTTGTTGATTTCGAATTTCAGGAAAAATGACCCCATGCAATTTGGCTCTTTGGGAATTAATGAAATTATTGTTTAAAACATATTAAGGCTTTACTCAGTTTGCCCCTTCCCAATTATTAAGGGGAAAGTATCAACTCAAACAGATCCCCAACACACTTGGTTCTGTCAGACAAATTCCTTACATAGAACGTCTCTACTGTTGGTGCTCAGGAAAGACACCAGCATTTCTCGACCCTCGCTTGAGGAAAAACAGGGTTATGGTCAGACACTTCAATCATGGATAGCCAAAGGCATTCAAGACTCTATTTGGTTCTCCTTGAAAAGATACCAGCCTCTGTGTCTTTTCTGGTGGTTAGACGTTCCACCCAGATGATTTCAGTCCATCCTTCTTCATTTCCCAGGCATGTTTCCTTTGCTTCCCTTGTGATTCTTCTTCTAAATTATGAAATGCCAGCTCATTGGCCATATGTTTTGATTGGACAGCTATCTTCCATCCCCTCATCCAAGCCTAACCCCCTCTCTTTGGATAGACTCCTGTCGTAATTAAGTTTAAATTATGGCCAGCATCAGTACACTCACTGGCATTTACATTTCAACACATGTCAGTTTGCACTAAAAAACTCCTACTTGACAACTTTATCCAATTTTTAAATGAAATAAACTGAAAAAAAAAATATATATATATATATTCAGTGAAAAAAACTTTGTTAAAGGGACGTTATGGTTAAGTTGCGCTACTAAAAACCTATGAAATTCAGTGAAAAAAATTTGTTAAAGGGACGTTATGGTTCCAAGTAAAACCGAAAAACCCTTGAAATTTGCCAGTTATGGTAAGCTAAGCAACCATAACTCGCGCCACCACCGTGCACTGCTAAGACTAACACCCAGGACATCAAAGATGACATCACAAATTGTGACACAGTACTCTGCAGGGGGGAGCGACTTCGGAGTGCTTTTGAGACTATCGTCTCAGAGCACGAGAAGACCTGCTCACTACCGAAATAAAACCCACTCTACATCTTCCTCTCTCAGCTCGCCCTTTCTTATCCCTGTGGTTGGTGTCCCCCCCTTTACCCTCCTTTACCCTCCTCTCCTAGTGTGTCGTGTCTGAAAAACCAAAAAAAATACAAAATTACAAAAATAAAAAAAAATAAGGCTCTTTTCAGAGCCGCCTTTCCCAGTTAAAAAATAGAAGTGAAAATAAATGAAGCAGGGCTCTTTGTATTTTTTAGAAGTCCGCGGACAGTTCGCGAACATTAAAAAAATTGGGTTGCTACTCCATCACAAACATTGTCATTTTCTCTGGAAAGACGTTGTGGCTCTGAAAAGAGCCTTTGGGTGGTGTTTGTAAGTCAAAAATTGTAAATGATTAACATCTACTTCAAAATCGTTGTTGTAATTCCAAAAAAGGTTGCAATGCATTTTGTACATTTCTCAGAAAAATCTGATTGCCAGCATAAGTAAGATGGACTCCATCTCTGCGAAAAATGTATCTACTACAAAACATAATATTTTAATTGTGAAAAGAAGACATGCCAAAATCTCTTAGAAAGCCACAAACAGCCTTATTAACATTGCGCCTTGCTTTTTCCATTTGTGGACCAAATGAAGAAGAACAAAGCCACATTTGTCTCTGCGCAATCCGTGAAAATATCACTTGAGAATTAGGAAACATGTCCATAACCTTCCTAAGTCTTTCTTTCATAGCAAATTGCAAAAAAATTCCAGTCACATGTCCTAAACTGTTCCCTCCACAATGAATTACAATTATGTCTGGATGTTGCTCTGTCTCCAAAGTAGCACAGCGAAGAAGCAAGTCCAACCACTTCATTCCAAGTACTCCATGCCAGTGTACTTCCACATGTGGGAATCCAAGATATACAGCTACTCCAGAGCTTTCTGCATGCACCTTCAACCAATGTATCCACGAATCTCCTAAAATCCAAACAATCTGTTTTCTGAAACACACAGCCATAGCTATCTTTTCTTCTCTCAGCAGAAAGAGTATCTGAGAAAATCTCTCCTGGCACAACACACCCACCAAACTTTCCTGACCAATCCCTTTCAGTGCTTATTCTCATTTGCATGACTTCTGAACCCAAAAATCCCCGGATGTAACTCCCGATGTCCGCGAACTACCGCCATGTCCGCGGACATATCGTAACATGAACAGCCCTTCTACCATTTCCACTACACTCTCTCTGCCATTCCCTCATTGGATGTACCTCAAAAATCACATGACCATGCACCAATCACATTCAAGACCTCTACATCTAACTGCATCATCATAGATCAGCACTGCAAATGTACTCTGAATCTCTCTGAGTACAAGTGTCATATCATTGCAAGCAGCATCTACCAGAAATACTGTACAAGTCTTCAAGATTTCTACTTGCAGCTCCATGCATATCCATATGCATGAACACAAACTTCAGGTATGCATATTTTCTGTATAGTAGATGAACACATTTTCAAACAGAATTTTACCTTGTAAAATCTGTAAAATGAATTTACTGTACTTTTTTCAATTTCCTAAAATCAACTATCACTTATAAACCTTTATACTTTTTACTTTCTTTAAACACACACACTCAAATCATGTTAAACTAACATTTTTTAAATAAAAATATATAGACTACATATATTCAAACAAAATTGCTTGCAAACACAATCTATGTTTAAACCTTTATAAAAATACTTATACAATTTCATATTTTTTGTTTTTATTTATTTTATTTACTTAATTACTTTAAATTAGACATGACATTGAGGCGCTATTACCCAGAACAGTTTAGTGGTATTCACTAATATATTATAAATTTCACAAGACATAGTAAAGATATTTTATTTTTTTTGCTACAGTTAGTCATTCAATACAATTTGTTCATTAAGAACATATCATATGTACTGAACTGATGCAATGTATCTTATGTAAATACATTAGTTTAATGGTTTTACAGAAGGCACTGAGGATTTCAATAAAAAAAATCAATATCTAAATTAAAAACAGTGCTATATACAAACAAAGTTACTAATTTGAAGCTTTTACAATTGCAGTGAAGACCAGTTTCCTGAAAAAAAGCAGCCGGATTCGAAGAAGAAAGAAAAACTAAGAAGTTACCTGTTAATTTATAAAAAAAGTAAGTAAAATATCACCATAATATTTGTATTATTAATCAAATATACTATAACATTAATACAAGCTATTTCGGTTTCTAAAAATAGAGATTTTGTACCATTTTGTCCAAAAATGTCCATGTCTTAAACAGCGATTTACAGCCAGAATGGCCCACAAATTTCTATTTTTGGACACACAAATTACCCAACTGAACCACTACAATTTTCATATTATCGAACACACAACTGTTTTAATTGTATACATTAGATTTACTATTTGTACTTTTCCACACCACTAGCTTACTTTTTTTTGTCATCTGAACCCCAGTTAAGTAACACATAAATTCAAGAATACCTATCCCTACTAGTTTTAGTTCCCAATGCACAATCACACACCATTACATACATCTTTATCATCTTACTCAAACACTCATGCACACAGCACACATACATTCCAGAACACCCCAACCCATATCTTTTTTATTTTTTTCAACAGACCCTAAAGAATGCCTACCAAAAGTCAAGTCCGTAGAAAGCAACGCAAGAGCAAATGAAAATAAAGGTGTCCAACATGAGCATCCATCTCTAGCAGAATTTGTAAAAAAAAGTTGAAACAAAACAGCTAATACAATCATTTAGTGAAACACAAGAAGTTTCAAGTACAATAACTTTGCTTCCTCTATCAAAATGTAAAACAAACCAAAAAACAATTAACAGAAAATCAGCTATCAGTACAGTATCAGTACTTCTTCAAATTTTAATATAGTGCAAAGTAAGCATACCAAGAAAAGTATTTTAGCCAAAATATACCGTCACAAAGTCCTTCAAAATCTTATAAAAACAGGAGAGAAATCAGGTTCAAAGCTTAAAACCTATCGTAGGAAATTAATCTTAGAAGCATTGATGGACAGTGCAATTCTTCTCAAAAGAAATGTATTTATTTTACTGTTAAATAAAATTAAACCACTAACAAAACTAATAACTAAATTACAAAAAAGACTTCTCAATAAGCGAAATATCAACAGAAAGAACTTCTTAAGTATCAGCAGAGGTGAATGGAATCACACTACAAGCACAGAACCATATTTTAATGAAGAAGCGTACAAACAAAAGCAAACTAATACAATTGCCATACATAGCAGTGGTCGAGGTTATGAAAAAGTGAATAATACCATAATGGAACAAGAAGTACTTCTTACAAAAATATGCCCTGAAAACTTAGAATTACCCCTCCATTCAACTGAATCAGAACGTCTAGTGTACAAATGGCCATGCACGTCAATGTGTAACATTCCCAAACAATGTTTCAAATCTTTACGCCAATTCCTCAATAAATATGTAAAAAGCAAAGACAAAATCAAAATGAAATTACTGCAAAATATAGATACCTGTCCAGTGCTCAAGTACACAGGACTACAAGGACATTCATTGGCCTGCATTACAGGACCTACTTGTAAAACCACTTTCCATGATATCAAAAGGATATCAACACATCATTCAACTATAAGAAATCTAGTCCATAAACTGTACTATGCTAAAAGTCCTGCTTTAGTACTAGCAAAGTTAAATAACATCCTTCTACATGGTACAGCAAAAGACCTACTTGAAGAAATTCACTATGTCCAGAAAAAATATTTTGGAAGTGAAAGCCATTTACAGAATGAAATAGCTTTAAACCAATTAAGCAACAATTGTACACATGGCAACCTTTTGCTAAACACATACAAAAAAGAAATACTAAAAAACTACATCAGCTGAAGTACCAAACCATGTATGTGTATGTTGCCGTAGAATTTTTTATAAAAGAAACACAAAAACTGTGGACCTATCATACAAAATAGAAGACAATGAAGATTCTAAATGGTTTGAATTAGCTATCTACCTCGTAGCAGAAAACAAATATGAAATAACTGAGCCCTTAATACTTTGCAGTTATTGCACTACAAAACTTGACAACAACCAAACTCCTTCATGTTCTATCACAAATAATTTGGAATTATACCCAGTACCAAAACCTCTACAACAACTTAATTTATATGAGAGCATCATAATTCAAACAGTACACCCATTTCAAGCAATAATACGCCTTCAACCAAAAACAGCAAAATTACCTCTGTTTGAATTGGTAAAAGGCATTCGTGGAAAAGTAGTTTATTTACCATTAAATCTAAAAGAAAATGTGCATACTCTAGGAGTGCAAAGTCCAATGCAGCAATCTTTAATTATATTAGTAAATGGAGTACCTACAAAAGCAAAAAAATATGGCAACAGCTGGTAGATTTATATAAAGTTAGACACGCCTTCCAATATCTTAAAGAGAATAATGAATATTACAAAGAAATTAATATTGAAGAAAACTTGAAAGATACAACTGAAATATTTCAAGAAACACAAGAAGCTAGTCAATTTGAGCTACTAGATCCTGCTACAATATCAAATACTTTAGACCATTATACAATTCATCCTTTGCACTGTAATGACACTGTACAAGATGTACTGTAAACTTACCAAATGCCTCAAACAAAAGAATCGCCAATCAGTATATAGGAAAAAAGTATAGAAGCACGTGCTTTTCCTCTACCCTTTCCTACTGGCAAAGGAGGAAGGTATGATGATAGACCTATTCAAATATCAGCTTCAGAATACCGCTCATTACGGATGTATTCTGAAGATCACAGATTTAGACAAAATGTGGAATACATATTCCACCTACTCTTTGAAAGTGAACTAGCAACTTTATGTTATGGAGTTGCACACATATTAAAATCAGGATCACACTTTCAAAATATGACAGCTACACAATTATTAGAGAAAGTGCAACAAAAGGATGAGGTTTTACAATCAAATATTACAAATCTATTAGCAAATATGCGTGGTACTAAAGAGTACTGGTTTCGATGTCATGGAGATGTACGTTGTATGATCAGAAACCTTGGCCCACCCACTTGGTTTGTTACATTAAGTTGTGCAGAATATGCATGGGAAGATTTCCATGATTTCCTACTCATATCAAATAAAAACAAAACAAACATAGATATTCTAACACCTGGGAACTTTGTTCTTTGGATCCTGTTAATGTTTCAAGATATTTTCACCATCGCTTCATTGCTATGCTACATTTTATTTGTAATAAAACTGTTCCTCCCCTTGGAGAAGTGCAACACTTCTTTTGGAGAAAAGAATACCAAGCCAGAGGAGCACCACATATCCACATTCTTTTATGGATTAAAGATGCTCCTAAATTTGGTCAAGACAGTGATGCCACTGTTTTACAGTTTATTGAAAAATATGTCACTTGTCAAATTCCATCAGAAGCCACGAATAGTGACCTTCGTGCACAAATTTTACAATTTCAAAGACACAAATGTGGAAAATATTGTCGTCGCAAATACAAAAACAAAGGCAAATACTACACCAAATGCTGATTTGGTTTCCCTAGACCAGTTACAAATACAGGTCAAGTAAACAACCTCATGTCTTCAGTTAGACATAGTGTTAAAGGTAAGTCACCTAAAAATACATATTACATAAAAAGAAAAGAAGAAGAAAAATATATCAATGATTATAATGCAATCATTGCCAACTTATGGAATGCAAACATAGATGTGCAGTACATTGCAGACAATTCTACTGCAGTTGCACGATATGTCACAGCATACTCAACTAAAGCAGAAAAGACAGAGCTCCAAGACCTCTGGAATGACCTGTCATCAGATAAAACAGTATCTCAGAAATTATACAGCTTGGGCATAAAAATGCTCACCCATAGAGAATGTGGATCTTATGAAGCAGATGATCGTTTAACTGGTACTTCATTGTATGGTAAATCTGAAAATATAGTATGGCTAAGTCTTGGTCCAGCTAAATCTAGAAAAAGAGTTCTAAAATCATATGAAGATATAGAAACAATAGCCAAACATGATCCCAACAGCCAAGACATTTTAAAAAACAATTTATTGGACACATACTACCCAAACAGAAGTAATACTTTGGAAAACATGTGTCTATACCAAATAGCCCAAAACTACACATACAAAAATAATATGAAACCTGATGAAAAAAAAGGTAAATATAGAGTGACAGACTGTGTGGGCAGCTTAGTTAAACTCACTAAACCAAATTTAATTAATCATATCAAATTGTCATTGAAGACTCCTCAACATAAAGAAGTATATTACATGTCCCTGCTACAACTCTTCAAACCATGGAGAAAAGAAGAACAATTACTAGATAACTATGACTCATATGAGGATGCTTTCGAAGCAAATGAAAGCACTATAACTGATGTAAACTTTACACAGTACAAAACAATGTTGCACAATGAACAGCAACATGAAGAAGAACTCCAAGCCCAACTAGATAAGGATACTCCTGACAGTAGTCAACCTTCTGTAACAGGAAGCCAAAAACCACTGGGAGAACCACTAATAACAAATGAGGCAGAATTAGCTATGATAGAAGTAGAAAACACCATGTGTCAGTATGAAGATAAGGAAGACTTAACTATACTACAATCAAAACTAAACAATGGGCAAAGTAGCATTTTTTAAGAGGTAACAAAACAAATTGCAGATGGTGTAAAACATGAAAATAAAGAATGTTCCGACCATATATATAAACCTATACTACTGTACGTCAGTGGTGAAGCTGGTTCTGGCAAAACATTCCTAATCAAAATCATTAGTAAGTTCCTTCAACAATTGACAAACAACAAACTGTCAGCTGTTGTCACTGCCCCCACAGGTTTAGCTGCCTACAACATAGGTGGTGTTACATTACACCGATTACTACTATTACCAGTAGAACACCAGAACAAATTAGACTATTACAAACCTTCTGCAGAAGCTGCAATGGAATTACGCAGAGTATTGAAACAAATGAAAATGCCACTAGTAGATGAAGTGAGCATGGTCTCCAACCTGATGTTAGCTTTGATTCACCTTAGATTACAAGAAGTACTCAAAACAGACTATGAAGAGCTCTTTGCAGGAAAACACATTATTGTTTTTGGAGATCTGCTTCAATTAACACCAGTAAAAGGTGAACCTATTTTTAAAACACTAGGGCACAAACTCTGCCGTAAAACTGTTGGCAGCATTGGAAATGTCAACCTTTGGCAACATTTCCAATACAGAGAATTAACAGAAAACATGCGCCAATCTGCAGATCTAACTTATGCCAACATTTTTAAAAGTTTGAGAGTTGGTATACTTTCTAAAGAAGCAGAAGCAACATTGAAAACCCGGCACATTAATGCATTTTATGGCGATAATGCATGTGCTACAGATGTTATGGAACAATTAGCCCACAAAAATGTCAATTCTATGGCCTTAATGCCAACTCTTGCAAGCTGTCTCAAATTCAATGAAATAATGTTAAGTAAAGAAATGCAACCAATAATGGAAATTAGCGCCACAGACAAACTAGATGTACATGGTATGACACTACCCATCTGTGACCAAGCCACAACAAGACTAAATAATTTAGAAAAATCAATCTCAAACACAGCAGGCTTAGAAAAGATGTTAAAATTATCCTTAAATTGCAGAGTAATGCTTAAACGTAACCTTGACACGGACCAAGGACTAGTTAATGGAGCACTGGGTACAGTTGTTGGCTTTCAAACATACCCACGTGACAACAAATTCAGTTTGTCAATATACTCTTTGACAAACTTTCAGAAGTAAAACGGATAGGACGCTCAACAGCTAGATTCCTTCTCTTCAAAGATATGTATGTATGCAGAGAACAATTTTCTCTAACTCTTGCAAACGCAGTCACGATTCATAAATCACAAGGTCTTACCCTTGACAAAGCAATGATAGATATTGGTAACACAGTCTTTAAAGAAGGCATGAGCTACGTAGCACTATCACGCTTACGTACACTTGACGGTCTATTTCTAATCAACTTTGATGCAAGTAAAGTAAACGCTGATATTCCTTGCATTTTAGAATATAATAGACTTCGCTCACTATACACTCCCCATCTAAACACATATTTTGTTCCACAAAAACTAAAACGTTGTAAAAGAAAACTAAATCAAACAGAAATGCAACAGGACATCACTGCAAATCCTCCAAAGAGAGTAAAAGAAACTAATACTTAATCAAGTACCACAAACAAAAAAGAATCAATTAGAGAAAGTAAACCAGGTACTTCTTTAAAGAAGGAAGACAAACTCCAAAAAAAGCAGTTAGATACAGAACTACCTGGACCATTTAAATTCTCAAATATAGTTGGAGTAAGTTGCTATGCAAATGTAGCAATGAATATTCTATTTCAATTACCACCAATTGTTGACAACATTTACTTACACAGTACAGACCCATTGTGTTTGCAAATGTTAGTACTTCACAGAAATGCAGCAAACAATCCTGACAACACATATAGTGTTTTTGGAATAAGACGACAATTGGACTACTGTGCTGGAATGGTGAAATTCACTATAAACTCACAGGAAGATCCACAAGAATTTCTAATGTACTTACTACAAGTACTGGAAAACAAAAACATACCTATAAATGAAATCTTTCAGATTTCATACATGTGGAAACATACATGCACTCTCTGCAACAATGTGACACAAGAAGAAATCCCCAATGAACGCTTCATATATATATCAATACCAAATTGTGAATCCATTCCATTTCAGCAACTTGTACAAAATGCAAACCATGGTAGATTATGCTCTACCTGCAATTCAGATAATCGCTCCACGTTAGTAATACAAACACATAGTAAATACGTAATACTAATGCTTCTGCGTTACAATGCAGATGGTACCAAAAACAACTGCAAGCTGAGTGGATTCACACATGGTCAAATATCACTTGGTAAGAAAACCTTCACAACAATAGGTATAATCTACCACGCAGGAGCCACAACCAATTCAGGGCACTTCACTGCATATATAAAAAAGAAATGTGGATGGTTTGAATGTAATGATAGTACCATTACTCTAAAGCAGAGATTACCAGCAAATCTTACAAACGCTTATTTGATGTTCTTAATACCAAAATCTGATAAATAAACTGTATTTAAACCTTTAGTAAATGTGTGTTAAAAAAATATAAACTGTTAGAATACTCCAAAAGCTATCTAACTGCTCAAAGATTCTACAACAACTAATCAGATAAATGAATACCACTAAATTAGACCAAAAAATACACAGTTAGAATACGCCAATTGGTATCTAACTGTCCCAAAATTATAAATTTGTGTTAAAATAATATAAACTGTTAGAATACTCCAAAAGCTATCTAACAGCTCAAAGATTCTACAACAACTAATCAGATAAATGAATACCACTAAATTAGGCCAAAAAATACACAGTTAGAATACGCCAATTGGTATCTAACTGTCCCAAAATTTAACAATATCCAAATAGATAAATCAAAACCACTAAAATATATTAAAAAAATAGACAGAATACGCCAATTGGTATCTAACTGCTCCAAAATTTTATAATATCAAAACAAATGAAGAATCTGTTACTGCTGCAAAAAAAATACAACAAAGCAAAGTATAAAGCATTAGCCAGAAACAACAAGTGAACACTGAAAACAAACAAACAAATAAACTGTAGCATAACAGAAAAAGGGTTTTTTTTTAATCCAACATGGATTTTTTTTTCTCTCACAGACCCAATGATTTTAGCAACAAATACAGAAACTGAGCAAATTGCACAGTACTCTGATTTGTACTCTACTAAATATGAGGGTCGAAAAAAAATAAAAATATATTGCTTATACAATGTAATAAGTCATTACAAAATACTAATACTAACATGCTATTTTCTTTTATCACAGAAATGAAGAAGAAAAACATGGACTCCCATTACTAGACCAAACAGTAAGTATACAATAATAAGGACAACCATAGCAGCATATCACATCCATAGTATCTAATACCTTTGTTCCTTATACATTTGTTTTTCACCCAAAGTTATAAGCAAATATGAATGTGATATGCTGCGGTGGTTGTTGCCAGGGCATAGAGTCTTGGGTGCATGGCCATTTGGCCATGCACCCAAGACTCTATGCCCTGGCAACAACCACCGGAGCATATCACATCCATAGAGTCAAACATTTCAACTATGATCTATGGGAAACTTTTAATGTCCGCGAACAATGTGAGTGGTCTTAGAACACTTTGAACTTGCCAGCGAACAATACGGACACCGTATTCAGGACACCCCCTACGAACATTTCAGAACAACGCGATAGTTCTTAGAACACTTTCAACTTAACAACGAACAATACGGACAGCGTCCTAAGGACACCCCCTACGAACATTCCAGGACACCGGGAGTGTTCTCAAAAACGTCTTCAGAGCACCCCCATTTTGTTTATTTGCGAACATTTCAGGACACCGCGGGTGTTCTTAGAACACATTCAACTTGACAGAGAACAATACGGACAGCGTCCTCAGGACACCCCCTACGAACACTCCCCGGACACCGCGAGTGTTCTTAGAAGCGTCTTCAGAACACCACCATCTTGTTTATTTGCGAACATTTCAGGACACCGCGAGTGTTCTTAGGACACATTCAACTTGACAGAGAACAATACGGACAGCGTCCTCAGGACACCCCCTACGAACATTCCAGACACCGGGAGTGTTCTTAGAAGCTTCTTCAGAACACCACCATCTTGTTTATTTGTGAACATTTCAGGGCACTGTGAGTGTTCTTAGGACACATTTAACTTGACAGAGAACAATACGGACAGCGTCCTCAGGACACCCCCTACGAACACTCCCCGGACACCGCGAGTGTTCTTAGAAGCGTCTTCAGAACACCACCATCTTGTTTATTTGCGAACATTTCAGGCACCGCGAGTGTTCTTAGGACACATTCAACTTGACAGAGAACAATACGGACAGCGTCCTCAGGACACCCCCTACGAACACTCCCCGGACACCGCGAGTGTTCTTAGAAGCGTCTTCAGAACACCACCATCTTGTTTATTTGCGAACATTTCAGGACACCGCGAGTGTTCTTAGGACACATTCAACTTGACAGAGAACAATACGGACAGCGTCCTCAGGACACCCCCTACGAACATTCCAGACACCGGGAGTGTTCTTAGAAGCGTCTTCAGAACACCCCCATTTTGTTTATTTGCGAACATTTCAGGACACCACGGGTGTTCTTAGAACACATTCAACTTGACAGAGAACAATACGGACAGCGTCCTCAGGACACCCCCTACGAACACTCCCCGGACACCGCGAGTGTTCTTAGAAGCGTCTTCAGAACACCACCATCTTGTTTATTTGCGAACATTTCAGGACACCGCGAGTGTTCTTAGGACACATTCAACTTGACAGAGAACAATACGGACAGCGTCCTCAGGACACCCCCTACGAACACTCCCCGGACACCGCGAGTGTTCTTAGAAGCGTCTTCAGAACACCCCCATTTTGTTTATTTGCGAACATTTCAGGACACCGCAAGTGTTCTTAGGACACATTCAACATGACAGAGAACAATACGGACAGCGTCCTCAGGACACCCCCTACGGACACTCCCCGGACACCGCGCGTGTTCTTAGAAGCGTCTTCAGAACACCCCCATTTTGTTTATTTGCGAACATTTCAGGACACCGCGGGTGTTCTTAGAACACATTCAACTTGACAGAGAACAATACGGACAGCGTCCTCAGGACACCCCCTACGAACATTTCAGGACACCGGGAGTGTTCTCAAAAACGTCTTCAGAACACCCCCATTTTGTTTATTTGCGAACATTTCAGGACACCGCGGGTGTTCTTAGAACACATTCAACTTGACAGAGAACAATACGGACAGCGACCTCGGGACACCCCCAACAAACACTACCCGGACACCGCGAGTGTTCTTAGAACAGTTTCACTTTGCTTGCGAACAAAACGGACACATATTGAGTCCTTAGAACACCCCCTAGTCAGTCTGGTCTGGTTCACAAAATGAGTCCCAGGTTGTTAGAGATGAGAATTGATTTCTATCAATTCTATGGATTCCAAAAGAAATGAGCTGGATTCCGTTCAAGCTTGGGCAGCCCAAGAAGCCCAAGAAGCAGATTGTGCCTAAGAATACGGCGGTTACCCAGCATCCTAGATAGAAATCAGTTCTCATCTCTAACAACCTGGGACTCATTTTGTGTACCAGACCAGAGACCTCCTGTCCTAATATTGGACAAAACCCACCGGCCAGAGACTCATCCAGATTGTGGCCCTATACAAAATATACCACGTTAGTCATGACGCTTCAACTACCCTAGGTGCCTGGCACTTCACCAACCACTTCGTGTTTTCTTTTTAAAACAAATCCCCCAGTCCTGAAGACAGTCCGGTGAAACTGCCAGTAGGTTCCACTATCTCATCCGCTGGTTCTTCCATCTACTCACCGTACCAGAAACACCTGAACTTTGTGTGTGTCGACAAGTTTTCATACTGCCATAACATTAGCAGTATATGTAATCATAATCACCATTGTTGTACTAACCCACCCATGCGTATAATTACTGCATAACTTTGTACAAACTTATTGTTTTTCTTGTGCCAAGGATGGAATACTTTACCTTTCGACTCTTGTAAAGGTTTTTAATTGTGCAAATCTAATAAATCGCATTCTTTAATGTTTGAAAAAGATATCCTTATCTTTTGGTGTTTATGTTATGAGCTAACTGATATGTGCTAAGTTAGCTCCACTGTGACCTTTTCCTACTGAAAGCATCAATGACTAGGGTAGCTGTTGACTCCGATTATTTTCCTAATTATTGCCTTACCCTCTGGAGTCAAGCCCCCTTAGAAAAAAAGAGGGTTCCCTGCCTTATCTTATACAATTCCTCTTATCATGCCAGACTTAATGAAGTGACTCCCATGTCTGCATGAGGTTTCAGGTTTGAGTTACAGTTTTTCATGTATTTCTTAAAAAAGATAAATGTCAGGTTCACCAAATTTTACATAAAGTTCTATGATTCACTAAGCTACCTCCACAAATTCCTTCTTTGTAACATTTTCTGGGGAGCCATCATTGCATTTAAGACTGTAGCTCTGCGTTCCCAGGGTCGAATTCTAATAAGAATGACATCAACAGATCATCCCTGTGGTAGGTTATCCAATGAGTAAACAAAAGGTTGTACCTACTACTTGTTTATACGAGGGAAAGGTGGTATAAAAGGTACTTCTATATGTAAAGAAATGAACCACCAGCTACCTCCTGTTTCTGTTCTCCTACCGACTATTGTTCGTCAAACAAACCCACAGACCAACCACAGGGGGTTAGTCACAGACTTAACTCCCGTAGACCAATACATTTTAACATAATTTATTAAGAAAAAACATCCTATCAATATCTTATCAAGACATATAGTTATTCATACATCAATAAAAACACATCAATATACACAAATCACAACTCATTCGCACTGGGTTAGATCATTGTCATACCGAGCATATTATGCTAGTGTTCAATTCAAATGGAAGTTCTATTCTATCTAGTGAGCTTCCTAGGTCAGATTGGTGTCTTACAAAGACAGTTACAAGGTTACAGCCTAATGTTCAAACCCCCTATTGCTGTTCAATGTGGGAAGAACACTCCCTAAACATGTTCTGTAGAGTTCATACTCACTCTTCTCCTTGAAAAAGTCTCAACACCGTATCTGCAAAGTTCTTGTTGACTGTCACTTTCCTTCAGTTTTTAAATGAAGAACATGGATAAGAAAAGATGTTGTCGATGGACTGTGTTTCGGCCTCTTATGCCGAGATAGTACACATCAATGCGGCGGTCTTTTCAAATGATGTTGCAGGGCCTTCGTCAGGACAGAACAGAAATATTTTCAATGGAAAATAAATCTTCTAACCCCTTATTCACCTTCTGGTTGAGTGGTCCAGACAGGGACAGATAATCAAAAATGAAAAACACCCAATAGATGTGCTTGGTTTGTTCAGACCCACAACTCCGGTCACTAATGGGAACAGATACAGCAAGTGTACCTTCAAATCAGAATGCTGTGGCGTGGACCATGGGCAGTGGAAATCACTGAATGTGCTCCGTATGAGCGGCCCCCCATTTACGGGTCACTAGATGACTCAGATGCGACAAAAGGCCTTCTAGTAGACCTTCTGGCTGCGCCATGGTACGGCAGAGGCAATCGGGCCCTTCTCTCAGAGGGAGGCCAAAATTCTTCTGTAATTCAACATGGAGTGAGCGCCTCCGTTTTGTACCCATGAATGAAGTGGGGAAAGGGACAGGTTTGACGAACAATAGTCGGTAGGATAACAGGAGCAGGAGCTAAACAACAAAATGAAGGTAGATTTGACGCGCAGCTCCCACGTTTTTTGATTAGCTGGGTTGTTTCATCGTAATTATAAATTCACGATGAGTCTTTTAAATGCAACAGAACTTGATATTTATTTTGCTTGTAGAAATCAGCTGACACGTGTTTCGACCCTCTGGGTCGTTGTCAAGGCTGAGCATAAAACAATATGAGTAGAAAACAAATGAAAAATTATTTTTCCTGGAAAACCCAATAAATATGGTGTTTTCGTGGTTGGATTACAAACATGAAAGAATTGCATTTGTTCATGTCATATCATAGAGGGTTGAACAGAAATATATACTTCATATACAATGGATTGTCATATCATTGTGATGTCACAGTTCAGCAATGAATCGAGAAAGAAAGATAGCAAACAATACCATGGTTCTGCCGAGCGTGAAATGTTATCAATAAATGTTGAAGTATTCATAGTGCAGCCAAATCCAATATGAGAGAATATATGAAATAAAGATCAGTGTAAGTTAACCTAATAGTTGCTCTTATGCTCTTAGCAACACGCTCATGGGAGCATCTCATGGGCCACCCAAGGAAGGGGTGTGTGTACGTAAAGCAGCTAAATAACCTGGAGGAGTAATCAGCAATGAATAAGTGAATTAGATCACCAATGTGTACAGAAAATGACTAAAGTGATGGGTATGGTGAGTGATCAGAGAAAGTGATATAGTAGTGGGCCATCAATAACGAGTGACACGTACCAATTGTTTTGGTAAGGGATATAACCAATAAGACTGAGTAGTATCCACCCTGGATGGTAGGTAGCAATATCGACTTAAGTGATAACAAAAAGAGACAACGAAGAATATTAAATGGTTAAGGAGATCCATGACTGTGCGCAGTCCAGAGAGGATTGTAGTCGTGGTAGATGCTCACTTACCCTAAATAGCAGGCAGCAATTATTGAACAAAAGGAAATAGTTAAAGATGAGGTCTTCAATGAGATAACTACAAATAGAAAAAAGATCGAGGCTGGTAAATAAAAGGAAAAAATACAGAGGCTGCCATAAAAAATGCACTGGGTGCACGGGATAGTAAATACAGGCTTACCTGGTGGTAATGTAAAGTCCTAAATATCAAGTAGAGGGGTTTAATCACCAGCTCATAATAGAAAGAACAATAATCCAGCCGAACGGTGGGCCGGAACATCTGTAAATGAAAGCCTACACCGAAAGCGGTGACGTCAGACGCATGTCGCGCATGTGATGTCACACGCACGTATGCACGAGTGACATCATGCGCATGGTAATCACGCCCGAAATAGTAAACAAAGGATGCCACAAGAAATAGATGAAAAGCAGGATCACAACAGTATCTAAAACAAAATTGTGGGGGAATGTTGGAAGTGGAGATGTGTGTGTGAGATAAGTTAGTAGCACACAAGTGCTACATAAATGGTCAAATTGAAGTAGTTCATTGTTGAAATATAGCGGCACAAAATATCCACATTATAGGTTCAGGAAATGTGGGGTGTGGCCAAATGAGATGCTCTCATCTAGTTAATGTAATGTATGAAAAGATAAAAGCATATAGTGCTGTGTTTACCTGTAAAAAGGCAGGGGGGAGAGAAATAGTCACGGGGACAAGTACTTTCAACCTAATGTACTTATTAATTAAGGTTTCTAAGCTTAACAGAAAATTAACCATGATATAGATAGTATGGAGCAATAATTGTCTCCGAGCAGCACAAATAGAAAATTAAATATCATAAAGAGCTCAGCGTATATGTACCCACATTAGTCTACAGTAAATAGAAGTAATCACAAATAGTACTGATGCCAATTGCTGTATCTTGATAGGGCAAGAAGTGAACAAGCATATATATAATCTTAGACAGTTAGGATGCTAGTGTCAGTGTCTTAGCATAACAAAGATTGAACATCACAAAGAAATTGGTTATTTGTTAACCAGACTTAAATTGTCATGGATATGAATAATCCGAAATTGTTGTAATGGACATTATTATACCTTCGTGCAGAGAAAGCACAAATATAAATAAGCAGAAGCTGTTAGAATGCTGATAACGTAGCATCTTGGCACAACACAAAATAAAATTAACAAAAGATCATTATGCGTTCAGTGAATTGGTTTGATGATTGGTACTCAATGAATTACAGAAATGCATGCATTTCATGGTCTGTGTTGAGGCTTATGCTGGTGCAACGAAAGCGGCAAATAAGCTTTAATTCCAGTTGTCTGAGTTTAAGGCATATATTGCCTCCTCATTTGCCACACTTTGCTCTGATCAAACCTATAAACGTATATCTGCTTGGTTATCCATTTGGTGTTGGGTTTGCCAATGTAATGCCAAGGGTAAGTTAGTGTCCATTTTCTTGAGACTTGAGAGATGTTCTCTAATACGAACCCTTAGTTGCCTAATAGTGCTTCCTATATATAGTTTATGACACACACAGATGATAGCATACACAACTAATTTGGATTTGCAATTAATAAAGTCCTTGATTTTGATTGATGTGCCGCTCTACAAATTCTTAACAGTTTCCATAGGCATATTGGTATTGGTTGCAACTGCCACATTTATGAAAGCCAACAGGCTGTTTCAATCATGTGAGAGGATTACAAGTCTCTATAGGGTCAAAAAAGGAGGGACTAAGTTGGTTCCGTAGAGTGTTGGCTATAGTGAAAGTGAACTTGGGCTTGTTCGTGATATAGAGTACAAGGTCTTGGTCCAAATGAAGTAGATGCCAATGTTTGGAGGCCCATTATTTAAAGTTGATGAATCACTAGAGAACTGTCTGATTATCGAGATTGGTCTGCTTGAATTGGATACTGTGCTTTGTTGGGCTTGCTTGGCAACTAATAGTTCTCCACGTTTAATTTGAGAGTATTTGTGTGAGGCTTTTAGGACTGTAGTTCTAGGATACCCTCTCTGCTTAAAGCAGTTGGTGAGTTGGATGCATTCTGCTTCATAATCTTCCTTTTTAGAACAATTTCTTCGTGCTCTATAGAATTCTCCACCTGGGATGTTGAGAATGGTTGCTTTTTGGTGACAGCTCTTGGCGTGCTAGATAGCATTGACTGCAGTTGGTTTTCTAAAGGTCCTAGTTTGTAGTGTATTATGTTCAACAAAGTTTTCTAAGTCTGGGAAGATAATTGCAATGGGATCAGAGTGTCCACTCAAAGTAATATCAAAGTTGTTATTATTTGCATATATCACAAAGTCATTAAAGGAAGAGCTGGAGCAATCCCAAATGATCAGAATGTCATCTTTATACCTCTTCCAACATATGAATTTGTTTCGAAATTCTGGGTTATTTAGAATATGTGTCTCTTCGTAGTGTGACATGAAAAGATTGGCCAATGGAGGTGCAGATTTGGCACCCATTGCCACACCTTTTTCTTGCAGATAGTAAACTCGGTTAAAGAGACAAACATTATTTGACAGGGCAAATCTGAGAAAAGCCTTAATCATCTAAATATGGTGTTAATGTGACACAGACGAATTGCGAAAAACATAGTCTACTGCCTGAATGGCTAGATCATGCTTGATGTTGGAGTACAGTGCAGTGACATCCAAAGTTGCCAAGTGAAAGTCTGGTTGCCAAGCAATATCTTGTATGAGTTGGAGGACGTGAGTACCTTCTCTAAGGTGTGTGCTCATTTGCAAAACATGAGGTTGAAATATTTGGTAAAGATATTGTGAACTTCCTTCGGTGGCCCACCCTATCCCACTCATACTGGGTCTGACTTCAGGTAATTCAATAAAGTGTTTATGGATTTTTGGTAAGAAATGTAGGGTCGGCATCATAGGGTGTGTATACGAAAGAAAAGATTTCTCATCATCTGTTAGGTGGCCAGAGGCATGCCACTCATTGATAAGTGATTGTAAATCTTGTACAATTTGTTTTGTTGGATTCTTGAGGAGTTTAGTGTAGTTCCCTGGTGTGTCCAGATGTTGGTCCCCATTTTAATGTAGTCAACAGTATTGAGGATAACAGTATTACCCCCCTTATAGGCTTCTTTGATCATAATACTGGGGTCTCCTTTCAATTGTGTAAGTGTTTGTAGTCCCTGGGGGTCCAAGTTATGGTAACAGGAGATTTTAGCTGGTCGATCCAAAATTAGATATATGTCTTTGGTCATGGCAGCATGAAAGGTATCTATGATATTGTCAGCACTGAAAGTTGGGGTAAATTTAGATTTAGGTTTAAGTTCAGTCATAGTTAACTGTCTGCCTTGTACATCAAGATCAATCATCAATTGTATTCTGTCTGGGACGGGGTCCATGGAAAGAGATAGTAGTGTCTCTATATGTTCAATGTCAGTCATGGTATGAGTACTGAGTGGCGGTAATGGTGGTTTAGACAAATGTGTTTTGACTTGGTTGGCAAAAAAAAAAAAGAAATTGTTTGAGTTTCCTAATGAATTTAAACAAATCAATTTGAAGTTGGACATAGTCTGTACTGTTGGTGGGTGCAAATGAGAGACCGGATTTCATCAGTAGTCAAGGTGCGGTCAGATAGGTTCACTGCTAGATTGGGAATGTTCATTTGTTCAGCTGTTTCCTTGCGTATGCCCTTGTCTGAATCCCGGTGCGGCCAGACTCTATATCTGGTCTTGCGTTGGTGCTTACCTCCCTTGTTGCCCCTGACATTTTTGCTAATATATCCGAAGATAAAGAGATAACTTGAATTCTTACAGTACCCCAAACGGGGAGAACAGTGCCCCTATTCAACACACATTGCTGATTAGGGCAGTCAACACTGATAATTTGGTTTAAACGCACCAACTGCATGGAGCCCATCTATGAGTCCACACGGTCATATACGAGAGTCTGCAAGCAAAGAGACATATATGTGTAGACACATATACACACAAATTCCTAAATATTTTGAGGATGTGACAGGTAGGCAATGTTTGTATATGATTTATGGTTATTATCTTTTTTGAAAACATTTCAAACCACTCATAAGGAGTAATAAAGGCACTCACTGCCGCACCCACTATTATGGGAAAGAAACACATCGATCACACACAGTATACACACTAGTGGAAAAAAAGGGGACACACAGTTCGTTCACATGGGATAGTCTTTTCATAATAAATGTTACCATGTTGCGGCATTCCTGTCTGCACATTTTGCCTTCACTGAAGTCCTGGTTGAAAAACCACCCTAATTGTATGTCCACCTGCACATACATAGATGATTATTCAGTATAGTTTAATTTAAAAACTTCATGCTTAATTGCAAGTAGAAGTAAATTGGGACAATCTAGTCAACCCCCCACCGCCAATGTGCCATTGAGCACTACAACAAACAGATATGGAAAGAATCACGCTATTTCCTCTTGTAGACAAGCAGTCTTTAATAATTTCTAGTATTGTGAATGAATTTCCCAGCATGTGAGTTAGGGGACCACCTTAACTTAATTGATTTTATTTTAAATAAAATAAAAATAGTCAAATTTAAACAGCCTGTTTCTTGTCCCAGATTGTGGTGTAGGATTGTTGCAGAGGAGCTATAAGACTATAATATCAGTGCTATTTCTCTGTTAAATAAGAACCACTAAAAAAGTAAATATATACTCCATAGTTATAGTTCATGACAAAGCATCAGGGGGATCTAGGTAACAAGTATACTGAGGACAGTGGGAGATGTTTGAACCCCCCTCGCTAAGGGGATGGGTGTTGGAGAAGGTGTGACGTAGGTGTAGGCGTCTCGGGGAGGGGTAAATAGAAATCATAATTTGTGGAGTAATACCATTTCCAGGTGCTTTACAAAATTTCTTTCACCCTCACAGCTACCTACTATTGGAATGCACTCTCCCCAGACATTACAAACATAAGACTTTAACATTGCACTAAAGAGCCCATCCTATCCTGCTAAAAAGCACTTGAGGCTTACTCTATCATCAATCCTGTGATCATCTTACCAGTTTTGTGCTCTACACAAATATATACAATTGTAGATTGTTTGTGTGTTACTGCACTGTTAGAAATGTTAGAAGATGCTTCTCTTCAAGAAGAACAAATAGGAACAGAAATTGGTAAACAAACTCCCTAGCTGTGTCAGCCATCTCTTGCAGGTAGCAAAGAACCACTTTGAGAACCATATGTTCAACATTAAGCAGAAATAGGAGTGACTACAGTACGAAACATCATGGTTCAATCCAAGCAATCTGAACAACATTTATCATTGCTCAAATAACAGTTAAATGATGAGCAACTCAGCATGTACATGGATGTCACTGGAGAAATATAACTACAAAAACAATTGGACACCTCTGCTCTTGAATATGAGTGGGGAGGGGGGATCTGGCATAACTTTCCAATTAAAACAATTCATAAATGTTTTCCAGAAGAGGAAAAAACAGACAACCACCTTTTAAGTGCTGCTACATCCCCTATAGGCTTAGCTGTTAACAATGTAGAAGGTGTAACTTTACACTGAATGATCCTCCTACCATTTGAGCATCAAAAAAATGATAGCATCACAAATTGTCTGCAGAAGCTGCATTTGAAGGAGGCAGAATTCTACAATGAATGCAGTTCTTGAAATAGATGAAGTAAGCATGGTTTCTAACTTAATGCTAGCTTTAATTCACTTAAGAATGCAAGAGTTCCTTAAGACTGGATAGGAAGTATTGTATGGAGGAAAATGTGTCACTGTGTTTGTTGGTCTCCTACAGTTAACACCAGTAATATACACACCCATATTAAACCATTAGATCACAAAGAATGCTGTATCACGCTTGGCAGCATAGGGAATGTTAAGCTGTGGCATCACTTTCGTGACAGAGAACTATTACAACATATGTGTCAGCAGATCCAATATATGCTCAAATTCTAGAGAGCTTAGGAATTGGTGTACTTATTGAAAATGCAAAAGAATACTTAAAAAGTAGACTTTTATGTCAACTGTATGGACAAAACACCTCAGAGCCTCAAATGACAGAGCAATTAAAAAAGCAATATTAACAATGCTTGTGTTTAATGTCAACTCCTCCAGATTGTACCCAATTTAATGAGACAGTGCTTCAAAAGGAAAGATAACCCGTAGTCCACATCAACTGCATAGGCAAATCAGAAGTCCAAGGCATGACACTGTCCATGTGTCGACAAGCCAATGCATGCCTAAATCTCCTAGAGAAATCGGTATCCAACACAGCTGGATTTACAAAAACTCTCTCTGCCTCAACTGCATTGTGCATTAATGTATGTAATTGAAATGAGTAAACTGTAAATACATACTGTCCCCTTTCCCTCTTTCCATTTACCCTATGCCTTTTGGTTTATGGTTTATCTGCATTATGCTGCTGCACTATCACGTTCATGTGCAGGGCAGCAGTGGGTCGGAAAGGGAACATACACTTTCAGATCTTGAGGTAGATAGGGTGAGTAGTCATTGAATACATTCGTAGATGACAAGGAGTAACTTGGGGAGGGCCCATATTTGCTTGGAGCACCATCTCATGCTGAGACGAGGGACAGTGTGGGTGAGGAGTGAGAGAGGATATCGAACATTTGGGTGGCAATGCTCAATGCTTTATTGAGGGTATGAAAGGGGTATTTCCTGTGTTTGAGCCTTCTGAGGACACAAGAGGAAATCAGGGTTTTACCAGAGTGGGGATTGAGGTAGGTATTGATTTCGCAGGTGCATAGTAACCTTTATTTGGCTTCTTTCGTAGTGAGGGTAATAAACTGATGGAGTCACAGGCAGCTATCAAAGCAACCATCAGGTCATGAACGTCGTGGGATTGGTTGACAAAGCCAAGTGGAGTTGAAATAGGAGAGAATGCGAAGAAAGCGATTAGGTATCATCAAATGTTTAAAACCATACTGCAAAAAGAAGAGGATTGTATAATCTATAGTTCAGAGCACTTCATGGAAGGAGCTGTGTTGACACTTCTAAAGCATCTGAGAGGTAATACCACCGCCTTAGCAGCGGTACCTTGTGGGACAGCGCTAGACAAGGCCCCGGCTGTTGAACACAGTGCACAACCCATTGTGGTTATACCATCCAAATCTTTAACCAGTATTTCACAAACACTTGCAGGGCCTAGTATAAACAGTCCCCTGACAACGCCCATCCCTGAAATATCCCAAATATTAAACATATTGCAGCACCACAAAAAAGTATGACTAACAACGAGTGGGTCCTTGCAACGCAGCCCTATTAAAAAACTAACAACACATACAAACAAGTCCACACAACCCTCTGTTCTGGATGACTGCATACACCACCCAAAACGGTGGTTTTGCAGCTGCGTATGAGCAACGGAACAGCAAAGTACAGATACGTTGTCCCAATTTCGGGACCGGTTTCAGTGGAAGAATGGAGCTCCTGGTGCTTACTTTGTTGGTGATCTGCCTTTCCGTACAGGCACCAGCACATGCCAGCAAGGGCTCACGAGACAAATCTTACCCATGAGCTCCCCAGCCTCAAAGATTTTTCTCTTGGTTATCCCCCATTCGGGCTCCCCATGCTCACGAACCACGCGCTCCTACAACCTGAGACAGTTTCACTGAGGTGCCACTTCCTGTGGACCCTCCTCAGACCCTGTCTATCGCATCAGGGATCCCGCATCAGCCACACATAAGGGTCGCCTCCCAGCAACCAGGCCAGCCCTCATACCCATGCAGCTTCAACCTGCATCCTCACCTGCCCCACTTTGGAAAGACATGGCGTCCATCTACACTCACTGGAAGCAAGACCAGTGAGTCTCCTGACTTTTTTTTGGCCCAAGAAGAAGGATATCAATCTATCCTGCCGAAACATCAGCAGCACACCTACCCAGACTTTTTTTGATTGTGCTGCCCTTTAAAATCCCTAACATCATATCCAGACGTAGACCGAATATAAGGTCAGACTTTAGCCGGGCACAGGAGACATAGATTCAACCGTCTCCCCATCTTACATTCTCACAGTGTGTTCTCCATTCTCAATGACATAGGACATTTTGATTTTCAAGTTGTTGGTCAGATACAAAAATGATGAACCTACTTCTTATGTCACCGAGTACAGTTTCCTTTATATAGTGAATTTTTAACTATGTATGTTTTTTCATGAAAGGACATCATGGATTGTTATGAAATGAAACAACTGGAATTTCTTGCAATATAAAGTTTATTTAAAAAAAGCTCATAATAGAAAGTCATGTGTTTAGCATCAGCAAGTATGTTGTTTTTCTTAATGGTTGCCCAGAATGATATGTGTTCCCATTAGGGTCTAAATAACCAGTGTACACTGAATTTTCCCTGTGCACCTCCTAGATTTATAGAGGGGAGGACAACCCCCTTGTTATAGCTACAATTAAAAACACAGACAGTGGCAGAGTCATTGTTAAAGACATACCCATTGTTCTAAGCAGAGGCAGCCATCTGTTCCGACAGAGATGTAAAAATAGGTAACAAAACTTAAAATGGGCCAGATCTCGAGCTCAGAGATGGCGACTATTTAGAATCTTAAAAAAAGCCTGCTTGGTTATAGCCAGACATGATCGAGCTACCACACTGCAGATATCAGTGACCCAGGCACCAGAATCCCCCATTTATCTGGAAAGGGTGCAAACTAATAAAAGAGGTTATAAAAACATTCACAGCTGTAGAGCATTATGAAGAATTTAGATTTGTAAACTTGGACCACTTACTCTCTTTTGGTCACGGAATAACGGTTATAACGGAGGCTGTGGAAACATTGGTCCAGCAAATATTGGAAACTGTTGGTCCCAATGATTTCATTAAAATAAGAATGGAGGCTGAGGGTTTAAACAGACCTTTGTTCACAAGGCAATCACATTGTGACACTTTTTGCATTTTTCAGTTTTTGGAAATTTTCCAAAGACTTCTACAGAGTAAGACTGAGATTTTGTGTTTTGCCCCACTGAAAATCGTCACCTTAGTTGTGATGCCATGCTCCGGCGGTGCTTATAAGCCTTTGAGCAAGATTCTGCACAGCCACATCATAAAATATAAAGGCTGTTGGTTATTACATTTCGATCATGGGCCGCTAAATCTCTGCCTGGTATCTAGTTGTATAGGTTTAATCGAACGCTAAGAATAACAGACGCCGATATATGTGCAAAAGCTTTGCTAGGCAACAAAGAGATAAAACTACCAACAGACACTCGGGTATGGTTTGGATAACTGAATCTCTTTGAGGAGTATTTTAATAGACCCATCAAGATACTCTATTTTAACAGCGGGGTGTGGCGATATTTCCTGCTAACAGGTAAAACAGCCAAAAACACTTTATATGTTTTACACCATGACAACCATTTCTATGGTGTATTGAATCTAAAAGGCCTTCTGGGTGCTAAACATCTATGTCAGCACTGTCATCACATTTCTATAAACAAATATTGACAAAGTTGTCAATATTGTTGCTTGTGTCTAAGAGAAGAATGTCAAATGCATAACGAAAAACCTACAAAATGCCCTTGGTGTCGCACGTTTGCGAGGTCTCAGGACTGTCTAGACACACGCATTCAAAAGATGGCATTGGGGGTGGACATGTGTGAGCCGTGCATTGATTGTCCTACATGTCCAAAATGTCCGCCTGAGAGTCACAACTGTGTCGGAATGATTTGTAGACTGTGTTAAGTTTCCATTGCCAACACGGCTGAACACCTGTCCTACATGACGCCCAGCAGACCTCAACATAAAACCAAGACCTACATAATATATGACATGGAGGCCCATCAAGAGAATATAACCCATCAACCAAACTCTATCTATGCCAAACATCCAACAGGGGATAGCTATTGGGAATTTACAGAGGACGCCTGTGTGTCTACGGTTATAAGCACTTTTATAACAAGTACATTCACGGGTTACACCTTTCTAGCCCATAATTCCAAAAGCTATGATTCATACTTTGTGTTGAGACTAGTTCATGAAGAAATGTAAATAAAACTTATCACCCAAGGTGCTAATCTAATGGCCATTTTTGTGGTACCTCAACAAATATGTTTTATTGATTTTGTTTAACTTTTCACCCATGAAACTCAGCAAACTTCCAACGACATTTAGTTTTCCCTGTTCAAAAGGTTTCTTTCTCCATCTTTTTAAAACAGCCGTTAACTAAAATTACATTATTGACATTTTATAATTCATTCAGATGTTGCACAACAATGTTCTCAGTCACAAATTTTGATATATATCAATTACCTCCTAAGCAAAGATACACAATAGGGAGACAGTCAACAAAAATTCATCGGCCCATTCCCACCCCCGGATCAATACAGGGTTCAATACATGATGCCTGCTGAAAAAGAACAGTTTATGACCTAGTACAAGGCAAATGAAGATGTAGTGTTTAACTTTCGCCAAGATTTACGGGTCTACTGTTAAGAAGATGTCAACATTTTAAGCTTGTAATTTGTTTAGGGACGACATTATTCAAATGACACGTCATGCTTCACCTATAAAGGGTGGATTACATGTGTCATACATCGACCCTTTTCAAAATATCACACTGGCTAGTTGCATGCAAATCTAAAGACAACTATATCTAAAACCGGAAACAAGTGCGCTGCTGCCCCATGATTCATATCACGGGTGTCAAACACATTATTCCACGTCGGATATTCAGTCGGATTATACATCTCAAAAACATAGAACATCTCTATACAACACGCCCTAACCAGCGGTGCTGACAAATGCTGCAGCTAATACTGGTTAGATGGTTATGCATTCGGTCAAGGGTTGGAAACAGACTATGAATGTAACGGCTGCTTTTATCACAGCTGTCCCAATTGTTATCCGACCAGTTAATTCAACACTTTAACGGGCACTACTTATGAACAGCTGCATTAACGAACTTTGTTGAAAAAACTTTTCTAGCCAGTCTGGGTATTCGCATCGTCACTATCTGGGAACACGAATGCCATGCGATGGTGCAAAACTATCCTGCTGTGTGCTGTTTTCTTAAAGAAATTAATCTACCAGAACCCTTAAACCCCTGAGATGCGCTTTACGGTGGCCACACAAAAGCTTTAAATTTACACCAAAGCGTCTCAGAAAAGGAGAAGATACACTATCTAGATTGTACAAGTCTGTATCCCTCTATGAATAATGACAAACCCTACCCAGTGGGATATCCTGAGATCATCTGTAACAATTTTGGCAATATAGACCAATATTTTGCACATACAAGGTCTATCCACCTGAGGTCTCCACATGCCCGTGTTACCCTACAGATGCGACAGTAAACTAATGTTTCTGCATTTCCGCACATACGTTGAGACAAAACAGCCCTAATACAAATACACAGATGAGGAGCACCACCTAACAGGCACTTGGTGTACAATCGAATTACACACAGCTCAGAAACAGGGATATCGCCTGGGGCGCATGAGCGAAATATGGCATTTTAAAACAGTCACCCCTGAGCTCTTCTGTGAATTAGTTTCCATGTTCCTGCAGCAGAAACAGGAAGCCTCTGGCTCCTTTGGCTACTAAGCAGGCCTGCAGTGATGATTATTATAAACATCAGGGCATACTCTGCATATGGAGTATTTATTTATTTATTTATTCAGATTTATTTAAAGCGCACGTCAGCCCGGGGGCATCGTGGCGCTGTTACATGAAGACATACATAATCTGGTTACAGTGGAAGGAAGATGGTTACAAAGCAATTTTCATTACAAGACACATTTTGTATCAGACGTATGCGAGCTAGTGTCGGTGAAGGAAGGATGAAGTTAGTTGAATAGAGTGGTTTTGAGAGATTTGCGAAAGGAATACAGAGATGGTTCTGCTCTGAGTGAGTTGGGGAGGGCATTCCAGAGCTTAGGTGCTTTGTGTTTTTGAAGCCAATGCCGCCGGCTTTGGCTCTTTTTACAGTGGGTACTCGGAGTTGGTTGGCGTGATGGCTTCTTCTGGGATGGGTGGAAGAGTTCTTTGTTATAGTTTCAGATAGGTAGGGGGTGCTGTGTGATTGATGCACTTGTGTGTGAAAGTGAGGATTTTAAAGTTGATTCTTTCCTTGACTGGGAGCCAGTGGACGAGTCTTCTGGCCTGTGAAATATGGTCAGTTTTGGGGATGTGTAGTGCAGCGCGGAGGGCATTGTTTTGCACTATTTGGAGCCTGCTTAGGTTTTTTGACAATGTGCCTGCCAGGAGGGCATTGCAGTAGTCCAATCTGGCTCCTATAGTAGCTCTGGCTATGGAGAGGCAGTTGTGCATGGTGAGGTAGGGTTTTATGGCGTAAATGAGTTTAGTGGTCAGAGCAGAAGCTGAGGCGATGGCGCTGGTTTGTCTGGTCATTGAGAGTGTGGCGTCAATGTAGACTCCTAAGGTCTTGACAGCAGAGGAGACATGTATGCTAATACTGTCGATGATCATGTGAGAATAATCGGGGCTGAGTTTGATTAGTGTTTCGTTGGGGGCTAGGATGATGATTTCGGTTTTGTCTCCGTTTAGGCAGAGACCATTGATAGCCATCCAGGTTTGGATAGTCGAGTAGATTTTGAGGAGGGCTTCTGAGTCTAGGTCGTAGTCTCCGGAGAGGGGGAGGAGAACTTGCGTGTCATCTGCGTAGTTTGTGTATGCTATGTTGAGGGAGTCCAGTAAGTCAAAGAGGGGTTTAGTGAATAGGTTGTAAAGGGTCGGTGCAGTGCAGGACCCTTGTGGGACTCCACAATTTATAGTGGTGGGGAGGGCGCTTGCCTGGTCAGAGTACACTTTCATGGCCCTACCTTCAAGGAAGGATGTGATCCAAGTGGTTGCCTTGTGAGAGAAGTGTGCAGCATTGAAGAGGTGAGATGTGAGAATGCTGTGGTCGACCAGGTCAAATGCTGCAGAGAGGCCGAGCAGAAGGCGGAGAGCAGGTTTGCCTGTGTCCATTATTTTGGTAATTTGATTTTTTAAATCTAGAAGGGCAGTTTTAGTCCCATGGCCTTTGCGGAAACCTGATTGTCTTTTGCCTAGGATGGTGTTGGTTTCCAGGTAGTGTTGGATTTGATTGTGTGCGGCTTTGTCTAGGATTTTGAGGAGAAAGGGGATGGTGGTGATGGGGCGATAGTTGTTAGGGGAGGAAGGATCGAGAGAGGGTTTTTTCAGGAGCGGGCGAACCCAGGCTTCTTTTAGGCATTGTGGTACAGTTCCAGATGCGAAAGAAGCATTGATGAAAGCCGTAATGATAGGGGTCAGGGATTCTGAGCACTCTTTGATTAAGGAGGGTGGGCAGATATCCCCTTTGCAGGTGGAAGGTTTGATTTTTTTGAGGAGGTCCTTGACTTCCGTCTCTGCGACTTCTCTGAAAGCAAAAAGGGGTATTTGTGAGAGAGAGTTATTGGTAGGAGGTGTGGGCGAGCAGGTGTGGGTGTTGAGAGCTTTGCGTTGGGAGGCTATTTTGTCTTGGAGTGTTTTAACTTTATTGAGGAGGGCAGCCTGGATGCCTGTGCACCATGCTTCATCCTTGATGATTTTGTCTGGACTGGAGGCAGGTGTGGTGAGTTCTTTGAATATGGAGAATATTTCTCTTGATTTGGAGCTGGGATTAGTGATTCTCTGGTTGTAGGATTCGGATTTAGCATGGAATATGGCTTTTTTGTAGGTCAAAGTGATCTCTTTAAAATCTTTAAGCGAGGATTGGTTAGGCGCTGCTTGCCATCCGGATAGAGCTTTGCATTTCTTGGTGCGAAGGTCAGATAGTTCTTCAGTGAACCAAGAGTTACAGTGCATTGATTTTTTCCCTTTTTTTTCTTCTAGAGGGGCAATGAGTTTGATGGCTTGAGTGAGTGTGCTGGAGTAGATGTTGGCTAGAGAGGTAGGGTCATGGATGAATGGAGGCTTGAGTTCAGAGATATCGAGGAGAGGGGCGAGGTTGGAAGCAGTGAGTTTTTTGGAGCTTCTTACTTTTGCGGGTGGGGCATGAGTTAAGGTTTTATGAGTGGGTGTGGTAGGAATGGAGAATTGAATGAGGTAATGGTCCGTCCATGGGAGGGCCGAGATGGAGGTAATTGCAGATGAACAGTTGTGATCAGCTAGCCAGTCAATGGATCTGCCTTTGTTATGAGTGGGTGCAGTAATTTTGTGTTCGAACCCCATGTTTGATAGTTCTTTGGCTAAATTTGCGGCTGCTTTGTCCTTCGGGTCAGCTAAACCAAGGTTAATGTCCCCTAGAAGGATGCTTTTGGTGGTGCTTTTGAGATTGTTGCCTATGTTTCGGAGGAGTTGCTTTTGGTAGTCAGAGGGTGATCCTGGTGGTCTGTAGGTGATAAAGAAGTTTATGATGCAGTTAGGTGAGAGGGCTAGTTTAACAGTGAGGAGATCAGAGTTGTTGTCCCATTGTTGATTACACATTCTTATGGAGAGGGTGTCTTTAAAGATGAGGGCTACGCCGCCACCACCTTTAGAGTTTTTACGGTCCTGTCTGAGGATGGTATAGTTTTGAGGGAGAGCGAGGTGGATGGATGGACTGGAAGCTTCATGGAGCCAAGTTTCGGATATGGCAAGTAGGTCAAGATTGTGGGTGGTGATAAGGTCATTGATTTCAATGGCATGGGCATGGACAGAGCGCGCATTGATGAGAGCACATCTTACGTCTGGTCGTAGAGTGTGTGTGTGTTGGTGGTGTTGGAGGTGGGCGGTGCATATTTGGGATTGTGAGGCTGGGGCATGATAGATGCAGCGTGATGGGTGCTAGGGTAGTGAGCGTGGTCAGAGAGGTAAGGCTGGGCGGCTGACGTATGGGTGCGAGAGCTGAGTCTGTTGTTCCTAAGGAGTGTGGAGTGTGGAGTGCTACGGAGAGTTAGGAGGTGTTTGGTGCATGTTCTTAGTCTACAGAGCCTGAGGTGGAGTGGGTGATGTCCGATCGGATTGGTATGGTGGTTGAGTGTGGAATGGAGTGCAGTCGACAGTGTGGTGTATATGAGGTCAGATGGTGGGGTAGGGCATGGGTGGGCATGCTGGTCTGGGTGCGCATGCGGCATGCCGCAGATGGCCAGAAAGGAGAGGGATGTGATGAAGATGGATAAAGACGAAGGGAGGTGCTTAGGCACTTTGGGATGTTTGCTAAGGGGCTGCATTTGTAGACAAGAGATGTACAGGTAGGTGGGCAATAACACCGTTGGTCAGGGCAGGCAGTTAACACACTAGATCAGGGCCGCTGGGGGCAGGCAATAGTACAATAGAGCAGGGCCGCTAGGAGCAGGCAGTTAACACAGTAGATCAGGGCCGCTAGGGGCAGGCAATAACACAATTGAGCAGGGCCACTAGGGGCAGGCAGTTAACACAGTAGATCAGGGCCTCTAGGGGCAAGCAGTTAACACAGTAGATCAGGGCCGCTAGGGGCAGGCAATAACACAATTGAGCAGGGCCGCTAGGGGCAGGCAGGTAACACAGTAGAACACAATAGATCAGGGCCTTGTAGCATGGTAGTCAATTATGGTAGTCAGGCTGTTGAAAGTTAGACTTGAGCTTGCGGGCAGCGCGGGAGAGGTGGCGTGAGATGCTATGCCTGAGCTGTGAAAGGGTCAGGGGGGACATTGGCTAGCTGGAGGCTGCATGCGGAAAGAAGTTTTGTAGTGGCATGTGGAGGACTCACCTACGTTCCTTTGCGAGAGGAGGAGCGTGCATGGGCAGCATGACGGTCCCTCAGCGCCTGTAACGCTCTGTCAGCTCAGTCAGCTGTTGGCCTTCTTCCTAGGCCTTACTCTGCCTGCCGGCTACCGCCTGACGATGATTGGGCGTGAGTAAGGTGGATGGCCTCAACCAATGGGGATATTCCTGGATGCCTGGAGCCTTGGGGACAGGGTATATTGAGGACAACCATGCTCGGCGGCTGTTGGCAAAATTATGCCTTAATTTGTTGTAGGGTAAGTTTGGGCAAATTGACAACCATCAATACAGACCCTGATGTGTTTCACGCCTATCTATTTGATCATTCATATGACGTCAGCAGCTGCAGGCTCATAGATAATGAAATGGCTTGTCTGTGTTTGCGCTATGCCGTAGAATAGCCAACAACTTCAGACAACACAAAGATATTCATAGATGCGTTTACAACCGCTTACACATGCTTAAAACAGTTTGCCTTAATGGAGCAATTACAGGAACGGGTTCTGTTTCACAATACCGATAGCGTTATTTTTGTCAGCCGCCCCGCGGATGTCAATCCATCCACCAGCAATTATCTAGGATATCTGACTTCTGAGCTAGCTCCTGAAGAATACATTGTCGGGTTCATATCTGCGGGGTCCAAAACAAATGCCTATCGCACATCCCTAGAAACCATCAACATGAAAGTGAAAGGTATAACGTTAAATGTTAAAAACACGGCCCAAATAACTTTCGACAGTTTGAAAAATCTTGTGCAATCCTTTATACAGAAAGATGCCTGTAAGGCCCCACATTCTATCATCGTTACACATCCGGGTATAGTGCACGATAAAAACAATTGGGAAATTAGCACTGTCTATCTACAAAAGATGCTCAGTGTTGTGTTTGATAAAAGAGCACTGGCAGCAAACAGATTGACACACCCCTATGGCTATTAAATATTTTGAGAATAACCTCTACCACCCCCTCGCTATTGCTCAGTGCCCATGTGCTTGTAATTGTGGCACACCTCTTCTATCTACCTGTATGAGATTTTGGGTATTTGAATCTATATGTTTATTTTCTCTATTGAATGAATTTGTTTTTACACAAAAAAATTCCTTTCTGTATTAAGTATATCTTTTCATAAATAAAATATTTTTACAATTCATAAAATGGTCTGGTTCTCTATTACGTGGTGCAATTTACTATATGTATAATAATGCATATCACTTTTAAAAGGTTATTTCGATCAGCCGCATAATGCTAGGTTGTGTTTTGGGTAGATCAACTTTTAAAGGAATTTCTTTTAATCTCACTAAAGCATTCTGTTGTTTTCAAATATTTACTTTTTTAATTTCACAGGTGTTGTCATAAACTCTTGACATAATATATTTCTGTCCGTTCTATGCATGGCGTGTTTGCCCCTGGGACCCGTTCAGCATAAAGACACAACCAGGTTTTATTGTTGACATTTTATGATTCATTCAGATGTTGCACAACAATGTTCTCAGATACAAATTTTGATATATATCAATTACCTCCTAAGCAAAGATACATAATAGGGAGACAGTCGACAAAAATTCATTAAGTTCCCTGTCAAACAACCATTGTCCTTTAACGTATCGAAAATTCTGTTGCAGGTTGGCCACATTTACTCGCAATGAGGGCCCAACCGGCGACCTTAAATCACTGTAACCTCCTTTGTGATGTTTTTGCCAGTTGTTGTCCATTAGTGGGTGATTGATGTTGCTGCATATGTTTGCAATGCATAAAAGATTGTTACATTTCCTTCTGCATACCGTTGTTGGTGCTTCCAGATAACATAACAGCCTTGGACATCTAGTAGCCAGGTGCTCTTTAAGTAGATCTAGCAATAATCGTTGTACACATCCAACGGCTGGTTTCACAATGAATTGATCATTTTTCCGTCTAAGCATTTTCCAAACACTTGTGAGCATCCTGTCGGGGTCATCAGTTTTGTCCCCTGAGCACCGTCTGTGGAAGTGTTGTTTTTAAACATGTTTTCACAACAATGGCGGTAAAACCTTTGATAGCCATGATATCGATCAAGCTCACAGCAGATATGAGCATGTCATTTTTAACGCTATTGATTTCCATTCAAGTCTTACACAGAATATTTTGAATCCCCCAAGTTTTCAATATTGCTTGAACAGCAAACACAATTAATATTGATAGTTTCTGCTACAGCTGGATTCATCTCACCACAGTCCACTTTATTGGTTAAAGGCTGTAAAGATAACAAATATGCATAGTTTTAATTCTAGCTACTTCTTATGCCCTACACAATACACCTGCTCGTTTTTGAAAGAAAATGTACCGGATAACAGGCCATCCAATACCCTGGGCGCTTGCCCACCCCCATGTTTTCTGATATGGCAATAGGGCATAATCCGTCTCTCGAGTCGTCACTGTGTCCGCCTGCAAAATTATAGATTTATATCGACTTCATCAGAGCCCGCATTGGCCGATGTTGGTTGCTCCATAATCGCGTCATCCCCATTCCATGTCACCATTTCTTGATTAGCAGCTGTTATGGGCACATGTTCCTTAATGTTTTGAATGCAATCTCCAACTGCCTCCCCCTTCGCCGTAACAGTAAGAGGTGGCTTGTTGTCAGAAGAACGTATAGCCATGTTTTCAAAGAGCTCACTGGGCTCATGATCTGTCAACAAGTCCTGAGCAATCTCTAGATCATCATTCTCCATAAAACAATAAGGGCTATAACTATCCTTGGCACCCCCAGGACTTCCTCGAGGTGTTGTTCCCTCATCATAGCTGTAGCTGTTCATATTTTCTGAATAGTCCTTGAATAGCTCAAAAAGCATTGTGTTTTCTACTGCATGGCAAAAAGATGTATATCCATGTTACAAATCCCACCCCCGATGCCGTCACAGCCATGAGCCATCCCTTTCAATCAAATATATATCAAACATTCAAAAAATATATGTCAATTTTTTATAAACATATAAAATATCTATAAAGTTTATATAAACGTTATTCAAACTCTTATCAAAATGTGCACCACCTTTACATAAAAATCACATAAAGTTTATATAAACATTATTCAAGTGCTTATCATAATATGTGCCAGCTTTATATAGCATTATTCAACGGCTTATCAAAATGCCTTCCGGCTTTATATAAAATTATTCAAAGGCTTATCAAATATAAAACAACTGCATATCAAATCTGTTGTAAAATGATGATGTCAGGCCTTAAAGGCCAAACCCACTCCTGCATCATCATCACGTCACCAAACCCTAACACTCGCCATCTAACTCCTCACAACTCACTTTGCCCTCGATCAAGCAACAGCACACACACGCTGCTCCCATCTTTATATAGATTTAATGTAAAATGTATACAAACTTTATAGCAAATCAGCTCAGCATCGTATCAAAGTACACAAACACTTTATATTCAGTTTATATAAATCTGATATAAATTTAATATACATTTGATATCATTTTTATCTTAAATTTATATTACGTTGATATAGAAAAATCCATTCACATGGAGGGCGGGGTTAATACCGGATGCAGGGGGCATTCACACCTGTCAAAATGTGATCACTTTAAAAAGGGGGCCCCATCTACTACTAAAATATATAAAACTGTCCCTGCTCTTCCAGATAATTGTGCAAATACGCCTTTACAAATACAATGGGACTCATTACGACCCAGACGGTAAGGGATTACCAGTACCGGTAAGGGCACCGGTACCGGTAATCCCTTACCGCCCTATTACGAGTTCCCTTTGCGGGTCCTCCCTTAATGCCTGGTTTTACCAGGCGTTATGGACTGGACCCGCAAAGGGACTTGGGTGCTAATAACGGTAGCGCAATTTGCGGTACCGTTATTAGCACCTTCCCCATTCCCATTGAGCCCTATGGGGGCTTAAATGAGAATGGGGAAGGGCCCTGGTAAATGGGGAATTACCGCCCCCGCCAACCTTGGAATGGGGCGGTAATAGCTCCATTCACCAGGGCGGAGTCGGTGAGGTTTTGGAGGCAGCCATGGTGCTAATAGCGCCATGGTTACCTCCAACCTCGTAATGACCCCCAATGTCTTAGCATTATATGTCAGTCCAAGACTGCTTAAACAAGACAATCACAGCATAGTAAGCACTATATTATTAAACCTGTCATCCTAGAGGTAAATAACACCTGGAAATATCACCTCTTATACACAGACTCTGATACATTAAAAATAATACTCACTTAGTTGACACTCAGGATGATCATACTTTTCTCAACAGAGTTATGGCACCATTCCCATTTGAGGGCAGCCAGAGGCATGGAAACCGCTCTCCTGAATACCTGTGAAGACCTACTCTCTAATCTGGACTCTATCTCTCTACCTCTGTTCTTCTGCCTTTGACACCATCAATAATTTCATCCTCATAAACTGGCTCCATTATTCCCTAGGAATCACGGGCAGGTCCCTGGTGTAGCTTCCCTCCTTCCTTTCAGACAGATCATGCCAAGTCTAATTCGGTCCTTTTCTCTCCTCAACCTCACTCTCTACCTGTGGCGGGCCTCTGGGCTCTATCCTATTGCCATGGCTCATCGACATCTACCTGGCCCTTTGGCCAACCTGATCTCCACCTTCTCCCCCCACTTCCAGTGTTATGCAGATGATATCCAGCTCTCTTTCAATCTGCCTTCTTCTTCCTCCTCTGCCTACTACCTCATACATGGCTGCCTGACTGCCAATGATACCTGCCTTAATGTTAGTACGACAGAGATCCTTCTCATTGGGACACCTGCTCCTTGTTTCCCCCACTGTCTGCCCTGACCCATTGGGCCCACTCCCCTCACCCACTTGTGAGACAAAAAACCTTTTGATCATCTTTGACTCCTCTCTTTCCTTCTCTCCAGACATCACAAACCTTGCCAAGAAGTCCAACTTCCAGCTTCACCACTTCAGGGGCATTCTACCTTTCCTCACCTTCCCCCAGAAGCTCAACATTTCCAGAGCCCTAGTTCTCTCTAGGCTGGACTACTGCAACAGCCTCTTCCTCAATCTGCTTCTTTCCTCCCTTTGACGCCCTTCAAATAATCCAGAATAGGACTGCAGGATTATCCTCGGCCTCAAACTCAGGGACCATATCTCTTCTGCCCTAAAATCTCTTCACTGGCTCCCAGTGTCCACAAGGATCAAATTCATGACCCTTTGCATCATCCACAAGGCTGTCTGGGGCCTGGGACCTCTCTACATCCAACTTTCCTCCCTAAATGCCGCCAAGCCAGAGTCCTTTGGTCCTCTGGCTTCAACTCACTGCAGGTCAAATGTTTCACCAAGTAGAGAGTGAGTGGTTGATCCATTTCCTCAGCTGGCTCCTCCCTCTGGAATGGCCTCGCTCTTCGCCTCAGACTTGAACGAGATCTGCTTAAGTTCTGGAAACTTCTGAAGACTTTAGTTTTCTCCTCTTCTTTTCCTCTCCTCCTCCCGTCCTAACTCTCCCTCTGCCGCTGATACTGGTTGTCAGGGAGCTGAAGAGTTGAATCCTGCAGGAGTGAAGCTGGCCCACCTAGCCCCCAAAGCCTGCCTGCTCAACAATCCTATAACGAAACTATTGGCCAGGCAAACCCAAGGGGAAAGGGGAATGGATAAACAAACAAACAAAATGGGTCCAGAAATAAATTTTTCTTTAAGAAATTTAAAAGCGTTTTCAGCCTCCTCACTCCATTCAAATTTCACTCCTTTTTTTAATAATGTAGTAATTGGAGAAACTACTTGTGAAAAGTTTTGAATAAATCAACGATAAAAATTTGCGAATCCTATGAAACATTGAATATCTTTTACAGAAGTTGGTTGTGGCCATTCTTTAACTGCCTTTACTTTACGCGAATCCATCTCCAAACCTTCGGGCGATAACACAAAACCCAAAAATTCCACACAATTAGTGTGAAACTGACTCTTTTCTAGTTTAGCAAACAGGTGATTCTCACGCAATTTTATTAAAACCTTCTTCACATGTTCCATATGTTCTTTTTCTTCTTTAGAAAAAAATCAAAATGTCGTCAATGTACACAACTACAAATATATCCAAGTATTCAAGTATTCGCGAAAGACTTGATTTATAAAAAAACTGAAATGCAGCTGGTGCATTACATAGACCAAATGGCATCACCTGATACTCAAAAAGTCTGTAACGAGTTCTGAACGCTGTCTTCCACTCATCACCTTCACAAACTCGAACCAAGTGATAGGCTCCTCGCAGATCTAGTTTAGTGAAAATTTTAGCTCCTTGAATTCTATCCAACATAACAGATAGTAGAGGTAATGGATAGCGATTTTTGATAGTTATTTTATTCAGAGCTCTGTAATCAATGCAAGTTCTTAGTGTCTTGTCTTTCTTAGGAACAAAGAACAATGGAGAAGCTGCGGGTGATTGTGAGTGTCTAATAAAACCTTTAGCAAGATTCTCTTCTAGATATTCTTTTAAAAACTCGTTATCTTTTTCAGTGAGAGCATAAAGTCTTCCACAAGGAATTGGTGCTCCTGTTTGAAGGTCAATTTTGCAATCAAATATCTCTTGATCTTGAAAATCCTTATAACACTGAGGTAAGACTCCAGCTATGGTTCCCAAAATATGTTCTTTCACTAACCCGGCTGCTAGGCATACTCCAACTGAATTAGAAATTTCTTCCTGACCTTCCTCAGTTAAACTGACCAAACATTGTTCTTTACAAAAACCTGACTTAAACTCTACAGTTCGCTTACTCCAATCAATTAGTGGATTATGTAAAGAGAGCCATGGCATGCCTAAAATAATCTGTAACTGTGGTGCATAAATTAATTCAAACTCAATTTCCTCATTATGCTCTTTCCCTATTTTCATTTCTAATTTAGCTGTCACTTGAGTTATTAATCCCGAGGTGAGTGGTGATCCATCTACAGCTCGTACTTGTTCAGGAATTCTCTTTTTAATTACAGGGATACCCAATCTAGCTGCCAAACCAATGTCAAAAAAATGTCCTGTTGCCCCAGAATCAATAACACATGGTCCACCACATCTTGTCTTACCTTTCCATGAAAAGGATACATTTATTGTGATGTTTGGTACTGCTGTCTGAATGATATTCGCCACTTGTTGACCTTTTCCTGGAAATGGTTGGAACCTCTTAGGAGTACGTGGGAATTTCCCTACAAAATGTGTACTATCTCCACAATATAAACACAATTTTTCTTTCCTTCTTCTGTCCTTTTCCTCCTTAGTCAAAGGAGGTCTAACTGAGTTTACTGTCTCATTCTGTGAGGAACCCTTAATCTCCCTTTGTGCTTGTTCTGTTCTGGGACGTTCACTTCTGAACCACACTCTATTCTCAGAGAAATTTCTTCGCTTTTCTAATCTTCTCTCTCCCAACCTTGTATCTAATTGAATGACCAAATTAATTAGATCTTCACTAGAGGTAGGTCTCTCCACAATGTTAGATAAAGCGTCCGTCAACTCATCCCTTAAACCTCTATAAAAAATGGAAGCTCTTTTTTCCTCTGGCCACCCACTTTCTAACACCAATCCTCTGAACTGTGTGATGTAAGAAACCAACTCCCGATTTCCTTGGCGTAATTCTAAAAGTTCTCCATCAACACTTTGGGAATGTGTTCTTCTATCAAACATCTTTCCAAAAACCACCTTAAACTCCAACCAATTATGTAACTCAGCTGCTCTTCTTTCAACCAAAGGTACTGACCAAGCTGCCGCTTCTCCTGTGAGATACGAAATTAAAAAGGCTACCCTAGAAGTTTCTGTGGGAAATGCTTCTGGTCTGCACATATAGTGTAATTCGCACTGCATAATAAACGATTAGAATTTTCGGAAATCCCCTCCAAATCGTTCTGGGGGAGCTAACAGAGTAGAAACTATTGTTCCTCCTGAAAAAAAATGTTCCCCACTTCTTTTCTCTTTGACTACTCTAGATCCTTTGACTTCAATTTCTTCTGGATACAAGGTGGGTGGTTCTCTCTTTAATCCAAAACTAAAACTTGAAGCTTCTGCTAATTCCCCCTTGATCACCTTACTATTCAATTCCTCCATCTTAAATCCTAGAGATAAGGTTTCCTTTCTAGTCTCCTTTAATTCAGTTTTTAGTTCTAATAATATTTTTTCCAAGGTTACTAAACTCAACCCTGACTCGGGTCCATCTTCACTCAGGCAGGATTAGATTTGTGGGCCTTTCATTCTGTCAGGGAGCTGAAGAGTTGAATCCTGCAGGAGTGAAGCTGGCCCACCTAGCCCCCAAAGCCTGCCTGCTCAACAATCCTATAGCGTAAAACTATTGGCCAGGCAAACCCAAGGGGAAAGGGGAATGGATAAACAAACAAACACAGGAACTCTTGCTTCTGGCACTTCTGTTTGTCTTCACAGGAATGTCTCTGGTATTAAGCAATAGAGAACCTAAAAATAAAAGGCAATCTCTTTAAATATTATGCTAATCTCAATTTCTATTCTAAACAATTTATAACTCTTTTCTCATACCTGAAGCATATGCCTATATAGCTAATAGGCTATTTTCTTCTGTCTTTTTCTCATAAACAGGGGACGTCTGCAATTGTCTTTTCTTGCCCAAACTTTAAACGTATTTTCAAGGAAGAACTTCTTATTAACTTTGTTTCTTCACTGAATTCTTATTCCTTGCTTACTATAGTGTTCTGGAAATAATTCCCATAATTATTATTAGCTTATCTTTTTCGGTTAACAATTTCCTCATATAGAAAATGTTTAATATTAAATACCTGGTGTGGGTTTTGCAGAAGATTAATTTCACCATGAAGTCTTCAGGAATTTTATTAGTGGCAAATTCTTTCGATCATAGAAATTCTGTAAAGTTCTCAATTCACATGTGTGAAGCGTAACGAAGATTCACAAGGTTCAGCAATCCAAAAGATAGCCGCAACGCAAGCATGAAGAAAATCCCAAAATGGCCGCGACGTACTACGCACTCCCAAAATGGCCGCGACACACGACGCACTTCCAAAATGTCTGCGACGCTCGACGCACTTCCAAAATGGCCACGATGCTCGAGCAACGCAATAAGGTCCTTTCTACAAGCGCGCAGTTAAAAAAACAAACAATACGCACGCAATAATTACAGTCTCCCGCTCGTAAGAAAAAGGTTAGTATTGTTACAATATATATGTTAACTAAAAAACAAGCGAAAACGAAAACGCTCACATTAATTGACCAATCCACATTTTCACAAGAAAAAGAGTTAAGCTAGAATTTAAAAATAAAAATATATATACAATAAACTGAACCGCATGTCCAAATATAGTTCTCAAGACAAAATTAAGAGTTCTTTGAATTTTTAAGAAACAACACTGAAAACTTAGCTTCGTCTTCACTTGAAAAATCTGCCACTCAGCCAACCAAAGCTTCTTGGAATCTTCTTTCTTCTGTAGATCTTCCCTCACAATAACTGGTACTACTTAAATCCTGATACATATATTTATACTAAAAGATAGTACTCTACTATAGTTAAGTGGGAACTATAACTTTAATCACTGGAGAGAACTAAAACATGACCTATCCTGGTGAAAACTTTAATGAAAGGCAGTTGATAGTTATTGGAAACATTCTAAATGACATCACAATGCTGCCTGTTATTAACTACACCAATCACTGCTGGGAAAGTGTTCCACCATCTTGGCTTGGGGCATTTTCATCTTTCTAAATGAAGGTTAGTTAAGGGAAAAAATAAATAACAATGAAATAGGACAACTAATTACAGGAATTGTTCTACTCTCTAAATAGAATCTATTTACTATTAAAACCACCTTCCCCTTCCAACTTTCCTGAAATAGTATTTGCAACACTCTATTCTTCTAGGAATTTTGCCAATGAGAGGTACAGAATGTGAGAACCTGACTCTGGTGCATGGTCCCCTCAGACTCGTACAGAGGCCAGACCACCCCCTACCAGTCTCCCAGCATCCCTTGCCAGCACTTGCCCTTGGGCACCCTTGCCTGGACCAGCCAAACCTGGTCCTCCCTGTTCCACCACATTCATCATCCCTTCCCCCCTCTGCCTCCTGGTACTTGCCACCTTGGCCCGCCCAGCACTTGCCTGCCCCCACCCTTGGGGGAACACCACTCCTGCACTTCCCCCTACACCCCCCCTGCACTTACCTCCTAGTTCATGCACTGGCACGGTAGGATTGTCACAAGGCCATTATAAAAATATTGTTGTTCTACTTTGTTATTCCCATGTGTCCCTATATATACGGTCCCCTATAGAATGTCGCCACTGCCTTTTCCCGGCGACATTCTATAACGCAACCATATATATAGGGATATTATTACCTGATAATAATAGGCTGTCCCATAGTTGGCTGAGTTGTTTGAAACTTTTTGCAAGTATGTAAAAAGAGGGACACTGTTTTGAAGAATAATGATTTATTAGGGTGCAGGGCAAAAGTGGATCCTAAATGGTTTCACTGATTAAGCAGTACTGAGCAAGTGTAGAGAGCAAGCCTGAACCAACAGAGAAGGGTTGGGGTGCTTCTCTCCCACGAGAACGTGTTTTAATTAGGAGTCAAAATGGTGCATTTGACAGCCTTCAATTCGGAAAATGTGTGCAAAAAGCCATACAATGTTCAATCAGTTTTGTAGGTGAACACATGGAATACTCCAATAGATGTCAGGTCAACAAAGTCCACAGGAACATTTCTGCAACATATTTTTATACTCACTGTGCCCAAAAAAATGTTTTTCAAGAAGGTCATCTTAACTAGATAGGCCAGCATTTCACTTGTAAAAACCCATCTTCATACTAGCTCTGCCCAAAGAAAATTGCGAGGCCTGTATCAACAAGAGATGTCAGCAATCTCCCCTCTCCCCACCTTCTTTCATGCCGGTCTTGCACAAAAAAAATCACACAGCTTCGCTCAAAAATAAATTCTAGCATCACCGCTGTAATCCATTCATTTAATGGTAATCTTTACAGCAGCCCTTCAGGTTTCTTGTTATGTTTGTTTTTTCCTGCTAACAATCAATCAATCTCTTTCTTCGGTTTGAAAGTTTTACGGATTCAGAACTAAATGTGCAATTAAAAGGGCTGCATCACTGTATAACAAACCAAACCCTGAAAGACTGATGGCATAATAGACTGCAGGTGTGAAGCTTGAGTGGTTTTCATAACTTCAGTCTCTCCATGGTGATTTATGACTAGTTAAAACAACTACTGTCATCGGGCTCCAGCAGTTTAACCTTTAATGAATCCAATAGGGTCTCATTACGAGTATTGGGGAGCAGTACAAATGTGGAGGTAACATAATTATTACCACTTTTCCCGCTGTGCCAAGCTCTGAGTTTGGCCCTGGAGTGGAGGATTTACCTCCAGCATCATACTGGAGGTAAATATTCCAAGGTTCTGCTGATCAATGGGCAAAATCGGCAGAATTACCGCTGGTGGTAATTCAGCTGAAATTGCGATGGAGTGCTATGGACTCCAAAAAAGGGGGACTAACACAGCCTACTACCACTTGTAATCCGGCAGTAAATTTGCAGGACCAAGTGGTGGTAACGGTAATTCCATTTGGCAATAATCTGGTCGGTGTGTTCCATTTTCCCCACCCAATCCATGACACACATGTGAACACCTACTCACTTCAATAAAAACATATTTGGGTTGGATAGCAAAACACATAATCAACTGAATAGGGGGAAACTTTGATTGTGTAGCACTTGGGTTTTGTGGTGGTGTCTTGCATCCCCCCAATACAATAACCTGCAGGAGTTCTGAAACATATTTAATGAAGTATGTTGCTTTAATAAAAAGAGTGGGTACCTTTCCATAATATGAGTAAACCTTGAATGTGGGAATTTACTCTTCTTGGATATTTAAAACCCAGTCCAGAGAGCCTGAAACAGGCCCCCTCTTGACCGTTATATCCACGAATGTAATTACTGACTGGAAGCTAAAACGTACCTTTATCATACAGGGATACTGATGGGCCGGTTTCATTAACTAGGAAAAGTGAATTCTTCAACGGTGCCTTACCATTCACAAAAAGCGAACCACCCCCTCATACTTCATGTTGCAAAAGTGACAAGAGACTCCCCAACGTTTGACATAATCTAATCTACCCTCCACTTAGACCAGTTGCCATTATGATATATAACAACCATCTGTGATTGAGCAACCCTTTCTTTCGTTTGATCTGCAGGCCTTTTTGCCAAACATGAAAAGGGTCATACAGTCACCGGAGGGTGATGACAAATAATGCACAGGAAGTGTGTGAGTTGGCATTGGTGAATAACAACTGATAAAGGTCACAGACAGATCTGCTCACTTCACAGCACAGGCGAGATTAGACATTGCCTTGATCGGTGGGCTCAGAACTGACACTGTAGTTCTTGCTGACTGAATCACACTTTCATTTTAACTACCTTGCTTGGAGGACATTGAATGAGTGTGAAAGAAAATATTCTGTAATGAACAAGGAGGTATGGGTGTGTTGTTGGGCAGCGAGATACTTTTAGATCATGTTAGTGGGGATTCACTTTTGTGTTGAGGAGTGACCATGAACCTTTGGTACATTTGTTCTCCACTCGAGGGTCAGGCATGGCGAAATGATACAGTGAATGGCAGATACTCTCAAGAGTTCACTTTTACAGTAGACCCTGTTCAAGGGAGAGATAATCTGATGGCAGATTGTTTATCAAAGTTGCCCCTTATAGGGCTACCTAAGGAGAGTGAAGATGAACAAATAGACAGGTGGGTAGCATGTAAACGTGATCTGGTGGGAGCAGAAGTATCAGGAGAGGGGTGAAAGAGAGGAAAAGAAGGTGATGATAAGCTGAATCGTCCAATAGGGTACATGCAGGAAGGGGGGCTAGGGAAACCCCAATGTGCAAAAGCATGCAGTATGGTTAAGGATGAGTTTACACCATGTGAGTGGGGTTTATCAAGGACGGAGAAACATGCCTCCTGCCCCAGATGTGAGACAGACAATTGTGATGAATGCCCATCAGGGACATCTAGGTCGTAGCCTTACAAAAGGAGATTAGGTGAATTATATTGTTGGCAGCGAATGGATGACATGATAGAAATAGCAGTAAAGAATTGCCAAGTGTGTGTGGAAAGTGACAAGACCAAAAGTATTGACTTTCTACCAATGAAGTCAGTGGTCATGCCAATAGAGGTGTGGGAAAACATAGGGATTGATGTGATGGGCCCAATGGAGAATGTAAGGGAAGAGTGTCGCCATCTGGTTGTATTGGTAGATTATACATCTAGGTGGATTGAAGATACATTTGGCAATTTTGTATCTATCAAGGTTGTGATAGGTTTATTTATTTTTGATTTTTATTTATCTATTAATATGCAGGGGGAACAATGCACTTTTGAACATAAAGGAACGTACAATAGATAAGAAATAAGATTTGACAGGAAGCAATGAACGCTTTACAATGGGGTGAGTTTGAGTGACATTCTGATTAGGTTGTGTAGGGGAGTGAATGGAACAGTCACCGGGGACAATACATGGGTGGACATACATAGATTAATGACAATGAATATTAGACATTTGTAAGTGCAGGTAGGTGGTATGGCCAGCTTGGTTGGGGATGTTACCATGATGAATTTACTTTAAATTACTTACAATTATTTATTAGGCCCAGCCAAAGTGCCTGGAGGCATACGGCACCGAAAACTATCAGTAGCGATCGATTAAGTTATAGAGATTTGACCAGTCCTCTTATTTGAATAGATGTGTTTTGAGTTTATTCTTGAATATTTCACATTTTTTGACAATTTCTTAGTACTGAAGGTAAGGCATTCAATTTTCCCGGGGCAGCCGCCCAGAAAGCACTCCTTCTAACCAATTCCAGTGACGTTTTTGGAATGTGCAGATAATTATCACAATTTGATCAAAGGGTGCGTACCACCTGTTTCTTTTTTAGTCTATTGGCAATATAAACAGGAAAAGATCCATTAAGAGACTTATAAGTAACGGTAAGCAATGTAAACTCTATCCTCTCCGCGATAGGTAACCAATGCTGCTTTCTTCTCATTTCCGAAACATGCGCAAACCTTTGTAAACCCATGATCGCTCTAATCGTGCTGTTCTGTACCACTTGGAGTTTTCCGAGTTCTGTTTCTCCCACTCCTATGAGGAGAGAACCACGATAATCAATTTCTGTGGAGATAATAGCTCGAGCAATCATTTTGCAGCCATTTTGGGATGAAAATGGGTGAATGTGCGAAAGAAGTCTAATATAGTGGGCCAATGCTGATGATACCAGGCTGTTGACATGGGCAGACATACTCAAGGTCTGATCAAATGTCACTCCTAACGTTTTTATTTAGTCCTTATTTTGTCCTTTGTTGGAATGTCATGGTCTGCAGTGCAGAAAGATTCATACTCTGGCATAAGTTTAGCAAGTCTAGGTCTGGATCCGATAATCATAATCTCAGTCTTGCCATGATTAAGTGCCATACTGCTCATGTCCATCCACTCGTGTATGAGGTCATATACCTCTGACACTGCTATGCCGTCCTTCTCATAGTTGCCTAAGGGAATGAGGCACTGCGAGTCGTCCACATAGTTTGAAAAGCAGATCTTTTTTTCTTCTAATATATGGAAAAAGTGGCTGTAAAAAGTTTACATAAAACCGGGGAAAGCGAGGCCCCTTGTGGGACAGCATAGCTAACTGAAACAGGGTCCACTTCTGCTTGCTTGCTACAAACCTCATTGGTCCTCATCCCTAGGAAGGACTGCATCCAGTACCTTGCTTGTTCACTAAAATTAGCTACATTCTGAAATCTAGGCAGGAGGAGAGGGCGATCCACTAAGTCAAATGCAGCATTGTTGTGCCCTCCTTAATGTTAGTCATCATGTTGGCCTTTAGTTCCAGCAGCTCTGATTCTGTGCTGAAAGCAGGCCGAAAACCCGACTGCCCTTCATTCAGAGTCGGATGATCTTTTATGTAGCAGAAAAGTTGTTCATACGCAACTCTATCCATTGTTTTTAGAATGAAGGACGAGTTGGAGATCAGCTAATAATTAGTGGCATTTTTAGGGTCGAGATCAGATTTCTTCAGCAGAGGGGTGATCCAGGAACCCTTCAATCTAGTCAGAGCCCTGCCCTCTTTGAAGGAAGCATTTACAATCCTGGTGATGGAGCTAATCGGGCGCTCAGAACAGGCCTTAATAGCCGTGCCTGGGAACTGGCCTCTTTTGCAGGTGGAAGGCTTAAGTTTAATTAAGATGGTACAGAGTTTTTCTTCCGATATGCTCCTGAAGTTGAACTTAGGTGTAGACTGCCAGGTGGCAGATATTTTCTGAAGTGAAGTTGAAGTTTGAATGAAGTGCTAGAGTGGAGGCTGACAAAGTTTGGGACAGAGGCAGGTTAGAGGCAGGGGAAACATGTTAGCTAAAAGGCAGATGAGAGGTAGTTTAGGAGGGTGACTCAGAGGCCCAGAGGTAGGTTTTTAGTTTGGTTTTGAACAAATCATTGTGGATTGTTTCACAGATGACTGGTGGTAGAGGAGTTTGCTAGAGAGGGATAGGTACAGTGGTGCCTTATCATGGATAGATTTGTGAGCCAGGATAAGACAAAATCAGGCCCTGATTTGCATCATCAGCCATCCAGCCTGGTGATGGTACAAGGAAGTAGGCGTGAAGTGAGTGAGTTCGAAGAGGGTCCTGGTAGCGAAGTTAATGATCTTTCTGAGAGGACAAGTAGCATAATTGGGGAGACCAAACAGGATGCTGGCACTGTAGTCCAGTTTAGGAAGGAGGTGCCTGATTTTCCTAATTTTTTGGCGGTTTAGGCAAGCCACCATTGCAGTTTTGGAGATTAAAGGTTATAACGTGTGAGAAGGGTCATAGATGATGCTGAGGTTTCTAGCCGAAGAAGAGTGGGGGAGAATGTCAGGATAGGTAGGGCAAGAGATGAAACAGAGTATGTGTCAGTGAATAAAAGCACCTTTGTTTTCGCAGAGATTAACATCAGAGAGTGCAAAGCCATCCAATATTTAATGGCAGGGAGACAATTGGACATTTTAATAGAGAGATCAGAGCAGACTTAATGGAAAAGAGAAGAGGATTTGGGTGTCATACGCAAAGAGTTTGTACGAGAACCCAAAGGAGGAAAGTAGTGCCTGAAGAGCAGAGGTGTTGAGTTTGAGGTGGGCAGGACCCAAGACAGAACCTTGTGGAACACCAACAGTTAGTGGAATGAGCTGAGAGGTGTTGATGCTCCAGGCGAAAGATAATTTGCAAGATGCAACGTAGGATTCAATCCAGGTCCCTTTTGCGAATCCCCAGAAGAGAGAGTATTGAGGAGGTCAGAGTGATTGACAGGGTCAACGGCATTGGACAGGTTAAGGAGAATTAAGATAGAGGATAGTCTGGGCTGTTTATTAGAGCCGATGAAGTTGAAGACATTAATAAGAGCAGTTTTTGTGGAACGACAGGAGCAAAAACCTGCTTGTAGGCGGTCTCGAAGGCTGTTGATGTCTAAGGAATTTGTAAGATGGTTGAGCACAACCCTGTAGGGCACTGCAGAAGGAGAGACACAGAGTGAAAGTATCAATTGAATTTGGGTGAGCCCCTTGCGTTTTTAAGAGAGGGATGACCGTGGTCATTTTGAAAATAGAGTTGAAGAGTTCAGCGAGATGGGAAACCACTAAAGGGGCAAAATGCTTGACTAGCTGAGGAGCAGGAGGGTCTGATGGGGCTAAAGTGGCATTAGCATTCCTCAGTAGAGTTAGATCTTCTTCAGTATTAGTGTGACTGAAGTGGGAGATAGAGGCAGACGATGATGGAAGTGTAGGTGAACTGTAGACTGTAGCAGGAGGGAGTGTGAGGAACACAGGATAGAGTCTTTAATTTTGGATATTTCTTCAGCAAAATATTCATCTAGGCCATTGGCTGTGAGTTGATATTCATAGTCTTAGAAGGAATGAAGAATGAGTTAAGTGTGCTCTGTAGACAACAAGGATGACTGGAATGAGAGTCATTGATGTTAAGGAAGAAATCTGTTTCCGCTATATCAAGAGAGGACTTGAGAGAGTTCAGGGCAGAGAGGTATAGTTGCAGGTCCTCATGTGAGTGGGTATGCCTCCATTTGCACAGAAGCAGATGCATGTCTGTGAGAACAGATGATTGGCATGACCCATAGTTCAGGGTACTTAGAAATAGGGGTGAAAATTAGCAGTGGGAAATGGGAGGTGTCATTTTGAACGCTGGAGAATGCATAGTTGGTAAAATAGGCATCAGGTGTGAATTAAAAGAGTGAGAAGTGTATTTGTGAGAGAAAGGGAGGGATGGCAGAAGGTTTAAATTTGCTTTAAGTAAAGGGTGAGGCAGGTGGCGAAGAGAGGTCAGATGGTGGTGGAAACAATGGCGTGATCAGATAGGGATGATGTGGCAGTAGTATTAGTAACTGAGAGAAAGTGTTTGAATGAGAGATTCAAATAATGAAGCCCTTTATGGGTTGGTAGATTACGATAGAGTCTAGAGCGATAAAGTGTAGATCGTGGTCACTAAGAAACATCTGAAGTTCATATTTCTGAGAAGTGGTTGGAGAGGGAAGGTTAAAGTCACCTAAGAGATTGAGGTAATGTTTAGTGGAAAGAGAATCAAGGAGTTACCCAAGTTCATCAAAGAATGGTCCAGTGGGATCAGGAGGCGGATCAATAGTAAATATTGTACATTTAAAAGAAGGTAGGAGAGGAGGTGGCGTTATACATTTGTGAGGCATTGAGGTGGGAAGAGACAGTCAGATGAAGAGAGTAAATGAAGGATAGTTTGGAGTTGTGTAGGGTTAACAGGGTGTCAGAAGGAAAAGGAGAAATCCATGTGGTAGCAAGGAGGTCTAGGGGAGAAGAGCTGGTGTGAGCATAGTCAGTGATAAAAGACATTTTGATATCTAGACAGAGCATTTCAGACTGCAATGTTCAGTTGATGCAGTAAGGAAGGGTAGAGAAGTTGAGTCTAAGTGGAAGAGAAGCAATGGGAATAGGTATTAGGGGAGGCATGGTTAATAATATAGAGTAGTGGGAGTTTTGATATGTGAGTTTTATAATACGAATAAAAAAGGAGGTGGATTGGGGCGTGATTGGAAAAAGCATAGGGAGAGGTGATTAGGAGGAGCAGCTGGAGAGACAACACAGTAATTAGCAAGCTCTGGGTACTCACAGGTGCAGCAGGCAGGAAGGCAAAAGCAAAGGCTCATAGTCAAAGAGGATGGTCAATGGCTGGTCTTCACCCTTGACTGTTCCACCCTTAAGTTTAAAACTGATGTCACACGGTCTCGTCACCTGATCACCGGATGAGGAGATTTCTTCCTAATCCTCAGAGAGTCTCTTGTGGCCTTTAGTTGGAGAGTGGGCCGAACCAAGATGGTCGCCGGAAGCGATGATGCTGATCCAAGATTGCCACATGAAGTTATGTCACTGATCTAAGATGGCCACAGGAATGGCTGTCAACAATTCAAGATTGTGGCAAGATTTCTTGTTGGCAAGATTACTTACTGGAGGTGTGTGCACGTGACGTATTTCTCAAATACATTGTAAGTGAGAATGGAGTGCAATTCGTAGTGTTAATTAAATCACAGGTTTAAAATATTTTTGGGACTCACCGTGATGTGTGCAGAACATACACACATTTCCATTTACGACATAGGACACATACTGCAAAAAGGGGCATGTTTGTTTCACCATTCCTGGTGAGGCAGCAACGTATTTCACAGGTAGCTGGTCTCAGTAGCAGCACACAGTCCTAAAGCAGTGTCACAACTACTTTGCATCCCAGAACAATCTTCAAAGTGCACTGTGTCAAATCAAAAGTATGAAGTCAGATGGTGAATTACTCTGCTATGCTGCATTGCAACATTCCAACTCAAGGTACTGTTACATTTACATAATCCATTTTGGTTGACACAGGATGGCTGTTGCTTTGCAACCAATTAATAAGGACACTATGCGATTTCTACTAATAATCAGCCATTAACATGCTACACATTTAAAATAGTTCACCTTTAATTAAAGGCCTGAATGTTTAACGTTCTTTCTTTCTTTCTTGGAGTGGAATTTGCTTAATGGGTTAAAACCAGCTAAAGTAGAATGTTGTTCTTCCCAATCATCCTTTACCACTAACCCGTGAGACATCCTTCTACCAACACTAGATCGGAGCTGGTCATTATGAAAGCAGCATATTATGGTGGGTTATCTGACCTTTTTAGACAGACCCACTAGAGTGGAATATCATGCTCCAGGTACAACCTTTGACTATGGATGGTTGGTCAATGTTATCCTTTTTCCATCATTATAGGTAAAGTGTGCATAAACCCACTAAATATCACATGGCTAAACATTTCTTCAGACTGTTTCAGGATGAAGCTGTGTCACACTTCTCCTCCTCCCCATGGTTATAGATGTACAGGCTATAGGCTTCTTAGCATTTTTGGTTTACTGCAGTTAAAACCCGTTCCCGTTGGCATTCTGTTAATCTCTGTGACCTTCAGTGCCATCAATTTCTCTGACTTAAAAAGCAATAATGTGAAACTAGTGAAGCCAAAGGGAGACATTCCACAGAGGAATAAGGACCCCAAAGCAATCCCCTCAGTGAATACTGAAGCAGCTGGAAGCCATGCGCAGTAGAGCCTGGCCTCATGTGTGCATTCCCTTAATCATGGCAAGGAAAGAATTGAGATAAATGGCTCTAAGGATGGTTCCCTACAGCGAGGTTCCTTGACTTCAATGGACTGTGTTTGGGAACAGAAGGAACAGTACAGCAGCCACACCATTGTATCCTGACTGCCATTTGATGGAGAAGTCTGAATAAAGCCCAAAAGAGACTAGCAAAAGGAGGCCCCAATCCACCAAGTCCAAATGTGTGCTAGTGAGCCCTTCAAAGCTAAACACTAAGGGACTTGCTGTACTGAGGAATAGACCCACCGCTAACATTAGCTGTTTTTTGCTTTGTTGCACCTCCATTAGACATAAAGGTGGACCCTACTGATCCTGTGCACGTTGGCTCTCCATTACCTTAAGCTTTTAGGATGAAGAGCACTTAAGACTAGTTTTACCACATCATCTCCACATGTTCTTCTCAAAATACAATAACTGTTGTATTCAGTTAATAAATGTAGCCCCATGTTAGCCACGACTGTGGGTTGGACCTTGGGTCTTTATTCTTGAGCTGTATTATGATTGATTGGGCCCAGACAAAACAGTCTAATGCCTATGCACTCTTCAAGTTCATGTCTCAAAAAGATAGACTTTGACTCCAAAAACAAGGCAGAAGCATCCCACTTTTTTGTAGAATTGATTAGTGGTCAATCAGTCCTGCAGAGAAACCAATTTTTGGTCCTGCATGCGATCTTGATAAGCCAAGATGAATAGCACTTGATTTGGTGGGGGAGTTTGACCCCAAAGGAATGTTCATATGATATGATATGATATGATATGGCATTTAAAACACACATATACTCAAGTGTTTCAAGGTGAGACGAGTCAAGGTAGGAGAACAGAGGGAAGATAAAGACAACGATCTTACTAGGCCAAGTGACATTGTGATCGCACAAGTGCAGGTGGGGGGAGAAAGGTACGTGCGGGGAAAATGGGGAGGGGCAGTGCAATACATAGGATCAACAGTAAAGAATAATAAAATAAATAAACAATAGGTAAAATTGCAGCCAGAAAGTGGCAAGTGCAGGAAGTGAACACAACAGGTGTCAAGAGCTGGAGGGGACTGTAGGGATACAGAAACAGCCCCAAAGTGCAGGGTTGCCAGGGAGGCAGTGCAGGTGTCCAGCTGTTGGGGGAGAGGACCTAGGCCCGAGATCAGAGGGTAGCCAGGTGACCAGTGCAGTTTCAATTAGGAGTTCAGCAGGGGAGAGGAGGAGAGAAAGCAGAAGCAAAGAGGAAGGTCTTGAGGTGCTTCGGGAACCAGAGATGGTTCCCCTCAAGTTTCAGGGATGCAGAGAGGCTGTTCCAGTGGGAGGCCTCAGCCGAAGAAAGAGATCTTCCACCAACTCCTTGCTTGGCGAAGTGACTAACCCTGAGGGAGTTGGAGGCGGATGAGCGAAGATCTCAAGAAGTTAGATATTTAGGAAGAGAGAGTTGGAGGTATTGAGGCCTTAGGCCCTGGAAGGCCTTGTGGACAATGCAGAGGGTTATGAACTTAATCTGCACTGCCACTGGGAGCCAGTGCAGAGATTTCAGTCCTGGAGGGATAAGATCCCTGGACTTGAGGCCAAAGACAAGTCTTGCAGTCTTGTTCTGGATGAGTTGCAGAGGGTCAGAGAGTAGAAGCAGGTAGATTTAGGAAGTGGCTGTTGCAGTAGTCCAACCCAGAGAGAACCAGAGCTCTGGAAACAGTGAGCTTCTGCGGGAATGAGAGGAAGGGAAGAATACCTCTGAGGAGGAGCAGCTTGTTGTGGGACTTTTTAGATACATCAGAGATGTCAGGAGAGAAGGAGAGAGTCGAGTCAAAGATGACCCCGAGGTGGGAGAAGGAAGAGGGCCAAGAGAGGCCGGCCCGAGAGTGACAGGAAAGGAGGGAACAGGTGTGCTGATGAGGAGAATCTCAGTCTTACTGGCATTAAGGCAGAGATCGTTGGCAGCACACCACTCATGGATAGCAGACAGACAGTCAGAGAGGAGAGAGGGAGAAGAGGTGGTGCTAGTGAAAGGCCAGTGCCTGTGGGATGTTTATATCAGACATTTCCTTTTTCTATTTTTGGAATAAGCAGTCTGAGGAAGAGCACATTATGACACTTTTAAGAACAAGTGCTGGCTGTGCTAGTTCTGGGCTTTTTTTTTAGGAAGCCCCTAAAGAAAGGAAAACATGATTTCAAAGTCCCATGTCAAGGCCATAATCTGAATATTTTTTGCACTTGTCATTTACTACTTTTTTTTTTATATCTGTAAGGTTCTTCTCTTCATCGTCTTACTTTTCCTCAACTATTATTGCAAGCATTAGTTCTGTCTAAGCTCAACTATTGCTGTACACTTTATATTGGCTTTCCTCATTATACTATACATATGTATGCCCTTTTTATTTGATTCTTTACTCTGTTGTATGCATTCTCTTCTCTTTGAATTTTCCATCTCCTGTGTCTTTATATTTATCTCAGCTCTGCTGGCTTTTTATTCCTGCAATATGTGTATATATTATCTTTGCATGTAGCATTTTTCTTTGTCAACCTACTTGTTCTCTCTGTTGTGCTTCGGAGTTCTTTTTTTCCTCTCTTAGTCCTCCTTGAGCAATCCTCTCATTTTATTTGCTTACATCTCTTGGCTACTAAACCCTATATTTCATTGACTGCAGATATTTACATTTCTCCTACTCAACAAAAACACATGGGCCCTCATTACGACCCTTGCGGAAATTGACTGACCGGACCGCAACAGCGTAAATAGCGTTTCCGCCATTGCACGAAGGAGCAAAGTGCGGCTAATTACGACCCATCGGGCACGAGCATTACGCCATGGCGGAATCCGAAAGGCTGCGATGGCGGAAATGACCCCAAAACGGCCCTTACCGCCGCCGTACGCTGCACCAGGTGCAATACCGCCACCCATCTTAGCGGTCACCGTAATGAGCGGGCACCGTAATGAGCGGGCACCGCAAATTACGGGCACCGTAAATATACGGAAACGGAAGTAAAAGCATGTGGCCGGAACGGGAAACAGCACGCCGCACAACTATAAAATCCGAATCCCAACACAACCATTAAAAATCCGACCCTGACACACATCCCAACCCGTTAGCAACCCCAGTTCAAAAAATAAATATGGGAAAGGTAGCCAAGAAAGCGTGTGATCGCAAGCGGCAGGTCCACTTCTCCCGAGAGGAACTGACCGTGCTGACCGAGACCCTGCAGGAAAATGCCGCCGTCGTCTTCTCCAGTCAAATGACCAGGACGGCCCTTGCCAACAAGAAGGCCATATGGGCCCTTGTGGCACAGCGCGTAAGTGCGGTGGGGACAACACCCCGCACGCCACAGCAATGTCGCAAGCGGTGGGACGACCTGCGGATCCGCGTACGCAGCATACTTTCTGCGAACAGGAACATCGCCACAGCTACCGGGGGGGGATCAGAGTCGCCCATCAAGTTGACCCCCTGGGAGGAGATCTGCGCCTCCACCATAGGAATGGAGAGCATAGAGGGAGTCGGAGGGATGGAGAAAGGAGTGCCGACATCCGGAGAATCAGGTAGGTTTGCCAAGAGAAACAATGCGAAATCCACAAACCACGAACATGTGCAGTACCATGTGACCCCATAGTGCAATACATACTTTGCCCTGACAGCGCCCTCTAAAAGTCAGAATGAATAAACAAATTAATCAAGATGCCATAAACAACCCCTACATGTGCAGCATGCACCCCCTAACTGCAGGCAGCCAAATGAATGCATCCTCAATCCACACGAAAATGAGACGACCTCCAAGGCCCAGTCCCATATCAGCCTCATGTACCACCCCAATGCATTTGACACGTTGCCATTCCAAATCCGACAGACCCATAACTAACGCTCGCCCCTCTTTACTCCACCACAGGGTCCGATACCAACGACGAGCTGCAGGACACCCCTACCAGCACGCCTGCAAAGAGGGCCAGGACCAACGTCCCAAGAGCCTCCACCTCAGGTGCAAGGATCAAGACACGGCAGCAGCAGGAATCAAGTGCCAGCACACTGGAGGGGACTGCAACAGGCACCCCAGCAGCCAGCAAGTCCACAACCCCAGCACCACAGGTCCCCCCAAAGAACGTATCTGATGGCACTGCCTCTGGTGGTAGCAGCACCATAGGTGACACAGCTGTCATGCCAGCATGCTCCGACACGGAAAACAGTGCTGGCGACGTAGGTACCATCCATGACCTTTCCCAATCCCCCTGCATGTTCCATCCCCTACACCATGACGAAACCACGCAGGGGCACCCTGAAGACGACGACTGGCCAACCCCCACAAGTCCTGTGCCAAGGCAACATGTGTTGAGCAGCCCCCCTGTCACACCACCGCAAATGTCCATGGCCCAGCAGAGGCAACAGTCCCTCGACCTGCTGATCGAGCAACAGCAGGAAGCGTCCACGCTACTCAAGGACCATGCAAATGAATGCGGGGGTTCCAGGGCAGCCATGGAAACATCCACCGAGACACTCAGGGCACAAATAGAGAAAAGTAGTGAGAGCCTCAGGGGAGAAATGGAGAGAAGCACCGAGAGCCTGAGAGCACAAATGGAGAGAAGCACCGAGAGCCTGAGGGGGGAACTGCATGCGACGTCCAAAGACGTTTGTGCTGAACTTGCTGCTGTGCGCCGTGTGCTCTCGGAGCTCTCACAAACCCTCAGAGACATGCATGGACGCGAGCAGGCAGAGACGTCATCCGTGGCAAGTTCCGTCCAGGGCAGCCCCCAACGCAGATCTGGCAGGAACCTGCGCTCCACGGGCAGGGGTGCCCCTGATACCCGTAGAGGGGGCTTGCAATAGCGTCTACCCACGGGCAGCATGCATATCTGGACACTGGTGTTGGGGGGGGAGGAAGTAGGGTGGAGGGGGTGTGTTGGGCTTCACTGGGTGGCGGGTCCATAGGGTGTATGAATCAAATCACATTAACAATACAGCACTTCATTATCATCCAATGACATGTGTGGACATTGATATTTGCGTACGAGGCCTTCATAGGCGTACAGTCCACTATGTGCCTGTACTACACACACACAGTGCCACAGGTCCCCTTTCCGTGTAATAGGCACCATGCGTGGTTGCTAGAAGCATGCATCTATGATGCTCTGTCGGATTGCACGTGCATCCTGTGCCTCATGGACTCCCTGGCGTCCCTCCACATCCCCACCCTCATCATCATCATCTTCAGGTGCATGCAGTACAGCGTCAGGGGGCATGGGCACATTCCTACGTATGCACATGTTGTGCAGCATGACACATGCCATGACCATCTTAGAAACCCTCTCATGGCTGTACATGAGTGCCCCGCCAGACCTGCTGAGGCTGCGGAAACGAGCCTTCAGTAGGCCGAATGCCTGTTCAATGACCACACGGCTACGTGAGTGGGCATGGTTGTAGTCCTCCTCATGCTGGTTCTGTGGGTTCCGGATTGGTGTAAGGAGCCATCTCTTCAGTGGATACCCGGCATCACCTGTATGGGACGAATAAAGGGTGTCAGTGGAATGATAGTGCTAAGTAGCCCCCCCCCCCTCCTGCAAGGTCATTGACGCATCAAATGGGCCACGATGTCATGCATGGAATGAGACTCACCGAGTAGCCAGGATCTGTGCCCTGCGTGTCGCTCCATGTAGCGTGGTATTCTTGTGTTCCTCAGGACCATAGAATCATGGGTAGATCCTGGAAATCTGGCACAACAATGCGTAAAGATCTTGTTGGAGTCACACACCATTTGCACATTGATTGAATGAAATTGTTTCCGGTTGCGGTACTGGACCTCCATGGCATGTGGGACAACCAATTCAACATGGGTGCAGTCGATGGCACCAATGCAACCCGGGATGCCGCCAAGTGCATGGAATCCCACCTTTGCGTTGGTAATCTCCTGGTACGTGCGTGGTAGTGTGATGTGGTCGTCGGCGTGCTTCAGGAGGGCATCGTGCACTTGGGAGAGTGTCCGTGAGAACAGTGGCTGTGAAATGCCATGCAACTGTCCCACTGTGTGCTGGTAGGTGCCTGTGGCCAGGAAGTGGAGTACAGACACCACCTTCAGTAGGGGTGGGATGGCGGTTGGGCTATCTATCATGCTCACGAGGTCAGCATGTGTCATGTCCACAATGGCGATTATGGTGTCCCGGTCCAAACGGTAGAGGGTGTGGATCTGCTCAGCAGTGAGGTTGAACGGATCAGCTCGGAGGCGTGGGATTGCGGGCCGCCTGCGTGGTGGTAGTGGCAGTGCTTGTGGGCCTTGCTGACCCTGCCTTGCCCTCCTCCTCCTCCTTCTCCTCCGTCTCCCCTGTGCGCCCGGTTGTTGTACCTGTTGTTGTTCGTCGTCTTCTTGTAGTTGTAGCACTTGCAGTGCTATCTGGTGCCCCAGGCCCAACATCGCTAGTCCTGCCGGTAGCATTTTGGAGTGGGAGTGGTTGTGGGAGGGGTTTGGGTCTGCTATATATGTGCTGTCGGCCTGTATGGCCTCCACCTGTGCTGATTGAATGAATCTGTGGCAGATGCAATCCCTTCTGGCCGAGCACGTCCCGCACGTAAGGCTGCATTTGGCCGCATGGCATCTTGGGATTGGAATCATGTATCAAATCCCGATGGCAGTGTGATGTACTTTGACTGATTTTCATGCTATGCTCCCATTGTTACACATGCTATGATTGCAGCCGCTTACATACCTGTGAAGAGTCAGTGGTATGTAGGGCTCGATCGATGGCCGACCCTCATGCAGCACAGTATCGTACTTCACCGACGGGCGTGGCGTCCCATTTGTGATTGCAGCCAGTTAGCATTATGACACACAGCCGCACTACATTGATGTAATTGTGAATGCAAGCGTTCACAGAAGCCTTTTCGACGTAATGTTGCAAGTGAGGAATTCGAAGGCCAGGATTTTTGGTTGCGAAGTAGCGGTGAGGAGACGCCCACAGGTCTGCCTGGAAATGTAACGTTCTATTGTTGAATGTCCTTGGGACAGGGCCCATAACGAGCAAGCAATGAATGACATGAATTGAATGGGATGCGCAATAGCGTAGTGGACGATAAGGCAGGACGTTCCCAAGTCCATCTAGCTTCACGACACTACAGATCCGGCCAGGAGCACAGTGGTTTTTGCAGACTGCATTACGCACAGACGCGATGGAAGTTTCACATATTATGTGAGTGAATGTTCATGCGTTTTCATTGCGGGATGAGGGAATGATGAATGGATGCATGGACAGATGATTCCATTTAGGGTCTGCCATGTACATGTGTTTTTTGATTCAATCCCCTTCCCCTGCGCTATGTGATGCAAGGCTGCCATAGTGGGACTTACGTCTATCTGCCCTTGTCGGATCCTCCCTGTCTCGACGCGCCTTCATACACTTGTGTCTAGGCACGTTACTAATCCCATGTCATGGGTTCTATCTTGACGGACGCATGCACAGTAACCGACGTTGCCAATGGTGTATTAACCTCGATTGGTTTCGTTATGTATCGATACTGATTTAGGGGTGTGTATATTCCTTTGGAGTGGGCTAGCATGCATATGGGTGTGGATTTGGTGTGTTGAATGAAGATAGTGATGCATCATGTGTCATGTAGTGCAATCGGTTAATTTGTGTTTCATTTTGGTGACAGGTATCTCCTGCCCTATTGCAGATGCCATCTGTACGCCACTCCTCCAGATGGTTTTTACTCTCGACACCTGCAGCTTCGGGTGAATCAGTGGAGCAGCATTACGATCTTATGGGACGATCGCCAATGGGCCACATGCCCTTACGCTGTTCTGGTGGCTAGGTGCAACATTTCGGCCTTTCAGCTGGACTAGTGCCTGCCTCATGGGACGGACCTGCGGTTCTTGCCGCTTCCATGTTGCCTTTTGGAACGTTGATGTTGGCCCTGTGTGCCATGATGGTACAGGGCGTCACACAAGTGGAAGCTGGTCAATTATTGCAGATGCAGCCCTCGGTGATGATGGATGTTTTGGTGTTATTTTACAAATTGCTGTGAGGCCTTTGTCATTTGGATGTGCATTTAAATTGTATTCCGATATTTGGCGTGTTGCGTTATTCTTTGCAGGTGATGTGGCGATTTTCGATTTGTGGCGGTATGTATTGCGAGATGATCTGCATTGTGTTCCGCCTTCTGAGTTGAGTTGTGTGGTACAGTACTGGCCGCTTTTGCCTACGTAGCACAGTGTGGTCACGGATAGGGGCTGCCATTGTGACTGTTTACATGATGTGCTGTTCAGGGGCGGGGGATTGGCTTTTGGCCGACTGGTGCCTGTCAGCCAGGTCGATTGATGGTATGATGGGATGTTCAGAATGTGGCTGGTCACAGGTGCCTGTGTTTGCGTGCGTTTGTTGGAGGGGGACTGGGGTCATGTCCATTGGAATAGCTTCTGTATTCATGCCATCTGTGCCCTGCAGCTCCCATCGGCCCCTCTTGGGATGTGCCTGGCTGCTCAGTCACTCTGCCAACTTGTGTGGTACATGCTTCTGCTGATGGTTGGTTTGTTTACTGGCAAGAGTACAGGTCTGGTGCAATCCCCCTCAGGATGCTGTTTTGGATGTTGCCTTGCGCTGGTGGCAAGCGATGGGGGACTACTGTTGTTTTGTGTCATGTGTTCTTGATTTCCATTTTGATGTCTTGTACCTTCACATGCCTGTGCTGCATCAGTACGGCTATGGTGAAATGCCGTACATGGATGCCCACTCACGGGGCGCTTCGAACACCTGCATGCATTTCTACGTTGGCATGCATGGGTGAATTGTAGATTTCACTGGTTGCATGGTGTGAGTACATTGCGCCTGCCAGGAGTTGTGCAATGTGGCCAGGGAGTGGAGTACAGGCACTCAGTGGGCCATTTACGGTTGGTTCACGATGCCGTATTTCTCGCCATGGCGGAATGGTCCATTCCGCCATGCCTGATGGCGTTAGGTACATGTCCGCTAGGGTCGGAATTGGCGTACCGTTGCACCATGGTGGTGTTTGCGGTTTGGCATGGTGCGCGCGCGCGTGCTTAGTGCAGTTAGCGTTGGCGTTCACTACGGTGTCGCTAATGGCTTCGTACTTTGCGGTGACGGGTCATAGTCGCACCGAGCGCTTTTCGATGGCGGTATTGCATTTCCGCCATCGTTTTCCCCTTTCCGCCAGGGTCGTAATGAGGGCCATGGTAATTAGAGTTCTAGTCTCAGGCATGCTTCTGTGCACTGTTTTCTCAAGTTTCTCTGTACTTCTTGTTTTTTGTGTGAAATATGTCTGCATTATATTGTATTGTTTCTTTTGATTTTATAAAGCGCTTTGAAATTGTGTGCTATATAAATGACATTAAATAAATAAATGAAGGTGACATACATAGGGGCCCATTACAAGTGTGATGTTAATTCGGTATTGTGTGCTATATAAATGACATTAAATAAATAAATGAAGGTGACATACATAGGGGCCCATTACAAGTGTGATGGTAATTCGGTGGTGAATCCACTGATTTACCACTAGAATCTATGACCATTACCATCACTCAGTTCTATGGGCTTACCACAGGATTTCAAGTAGTGGCACAGTGGTGTGAGTTCCCATTTTTGAAGTCTGAAGCACTTCATGGGGATGTTGTTAGATTCACCATGAGCAGTAATTTCTGCTGTAAATTGGATGGTTAACCTCCTGTTTCTTGCTGGAGATACAGCCTCCTCCTTAGCGCAAAAACTCGTAGGACAGCAGTGCGGTAATGTGTCAGTAAACTGGCATTGAGGCTCCCAGAAATTTCAACAGCATGCATTTGCCATCTTTTGAACAAATATGACAGGTTTTTATTGGTGCTGTGTAGTGTGGAACATGCTGAGTGTATGCACTCCTGCTTACCATAAGAAGAAACATGGCTTCATTTGTTTGGAACATTTGCCAGGCGCTTGCATTTCTTTCCAATAGGCACATAGTATGTTCTTTTAAATGTTTGTAATTCTACGTACACCGTTAATTTACATTAACCTCCGTAAATCATGCAGACAATAACTGTACAAAAATGACAACTACGGAGTTTATCCAGATATTAAAACAACACAATTTATAAAGTAATACAATAATTCCCTTAATTGATTAACCATACACTTACTAATGTTAGAAGTAAAACAGCTCCATTAAAAATGAATACCGTGATACAGAAATACAGTAGACATACCTATAAAAGTAAAATGAATTAAGTCCAGTGCTTTAAGTGGGCCGGGGCCTGCCGGGGCCGGGCCCCGGCAGTCTCCATAAAGTGGGGCTGAGCCGGGGCCCAGCCGGGGCCCCCCGTCCCACACAACATTGGCTGGATGCATTATCCCGCCGCGGCCGCAGCCGCGACGGGAGATGCGCCAGTCAGTATGTCGGCCAAGCTGACAGAAGTGCCAACCAGCCACAGCGACGCTGAGGCTGGCGGCACTTCTGTCAGTTAGTGTAACTCCCTCTGATGACCCCTCATCAGGGTCATCAGAGGAAGTTACTGTCCCTTTGTTTTCCCTCCCCAGGTCACTGACCCCCGCGGGCTCCGTGATCTAATATGCAGATTAAATCACAGAGCCCGCGGGTTCGCAGAGGGTGAAAGACGCCTCGGGCTCAGTGATCTATGTGCTCTGAGCAGATAAATCACAGAGCCCGAGGTGCCTTTCTCCATCGGCAAAGCTTTATAAAAGATGCCTTGAACTGTGTACGTTTCAAGCCATCTTTTATAAAGGTAGAAATATTTCTATGTTTATAAAAGACTTGAAACGTGCACAATTCAAGGCATCTTTTATAAAGCTTTGTCGACGGACAAAGCCACCTTGCGGTTTGTTTTGTCCGTCATGCCTTGACTTGTTTACGTGTCAAGCCATCTTTTAGAAACATAGAAACATGTTACAAATATCTATGTTTATAAAAGGTGGCTTGAAAAGTACACAAACCATAGTAAGGTAAGCACACAAGTGTGCGTAACTTACTATGGTTTGTGCACTTTTCAAGCCACCTTTTATAAACATAGAAATATGTAACATTGCTATGTTTATAAAATATGGCTTGAAAAGTACACACACCATAGTAGTACGCATACAAACATATAAATGCTCACATACATTTATATATTTGTTTGCGCACCTTACTATGATTTGTGCACTTTTAGGCCACGCCCACAATGAAAGCCACGCCCCCAAACAAGGGCCCCCCCTCAATTTCTTACCCCACTTAAAGCACTGATTAAGTCCATAAACTAGGGAGGCCTGAATAGTCTGATCATCGAGCAGCCTGCCTTGATTTCTCCTCCAGATATTATTACCAAACAACCTCCAATGAGAAGGCGATTTTATCAAGAGAATCACGATTTCCTCTATGGTCAGGGGTCCAGCATGACGAACAAAACAGCAGTAACTAATCGCCCTGCCTGTGCAACTCAGTATATTCCGAAAATAAATGTTTTACCTCCGCCTAAAGTCTACACCATTGCTCTTCATGTGATCTATATTCCATGCCCATTGTGTCTCCAGTGTTCCGAGCTGGGCAACGCTGAATTAGGTATATTTTCTTCTCACTAAATCGATCTTTGTCCACGAAGTAGAATTCCGAAACATGTCGTAAACCCCTTGAGGCCTTGAGGCAGATTTATGCGCACAGTCCAGGATTTGATGTGTTCATCCTGGACTGCATCTTCCGGTAAACCAATAATTCCCAGGAACAGAGTTGGAACATCAGATATTCTCCTAAATGCCTCCCTGAGAATCCTATTCTTTATTGTTCTTTACAGAAAATCTGGTATACCTCCAATTCCAGGGAAGGAGTTTAAGGGATGTGGTTCGATTGAGGTGCATAGCCTAAGCCCTATGAAATGTGCCCAAAATCTCCCTTCCAAGGCAGCCAAATATCCTTATTTGAAATCACCCAAATGTTGTGGCCAAATAGTAAGGCAGGATCAACTCTTCGAGAGTAGACCTTAACTAAAGGAAGAGCACTACAATCAAGGAATTTCACATCACACTTAATGCTGACACTACTTTCACATATTTGTCTTTTTGACCCAGGGGAATGAATAATATTGCATCGTCAATAATAAAACTAGGTAGCAGATTTTTCTATCACTTCCCTATAATCCAAAAACATTTTATTTTCTACTAAAAGTGAATGAGAATATACTTTAGCACAATTTGATGGGGTCATTTATAACGAACATGTCTACTGGGTTGGGAAAATATCAGTTATTTGACAACACTAAAAGAATAGATAACCCTGGTCACTCCTCTGCCATCAACTTTTCACAGATGCTGTTAATTTCTAACCCGACAGAGTCCCTCAATGAATTAGAGTAAGCACTTATGAGTTCTTGCATGAACTTGCTACTTATGTTTCTAGAGCACCATTCTTTGCTTGAAACATGCAAATACAGAAAGTAAACGTTAGAACAGAAATTCACAAAATACAATACGAGTAACATTGGGTGCAAAATGTGTGCATGATGGTAATGTGCAAACATGATCGACGATTTTGCAAGGCATGTTTTCAGGGACATCATTTCACCAAAATACCAAAGCTAGCGGAAGTGACATCACATTTGCCTTGACCTCTGATGACATCACAGGAAGTTATGTCATTTGACCCCACCCCGAGTGACATCACAGGAAGTGACGGCACACAACCTTTCACCCCTTAAATAATCAGAAAGTGGCATCACATAATAGTGTTCCTCAGTTCCTCTAAGAAAAATATGGTTACGATATCACTGTAATATGATATACATTTCATGCAAGAATGGACCACCATATATAGCAGTAATATCAGTGTATATAGGCCCATCTGACCAAATTATTGTGAATGTTAGCAGACGTCCAAGGCCAAATGATGCCATGCACTGGACAGAAAATACACGAGGCTGTTGAATGAAATGAAAGATGTGTCAACAAATCCAACCCTTAGAAAGTGAGCCAATCTACAGTCATCCCCTGTCGGGACATGCAAAAAATAAAAAGATTGTAACAGGTTATATATATATTTACAGGTGTTGGAAGATTTCTGAACCATTTTCATTTGTTCAACAGTTCACACATATTGATTTTAGCAAGGAACGCAGAGAGAGAGAGACCCTCATCCGTTTACCTCCGAGGCCTGCCACAAGCTCACATTCTTCACAAGCAGTTGAGTGCTGTCCATAGTGGCTGCACAAATATATGGCGTGTTCCCATGTAAGAACATATTCATGCTGGCTTTAATGTCAGTTATGATAAGAAAACATGTCCAAGCTGGCTTTGCCAGTAGCCCCGCATAACATACTCCTGTTGGCTTTGCCATTAAAATGCGATGGCATAAGGAAGAAGGCACTTAAAGCACAGAGGAGAACGGGAACCACAGCCTGAAGACAAGCACTTCAAGCTCAGGGGGGACCAAATGCATCAACCCACACAAGACACACAGCCTGAAGAATGGCGCTTCAAGACACAGTAAAACCACAAACTGTAGGCAGACATTTCCAGAAGAGGGGCCATACACAGCCTCGCACAGGCACTTTAGGTCGCACAAGAGCACATCCCTTAGGATGACACTTCAGACACACAAGACAGACACATTTCTTGCGCATTCTGAGAAGAATAAGTGGGACAGCGTTTGACAATTGTAAACCCCGAAGTCCACCTTTTGATCCATATCTCGTTCTCATCAGCAGACAGGTTTGCTAAAATTTCTCACCGCCACCAAACTCAGCCATATACTCACTTGTTTATCATTCTTTTTTGGGACTAGAATAGTCAGTTACCTGTGACAATTATTATCACAGTAACTACGTACAAGCTCTCTTTTTGAGTTTTAACTAAAAAAGTATTCATAAAACATTTTGCACCAATAATTAAACCTCAATAGGGGCGGCCAAGTGGGCCCTTTTTTGCCAATGATTGAAAGATTTGGAAACCATCTATATATATTAATGACGTTTTCCACGTTACTTGTTGAAGAAAAATATCCTGTTTTGTCACATCCCCGGGCCAACCCGACACGCTACAGTGCCTCCCTGAACACACAACACATTCAACTGCAGCCAGGCTGCACAGGACACTGCATTAGAGACATCACTGGTATGTCGCCTCTAACCTATCAATGTCATTTTACAGCTCAGGCCATTTCGCCACAAACAGTCAATCAGCACACACCTGACATCAGCCCTCACATCCAACCTATGGCAACCCCCTTATCACATCTAGATAGAATATGAATGTTAGCATGTGCTACACTTGAATGAAACTGTGAGGGATGACAGATTCCACACCTGTATGGAATAGTGAATAATAGCGGGCATCACACCTTGACACAATTGCAAGGACAGCAATGCCAACTAAACAATGCACTAACAACTTCAGCCCTCCGCATACACCTCTCAAACTCTAACAAACACAACCACAAGCCTAAATACAGCAATTCGTACAAACTTCACTATATTGCAACAACAAAACAAACCACACATAGACTTGCACAACAGCACACGACGACTACAGACCGTATAACACCCCAAGCCCAGCCAACGGACCCACCGGGCTGAGGCTGCCAACAGCACATCACTGCTCTCTCGCACTTTTCCAGCTTATTCCCACTAACTAACCCCTCCCTTTCTCCCTTTTCAGAGCCGCCAGAGCGCCAGGGGACCCATCTGGAGGTGATAGTGCGCGGTACAAATACCCTTTAACATAACATAACATTAAATTAACATCCATTACTGACCCTTGTTCATTTAAAACATCAGTGAATCACCTGGTATTCCAGTAGCATATTGACAAATTTCAGTTATTAGATGGGTCCTTTAAGGCAACAATATCAATAAATCATTTAAATGTTCCTAGAATATTTTCCTGTGTTAGCTTTGAAGCATACTTAAGTTCGAGAGAGGGATTTATTTGGTTTGTTTGAGCCCCCACCTTCGTATCCTATTAGAGGCTCCACCTTTGCGTCCAGGACATATCCCAGTACCATGTAACCTATCTCTATACAAGCGTATCATACCCGCTAATTCCAAGGTAAGACAATGGACTCTACTCATAGTGGTGTTCACAGATTTTGCAGGCTCAATGAACTCAAAGTCTGTTGTATCCAGGTTTCGCAAAGGAACGATGGAATGTAAAATGGCCAATAGACTGATCTGTTTATATGTGGTCCTAGCTTAGATTCAACCTGACCCAAGCTCATTATAGTGAATGACTTTTGATTTTTGATGGCGGCCTTAAGGTCAGACGCCGGATGGTTAACCTGTGTAATAGGGTTTAATCCCAAGGCCGTCAACCCATCATGGTTAGTAGGAGCTTTATGAATAGCGAGCTCCCCAGTCTCAGTTTCTCCCAAAGTGATATAGGTTAGCTCATCATTGTCATTTCCTACTACCTCAAGTGCTTAATCATTCCTCTTGTTTTCATCATTAATAGTCCAGCTCGTCAATGCGCCCTTTGTTCTGGATGTTTTCCTCTTATTGCTATCCGTTTTTTCCCGCCTTCGTTTTACTATTTGGTTAAAGTTCACTGGGAATTTTAACTTCAACAGCCTCCATTCCCGATACTTCAGTTATTTCGTTGGTCTTGGGTTGCCAATTCTTTTGTCATTTTTATACTCTCCTTTGTTTCCTAGATAGGAAGATAGAGTTGTCATTGCTTCAATACTTTGTTCGCTGGAATTAGTTATAGGTATTGCAGATCTAGAGTGATCCAGCTCCACTTTTTCAGTATAAGGTTTTGTTTTTGAAGCCTATAGTTCTGCTTCTGCAATAAGCACATCTAATTCTTCTTCAGCATCTGGCAGATGATGATTATAAAACGATACACGGGCAATTTCTTCTAATATTTTCCTCTTTATTTTTAGTATTGCTTTCAAAGCAAACTGAATGACTGGAAGTTGAGCTTGTGTTTCGTTTAGAGCCACATTGGTTTCTATTGTGGCGCTCATGTCACAGCCGGTATCTTGAGCAATAATCAAGGTAGAGGATGCAGATAACCTCTGTGAATTGCAATTTTCCTTTATTCTTGTTGTGTTGGTAGCATCAAAAGATATCTGAATGATAGTTGTGTTGGTGCCGTTATCAGAAGATTTCGATTGTGTTATTTCTTCACAGCCTCCTCCAAAGTTTTCTGTAATGTGTAACATAATTCTAACAAAGAATTATTATTATCAAGTGTTGTTAATGACTAGTCAGTTTCTGCTTCCATATTGTTAATATTTATACTAGACTCTCTCATCTGTATAGCTTGTTCATTATTAATACACTCAGCACAGATTTTTCTTTATCAAATGAGGGATCCTGCGTTGGTTCTATTGTCTGCGTAGCAACTCCTGTGGAGAACAATGCAGTAATTGTTCCAGGTACAGGTTCATTTTGCCGCTTATTGTGTGGTGAACCTGTTACCGAAGAGCCATTTATTTTACCCCACCCCGGGCTCTTTCCGGTGGGCTTGTCTTTCCCATATGGAGCGTTCTTACGTAACGTGTAGCTGTTTGTTTTTTATCTCCAGTGCGATCTCCAGGGAGCCAGATAGTACGATCCTCTCAAATGTTATGAACGAGACTATGGCCTTAATCGAAGATGTGACCATCAGGACGGCTTCGTTCATCTTCATGCAGGTATCAGAGGACTAAATTCTTAGCCTCCTTTTGAAACTGAAATCTACAAATGACCTACTTTTTCCAATTCCTGCACTTGTTGCTAAACAGATCTCGTCAGAGCGAACTCCTTTCATGACAAGGTTCGTTAATGCATCATTTGAGCAGGGGGTGGTTCCAGACCTCCTGAAAGTGTTGGTTATCTCTCCGATGCTAAAGAAGGCGAGTCTTGACCCTGAGGACTATCATAATTATCGCCCTATTGCCGGACTTCCATGGCTGGGAAAAATTCTGGAAAAGGTGGCCACAAGCCAGTTCCAGAAAAATGTCTAAGACAAGGGCCTTCTGCATCCTTTACAATCTTGCTTTACCCCAAATTTGGGATGGAGACTGCATAGGCGTTGGTATGGGACAAGCTGTTGCAGGCAGGGGATGAAGGTAAACTCTCCCTGCTTGTGATTCTCGACCTATCCACCACTTTTGATACAGTAGACCATGGCATTCTGTTAGACCACCTAAACAACACAGGGAATTTGGACACTTGTGCACTGGATTGGTTTGCATCATTTTTGGCAGGGCGTAAACAATGTGTACAGGTGGGAGGTTTCTTATCTGAAATCCTCACGCAATACTGTGGTGTACCACATGGCTCTGCACTTTCTCCCCTTTTATTCATCATCTATCTTCGCCCACTAATGGACATATTGGAGAAATACCAGCTTGGGTTCCACTCATACGCTAATGATACGCAGCTGTACATTCGACTTGATGATTTGGTTGGTGCCCTTGTCAAGGTGGGTAGATGTTCGGAGGAAATTAGGGTATGGATGGCACTGTTACAAAATCCCTGAGTTTACCAATTAGCCGCTTCACTCGCTTTTCCACTCGCCTTTCCGCTTCACCAGTATGGCAGCGCTGGAGGTTGCCAGATTGCCTATTTTGGAATTCTAACTCCTTTTGACCTCGGAATTCATCCATCGACTCCTCTCATTCTTGCTCCCCAGATTTGTTTGCTTAATTTGTTGGGCAGCAGTCTTGTCTGCTTGCCGAATCCCTTCACCTTCTGGCGTTCTCTCCTACTGCTGCTTTCCGTGAACACTGATGTTTTTCTTCTGAACGCCGCATTTGTCCAGCAGCCGTACTCTGCACAGTCACTCCAACGGGCTACGCAACCAATATACAGCTGTCTACGAGTCCCTGCCTTTAATCTTCCCTGTTTACTTCACCACGGATGCTGCCTTTCTTGTTTACTTCACCACAGAAGCTGCCTATGAAGTACTTGTTCTACAAACCATCATCTGCAAAATTAAGCCTTTTATTTTCTTATCCTGTCCTTATTGTGTAGTACTGCACTCAATCAGTTTTTGGGAACTTTCATTGTTACTGTTTGAGGCCCTTAGTTGCTACTCCTTGGAATTCTATTCTTCGGACTGCTTCATAAACGGGGACACTTTGAAGAACAGCTCCACAAAGCGACTACTGTGCACTTCTGAACGCAATCCTGATCCAGAGCACCATCCCAAAACTAGTTGCGTCCCTCGTGCCATTCGGTGTAGTCTCTTGTACTAACTATCTGTTTTTTATTTTATCCTGTTGTTGTTTATTCCCATTCTCAACCTCTTTCCTATTAGGGTAAGCCCTCCAACATTCCTGTGCATTTTTGGGGTTCTAGATAGGTATGATTTGGGTTAACCAATCCGTTTCTCTCTTCCCAGTAATTACGTATTGACTACACTTTTTGATACATTTACAGCCCTTCAGGTACTCCTCTTTCTTGCTAAACTGTGTATATTGTTTTTTCCAATCATCACCTTATAACTGTGTGTCTTTATTTTCCACAGCTTGGTGTAGCGATACGGGTATCCCCACCCTTTTGGGTAACCAATTCCTTTGACTGTATTACTATAACAACAAAGGGGTGTGTTGCATTAAAGAACTCCTCAGGTTGGGGGGCGCTGTTGCGCGCGTCGAGCATGGCTGCCTAGAGGGAGAGCTCCAGCTCGAAATCAATCCTAGTACTAAATGTATCCTTTCAGTACCGTCCCAGACACATCAAGAAGCTTCAATCCGGTGGCGGAGGGCGAAAGGCACAACCCGGAAAAAAAACGGTGTAAATCCGTGGCTGCACCATCGAGATATTGCCTCCAAACTCCTGGCAGCCGGGAAACTTCTGCGTGGCCGCTTGTCGGCTCCATGAGCACATCGGCGGCGGACCGTGCTGTGGGGAGGGGCACCACGTTGCCTGCCATACCCTGAGGCCAGAGGAGGACGCCGTGTGGCCATCCCGCCCAGGAGTGACTGCAGCAACACTAGCAGACGCCCCTTGCGATCTGCTGAAGGGGACGAGAGAAGGAAGAAGTGGGGGAGAGGAACGCGGGAGCCGTGGGCCGCTCCAGCCGAGTGCGCGACTGTAGGCGCTGCGGCTGATGTGGGGACCTGCCTCCGGGCCTGCGTCTCCATGCGGTGGCCACCCGCAGCTCCGCTGAGAGGAGCGGCCCAAAGTTGGAGACACGCGGGAAGGGCGCCCCCCGCACCAAGTAAGTGATACCGGGCCCGGGGAGGAAGCCCTATTGGCACATTAAGCGCCCGCGAGGTGCATTTATTCAGCACACGACCCACGGTGGAAACTGCCGAGGGGGGAAGCCCACATTGCATATTACAACTGCAGTCCCAGGCGGCACACCAGGCTGAACCTGATGGAGAAACAAGTACAATCCTCAAGCGTGGAACAACCATCCGCAACCCTAATACGTCCTAAAAAGTACTGACACATCCAAATAGCCTCAGCTGGCGATCCCTATTGCTCCAGGAGCGCTGCTACACGCCCCAATAAGGCGTTCACCCAAACAGGTCTGGAGATCAGCCGGGGGGGATCTGGCCAATACAGAACTGCCAGGACCACTCCTGGTACAGTTGCAGAATATCCTGAGCAGGGAGCAGACGTGCAGGGAAACACCCCCCATCTTCTTCTGTGCAACATTGCATTTGGCGGCGATACGTGGGAGAACACAGTCCACCCTCAACCGCAAGTCACAACACATGAGCCGCAATGAGAAGAAGAGTGCAGGAGGGAAAAAGACTGGCCCGATGGATACCTTCGCCATCTCGCAACCGCATTGGGGTGGCCGGAGGGGCACCACAGACACCTGGTAGGCAGGAGAATGATCCAATAGATCGCCTGGCAACGGTGGTGCAGAATGGGTTCATGGCTGTGAATGTAAAGTTGGATGACATACTGGCGAGAATTGGATCCCTGAAAGCACGAGTGAAAAAAGAGAGCGCGCGTATCACGGAGGCGGAACACAGGATAAGCACGAGCGAGGATACGATTTCACAACACAGTCGCGACATTGCCCACCTCAAAACGGAACTGGATAAAAATCAAAACAAGTCTGAAGATCTCGAATCGGGATCCCGGAGTAACAACATCCGGATTGTTGGGGTTGCGGAGACCTTTTGCAAAGGACCTATGGAGAAACAAGTGGAAAACCTGTTGAAAGATATCCTAGGAGCCGACTCCTTTTCGGAACACTTTCTAATTGAAAGGGTTCACCGTACCCTAGCACCACCCCCGAAACCAGGAGCTCCCCCTCTCACCATAATTGCACGGCTCCTTAACTACAGGTACAGGGACACCATACTTCGATTATCCAGGGAGAAAGGAACTTTGCATCACGAACAGACAGAATCCATACATACCCGAATTTCTCAGCTAACATACAAACACAAAGGAGATCCTATGAAATGGTGAAAAGGCAGCTACGGATGCGCAATGTACCCTATGCCCTTATCTTCCCGGTGAAAATGAGAATACAACACGGGGGAAGGGCTCACTTCTTTGAGAATCCCACAGAAGCCATGACATATGTGGAAGCTTCCATCCGGTTGCCTCCTGGAAATCGGGCGATTGACCAAAATGCGAGACCACAACCGAGAGATGAGAGGCGAGACCCCACAGACTGAAAGTGGGAATACTAGCCAGCTACCTACCGCCACAAGAAAGAAAACTAAAGTAGCATGGACGGCCTGAACAAAGACTTCTGATTAACCGAGCCTTGAGCCTCCGTTGGGCCCAGCCAGATGACTGCAACAGGCGACCCTCAGGAAATCTCCACCAGTTCCAGGGAATGAAAATTGAAGGGCAGCATCGTCAAGTTGGGGGAGATGATGTGTGTGGAGGACCAAAGAATCACAGGATGTTTAGCTCCGTTGAGCAGTGTGGGAATGGGTGGGAGGTGTTGAGGTTCTGGGACTCAGTTGGAGGAGCCCTACAAGTTAAAAACCGTGGTGACATCGCAACACATGGAACTCTCCTGAGTAACAGTAAAACAAGAGACATAACGAGGCAACACAGATATGGCTCAGCCTAATATGACGGCTCGAGGGCTGAAGCTAAAACTTCTCACATGGAACGTCCGTGGTCTGAACAACCGCGCCAAGTTACATAAGGTGGGGACTTATATCACCAGGCACCATCCCCAGATAATCGTGTTACAAGAAACTCATGCACTTCAGAGGGTCAATGCTGAGCTCTTGAGAGGCTGGGGGCAGCATAGATATTACACTGAATACTCTTCACAGGCAAGAGGAGTACTCACCCTGATCCACCCCTCCGTTGGTTTTCAATTAGGAAAAAGTAAAATAGACCCTCAGGGTCGCTATGTTATAGTGTGGGGCAGCATTGCTGGGGAAAAACTAAAATTAGTGAATACGTATGGTCCAAATGTGGATGACCCTGATTTCTATACAAATGTAATTCTCTGGTAGCGAGCACATTTTGTGGGGAGGAGATTTCAACACCATCTTGGACATTACTTTAGACCGCTCCAACTCTAAACACAGAAATCCCACAACAACAGATGTTATCCTACAACATATCCTAGTGCAACTAACAATGGTGGACGCCTGGAGAACACTACACCCACGTAAAAGACAGTACTCATTTTCTCCTCAGTACATGACACCGAATCTCGTATAGACCACTGGCTGGTGTCCGCATCTCTTATGAACCGAATTGATAATAGTGAAATACTTCCCCGTACCCTATCGGATCACTCCCCTATCCTTTTAGATATGATATTAGGAAATCTAAAACCCCCAGTCAGAAGATGGAGGATGCCATCTGACATCCTTCAGGACCCAACAGTAGCAGACGCACTACATACAGAGGTAGAATACTTCCTTGAAACCAATAAGGACTCAGTCAATAGATATGCAACTCTATGGGAGGCATTCAAGGTATGGGTGAGGGGGATCCTGATTTCCAAATCCACGGGGCTGTTGAGGTTGTCAGGGTGGAACTGGCGGAAATAGAGAAACGGTTGGGAGAGTTGGAAACACAATATACAACCGCACATGAAGACAACACCCTGGCGGACATCAATAGAAACCTGCAAGAGTTCAATAAGTTAGCCACCAGGGAACTACTGTATATGGCAACTCCAATCAGAGCACGCCGAAATGGTGAGGGGAACAGGGTGGGTCGCACCCTAGCCAACCTGTTAAAGGCCGAAAGACATCATACACCGATCTCTAGCATAATAGCGGGGGACGGCACTGTAACCACAAGTGAGGAGGACATAAATAGAGAATTCATCCATTTCTACACAGAACTATATGCCAATCAGATTGCTGCTGGACCCGCCCCTAACGGTCGACGAGATAAAGGAAGCAATAAAATCGTTAGCTAACGGAAAGGCACCCGGCTCAGACGGACTTGGAGCTGAGTTATACAAGGAGCTCAATGAGGAGCTGGCCCCGGTATTACTGTCAGTATGGGAGGAGGCCATGGAGTTGGGAACACTTCCATCACCCATGAGAGAGGCCATAATAACGGTGCTCCTCAAGCCCAGGCGTCCGCTGAATGAGATGTCCTGGTACCGGCCCCTATCCCTTATAAATTGTGATGCAAAGATATTTGCAAAAATCCTGGCCACGAGACTCCTACCCAACATGCCTGTGTTGGTGCATCCGGACCAATGCGGATTTATCCCCATCAGGTCAACGGCACTAAATCTCCGAAGGCTGTTCAGCGTTATGGCCCAGATTAAACCTGAAGCCCAGGCAGTGGCCGTATCTCTGGATGCCGAAAAGGCATTTGATTCGGTGTCATGGACATACTTGTTTATGGTGCTTGAGAAATCTGGACTAGGCCCATACTTTCTACAATGCGTAACGTTATTATACACTAACCCGGGAGCCAGGGTACTGACGAATCGCACCATGTCTGAATGGTTTGAGCTGGGAAGGGGTTCGAGGCAAGGTTGCCCGTTCTCCCCCATACTGTTCGCCCTTACAATGGAACCGGTCACAGAAGCAGTTAGGGAACATCAAGGACAGAGGGGTATAAAGATGGCGGGCCTAACCCAGTCAATATCACTATATGCAGATGACACTCTCTTATACATCCGAGAGCCAGACATACACCTGGGGTCAGCAATGGAAACCATACACGAGTTTGCAGAATACTCAGGATATAGAACCAACCGCTCAAAATCTGAAATCTTTCCCCTGACCCCTGCCACTAGATGTCCGAACAACACACACGGCCTACAGTGGTCTCCTATTAAGATAAGATACCTGGGTATTATTGTGTCGGGAGACAAAGCATTCCTATACTCAAATAACCATGACTCGTTATTAAATACGATTTCCACTAAACTCCGCTTCTGGGCAAAACTTCCCATTTTCACTTATCGGTTGGGTCGCTATACTGAAAATGGTTGTTTTACCCAAGTTATTATATATATTTACTAATATCCCGATGTGGCCCGTTAGACGGTTCTTTGACACTCTCAGATCCACGGCTGTAGAGTTTGTTTGGTGTGGGGGGCCGGCCAGAATGAAATTGGAAAAAATGGTGGTACCCTATAACAAAGGTGGCATAGCAGCCCCAGACTTCGAATTATATTACCTGGTGGCACAGGCCCATTTTGTCAGACACTGGTTCGATGAACAAGTGCCTCACCCCACATCTGTTTAGAGAATCATGCAGCATACCCAACCGACTTAAGGTCAGTCATCTTCCAAAATAAACACAAGGATGAATGTCCATTCGATCCAGTCAGTACAATAGTACACGCATGGTCCAAGATTTACCGTAGGCTTGGATTGGAGACACCATATTATTCGGAGGCCCCGTTCTGGAACTTCCCCGGTATAGCGCCCACATACGATCCAGCTGTGCAGAAAACATGGGACCCGGAGGGAGAATTTAAAATCAAAGACATATTCCTCAACGGCAGATTCATAACATTAGAAAATTACAAAACGGGGATGGGGGGAGACCAGTTGATGATATTACAATATCACAGAATGAGAATGGCATTTAAGGCTAGATGGCCCCAGTTCCCAGATGAGCTCCTGCCACACCCATGACTCGTGGCTCTGTCCACCGGTCGGGAACCAGTGTCTTGGGACTTTACACGGCTGTGCAGGCCAACACTCTGACAGTAAACATGATAAAGGCCTCCTGGGAAACGGATCTGGGTACTACCATAACAGACAGATCCTGGGAGAGATATTGTGAACTGACCAAGAGGGTATCCATGAACGCCGGCCCTACGGCTGATTCAATTTAAGGTGTTGAACAAGTTACACTATACCCCCCAAAAAATTGCGAAATTCACACAAAACCGTCCGACAGGTGTCAGAAGTGCAGGGCTGAACGGGCTGACTCGTTCCACGTGTACTGGAGCTGCCCGCACATATATGTATTCTGGCGGGAGGTGGCGAAAATCCTGGAAGAGGTCACGCAAGTACCGGCAGACCTCACACCACAAAAATACCTGTTTGGGGATATAGTTAAGCGATCTGAGGTAACCAGAAGGCTCTTTAACATTACGTGAGCAGTGGCCAAGAGGTCCATTCTGCAAAAGTTGAAGAGTGCACAGACACCACACGAAAATCACTTTCTTAAGGAACTAATGTATGTTAATGAGTGCGAGGAACACTATGTAATGTCACTCCCGAACACAAGTAAACCAAAGGACATCTGGGCTCCGGTCAGAGTGTATCTATGTGAAATGGACTCGACTAGTGGTAGCCTGACAGGGTCCAGTAATACGTCAAACATGTAATACCGCACATTATGTTATGAACTTGAACTAAACGTCTCTGTTATGGATATGTATGGAATGTAATGTCGTGTTGTTGCAATGTTGTGTACCACAATCAATAAATAACTTTTTTTTTAAAAAGAGCTCCTCAGGTTGAGGAGGGATGGTTCTGGAAAGTTCAGTTAACGGAACATTCCAGCTTAGACTTAAATTACTGGAGCAGCTCCCTCTCCTCTAGTGTCCTAAGGTTGAGCAACACCACGACCTGTTCAACTAGTGGTGAGTAACAGGCACAGCACTGGTTACAGCTCAATCACAAGAAAACAGAGGTGCTCCTTTTTGGACCAAGACACCTATTGGATGGGAATGGTAGTCCGCATCCACCTCAGTTTCTGGGTTCCACACTCAAATATGCCTCAAGGGTAAAGAACCAGGGATGTATATGGTAGAGTGACCTGGGCTGTGTTGGCCAGGTGTCAGCTAAAGTTAAATCAGTCTGATCGTCTGGTGGTTTTAGGAGCTTTAGTCAATTCGAAATTGGACTATTATAACAGGCTCCTCATTGGAGCCCGGATAAACAGATTCATCGCCTGCAAAAGGCACAAAATGCAGGAGTCAGATTAGTGTTTGGTGCACCTAAAATCACCTCAAGTCTCCCTTCACTGGTTAGCGGTGGAGGATCGTATACATTTTAACATCGGCTGCTTAGTGTTTAAATGTATTAATGGCCTGGCACCAAGCTATCTATGGAATAAGCTGAAACCGTACCACCCTGCTCGAGTCTTGAGGTTGGAAGACAAACTTCTGCTTGCCATCCCTAGGACAAAATGTGTCTCAAGGGGAGACTGTAGATTTTCGGTCGCTGGCCCTAGATTATGCAATAGCCTTCCTCTGAACCTAAGAAAGGCCAATTAATTTCTGGCATTCCGAGCAGGCCTAAAGACTCACCTTTTTAAATAAATGCTTCCTTCCCTCATGTTCTCAATGATACCACCATTTAGGTAATTGATTCTACACTCTGTCCTTCTTTTTCATCTGCGCCAGGATTCGATTCAGTTTATTGTGTGCACGCTTACAAATGACTCAAATCAAATCTCAGCTTTCCTGGCATGTTGGCAAAAATAGTTTTGAGGCGGAGTGCAACACGAGCACTACCCGGTGTTTGAAACTAACGATCAAATAGACACTATAGGCACAATTCCAATATTTTAAAATGAAAAGCATCAAGGCAGGTTGCTACACCTCACGTTAGATTCAATAATTGAATGTGAGTTGTATCGTTATATATCACAGAGTGCAGCAAGTATATTTCTTGATCAATGAAGTCTCAGCGCTCAGGTGTGATTGATGAAATTGCTAAGTAATTAACAACATACACACAACAACCGAATTCCAGGTTTTACTGGCTAATGGCTCACTGCGTCTCCAGGCTTCTGCTGTGGACTGCTGCTGACTGGTACTTAGCCGGTACTTTCGCGCTGGCGCTTTGCGCCGGCTGCTGCCTTTGTAGTTTTACCATGTGATCTCCTTAAAGGTATAGCTTCAGCCAAAATAACTCCAGGAATAAAACACGTCTTCTGTGCACTGTGATTGCCGCGACTGGTACTTAGCCTCTACTTAGCGCTGGTGCTTCACGCCGGCTGCTGCCTTTGTACTTTTACCATGTGATCTCTTTAAAGGTATAGCCTCAGCCAAAGTAACTCCAGGAATAAAATACGTCCTCTCTGCACTGTGACTGCTGCAGACTGGTACTTAGCTGGTACTTCGCACGGGCGCTTCACGCCGGCTGCTACTTTTGTACTTTTACCATGTGATCTTCTTCAAGGTATAGCCTCAGCCAAAGTAACTTCAGAAATAAAACATGTCCTCTCTGCACCGTGACTGCTGCAGACTGGTACTTAGCCGGTACTTCGCCAAAATAACTGTAAGAAAAAAATCAGCACAATGGAAACAGCTGTGAACAACAAAGATCAGAGAAAGAGACAGAATTACCTTGATTAACAGTAAATAAATCAGTGAAGCATGGGCAGCGCACAGAGGTGGCATTCTTGACTGTGAAAAGACACTACAAAAGGACAAACTATGCAATTCATGCTCCATCTTGCCTTCTCTAACACAGGGTAAAAAATGAAGTTGAATTGCCTGCTCAAATCTTCTCTCAAAAGCAGTTCGCCTTTCCATTGTTCATACATTAAGAAGTATGCCCGTAATGCCCCACCAACCATGTCGCCCCTGCACGACCACCAACATTATTTCTGATCCTCACTGTATGAAAACACACCATTTTTGCCACCTGTGAAAAAAGATGCATTCCATTGTTGTACTGCTTTGATGGAAAGAAAGTGTCAAGTGACTTGCTGTCTCTTACATGTTCAAACGGTCTCTTTGGATTGTTGATGGATGCCTTGTAATTTCTTAATGTATTTCAATGTCCGCCTTCGAGCTATTGTTTTCTTGTTTCCCCGTCTGTCTTTATTAATCACTCTTATTCAGTTCTCACACATTCAGTGAAGCACATTAATCTTGCTATCACACATAATTTACCAGTCCACACCCAGCTGCGGATAAAAACGTTGGCACCACATTGGTACTCATAATGTTATTAAAGAGAACAGTACACACCAAGGTACATACATACACTCACATAAATACTCAGACACACAATCCTGTCCAGTGTTGTACTATGGTCGCGTAAACAAAAGTGTTGGAAGTGCAAATACGTGTGTCTTATATTTGCCCAGTTTTGGGCCAACACCGGGCTGCACCAATCCCTTATCTTCCTGTACAATTCTCCCACGCAATGCACCCAGGTACCCTTCTCTTCTCCCACTCTGCCCCAGCCCTACCAACTCTTTCACAAGAGATCTGGCCATTTAATTATTCTACAATATCTGCCTGTTTGTAAAACCAGAGATTTCACAACAGCGCCTCTCCCCTTTAGCTGCTGCGCAGGGCACTTTTAAGGTAGTCTGGGTCAAGTGGTTCTCATGCTGAGCGTTTGCCAACATGAGCGCGCATATCACGGAGCCGGAACTCAGGATAAGCACGAGCGAGGATACGATTTCACAACACAGTCGCCACATTGCCCACCTCAAAATGGAACTGCATAAAACTCAAAACAAGTCTGAAGATCTCGAATCGGGATCCCTAAGTAACAACATCCGGCTCGTTGGGGTTTTGGAGACCTTTTGCAAAGGACCTATGGAGAAACAAGTGGAAAACCTGTTGAAAGATATCCTAGGAGCCGACAATTTCTAATTGAAAGGGCTCACCGTACCCTAGCACCACCCCCGAAACCAGGAGCTCCCCCTCTCACCATAATTGCACGGCTCCTTAACTACAGGGACAGGGACACCATACTTCGATTATCCAGGGAGAAAGGAACTTTGCATCACGAACAGACAGAATCCACATATACCCGGATTTCTCAGCTAACATACAAACACAAAGGAGATCCTATGAAATGGTGAAAAGGCAGCTACGGATGCGCAATGTACTCTATGCCCTTATCTTCTCGGTGAAAATGAGAATACAACACGGGGGAAGAGCTCACTTCTTTGAGAATCCCACAGAAGCCATGACATATGTGGAAGCTTCCATCCGGTTGCCTCCTGGCAATGGGAATGGGTGGGGGGTGTTGAGGTTCTGGGACTCAGTTGGAGGAGTCCTACAAGTTAAAAATCGTGGTGACATCGCAACACATGGAACTCTCCTGAGTAACAGTAAAACAAGAGACATAACGAGGGAACACAGATATGGCAGATCCTAATATGACGGCTCGATGGCTGAAGCTAAAACTTCTCACATGGAACGTCCGTCGTCTGAACAACCACGCCAAGTTGAATAAGGTGGGGACTTATATCACCAGGCACCATCCCCAGATAATCGTGTTACAAGAAACTCATGCACTTCAGAGGGTCAATGCTGAGCTCTTGAGAGGCTGGGGGCAGCATAGATATTACACTGAATACTCTTCCCAGGCAAGAGGAGTACTCACCCTGATCCACCCCTTCGTTGATTTTCAATTAGGAAAAAGTAAAATAGACCCTCAGGGTCTCTATGTTATAGTGTGGGGCAGCATTGCTGGGGAGAAACTAATATTAGTGAATACGTATGGTCCAAATGTGGATGACCCTGATTTCTATACAAATGTAATTCTCTGGTAGTGAGCACATTTTGTGGGGAGGAGATTTCAACACCATCTTGGACATTACTTTAGACCGCTCCAACTCTAAACACAGAAATCACACAAACACAGATGTTATCCTACAACATATCCTAGTGCACTAACAATGGTGGACGCCTGGAGAACACTACACCCACGTAAAAGACAGTTCTCATTTTCTCCTCAGTACATGACACCGAATCTCGTATAGACCACTGGCTGGTGTCCGCATCTCTTATGAACCAAATTGATAATAGTGAAATACTTCCCCTTACCGTACCGGATCACTCCCCTATCCTTTTAGATATGACATTAGGAAATCTAAAACCCCCGGTCAGAAGATGGAGGATGCCATCTGACATCCTTAAGAACCCAACAGTAGCAGACGCACTACATACAGAGGTAGAATACTTCCTTGAAACCAATAAGGACTCAGTCAATAGATATGCAACTCTATGGGAGACATTCAAGGTATGGGTGAGAGTGATCCTGATTTCCAAATCCACGGGGCTGTTGAGGTTGTCAGGGTGGAACTGGCAGAAATAGAGAAACGGTTGGGAGAGTTGGAAACACGATATACAACCGCACATGAAGACAACACCCTGGCGGACAGCAATAGAAACCTGCAAGAGTTCAATAGGTTAGCCACCAGGGAACTACTGTATATGGCAACTCCAATCAGAGCACGCCGAAATGGTGAGGGGAACAGGGTGGGTCGCACCCTAGGCAACCTGTAAAAGGCCAAGAGACATCATACACCGATCTCTAGCATAATAGCGGGGGACGGCACTGTACCCACAAGTGAGGAGGACATAAATAGAGAATTCTCCCATTTCTACACAGAACTATATGCCAATCAGATTGCTGCTGGACCGGCCCCTAACGGTCGACGAGATAAAGGAAGCAATACAATCGTTAGCTAACGGAAAGGCACCCGGCTCAGACGGACTTGGAGCTGCGTTATACAAGGAGCTCAATGAGGAGCTGGCCCCGGTATTACTGTCAGTATGGGAGGAGGCCATGGAGTTGGGAACACTTCCATTATCCATGAGAGAGGCCATAATAACGGTGCTCCTCAAGCCCAGGCGTCCGCTGAATGAGATGTCCTGTTACCGGCCCCTATCCCTTATAAATTGTTATGCAAAGATATTTGCAAAAATCCTGGCCACGAGACTCCTACCCAACATGCCTGTGTTGGTGCATCCGGACCAATGCAGATTTATCCCCACCAGGTCAACGGCACTAAATCTCCGAAGGCTGTTCAGCGTTATGGCCCAGATTAAACCTGAAGCCCAGGCAGTGGCCGTATCTCTGGATGCCGAAAAGGCATTTGATTCGGTGTCATGGACATACTTGTTTATGGTGCTTGAGAAATCTGGACTAGGCCCATACTTTCTACAATGCGTAACGTTATTATACACTAACCCGGGAGCCAGGGTACTGACGAATCGCACCATGTCTGAATGGTTTGAGCTGGGAAGGGGATCGAGACAAGGTTGCCCGTTCTCCCCCATACTGTTCACCCTTACAATGGAACCGGTCACAGAAGCAGTTAGGGAACATCAAGGACAGAGGGGTATAAAGATGGCGGGCCTAACCCAGTCAATATCACTATATGCAGATGACACTATCTTATACATCCGAGAGCCAGACATACACCTGGGGTCAGCAATGGAAACCACACACGAGTTTGCAGAATACTCAGGATATAGAACCAACCGCTCAAAATCTGAAATCTTTCCCCTGACCCCTGCCACTAGATGTCCGAACAACACACATGGCCTACAGTGGTCTCCTATTAAGATAAGATACCTGGGTATTATTGTGCCGGGAAACAAAGCATTCCTATACTCGAAAAACTATGACTCGTTATTAAATACGATTTCCACTAAACTCCGCTTCTGGGCAAAACTTCCCATTTCACTTATCGGGTGGGTCGCTATACTGAAAATGGTTGTTTTACCCAAGCTATTATAAATATGTACTAATATCCCGATATGGCCCGGTAGACGGTTCTTTGACACTCTCAGATCCATGGCTGTAGAGTTTAATTGGTGCGGGGGGGCGGCCAGAATGAAATGGGAAAAAATGGTGGTACCCTATAACAAAGGTGACATAGCAGCCCCAGACTTCGAATTATATTACCTGGTGGCACAGGCCCAGTTTCTCAGACACTGGTACGATGAACAAGTGCCTCACCCCACATCTGTTTAGAGAAACATGCAGCATACCCAACCGACTTAAGGTCAGTCATCTTCCAAAATAAACACAAGGATGAATGTCCATTTGATCCAGTCAGTACAATAGTACACGCATGGTCCAAGATTTACCGTAGGCTTGGATTGGAGACACCATATTATTCGGAGGCCCCATTCTGGAACTTCCCTGGTATAGTGCCCACATACGATCCAGCTGTGAAGAAAACATGGGACCCGGAGGGAGAATTTAAAATCAAAGACATATTCCCCAATGGCAGATTCATAACATTAGAAGAGTTCAAAACGGGGATGGGGAGAGACCAGTTGATGATATTACAATATCACAGAATGAGAATGGCATTTAAGGCTAGATGGCCCCAGTTCCCAGATGAGCCCCCGCCACACCCATGCCTCGTGGCTCTGTCCACCCTGTCGGGAACCAGTGTCTCGGGACTTTACATGGCTGTGCAGGCCAACACTCTGACGGTAAACATGATAAAGGCCTCCTGGGAAACGGATCTGGGTACTACCATAACAGACAGATCCTGGGAGAGATATTGTGAACTGACCAAGAGGGTATCCATGAACGCAGGCCTGCGGCTGATTCAATTTAAGGTGTTGAACAAGTTACACTACACCCCCCAAAAAATTGCGATATTCACACAAAACTGTCCCGGCAGGTGTCAGAAGTGCGGGGCTGAACGGGCTGACTCGTTCCACATGTACTGGAACTGCCCGCACATATATGTATTCTGGCGGGAGGTGGCGAAAATCCTGGAAGAGGTCACGCAAGTACCGGCAGACCTCACACCACAAAAATACCTGTTTGGGGATATAGTTAAGCGATCTGAGGTAACCAGAATGCTCTTTAACATTACGTATGAAGTGGCCAAGAGGTCCATTCTGCGAAAGTGGAAGAGTGCACAGACGCCACACGTAAATCACTTTCTTAAGGAACTAATGTATGTTAATGAGTGCGAGGAACACTATGTAATGTCACTCCCGAACACAAGTAAACCAAAGGACATCTGGGGTCCGTTCAGAGTGTATCTATGTGAAATGGACTCGACTATTGGTAGCCTGACAGGGTCCAGTAATACGTCAAACATGTAATACCGCACATTATTTTATGAACTTGAACTAAATGTCTCTGTTATGGATATGTATGGAATGTAATGTCGTGTTGTTGCAATGTTGTGTACCAAAATCAATAAATAACTTTTTTTTAAAAAAAGAGCTCCTCAGGTTGAGGAGGGATGGTTCTGGAAAGTTCAGTTAACGGAACATTCCAGCTTAGACTTAAATTACTGGAGCAGCTCCCTCTCCTCTAGTGTCCTAAGGTTGAGCAATGCCACGACCTGTTCAACTAGTGTTGAGTAACAGGCACAGCACTGGTTACAGCTCAATCACAAGAAAACAGAGGTGCTCCTTTTTGGAACAACACACCTATTGATGGGAATGGTAGTCCGCCTCCACCTCAGTTTCTGGGTTCCACACTCAAATATGCCTCAAGGGTAAAGAACCAGGGATGTATATGGTAGAGTGACCTGGGCTGTGTTGGCCAGGTGTCAGCTAAAATTAAATCAGTCTGATCTTTTGGTGGTTTTAGGAGCTTTAGTCAATTCGAAATTGGACTATTGTAACAGGCTCCTCATTGGAGCCCGGATAAACAGATTCTTCGCCTGCAAAAGGCACAAAATGCAGGAGTCAGATTAGTGTTTGGTGCACCTAAAATCACCTCAAGTCTCCCTTCACTGGTTAGCGGTGGAGGATCGTATACATTTTAACATCGGCTGCTTAGTGTTTAAATGTATTAATGGCCTGGCACCAAGCTATCTATGGAATAAGCTGAAACCGTACCACCCTGCTCGAGCCTTGAGGTTGGAAGACAAACTTCTGCTTGCCATCCCTAGGACAAAATGTGTCTCATGGGAAGACTGTAGATTTTCGGTCGCTGGCCCTAGATTATGCAATAGCCTTCCTCTGAACCTAAGAAAGGCCAATTAATTTCTGGCATTCCGAGCAGGCCTAAAGACTCACCTTTTTAAATAAATGCTTCCTTCCCTCATGTTCTCAATGATACCACCATTTAGGTAATTGATTCTACACTCTGTCCTTCTTTTTCATCTGCGCCAGGATTCGATTCAGTTTGTTGTGTGCACGCTTACAAATGACTCAAATCAAATCTCAGCTTTCCTGGCATGTTGGCAAAAATAGTTTTGAGGCGGAGTGCAACACGAGCACTATCCCGTGTTTGAAACTAACGATCAAATAGACACTATAGGCACAATTCCAATATTTAAAAATGAAAAGCATCAAGGCAGGTTGCTACACCTCACGTTAGATTCAATAATTGAATGTGAGTTGTATCGTTATATATCACAGAGTGCAGCAAGTATATTTCTTGATCAATGAAGTCTCGCAGCTCAGATGTGATTGATGAAATTGCTTAGTAATTAACAACATACATACAACAACCGATTTCCAGGTTTTACCGGCTAATGGCTCACTGCATCTCCAGGCTTCTGCTGCGGACTGCTGCTGACTGGTACTTAGCCGGTACTTTCGCGCTGGCGCTTTGCACAGGCTGCTGCCTTTGTAGTTTTACCATGTGATCTCCTTAAAGGTATAGCTTCAGCCAAAATAACTCCAGGAATAAAACACGTCTTCTGTGCACTGTGATTGCCGCGACTGGTACTTAGCCTCTACTTAGCGCTGGCGCTTCACGGCGGCTGCTGCCTTTGTACTTTTACCATGTGATCTCTTTAAAGGTATAGCCTCAGCCAAAGTAACTCCAGGAATAAAATATGTTCTCTCTGCACTGTGACTGCTGCAGACTGGTACTTAGCTGGTACTTCGCACGGGCGCTTCACGCCGGCTGCTACTTTTGTACTTTTACCATGTTATCTCCTTCAAGGTATAGCCTCAGCCAAAGTAACTTCAGAAATAAAACATGTCCTCTCTGCACCGTGACTGCTGCAGGCTGGTACTTAGCCGGTACTTCGCCAAAATAAATGTAAGAAAAAAATCAGCACAATGGAAACAGCTGTGAACAACAAAGATCAGAGAAAGAGACAGAATTACCTTCATTAACAGTAAATAAACCAGTGAAGCATGAGCAGCGCGCAGAGGTGGCATTCTTGACTGTGAAAATACACTACAAAAGGACAAACTATGCAATTCATGCTCCATCGTGCCTTCTCTAACACAGGGTAAAAAATGAAGTTGAATTGCCTGCTCAAATCTTCTCTAAAAATCAGTTCGCCTTTCCATTGTTCAAACATTAAGAAGTATGCCCGTAATGCCCCACCAACCATGTCGCCCCTGCACGACCACCAACATTATGTCTGATCCTCACTGTATGAAAACACACCATTTTTGCCACCTGTGAAAAAAGATGCACTCCATTGTTGTACTGCTTTGATGGAAAGAGAGTGTCAAGTGACTTGCTGTCTCTTTCATGTTCAAACGGTCTCTTTGGATTGTTGATGGATGCCTTGTAATTTCTTAATGTATTTCAATGTCCACCTTTGCGCTATTGTTTTCTTGTTTTCCCGTCTGTCTTTATTAATCACTCTTATTCAGTTCTCACACATTCAGTGAAGCACATTAATCTTGCTATCACACATAATTTACCAGTCCACACCCAGCTGCGGATAAAAACGTTGGCACCACATTGGTACTCATAATGTTATTAAAGAGAACAGTACACACCAAGGTACATACATACACTCACGTAAATACTCAGACACACAATCCTGTCCAGTGTTGTACTATGGTCGCATAAAAAAAAGTGTTGGAAGTGCAAATACGTGTGTCTCATATTGGCCCAGTTTTGGGCCAACACCGGGCTGCATCAATCCCTTATCTTCCTGTACAATTCTCCCACGCAATGCACCCAGCTCCCCTTCTCTTCTCCCACTCTGCCCCAGCCCTACCAACTCTTTCACAAGAGATCTGGCCATTTAATTATTCTACAATATCTGCCTGTTTGTAAAACCAGAGATTTCACAACAGCGCCTCTTCCCCATAGCTGCTGCGGAGGGCACTTTTAAGGTGGCCTGGACCAAGTGGTTCTCATGCTGAGCTTTTGCCAACATGTGCATTGCGGCTTATAAACGATAAGCGACTATACCTCCTGGTGAACACGTGATTTCGCATTTTAGTCATCAGAGAGCTGACGAAAGACCTTTAGATGACATTGATGGGTGTGTGATCTCTGGGCTATAAGCCCATCTTTACATCAAGCAGGCACTATTCGAAGAGGATGGGTGCCCAGCAGCAAGAGCCACTTAGGAAACATGGTCGAGTCTGAGATAACAGTTCACAGCTCACCTATGAGCTCTGAACAGTTTGGAGGTGAAACCGCGTTTACACTGTGAAAGCGGTGTGGCAGAGCAGAAGTCCTAATAAAAGGGGGTACTAATATGGAATATGCACCGTTACCTCTACGTCCCTCTTTTTCACACATGAAGGCTTTCTGCCTTCCCAAAAGCGATTTAAAATTTAAAATCCACCATTACCCGGTACTCAGGAAGAGAGATTACCAATATCACCCTTCTCAATCAAGGTCTCTCAATGTAGAAAAGGTGGCCAGACCTACCATGCATAAATCCAGTCCACAGCAAAAAGAATGGCCGGGGTGACGACACCATCATTGTGCGCTCTCCTCCACTGGACGACCTTGCTCGCATATTGGAAGAGGTGCTCACTACTGAATACATAGTGGCAGCCATGTTATAATGGTTATACATCATGGGAGTTGCTGTGTTTGCTGCCTGCGGTGTATGCGGGGTGAGACACGGGGGGGGCCGGGTCCTGCTACACCAATTCCCACAGCCCAGGAGCTTCTGTTTTGTAAAGCCTTTTTACAATACATTTTTTAAATATAGGGGTTTTGGGCTGTTTCTTTTCTGAGGAAAGAGAAATCTTCAAGTCAAAACAAAACGCGATATGGTGCACTGCATTTCTAAATCCTTAATATTACAACGGGTCTAATTCCAACTCTCTGAGGTATTATTTAATATCAGCTGCAGGGATCCTCCATCGAAGCCATCCACAGACTCAAAGCCTGCCTGTCATTGATCCAGTCATGGATGTCCAGGGCCTACCTGAAGCACAACCCCCCAATCGGCAGACACCTCTCCTTCAAACAGCACATAGCAAGGAAGACACAAATGGCTTGGTACCAACTTTTCTCTCCTGCAGAAAATCAAGCCCTTCTTCCCAGAAAACAGCTTCAGATTTGCTGCCCAAGTCTTGGCCCTCTTCCTCCTAAATGGTGACAATGACCTCTTGGGAGGCCTTCTGGCGATACAATGGCTCCCCTGAGATGTGTCCTGCATGTTGTAGCATGACTCATCAAAGGACACTGCAAATTCGACCACATCATCCCGACCCTCACTGAACTGCACTGGCTTCTCCTGCAAGCCATCATCATCTTCAAATCCTGCTGCATCCTCTACCAGGCTGTCACTCTGACGTCCCCAAGCCATCTCACTGAGAAACTCAGCATCACCGTAGGCCTATGTTCCACCAGAAGTAAAGACATGTACAGACTTGAACTCAACTGGTGTAGGAAGGAAGAAAACAGAAGACATGCCCTGTCTGCCTATGACCCAATCCTCTGGAACCTCCTGCCCATCAACATTCGACTCGCCCGCTCAATTCTACAGTTCAGGGCGGAACTCAAGACCCTCCTGTTCAAGAAATGGCTCCTCCCTAACAACAAGGTCCATGGACCATCCACTTCCCATCATTCCTGAGACTGGGTGATCTGATCCCGACTACTTCCTCCCCTGGTCACTTGTAGACCCATTGCTGACAATCACCCTGCCTCCCCTGTTGTTAGAACCCCAATGCCTTGTTTCTCTGATCCCTACCCTTGTTCTTTACCCTATGATTGGAAATCACTCCATGCACAATTAATATAATAATAATAATAAAAATGCGTGCACGTTTTACAAGTGGATTTTAAAAGTGGCTTTTACGGCTGGAGACGCTGTTACATTGGGAACGTTGAATTCCTGATACTTTACTATGTTGACCTCAAGGTCCGAATTACAATATTTCTTTGGACCTAACCTGATCAGATATAAGACCCGCCCAGTTCACTTTAAATACTGCCGCGCCTGCGCAATTTTGCACGTGCGCATTTTGCAAGTGGCTTTTAGAAGTGGCTGCTACAGATGTAGACGCTGTTACTTTGGAAACGTTGAATTTCTCATACCTTCCTACATTGACCTCAAGGTACATTGCCATGGACTATAAGCATCTGGGATCAAGTATAAGCTAAAGAACTACATGAACACTGCTTACAGCGTATATTCCTTTACTTTATAAGTCCGAATTACAATATTTCTGTGGACCTAACCTGATAGGATCTAAGATCCGCCCACTTCACCTTAAATACAGCCTCACGCACGCATTTCACCTGTGCGCATTTTGCAAGTAGCTTTTAGAAGTGGCAGTTACGGTTGTTAGGTCTGATTGGCTGGTCGCTGATATAGATCAGACTTAATTAATGCTGTTTCAATTCACTCCTGCTCCTTACAAACGCTGCATAAGCATTTCGCTTGGATTACAAAGGTCCTCCACATGGCCAGATACGACGTAAGGAAGCGGCTTTATATCATTTAAAAAACTGACATCCCCTCGAAAATGGAAACCTTGAAATTGCTAGAGCGGTTAAAGAGAACGCTGCAGAAGCATCTCATATTACAACATCCATAAAACCAGGCACTTCAACTGCTCATGCACGGCTTATTCTGCGGCCTCTGACGTTCCGCATTTCTGTGTATCTGACATAGAAAAGTCAGTGATGGTAATTGTAAACCCTTTTGCCAATGCAAAGACCTCTGAAGCGGAAATGGATAATTTAAACTCTGCAACACGGCAGCAATCTAATGACAATCCTGCTACTGACCAAACATCAGTAATCCAGTAATCCAGCAAGTCAGCGACGTTACCATGGACTCACTGTCAAACGTTGAACACCGAAATCAACAGATGGAGGCGTCATCTCGAATTAAGGACAAGATTAAACCAAGTAAAGATTTAGTAATCAATGCATTTCCAAATGCTGAGATATCACTGGCAATGACAGACAACCTCATCATCATCAACTCACCTCTGGCTGGCGATGGTTGTAAGATGTCTGAGCAGGTTGCAAATGTGTCTGCTGGAGTGGATTTGGGAGAACAAGGGATGAATCTGGTGAATCTGGTGGATCAATGGTATACGATTGACTTCATACACCTGTGTGACCGTGATCTGGTCTTGAATTCACAGTCTTGTACCATATCACTCGGCTTTATCACAATCCCCCATAATGTTTGAAGCATTCATCAGTCATTCCTCTCCTCTGTCTATTTCATATTCTAATCCTACATCATCCAAACAACCAATGGTTCAAAACTCTCTCATTCCAGTGCAATCTGATCTGTGTTCTAACTCATTGCTTCAATCTACAATCACAGCAATGAATCTTTCACTCTCATCTTTGATGAAACTGTATGAGATTATGGACAATAGGATGAATATACGAATAGATCTTTTAGAAAGAATAATGCACTTACAGCAGGATCAACTTTCCCAAAATGCAACTCACAATAAACCTGGAATTATGGACCTGGTTAATACAAGTTTATTCAAAGAACCTATAACTCACCCTGTGAGTGATTTTGAGTTAGTTTAGAATACTCAGGATGGAAAAAATCTCACATCAAAGTGATAAACACTGGGATCAAGTACAAATCAAGGAGAAACCTGTGACTACTGAAGTAGGACAGGTAATTGAGATCAATGACTCAGATCATACTCGGGAGGATAGCTCAAGGGCAAATTGCTCGCCTTGGAAGCAAGACGACGCGGAGGAACACAGGTTCGATCCCCATGTCCGCATTTAGAAACCTCTGGGTATTATTTGCAATTACAATTCCAAGTGAAAATAAATATGAAGCAACATGGGCGGAAAATTAGCTCTAAGAAAAACAATAATTATGGTATTTCTTCTAAATGCAATACAGGAATTAATTTGAAACTAAAGCCAGTAAGACGGACAATAACTGCTTTACCATTGCAGGAAAAAAAGACTAAAAACATCAAAATGCTATCGACACATAACAAAGGGTCTGCTAAACAATTCGTAAAACACATTAGTAAAACAAAGAACCGCCCGGCTTTCTGATGCTAGCCAAGCAATTGCTAAAAAATATGCATCAATAGCGAGATTAAATAAACTCACTAAATCATAAAAACTGGACAAAACCAGCTCACAAAACACAAAAGAGCCTTTAGTTGAGCTAATTGAAGAAATTGAATGCCAAAAAATAACTAAAAAAGACAAGGCAGGAACAATGGGAAGTGGCTCTTCTCCTAAACATTAGCATGACATAACACACCAGGGATTTAAGACCCTAGATCAAAGAAGGGAAGAGATAACTCAATCTGTCTCAGTTTACTTTAAAAATTACCATTTTCTACAGAAGACCTCGATGTTGCAACCATCGGCAACTGCACCTCAAAATATCCAAGTTGCAAAAGAGACGGGGCAGACTATACACACCTCCAGACAGCGGTCTCCTGGTAGAGAGGCCAAGGAATTTACAAGCGCTTTCAGAGATTCTTGGATCCATTAATTGAAGGTTTATACTGAATCTTGTGGCATCTCTGCTACTATTGGATTTGACAAAGTGGAAGTTTTGTGGTATGCAGATTGTTGGTTTAACTGGGTAACCTTATTACCATTCTGTGACAGTATGGCTCACTTTAAACATACAGCTATTATTATTGTGCCTAGTGGAGTCAACAGTTTGGGCTATGTGACTGCAGGATCTTTGCAGTTTGCCATGAAGGAAATGTTAAGAAGCCTAATGGAACTGTTTCCAGCTACAAAGATGATTTTTTCTGCAATCAATCAAAGACAAATATGGAGACGTCCAAACTTGTTTTGTCCTCAAATGGAAGAAGCTAGACAGAATGTCAATAAGGTGAAGGTGCTTTTTTATATGTTTAAGGAATGAATGGCATCTATCGACAACCAATATATAAAGTTGGATGGCGTAAATATTTTTCGTGGAGATGGAGTGCATTTGACTGATGTCGGAAATCAGATTTTTCTTTTGAATATCCAAAATGCACTGAAACTATTTTTTGTGAACTTGTGAAATATGTTGTGAAGTTTATTTTAGTAGTTGTAGTAAATAAAAAGCCAAAAAAGAAAATAAATTAGAAGCAGATTTTGTGAAAGTTAGAAAAAATAATTAAGTTAAATTTGTTAGTTCAGTATATAAAACCCCCAAACTTTTTTTTTTAAAAAAAGGTTCTTTTAAGAGGCACCATGTTTGAACAAAAACAAGTTAATTGATTTTAATTCCGCCACCACATGCCTGGAATTTTCCGGGTGTCCGAGGACTATGCGAACTGCAAAAGGTCCTGTGATTTACATTTTTAGTTCTATTTTTTAACTGTGAAAGGTGGCTCCTAAAGTAACCTTTTTTTGTCTTGTTTTTTGTCTAGGAGAGGCGAGGAGGCAAGGTGGAGGAGGGAAGGGACAGAAGAGAGGAAAGGGGCACCAAGCACAGATACGGAAGGGCAGATGGACAGGGGAAGATGTTGGTGTTCCTTAAATCTAAGGTAGCTGGCAATGTTTCTCGTGCTCCTTGACCGCGGCCTTGAAAGCACTCTGAAACTGCTCCCCGCTGCACAGCGGTGTGTCACAGTACAAACAGAGTATTGTGATCCTCAAGAGGTAAGGGCAGGAGCAGTTGAGGGAGATTGGATAGAGGAAGATAACCTACTTCTCCCTGAGAAAGGAATAGCCTTTCCCAGAGCACCCAGGGTGGATGGAGCGAGTGTGACATTGCATGGAGATGGTCCCAAAAGAGTACTGCCCAGGTTGTCGATGACTCAGTACGACCCCTCACTCAATGCAGTCAACCATGGCAGCCCAATCTTTTGGCAAAACCCGAAGGGTCTTAAAGAACCGCCACACACATAACTTCCTCTGGGTGCTGGAGGTAATTGTAATTGTATTGTTTATTTGTAAAGCGCTTATAGACAAGTGAAGTGCTTCAAAGCACTTCCACTACCTCAGCTTCCTGTTGCTCATCATCCTCCTCCACATCATTGGACCTGTTCCTCTGTCTAAGCCCTCCATGTGGTGATGGTGGTGGTGGCCCCTGGGAAGGTGGGATGGCCATGACAGATGCCATTCTTAAACTCCTGGAAGTCTCTTGGAAGTAGCTCTCACAAGATGCTCTCTCCTGGTGCGCCAGATGGAAAATAACTAAAAGTAATGGTTGGGTCCCTTCAGAGGAACCGCTCGTGGACCATGTGACTGTCCGTGGTCTACCAAGCTGAAAATAGGCCTTGGAAAGTTGTGAAGAAGGTGACAGGTCAACTAAGAATAGGTCTAGGAGCTCTGAAAGGGTAAACTTTCAACTTGAAAAACCCTAGATTGGCCAATAATGTAGTTTCAAACTGTCCACGGTGCACGGACATGGTCTGCGGACATGCCGCCATGCTGCGTGGGCGCAGTTACTTGATGGCGCCCGGGGATGTCTGCAATGCTGATGGGTGACCGCGGACCGTGGCGAGCGGGAGCATCCAGGGCCATGCGCATGAATGTCAACACTCGGCGCACTGTTCGCAGACTCATTGAAATTGTATCATGCGGGACCGGATATGTCCGGACACGGCACCATGTATACAGACATAATCCATTGTGTAAACAGACCCCCTATAGTCTGCAGACTACTGATTGGGGTTTAAAAAAAAGGAATGAGTCACAGAATAATATTCAAGATATTTATAGAACAAAAACATGTATTTATCAAAGTGATGGGGTATCAGAATGAGAAATATAAATGGGAGAATTTGGAATTTATATGAAATCATCATCAGGGAGGGAGGGAGAGAAGTTTCATGAACATGCCTTTGATTTATCATTTGTGAATTTGATTGGGGTGATAGCTGGGAGTAAGGGGAACAGGTACAAGTAGGACAGTGATAATGAGCAGTTCTAATAACATGATTTTTAACATAATTTAGAAGTTCTTTCAAATCATTTGTCAGTTAATCCAATTTTGAAGAAAAGATCATGATTTCATTGTGTACAGGTGGGGATTGTGATTGCCCTTTTGATTGTTGGGATTTTCCATAATTAATCTGTGGTGCAGTTTCTTCATTTAAAGTATGTACTATAAGAAAAGAACAAGTTAATATGTCAAAGAACTCTGTATGAATTATATTATACATTTTTATTGTAAAATGCATTGTTTATAATTAAATATTTAATCATTTCTCATTTCTTCTTTGGGAAAGTTTTCTTCTAGCCACTTAAGTATGCTTCCCATTTCTCTCAAAACAGAAAATGGTGACATTTGGTTGCAAGAAATATTTATATAATGAATGGTAATAATATCACTGGTTAAGTTGCTCAACTTATAGAAAGAGTACTTTTTGGGCTGCTTTTAACTTTGGCGCCGTTCGATGAATGGTCACCAAACTTTGCAGAGAGGCGCACACTGATTGGACGTTCCAAAACGTGAGGTGTGTCATAATTTCTGAAAAAGTCACCATATCGGATGGGCGGATCACGGCCATTGTTCGCGGACAGCGCAGTGAGGAAAAGAAGTCTGGAATATATATTTGGGGTTATTCTGTGGATGAAAGAGGGCCTGTAAAGGGTGGGGGAGTGGGAAGAAGTTGATATAGAGCTCTTTTTATAGGTGAAAAAAAGATGTACAGGTGCTGGCGTGTGCGCTGTGAATCTTTCTGTCGGCAGACATTATTGGGATTGACAGGGTTGGGGTTTGGGTGAGTCTTGTTATATGAAGGTGCATTGTACATACTTGTTGTATGGTTTAATTCTGTTGTGGTGGTTGTGGCCAGTGGCCAGATTTTTGGAGGCACAGCCGTGCCCCCAAGAATCTGTGCACTGGCTACATACACCATAGTAATATGTGTATAGTTATTATAGGTACTATAGGGGGAGTACACCGTATGTGTAATATGGTGGAATGATATTATGGAAGTGTACATGGTATTTATGATCGTAATACAATTAAGGATAGTGCTCCTCAATCTCTCCTCTGCCTTTAACACGGTCAACCATTCTATCCTAATTAAACAGCTCCATGATACCTTCAGCATCACGAGCTGCAACTGGGCCATTTCTCCTCCACCACCTAACTCTCTAACTGCAGTGTCCCCCAAGGTTCTAGCCTATTGCAGTGGCTCTTTAATATCTATCTTGTCTCTCTGGCTCACCTGATCTCCTCCTTCTCTTCTCATTTCCAGTTTTATGCAGAGGACACACAGCTTTTCTTAAAACTTCCCTATACTACTTTCCCCTCCCCTCTCTCATCACTGATTGTCTGACCACCATCCAGGTGTGGTGTATGGCTAACAATGTCTGTCTCAATGCAAGTAAGACGGACATTATTCTTATTGGGACACTTGTGCCCTGTTCCCTCCTACCATCTGGCAGCCCTCCTTGGGCCCTCTACCCTCACCATCCTGTCAGGCCAAAAACCTTGGGGTCACCTTCGACTCCTCTCTCTCCTTCACTCCTCACATTCTGGTCAAGAAGACCTACTTTCAGCTTCGCCTTCTTATAGGCATTCTACCTATCCTTACCTTCCCCCAGAAACTCAACATCTCCAGAGCCCTGGTCCTCTCTATCTCTCTATGCTGGTCTACTCCAACATTCTCTTCCTAAACCTTGCCCTTTGTTCCCCATGCCCCCTTAAACTAATCCAGAATAGGGCGGCGAGATTTTCCCTTGGCATCAAGCCCAGGGATTATATGTCTGCAGCCCTAAATTCTATACACTGGCTCCTGGTGGTGGCGAACCCGCATCCCATCATAGCGAAGCTACTAAATTATAAGGATCAAGACGCAATCCTCAGGGCCGCAAGGGACAAAGGGGACCTACTGTACGAGGGAGACAAGATACAGTTCTTCCCTGACTTCTCGCAAGCAGTCCAGACACATAGACGGTCGTTCACAGCTGTGAAACGCAGGCTGCAAGAAAACCAAATCCAATACTCAATGCTATTCCCGGCAAAACTTTGCATCCAATTCAAGGGAAAAACTCAGTTTTTTAACATGCCTGAAGAAACAAGCGACTACCTGGATCGCACTGGCTGCAGACCAGCCCAAAATAATGGCCTCCCACAAAGGGGACACCAACCAAGAAGGGACCCGCCATAACGTCGCCTCCGGATGCAAAAACTGATCAAAGGCGTCCATTTCCCATCGACGCAATAACTTCATCATCACGAAATAAGAGCATAACAGTGGGAGGGAGCAAACCTCCTCTTGGAGGGCTACCAGCGCCCCTTGCACAGCAATGTTAACAGTTTGTTTTATTAGGGACTGTTCGTCAGGGGCCAGTTGGGGGTTGCCCACTTAAGGGAGGGACACGAGTTCAGTATGGCCGCCTTATACCCCGCACTCCCATTCCACAACAATCATGCTACACGAAGCAGTCCGATCAGAATCCAAGTCCTACAGTCACTCATACGGATCAAGCCATCAGTCTCAATATCCGGACCTGTCAACTTGAACTCACCGGATCACTCTGATGACAGTCCAAACACTTAAAGTCGCCACCTGGAACATCTGTGGAGGCAACCAGCTGGCAAAAGCGAGGAGAATCTTCCAGTACCTCCGCAGACACAAAATCAACATTGCCATACTGCAGGAAACCCACCTCTTGCCACAGTCAGAACTGCACTGGGCCAAATCCTGGGGCTGTCACAGGTATTTCTCATTGTACTCTTCCTATGCCAGGGGAGTCGCAATCTTAATAGATAGGAGAACGAACTTTAGTGTAATTGACTCGCAGAAAGACTCTGAGGGGAGAGCTCTACTGGTGAGGGGGATAATTGCAGGAAAGTAAGTAATAATTGTGAACTCCTACGCACCAAATACTGACAGCCCAAACATGTTTAACTGGGTGATGTCCCAACTAGGAAAGACCAACGCAGCAACCATTATATGGGGAGCGGACCTTAACAAACCAATTGATCCCAGACTTGATAAATCCCACAACACAACGGGGAATGCGTCCAAAGCCAGCGCTCAAGTTCGGGAGATCTGCCAGACTTTTGGCCTTTCTGACACCTGGGGGCACCACAACCGAGACGCTAAGGACTACACATTTTACTCCACTGTCCATAACACTAGCTCCCGGATTGATTACATCTTGGCGTCCACCCACAGCCCATTCGAATGGGGTATGAGTCAAATTCTGTCACGCACCTTGTCTGACCACTCAATGGTCACTCTCGAGGTCTCCTAGCGAACACAGCAGTCCCCTGTGCAAAGAAATAATGGCCTTCATCGAGACGTACAAAGGCTCTGTTGACTCGCCCGGTACCATCTGGGAAGCTCTAAAGTGCTTCGTCCATGGCATATGCCTAGCAAAAGAAAATGGAATATTGAAAAAGATCCGCAAAGACTTATCGGAAAGTGAACTACGTCTGAAGACACTAGAGCTCCAGGTCCTCACGACCCCAAGCCCGCACACCCAAGCCAAACTGAAGGAACAACTTCTGAAGTTCAAGGAAACGGCCGAACGAGAGATAAAATTCCTGGGTCGCGGTCACCAGGTCCGACAATATGGGGAAGGACAGAAACCAGGCGCTCTGCTGGCCCGGCTGCTGTTGATGGACAGAACCCAGACCCGAGTTGAATGCGTTAAAGAGGAGGACATTGGTCTCACATTTCGGAACTTCTACCAGAAACTGTACAGCTCCACAGGTATCTCAGATCCCAAAGCCATACAAGAGTATCTCGACGGCACCCAGTTGTACTGGGTGGAAGCAGATCTACGAGAACCTCTGAATGCACCGCTGACTGAGGAGGAAATTCTGGAAGCAATAAAATCCCTCCCAAACTCGAAAGCACCAGGCCCAGATGGGCTCATTGGAGAGTTCTACAAAGCTCACGCGTCCATCCTCGCCCCACTCCTACTTCGCGTTTATGGAGAAGCAATCGAGCGTGGAAGCCTCCCCCCCACACTGTGTGACGCTAACGTTATGGTGCTGCACAAAGCCGGCAAACCCGCAGATGACTGCGCATCCTACAGGCCGATCTCTTTAATCAACCTGGACAATAAAATCCTAGCCAAAATACTCGCATCAAGGCTCCTCCCTCTCATGCCAGCTCTGGTGATTGGAGATCAAGCCGGATTCATCCCTGGACGCAGCACCACATACGGCATCAGGAGACTGTTTGGAGTCATAGAGGCTGCAGATCCAACGCTACAAGCAATTGCGGTAATGCTTGACGCCGAGAAGGCGTTTGACTCTGTAGAATGGCCATTCATGATGGCGACGCTTAGACAAGTGGGCTTCGGCAGTTTCTTTATCAAATTAATATCGCTGCTATACAACGACCCACTATCATATGTCACTCTAGGAAACACTAGATCCACGAGCATATCATTAGAGTGGGGAACCCGACAAGGTTGCCCGCTTTCGTCCCTGATATTCACCCTTGTTATGGAACCCCTGGCATCGAGATTACGAGAAAACCACCTGACCCGTGGTATTAAACTAGGCCCCCACAGGTTGATTGTCTCTCTTTATGCTGATGACGTTGTGTTGTTCGTCAGTGACCCCCAAGTGAATCTTAACCCCGTAATGCGCGAAGTGATAAGATTTGGCCAAATGTCAGGTCTCAAAATTAATCACTCCAAATCGGTAGTATTCCCCTTGACTCCCAGTACAACTGAATTTATTGATGATCATGGTTTCAAATGGGAGCACTTAAAGGTGCACTATTTGGGTATTTACATGTCACATAACCATCAAGAGATCTATAAGGATAACTATGTTGCCACGTTAACTCCCTGCAGGAACGCATACACTGGTGGAAATCGCTACCACTAACGCTTTGGGGTAGAACGTCCTTGACTAAAATGGTCATTCTTCCTAAGCTTCTGTACCTATTCATTAACATCCCGTTACTCCTCCCAAAATCCTTTCTCCAGAAGGTCAAGTCGGCAGTCCTAGAGCTAATATGGGCGGGTAAACCGACTCGTGTCGCGTACAACACACTAGTTCAACCGACGTCGAAAGGTGGTCTAGCGCTCCCAGACATAGAAAAATACTATTGGGCAGCCCAGGCTCACTTCCTGATCTTCTGGTACATGACTCACTTTGTTCGCCCACACGTGCAGGTGGAACGAGCCCTGGCCTCACCCGACTTGCTAAGCGCCCTCATCATAAGTCAGATCCCAGTTCCATACAACACGCTCAACACAGTCTTGTCTACATACGCAATCTGGAAGAAGATGGCGGCCAGATACGGTGTAGGCGTAAGATTCTCCCCGCTTCTGCCTATCAGATTTATTCCTGGCATCCCCCTCACGAATGAAACAGTATTCCTGATATGGGCTGACAAGGTTGATGTCCACTCCTTCGGAGACCTGTTCCCAGAGGGCACCTTTTTAACCCCACAAATGGCCAAAGACAGGGGCGGAGACACTTCCCTCGATGTATTCCTTTACTTTAGACTACGTCACACATTACACAAAATATTTCCCTCATTTCCCAAACAACCCCCTACTTGGGAGTTATTGCACAACACGATTCAGGCGCAGGGGGAGGGAAGGTTAGTCTTGCTGCTATATAAATCCCTGGTGGTCGATATTGGGAAACCCAACCCTAAAACAAAGCTAAAATGGGAAACTGCCATTCACGAAACGATACCCACGGAGGACTGGTCCTATATCCTATGTCAAACTCACAAGGTCGCACTAAACACCAGCTATAAACCCATACACTTCAACTTTGTACACCAAACATACTATACCCCAGTTAAGAAACACAAGCTTCACCCGGAAATGTCGCCCCAACGCGATAGATGTGCAGCGGCCCAGGCGGACTTCCTCCACCTAGCATGGGACTGTCCTGGAGTGAGGCGCTTCTGGAACTCGGTTTTGCAAACGATTGCCGACATCATAGGCGAACAGGTGACCCCACTACCACTGGGGCCCCTTCTGTGTCTCACCAAATACCTTCAACCAGCAGCACGTAAATTAACATCCCTTCTTCTGGTGCTGGCCTGAAGGAGGATCGCCATGTCATGGAGCCGAGGCCCACTACCCAAAATCGAAGACTGGAAAAAAGACATGACATACTGCCAGGACGTGGAAAACGAATTCATAAGAACCCTACCACTGCATACACGCCCCCCCGACATCTGGGGACCATATATTACATACCTGCAAAATTGTAATGAATCGTCGGACTCCGATTCAACTAGCACCTGAAAGGAGAGTATGGATCTATGATCTTCAAGACTGCCCTGAATTTTTAAATGATCAGACTCTGATGAAAGACTGTTTCGGACATTTTCTCATGATGTGGGGGTGGGAGGGGAGGCGGCCTTGAAGGGGAACTCGAGATTGGGTAATGTTATGTTATTTCTCTTCCTTCTATTTTCCTTACATTTCCTCTCTTGCCCCCCCCTTTTTCCCTCTTCCCTTTTTGTCCTTTCCAAAGGTTTCGACAGAGCACCATGTTGGTGCGTTTGTATGCAAAATTCAAAAATAAAGTTTAAAAAAAAAAAGGATTGTACTGAAAAGAGGTGCCAAATCAATCACACATAAAGTAAGGAACATTCTAATGGGCACGAAGGACACCCTTCAGAAGGAATTGACAAGATGTGTGAAAAGAACATCATTGAGCCTACTGAATCTTTGGAATGGTTATCCCCTATTGTGATAGTGCGCAAGCCTGACAACTCAATAAGAATGTGTGTAGATCTCAGGGATTTGAACGCCAACATTTGGATAGATCGGCATCCCCTGCCAAATATAAATGAAATATCATTAACGATGAAGCCAACCAAATATTTTACCAGGCTCGATCTATTTTTTGCTAATCACCAGGTAGCATTGGATGAAGATTCAAAACATTTGACATTGTTCTTTATAACTCTTGGTGCATTTAGATACTGATGCATTCCATTTGGCCTAGCATCGGCCGCAGCCGTCTTCCAAAGACGGATGCAACAACTATTGGAGGCTTAAAGGGTTTCTACTATTTCCAAGACAATATTCTTTTTGCCACCTTAACGGAGGATGAACATGATGCCAAAATATGGGGCATTCTGCAATTGATCCAAGAGAATGGGCTCACTCTAAGATTGATAAATGTAAGATAAAAGTGAAGGAAGCGGCACAGCTCAGACACATCATCAACTCTGAGGGGATCAAACCAAAAAGGAATGTAATAGAGACAATTTCTAATATGCCAGTCCCCACCAACAAGGGCCAATTACGCAGTTCCCGGGACATGGTGGAGTACTATTCAAAATTCGTACCACATGTCAGTGACAGAACTCAGCACATGAGAGGACTTGCCAAATGGAACAAGAGCATTAAGAGAGTAATAAATGAGGCTCCAACTATCATGGCAGTTCATGCCAGAAACATATGGGTAGGGGGATTGCTTGAGCAAATACAAGAAGAAGGGAAAGTACCTATTGGTTTTGCCTCATGTGTCCTAAAATCGGCAGATTTTAATTACTCTACAATAGAGAAGGAAGTACTAAGGGTAAAGTGGATACTAGAAAACTTCAGAACTTTAAAATGGGGCCTACCAGTGGACATCAAAACTAACCATAAGCCATTGATACACATCTTAAACTACAGAAAACCACATATGGAATCCCCCAGGATACATAGATGGATCCTAGATATTATGCAATACAACATAAGAATTGTCTACACACCAGGCAAGAGGAATATAATAGCAGACTGCTTTTCCAGGTCACCCTCAGTCAAGGCCGAAAGGTTCAATACAATGGAGATGATGCAGGGTGCATCATTGCATACATTGAGTCAGGAATTTCAAGGGAAGAGTGGATAAGGGCATCCACAGATGATGAGGAACGGAAGCTATTGCGACTAGCTATCAATGAAGGATGGGAGAAGGTTAGAAGTAGCCTCATCCAATATGCCCAAATACAAGACGAAATTGCGGAGGATGTGGTGTGCATATTTAGAGGGGATCGCATCATTCTACAGACTTGCCTAAGAGAGAGGATCCTGAACCTGGTGTATGAAGGTCACATAGGGTATAACATTACAAAAAGAAGACTGAGAGAGACCTATTGGTGGCTTGGAATGTTAAATGATGTGAAGAATTTGTGAAAAGCCTCCAAGCATGTACTTTGAGCGAAAAGAGCAAGAGAAGCCAGATTACACCCTTGCAAACAGTGAAAGTCCCAAACTCAGTTCTGGAGAAACTGGCCATAGACATTACCAGACCATATCAGATACTGGAAGCACACACAATCTAAATAGTGGTGTTAATTGATTATGCATCCAAGTGGGTTGAGTCGGGAGTAATGGAGGACACAGTAGCATCAAGGAAAATGTCCAGGTTTCTAGAATACTTCTTCAACAGAGAGGGAGACCCACATGAAATAATAACCGATAACAGAGTTCAGTGTGTGTCTGAAGACTGAAGTATAGAGCACAGACTCGCTTTGTTATACCATCCCGTAGCCAATGGACAAGTTGAACCCATGAATGGATTAGTGAAGAGCATAATTCAGCTAGCAATCGCAAATTCCTTACCGTGGAAGGACCCCCTCAAAGAAGTATTCTATGCCTATAGAATCACTCCTCATTCCACAACAGAGGTAGAGCCGTTCGTCATGATGAGGGGATGATTACGTGCAACAGACTGAGCCCATCATGGCTGTCCTTGAAGAACACCAAGAAGATTGACATAGAGGATGTTCTCAGGAGAGTAAGAGAAAAACTAAAGAAATACAAAGAGTATTGTACTAAGGGTGCAAATGAGTCCAAATTTGAAGTGGGAGATGGGGTGTGCGTAAAAGAACCCAATACATTTCTCAAGGGCCCGTCCAAATTCGGAAATGCCCAGACAGTGGAGAAAGTGGGAAAGAAGTGTGTGACACTGGATGATGGAAAGAGATGGTCTTTCGATGACGTGGTGCATTGCTCTGACTTGGGCTGTTGACGGGCTTCCGAGGCATACCAACAGTCTGGCCAGGATGATGCCTTCAAAGAGCAGAAAGACCCATTCCAAACTTCAAGAGTGACTATGTGACTTTCTTTCTTTTTCCCCTCCCTCAACCCTTTCCCATTGTTAGTGTTTACCCATGTAGGGGAGCTGTTATTGTCTATCTCTTATGTCCTGTGCCGTTCTCGAATTCTGTGAGGAGTTTGAGAATGACATAGGAGAAGGAGCAACAACAGGAGAGCAGACGCAGGCCAGCTTGTGCTGTGGGGGTTCTCTGAATAAAGAGAGCACTTTACCAGAAATCGCTGCCTCATATGCCTCTTTTAATAACAGCAGTTTTGTTTATATTTTACCTATATTACGTTTAGACATCTTGTACACACACACAGGCACACAGACAACTGCTACAATGATGAGAGAGGATTATGCCTTCCAGTGACACAGCACATAACTTAGAGTGCGCCATTTGATGACAACCATGATGTCATTAATGATGTAATTTTTGACATATCGGTGTTATCATCCATGTGCTCCATGGCTGAGCAATGGTGGGACTATGAATCGTTCTTGCTGAAACACAGCACCTTTTGATTACCGTGGTAAGACACAAACAACTACAAATTACAACATCTTCCAAAGCCCCCTTACAGTGTGCATGCCCCCTCTTCCTCCCTTCTGTTGTTCCCATCTTCCCCCTTTTGGCAAAGTGTCCCCTGGCGTTCTCCTAATATCATTTTCCCCCTTTCTTCTAATGACGGACTTCAATACCTGCTTGCCTCTCATGATATTGCAAAGGTAATGCTGCAAGATATCTGCGGAAAGATGATAATGGTCTGAATTACAAATGCCTCTCTAGACCTCCTCATATTGTAAACTCACCAGTTGGTCCTATTTTACTCACTCGGCATCCTCCCTCATCTCATTCTCCCATTCCCTTTCTCCAAAAATCATTTCAGCTCTTTTCTTTTCGCATTCAACTGGGATCATCACTGGAATCGCTTGCATCAAGCAAAATAAATGGCACATTTTTAATTGTGAAGGCCCTCAGTGCTACAATGCACCACCAGAGACATATGCACCTTTTTTGGAAGGGTGGGTTATAGTTGAAGCCAGGGAATGAGTAGATACGGGTGGTCAGTGTCCGCTTACTTTTTTCTGAAGGTGGACGGTGACCTCCACTGTGTATTTTTGAGGCATAGGAAAAAACAAACACATTTGCTATATTTAATCAAACTTTACCAATGTACTCCATATTTGCAACAGGACCCATGGTGGGGATTGAAACTGCAGCCACCAGATTCCCAGGTCAGACTGTCCACCACTAAACCACATTACCAGATGAAATCTCAGTAACGACTGAAGATGACATGTTTCCTACAGAGATATCTTCATAGGTGGGAAAAATGGGCACAAGGTGCAGGGAAAGACCCATTGCATGATAGGTTCATTTCTGAACATTTTACTACACAGTCTTCTGAGAGTTAATGAATTCATTGGAGCTGTACACCCACTACTGGTGTAAAAATGTCTTAACTAGTTCTGCCTTCAGACACTCCATTTATAAGCGCCATTTTTGTCTTTCACTGTGGTACTGTTAAAAAACAAGCATGCACAAAGTCTGCAGTGTGGGCTTGTGTATATGTATGAGGAAGTTTCCAGACACTGCTTTTAGATGCCCATATACTCACACCTTTTTTTGCACCTGCTACCATCAATGGGCATTTATTACCACTACGGCTGTGCCTGGCAAGTGCCTTTCCAATGCCTACACAAAAGCCCAAACTGTTGGCAGTGCCAATGCTTGTCTAAATCTGCTCCTGTGTCAGTTCAATATAGCACAGCCCCTGTAGCATTCTCACACTTCAGTGGGGAATATATCGATCACAACCAACCCTGAAGGTTGAAATGCATATTGATACATTTGAATAACACCATTTTTCAGAAGTGAGCCCAGTGTTGTATACACTCATTACAGAAATGTTTTCTTAATTTTCCACATCACAGTACCAAATTCCAGCAAGGCAGACACATCCTTTCCTATGTCTGAGGTTGATAAAGTTGTGTATGTGTAATACTTCTTTTGATAGTAACACTGCGCTACAAAACCATTTACTTGCACTAAATAGCACTAGCTATAAAAAGTAACACTGCATCAGTATGATGCAGGCTCGAGCTTGTTTTATCCAAATGAGGTTTGTAAAGGCTAGCAGCCAGCCCCAATAAAAAGCATAGAGTATTAGCTGGCAGAGGTGATTAAGTAGTCACATTTAAGACTGTGGAACTTAAGTGTTGAAGCTCATATTCTTGCTTTGCCAGCCGATGACATTGTAATCCTAGACAAATCATCTTACCCCACTGCTTGGTACTCTGCTGCCTTCCGTGAGAAGGTTTGTCTTCTCACATACGGGTGGAATTGTGTTGCCTATTGCCTCATCTTTCTTTTTATGTAGGCCATTTGAGTGGAGGGTCATAGAAGAGGGCCTCCAAATTTTACAGTCCTCTGGCGAGAATACATTCAGGTGTGCTTATTTGGCACAAGTAGTAGGTTGCTTTTAAACAGTTTTAAAGGTACTTCTTTCTGCACATTATTCATAACAGTCAACTGGTCTGTGTGTTAGGTGTATTTAAAGGTTTAGAAATACAGCACAAACACCCACATAACTTGACAATTCCTTAAAGCTCAGATCAGTTAATATTCCAGTACTTGAACACTTGCCTTGATGATGGAGAACAAAAAGCCATAATTCTTCGTCTTTTGCATAACATGCTTCTATCAAGTCGTGTTAGTAAATATTGTCAAGTAGGTTTATTAATTGATGTGTGCAATTTCCGAGCCCTTTTTATTAGTTATTATTTCAGTTCTCAAAAGTCGAACATTCACTACTGTGAAGCAATATATCAAGTGCAGAAATTGCAGATTGGCTCAAATCTCAGCTCTACTCTTAACCAATATGTGTGATCCTGGGTAACTTAATATTGTGGTGCATAACATGTCAAAATTGCCATTCTCTGTTGTTATCCCCTGAGAGAGATTTAATTCCCAGGGTAAACACTACAAAAAAGTGTCAGTCATGGTTTAACAAGCTATAGTATTGCTTCATGTATACTACTATTGGCCTTGATTTATTGCACATCACAAAGCCATTTGTTTATTTACCAACTAATATCAATATCACTTGATGTTTTTCAGGTTGCAGGGATTAGAAAGTTATTGATTCCGCTCTAATAATTCAAGCCTGTCATCTTCTGTTTTATTTTAGTTGAAAGAGTGTTTTCAGATCTCTGCTGTCCAAGATTTGCAGAAGACAGTGTGTTCTACATTTGAGTGCAATAGAGGTAATTGTTACAGCTAATTGTATACTTTTGGTTAGAACTGAAAACAATCTTTTAGGGGAAGCGATAAGAGTATAGGCTGTCAGCCAATTGGACACAAGCGAGAGAAGGTTGGAACAAGGAATTGTGGTTTCAATGTTTATATCTGTTTCTCTCACAAATTGCATGCTGCCACTCTATGAGAAGCACCTAGACTGGTCTATAATATCAACGCAACATACCTACATTTCTACATCCAGTCTTGTCAAATAGTAAGGTTTACATATGAAATACGTGCAAGTGGTACAGGCCCGTAATATAAAAATGTTGAATGAAATTAACTCAACTCCCTTCTCTTGGTTACAGCTCTGGTGTTAGCAGGGGTCTAAATGGAAATAAGGCAAGTTAACTTCTGCATCCGATGTACCTCCAATCACTTGACCTGGAACACCATTAAAATATGGCCAAAATCACAAGTTAAGTTTGTAAACTCTGCCTGGGTTTAGACACCTCAGTACAGTAAAGCCAGTTGGAGACGGTTCTTGCAATCTTTGGCTGAGCATTCTCACGGTGGGGTAATGGATAAGGGTGACCCTGAACATTCATATGTGGGAAGGAACAGCATTCCTCATAACTGCACAAATGAAGTGGTACATACTGTTTACATCATTAATGTTTCTGCAATTGTGCAATTGTTCAAAATACCCAACACTCCAATAGTAAAACTCAGCAATGGATCGGGCATTCCAGCACCACAATGTTACCTTTGTGGGTGTGGTTTAGGCTATGTTTCTTGCCAGCTTGCGTTTAAGGTAATTTAAAATGTTTTCAACTCTGTAGAATGGTTGGACTGCACAATACATAGGAACATTTTGAGGTTTCTGGGTTGGGTTTAGATATAGATGTCCTGCTGTCGTTTAAAGTACTGGTTCACAGTAAAACTCTTACTTTGCATTTAAAATATAATTAATGTAAACATTACTCATAAACATCACAGTTATGCATTTTATGACATCATTTGCAGTTGGTTCTCCCGGTAGTACTGAGAGTGCAGTAGAATTTCATCAAAGACACATGATAAACCCAGCAGGTTTTGTAAAGATGACTGAATGGATATCTTTACGGGACACCTTTACAGCTGTGAAACAGTGTGTACCTTTGGCACACAGTTTTTGTTCTCACCCTTCTATGGCTTTGGGTATCCTTTCACAGGTTTCTTAATGTACTCGCACATTCAGATATACTCTTTGCCATTTTAACTAATCTATGATCTATATAATCAAAAATTAGTCATGGGCGCTCCTCTATAAGAACGAACAGGGCAAACATGGCCTGTTCTCTGGGAAGGTACCGACTCTAGAGTCTGCAGCCACACTTTAGCTCACTGTACCGTTCACGGATGGGAAATATCCATCATCATATCAGTCTTTGTCCCGCCCACATGGGCAGTCCAGTACAGAAATTCTATGGCAATTCCCTTCTGAACAAGAGTACCAACAGCAACCCCATGCACGTGTTTCAGCCTTGTTGGGCATCATCAGTGAGGTGGAGCTGTGCCTCTTTGAGCACAGTGAGCAAGGAGTCCACGTCTGGAAGACCCTAGGACACTTGGGGTGACTAGACCTAAGGCCCTTCAAAAAATCTAAAAACAGTCATGGGCGCTCCTCTATGAGAACGAACACGGCAAAAATGGCCTGTTCTCTGGAAAGGTACCCACTCTAGAGTTGACAGCAGCACTTTAGCTCACTGTACCTTTCGTAAATGGGAAATAACCATTTGCATATCAGTCTTTGTCCCGCCCACATGGGCAGTCCAGCACATAAATGCTATGGCAATTCCCTTCTGAACAAGAGTACCAACAGCAACCCCATGCACGTGTTTCAGCCTTGTTGGGCATCATCAGTGAGGTGGAGCTGTGCCTCTCTGAGCACAGTGAGCAAGGGGTCCTTGTCTGGATTCCCCTGGTTACTTAGGGTGAGACACAAAGTTACTTAATATGTAAAACAAAGGTGGTTCTGAGAGTCTCTCTACCTGCACAAACACAGCCCATTGACTTTTTCTTGAGTGGATGGCCCCTGGGAGAGTCCCAACCAAGTCTTTAGCTCACTGTCTATTTGAGTATGTGTACCTTACTTATAAGACTACTGATTTGTGTCCTGCATCTAAGACTACACCTTCCTCATGGCTGCTATTTTTAAAATGTCTCTTCTACCCTTGTTGTGGACTTCTAATATTGCCCTTGAAATGCCACTTGCTTATTATTATTATTCCAGCATGGCTAAAGAGGGCATAACTTGATTACGGCGGGGCATCATATCAAGCTATGATTTGTGATCTCATTGAGGGGAGATTTGACCCCGCATTCTTGATTCCTTAATTTCTTTGGTTAGGGGTGAGGAGGCCCAAAGGCGTCTGTGCCCTGGGCTCCAAAATGTCTTAAGATGCCCCATATCTTATATTGGGGTGTTGCTCTTTTGGGAATATTTTGATACCGATTCTTGGGTTTACAAAATGAACACCTGTTATAATTTTCCAACACCATTAAAGGAAAATATCCTCTCCGTTTATTTTGTGTGTGTTCGGCCTGTGCACTTTGTTCGCTTATGCAAAGGCAATTCAATGCAATTTGCATTTTTCATTTTGATATCCTCTTTGATTATTTTTTGTGTGTTTGGCCTGTGCACTTTGTTCGCTTATGCAAAGGCTATTCAATGCAATTTGCATTTTTCATTTTGATTTCCCCTTTGGTTATTTTTTGTGTGTTCGGCCTGTGTACTTTGTTTGATTATGCGAAGGCAATTCAATGCAATTTGCATATTTCATTTTGATATCCTCTTTGGTTATTTTTTGTTTGGCTTGTGCACTTTGTTCGGCCTGTGCACTTTGTTCGCTTATGCAAAGGCAATTCAATGCAATTTGAATTTTTCATTTTGATATCCTCTTTGGTTATTTTTTGTGTGTTCGGCCTGTGCACTTTGTTTGATTATGCAAAGGCAATTCAATGCAATTTGCATATTTCATTTTGATTTATTAATTTATGGTGATGTCACTTCCTATTGCATATGTTAATGAGTCCCGCACTTTTCTTTTTTTGATCGTATGCCCATGTTTCAGCGCAATCTCTAGAAACCATGGATATCTCACAATTATCCCAAACTGCGCAACCATAGATTTAGCCCCATCATGCACTGCACAGACCGACACTCATGAGATTATATCCAAAGATGCCATAAGGGTGCATTTGACTGGTCACATAGTCAGTGAAACAGGTTCAATGGGGATTAGATAAGATCGAGTAGCATGTGCTCAGGAGAGCAGACCTTTAGCCTCACCTATTACTAGAAGTTAAAAACACTGCGAATTGAAGGCATCCGATTGAGTACATTAAGCTGATTTATATTGGCCCTGAATGCATAATAAAGCATATTCCTTGTAATCTAAGTGTGTATTTCCTTACGGACATCTTACCTTTCTAGGGTTTTAAAAGGGTGGGCAAGCACACATGAATTCTGCTGCTCGAATCCAGAACGCTTTGAAATGTCATCAGCCTTAAACTTTCTCACATGTGAGATGCAGATGCACAGCTGTGTATCCTCTGCACATAATGGACACACCCGAAGGCCCTCGACGTCTAATCTCTTCCATAAATAACGTTGGGTGTTCAAACAGTGCGCCGCGATAATGATGATGGCGATGGCTGTACGTGTGCGCATGTGTTTGTTTTGGAAGCAATCTCAGTTCATCTTCAGAGCAATATAGTGCCTCATCGTCCGTTTCATAATGTATACAAATGTGTTTGGGGAGGAGAGCTGGAGCTAATCGAAAGCAAATGCTCAGCATTCCCTCGGAGCAAGAACGCAGAGGTATTGTCGACTCAAATCGGATTTCGCTTGCGGTTCAAAGCGTGTCTGATCTAAGGCTTTTGCCAGGGTAGCCACGGGGAATAGACCATGTTCAAAAGCATACAGGTGAAGATTTCTAGCCGAGAAAACATGCAAACAGGACTGGTGTGCAAGAAGTGAAATGGGGCACTAACGAAACCACAAGTTGTGAGGAATTCGACCATCCGCATGGTGGGTGTGCGCGCGCCTAGGCTTTTTTGAAATTTGAAAGGAAATTGAATGATGCTAGATCAACCTCCGGAAAATGTATAGGGCTAATCCGCACACATTTTCCTATGCTCACCGCACAACATAGACATAGACCTGTGTACTCTGGGTGGACACAGCCTACGGGCACAGTCCCCCTGTAATATTTAATAGGGATATGACAGCCAGGAATACACCATATCATCTCAGAAGGGGAAGGCAAAACCTTCCTCCTGCCATGGCCAGCCTAATGAACTCACAGAAGCTCCATGGATCCGCCCTGTCCTTTTGTTTAGCTCTGTATATTGTGGCAGCAATTAACATAATTAACATACTAAAAGAGTGTACTTCAAACAAGCCCACGTGGGGCCTGGCTGCAGAGGCTAACAAAGCAGAGAGGAAACCCCAACAACTTTTCTGATGCACTGTGTCAACCTGAAGCCAGCTCCCGCCCTCAGTATTGCTTTGACAGTGAAATGTCAAGTCTGGACTGCATGTATTACAGTAGTCATCCCTGCAGGGGGAACCCCTTAAGAAGGTATGAGCGTGTGGATTGATGGCACCACAAAGTCTGGTCGCGCCGCAGATTCAAGGGAGACCTGCCGTTTTAATCAGGAACCACTGAGATCTCCTTTAACCAGAGAGACCCTTTGATCCACAAAAGACAGCATGATGGGTGGGACTTAGTATTACATGTTTTCACCTCTTTACCTTTTCTTTTGCAAAGCACTCTGGTTATGACCTCATGCATACAGAAGATCGTTGGTGGCGACCCAGGATTGGTTCATTAAGGTAGACTTAGCCTACACCAATCTCTGTGGTCCATTTGGCTTTAAAAGAGGACTGAGCCCCTCTTTTGGCCAGATCATCTGAAGACGTTGCAAGGAGTAACAAGAAGAACTCAGCATTGGACTGTGGCTGAAGGTACAGTCTGCCTTACATCTTCCTGCCAATGAAGGAAGGCCAGGACATCCAAGAGGGAAGCAAGATCCCTTGCCTAAACATCTCCCAGGGCACATAGGGAGATACTGAATCCAGAAGACCCTCCAGCAGCTCTAGAACCGCTACCAAGCCAGCACACAGCTTGCCCGGCTAAGCTCTGCAGCAAGCTTCATAGGAAATGCCAGACAGTCTCTGAACCAAACCAAGGATAAGGCACTTGCCTGAAACACTCTCCTCAGCTTTGGGACATCCATTCTAAAGGACAACACAAGCCCGGTGAAGAAGCTAGGAGGAGTTCATCAACAAGCATCTACCAAGGTCCCCCCTAAAGAAGCACTTCAGTACATTGAAGCAAGGACTTGATGGGTCATGGGGTTGGTGGGAATAGAAAACGTGTTCATGCTGTGTATTTGGCAACATTACAGAGATATTCGACCCATGGAGAGGTTTACACAGATTACAGACTGGCATGCTGATATATATGCAAAGGAGTGGTGGCTCGCTGTGCAAAATAAGTGGGTGTGTTGCTGTTCATAAACTGTCATCGTTGTTTTTTGTCCCTTCTGTGAGAGTGACAGTCTCTCTCTCTCTCTCTCTCTCTCCCTCTCTCTCTTCTCTCTCTCTCTCTTAGGCATCTCCTGCTGGACTCAGGGGTTGAGTCATGGGATAGAGTACTGGGGCTTAATAAGTTTTAGCTTGGTACTTACGTGAATGCTGGAAATTGTTGTTTTGTTTTTTGTTACATTGGTGGTGTGTCAGTGGTTATTGGTTGCACTGCTACAGGTTAGCTTCTCCATTTACGTTGGTAAAATAGCATTGGTTAACCTGATGGTGGACGCAGGTTGTCTATCATTTTTATTGATGAAGCGAAGGCCATATGGTTATTGCATGTGGAACACAAGGTCAGAGGTGGTATTAAATGTATATTTTCAGTATTACACATTAGTACCCCGGAGAGTCGCACAGCCTTTGTTACTGCAAACATGATTGGTCTAATGACGGGCCATACCTGAAAGACAATCCCGCGTTCTACTCCGTGCGCGCCCCACTCGCTTTTGTTTCATCCATTTCATCTGCGTTGCTTTCCGAACAAAACTGTGTCATTCTGCCCTTCTCTGACGCAGCACTTTCAATTCGTCATACTTTCTTCTCGCTGCACCTGTCATCCGCTGCTCGGCTCACACGGCAGACGAACTTGAAAGCGTCTCTTCCGAAAACCTCATTACACCGGTATTGGTGAACCAACTGAACTTCAATGTCCTCGCAATCATACTGTGGAGTGGCTGGAAAGCAGTGACAACAAAACTAAAGACAGACACCAGTGTAATCCTGGCATTGGTCCCTTGCCTTTTTCTACTAGCGTGGCATCTGTTACCAAAAGACAACTGTGGAAACCATGGACCTCGATACAATAGAACTCAGCAGATCTGAGGCAAATAACCATCTAGAAACATAATGGGCTATTGACCTCCTTAAAAGTTGGCTTTCCCAGAAAGGTTTCAATCCTTCCTTTGAATATGAACCTGTGCATTCTTTGGCAGCACTCCTTCACCAATTTCATGCTAAAGTGTGCACGGCATCGGGAACCAAAAGTTTGATCGCACTATGCGCTGAAATCAATCGGCATGTGAACAACCCCCCATTTAGCCGAAACTTGAACATAATGCACAACCAGGCCTTCGGAAATCCAAACAATGTCTTTGTGAGTATCATCAAGCATACCCGCCATGCCGGAAAAGACACTTCTGCCGACAAAACTTCTATTTCGCCTGCTGACCTACACCAATTACGTACCTGTGGAGTTTTTAGCCCTGAAACTCCAGATACACTGCAGTTTAAAGTTTGGTTCGACATCCAAATTCATTTTGGATGGCGCAGGTGCGAAGGACAGTGACATTTACCGCACAACGCTTTTACTGTCATCACCGACTAAACGGAAACAAATATGCCAGTCTTACGTTCAATGAGGTCACCAAAAACCACCATCCCCTGCTAGAACAAAATCGCAGTAATGTTGGTTTATCATCCACGTAGTTAGCAATATTTTCATCTAATTTCAGAAGATGCCAATGTTTAGCTAGAATTCTTTTCAAGAGTCTGACGTCATTGCTATATTTAGTGATGAATCCAATAGTTGGTTTTTCTGATGCTTTGTTCTTTGATGTTAGCGTTTGTTCTTGTGTTATCAATGAGCTTTTATCCAGAGCTTTGGTGACACATTGTTCTGAATACCCTCTAGCCAGGAATCTTGATTTAAGTAGCTTGCATTCCTTCTCATGTGTTCCATGGTTTGGCAATTTCTTCTCGCTCTTAGAAATTCCCCTTATGGTATGTTTAAGATGGTTGGTCTATGGTGGCACTGGCTGTGTGTAAAGTTGAATTCACTTCAGTAGGCTTCCGGTATGTACATTTTCTGATTTGGTTTTGTTCAATGTATATTGTAAGGTCTAGAAAATTAATACTTTGTGCATCACAAACACCAGTGAATTGAATACCCATTTCGCTTAGGTTAATCCTGTTCTGAAAATCTGTGAACTCCAATTCTGTTCCTTTCCATAGTATCAGCACATCATCGATATATCTCAACCAATGAACAAGTTCTTTCTGATATGCCTTGTCCTGATAGATAATTGTATCTTCGAATAGGCCCATAAAAATCTTCACTAGGGCTGGGGCGTATTTGGTACCCATTGCAACGCCCTTAGTTTGCCTGTAGTATGTATTATTGAAATTGAAGATGTTACACTCAAAAGATAGTTCTGACATGTCCTTCACCATTTGAATCTGGTGATCCATCGATGGTGAGTCCTCCTTGAAAGTATGATCTATTGTTTGTAAGGCCCATGTATGTTTAATCGATGTATACAACGCTTTCACATCCAAAGTTGCTAGTAGACAATAATTTTCCCAATTCCAAGAGTGAAGCTTAATAATTACGTCAGTGGTGTCTTTGAGATACGCTTTCAATTTCATGGCTCTAGGTCTTAAGATGTTGTCCAAATACTGCGAAATATTCTCAGTTGTCCAACCTATTCCACTGAGGATTGGTCGGCCTTCCGGTATTAAATCATATTCCTTGTGGACGTTGGGTAGGAAATACATGATTGGTGTGATTAGATCCTTGATTAGAAGATAACTCTTTTCATTGTCCGTGAGAAAGCCTTTACGGTGAGTCGTAGATTTTGAGTTCCAATTTATGTACAATTTCCTTCGTTGGGTTGGCAGGCAATGTTTCATAACAACCTGGGGTATTTAAATGTCTTCTAGCCATCTCAAGGTAATTTTCTCTGTCCATGATAACAATGTTCCCCCCCTTGTCGGCTTCTTTTATTACTGTGGAGCGGTCAGTTTCCAATTTGCGTAGGGCTTCCTGTTATTTAATAGTGAGACTTTGTTTGACTTTTGAAAATTGCCGTCTTTGTTCCGTTCGATAAAGATCATGAGATACTGCCTTGTAAAAGGTATCGATGATGTTATCAGCTGCAAATTGGGGTACAAATCTGGATGCTGGTTTCAGCTCTTTCATTGGTAACAGATCTGGTTCCACATTTAGATCTCGTAGTACATTGGTAATGTCATAATCCACTGGTTCTGTGATGGATCTAAGTGCGTGAATTTGTTCGATTTCTTTGATGCTTAAATCACTCGGAATGGTTTTTAACTGCTGTTGATACATCCCTGGTGCTCTAGTGGCAAAGAACCTTTGCAGTTTCAATTTTCGTACGAATTTGAATAAATCAATATGCAAATCTGTCTCGTTATAGTTCGCCGAAGGGGCGAATGAGAGTCCTTTATTGAGAAGTTTGTTCTCCTCTGTGATATTGTTCTACTGGATAAATTGAGAATAAGGTTTGGACCTATTTCACTCTGTTTATTTCTTTTGAGGTCGCTCTGGTAAGTATTTTGTTTGTATTTTCTTGTGATCCTTGATTTGATTGATCTTTTACCCCCCCTCCTTCCTCTCCTCCTGGTGTATTGTTTGTTGATCCTGTTTTCAAAGGTAACTGAAAACAGACCTGTTTATGTATGAGGTTTCTATTGCCTTTTTTGTACCTTTTTATTTGATTCATGAAACCTGAGGTTGATCTTCCACTTGTATTCTCCTTTGCTCCCGTCGTATCTGTGGTTGCTAACGTCGTATCCGTTGTTGGTGTTTCACCTTCTGAATCCGCATCCGAGCTCACGGATGATGTGTTAGGTGTACTTGTCTTTGATCCAAATTTAGTAGATGTTTTGTACTTTGCTTTGTAGGTGTATACCCTATCCTCTTGATAGTCCCTCTCATCTCTGTAATGTTTCCTTAGTTTTCTTAGTTTTACTTCATCTTGGTAATTTTTTAGGATGTCATGCATAGTATTGTAATTTTTCTCTTTCGTTGTTTCTTGTGAGTTTTTCTCTGCAATTTCTTTTTTAGTTTTGTCTAGCAATTCTATTTTTCTCTTATGCTCTCGTGTAGCGTGTTCAATCAAAAGTTCCACCATTTTATTCAAACTTCCGTTCAGATTTTGTTCCCACATCTCTGCCAAGTCATTGTTAAACTTCGAGAAGATCAAAATACGTAGACCTCTGGGAATCAATTTGTTTTTTAAATAATTTTACAGAGATACTATCTCCCAGTATTTATCAATTTCTTCTTTGGAGAGTCTCTCCAATTTGAAAAATAATGCTCTCAGATCTACCTGCTTTTGTACAGGGTTAAAGAATGCTTGCTTATTATTACCCTTTGCTGTAAATAGGTTGGCAGTTTCTTCCTGCCTATTTTTGAGATACTCTGCCATCTTTTACTGTCAGATGTCACCCGTTGACCACAACCTAAATTAGTGATTTTTCAAAAACTCTTGGCTGCAGCGGTTTGGTCTAACATGGCGACACATGCTTTATGGTTGTCAATATGTTCCAAAAAGCTTCATTAAATGCAGGTGGTCACGTCTCACCGGGTTTTGGGTTTTGCCAAGAAAAAAGCCCTTTAAGCAAATAGGTAAAGTTGAGTAACCCAGAAGGAGACTGCGCCCAATGTTCAAAAAAGTGATTTATTATTTTACAAGGTGCCCTTTTGTGATGACACGTTTTTCGGTCTCCCTTGAGACCTTTTTCAAATCAGGGCTATTATTCCATCATAGCACCATATAATGATAACACAAAATGGATGTTAGAATATAAGAAGACATACACATAGATGAACATATGCAAATATGCAAATTGAACACAATGCAAACATTAGATATGGTACAATAATTCCAAATTATAAATAAAATAAAAAGATAAAAAGCCAGACAAGAAAAGGAGTGGGGAAAGGGGATGGAGATAGGGGGTGCAAAAATAAAAGAAAGCCACTTGTTAGGTGTTATACTTAAATAGTATACATGGGGCAACATCATTCATTATGTAGCTTGCAGTAAGTGTTTAACATTTTACCTTGTATTCTTCTAATGCCCCTTTTAGATTTGGCAAGAGTGTTCCACAGTAAACGGGTCAGATCCCTATAAATGGGAAGGGTTGACGATATCACCTTCATCAACAATTTACGTTGCGATAAATACGAGATTCAATTTAGGTGCGGTTATGTCAGATTTGACTTTATATGCAAAGTGTTTCAATTAGTTTGTAAATTCTTTTGTTAACAATAGTCCTGCTTAGTGTCCCGAGGAGGACCTAGGAAGACAAAGAGGTGACAAGGAATTGAAATTAAGAGAAACAGAGGCGAAAATAATTTGTAAACTCAATTCTACAGCATTTGGCCTGAACACGGACAATGAAATGGTGTCTTTCCTTTAGGAACCTAACAAGCATCTATTCGATTATAGTGTGATATCAGGAATATGATTTCCATTGCCTATGTATATACTTAGACATGTACCCTATTATTTGGATATTATCTTGCTACTTTAAAATATACCAATCTGGATAAGAGATTGAGATTGCAGACATGCAGACACATGCAGACACATGTGGCCCAACTTTTGAGTGAGGTGCCAGCCATTGACAAAAAAAGCCCTTAAAATCTACCCTCCACTCCAACCCTTCATTTAGACATCACAGTGCTCTGAGCAATTATCACACTGCAGAGAGATGATCAATTGGGAGATGGGAGCATTTTTAAACAAGCATTGGTATTGCCAACAGTTTGGGCTTTTGTGTTTGGCATGGGAAAGGCCCTGTCATAGTGGTATTAACCGGCCGCTGATGGTAGCAACAAAATGGTGCAACATGGGCATATGATAGCAGTGTCTGGCAACACTGCAACGTTTGATGGTAATAAAAGAAAGCTCAACTAATTCCCATGAAGAGGTGTTTTTATTGAAAGGGGTAGGAACTGGATATATATGACCATAGGGATTAGCATGGCCATGGGCAGTCAATGGGCGGGCAAATAACCTAAAAATACCTACAAACTTTGTGTCCCTCCTCATTTACCATTCTCTCTATCTGTACTCTAATGCAATAGTTTGCGCTTAAAGCAGCACCTAATAGCCTAAACTAAAAAAAGAAACAGTGAGCAATGTATTAAGCCATTGTCTGCTAAATGGGGGGGTCAATGGATTTGGGCAGGGCAGGCTATTGGGTCTTTAATACTGGCCTGAAGGCACAGGGGTATTAACACTTTAAAAGCAGAGGCATTCATGGCGTTCGTTCTCTATGTCCGTTCAGTTCTTGAACTCTAAAGCGTTACTAACTGCTTTCTCCTGCATGCCCTAATTAACAGTACTTACCTGAGCCACATGCGGCCCCTACTGTGCATGTTTAGTAGCCACGTGCGGCCTCGCTAAATCTCCTGCATATGTACATGCACATGAACAGCCACATGCGGCAGTGTTTGGTATGTGCACTAATTGTAGCACTCTCTCTCTTGCAGCATTTGAACAGCTACTATGACACATCCTGGCACAACAAAATCGCAGGAGACAACAAGGGACACTCTGGGTGAAAACTAACCTAAGCTAAGTGCTGCACTACCTCATGTGTGTTCATTATGCTGCTGTGCCTTTGTATACTGTGATAGTGATATTGTATGTATGTGTACAGACAGAAGCAGGGAAGTTTGTTTGTATGAGTGCTGTGGTCAAAACCTTATCCTAACGTCCCCAACCTATCCATAACCTCTCCCTAAACCTCATTCCGGTTTCCCTACTTCTCCCCTTCCTATCCAACAATCGTCACCCTAACCCTCCTTCCGTTCTAGGGATTGCGTAGCCCTGTATAAGCATTAACTGCAGCATGTCCCAAAACCACAGTGGGGGTCGTTGGTTCATGCAACTCCTGCACCTCGGAGCTGTGGACGCTGTCACAGAACTGTATGCAGAAGTTATGTTATTTTATGAGTTGTGTTGTAATTTAATATTTGAGCAAAAATATAACTGCCAAGGTACTTTCCGGTGTCATCATCTGGCTGTACTGCTTATTAAATGCAACCCTATTTTCATTACTGGTGGCAAGGAGTAGACATGTCTTGAGTCTGGTTCTGTAAAATTAGTATTTAGCTATGTGATGATGTTGTTCTTTAACAAAAGGAATATTAGCACTTTCTCAAGGGTTTACACAGAACATTACATGCAACAGACACATGAACCCTCCATAAGTAGCATTTTCTGTAAAGTCGTGAATTGATGCGATTCACGGATGATGGTTTGAGGGCCACTTTTTTTGGGTGGGCCACTTTTTTTGGGGTACCGGGCCCATTTCTTGTCCCAGTCCGACCTTGACAGGAACTGAGAAGCAAATGAATGCAACTAAAACAGGGGAGCTTTTAAAACACAGATAAGAAGCAGTTAAAAAGCAAGAAGTAAAAACAGAAAAGCACTGGCACAGATTCTCTGCCCCCAGCCAATCCCAACCCTTAGTAGCCTCAAGCTCTACTGTAGTCGAAGTATTTGGTTTTGCATAATCTCTGTGGCATGGCACTCCTACAGCATCTCCTGCACTGCCTCAAATGTAACCCTTGGTTTGTGTGACCCTGTTGATGCTATATGTAGTTATGCAGCTACCGTGGCATTCTAAGGCTCCCAGCAGTGGGCCATCTCTGGGCTAGAGGAAAGAACCGTGGGACGCCGGACATGTGACCATCAAGCCGCACCAGTGATTGGCCTGCTTCCGACGGCAAGATTCAATCTGGCAATCAGATAACTGCTCTCACCTAGTCCTTGTATAAAACAATTTTTCAAGAGTAGAGCTAGAGCAAGTAGATTATGGCAGGTGCTTTCTTTTCCTTATGGGTACTTATCATGATGATGGGAGCAGTGCATGCCAATGTCTTAATCCTTGGGAATGTCAGGAAGTCAGACATCACATCAGTCATAACAGTGGATACATCGAGATTCTTTATCTTTCTAAGAGATGGGGCTACCTATAGTTCAGTGATGTCCTAGGCCTTCCTGGTAACTTATAGGTATTCCAAGCGTACCAGGTCTCCTGGATCAGAAAACAAGGAAAGTTAAGCTATTTGCCAGATACGGGTTTAGGAATTCATCATTGTATTAGTGTGCTGAGACCAGATGACCTGCTAAATTTTAGCATAAGCCTGTGACTCCATGAATTTCATTCGTTTCTAGAACTGAAGTTCCTTACAGTAATAGACACATCCTACAGGAGCTAATGCCCAAATCATTGTTTTAAGGATTGTACTTTACAGCCGGTAAGCAATGTCTACATAATCTGTATTTGGAAGACACAATGATAATCCTCCAAGTGAGGTAGCTACCAACTTCCATGTGTCTTTTCTTTGACATTTATCTGATGGAAGGTGCATTGTTTTCATGACACCTTAGAAACTTTGAAACTACTGATTTGTTATCATGGTACTACCCCTGAGGAACGTTCACATTTGTTGACTAGAAAAGGAAGAGGATGCTAGGGTGTATAGACATGTGAATGGAATGAATCCTTCCAAGTAACGAGATGCACAATCTAGTTGGTCTGGTTGATTCTACATTCATTTTGCTTTGTTTGCTTTTGAAATGAAGTACATTTTTATTGTAGCCTGACGTTAACCAAAAACTGAGATACTTCATTTTGACGTAATTCGACTTTGATTGACAGTTTATTTATACTATTTCCATGTTGGCTTGCTTGAGTTTATATACAGAGACTGGCCCAAAATCAAGTGTGGCTCTTAAAATATTCCGCAGTGCATAGGCCAGGTGATGTGTATATATTCAAATCTTCATTGGCAAGTAGAGCGATATTGGGAAAATATATATTTAATACTAGCAGTACATTTGTTCGAGACAGCATTTTCAATTGGTATGGGCACTAGTGAAACTCCGTATTCGCCTCACCCAGATTAAAGCCTTCAGGGTATCTTAAATACATATGCTTGTAGACAGCACTCCATGCCCCGTATTACTCGTGCTTTCATGTACTGTACTGAGAGATATTTATTATTGGTCAACTTAATGTATATTGTCCCCAAAAGAGTGGGCCATCTCTGATGATTTTAATACCTGTGTCCTGCAATTTGATCACAACTGTTTGAGGTCAGTGCTTAACAAGCTGAGCAATTTTGTCCTCTACTTTTCTTCGGTTTTCAGCAGCGGATTAACTGCAGACAAATGAGTCGCAGTCAGAAAATGTAACCGACATTATATCTCGGGGCTGGTATGGGAGTGTAGGTTTGACCAGTGGTCTCTCCAATCATTCTTCGAAGTTCAAGAGTTGTTTCTCCGTTTCCATTCCATTGGCTTGAGCTGGTGGGTTACTGGAAGTCTCAATTGAAAAGATACTCATGTTACCAAACCTAGAATGAGTATGTCTAAACTCATCAACACCACTTAGCCAGGATTTCTCACGTGAATGTCTGATGAGAGTGAACGGCCCTTCTTTTGCCTCGGCTGTAGGACCTCTAAGAGGGCATTGTCTTGTTTGATTTACAAGAATTGAGCAATGTCATATCATGACCCTCTAGTGGATTCTAGGCAAATGACTTTGGCAGTCTTCCTGATGGTTTGCAAGGATAGACATGATCGTCTCATTATACCTGATTAACACTAAAGTCGGTGTGTTGTGAACATCTACTTCGAATATGATGGAGAGAAATGGCCATATGACGGATTTAAGGTGTTCCCCACGAGACTTGTTTATTTTCAAAACGTTTTAATATAGTGCATTTTACTGCACACGTTTGTAGAACAAATTGGTTAAAATGCATTCAATTTAGGAAGTTCTGAATGGAAACATGAAACATTATACTATTTCAGGTGCAACATCTGCCACGATGTACCCCAGCAGCACAGTAGGCACACCTATGCCACATTACTAAGCGGGTATTTTATTGTTTTGTACGGTTACTTCATAGAGCGTGAACAAAGGCGTCAAGGCGCTAGGTATGAGAGAGAGATTGAGGGGTCCAAGGGAGGACGTTTTAAACAAGGGGGTTTTTAAGTTTTTATGGAAAGGCAGAAATCGGGCAGTGTTTCGCAATTCAGCTGGGAGATGAGTCCAACAAGTGGGACCTAGGACCGCCACAGACAGTGTTCCACAGCCGATCATATGCCAGTAGAAATGAAAGTCATTTTACATATTGTGGCAAAAGACACTGTTGCACCATTTTGAACATTGTGCTTAAAGATGCGATGCACTCCCTTTTCTAATTATTAAAATACTAGTATTAAAATACAAGAACAAGTATGCAATTAATAACAGCATTACTGGGTGAACTAATGACACCTGCCATGCACTTGATTGCTGGGCTCCTGCTTTCAAACGATGCTCCCTACTTCTTCCCATCTCAGCCAGTGAGGGCAAGTCAAGTAGTGACATGGGAGTTTTAGGTGAGTGAGCATTCCTTCTCCTTAATCTGCACCTTCACCCAATTCAGTTGGATATAAATCTCTCTGGTGTGCAAACTCTGACACCGTACTTGGAACTTGATTCCTTTGTAGAACGTATCAGGATTTGTCTGTGTTATACATTTGCTTTACCTGAATCAGAGTTGACAATTGCCATTCGGATGCCATGTAGCCAGTCCTGACTTTGTAGCCAACCTCAGTTTCCTTGATAGATCGTGCAGCTATGTGTAGAGGACTCTAAGGACGACAGGATGCTCAGATGGGTTCTAACTGTCTTTATTAATAAGACCAACTGGTAGGCGTAACTTGTCCTTGGCAGGGCAGGGGAGTTACTCACAGTTCCTGTCTGGGCCTCCCACTTACTTCACTGGAGGCAGGGTGTGCTCATGCATGGCACGCTGTAAGCTTCCAGGGCCCCCATGTGGCCTTCCTGTGGCATTGGACTTATGCCCTGGAAGCTCCACTGCAAGGCTTCTGCTGGTCCTCACTTATCTTGGCCCCTTAACAGGAGCAGCGCTGTCAGCCGATCTCTTGGTCTCACACTCCACCAATTCTGCCCCAACATTCTCTGAACATTCTCTCATGGAGCGTGGGCTTGCGAGATCTCGTTGCGTCGAGTTCGCGCTCCCGCGATCACGCAACGTCCCCACACACTTCCTCTGCTGGAAAAAGGATGGATGGTCATTCCTCGGAGATGTGGAATGAGCACTTTTCGAGCTTGGCGTAGAGCTGGTGTTGACGAGTTTCTCCAATACGGATCGGACGTGTTTAACGTGGTCCTGCTTTGATGTGGAATGTACTAGGATATCGTCGATGTACTCTAGAGCACATACATCAATCAATTCCTGTATGACATCGTTCATGAAGTATTGAAATGCAGCAGGCGCGTTGCAAAGGCCAAAGGGAATTACTTGATATTCGTACAAGCCGTATTTGATGCAAAAAGCGGTTTTCCATTCGTCCCCCTGTTTTACGCGAACAAGGTGATATGCCCCCCTCCAGTGTAGTTTTGTGTAGATTTGGGCATATTTGACTTGATCAAGCAATTCAGGGATCAGTGGCAGGGGGTAGCGATTTTTTACGGTAATCTGGTTCAGTGCGCGATAGTCGATGCACGTTCTCAAGTCCCCCTCTTTTTTCGGTACGAAGAATAGAGGACTAGCTGCTGGAGACTTCGAGGGATGGATGAACCCGTTAGCCAGGTATTGGTCAAGATAGGCCTTCAGGTGCTGGTTTGCTGGTTCCGTGAGTGCGTAAATTCGCCCACAAGGGATTTGTGCACCGGGTATCAGGTTGATTTGGCAATTGTATGGTCTATGTGGTGGCAGGGTATTAGCCTGTTCTTTCTGAAAGACATCTTGAAAGTCCTGGTATTCACTTGGTAGGGTGCCGATTGCCACAGTCGCAAGCGTGGAGGTTCTGGTGTCTATTGGTTGTTTCTCTTTGTGATAACATGTGTGAGCGCAAGTCTCGGGAAAGGCCAATTCTTTTGCTCACCAATTGATTTGAGGATTGTGAGCTACCAACCATGGCATTCCCAAAATCAACCGGAACTGTGGTGCCTTAATGAGGTCGAAAACGATAGATTCTTGGTGTCCATCCTGGCACAGAAGGGTTAAAGCTGCAGTGCATTGGGATACTGGACCAGAAGCTATTTCCGTGCCTTCGACTGTGGTAACATTATCGGTTGTTGATTTAGGGCGTAATGGAAGCCCCATCTTTGCCGCAAGATCCTGGTCGATGTAATTCCCAATGGCTCCACTGTCTATGTACGCTCTTACTGCGTGCATCCGAGATGGTTGTTGGTGATTGATCAAGACCACAGATAGTGCAAAATGGGAGGTCTGTAATTCACTTTCTTCGCTCGACAAGTGGACCCCTACACTTGCCGGGCTGGGGAGTTTTCCGATTCCTTGATGGTATCTTCCTTGTCCGTGGCCCCTACCGTCCTCCGTGGTGGCTTCACAGGGCACTATTTAAGGAAATGACCTGACCTTACACAGTACAGCCATAACTGCTGCTGTCTCCTTTTATCCATTTCCGCTTTAATCAAGGGGGATCTGACCCCCCGCTTTGCATTGCTTCTCCTGAACCTTCCGTTGTTCGGGCAGTATTGTTCTTTGAACTAACATACATAGGGCGAGGGTCCGGTCTGGTTCGATCTGCTCTTCGGTCCTGCAACCTATGATCCAGTTGAACAACAAGGTCAATGAATTCTGAGCAGTCTTTCGGGGGGTTCACTACTTGTGCGAGAACATCCTTGAGCTCGTCCCGCAACCCCTGATGAAATAACATGGTTCTCTTCTCCACTGGCCATTCTGCTTCAACTACGAGGCCATTGAGGCCATTGAACGTGGCTATGTATGTTAATAGGTCTTGATTCCCTTGGCGTAGGGGCAGAAGTTTGCTGTCTAATGCCTGCCCATGAGTACGACGGGCGAACAACTTTTCCATCTCCTGCTGAAAGCCCCTGAAGTCATGCAGCAAAGGATTGTCTTGGGCCACAAAGGGTACAGACCAGTCTGCAGCGCTACCACTCAGGTAGGATAGCACAAAAGCGACCCATGATTGGTCATTCGGAAAGACCCCTGGCCTAAAACGGAATTCAGGCGGCACTGGTTCATGAATGTTTCAAACCTCTTGCGATCCCCCGTAAATTGTTCGGGCGGGGCCAAGGGAACTGCCCCAGGAAGGGTTATCTGAACGCAATTGACTGATGCCGCTGGCATCGAGGGCACGCTTCCCGGAAATGGTGCATGCCCTGCTTGTGACTGGAGAAGTTGCCAGCTTAAATCATCAGTGCGTTCTTTGGCTACTATCAGCTCTCTCCTCAGGCTGTTGGTCTATTGCCTGGCTGCATGTACTTCGGAACGCAGCTGCCCCAACATGTGGGCTAACTGGTCGGTTTCTGACGTTTCCATGACGCCCAGGTGGATTTTGATGTGAGGCTTTGCGCTCTGTAACGCTCACCTGGTATCCACAGGGACGTCACTCAGCCTGTTCTGACCTCTTACGACCTAGAACCCTTCCCTGGAGGCTATTCGTCTGGAGACTGGGCCTGAAACACAGGATTGGTAGAGTATAACTCCCTATTGTCTCTGTGTGCTTGAACCCCTTCTTCCCCGGGTCCAACCCTTCCCTTTGATCCACAGCTCACCTTGTTTTCTTAGATAGTGTGCTCTCCATCCTGCCTTCAGCGTAGGGGCGCGTTGATTGATGCGGGCTCGTTGATGCCTAGTTACTTCACAGGCAAGAGTCTGACAGGTAAATATAATGAGTCTTTTGAACAGTTCTCTAACTTTGTTCCTTTCCTTCCTTAGATGATGGCCGGCATCCGGGGATGGCGGCATGCTGCTGAGATGAGTAGCGCTGAAGGTGAGTGAGAGCGCGATGCGGCACGATGCACCCCTTTCGTTTTTGTATTGAACTGAGTTCTTTTTCTGTGTCTTTTAGGTGCCGCGACGTTTTTAGCGTGGATGCCGGTTTTGAAGAACAAATGCGGTGGGTAAGCGCGGTATGCGGCACCTCTAGATGTTTCCCCGCTAACCTGGAGTGTCTTTTTCCTCTTGCAGATGGATGAGAAGTTCCGGAGACAGAGTTCCCCCAGAGCGGCTGGGATTCAGGTAAGCTTTTGAAGCTCGTACAGAATTTAAAAATAAGCAAAGATTTGCAGAATGCTTACTAATGCCTTTTTTCTGTTCTTTTCCCTTCGCCTTAGGAAGCGGTGTGCCGGGATGGGAATGACACCTCCGAAGATGCCCGCAGAACAGAAGGAGCGATGACTGATGGGCAGAAGCGCCGCAAGGTAATGCTGTTCCTAACGGTGTTCTTGTTCTTGCAGGAGCTGAGTGCAGAAGAAAGATGCAGGCCTTCTGGAGACTGATCCGAACACAGTGAGTGTCACGCTGCAGGTGCAGAAAATGCAAAGCAAGTTTCTCAGCCTGGCTGTGGCTTAAATAGTCTCTGATATCGCAGGTGCCTCTGGGCTGAACCACACCCAAAAGACTAGACCGCACATGCAGTTCTGGGAACCGAAATATGTGGGGCATCCATCTTGTCCCCATCAATGCACTACAAGTCCAATCCCCAATGTTATCCTATGGGAGTGTGTGAGTCTGGTGCCACAAGCGCCAAGTCTGACTCCAAGTGGGTCTTTGGAGGGATGTAGAGGCCCTTGCCATGTAGGTGATTGTGGCCTGGCTCCAGCCTGACATCTTGGAGGGCTGGGGACATGAGGGGCAGGAATCATGACATGTACTGGCACATCTATAGCATTTTGGCAGATCCTTTTGTCTGGGGCCTTTGTCTCTGGGGCTGTCGCGGGATTGCTTGTCTCTGTGCCCTCTCCATTGCAGCGCCGCAAGTTCGGGTACGGGCAGGTGGCTTCCCGCCTCTTTGCTCCTACTGGAGGTTTCTTCCTCTGCCCTGGCAATTTGGATGGCCTTGTCGAGGGTCACTTCTTTTTCTTGGATGAACTTGTCCTGCACTTTCCTGGAGTTAGTGTGAACGACCAGCATGTCGCAGATATCTTGTTCTGCGTTTTTGCCGAATGCGCACAGGGAGGCCAGCTCCCTCATCCTGGTGATATATTCATTCACGGGTTTGTTCCCTTCTTATTTATGGTTGTAGAATCTCAGCCTGTGTAGCACCACCTTCTCCTTATTGGTGAACCTCTTCACAATGCGACGGGTCGCCCCCTTGTAGACGTCGTTGTCGTCATCGACTACTAGTATGGCCGTTAAGCTGGCAAAAATGCGCTGACCTTCAACCCCCATTGCATTCAGCAGCATCGCCTTCTTCCTGGCGGGGGCATATCCCGTGCTGCCCACAGCCTCCAGATACGTGGAGAAAATTGACTCCCATTGCATCCATGAAATTTCCGGGGTCCCAGGTGACGGGAGAAACACAGGGGGCGGTGTGGCACCTTGCATGGTCGGCCTGTGGGTCTTTAGATATCCACGTTGCCAATTATGTAGAGGCCTCTAAGGATGAAAGGATGCTCAGATGGGCTCTAACTGTCTTTATTAATAAGACCAACTGGTAGGCGTAACTTCTCCTTCGGCAGGGTAGTTACTCACAGTTCTTGACTGGGCCTCCCAGTTACTTCACTGGAGGCAGGGTGTGCTCATGGATGGCACGCTGTAAGCTTCCAGGGCCCCCATGTGACCTCCTTTGGCATTGGACTTATTACCTGGAAGCTCCACTGCAAGGCTTCTGCTGGGCCTCACTTATCTTGGCCCCTTAACAGGAGCAGCACTGTCAGCCGACCTCTTGGTCTCGCGCTCCGCCAATTCTGCCCCAACGTTCTCTGAACGTTCCCTCATGGAGCGCGGGCTCGCGAGATCTCGTTGCGTCGAGATCTTGCGAGATCGCGCTCCTGCGATCACGTGACATCCCCACACTATGCTTTCTCAATTTACAGGCCTGAGCCTGCAAGTTGTAGCCTACAAGATGAATAAAAGGCCATAACTTTGTTAAGGTGTTCCTGATTACATGGCTTATTGGCAACTTAGTGGAAGGAAGTTTGGATGAACAGCAGAACAAATCAAACAAAGTAGCCTGCTTCCAATACTCGTTTTATGACAAGCAAATGGGATTATAGTTGCAAGCAAGGAGAATATTGTTCCTCCTGTATATAAATAAATAAATAAATAAATAAATAAATAAGAATGTAATACCTGAAGCCATAGCTATATGTTACTGCTGTGAAATATGAAGACCCCAAATTCATCTACCATTGTACCAATAATGTGTCACCAGCTTATTTGTTGTCTATGCGATGCTTTTACGTTGAGCCATTAGGTGAAAGAAAATTGATCAACATATTCACGTGTTTTCAGAGTTGCATTGAGGGCCAAGGTAATTGTTCTGGGTCCTTTGAGGCACTTTACAATAGCGCTGCGCTTAACAACAATTGTAATACAGAAATGTGTGGCTTGTTACTTTCATGGCATTGGAAGCCTCTAGACACGTGCTTAGGATGTCTAATGTGTAATCCAGCTCTGGCTTGGAGGCTGTCCCAAGATCTGGCTTGATACAGATGACTGTTGTGTCATGCAGTGAACAGTGAGAACAGAAAGTGCATTTGTAGCAATGCCAGGGTCGGACTATGGCGTAAGATTGGCTCGGGCACCAATGAAAAATGTCCCACAGTCGCAAATGGAAGTCATTCCTTTTGTGGTGGACTATTTGAGTAGTCCCAGGGGGAAGGGTTTTGGTAAAATGTGTTGCAAATTGTGCATTTTAAAGAATATTTGTCACTAAAACTGGTCAAAACTACTAGCAAGGTTGAAGCAACTCATTAAACAGCCCCACTTTGGCCCCACAACTGGTCCACTTTGAACAGAAAAACTGTCCCACACAAGCATGTTGGGCCTTCAATTTGGGCATCCCATTGGCCTATAGGCAGTCCAAGCCTGAGCAATGCCCAATGGAGCACATCCAGCCTCCATTTCAGTCGTCTCCCAACAGACAACCCTGGAACATATACATGTTCCACTTGGGCATCATAAAAACACATCATTCCACATTCCTGATCCAGCCAGATGGCACACACCTCTCAATTTAAGAACACCTCAGATGGCATGTCTCAATCAGAACCCAGCAAGATACTACACATCTCCCTCCTTCAAGACACAGAGGGATAGAAAGAAAATAGATGTGTGATAATAGAAAACACAGTAAAGAAGTCAACTGCAAAATAGCAACCCTTTAACACCACATGTAATGTAATGTAAAGTGGTCTTATGTTGTACTCTTTGCCAATAATGTTGACCTTGCTGCACATGCCTCTGTAAGAAAGGAGAGCAGGATGTGTTAGTCGGATAGCCGGATGGCAGATGCAGAAACCTTTGGTGTTTTTGGATGCAGGTCGGAAGTACTCAATACATGTGTGTCATGGTTGTTGATAGAAGATGGATAGGGTCTGAATCTGTTAAGTACACTATACCAGGAGGTGACCTTTAGGAGTGTGGGGGGCGTAAGGATGCAAGAATGTAGTAGTTGAAGAGTTAGTCAAGGGATGAGGGGGGTGGAGATTGGGGGCAAGGGTGTTGTCACTTCCTTGCTCTTGGTTGTAGATTTCACTGAAATTGACAGTGCAGACCAGAGAGGTTCCATGAGTCAGTTTCCATAAATTAGCACAAAGGTTTCTGGTGCACGTTTTTTTGTCGGTTGCTGTTAGTGTTCATTTCTTTCAAAGTGGTTGGTTAAAAAGCCAAGTCTTGAGCTGTTTCCTGAAAGTCAGGGGGGTCTCCTCTAGGCAGGTAGGTTTGGGTAGGTTGTACCACAGTTTTTTGTCTAGAACTGAAAATGAGCATCCTCCTTGCCGTTTCTTGTTGAAGTTAGGGACTATTATTAGTGTATCATTGCTGGACCTATGTGTTCTGAAAGGAGTGTAGTGTTGAAACATACTTCTGAAGAATGATTGGCCCACTCTGTAGTATGAATGATGGGCTACGCACAAAGTTTGAAATGCACCCTTTTTTATGGTTAGCAAGTGGAGAGTACGTAATGCTGGCATGATATGTTCAAATGCTTCATTCAGAGAAGTAGTCTTGCCGCTGCATTTTGGTCTCTTTGTTTTATTTCGTTTTCTGTCCTCCATGTGCCCCCCTGTGCAAGGCAGTTTTTAATGTCTGGGGCATTTAGGGATCAGTGGTTCACACATTTGTAGATTATCTGTGAGTCATCCATGTAGTTGTAACAGTAGATACCATATTTGTTGATGTTGTAATGTAGGGGTGTCACGCAGATGTTGAACAGTATAGCCAAGAGTGTGGATATGATATGATAGTTTATTTATATAGCGCAAATACACATTGTGTTTCAAAGCGCTTCAAGGCAAGGGAGGGAACAAGGGAAAATACAATGACATTCTTACAGGCCATGAACAGTAAGGATGTGAAATTAACTATCGTACTTGGCCTGACGAAATTTCAGATAGAGCAAGAGCTAAGACATAGATGAGGAAGGGAGGGGGAGAGTGGGAAGGAAATGGAAACAGACAGGTGACTACCGTACTAGGCCTGACGACATTTCTGGTAGAGCCAGAGAAAAACAAAAGGTGAGGGAGAGGGGTGCAGAAAGGGAGGGGAGGAACAAAACAAGCAACTATCATACTAGGCCTGATGACATTTCAGATAGTGCTGCAGGGGGGGTGGGGAGGAAAAAACAGTAATGGGAGGGTGGAAGAAACAGATGAGGTTGCTATCATATTAGGTCCAGGGACAATTCTGATAGAGTAAGTGCATAGAAGAAAGTAAGGGGAGGAGATAGGAAAAGGGAGAAGGGAAAGGAGGAGAGAACAGAGAGTAAGCAGTCAAAAAGAGTGGAGAAGCAAGAGTGGAGCACTGGTGTAACAGGGGCCCCCTCAGTGTGGGGGGGCCGCTAGCACATGTCCTGGGAGGGGGCTTCACTTGGAGAAAAGAAATGGAAAAAAATATTTTTTGTAATTTTTTTTTTTATTTCTTTTTGAAATCACTTTGCCTTCATAAAGACATTGGGCCTCATTATGAGTCCGGCGGTAAAACCGCCTGGTTACCTCCGACTCATATTACCATTCCGCCTCCGTGATTCCCGGAATTACCGGGGCATTACAACCCCGGTTTTCTGGGAATCACGGAGGCGGAATGGTGTAAATCCCCATTCCCATTCAGTCCTATGGGACTCGATGGGAATGGGGATCATGGAAACACCGGCAGCATCTCGTAATGCTGCCGGTGTTTCCTCGTCCGCCTGCAGGCGGGCGGTGTTAAACCCGCCATGTCAGACCTGGCGGGAACATCACCTCCTGCCTGCAGGGGTCGGACTCAGGCGGTCGGAAACAACGGTGGCGGCGGGTTTACCGCCACCGTTATTTCCGGACCGCCTGGGTCATAATGAGGCCCATTATCAGAAATAATGTCTTTATGAAGACAGAGTGACTACAAAAATAAACTTTCCTTTTGAAATCCGAGGGCTCACCCTACCCCATGACTTGGAAGACCCCAGGCTGGAGGCCTCCATGTCATGGGGTGGGGGAGCCCTATGACTTCAAAAAGAAATAGTTTATTTTTGAAGTCAGTTAGGTCCTTAACAGAAATAATGTCTTTATGAAGTCAGAGTGATTTCAAAAAGAAACAATCAGCCTCATTACACGTTTGGCGATAGCCTTGCCGGTAAAACCGGCAGGCTGCCGCCAACCTTGCGCTTTTTTCCAGCACACGCGAATGGGCAATTACCGGGTCATTAGGGCCCCGCTGGACCCAGAATTGCCCATTCACTGGCGCCCGAAAAAAATGCTCTCCATTCCCATTTGATCCCCATAGGGTTCAATGGGAATGGGGAGCTTGGATGCATCAGCACCATTCAGAATGGTGCCAGTGCATCCGACATGCTCTGCTCGCGGGTGCCGGTACGCCCGTCAGGTCAGACCTGGCGGGCAGGAAGGCACCCGCAAGCAGAACTCGTAGTTTGCCGATCTGGTAACAACGGTACAGCAAGCTTACCGGTACCGTTGTTACCGGACCAGAAAACTTATACTGAGGCCCAATCTCTTTTTGAAGTAATGGGGGTCCCCTCAACCCGTTGACGTGTGCTTGTGTGAGTGTATTGTGAAAGGGTGTACACTTAAATGTGGAGGTGGCTGCCTCTGTTAGTGTATGGTGAAAGGGTGCACACAAATGTATGGGTGACTGGGTAGGCGTGTGTGCATGTACGGTGAAAGGGTGCACACTTAAATGTATGAATGGCTGACTGGGTGTGCCTGCATGGTGAAAGGGTGCACATTTAAATGTATGAATGGCTGCCTGGGTGTGCCTGTATGGTGAAAGAGTGCACACTTAAATGTAAGGATGGCTGGGCGTGCATGCGTTTATATGGTGCATGGTGTTTGTGCTTGTGTTCAGGGGCACAACAAAACCTACATTTCGGGGGGGCTGATCCTTCAAATGTTGGGAGAGGCACTAACTTTACGGGTGGTGTGGGAGGCAAACTTATTTGTGTGTGGGCATTTAACTTCTTTACGCATTTTAATGAGACTATTCAAGTGCAGCGTCAATGTTACAAGCAGTTAACTCTCTCCTTTAAGTGTGAAAGCATCCACTTATGAACTGTTGTGAGAATGAACAGTTTCCTGTTCCCTTTCTACCCTTCCAATCACTTGCCTGGCATGAAAGTACTAAACCCACATCACAATTTCAATTGCCTAAAAAATGTGGCATTTGAATGCAGGTACTAACAGTGAAATGCTTTACGTTAGTAACTGCTGGGCCCTTGTTAACAGCGAAACCCAGGTGCCATTTAAAATATGTGTCCTGTTCTGTCCAGTAACTGCTCTGAAGATCAGCCAGGTTGAGTCAACATAGCCAAAATGTCTGGGGGGTGAGTGCTGCAGCCCAGTCAACTGAATATTGTTAAGCCCCTACTTGTGTTTAATGACTTAATTACTTATTGGTAATCACCATTCCTCCTAGCCCTATTCTTCCTTTTTCCTGTACTTGTGTATGAGGCAGTACTTGTGTATGAGGCACGATGCCTCATACACAAGCACTGGGATGAGGTAGAGGAACATGGAGGTAATGCCTGACTTAGCTACCTGTATATTCATTACTCCTAATCCCACTCTTCCTCATCCCAGTACTTACCTATGAGGCAAGGAACCTCAAACGTAAGCTCTGGGACAAGGAAGAGGGATGTGAAGGTAATTCTGGGCCAAGGAGCTGATTTTCGAGGTTGGGGTAGGTCATGGGAGATAGATGGGATGTGTGGGCGGTGGGATTGTGCGATAAATCTTAATAGTTGTCCATGTCCAGGCTAAGCAGGCATGATATGTGGTATTAGTGGCTAGAGAGGCATTTTGGTGCACCCAGTCTAGTTATTCCTCAGTTTGGTATGACTTTATTTTAACTGCGCATTTCTGATAAAGCGGTCCTGCTAAGTGTAATTACCTGGCTAGATTGGCATTTGGGTGCTGCCAGTGTAGCCATTTCTTACTGCAGCATTGTATATTTTTTTGAGCATCTGTGATAAAATGATATGATATGAGTCTATTATAACACGCCTGTACACAAGTGTTGCTTGGTGCGACAAGCAATGGAGTGAAGATAGAGGGATGACAAGACAAATGATCTTACTAGACCTTGTGTGATTAAAATCGTGCGAGAATGATAAATGGAAGGGGAAAGGGAGGAGGAAGTGCAAGGAAGAAGGGAGGGGAAAACAGGGCTGTAATGCTCTGAGTAAGTGCAGCCAGGACAGTGTGGCTCTCAGTAGTGCAAGGAGAACAAGGGACTGTAGGATTAGTTATAGTCCCTAAGTGCGCAGTAGGCCGGAGGCAGTGCAAGGGTGACTGATCAAGAAAGAGACTGGACTCAGTGAGACTCTGAGGGTAGCCAAGAAACTAATCAGTACAGCAGACAGGTAGGTCAGGTAGGTCAGCAGGGGAGGGAGAGAGCGAAGGCAGAGGAGAAGAGGAAGGTTTTGAGCTGCTTCCAGAACATCAGCTGGTCCACTAAAGTGTGAGAGGGGCAGGGAGGCCATTCTAGAGGGAGGCATCTGCAGAGGAGAGAGATCTACCCCCACTATCTGCCTGAAGAAGTGTCTAGCTCTTAGAGAGTTGGAGGTAGCCGGGGGAAGGGCTTGAGAAAAAATGTATTTTGGAAGAGAGCGTTGGATGTAGTGTGGGTCCGACCCCAGAAAGCCTTGTGAACATGGCAAAGGGTGTTGAATTTGATTCTTGTAACCCCCGGGAGCCAGTGGAGAGATTTCAGGGATGTAGAGAAATGATGCCTGGGCTTGTGAATTAGTTACAGTGGGCTGAGAGTAGACGAAGGCAGCTTGAGAAAGAGGTGGTTGCAGTTACTCAATTGAATATGTTGGATATGCTCCCCGAAGTTATTTCACAAGTATTTCTTAAAATGGGGATGACCCAACCGAAGCTTTAGGGGTAACTGAGATGAATTTTCTATCTTGGAATACTAGAGGTTATGCCTCATTTTGTGAGGAGCCCCGAAAGTCTGACATTTTTGATTCTTTTGATTTAATTCTTTTTCAAGAAACATGGTTAACTTGTAAAATGGGTTTAGATGGCTTCTCTATTCTTCAACAGTTGGCTTTGGGCACAGGGGCAGGCAGACCAAAGGGGGGTCTTTTAGTGGCTTCTAGCAATGAAGTTTTTAAATCCTCTGTTATTATTGTAAACAGTTACCAGGGGGTCTTAATAGTAGATTAACAAGAAGAAGTTCCTCAGATTGTTCAAATTGGATAGTTGTAAATTTATATTGGAATCATGATGCCTGTCCGCTACCAGATGTTCTGCATGCTCTGTCTGATGGTTTAGTGGAGTGCTCCCTAAGATTCCCGGCAGATGATATTCTCATTTCCGGGGACCTTAATTCCCAATGTATCTCTACAGTGGATCCCAGGTCGGGAAAGTGTAAACAAAAGTCCAGTAATGGCAAAATATGGTCAGAGTTTATGAAGGATTGGAACCTTTCTATGTTGAATGGTAACATTAGGGGGGATATTCCAAATTCTGCTACCTGGCATAGAGGCTCCTCCTTCTCTATGATTGATTACCTTTTTGCATCAAAAAATATTTTTGAGAGCTGTCGTAGTTTGAATGTTGGGGATGGTAATAATGATGATCATGCTATGTTGAAGGTGGCCCTTTTTTATGAGAGTACTCTGGAGGTCCTCCGCTATGACCAAGAGCTGCTCATTAACAACACGGGGAATGTAATTAGAAAGTTTCCAAAAGGGGGTCAATTACTAAATGAGGACTTGAGAAACAGGGTGAATGATCTATCGTCTCTGCAATTATCCAAGTTGTGTATGCCAGGGCTCTTTATGAATTTTTTATCTGATTTGACTCCAGTAGTGTCTGTATCACAGAAACCCCATAAGATTCATAAATATTCTTTTAATGATCAAATCAGAACCCATAAATTAGAGTTAAGGTATCAAAGATCTGCCCTAAAGATTTGAAGCTTATGTTTGGAAGTCTATAGGGCAGAAGTAGCTAAGTTAAAGAACAACTATAGGAATTGGCTTCGTGCCCATAAGCATCTGGTGGTGCAACAGGATGCTGAGAGAATGCTTTCTGCTCTCTCTCACAGAAATTCGCGTAATTTTTGGTCAATGTTGGGAATGAATGTGGTAGCTAACCATCAGAAACAAGACTCAGTAATTCAGGAGGGGGTGTGGCTTGATCATTTTACTATGGTTTATGACTCAGAGGCTCCAGAGTGTGGGGTGAAGGCCCCAACATCTAATTGGGATCTAGTCTTTAATGTCATGGACCTAGAATTATTAATTAAGAAATCTTCAGCCTCTAGAGCATCTGGTCCGAATGGTTTGAGTAATTCAATTCTGAAAAAGGATCCAATCACCTGGGCGAAAGTTCTAAAAATACTCTTTTATAATGTCATTAGACAGAAGATCTTTCCAGATACCTGGAAATATTCCATAGTTATTCCTATCTACAAAAAGGGTGATAGGCTATTGGCCTCTAATTACCGTCCTATCTCTTTGTTAGATGCAGATAGTAAAATCTTTGTGGGCATCATCCTAGGGGAATTGGAAGCCTGGGCTAAAACAAAGGGAATGATACCAAAGCAGCAATCCGGCTTCAGGAAGGGTTTATCTACTTCATTGAATGGGCTAGTTCTAAATTGTTTAGCTGTAAAGTCATCTACCAAGGATGGCCCTACCCTTTTTGGAGCCTGGATTGACCTTTCCCAGGCTTTTGACTTGGTTGATAGGAATTTACTTTGGAAAAAACTTGATGCTTGGGGTATTCCTCCTGGTTTACTTTCTATATTGAGAGAGCTGCATTCTAACAACTATATGCGGGTTAGATTAGGCAGATCGGGCCTACTTTCTAATTCAATTAGGATAACTAGAGGGGTTCGACAAGGTTGTTTACTTGCTCCTTTGCTTTTTATTCTCTTTATGGCAGATCTAACTAATTGGTTGCATGATATTGGTCTAATATCTCCATATATCGGTAACACTAAAATAAATTGATTAGCTTATGCGGATGACATAGTAGTCCTGGATTACTCTCAAGTGGGGCTACAACGTCTGCTAACCGCCTTAGAATCCTATGCAAGGAGCAATGAACTTAATATTAACCCTTCAAAATCTAAGATCCTATTATTCAAGAGACCAAATAAAATAGTTAGGAATTTTGCCTGGAAGTTGGATCAGTGTCCGGTAGAGGTTGTTTCCGAATTAACATGTCTGGGAGCCGTATCATCTATTGATCTAAAAGTAGTGAAATTATGTGCTCAGAGGAAAAAAATTAATTCTAAGTTCGGCAAATTCTCTATCCTCCCACTTATAAGATTCTACATAGGGAAGGTAGTTCCCATAATTCTTTATGGATTGGATTATAGCATTATAGCTTTGGAGATACATTGGGATATAATGGAGTCTAAGATTTGGAAAAGTACTTTAGGCCTGCCGGTTTGTACTCCAATTGTTAGTTTGCGCTATGAACTAGGTCTTTCATCACTTAGATCATGGCTTGAATGGAAGTGGATGACTCTGTACAGACTAATCTTAGATCCTCCAAAGAATTCCTTATTGGAGGAAATCGCTATAGAGTACCAATTAGGGAACAATGTTTTCCTATGTAGATTGGGGCAAAAATGTTTAGAACTCCTATCTGGCTGTGACTGTGATGCAGAATTCCTCTTACAGAACCCTTTGAAAGTGAAAGAAAAAATGCAATTGATCGATTGGATAGACACCATCAATGATATGCGAAAAACGAAAAGATCAGCTTCCCTGTCACTATTAGATAAACGCCTTTCAACCGTGCCGGCTTACTTAAAGAAGTCCCCAAATCCTCAGTTACATCTACTTTCTTGAGGTTTCGTTTAAATTTAATTCCTACCTTAGAGTTGTTAGCTATTAGAGATAAGGAAGGAGTGATTGTACCGATTTGTGATAGGTGCCCTAGTAGTGATCTCCAGACTACCAAGCATTTGTTATCTAGTTGCTCTGGGACCTGGAGCATTAGGGTCGGTCTCTTTAATAGATTTGTTTATAAGTCCTATATTAATTCCGAGGAGTTTTGGGCAAGACTATCTTCTGGAAATGAGTCGGCCTTATCAATTGAGGTTGTATGGTGTTTAAGGGAACTGAAGTTAGTTTTAGACTGAATTGTTAATGGTGATTTGTATTCCTGTTTATTTTTCTTTTGTCTTGTCTTTTTATTCAAGATGTTTGCTGTTTTATATTTAGAATATGTACATTTTTGTTGGTTTGCATATTGTTTTATTTCTCGTCGAAATGTGTTAAAAGTCAAATTGGCTATTGCACAATAAAACATTTTTAAAAAAGAAAGAGGCGGTTGCAGTAGTCCATCCTAGAGAGAAACAGGGCTCTGGAGACAGTGAGCTTCTCGGGGAAGGAGCAGCTGGTAGTGGGACTTCTTGGCAACGTCCGAGATGCGAGGAGAGAAAGAGAGAGTGGAGTCGAAGATGACACAAAAGGTTTTTTGCCTCGCAGGAAGGCGAAGGAAGAGGGCCCAAGGTGGGCCAGCCAGAGTGAGAGAGGGAAATCAGGGGCAGGGGTCCCAATGAGAAGGATCACCATCTTAAAGGCACTAAGGTAGATATCGTTGGAGGTGCACCAATCCTGAATCACGGATAGACAGTCAGGAATGAGCAAGAGCTGAGTTCCATCCCCATAACACTGAATGTTAGAGGGGAAGGTAGAGATCAGGTGGGCCAACGGGGCCAAGTAGAGGTTGAAAAACCACAGTGAGAAGATAGAGCCCTGGGGAATGCCACAGGTAGAGAGAGAGATGGTGGAGAGAAAGGGACCAAGATGGACCTGGGAGGGGCCGTCCGAGAGGAAGGTCAGCCACTCCAGGGCCTGATCCGTGATGCCCAGGTTCTCACGTAGTCGATTGATCAGGATGGCATGGCTGACTGTGTTGAAAGTAGAGGAAAGATCAAAGAGGATTAGGACAGAAGGAATGCTGGAATCAAGGTTAGAGAGCAGATCTTCAGGGGTGTTCAGGAAAGATGTTTCGGTGCCTCTGGCAGCTCTGAAGCCAGACTGATGGTCATGGAGACAAACATCAGATTCAATGTGGAGCGTAAGCTGGGAGATAGCCAGCTTTTTTCCAAGAGTTTGCCCAGGAATGTGGTGATGGAGATTGGGCGATAGTTTGCCGGACAGGTAGGATCAGCGGATGGCTTCTTTAGGGGTTCACAAGGGAGTGCTTAAGGGGAGAGGGGAACGTTCCAGCGGTGAAAGAGTGATTACAGAAATTGGTCAAGGTTCGGCGAGGGTGTCAATATGGTCCTTGATGATTCTGGAGGAGCAGGGGAGCACCTATTTGGATGACTCTTTCATGGATCAGACTTGTCTAGAAACCTTGTCAGGTGTTGTCAGAGAGAAAAAGGGAGAAAGGAGGAGGAGAGGTAGAGATGGCCAAAGGCAGGGCAGAGAGAGGAAGAGGGAGAGGAAGAGGAGATAGTGGACAGGATGGCCTGAGTTTTAGCGGAGAAGAGCCATACAGAGGGCCTCGGAGGGAACAGGAGAGGTGGAGACTGCAACAGGATTGACCAGTTCCTTGCAGATTTTAAAGAGTTTGGCCATGTTGTTAGAGGCAGCAGAGACCCGGGCTTCAATGCGTTCTCTCTTCTTGATGAGAGTTATTGCCTCGACTGGCATTTTTGTGCAACTAGTCTAGGTATGTCTAAATGTGGCCTGGCATGCTTTACTGTAATGTTAATACGTGTCTACACTGGTCTACATTGTGCTGCCGGTGGGACATGTTTTCAATGTGGCATGGTATTCTTATTAGCAAAACATTAATATTTGCACTGTTTGTGACTTGCATGTATTGGATTGCTGTTACCCTACAAAACAATTGCAAACACTCTGGCTTTTTATCCAATTTTTCTCAGAAAGTGTGCTGAATATTGCAATAAAACACATATTTATATCTTTCTCCTAGTACCGTGTACGGCATACCCCTTTAGCAGCACGTTCATGCGTATTGTGCAAGCGTGATAATCTAGGCTGGTTTAGAGTGCGGCACGACCCGTGATTTGTTGACAAGTTGTGGGGGGCCCCCGCAGCATGACTCGCAGGAGGCCCCCCACATTTTGTGTTACGCCACTGGAGTGGAGAGCGAATACAATTCCAAACGTCAGTAGTAACACATAATGTCAGTAGTAACACATAATGTTGCAAGCCAGGATACAAGATGAAGATGGGAACAAGATGCAAAGGAAGTCCAGCATGAGAGTTGAGAAAGAGTGACGAACCGTGAATGAATGAAGTCCATATAAGTCAAATCCAGCATTGGCCACAAGACGGTGATGATGAAACCAGAATGTATCAGGACAGACTCCTGCAGAAGTAGGCTGTAGGAGGTTGAGGGGGAGCTGGGTAGAAGAATCAAGCAAAACAGGCAACACCTGTGTGCGAGAAGGGGCGGCACAAGGGAACATCACAGGGGGATCAGAAGGGGTGGGGATGGCCTGTGGGGACAGAGGGGGTAACACATGTTGGTGCATGCTTACCTGCTGTCTGAGCAGGCGGTCGGGCCCTGGGTCCTCCTGGTCCGAACATGTCCAAACAGGAATTGCCCTTTTCTTCGTCTGCCGTTCACTGCAGACACCCGGGTGAGAGACGCCCTTGATCTAATAGTTAAGAGCAGGAAGAGGCAGGGCTAGGAAGGTGGGTGGTGCTTAGACCAGGTGACCTAGATCCACTTGCACCTGCTCCCCATCTGCAAAGGAAAAGAGGCTGGAGGAGTGTACTGTTGATCCTTGGGATACTCCACGGGCAAGTGGGCAAGGCCGGGATTGTAGGGGCCCAAGATTGTGTTTTATGGTCTTCCCGTGAGGAAAGAGGTGCTCCTGTGTAGAACTAATTCTTTAATACCAGTATCTTCCAGTATTTTTAGAAGGATCTTGTGACTGATGGTGCCAAAGGTTGCTAAAACGTCTTGCAGGATGAGTGCACGCTGTGAGTTTTCATCCACATTGTTTTTAGGTGAATCCCAGATGGAGCACAGAGCCGATAATGTTCTCTAAGAGGGTCTTAAACTGTGCTGTGCCTCATTCAGTGCATGCAGTACATAAGGATCTCATGTACACATGGCATTGCAATAAAAGCAATATTTACCCATGCCAAACCTGTGCCCAACATAAGAATATAACTGGTCTCCCAAAAGAAGATGTATAGCGCTGAGAGCAAGAGAGTTTCATCCACCTTAACATGCAACAACCAGTTGTGCATTTTAATAAATGAAGCATGCATTTCTCAGAACGTAACAGCACTGTGTATATATATATATACATATGGTTATGGTTAAGTTGCTGTTTCCACAGGAAAAGCACTTTTTGGGCGGCTTATAACTTCGCTCCCCCTGGACGAATCCTCACCAAACCTTGCAAAAAAAGTATATGGCCCACTCTGAATTTGTTTGCAAACTTTGGTGAGGTTTGGTCCAGGGGGGGCAAAGTTACAGGGGGGGTCCTGAAACTTATTTTTTTCCCATAGACATAATGGGAAAAAAATTTGCTCACGCCTGCAGCCCAAACCGCTGAACGGATTTACACCAAATATGCAGCAGGAGCAGCGGCTTGGTCCCGAAAGCGTGCTATTTTTTATTTGGTGTAAATCCGTCCAGTAGTTTTTTTAAAAAAAGACAAAAATGTAAAAAAATTAGTGATATCTGCGTCCGCATTGCGGACACACTTCCCTGTTCGCTCCGCGGACTGGACGGGGATTGGGCAAGCGACTTGCGTGATGTCCGCGGACATCTGACGTGCTCTCCCATTGGCTGCAGTAAAGCATGCAGTGCGTCTTATTTTCAGAGATGCCCGCCATCTTAGTTTATTGTTCGTATATTGGCATCTGTGGCAAGCTCTGCAGTGACTTCAGACTTCACAAGTGATTATCACAACGTAACAAGCGAAAATTTCCGATGCAATAAGATCAGAGGACAGCTGGGCCTCCAATGGGGCTGTGTGAGGTTCATGTGGATTAAACTTCCTGAACATCCCAGGCTGCTGCAAACTTGCAGGAGACACGCCATCGGTACACGGTGGCCTGCGGAGGACCGAGGAGCAGATAAACCGTTCCCCTCACGCCTGCTCATTACCCGTGTCTCCCTCCTGTTCCCGTCCACCCCCGCTCATTACCCGTGTCTCCATCCTGTACCCCCCACCCCCGCTCATGCCCCTGTCTCTCTCTTGGTTCCCCTCACCCCCCGCTCATGCCCCGTGTCTCCCCTGTTCCCCCACCCCCTGCTCATGCCCCGTGTCTCCCTCGTGCTCCCCCTACCCCCCGCTCATGCCCCGTGTCTCCCCTGTTCCCCCCCACCCCGCTCATGCCCCGTGTCTTCCTCCTGTTCCCCCCACCCCCCACTCATGCCCCGTGTCTCCCCTGTTCCCCCTACCCCCGTTCATGCCCCGTGTCTCCCTCCTGTTCCCCCCATCCCCCGCTCATGCCCTGTGTCTCCCTCCTGTTGCCCCCCACAGCCCTCTCAGGCCCCGTTTATCTCTCCTGTTACCACCCACCCCCCGCTCATTACCCGTGTCTCCCTCCTGTACCCGTCCAGCCCCGCTCATTACCCGTGTCTCCATCCTGTACCCCCAACCCCCGCTCATGCCCCTGTCTCTCTCTTGTTTCCCCTCACCCCCCGCTCATGCCCCGTGTCTCCCCTGTTCCCCCCACCCCCTGCTCATGCCCCGTGTCTCCCTCGTGCTCCCCCTACCCCCCGCTCATGCCCCGTGTCTCCCCTGTTCCCCCCCACCCCCCGCTCATGCCCGTGTCTTCCTCGTATTCCCCCCACCCCCTGCTCATGCCCCGTGTCTCCCTCATGTTCCCCCACCCCCGCTCATGCCCCGTGTCTCTCTCCTGTTGCCCCTCACCCCCCGGTCATGCCCTGTGTCTCCCTGCTGTTTCCCTCCACCCCCCGGTCATGCCCCGTGTCTCCCTGCTGTTGCCCCCCACCCCCCTCTCATGCCCCGTGTCTACATCGTGTTCCCCCCATCCCGCGCTCATGCCCCATGACTCCCTTCTGTTGCCCCCCACCCCTGGTCATGCCCTGTGTCTCCCTGTTGTTGCCCCCCACCCCCCGCTCATGCCACGTGTCTCTCTCCTGTTACCCCCACCCCCTTCACATGCCCCGTGTCTCCCTTGTGTTCTCCCCACCCCCGCTCATGCCCTGTGTCTCCCTGCTGTTTCCCTCCACCCCCCGGTCATGCCCCGTGTCTCCCTGCTGTTGCCCCCCACCCCCCTCTCATGCCCCGTGTCTACATCGTGTTCCCCCCATCCCGCGCTCATGCCCCGTGACTCCCTTCTGTTGCCCCCCACCCCTGGTCATGCCCTGTGTCTCCCTGTTGTTGCCCCCGACCCCCCGCTCATGCCACGTGTCTCTCTCCTGTTACCCCCACCCCCTTCACATGCCCCGTGTCTCCCTTGTGTTCTCCCCACCCCCGCTCATGCCCTGTGTCTCCCTGCTGTTTCCCCCCACCCCCTGGTCATGCCCCATGTCTCCCTCCTGTTGCCCCCCACCCCCGCTCATGCCCCGTGTCTCCCTCGTGTTCCCCCCACCCGCCACTCATGCCCCGTGTCTCCCTGCTGTTGCCCTCCACTGCCCTCCACCCCCCGCTCATGCCCCGTGTCTCCTGGCTGTTGCCCCCCACCCCCCGCTCATGCCCGTGTCTCTCTCTTGTTTCCCCTCACCCCCCGCTCATGCCCCGTGTCTCCCCTGTTCCCCCCACCCCCTGCTCATGCCCCGTGTCTCTCTCGTGCTTCCCCTACCCCCCGCTCATGCCCCGTATCTCCCCTGTTCCCCCCCAACCCCCGCTCATGCCCCGTGTCTCCATGCTGTTGCCCCCCAACCCCCGCTCATGCCCCGTGTCTCCCTGCTGTTGCCTCCCACCCCCTGCTCATGCCCGTGTCTCTCTCCTGTTACCCCCCACCCCCCGCTCATGCCCTGTGTCTCCCTCGTGTTCCCCCCACCCCCCGCTCATGCCCCGTGTCTCCCTACTGTTGCCCCCCGCTCATGCCCCATGTCTCCCTGCTGTTGCCCCCCACCCCCCGCTCATGCCCTGTGTCTCTCTCCTGTTGGCCCCCACCCCCTGGTCAGGCTGCATGTCTCCCTGCTGTTGCCCCCCACCCCCTGGTCATGCCCCGTGTCTCCCTGCTGTTGCTCCCCACCCCCACTCAAGCCCCGTGTCTCTCTCCTGTTGCCCCCCACCCCCCGCTCATGCCCCGTGTCTCGATGCTGTTGCCCCCGCTCATGCCCCGTGTCTCTCTCCTGTTACCCCCAGCCCCCACTCATGCTCCGTGTCTCCCTCGGGTCCCCCCCATCCCCGCTCATGCCCCGTGTCTCCCTGCTGTTGCCCCCCACCCTCCGCTCATGCCCCGTGTCTCCCTGCTGTTGCCCCCCACCCCTCGCTCATGCCAGTATCTCTCTCCTGTTACCCCCTCCACCCCCCTCTCTTGCCCCGTGTCTGTCTCCTGTTACCCCCAGCCCCCTCTCATGCCCCGTGTCTCTCTCCTGTTGCCCCGCACCCTCCGCTCATGCCCTGTGTCTCCCTGCTGTTGCCCCCCACCCCTCGCTCAGGCCCCGTGTCTCTCTCCTGTTACCCCCCCCACCCCCTCTCATGCCCCGTGTCTCTCTCCCGTTACCCCCCAGCCCCCTCTCATGCCCCGTGTCTCTCTCCTATTGCCCCCAGCCCTCGGTCATGCCCCATGTCTCCCTGCTGTTGCCCCCCACCCCCTGCTCATGCCCCGTGTCTCTCTCCTGTTACCCCCACCCCTGCTCATGCCCTGTGTCTCTCTCCTGTTACACTCCACCCCCCGCTCATGCCCTGTGTCTCTCTCCTGTTGCCCATGCTCATGCCCCGTGTCTCCCTGCTGTTGCCCCCCACCCCCCGCTCATGCCCCATGTCTCTCTCCTGTTACCCCAACCCCCTGCTCATGCCCCGTGTCTGTCTCCTTTTCCCCCCCGCTCATGCCCCGTGCCTCTCTCCTGTTACCCCCCACCCCCTGCTCATGCCCCGTGTCTCCCTGCTGTTGCCCCCCACCCCCTTCTCATGCCCCTTGTCCCTCTCCTGTTGCCCCCCACCCGCCGGTCATGCCCCGTGTCTCCCTGCTGTTGCCCCCCAACCCCCGGTCATGCCCCGTGTCTCGCTCCTGTTACCCCCCACCCCCGGTCATGCCCCGTGTCTCCCTGCTGTTGCCCCCCACCCCCCGCTCATGCCCCGTGTCTCTCTCCTGGTACCCCCAACCCCCTCTCATGCCCCGTGTCTCCCTGCTGTTGCCCCCACCCCTCGCTCATGCCCCGTGTCTCTCTCCTGTTACCCCCCACCCCCGGTCATGCCCCGTGTCTCCCTGCTGTTGCCCCCCACCCCCTGCTTATGCCCCATGTCTCTCTCATGTTGCCCCTACCCCCCCTCATGCCCCGTGTCTCTCTCCTGTTGCCCCCCACCCCCCGGTCTTGCCTCGTGTCTCCCTGCTGTTGCCCCCACCCCTGGTCATGCCCCGTGTCTCCCTGTTGTTGCACCTCACCCCTGCTCATGACCCGTGTCTCCCTGCTGTTGCCCCCCACCCCCCGCTCATGCCCCGTGTCTCCCTGCTGTTGCCCCCCACCCCCTGCTCATGCCCGTGTCTCTCTCCTGTTACCCCCCACCCCCCACTCATGCACCGTGTCTCCCTCGTGTTCCCCCCACCCCCCGCTCATGCCCCGTGTCTCCCTGCTGTTGCCCCCCGCTCATGCCCCGTGTCTCTCTCCTGTTACTCCCCCACCCCCCTCTCATGCCCCGTGTCTCCCTGCTGTTGCCCCCACCCTCCGCTCATGCCCCGTGTCTCCCTGCTGTTGCCCCCCACCCCTCGCTCATGCCCCGTGTCTCTCTCCTGTTACCCCCTCACCCCCTCTCATGCCCCGTGTCTCTCTCCTGTTACCCCCAGCCCCCTCTAATGCCCCGTGTCTCTCTCCTGTTACCCCCAACCCCCGCTCATGCACTGTGTCTCTCTCCTGTTACCCCCCAGCCCCGCTCATGCCCTGTGTCTCTCTCCTGTTACACCCCACCCCCCGCTCATGCCCCGTGTCTCTCTCCTGTTGCCCCCATGCTCATGCCCTGTGTCTCTCTGCTGTTGCCCCTCACCCCGCGCTCATGCCCCGTGTCTCCCTGCTGTTGCCCCCCACCCCCTGCTCATGCCCCATGTTTCTCTCCTGTTACCCCCACCCCCTGCTCATGCCCTGTGTCTCTCTCCTATTGCCCCCCACCCCCCGCTCATGCCCCGTGCCTCTCTCCTGTTACCCGCCACCTCCCGCTCATGCCCCGTGTCTCCCTGCTTTTGCCCCCCACCCTCTTCTCATGCCCCGTGTCTCTCTCCTGTTGCCCCCCACCCGCCGGTCATGCCCCATGTCTCCCTGCTGTTGCCCCCCACCCCCCGCTCATGCCCCGTGTCTCTCTCCTTGTACCCCCAACCCCCTCTCATGCCCGTGTCTCTCTCCTGTTGCCCCTAACCCCCGGTCATGCCAGTGTCTCCCTGCTGTTGCCCCCCACCCCCCAGTCATGCCCCATGTCTCCCTGCTGTTGCCCCCCACCCCCCGCTCATGCCCCGTGTCTCCCCGCTGTTACCTCCCACCCCCCTCTCATGCCCCGTGTCTCCCTCGTGTTCACCCCACCCCCCGCTCATGCCCTGTGTCTCCCTGCTGTTGCCCCCCACCTCCCGCTCATGCCCTGTGTCTCCCTGCTGTTGCCCCCACCCTCGCTCATGCCCTGTGTCTCTCTCCTGTTACCCCATCCCCCGCTCATGCCCCTGTCTCTCTCCTGTTACCCCCCCACCCCCTCTCATGCTCCGTGTCTCTCTCCTGTTGCCCCCCACCCCGGTCATGCCCCGTGTCTCCCTGCTGTTGCCCTCCCGCTCATGCCCTGTGTCTCTCTCCTGTTGCCCCCAACCCTCCGGTCATGCCCTGTGTCTCCCTCCTGTTGCCCCCCACCCCCTGGTCATGCCCCGTGTCTCCCTCCTGTTGGCCCCCACCCCCCGCTCATGCCCCGTGTCTCTCTTCTGTTACCCCCCTCTCATGCCCCGTGTCTCCCTCGTGTTCCCCCCACTCATGCCCTGTGTCTCCCTGCTGTTGCCCCCCACCGCCCCTCATGCTCCGTGTCTCCCTGCTGTTGCCCCCCAACCCCCGCTCATGCCCCGTGTCTCTCTCCTGTTACCCCCCACCCCCGCTCATGCCCCGTGTCTCCCTGCTGTTGCCCCCCACCCCCTGCTCATGTCCCGTGTCTCCCTCCAGTTACCCCCCACCCCCCACTCATGCCCTGTGTCTCTCTCCTGTTACCCCCCACCCCCCTCTCATGCCCCGTGTCTCCCTCTTGGTCCCCCCTACCCATGCCCTGTTGTGTTCTCTTTATACACCCGCCTTCCCTTTCCATGGTGTCCATCTTGGTAAATGATTTTCCTTCCTACACCGGGACGCCGCAGGCATTCCGGTTTGGGAAGAAAAATCTTTTTTTACCACCCCGGGTTCCCACTTTGAGAACCTAGGATGCTAGTGGTCTTCATCCTTTGAAAAGGACGTTATGGTTACGCTGCACTAATAAAAAACTATGAAATTCAATGAAAAAACTTTGTTAAAGGGACATTATGGTTAAGTTGCACTAATAAAAACCTATGAAAATCAATGAAAGAAGTTTGTTAAAGGGACGTTATGGTAAAGTTGCACTAATAGAAACCAATGAAATTCAGTGAAAAAACTTTGTTAAAGGGACGTTATGGTTAAGTTGCGCTATTAAAAACCTATGAAATTCAGTGAAAAAACGTTGTTAAAGGGACGTTATGGTTAAGTTGCGCTACTAAAAACCTATGAAATTCAGTGAAAAAACTTTGTTAAGGGACGTTATTGTTAAGTTGCTCTACTAAAAACCTATGAAATTCAGTGAAAAAACTTTGTTAAAGGGACGTTATGGTTCCAAGTAAAACCGAAAAACCCTTGAAATTCGCCAGTTATGGTAAGCTAAGCAACCATAACTCGCGCCACCACCGTGCACTGCTAAGCCTAACACCCAGGACATCAAAGATGACATCACAAATGTGATTTACCTTTACCTTTCTTGAAAAGTCTGTACAAGGGATTCTTAGCGTAATGTTAATAAAAAAAGTGTCAAAGATTATTAGAATAAATATCAAGTGCTAATCAGTGCATTAAGCTCTGCATTGATATAAATAGCATTCTATTATTAACTTCAATCCAGTATACTAAGATACTCATGTAGAAACATAGGCATTGTGTGCAGCATACATGATGGAGGTGCAATATTCATAAGCTTGCCATGCTGAATAGTGAAATGATAACTGTTTTCATATTAGAGTTTTGCGTACAGTGAAACTTGTGATAAGTAGGTAATAAAACCCACTTACTACATAATTGCATTATTATGGAGAAATCACAAAGAGACAACACCACATACAAATATGAATATATACAAGGGAATTGAAGTAAGAAAAAAAAAACAGCAATAGTAGCAGAAAGTGTTCATAACCTAACTGATTACCTTTATGCAGAGAAATGATTGCTCTGTTTCAAAGCTGTTACTTACCCTATCTCTATATATCACATGATGTGTCTGGACCCTAAGGAAAATAGTGTGAGTACAACATATAAAAATATGAGCATATACAGGGAAAGTACAGCAATAAAAAAACATCAAAACTATCAGAAAGTGCTGATAAATCTACTGATAATTTTAATGCACAGAAAGGATTGCTGTCTTTCACGGTTGTGTCTTCCCCTATGTATATGTTTCATATGATATGACTGGACCATAAGGGAATTATTGTAAGAACATACTTGAAGGATAGGTCTACAAATATAGTACATTTGCAATTTTTAGTTCCTGACTGTTACTGAAGAAAATCATGTGGCCTAGATATGTCAGGAAAGGAAAAAAGGGGGCGTCAGACATTTGATGTCATCAGCGATGTCATCAATGACATTTGTGATGTCATCTTTGATGTCCTGGGTGTTAGGCTTAGCAGTGCACGGTGGAGGCGTGAGTTATGGTTGCTTAGCTTACCCTAACTGGCGAATTTCAAGGTTTTTTTTGGTTTTACTTGGAACCATAACGTCCCTTTAACAAAGTTTTTTCACTGAATTTCATAGGTTTGTAGCAGCGCAACTTAACCATAAGGTCCCTTTAACAACATTTTTTCACTGAATTTCATAGGTTTTTAATAGCGCAACTTAGCAATAACGTCCCTTTAACAAAGTTTTTTCACTGAATTTCATTGATTTCTATTAGTGCAACTTTACCATAACGTCCCTTTAACAAAGTTTTTTCATTGATTTTCATAGGTTTTTATTAGTGCAACTTAACCATAACGTCCCTTTAACAAAGTTTTTTCATTGAATATATATATACACACACACACACACACACACACACACACACACACACACACACCCTGCAACTCCTCTCAACTACATACTCAGTGTACAAAGCGTGTGTTCATAATCTCTCTTTGATCCTGAACACACACATACACTACAATTCTGAAATACATAATCAGTATCAATGGAGCAACAGAGAAACAGTGCCAGTTGTCCAACAAATGAACATGACTATGTCCCTCTGCACCCTCAAGTAAACTATGTAAACTCATATGCACATCAAATCATGCAACACAACAATCATCAGTCCGATGTCTGACCCTATAATTAACATACATCACTAGGCATCCACAAACAGGAGAAAATCCTTCAAAACACAGTCTCGGGGTGGTTTAAAGTTCCCCAGCACACTCTTTGACTTGGCCTTGGCAGATGATCCCGAAAATGTGTTCTCCTCCAGTGTTGTGTAGCCGTGTGACACACTCTCACTGGGCAAGACTATTCAGATTGTCTCTCCATGCTGGAGTTCTCTTTAGACTCTTAGTAGGGAAATAATGTGAAGATTCCCCCCTTTTGCACCAGCGTTCGACTTGGAAGGAAGGATTGTGTGCTCCGTACCTGTGTCTTTTTCAGACTGAAGTACTTATAACCTGCCCCATCCGTCCAAGTGTCGCCCTTCTCGACATGAACCCACCAGAGGTTCTTCTCAGGCTCTCAAAGCTACACACTTCTCAATATCTCTGGTGGGTTTTGAGTTTTGCACACAGATCACTACACAGTATCTGAACCTAGGTTATGACTGGAAGGGCTCAGGCAATCACTGAAATTATTGGACACTTGAATCCCATGCTCTAGTAAAAAAGATGGAATATGGAGGCTAAGGGTATAGGAGTTAGGATCACATTCCAGAGAGCTGGCATGTTACTAGCAAGAGCTGCATGAGTAGAGACTAGATGGTGGTCTACACAAAGAGCACAGAGTTTGAAAGAGTATAAAGAGAGAGGTACAAAAGGCCTGCTGCGGATGTAGGCCAGAAGCTGCAAAGAGTCATTGATTATTGAGAGGTTCTAGTTGGTTAACCTGATGGGGGCTATATCCAAGATCCTGGTGGGAGTTATATGTCCACACGAGTTGTAGAGAAGGAGAGAGTGTAGCATTGATACCGTGTACACATGAGGTCCACTTATAGCAGATATCGAATTATTATTTCCGTTATTAATCGCTCTGTGGTTGAGGGCTAGCAGATGAATGCATATCCATTCTTGCTTATTTAGAAAAGGTTTACCAAAAATTAGATGTAAAATGGTTTCTGCTATTTGAAACCAAACAATAAGGCCATGCTTATAGCCAGGCCACATTCTGTTAAAATAATGATCCCTCTATAGCCATCTCTTACCATGGGATGATAAGTTCCATCTTGGTAAGAAGATCCCACGCATCCAATTCAGTGCCAATGCTTGTGAAAACATAGTAATAAATCTACAATAGAAGCGTGCATACATGTCCTTCTTTGTTGAATTTGGGCATTGATTTGACAACACTACTTTCACGTTCTTTGCGCCATACCTGCTCCATTTTATGTAAGAAAGCAGACCTAAGATGCCACTTTTAGTACATACATTTCCTATTTTTCCAATTTCTCATATACATATTTTTCTCTAAGTTGTTGTAGCTAAGCTCATTCATGCTCCTGACATCCTGACTCAGAATGGGAGTAGGTTAGGATATAGTTTTAGCAAAGCACTGGCACGTCCTCCCAGAACATCGTCCAAAAAATGTCTAATTATGCCGGAGCGTACACAGCCTCAGGGCTATCACCTGCCATTTGAACATGCCAAACCAGGTCTCGAACATTGTCTTCCGTTCCTTGCCTTCTCTTGCTGTGGTTTATTATTGACAATCCTGCTGCAGCATCTGCTGCCACCTTTTCCCTCTTGGAGCATTTTCAACATCTCCTGAGTTCATAACCTCCCTTTACAATAGAGCCGAGCCAAGGCAGTAGAGCCTTGTTCTGACAGTGTCTGTGTGCTGCTCCCACTTGTGGCTACATTTCTCAACCTCCTGTGTGACGCAGGCACTCAGATCCTGATCTCAGCCGTCTCACAACCTTCTTTGGCCTCTGAATTTGCTTGCTCCCCTTGTATCTTTTAGGTTAGCTTCATTGAGGGCTTCCCTGTGCTGATTTGAAGCAGTAAAAGCCATCATGTGTGAATATCCCGGTAAACTGAGTTCTAAGAACTAGCTCACTGCCTATAGCCAGCCATTGCCAGTGGGCCAAGTTCCAATCTAAATTCACATAGCACCCCGCAATCAAGACACAATCCATCATGAGGGGTTTGATAGTGACAGAAAAAGCATGTGGTATTTCAAATACCTCCCGAAATTCCACCATGTAATTAGGTGGACGTTTAAAATCAGGGGGTAGTTAAAACACCACTTTTATACGGTAACCACCATAACTGTAACAAGGCCCTAAACTTGGATCGCAGTGCTACCTGCAAACTCATAGAGGCATTTATGCGAATTTCAGAACCCTTCAACCCCTCCCCCCCAATTTGTTTATATGGACCCCGTTGAAAAACATGTTTTACCCTATATTATATTTTGATTTGATGCAGTTTTCACCCTAAACCTCTTGGCTGTACTTAGAATACGTGTTATATTTTGTAACACTCTTTATCTGAACCTTATATTCCACAACATGTGAAAACATCATACCTACTTAACATCACCCAAGGAAAATGTTTTTCTTTTCTGGGTAATTGTTTAGTGCTGTGTGTGTGGTTTTCCTGTACAATTAGCACCTTTTTAAAAGGCTAATCCAAGGTAATAACGAACAAACTCACTATATTACCCCTGTGAAGCATGTTTTACACCTGTGCATGTAGCTTGGTGGTTCTAATGCACTGTGGAAGCTCGAAATGTAAAGGTTTAACAGAACATATCTATCCTCTCTCCTCCGCCTCCCCCCCCCTCTTCAGAGTGATGATATGGGGCGTTTTGGGATATACTATAAGTGTGCCTTTGTACTGTTCCTGTAAATACTTTTCCAATGTGCATTTTTCATGCTAATACACTCTTCAGATACCTTGCTCCAGAAACTTAACAACTCCTTTGGTAACACACAAGAGCACAAAAGGCAGGCAGCAAAGCACAGTGCTTTTTCTACCAAGGTAACCACTAGGTTTCTACAAAGTAGACAAGATGTTATTGTAAATTCTGAGAGTGGTCACTTACCTATGTACTTCCCAAAAAACTGGTGATGTTCATTCTTATTTGGTTTTGTGAAGGAAACCTATCCACGTTGATTTTATTTTATATAGCACCCAATGAAAACTTAATTGCCTCAGGTGATGATTCAGCAGCTAATGATTGGGTGCCAAGTTACATGAAGCGAAAGAGAGAATACCAAAGGCATTCATTGCTGATGTTGCACTGAGGGATCAGAAGCCAGTTTGTATATCTTATGTTGATTTATACCAGGCACCACTACCACCCGAGGGCAGTCTCCAGGTGCTCACGTGGCTCTGCAAGAGGAGAAGGTGGGGTATGTTGGTGAGATTAGGTGATAGGATGATAGAATATGTTCAGAACCAGGAGGAACTGATGTCTTTGTGCATTGTCTTGCCTGTGGGTGTTGGTTCGATTCGAGGACCCCGCTTGTTGCAACCTTATGGGTAGGACCCTGTGCCTCAGATGTATGCTAGTGTTTGTGTTGTGTGTGTGGGTCATATGAGGTTAACGTGGGGTTGTAGTCATGCGCACTGCTTAGTTGTATCCATAACGGGGTCCAGAGTCGTTCAGAGTCATGGAGTACTGTTGTGTGTTCCATTGTATTGTGTTGGTGTGCAACTGTGTAGTGCCAGTGGGTTTATATACTATGTACAAGGTTATGTTCCTCTGAGGTTACTTTGACTGTCTCAGAGAGTTGGGTGAGTGCAAGGATGAGATTAGTTCTCTGTCTGCCTCATATTGCTGCTGGAACTACATTTCTCCCTGAACTTCTTGCTTCCTCTGTATCACTGTTAAATCTCCCCGATCTCACTGCATGGACCTTTTCATCATATGTTACTGCAGTCCTTCTATGTAAAACCAGTCCCCATAACCTATGTTCTACCTTCCACCCCTTGTTCTCCACCCCCAAACACCTTGGTTTACCCCTGTCATCCTTTCATTTGCCCCACATCTGCTGCAGTAAAGTGTAAAAGGCAGTGGATGGCTGGGGATATCTAGAAATGCGATGTCATCACTATATTATCTTCCACATGCATTAAATGTAACATTTTATGTTCCGAATGGCTGTTTGTATAACACCAAGCATTTATCATCGTCCTGTATGAAAATCTTAGGAACCCATTAGAAGAAGCCAACAAGAAAGACTCCTCAATCTACAATCTAAGATCATGGAATGAACCACTTGGGAATATGTTATGTTCCAATATATCTTCCAGCACAACCCCTGCCTCCTCTGGCCCTATGTCACTCATCGTTCCTTTACTTATTCATCCCATCCATATACCTGACACTATCACCCACTTAAAAATAAACCAGGACAATAATCTCCAGCCAAAAAACCTGCATATTGGAAATTACTTGGCAAAAATTAGATCCTGGATGGCTGGAAGCCAACTCTACATAAACCCCTGAACAACAGAGATTTTGCTTAGTGTTCATTCCAGCCCTGTGAAGATTCCACGATGGTGGCCAAGCGACATTAACCTGACAATCACACCAACAGCAGTTGCATGAAACCTGTCCTGATAGTGGCATTTGGCCAGGTACCCTCTTTGTATGTAGGCATGCATGTGTGCTGGTATGTTTGGTATTTTGCTTTCTCCAAACGTATCTCCTTAACAGTCAAGAGCTGCAATGTTACACTTAATATATCACAAAAGGTATGTCTCTTCCTGAATATCACCCAGAAAGTATGGGGATGAACTATGGGGGCATGCCAACTTGGCAAAACTTGCAATAAGTGAACACATGTTTTCGAAAAAACTGGTTCTGTTACCCAAAAGTGCTTCCTTCCTCTGCCCTGGTGCTCCTAGAACTTGATGTAACTACTATGGGTGCTTTGGCAATGCTTAGCCCTGTGATTTGTTGGCTAAGACTGTGGAATCAGAAAGGGCTGGAGGAAAAATACAGAGATGCCCATGGCATCCTATGTCCATGGATGGAGGGAAATCCATTGACTGGCTCTGCCATGTAAAAAAGACTCTTCATGGTGTAGGGGGAGGTAATCTATGGGATAACACCCAAAATCAGCCCGTTGGAATGAGGAAAAAAATAAGGAATGCAGTGGACCAGCTTGTGGCTGGTGCTACGAAGTTAAAACTAGGAACTGGATACCTTGAACTTAACATGCATGGAAGAAAGCCTTCCCTAGACTTAATCATACCACAGTTTGAAAAGTCCTTATGCAGACGAGTGAGATTAGGGACTCTCCCTATGGCTGCCTTCTTGCACTCCTGGAAGGATTTAAAACTGGATCTATGAGCCTCATTACGATCCAGGCAGAATGGGTTTAACGGCGCCGGTAAAGGTGCCGGTGCCGTTCAATCTAGTCTACCCTATACCGAGGTTCCCTTGCGGGACCCGCGAGGGGACCAGGGAGCTAACAACGGGCCCATTGGCCCCTACGGGGGCTCAAATGGGAATGGGGACGTGTCCCCTGAATAGGGAAATACCGGGTGCTCCAAGTTTGGAATGGCCTGGTATTTCCCGATTCAGGGATCACGGACCCGGACCCGAGTTTGCACGCAGCCATGCCCTTACTCAGGGCATGGCTGCCTTCAACCTTCAAACTCGTAATGAGGCCCAATGTGTGATGTGTAAGGCGGCAAGAGAGTCAATGTTGCATTTTATGCTGATCTGTGTAAAAACGAAGCACCTTTGTTGTATGTATTTAAAGCCAATACTGAAGGAAGCACGATAGGGGATACCGGATCAGCTATGATGTTTTTGCGGCAGCGCTCACAACCTCTCGTTGTTTTTGCAACTGCCCAAAACACCCATAGGCCTTGGCTGCTAACGAAGAAGCTATTGAATCTTACTGTTAATTGAGCCTAAGAAACCTGTATTAATTGTCTGAGGCTGCGAACAGGGCTCTCTATTTTGGAGGAGCAGATAGTCTATTTAGGAATTAAAAAAATATATAAAGTTATGTATGCAATTTATGTATACACTTGAAAGTTTTATATCGAATACAAGTTTATTGACTGACTGAATATCACAGACACGCACACACACACAATGATGTATGCCTTGTTCCTTTGAAAACGTGTCAACTGCAACATCCTCCTTTCAGGTACCTCCAAAAAAAGAATATAGGAGACTCCAGTCCAAACAACACATAAAGGTTTGTCTGAGCGTGAGACTAAACAAAATAATAAAGTAACAAGACCACATATCTCTACCGCTGCAGAACCTTCACCGGGTGTCCATCCAACAGCACGCATAATTTAAGATTCTCTGAATCACTTGTTGAGAAATGTGGAGCATTGGCCCGATTCTACAAGTACACACCAACAAGCTTCCACCAGTCAAGCACTGCCAACAAGCTGGTCACCAAAACCTTTGAACGAAGGAAACTTGGAAGAGGAGACTGTTACTGGCTCTGGAGTGTGGAATGCTCCACTGGCAGAACTGAGATTGGAGCCCGACCACACTAAATTATACTGCGTTGTTTGCTAAAAATGTTTACCTGCAACTGCCACAGAGTTTGCTGCCCTGCAAAGCATTTGTGAAGTTTTAAATTGTTTTGGCTTGTGTTCCTATGATGTTAGGGGAGACCTCTTCACTTCACTTCCTTTTCTCTTACCTCACCTTTCAACCCATGAGCTATAATGTATCCTGTATACTAATAGTGATTTATAAAGCACTGAATACAAAAATACATTCAATAAACAAATGCATAAATAAACAATAAAATAAAAACATGTTTGCCACTCAATATTTGTATTCCGTTATTGCTCACTATGGGCTCTGACTATTTGGGAAATTTACTGGTTAGGTTTGAAAATATTAATTACCCATAATGAATTTAATTAAAGAACAAACATATGTTTTATGATAGGTGATTTAGGTGGAAATGACCTCTTGGTTGGTGGAGGAAGTCCTAGGACTATGCATCTGGATGATTGAAGTTTCCTGCAGAATTATCTATTTAGGAGGTTTAGTCACACTTTGCAGAAGAAGAGATGTTGTCAACTGCCTGGAAGATGGTTTCAAGGAGGACACTTGACAAGGATTTTACATAGAGCCTTTCATGAGGGTAGGATTCAGAGAGGACACTTGGCAAGGATTATGGCGATCTTTCATGAGGGTAGGAATATTCTGTTGTTGCTGATGAGGGGAAATATACACTTGTCAGTTTGTGATCTTAGGTTTGTGGATTGATGATGGGGAAGAGGGTCATTTGATGGTCTGACAATATGTCTGAGAGGTCGGGCATGGTGCAATCGTATAAATCATTGCAGAGTATGGTGCCAAGGCAGTGACCTGCATAGTATTCAGCTGGTCAGTGTTGCAGAGTGCATGGAATTCATTGGTCTTCGGATTCTAGTATGTGATTGGATGTTAGCAGGATGTGCAATAGTAGCGTGCAGCAACTCTCCAAGAAGGTGTTGGCAGGGTTTGCAGCTTGGATGCAAACCAAAGAGTATGTAGTAGGAACAGGAGATGAATTTGGTTGCTTGTGGGATTTCATCCTCTTCCAGTGTAGAATGTAATTGAATGATTACCTACTGGTAAGCTTCATTTCTCAACGTCCAAATATTCCTCTTCACAGTCTAACACAAGCGAGGCATCAACAGTCCCTGAAAGACCTCTGCCGGTAAACAGGCACCATAAAACAAACATTTAAAAAATACCCCCTCCTACCTTTGTGCTGACGACTAAACATAGGCTCTACCCCAAGCTCCTCCTGACAATCTCAAGCCAAGAAAACAAGGTTCAATGTCACCAGCCAGGCCCATAGCTGCAGGGGGGAGTAATGTTACTAGAAAGGTATAGTTTCAGCGTAATGGAGATTACCGGTAAGTAATCGGGGCAGTGCCTCATTGCGCATCTCCCTTGTTTTAGTCCTAACAGAAATAAGGATATTATAAGTAGTTGACTTTCAACCACAAATTCCAGTACTTGAGTCTGCAGTGCAAACACAGCTGATGGCCCCTTATGCAGTCCCTGTCCAGAGAACTCACTATAGAAAGACCTGCTTGTAGCGCAGCTTATAATGCAGTGTGTATGTGGATGAGGAATACCAGGTGGCTGCTCAGCAGATATCTAATGTAGGCAAACGCATGCCCCTCTTGTCAAGTATTCCATCATAGGCTCTGTGTGTGGCCCATGGTGAGTTGGATCCTGGGCAGAGTTGGGAAAGAGGAAACGAGAGACTACCTTCAAACCTTCGAGTGGGACTTAGAAGCATGGCTGACGTGGATGAGGCTCCCTATCCCCACCCTTGCACCAATTTAGGCATCAACCTTAACTACTCTCCTAAATTTCCAGGAAACTGTCGGTGTTGCATTATGCTCTCCAGTTTGCATCCTCAACAAACTCAATGCAAAATGTGCATTTGTAGAGGGCTTTCTCGAAGGATAAAATTGTAAATGTATCCAGGAGGTGTTTAGAATCGATGCTGTATCCCAGACTGATGCCAGTCCCACCAATAATTTCTTGGTAGTACAGCAGGAAGATGGCATGGCTGAAGAGGCAAGTCTTAGAAATATTCTACCCAGTGTGAATAGGAGTTTTTTTTCGAGGACCATCAACCCTCTAATTTGGGGCATCTGCAGTTCATGACAGTATAATGCAGGTTGTGGAGTAGCTGGTAGCTGAGGGCGAAGAGAGGAGTGTGGCTATGATTGGATAGGAGATAATATCCCTTGGAGACTCTGTGAATTTCCCGATTTTTAAATCAAAGAAAATATGCAAGACCAAGAAGGGTAAGTCAGATGAGGCCACACACTGACAGAAAAAGACAAATAAACAAAAAAGGTGAATGGAAGAGTATCTCAAAGGGGTCTACAAAATTCCTACGTAATCTCCCCACACCAGCCACTTCCCATTACACTAGAATCACTAATCAAGTATGTGGGCTCTAGGGAATAAGACCAAATAACATAGAAAAGACACAGGGGAACATTTAACTAGCCCCGAGATTCACCCCCTCACGACAGTTTCAAAACTCCAGAATCTCGTAACTACTATGTTGTTTCTCCCCAGGAATGATGGTCACCACTCTACAAGCCAGACTAATACACAAACATTTAATTCATAAACTTTTAATATTTTATTAAATCAACATTTCATAAAACTCGGTGCATGGCATTGATCTAATAAAAAGACACAACATACTTCATTTACCATTTTAACAAGTTTAAAGTGCAGATCAATCAATACTTATTAATCTTTCGCCTCTAAAAAACATGAATAAAATCCTATACTGCACCCACGTATAATACAAAAACCAATTACTTCTGCCTTACATAAAAAAACAGTGTTGTAACAAAACACTCCAATTGCAAAAAAGAGACTGTCCCTATTTGGAGGTTACCCTCTTGTGACACCTAATGCCCTAATTCAATTAGTCCTCATGTAGACACACATGAGGTTCAGAACAACCTAATACCTTTTGACTAGATGTTGGCTAATTTGTACAACATCTTCTTAACCCAACATGTTTCGTTCTATAGCATAGTCAGAGATGTAACAGAACTTATTCAGGGGCAAAATTAAGAGCAATTTATCTAACAACAATTGGTCATAACAATTTCAATGCTACACTGGCGTGTTTGCTTCTTCATGGTGTACCTCATATACCCTAGGGAGAAAAACAACATAGAAAACAGCTGTCAGTAAAGCTGTATATAATTGAAAAAAAGCCTCTGATCAGCCAGGAACCGCTGGTCTCCCACTGATGGCTTACCGCATTTGCATTCGGCATTAATTCTTCAAGCGGATTGGTAGGATTGTCTTCTTTGTAGACAAAACAACGATCTAAAAGGACAAACACAACCATTGGTGGTGGGTAACTCCCCAGGGGGATGCATTCAAAACCTATATCAACTTCATTTCAACACTTCAATACTCCCGGCTGATGTCTCTGTCATGACCTTTGAAATACTTGTGTCTTAACCCGCAGAAACTCCGGACCAGTTTAAGAAACGAGGGAGGGGCATTCCTAGCTTGATCGCAAAGTTGTGACTTTCTTTGATCACATATTTCAACCAGCATACTCAAACTTGTATTTGAACTACGTATTGAATAACGGTACTCTAGCAATTTAAGAGCCTAAATGCGTCAACCTGATTTTATAACCTGCTCATTATAAAGGCCTAAACTCAAAAAAGCAATCCATCTATGACTACCATCATGTTGCTTACCCTTTTCACAGCGGTTTTTCTTCCATCTGCACCCTTTGGTATACACTCGTCTCCGTATAAGGGTCGCCACTGTTGTTCACGACACAAACTCCGGCGCCGGCGGTTTGGAACATTTACTCGCAAGTCGGCATCCTACGAGTAGAAGTTATGCGTTACATCCTAATAGGATGCATTAAATGAGCATATAGCTACTCCTATCGCGGGTGTGCGGAGTCACAAAGATTAAAAGGCTCATTAGGTATAGTTCGAAACAAACCACTACCGCATTACATCAGTTGCCCAAACCGGCGAACGGGCGACTTACTCGTGTAGCATACGAGCTGTTCTGATTCCTCCTGCTGCAGATCACGTCTCAGGTCACCTGCTCACCACGTCTCTCCTGTATGTTGTATTTATAGTTACCGGCCCAGGCACAGCAGCTGCACCTAATTACAGATGCAAGCTGCAATGAGTTCCTTGCAACACTCCTCGCCAAGGTGCCCATTTAAAAACAGCACGTCTAAACTGGCCGCGCTACAGGTGCACGGTATACAGCTTCAGCAAATAAGTGTTTTTGCATGTTAGTAAGCCTCTAAAATGAAAACACAGCTAGCCGCCCGTATTGTAGTGATCTCTTCGGATGCCAAGAGCCCTCATGGCTCTAATCCTTATAGGAGAAATGGCTATTAAGCCATATTAAGCAAAGCCTCTGATTGATTACTCTGTATTGTTCCAATCAATGGCCTCATTAAATCCGTTCTCCGTGGTGTTACAAAGAAAGATGAGCCAGGTTTCCTTCTGTTGTAATTTTTTAACAACTGATCGCCGTCTGAAGCTGGAGCAACATGTAACAAAATAGTCCATACGAAGTCATTTTCTCCATGGTTCATCATTAAAAAATGGTTAACCAGAGGTGCTGTAGAAACCCTGTTTTTTATACAGCTTTTATGTTCTGAGATGCGTACCTTCACTTTACATTTTGTCATCCCGATATACATCTTCTTACAAGGGCAGCAAATTGTGTACACGACATTATCAGTATTACAATTGGTGAAATTAATTGGTTAAACTAATGTCAGCTTGCTCAGATCTTTTTGTTAGGTGACAGTTCGTGCAGTGACCGCACGGGGCGTGGCCCACCAATTTGGGCAATCCCCACAATTCAGTTATGCTCTTTTGTTTTGAATCACCTCTTGAAATATCGTTTTTTGTTAACAAGTCCTTCAAGTTAGGTCCCCTTTTAAAAGCACATAACGGTCGTTCCATCGGGCATTCTCCGCCTTGTAGAATATGCCAATTTTTGTGAAAAATTTTAAACACTTTGTTGGCCAAAGGGTTAAAAGTGCTAACAAACACAAGATTTTTCTTCGTCTCTGTGGGCATGTCGCGGTACTCTAGAAGAACCTCACGATTATTGTTAGTGGATCTTTTGTATGCCCGTTTAATTATTTTCTTCGGGTACCGTCTCTCTTTCAATTTAGAACTTAATACATTGGCTTCCACTTGGAAAATATCTTGTGTAGAGCTATTCTTTTTAAGACGCAAAAATTGACCGAACTGGAGGTTCTCCCTAGTATGGTGGGGATGGCAACTATCAAAAACCAAAAGCGAGTTTCGATCAGTGGGCTTGTGAAAGGGTTTAACTTTGAGAATATTCGAGACCGTATCTACCCAAATAGTGATATCCAGAAAATGAATTTCTGTAGCACTTTGCGTGGAAGTAAACTTAAGGTACCGGTTCTGGGTGTTAATCCACTCGAATTCTTTTAAACCGGTCAGAGACCCGTTCCACACGATCAGAATATCATCAATATAGCGGCGCCACAAGCCCAGGTTGTTAAAAAAAGGGTTTGTGGAGTTGTAAATACTGTTTCTTTCGAAGTTTTCTACATACAGATTCGCTGCCGAAGGGGCAACTGAAGATCCCATGGCTGTCCCATGTATTTGATGATACAGCTGTCCATTAAACCCGAAATAATTTTCGGCCAAGGCCATTTCGGCACACCAAAGAACAAAGCTGTTAGGTGTAGTGCCTTCCGTTCTTTTAGATAGCAAGGTCTCTTCCAACACATGCAATGTTTCTTGTTGGGGAATGCAAGTGTAGAGAGACACAATGTCCAAACTCACAAGGAATTGGTAACTAGGGCCAAACTGCATGTCTTCTACTATATTGATGATTTCGGTAGTGTCTTGAACAAAAGAGTACATAGCTGACACATATGGTTTCAGATATCTGTCCGCGACTCTCGATAATGGCTCCAAAAGTGCACCTGTCCCCGAGACAATTGGGCGACCTGGTGGATTCACTAAAGTTTTATGAATTTTTGGAAGAATATAAAACTTCGGAATAGTAGGGTCCTTAACCTGGAGATAGTCACTTTCTTGTTGGCATATCCATCCTCTCGCTACTGCTTTCTCTACTTTGGTGGTGATAAGTAAAGAAAGTCTCTTGGTCGGATCTTCTTCAATTGGTTGATAGAAATCTCTATCTTTCAATTGGCGGAGGCACTTGGTGATGTACTCTTGTCGGTTCATCATCACTATAGCCCCCCCTTTATCGGTTTATCGTAAGACGACCTCGGGGTTAGTGGCTAAACGTTTAACAGCTATACTCTCAACTTTACTTACATTTTGAAATGGACGTTTATCCTGTTGTATTTCCAGCTGCTTCAAGTCATGCCAGACTCTTTTAGAAAAAACTATCGCCTCAGGAGTATGGCTAGCAACTGGAGGATTAAACGTGGATTTATTTCTAAATCTGCTTTCATTGCTCTGATCATCATAAGTATTTTGAAAGAAATATTGCTGCAAGTGTATTTTACGAAGTAGTTGTTCAACTTCTACATGCGTTCTAAACTTATCGTATTGAACCATTGGTACAAAACCGAAGCCTCTATTAATTAGCGATACTTCGTCTTTATTAGGAGAATAAGACGACAAGTTGACTAATAAGGTCTGTTGCTGCAAATACAAATAAACAAAAAAGGTGAATGGAAGAGTATCTCAAAGGGGTCTACAAAATTCCTACATAATCTCCCCAGACCAGCCACTTCCCATTACACTAGAATCACTAATCATGTGTGTGGGATCCAGGGAATAAGAGCCAACCAGTCTGCAGCTTCTAAATCAAGTGGCCCAACTATAGTGCCCCTGCAGCTGGAGTCTGCACAGGGTAATGAAACAGTAGGCAGGGTTAGAGACAACCACGAAATGGCCCCCAACGTGCAAAGTCAAATTACATTACCCACCCACTGTGAAGAACCTCGTGTTTCTTTTCAGTCAGGGCTCCAATGTGGAAAAACGGTGATGGAAAGACTGGTGCGTCTATATGGAAATATGACCCCTACAGACATAGTGAGGACTGTTGCAGGTGCACATCCCAAATGCAATTACCAGGATCTAACAAGGGAGACCTTCTTAAATCCCAAAGCCGCAGCATTTAAGACTCTGGAGAAGACAAGAACGTTACTGTCCAAACTTCCCGCTCATGTTGAACAAGGCGGGATCATCACAGGCTGTATAACCCAAACCTTCAGCAATAGCGTAATCATAGAGAAATTGCCAATCGACCAAGAACAAGTAATGTTAAATAAGACATATATTCTATAGCTTTTAAAGATTGTTCCACATGTATCCCATGTCAATTCCAGTAACATATGCCAAGTGGCATTTTGGAATGATCAAACGTTAAACAAAGTTATCATGCATCTCTATTCTCATATAGTATTGGAACAGGTCTTTGCAGCGTCTGACCACTTCAGGGCATATGGTTTCGACATCACAGGTCCAATTTCAAAACCTTTGCTTACAAAAGGCCAAGTCCCTGTTGAACAACAACAGGAATGGGGGTATCAAAAAGACAAAGGGCCTCATTATAAGGCTGGCGCTCCCGTAATGAAGGGGGCCGGTACGGGACCGGCCCCCTTCATTCCGGGAGCACCGATTACAAGCTTCCCATCACGGGCCCCGGATCACACATCTGGTAAAACCATGCGTGCTTTCCAGGTCCCGCGAGGGGAAGAAGGAGGCAATAATGGGCCAGATGTAATCTGCCCGTTATTACCTCCCTCCCCAATCCCATTGAGCCCTAAAGAGGCTCAATGGGAATGGGGATGGGTTCCTGCAAGGAGGAATTACTGGGTCCTCCTATGTCAGAGTAACCCGGTAAGTCTCCTTTGCAGGAACCCGGTATTGGAGCCCGGAACGGAGGCAGCCATGGAGCTAATAGCTCCATGGCTACCTGCATTCTCAAAATGAGGCCCAAATAGTTGACTGTACTGAGGTCCCAAATGGTCTGAATGAAAACACCAATTGGAGTTGACTGGCTGCAACTTTGGACCCCCGCTACCATGAATAGCATCCAGTGAGCAACAATAAAACATTTAAAGACCTTAAATGTGTCTTGTGGAATAGGAGGGGCCACATCTGCTGAACACGGATGTTTTTTGTCTCCAAGAGTCCTGGTTGTTCGAATCCCCTGCAGTTGATGGTTTTTCCTGTTTTTTTTTAATCTAGCCTATAAAGTTTACAAGGGCCGCCGGTGTCCAGTTTGTTATTTGGGATCTCTAATGACCTATTTGTTTCTATGACCATTTTTGCTTACCCAAAGGACAGTTGGGATAGGACTGTTTATCCCTGCCTGGATTTTACATTAAATTTAAATCTGTATTTGAATTCTGCGAATGTTTCCCAGACTGATTATTTTGACGCTATAGAGAATGTGAACTATAACTGGCAAGCACAGAGAAACTCCAATTCCATTATCATCTGAGGAGCTCTAAATGCCTTATCTCATCGAAACCCTGGCAACAGTAAAGGGATCATGTGTGAGAAAGATGTGGCATAGTCGGGTAGTGCGTGGCTGGCTCTCTCTGACCCATGGGTTTCTGTATGGTAAACGGCAATGTGCCGAGTGATGACCCCCCAGGTTTCACATGGGTTAGAGGCTTGCACACAAACGTCTTGGGCTATTTCTTTGATTCAGGAAACATATTCCCAGATTTTGTGTCTACGACGGTTATGTAGAATACGATAAGTGACCATCTACCGCTCTACTTAAATTGGAGATTAGAGATTACTGGGTCCCTTCACATGCTCTATCCGGTGGTCTTAGAAGTGAACCAAGGAGGGAATCGGTTAACTTGGAGCAGCTCCAATATAAGGTCCTTCCATACTGCTATCACAAACTTGTACTCGGAAGAAGATCTTTGGGTTTTGTTAGCTAACGTGCCCTTTTATACTGTATTGGAAAAAGTTTATGCTGAGATGCCACTCCCAAAGGGGAAACAAACGGTACTCCACAAGCGTGCATATGGCCCAGTGGTACAGAATAAAAAGAGGGAATTAAGGAGAACACTTTGCATGTTCACTGGACTAGATGGTCTAAAGCGGCGAAAAATAAAAAGGGCCTATAGAAATTAGCTTTGTGTATACAAATTTGACCAATTGTTGAGAGACTCACAGAAGATGTAACACACTGGTATCTAAAGACACAAAGGAGTTCTGGAATCTTATTAAAGAAGATGCTAATAACTCTAATTGTAAACAAATAAATCTGATACCAGAGAATAGGTGGATCAAGCACTTTGGAAAAGTATATGAAGCAGAATGCAGGCATAATCATAATTGCCAGTTTACTTTGCCCCTGGAGGTAGTCTGTACCCTTGAATTTGAATATGAACACATTTACACGCTAATTGTCCGTAGTAAAAACTGTAGGGCTCCCGGGCCCTATACCTTGTCAAAAATGGTTTTAAAGGAAAATGTGGACCTTTGGGCTTGCATCTTATTGCTGATATTCAGGCGAGTCTTGGGAGCATTCCCGCTTGCGGGGTAAATTCAATAATTGTCCCCATCTGCAAAAATGGGTCCTTGATAGTCCCGTCTAACTATTGGCCCATAGCCCTTCTGGACATCTCGTCAAAACTGTTTGCATTCCTCTTGCTATGGGAAGAATTTGAATGGGCAAGGGGAGCAACCAAACTTGACTTATTTCAAATGGGATTCCTAAAGGGGATGGCAACCCAATCCAATTACTTTATCCTGGGGTTATGCAAAAAAGAAGCCAAGGAGAAGTCTAAACCTGTATGCACTGTTTTTATTGACTTCTCCATGGATTTTGAGAAGGAACCATCTGTGGAGAAAACTCTATGCTTGGGGGTGCCCTGGAGGTCTTTTGGACATGATTATGCCCCTCTAGTCCTCAACCACTGTTAAGGTTAGACTGAAGAGCAATGGTAAGCTTTCTTAGTCCATCATGACACATTGTGGCCTAAAGCAGGGCTGCATTTTGGCCCCATTGCTGTGCAGTCTGTTTATCTCTGATATCGGGGAATGTTTGCAGGAGTCTCATGTTTCCCCCGCATCTTGCAGACAATTCTATGAACTACCTCCATGTATAGGTGCCAATGACATGATATTATTAGATTGCACACCAACTGGGCTACAGCGCCAAATGGGTGCCTTGGAAGTATATACTAAGGAAAATAATCTAGTCATCAAAGTGTCTAAAACGAGGGTCCTGCAATTTAGATCAGTTTTGAAGCCACACTATAACAACTTCAAGTGGTTCCTGAGTAATGTAGAGCTCGAGAGTGTTTTAAACTTTAAATATCTAGGGTTTTACCTAGTTGAGTCCTTTAGTAAAAATGATTTGCTCTCTTAGTATAGGTCAAAATCGCCTTCCCTGGCGATAAAGCTGCCCTATTAAATAAGAAATATGGCCCGTTTTCTTTAATACTGTTATTGGAGTTGTTTAATAAGAAATGTCTACCCGTTATCAACTAAGGGTCAGAAATTCTACTTTTTTGAAGATTATCTGACTGATCTTGCCTTGGAGGCTGCTTCTGGCGTAAAGTTCTGAAAAGCCCTAGAGGGTCGCCACACCAGTCCTCAGGTACAAACGGGACAGTTTTCCCTCAAAGTTCATGTACTTTGGAAAAACTTGTCTTTGCTCTTGAAGATAATTTTTGACATGGAAAAGACCCTCTGGTGGGGCAACGTACTCCCAGTTGAAAAAGTGTGTGGCAGATTGTAATAGGTTTATGGAAATTTATAATGTAATCAATGCGCAAGTTGGTCGATTACCCAGTAAAGCAAAAAGGAAACTTTGGGAAGCGGACTGTCTCCACACCATAGAAGAAGTCAGGAAATATCGTCCTGCTCGACGTTAGACCAGTGGGAGCTATTCCAGCCTACCTGATTAGATTCCCAAGTGCTTTTTGGTGCTCCCAACTATTGAGGATAAGGATAATCCTTTTACCAACCAGGGACATTTTACATTTTGAGGGTGAGGGAAATGATTCAGGGAGAAAGGAGGACCTGTGGGTTCTGTATATCAGAGGGAGAGATTGAAAGCCTGTGTCATATAATACTGAACTGCAATGTTCTGTGCGATCAACGTTTCATTTATTTTAAACATCTTCTAGAAGGCTATAGAACACTAGATCATGGTACTGTTTGGCAATGTATAATGGATTTGAATGGGTGGAATGGCTGGAGTCTTGCTGAACTGCATTTTCTAAAGTATGTTTTATCGATAAGTGTTATTTCCAAAACTGATGACAAACTACTTACTGGGAGACATTGTTTTGATATGCAACTCCTCTTAACTATACTAAATATGTTGTTAGCTGTCTTCTATTCTTTATTAACTGTAGTTCTGATCTCTTTCTTTTTAATCGATTGATAATGAACTGTTTTGATGTACTCATAAAATGTATATTTTTTCTATTTGTTAAAGGTTAAATATTTAACCATTTGACAATTAAAAAAAAAGACCCACTTGTAGTGCAGCTTGTAGTGCAGAGTGAATGTGGATGGGGAATCCCAGGTAGCTGCTCGGCAGATATCTAAAATAGGCAAACCTTTCAGTTCTGCCCAAGAAGCACCTGACTTATGCTTGATCTATTATGTATGTCCCTTGGGGGCTGGCAAATCTTCAAGTTCACATGCTATTAACAGCACATGCTTAATCCACCTACTCAGGGTAGCTGTAAATGGTGGAAGACCTTTATACCAGGAACATAAGTGAGTAACAACGATTCCCTTTTCAAATATCCTGATGTGCGTGAGACATACGTTCTGACTGCTGTACCCACATATGAGGCATGGATGGAATTATCGGGGATTAAAAGGATGGGAGAATTATATCATCCTGAGCACTATGAAAAGGAGTTGCATAAACAGATACCCTTTTTATATAACTGAAGACCTGGGGAAATGTGGAAAAGAGACCCTGACACCCCAAATCCCTGGTCAAAGGTATTGTTGCCAGAAATCAAACTTTGATGGTTGGACAATTACAGCAGTGTTCTCAATGGGGATGAAGGGAACCTTCCCAAGACTAATCAGAGATCCCAGGAGGGAATATTCATTTTTGGAAGATGGTGAGAGGAAAGTGTCTTGTAGACTATTAGAGTCATCCGAACCTGAGCGTCTCTGCCAGAAACTGTTGGATTAGTGCTAGAGAAGTTAAAATATAGATGAGACCAAAAGGCTAGAGTAGAGACAAGCCATTAATTCACTATGCTTTTGGAACAACACTGGGGAAGTTAGGTGTTGATTGCCTTGCCCGTCACTCTCTTAATGGACTCCACATCCATGTGCATATATCTCTGATGATCAGCCTGATCAGGGAAAGGTTCAATTGTGTCAACAGAATCTTGCTCAGAGCATCTGCTCTGACATTCTCCTTACCCATAGTATAAAATACCCTCAGGCTGAAGAAAAGTGATTCTTCACAAATGAAACCCTTATTTATTTGTATCTATAAATTCAATATTCTGAATGATATATCACTCATATCACACCCTTCTCCTGAGACCCTGACACCCCCACCCACCCCTGGTCACACTGAGCCAGGAATCAGGCTAGTTTGCAAAGGTAAACATTTATTTAATTATTTAGAATTTAAATCACAATGGCCCTCATTACGACCCTGGCGGAAAGGGGTTTACGCCGGCGTAATGCATGGCGTACCTTTCCGCCTGACTACGAGTTCCCGTAGCGCCATGGTGCTTTTTTCGCCTGCTTTTTCCGGGCGGAAAAATCCATGGCGCTACGGGACTTGTTGTTAATTACGCCACCGTAATTTACGGTGGCGTAATTAACGCCTTCCCCACTCCCATTATACCCTATGGGGCAAAAATGGGGAAGGGTAAATGGGGATTGGGGACTTACCGCCCCGCCAAGGTCGGAATGGGGCGGTAAGTCCGCCAACCACCATGGCGGAGTTGGCATCTTAGCGCCATGGACCATGGTGCAAATTGCACCATGGTTCTCCGCCAGGGTCGTAATGAGGGCCAATATATTTTAATAGGTAACAACAATCATCAATGGGTGACAAGAACAATGAATAATATATTTAATGCACTGGGAATCAGGTAATGAACACAAAAAGAATGCAGCACAGAAAATAAATAATTTTGGGTTGATTTGGAACAGATAGCACTATGGTTAGAGGTTCCCCCTGCAACACCCCTCAACCCACCAAAAGGCAATTTAAATAGATGTGAGGAGAGAACAGGTACTCAGGAATAAGACACATCAAACAGAATATCACTCCCACCTTCCCCCTTTAAACACAAGAGAAAACGGAATTGACTTTTCAACTGTCAGATGGCTTTGGAATTGGCTGAGCAAAAACACCAAATGTGGTCAAAAATGCTTACATTATTATAGATTTCTACAGGAGCAGCTTTGAACAGATGCAAGCAAACACAAGCAATGATTTAATCAAAAGAAAATATTTGAAATCTCAAACGCCAAGTGGGAAATTATTTAAAGCTAATTCACACGTGTAAAACTTTTCAAAATGTCAATTCGTGCCAGACTTTTCCTTATGCGATTTTTGATATACCAGGCAATCACACTGCGGTTTTGGGTACAAGTGGGAGTTGAAATTTCACTTCTATTTTAAAAATTAAGGGAGTTAGAGAGGTTTTAGTGAGAGGTGTTTTTCGAAAATAAAGACACGAATTTTGGACAAGAACTTCAGTTTAGAATCAGAAAATGTGGCTTATGCTTTTACTCAAGGCTAGAGTGTTTGGGCTAGGCAACCAAGTCGGGACAAAGTAAGCTCTGAGACTGATTCATGACTTCAGTAACAGATCCCCATCAACTTCCCCGGCGGTACCAGTCCAAAGACTCAAAGTGGGATTTATGGATCAGAATTACACAAATAAGATGACTATGAAAATGGCACTTTAGCAACTATACGGAATAAGATAGCACCAAAGATTTTGACACTGTTATTGGATATGAAAGTAGGCATAGTTCAAAGGTTAGAATGGAACAAGATAATGCAAGGTATACAATAGTTCTGTAGCGTCCTATTAATACTCACAATCCACTGGGATTTAAGATTTTTGACAGTCACGGTTCTGGTCAATGGATTGGGTCTATCAACCAGGGACAGCACATCAGGCACGGGACTGGATCAGCTAGGCCGGTCACCGGAACTGCACAGGATCTGCCCTTCTTGTTTTGGGGTATTTCAAATCAGCGGGATAGCGAGTTCATCAGGCAAGCCTTATGGTAGCCAGCCAGATAGTTTCAGCATGCTAGTTCAGGATGCTTTCTCACACCACAGCGCTTCACTGGGTTGTAAGAATAAGTTTGAAGATTGAGGCCTTGCTGAAAATGGTTCAGCTACTGCTTGGCAAGATTCCTGGCATCTGGAAGGATGTTAAAGGCTGGATGTTGAATGCTGGAACAAAATGCTTTGCTGGAATCGGAAGAGAGAGTGAGTCTGTCAGTAAGTATGTGTTGTCAGCTGTCTCTATTTATCCTTTCAAATAACATCACAGAAATGGGTGTATGGGCCGGCTTATCTAACCTGCCCCTGTGAAATGGGATTGGATCAGAGCCTCATCTCCACCTTGCATCTGAGTGATTGGATCAAGAACAGATGATGTCACATGTATGGTTTGGCTTTTACAGTCATTAGAAACCTCCCCTAGCCACTAGTATCAAAATCGAATTTTTTCCTAAATACATATTTATACATTGGTAACCTCTACAAAAATCACACAAATAAATTCCATATTTTATGTACTATCTGTTCCTCAAAGTCCTGCAGCTGTGAGACCTTGTTTCACCTTTCTGCAGAATTGTGTCCATTTCGCCATGAACACATTTTCCAGACTTTCTGCAAATTTCCACAAATATGTGTGTTTACCATAGGGTGTGTCTGTAAAGTTTAACAATTCTAGCATTAATACAGTTCACATAAAACCACATATATTGCCATTCCTGTCCAGAATATGTTCCACAGTTCCACTGCCTCTTGAAACATAAAGCCAAAAATTAGATGAACAAATCTGTCCTTTTTATATTTTACACCACTTTGGATAACAAGTTATGAGTCTCTAAAAATTGTTCATTATTTATTCTTAGCAGCAAAGGGTCCGCCTTTTGTCTCTCCCTGGAGCTCAAGGAGTAGCCCCCTCCTCGGTGGAATTCCTTCACGGAGCAGTTTACAACCTTTTCAAATGTCCATTTCCTGGCCTGGAGGATCTGCCATTGTCCCTTCTCTGGCTACAGACAAAAGTCTGGCCTAACCCACAATTATTATATGTCAGTGAGTTTCTGCTGAGAGGATTTCCCTCCCCTTGCTGGAAACCTGTTTTTCCACTTCTTGCAGGCCCAGCAAGGCTAATTCATTCTTAATTTCTTGACTTAAAATCCAGCAGAAACCATACTTGTTCCAACAAATGGCATAGATAAATTACATTCTTAGCTTTAAACCCGTGGAATCAAAAACAACTGAGATCTGTATTCCTTTTAGCACCAATCCTTTTATGTTGGCTAATCCGGTAGACTTTTAGTTTAGATAACTTTGAAGTTTCATCAGGAGAGCCCATCAGACAGGGCAGTCATTCACATGTAGCCCAGTGTGCTGCACACAGATTTTGACAGGGGCTGTCATTCACAGGCAATCCAGTTTTTCTGACAAAACTTTTTCCTCTTCAAGTTTTAGGACTTTGTACATTCACAGTGCTTCATTAGATTAAATTAATGTTAGTGCCAAGCAAGATTTTGAGTGTTGAAACAGTATTATGTACAGGCCGTTTAGAGTTTTCACAGCAAAATAAATGTCATTTACAGGCACATTTTTGGGTTTCATTTTGTAAAGCACTGCTTCTCCCTCTGTACTCCATGTTTGCTTGTCATGGAGCACACTGGCACAATTTCTGCAGTGTGTGCTCTATTCCACCGCAAATGCACCATGGGTGGCAGGTTGTGCAGCTGTCTTTTTGTGTGTTGGAAATACAGTTTTGGGAGGTTTTGGAGCGCACAAGAGTTTTGCCACCATTGATGCTGTTTCTTGCACCATAAATAGCAGAGGGATGCTGCATAGTATAGCAAAGTGGGTTAATACATCGCAAGAGGGGGAGTCAGGAGATTAGGATGTTCTTTTCTGTCCATGTGGAGAAATTCAGTTGCTTCTCCCGTCAGTGATTGAGGCGACACTCTCTCCTCGCCAGTTCAGGTTAGGATGGGACGATTCTCCGGATTCCTTGGGTTTTTCCTACCGGTCCCCGAGTGGTCCTCCTTGGTGATTCTTGGGATGATTCTTAGTTCAAATGCTAGAAAACAGAACATAGCATGGTTATGGAAATGTTCCGTTCCCACTACTGTGTCCACACATCTTCGGGGAATGTCAGCAGTGGGAAAGACACTTGCATTACTTACAATTGGCAATATTGCCCATCTATGTTTACTAATGGTCTTAACAGGTGGTTTCTGTAGTTGAGGCCTGGGATGGTCACCTCTCCTCCATTTCTGAAATTCCATTTCCTACAGTAGCACTAGGGCTCACAGGAAAGCTTTGTTTAGGTTTGCCAGGACCATGAGATTTACTCTCCAGTTGGGACCGGGCTTGGCAATAACTAGAATCCAAATTAATCTCAAGTTGGTTGAGGAGGTCACTGCTCATATAAAAGGCGGAAGGAACACCTTGCACAACCCAAAAAGTATGTACTATGCTTTTGTCATCCCTAGAAATTTTTATCATGCAGAGGATGTTTGGATCGGGGCGTTTTCAGGTCCCATACCAATTGCTGCACCGACTCTATGGCAGGAAGGGTCTGGTCTTTTGGGAGTTTTTTTAATAATACTTCGCTGATGAAGCTTTCTTTGCTATTCAAGTCAACTGGGGTGAGGACAGCCTCCTTCCTGTCATTTAACTGAATCGGGAGGAAGAGATGTTCACCCTTTTTCAGAATGCCAGCTAAGTTTTGTGCTGGTTTGATATCAATTTTGGCTATGGACTTGGGACTTTCTGATTGTACATTAGTATAACACTTCAATGTATCCCCTTCCAGGGTGGAATGCCACTTGAGACTGGAAGTGAGGCTGATTTGCAGAAATGGAGAGGAGTTCTCATCAACATTTGGTTGTCCCTCAGCTATGACGGTGATGGCAGGTATGTCATTGTTTTGGAAGTAGAACCTAATTTGGTCCAGTTTGTGTTCAACCATGTGGCATGTGCCATTTAGACTAACATGGTTGACGCTTTGTTTTAATTTAATTGGCCTTGAGTCTGGGTCCAGAGTACCTTATTCACACAATCTATTAGGGGGATACAGCCTGTGGAGGATGTCATTCCCTAATAGACAGGGGGTTCCCTCTGGCACCACAACTAGGACCGGGTGCTTCATTTTGTGTTGCCCAATTTTAATTTCCAGCTCTGCAGGCCCTTCAACAGGAATTTCCTTCCCGTCAAAGTTCTGGAGCTGTCCAGGAAGAGGGGTGAGAGGAATTTGGTATCTTTCCCCCCTTCCTGAATTTAGCTGCTAAAAGATCCTCTTTGACAGCAAAGTTGCTTGGATCCAGTGTCCACCAGTGCTGGAATTGCACATGCCCTTGCACTTGGATGGAGGCGTAGAATCTACCTTCATTCTCCTCCAAAGGGCAAAGGTAATGGGTGCTCTTAGTAAGCTTGATGGTCAATTTGCTCATTTCTGACTCTGACACCAGAATAGTTAGGTCAAGAAACGGTGTTGGAGTTGAAGGATCTAGTACAGAATTTTGACACACCGCTATTTGGGGAGTTTCGGGCTCCCCTTGTTCTATTTCTGGGCTGCCCCCCCCTGTCTGGAGGCAGTCAACAGAAGTGGTTGGTGAGGTTTGGGGTTCCTCTTGTGCTGGTTCTGGGTTGCCCCCCCTTCTAGGAGGATGTCCCCAGAATGGAGTTGGGTGATTTGGGAATCTGAGCACACAGTTTCACACTGTCTACGGGGTCTCGGGCTCCTCCCTGGCTGATTCGGGGCTGTTCCCCCCTTTTTGGAGACAGTCCTCAGAATGGCTTTGGGGAGCTAAGGACTCTTCTTTCTCTGGTTCTGGTCCACACCTCCCCCTTTTTGGAGGCAGTCCCCAGAATAGGTTTGGGCATGATCCTGTTTGGGAGCTTGGAAATCTGCAAACAAAATGGGACAGTTGGATATAAGGGGAGTTTTGGACTCCCCTGGTTCTGATTCTGGGCTGCCCCACCCCCGTTTTGGGGGCGGTCACCAGAATTGGTTTGGGGCAGGTGATTTTCTGGTTGATCATTCTGGGGTTCAATGATGGGCGGTTTTAATTCAGTCCCCACATCTACCCAGTCTGGATTAGGATTTCTTGGGACTCATTTTTCTTTGGGAGGAGTTCCCCCATCGTGAAGGAGAAGATCCTTTTCCCAGAATCCTCTGAGGACCCCTCTCCTTCAAACTGGAAGATTCTAACCTCCTTCACAAAATGGGTCTTTTTAGGCCCTTTATTTCTCCTACCCGCTCTCTGTTCCTTAGCTTGCAGACTTTGGGGGCAGGAGATTTTGGTTCCAGTTCCTGGGTTTCCAGGGGCTTTTCACAAGTGGGGAAGGAAGCCTCCTCGAAGGCTTTACACCCTCCTTCCCTCTGTGAACCGGTGGGTTGTCGGGGTACTCTCCCCATCATTGCTCTGGAGTACCAGACCCTTGATTTGAGGGGTTCTGGGCCGCCATGTTCATCTGAGGGTTTTGCTGAGCCCTCAACATGTGACCCAGATCGTGTGCCAAGTTCTGGACCTGGCGATTCAGTTGGGACACCTGCTCTGGCTGGTACGGGGTTCTCTGGTCAATCCTAGGTTGATCACAGGAAGGGTAACTGTCTCTTCTCCTAAAATATCTATCCCTGGTTGGGATAGCTCTGGTACCCCTCCACCCTTGGCCTCCCCTCTCCCGGAGTGGGCTGTCTGGGCTAAGGAAAGTGGGGAAAGAAAGAAGGGCTGTTTTGGGGGTTGATGTTTGGCGGGTACGGGGGAAAGAAAATCAACCCGGCATTTGGCAGATTACTGGAAAGTTAGGAGGGAAGTTTCCTAGGTTGGCGGCTGCCTGGTTGGATCCCCTCCCTTGGGCTGGCGCAGTCCACACATAGTCCAGGATGGGTCTGTTGCCTTTGTAACAGGGGCTGATGTAGTCAGGGGAGTTGGGGTCCCATTTGTGGGGTTACCTCCCTGACTACCTGTATGGGATTGGCCCAAGGACCTTCTGGGTCTTTGGTTAGGAGGTGTAACGCTCACCTGACTCCCACGGAGGCGCTGGCCTGGTTCGGAAGACAGACTGGACCGGGTCCCCAAATCTGGCTTGTCTGGCTCGCAGAAGTATCCTTCTGTAGGCGAAAATAGGGGATTAACTGTCTGCGGGGTAATGCAATCGGCCTCCCACTTTCCCCTCTCACCCTCCTCGAAACCCTTCTGTGATTCCTCGTAGCGTCTCACCTTAGGGTCTGGAAGGACAAGCTCTCCATCCTGCTTCTGATGCAGGGGCGCGTTGGTATCCAGTTACTTCACTGGATTTTCGGATTGGTGAGAACCAAACTTGCATGGCTTCCAGGTAAGTTTTTTGATAAGAGGTTCCCCTTGTGTCCATGCATTAATGTACTAATGCTAGTGTCTTTTTCCCCATAGGGGCCGGGGTACGGAATGCCGGGTAACAGGCACCGACCCGAGATGAGAGGTGAAATCCTTGTAGGTAAGTCTTTAATGAGCGTTTTTTTGGTAATGTCTTTTCATTTGGTCATTAACGCTGATGTCTTTTTTTTCCCCTTAGGGGCCGGGGTCCGGAAATGCCAGGATGCGGCGCGGACCCGAAATGAAGAGGGAATGAATCAACAGGTAAGTCTTAACATGAAGATTTAGCTTTCCTTATTCCCTTCTCTCTCTCCACTTTTTGTTCTGGTCTTTTTCTCCCTAGGCGCTGGGGCGTGACTGCGAATCCGGATGATCGCTGCTGAACATGGAGGCGCCCTGTAAAGGTGAGTGGAATGCGGCGCTGCAGCGATCGACGCGATGAGCTTTTAAATAAAAGTCTTCCTTTTCAGGATTGTCGGCGAGATGTCTCCGGGATGCGGATTTTAGCAGGTAAGGACTTTTCCTACTTCTGTTCTCTTCTTCTCTTCCTTTGCAGGTGATCCAGGATGCTGGCAGGCGTGGCAGAAGTCAGGATGCAGGAGCAGACACGGTGAGCTTCCAGCTGTAAGATGCAGAACAACGCGATGCACGTGTGGCTGTTCGGGTGGGGTTTAAATAGCCTTGGAAGAAGTTCCAGGTATGTATCCTTCCTCCAATCAGGTATGTATCCTTCCCCGACCACGCCCGGATGGTAAATTAGTCCCACAGGTAAAGTAGTTCCTTTCAGGCCTCAAGGAGGCCGGGATCCTGCAGCATGGTCTGCATCAGGTAAGTGCACCCAAGCACTCCCATAATGAGCCTGGCGCCTATGGCGCCAGGACTGATGTCTTTTATGAGCCTGGCGCCATAGGCGCCAGGACACTGTCCAAAGGGCCCCTATATGGGGTTGCTGGGTCCTTCCTTTGGGACTGGATGTCCGCTTTCGGGGACGCAGGGCTTGAACCATCTACCCGGGAGCGGGCATCATGACAGGAGGATTTTGCACAGGAATATTTTTAGCACCCCCCATCTCCAGATCTAAAATGGGGGCAACATTCACCTCTGCCACCTTAGCAGCAGCAGGGGTGTTGGTTGATTTGGGGCTTTTATTGATACTTTTATTTTCTACCAGTTTCTGCACTTCATAAATGCGAGTTGCCTGTTCAATGACCCAGTCCAGTGATCTCTTCTCATGAAAGTCCATCACCAGCTGGATCTTTATTTATTTAGGGAGTGCATGAAAGAAGGTATTGATGAACTCCCTACTGTCTGTGCGCACCCTCCTGGTGGTCTGCGCAAAGGCACATTTCAACTCTTGTACAAATTCTTGTGGGGCCTGGTCTTCCCCACATTGCAGATTGTAGGCCGCCTTGCAGGCCTCTTGGGGGTTTCTATGTATAGAGAAATGCTTTAAGATGGCCGCCCTATAGGTGGACCATCTTGAGTGGTTCTGTTCCTCAAACCCCGAAAAGAAGCTGGAGTATTCAGGGGAAATTGTCCACTTGACATATTGAATGCAGCTTTGGCTATCATTTCAGGTGGAAAGTATCCATCATTTGCTCATACAACTCGAGGTGCTCCCAAACTGAATATTTGACATTTTTATGTTAGGGCGTTATGACGCTCCTAATGGCCTTGATTTGCTTCAGGGGATCTTTCAGTAGGGCCCTCTTAATTTTGTTGGCCTTTTTAGTTTTGGTCACCCTTGTCCACTCATCCTCTGACTCAGAGGCACTGCTACAGGAGGTGGCTATCTGATCCTCTAGGCTTTCCCTGATTCTGCGAGCTTGGGAATGGCTTGCAGAATGTGGGGCCTAGTTTCTTGAGGCCTGTGGCGCTCAGAAGAGTCTTCTGACTCTCCCTTGCTCCCAGGATTGTCTGAGTACCCCGCCCCCCCACTGCCCTAGCTAGGAAGATGTGTTTAAGATTCTCTTTGTGGGCCTAGTTTCATGGAATTCCCCACCAAATTTGACAGACTGATCCCTTGGTAGGTGATATTTTTGAGGATCCAGTTCTCTGATTCTCCCCTCACTGGAGTCTTCCTGATCATAGAGGCTGGCCCTCACATTTGGGAATCTGTACAGTGATGCCCACCCATCGATTTCTAGGAGGTACTGACCTGTCAGTCCCATATTTCCCATTGTGCTGAAGTCTACCATCCCTGTGGCCCTTGGTTCATATGAGCCAGTGGACATGAGGGTGGCAGAGTCCATGGAACTGAAGGGATTAAAGTCCCTAATGTCAGGGGTCCTGAGGTTATGCTCAGGGGTTTCTCTTTCCCATCTTACCTCATCTCTTTCAGCCCCTATTCCCTGATGCCATGCACAATCTGACCCTTTTGTGTCTCTATTAAGGCCTTACTGGTCTCTATGATTTGTTCCTGCAGAGCAATCTGCTTGTGGAGCCTGTTATTCATTTCACAGAGAGCCTCATTGTCTCGCTGTGCTTCCTGTCTGGATTGGGAATACTGGGCCATTTTCTGTTGCAGGAGACTCACCTCCTGAGTTTGGCCTGATTGTTCTTTGCCAGATCCTCCACCCGCCTGGTGCGCTCTGGTAGCTTTTCATAATCAGTTTTAATTTCACTAACATCCTGAAGGGCAGGCTTTCTTTCCTCCAACTTTGTTTTTAGATGGTTGACTTCCTGGCCTAACGCGTCCCTCTCCTGACTTAGAGCGCCCTTCTGTGCAGCCAGGGCATCCCTCTGTTTTTTTAAATGCACTAGATTTCTGGCGCTCCTCATCAAATTCATCTTGAGAGTGGATGTCTTTAATGATTAATTTATTGTTTTCCTCTTTTAACTTGTCTATGCGGTCTTGTAGGACAACTAAATGTTCTCTGCAGACTCTGTTAAAAGTTAATTGCTGTTCCAGCTTTTGTTGACTCTAGTGTAAAGAGTCAAACCTTTCTCGACACTCTTTTTGCAGTGTCTGTACCTGTGTATCTTGCTGTGCATTCTTGTGCAGTAAGAGAGCCAGATCTTCTTGGAGTTTGGTGATGTACTGCCTAGCCTCTCTTTCTGATTCTTTGCTTTCCTGGAGCCTTTGCTCTGCAGAGTCCAGATTGGTCTGGATTTTGTGCAGCGCTTCCCCTTGCCTCTTTGTCAAATCTATATTGTCTGCATGCTTTTCCTGTATGGTTCCTATGTGGAGGTACAGATAGGCCGCTATTTTGGCAATTTTACACTGCTCCTCTTTTATTTTTGGGGCCATATACAATTCGCTAAGTGCTTGATGTAATGGACCCTTGTCCCACCAGGTATCAAGGTCGATTGCAGTGACTTGTTGTTTTATTTCCTGCAACCATACCTGTTCGTCCTGTTCTGGTCATTCTCCCCTGACAAACAATTTGTGCAGGAAGTATTCCCTAGCAACATTAATTTCCACTGGGGTCGTCATTCCGGAAATATTAATTTCCTTCTGACTTATCTCAGGGATAATTTACTTTTGTAAACAGGCCCAATTCTTTTGAGTATTTCTTTTGAGGGGTGCTTGTACAGTGTAGCACAGTAGGGCAACCCAACAAGGTGTATGTACCCCGCCGGCTAGCACGCTGTGTTATACTGCCACGAGTGGTAAGTCAAATTCAGGATCCCGGACACGAGCCCCCAAGCTGTAAGTGATTTCAATCTGGCACACACTCAAGCCTTGCCCAGCATGTAGTGCGCAAATGAAACCCTTATTTATTTTTATCTATAAGTTCAATATTCTGAATGATATACAACTCATATCACACCCTGCTCATGAGACCGCCATCCATCCCGGTCACACTGAACCAGGAATCGGGCTAGTTTGCAAAGGTAAATATTTAATCAATTATTTAGAATTTAAATCTCAATATTTTTTTAATAGGTAACAACAATCACCAATGGGTGAAAAGAACAATGAATGATATCTTTAATGCACTGGGAATCAGGTAATGAACACACAAAGAATGCAGCACAGAAAAGAATACTTTTGGGTTGGTTTGGAACAGATAGCACTATGGTTAGAGGTTCCCCCTGCAACACCCCTCAACCCACCAATAGGGAATTTAAATAGAGGTGAGGAGAGAGCAGGTACTCAGGAATAAAACAGATCAAACAGAATATCATTCCCACCTTCCCCCGTTAAACACAAGAGAAAACGGAATTGACATTTCAACTGTCAGATGGCTTTGAAATTGCGTGAGCAAAAACACTGAATGTGGTCAAAAATGCTTAAATTATTATAAATTCCTACGGGATCTGCTTTGAACAGGTGCAAGCAAACACAAGCAATGATTTAATCAAAAGAAAACATTTGAAATCTCAAAGGCCAAGTGGGAAATTATTTAAAGCTAATTCACATGTGTAAAACGCTTCAAAATGTCAATTCGCTACAAACTTTTCCTTATGCGGTTTTTGATATAACGGGTCAATCGCACTGTTAAGCACTTGTTAAGGCACATTTTTGGGTTTCATTTTGCAAAGCGCTGCTTCTCCTTCTGTATTCCAAGTTTGCTTGTCATAGAGCCCACTGGCACAGTTTCTGCAGTGTGTGCTCCATTCCACCACACATGCACCATTGGTAGCAGGTTGTGGAGCCATCTTTTTGTGTGTTGGAAACGTGGTTTTGGGAGGTTTTGGCACGCACAAGTGTTTTGCCGCCATTGTTGATGTTTCTTGCTCCATAAATAGCCGAGTGATGCTGCATAGTATAGCAAAGTGGTTCAATACATCCCACAGCTTGTAGCATCGATCCCCCCAGGTCCTAAATAATCTCCCTCTGTGCTGGTTGACATAGCATTTTACTATATTTCTGATCCGTACAAGAATTGGCTTTTGTTCCAGGACTCTGGGGAAACTCTGCAGTTCATGAAAGATGGCAAACTGCTTCCTTACATTTGAATACTGATGGTATTCCATCGAGAAAATGGCACCTGAATCATTTGCTGTTCCATATTTGTCCTCCAGTCTTTGAAGACTGATCGGTTTCAAAGGGAGACTGTTTCCCCTGAATTACTTGGCATTCCAGACTTGCCCTTCAGTCCATCTTGCTGAAATATGTTTGCATTAAGAGTTGAGAAGAATATTGGATTCCCAGTCACCTGAAGGTGGCCACCAACAAAGGGGCAAAGTGATCACCTGCGTCATGGAGATTGGAGTCTCATAGGGCCACTTTTTGCTTTTCCAATGATGACGTAGAGGTCTCACAAATAGCTGTAAATGGAGTTAGGCCCATGATTCTGATGAGGCACAGCCGTCTCCCTCTAAACCTTCAGCCACTGCTTTGGGGTATGATAGTTCCAGGAGCACAGAGATCCAGTTCTTCATTTTGTTGTGCATCATGCTTAGAGAAAGAAACACTTAGTTGATATTTGTATTCAGTTCTACACCAATGAACACCAGGTTTTACGTTGGCTTCTCAACTAAGCATTTTGAAGTTGATTATCCATTTAGTAGCAAGCAGACCTTTCCTGCATGGTATCAGAGTATTTTGATTATTTCGGCATGGGCCAAGCAGTCGTCTATGTAGTGCGAGATTGTTGGTCCAATGTCCTTGGCAAAGCGCTATGAGAGGTGGCAAAATATTTTAAACAACATAGGGGCACTTTTGAGGGCAACGGGAAGGACTGGTGAAAGGTATGAGGCTGCCTCTTGTCCTAGACCCAAGCCATTATTGGTTCTGGTGTTATGAAAAGGCGAGTGCCTGTGCATTTCCTAATGCTGATCATTTCTCCAGGGAAGATTTGAAGAGCAAAGAGAACGTTTTGACTGTAACAGTTCATTTACAGTCACATTGGGCCTGTTTTAATAGCTCTCCCCACTTGACACCAAATAGTTTCTAACCCAAAAATGAAAGGTGTATCAGTAATACTTTCTGGGACGCATCCACCTTCAAATATCCGATTTTGAACTGTCACTGAGCATTAATCCCGAAGCAAATGCTGCCATTCTGAGTATCACAAACATAAATGAGACCTCAATCTGTCTTTCCATTATTACCAGCTTTTCAAAACAGTCTTCAGCCTCTGACCAGGTTGCTTAAAAATCATCAAATAAAGATGTGTGTTGCATGCATTGCGGCCCGTATGGATACACCTTTGGAAGCGTAGCTTCTCTTTAGGGAACACTCTGTTATTTTTTTAATCAATGGCATCAGATGAGGCAGCATCTTCCAAAGGAACTGCCTTTTACCTGGAAGCGTAGGCAAGAGAGGATCAATAAAATGTGTGGCTGGATACCTTTCCTCACAGGGCAGAAGGAGGTAGATCATGATCAGAAATCTGTGTACTCCAGTTTTCTTTATCCATCTTGCTCCATTCTTTAACCAGCTCCTCTGTTATTTCTAGCAGAATGGGGATCCCTACAGTAATAGCTGTGTTTGCTGGTATCAGATGTGGAGGTACCTCTTACTGATGATTAGAGATTTATTGGAGATCTTTTCTGAGTTGAATAACCCTGCATGTCAGAATCTTAAAAATTAGAATTGTAATCCACTTTGTCAACAAAGCCCTCATGTATACTGGTTTCTACACAAATATCTCAAATGAGTTGAGATATTATTTAAAAGATTGGATATTGAATCCCCCTCCATGTCATAATCTTAAAAAATAGAATTGCAATCCAGTTTGTCAACAAAGTTCTCAGTTATCCAGGTTTCCACACCAATAACCCAATATTTCTGCTATGGCTCCTCAATCCACCCCATATTGCAGGGTTTATTCCTCAGTAGTGTCTTGGGACTTGCTAGAAGTGTCTACCTATTTATTAGCCATCCTTTGTCATTTGGGTGGAGGAGGATCAGCAGGGAAAAACCTTTTAGCAAAAAAGGCTACCTTAGTTTACTCCATTATAGATTGTAACTGATCCCATGGGCACAATACCGGGGGGGGGGGGGGGGGGTCTGGCTGGAGCCGCTGAGATTGTAGAAGGAGGGTACAGTGTCTACTCCTATTTTTGTGCTTCCTGTGGTTGTCCTTGGAAGTATATCAATTTCTTTGTGAGATTCATGCATAATGAAAACCCACACCACGTCACTCACAAGAAGCATTTAAACTCAGCAAACGTAACCATATAGCAGGGTGAATACTACCTTTTATGCTACCTTACAATGAGCCTTTTTCTGCCCATTTTGTGCATGCATGTGGCTCTGTCTGAGGATGGAGCCCTGGGCATTATGGGGTGTAGTCTTTGTTCAGAGTGCAGCATATTCTGTCCTCTGCCTGCACAAAAAGCCTCCTGGGGTACCCTGGGTTCTTTGCCATGCTTGCAAGTTTGACTGGGGCACTCTGTTTACCCCTGTGTAATACTTACCGGGCACAATGTAAGGCCTGTGGTGCATTCCAGTCTACTGACCAATTTCTATGATTAGCACCCTGGGAGGAAACTGGAGCCAGTGAAAATGCTCGGAACGAAGGCTATATTCACAAAGGTAAGCCTGCATTCCAAGCACTTTCATTAAGTGGTTGGGTGCTTCCCTTGCCTTCCCCGCACCCTTTTCCACTCACCTTAGCACCCGTGTAGTTTCCTACTAAACGGGTGCTAATGGTCTCTTGTTTCTCCCCTGACCCCCCCACCCCCCACAAAAAAAGAAACATACCTTTCCTGCGTGGAACTGGGCCCTGCAGTGTTGTTGTTCCACAGTCGGTTTTCATCAACAATGAAAACGGAATGCGCTTTCAGTAGCACTCTGCGGCCCAGTCAGGGCCGCAGGAAAGGTATGTTTCTTTTTTTGTAATTATTTTTTTTAATTATATATATTTTAGCACCCATGTAGAAAACTACACGGGTATTAATGGCAATATGCCCCTCGGCGGCGGGCGGACCCTTTTGATAAGGGCACCGCCGCACTCATTAAGGGACCCTCAATGCGCTCGGGCCCTTAACTTGGCCGGCGGGCCGATACCTACATGGTCGGCCCGCCTCGGGGCATTTTGCCTCATTACAAAACCCTGCTTGAATGATCATCATGGTTCCACCACAGGGTACCACTTTTTTTATCGGCTCTTACATACATGGTGAGATCCTCGTTTGGGTAGTGCATCACCTCCTCTTCAGGATATCTTGCGCTACCCCTCTGTGTATGTGGAGTACATCCATCATTTTAAGGCAATGGATGAGCTGCCATCTTATGGGCCTTCTCAACCAGTCATTATTTTCAGGCATGCCTAGGCAGTTACAGCCATGCTTTCCTGCAAAGTTCTTGTCAGGGACAGAGAAAAAACAGATGAAGCCGGTGGGGGTGGGGAGGGGCGGCTTTATTCATAACACAACAAAAAGAGTGGAACACATTTTGTTTTGTTTGTTGTATGGTCTCTCATGTGAAATTGATGCCTCACTTTTGTTAAGAGATAGGAAGAGGAGGTAATGGGAGCAGTTTAAAGGCTTGGTATGCAAACTTTGGCACTGCAGATGTTTTGGACTATAACTCCTATAACTCCTATTGGATCAACTCAGCCCAGTCAAGGTGGTGAGGGATCATGGGAGTTGTAGTCGAAAAAATCTGGAGAGCCACAGGTTGCAGACCCTTTACTATACAGGATGGCTACTCCACCGCAACGACTGGGTTCTCTGTTTTTTTATGGTTAGGATGTAGTCAGGCAGAGCTGGTGTCTGTCAGCAAGTATTTTGTGATTATGAGATTGACATTATTATTAATACTTAATCCATCATGTAAGTCACATGCATGCACATTTACACCTACTACCTATAAAAACTAAGAAGAATCCTGAAAAATGCCCCAAATTGTATTTCCGTGCACCATTACCAGTAAGTGAAGTACCCTACACATCCTATAACACGTACGTTTGGAAAAGGTCAGGATGCAGATATATTATTTGTAGCGTTTCTCAATCTTTGCTCTGTGCTATTTACACAAGTGACAAGTGTCTGTTATCCCACGCAGGGGAGACCTTCTCATCGATAAATCTATCAAAACGATACATTTCCTGAAAGTATACTTCCTGTGGAATCTGGTGGGTCGCCACTTTCACTGAATGTAAACTTCCAACACATAAATAGTAACAGGGGTCAAGTCCTAAAAATAAAAATGGGGGGACTCCGTCCACCCGCGTGTACCCTCGACTTTAGCCATGAATAGTAAGCTGCATAATATTGCTGGGCAAACAGATTTTCACTTGAACATCTACTGCAAACTACACCAAAGAGTTAATGCCCAACTGCCCTATGCTTAAAAATACATCTCTGTGGAAACAAATAGCACTGTATTCCATCCTTATTTTATAGCACGCATTGCAGCTTCCATCCATGGCTTAACCTCACAATTCTATTTGTTCTCATTATTTGTCGGTTTCCCCTAGAATTTTCACTTGTAGAATTCGTGCTTATTCTCGCCAAACCTTTCCCTGACCACAATACTTTCTCTGCAGGGAATGCAATACACTTCAGAATTCACGCATGCTTATTTTAGCTTGGAATCTCCTGCATAATTTTCTGTTTTTTGCCCTTAAAATATTGTGCTGTCACCTGTGTATTTCCGTTGCATATCTAAGATCTGCTTTTTCCAGCTGCAAACTCGGTGGCCAATGCGCTCTAGTGTTCATCCAGTTTTGGGATTCTTTGTCCGGTGTCAATTTACATTTCTTTCATGTATATTATAATAAAGGGGGTAATTCATAGAATTCAGCGCACAAGTGGCGCACGCGGCTGGTGCCCAGTGGGCGTGTGCGGCAGTCTGCGTGAGCCGCGTGCGCCAAAATCCATTTCCGCGCACAGCGTATTCATGGATTTTAACATCCAAAACCAGCCGTGGTGCAGAGAGGCGCAGCGACCCTGCAGCAGCACCAGTTACGCCCCCAAATCCTCCCCGTGCGCCATGAACGGCGCACAAATCCCGGACATGGCCAGTGGACCAGCATACACCCCCCAACCACGAAAAAGTCCATAAAAATCCCTGCGCACCCCTCCAAATACACGTACCGTGCTGCGTGGGAAGTTTTACACGCGATTGGCCCTGTGCGAGTGGTGCACATGTATTTCGGGGGTGCGCAGGAAGTTTCACACGCGATTGGGCCTGTGTGAGCGGGTTACGTGTATTTCTGGGGTGCGCAGGAAGTTTCACACGCGATTGGCCCTCCGCGAGTGGGGTACGTGTATTTCGGGGGTGCGCGCAAAGTTTCACACGCGATTGGCCCTCTGCGAGTGGGGTATGTGTAATTCTGGGGTGCTCAGGAAGTTTCACACGTGACTGGCCCTCTGTGAGCGGGGTATGTGTATTTCAGGGGTGCGCGGGAAGTTTCACACTCGATTGGTCCTCTGCGAGAGGGGTACATGTATTTCGGGGGTGCGCGGGAAGTTGCACACGCGATTGGCCCTCTGCTAGCGGGGTACGTGGATTTCTGGGGTGCCCGGGAAGTTTCACACATGATTGGCCCTGTGTAAGTGGGGTACGTGTATTTCAGGGTGCGTGGGAAGTTTCACACGCGATTGGCCCTGTGCGAGTGGGGTATGTGTATTTCGGGGGTGCGCGCGAAGTTTCACAAGCGATTGGCCCTGTGTGAGCGGGTACGTGGATTTTGGGGGTGCCCCAACAAATTGGCAGTGTGTGTCCTCCCAGGTGTGCCCTCTCCCCCCTCCCCAGGGCCTGCAGTCAGACCCCAACACAGGGGTACACAGTGCACCCCTGGCCATGCCCCACAGGCAGCCCATCCACCCTGCTGAAGCCCCCCAGCCAGCCCACATATCACCATGCACAAGTGAACACTGTTTTATGTCCCCCAGCACCCCCATCCACCCAGCATTGAGGGGCACCTGCCAGCAGTCCCTGACTCATGTCCCCCAGCACCCCATCCACCCAGCATTGAGGGGCACCAGCCAGCAGGCCCGGATTCATGTCCCCCAGCACCCCCATCCACCCAGCATTGAGGGGCACCTGCCAGCAGGCCCTGACTCATGTCCCCCAGCACCCCCATCCACCCAGCATTGAGGGGCACCAGCCAGCAGGCCCTGACTCATGTCCCACTGCAACATGAAAGGAAGCTGCACAATCATGGCCCTCACAATTCCACAGCACGCCACCCCACTCTTGACATGCAATGATTGCACCAATCCACCACACACAGACATGCCTATGTCACGACACAAATCAAAAGTCAACCATGTACATCAACACATGATGGTCACACACACACACTGTTTGCCATAGATTGTGCAAAACCACAATTTGACATGCATTAACCTAATGAGTGAATCCCACGCATGGAATTAAAATATCAAAATGTTTTATTAACAAAATCAATGTAATGAAATGAAAGTCAAAAAAAATAATACACACATGAGTGGCACTGTCAAATGTCACTTCCATCCTGTCCCTCCACAACATATGGGTGAATGCACACAACACACATGCAGAAAGAGGCACGGCGCCTGCAATCAACATCAGCATCCATGTACAAGGGCCTCTTTTAACCAAAATGTTGCCTTCAAACTCACATACATCATGGCTCATACTGATCCCATGCACACACATCACCGGAGGGTCATGCATCATGGCTTGTACACCACAGACACAGTGGATACAACAGTGACCGCACTGCATGAGTGAATGTATCACATCATCACGGACATGTGTCATGCATCCATGGTGTTTCAAAGTCACACACACACTTCTCAGACACACACATGTGCACCATACATGTACATGAGAGCAGCACCCATCCCTCACCCCCCCTCGATGCATTCATGTGTGCATTCCGCATACAGCTCCCCATGTTGCATTGGAACACATGCACCATCCATGTGGTTCACACATTACTGGTCTCACATGCATGACCATGATGTCCCTGCACACACACATCCATACATGCCCTATGTTACACATACAGGCAAGTATCAGACTACCAGCACACTGCAACATGCCCTGACTTACACAGCAATGCTTGGCCACTTACCGCTCAACTCCAGACGGGTCTGCCTCCGAAGGATCGGGGCATGGAGCGCTCGGCCTACGCGTTCCAGGACCCTCATCTGGATGTTGCTCATGCTGACACGGCACCCCTCTGTATCCTCTGCCTTCACGAGGCGCCGGGGCTTGTAGAGGGTTCTGGACCTGAAGTCCTCCCAGCGCTTCCGGACGTGCTTGATGTCGCGGGTTGCCACCCCCTCAGCGTTGATGGCAACGACTACGTCCTCCCAGATCCTCTCCCATCCTTCCTTGTTGGCGCGTGATGTTCCGAAGAGGGACATGCTCCACCAGGACACCAACTTCCTTCTCACTGAAGCTGGTGGCCCTCGCCTCTCTGGCTGGGGGTCGCCAGTGGTCTCAGATGGTGTTTTCCCCAACATGGCGACCCCCGAGGCAGGCGTGGGTGGGCAACTGGGTCCTGGGGCTGTGCTGTGAAGCGATGGCATCCCAGTCGGGAGTCTTCTGTTCCAGCAGGGGTGGACACAGCAACTGGACCCCTGCAGATGGCTGACGTGCAGGCACCAAATACCAGGGCACATGGGCAGTAGGCAGGCAGCTGGTGGGAGCGTGCTCGGGGCACTTGGAGGCAGGAAAATGGCCTTTTTGCAGGCACGTGGTCTTCCATGTGTTTTCGTGTGGCCAGCTTTATACGGAGTGATTTGGCAAATGAAAAAAGTGCACGTTCACGTGAAATCCGAGGAAAGGCCCTTAGCGCGTAAACGCGTAAGTGACGTTACGCACGCGGGCGTTCCCCACAACACGGGTGCATAGTGAATCAGCACGTGAGAAAACTGCACATCACCGTGCTATTGGAGGAAAGGGCATTAGCGCGTAAGCGCGTAAGTGACGTTGCAAGTGTGGGCTGGCTTAAAAGGTACGAGTATCACGCTATTTTCTTGCATGTGCTTTTTGTGGAGAGCGAGCAGGTGATTCTTGTACTTCTTGTCGGTTCACACGCGATTAGTTCACAATGTTTCCAGTTCATACTCTCTGTTTCCTCAGACTGCGTTCTTTTCTTCTTTTGGCGGGGGTGTTGCCAACGCGCACACGCGTGTCTTTTTCACATTCATTTTAAGGCAGACGGTGAGTTGTGCACGTATTTTCCAACTGTGGTTGCCCCCGTGTGTCGCGTACCCCTTCAGAGGTCATTGTAGGCTGCGTGTAACACGTGTACGCTTATTTTTGTGTTTCTGGGTGCCACAGCGTAGTGCGGGTTCATTTTTCCATGCATGTGGTCTACCAGGGGTTGGGTGCACGTGCACTTTTGATTTTGTGGTGCCTGTGCATTGCGTGACCTGTCATCTTCCCCCAGGGGTCACAGACAGCCTTGCTAGAGCACTAGGGTATGAATTCCATCTGCTATGTCATCTGCTGCCCCAAGTAGCCAGGGTGGGGAGGCTGCAGGGGCAGCTGCAGCTCAATCCACCACAGCTCCGAGTCTCCCAGCCGGGACAGTGCTGGTCCAGGTCCATCACACCGACGTTGGCCCTGTCAACATCACCCTGCAGCCAATGCCTGCACCAAGACCTTTGGTCATTGTGCCTTTACAGGCTTCAAGTACCCAGTCCACCTCCGCTTCTGCCCCTACTGTCCAGAGCAGCGTAAGCCACTCTTGATCCGCACCACCTTCCAAGAAGAAGAAGGAGGGTACTCTAGCACCACAGGCTGAGACCCCAGACACGGCTACACACTCCGGCACGTCAAAGAAGCCTAGCTTTAATGACGCCAAACTTGATGAACCTGTGGCCTATGTGTTGGCACACAGCCGCGAAATGGTGGTGACTGCAGGGTACAAGACTACGCCTGGACAACGTAGGGCCCACTGGCAGACCATTGCGGACCACATTAGTGCACTTGGATTTGTGAGGCGCACAGCTGATGATTGCTACAAGCAGTGGAATGACCTGAAATGCAGAACAAAGAACAAGCTGGCTTCAATTCATGCCTCTACTCTGGTGACTGGCGGTGGGTCTCCACCAGAGGACGACCAACTCACTGAACATGAGTCTATTGCTGGAACCTTCATCACAGAGGAACAGATCCAAGGCGTGGGAGACCTACCAGATTACGAAGCATTGTCCGGTGAGTGCCCATGCATGTGTGTATAATCCATGTGTATGTTGCTTGGGTGACATGTTCTGATTGAGTGCCAGGTGAGGGTGTGTAGTCCTGAGTGGTATGGGTCACCCATGTGCTTCCTCCAAACCATTCACCGTCCTTGGATTTGGGTATGACAGTATCCCTTCTGACCACAGTAGCCAATTAGCACCACATTACTGCAGTTGCCCTTGAACTGTCATCTTGCAACAATATTGTTCAGAATTTTCTGTGTTCATTCAACCTGATTGTTTCAATCCTCCCATTTTTGCAACGCATTTTTCAGTCCCAATGCCACATATGTGACATGCTTCTGTCATATATTACACCCCACAATGGCCGACATTTATTACCTTGTTATGGGAATGATTTGACCATTCAGGCTGATTGAGTAAGGGTCTTCTCACATTCATTTTTGTGGCATGTTTGAATGTGGAACATGATTGTCGTTTCCTGTCATGTTGAAGTGACCAACCATTGATGTATCCATCTGCCTGCCATCACTGTATAATTGTACACTGGATGTGTTGCAGTGTGTGGCTCATGCATATTTTGTCACACTATTTGGAATTTTTCATCTCATCATGTCCATCTCACATGGATGGGTGACAGTACTCATTCACTTACATATGGCTGTACTTGTCAACTCCATAGCTATGCTACGTGCCATCTGTGTGCTGGCATGTGTCATGTATGTGGATTGGCCATGCCACTCACAGGCTAATGTGTGATGCCAGTGCTATCCAGAATGCAGCACATGTGTTGCTTTTCTATCTTGGAGTCCTCAGTGTCTGCTTTTTGCCTCCCCTTCCAACTCATTGACAGTGCATGCATGCCAGGGTTATAGTCATGTGGGACATGTGTAATTCATGTACTAGATCTCTGGCTTGTTAGGCCTATGTGTGTGCTATGGTGCTCATGCCTTTTTCCATTTGTTGTCGCCTGTTTCCATTTGTTGTCTTTCATGTTTTTGCAGGTGATGACGCACTTGATGCTATTGAGGTGGAGGAGATGGTGCAGACCCAGGAGGGATCTCAGCCACAACCGTGCACCAGTGGACGACGTGGGGTGGTGGTGGGTGAAAACCCAATCCTCCTGCAGACCATACTGTCCACGGGTGTCTCTGGGTGCACCTCCCCAGACCTCTATGATTCACATGCTGAATCGGAGAGTGAGACATATGTGGCGTCGCAGGTGAGTGTTACTGGGAGGGATGCTGTTCTGACCAACCCACCTGCACCAGGGGGAGACCCCTCTATGGGGATGTCAGTGTTGGTAACTCCGCCTTTGTCGGTTACGGATGCAGGGTCATGCTCAACAACATCTGATCCTGTTCCTGGGCCATCAGATCAGAGGGGGAATGAAGTCCTGCAGCCTCAGGCAGTGCCAGCACAGCAAGGTGCAGATCGCCTTGCCCAAACAGGTGTGGTGCCCGCCGACACGGTGGCCGTACGCCACCAGGCAATACTGTATGGGAAAACTCCATGTACAGTATAGCAGCACAAAAGGGAGCATTGGTTGAAATGATGGCTCAGGCAATGGAGAGGGTGGCCACTTCCATTCTCCCCCCTGAAAGGCAGATGGAGCAACAACAGCAGGCAACAGACTCCATTTGTCAATCACACAGAGAAGACATGTTGGTGTCCAACAGGGACCGACGGGCGGCACTGGAGACTCTGCGCGAAGCCATATCTTTAGAGTCCCAGGGCCACAGGGAAGCCCTGAGGTTAGAACTCCATTTCCTCAGGGAGACTCTGGGTGAACCTGAGGCTTCCTGGAATGTTAGGTCACAACAGCAGCTGGAGCTGCTCACACGTTCACTCTCAGCAGAGCTCCAGGCAACACGTGTGGAGATGCGGGCATCACGCGAGGCCATGCGAGTAGAAATGCAGGCTACCCATGAGGTGCTGCATGGGGATCTCCGCACCATCATCCTCCAGAACAAAACCTTCCACGCCTGCATGCTTGCTGCCATGGAGGACCATACCAGGACTTTACGTGGGCTGCCTCCCATAGCACAGCCACCTCCTGATGTAGCAGCAGAGGGTAAAGAGAGCGACAGCAGTTCTCCCACAATAGCGTAGCCGTGCAGGCCATGAGCCCATGGAGGTATTTTTTTTTCCGCAACATCCACGCATGTGGGTGTTGGTGTGCACCCTTTCCTCGAACCTCCTGGGTGGCCTCCCCCCATCCCCTGGTCCACACATGGCCATTTTTGATTGGTTTCTTTTTTACAGTGTGCTGCCTTGTGGTATGGTTTTGACAGTTGACTGCCGCTTATGTTTTCATCATCAATTGTTATCTGGTATGTGCCAGGGCTGTGTGCACTCCACAGGAGTAGGATTTTAGGTGAAGTAATTAGCCACCAGCTGGGTACGGGCTGCCTCACCACGTGCCCTTTCACCTCCCATGCGCAGTGGCCGTACATGTGGTTGGGGATGTGGGGGCACCACCATGTCCACCGGCAGGCCCCGGCGGGTTGCAACGTTGTGCAGGACACATGCTGCCACTATGATCCTGCACACTACTGGGGGGGCGTATAGCAGCTGCCCACCAGAGCGGTCAAGGGAGCGAAAGCGTGAGTTGAGCACTCCGAATGTGAGCTCCACTATGCCCGGGTTGCAATATGGGCTGTGTTGTATCTTACCTCAGGTGGTGTGGTGGGGTTCCAAATTGGCGTCATCATGTGGGTGCTCAGAGGTTAGGACACTCCCCTGGGGAGGTGATGATGGGTATCATTAGTGGGGTTATGACATTACTCTGTATCTGACATGCATGCATGTGCAGAGGCATTTATACTCACCAAGCAGCCATGTATCTCCATGCCGCCCAGCTTCTAGGTACCGGTTTAGGGGTGACATTCTGAAAATGAAACTATCATGGGTGGACCCTGGATAGTTGGCATATACTGAGGTGATGATTCCCTTGGCATCACATACTACCTGCACGTTGATGGAATGCCAGTGCTTGCGGTTTCTATAGATGTGCTCAGTTGCCCTGGGTGGATGTAGAGCCACATGGGTGCAATCAATGGCACCTAGCACTTTGGGGAAGTGTGACACCCCGTAAAAGTCCTGGGCGGCAGCCTACCTTTTTGCAGGTGTTCTGGGCATGTATATGTGCCTGCGGACTGAGGGGCGCGCAGTCATGATGGCCAACACCTGGTGTAGGCAGCGTGACTGCATGGCCTGTGACACCTCCCTCACTATGGCACTTGTCCGCTGAAATGAACCAGTGGCCAAGAAGTGCAGTACATTGAGCACCTTTTCCAAGGGGCTCAGTGCTTGGGAGCACAGGGTGGGTGATGTGAGGTCATCCTCCCACTCACTCACCAGGTCCAGTATTATGTGTGGTGGAAACCTGTACCTCCCATACACCTGGTCATCAGGCATCCCAAAAAGGCTGGTCCAGGGTGTAAATATTCTGGGCCTGGCTATCCTCCTCCTCCTGCGGTGTCCCACGACCACTGCTGCGAAGAACGGTATATTCATCGTAGCGTCTGAGCTTGTTTGTTGTTTGCGCGCACTTTTATGATGCGCGGGGCCGCGTACGCCTGCTTACTGCTGGCGTACGTGTTTCCGGATTAGCGCGTCGTTTTTGGAGCACGCGTTTCCCCTGTTTGATTCCATGAATTCGTGTTCTAGGTGCGCATGTGGGCGTTCCGCGCATTTACCTCCTGTACTTCCCCCGTAATGCCCACATTTTCACGCATTGTTCCCCATTCCGCGTGTTACGCCCCGCGTTCCGCCCTCTTTTATTGTGTGCCCTGCGCTATGTGCTCTTTCGCTGTGTGCGTAGCGCACAGCTTTTGATGACGTGTGCACCCGCGTGCGCCACACACGCTTATAGTGCACATCCCAGGATTTACACGCGCACGGACTTCCATGAATCGATGTGCGTGGCTTTCGCAAGCTTGCACAGCGATTTTCACACTTTCGCTGCGATTCGCACTCTTGCACTGTGTTTTTTGGTGCACATTAATTCCATGAATCGGCCTGTAAGGCTCCCCTTTTAATGGTATTTATTTTTTCAACATTTTCATCTGTATTTATCCATATTTATTTTTTGCTATTTTGATCTGCATTTATTCACATTTTTGTTTGCTCTGTTAAAAAAAATAAGTTACGACTAGTATTTTTCCACATATATTAAAATGAAAATTGTAGTGCTTGGATGCCTGTACGGTATGCTCACAGAGCTGGAATCTTGCACATCAAGCCACATTCCATGTTCAGTTTAGAGCAAATGGTCGGCTATAGCAGCTGACCAGAGAAAGAACTCTGAAGCCATTTAAACGTATTGAAAAGGAAATACATTCATTTTTAAAGCCTTTCTATGCTGCTACTTTCCACATCCATTGGAATGCAATACATTATTGACATCCTTGGTTCCCAAGCAGGAGACCTTAATTTCTGCTTTTTTCAGCTTTTTACGAATAAATACTGAAAGTAAGAACAGAGATTTCCACCTGCATTTATGCGTGTAAATCAGTAAAAACGGAAAACAGGGAGCCTTCATTATAATATGCATGCTACAAATAGAGGCTAGCATTTTGTACACTGAGATCATAGAATCTCAAAGGCAGGTCTGGAGGGTGGATACTGCAGGGTATGCCTGTATATTGTCCACCACCCTCGTGACTCTGCCAGCTACTTTTACTTGTGTAGCTGTACTTTACTTTGGTTCTGATATTGTGGTCCAGTACCGCCTGTCTATTGAGTGGTGTTTCCGCTGAGTACCTTTCAAACCCACTAACATTATTCAACTATTAGCAAGCAGACAGGTGGGAACATATTAGGCAACTTTTACTCACCCAACAGTCGGGTGTTTTCACAAACTTCACTTGCATCTATGTAAGGCGCCTCCACGTGTAAAGTGGAGTCATTGATTCAATATGAAAATCGGTGATCAGTAGATGTGAACGAAAAGCAGCAAACACAGAAGGACAAAAAGTGCAAAATTGCAAACTATCCCAATATCTTTAAAGCAAAAAATGTATGCACGGCCCATTTTACAGAAAAGCATTTTCAATGGGAAATGCCCACTGAAAAACTCCTTGTAATGAGGCCTATATCCTCAAACGGTTGCTGCCAAAAAAGCTGGCACATTGAAAAACACGCCAACAATGTATACATACCAAAACATAACCCATGACATGTAAAAAAAAATCACACTTTAAAAAATGGTAATATGGTTAAAATGCTCTGATATAACTGTAGAAAACACAAAGCAATGACAGTGTTTCAATGGTACTATGTCTTATATCATTGTCAATTTGTGAATGTGTAATAATGACATTTATGACCACCTATGTGTTTATCTAAATATATGTTGACAAGTCATATCAAGCAAGGCCTGAAAATGGAGCAATAACTACAGGCACATTATGCAAAGCCTAATACTTTGGAAATGCTAAGTGAGATTATTGTAGGATTTGAGATTTGTGTTAATAATTAAGAAGAGTCATGAGAGATATGGAACTCAACAGAAAACAATTCTCAGTAGAGCGATTGATTTGAAGGAACACACAAAAAACAGCAAAAATTCAAAAACAAAGTTGGCTTTTACTTACTAGTCTATCCCTTTATTTAGTGGTAGATTCTTCACTAAAGCCTCTCCTAGACTACCACTTAGCACCCCCTATACTACCACTTAGCACCCGCTATACAATACACTAACTCCTTCAAATTCTAAATACATTCTCAGTTTTAATGGAGCTGTTTCAATTATGGACATTTTTTTTCATACTACATACAGACAACATGGGCCCTCCTCATTAACAATATCCTTCTAATGGATTGCCAAAAGAAGTAACAGTTTGCGTTGCATTTTAAAGACTATGATCCGTAATTACACTGAATAAGGAAGTCAATTAAGATATTGATGAATTATTTAATGATAGACATTTTACAAAGGAACTGAAATTGAAAAATATTTTGTATCTATCTTTTATACCTGAGGTCTCGGCTTTGTGGATCTGGTGTATCCAAATTACACAAGACCTGATTTTAGGAAAGCGATTTGTGGTGTATTTCACTTTGCGACCTGGTGTTTGGGGCATACATATTTTCACACAAATTACACAACTTGTAAGATCTGGGAAACAATTGTTCAGGAATTAAAAGACCTATGGTTTTAGATATATTTCTTTGACAGGAATACTGTGTTTTGGGGAATTCAGGCATTACAATGTCTAATCATTAGACATGATTTTTAGAGATTATTTAGACGCCTCTTCCGAGGTGAGATATTTAAAAGACTGGATATTGAATCCTCCTCCATGGCAGTATCTTAAAAATCAGAATTGTAATCCAGTTTGTCAACAAAGTCCTCAACTATGGACTCTTAGCAATGTAATGTAAAATGTTAAGTGTCATGCTGTGTATAACTGATTATTTAACAGGGATGGTGGATTGTTAAATGTTGAGTATTTCCATGTCTAGTACTGACATGGTGAATGTGGAAGAGAGGTTGTGCAGATAGGGGGGAAGCATGCATTCCGTACATTGTGAGTGTTTGTGATTTGTAGGGTTAATCAAAGTAGATAGGGGGGATGCATGCCTTCTGCTTTGCAAGAGTGGTTGTGTCATGAGTTTGTGCCAACCAGAGTAGATTGGGGGGATGTATGCCTTCTGCCTTGTGATTGTGGTTGTGAATATTGGGCCTACCAATGTAGATAGGGGGGATGTATGCCTTCCGTCTTGTCAGAGTGGTTGTGTCATGCATTTGTGCCAAACAGAGTAGATAGGGGTTAGTTATGCCTCCTGTATAAAGTGAGTGGTGGTGCATTGTTCTGCTAACCAAAGTAGATAGGCTGTGTGTGGGCATTCTGCAAAAGTTGTGTGGGAGTGGCGTGGTGTATGCCAGGCTTATTAGAAAGGGGGTTTTCCTCTGAAGTGCGAGAGTGGCTGTTACGTAGTATAAGCCCAAGTGGAAAGGGGGTAACGCCTTCCGTGTTATTGATTCAGAGTTCCACCTCTCATAAAATAATGTGCACCGTGTGATTGTGTGTTTCTTGGTGAGATGTGGTATCTTGTAACTCTGAGTGTGTGTTCGGTGTATGCAGTGTGTGAAGAAAGGAGATTTGTTGTGATGTAACTCTGGGTTTTGTTGGTTGTTATGCGGTGTGATTGAAATAACGTATGATCCTTAGGTTTACAGGTAGGATCCAGCAGTTACTTTATTACAGATACTTAAGTTACTTTAATATAGCTCATTGAGAACACCACTTGCTCCCATCTCCCAGACAGGGGCTCTCCAACTGCATGACCCTAGAACCTTTACTACAAGCATTCAGTCACTCACACCGTAACATTCTATCTTACTTCACAGGCTTAGTCATTCATCCAAAGCACTATATAACATGCCTCCCTTCCTTCCAGATCTCATCACATCTAAATTAAGCACATCATAACACATCTCCTTTCTTCACACACCACATACACCCAACACACACTCAGAGTTACATCACAACAGTTGTAATCAAATTAAAGCCTTGAATTGGTACATTTGCCAACATTCTAAAACATCTGGGTTGATAAACTATTGTGGATACATTCTGCATGCCTCCAGCTGCCATGAAGTGGCTACATTCAAGGCCCCATTTAACCGTAAAGGTAGCATTGTGCCGCCACCCTCATTCCAAGTAGTGGAACACATTGTATAATCGCCTAGAATCCGTAACATGACAGCAGTCTTTCATTTGATAATATTGTGCACTATTGTTTGAAGATTTACATTGGTTGACTCAAAAAATGAAATTGCTAACCTTTGCACAGTGTTACTGATACATTATAACATTTAACATCTGACTTTATACACATTATTACCTAATTGTGTTTGGTATCTGGATGGAAATAAAAACTGCAACACCAAAAAAGTTTCTTAAACAAATATCAGCCATGAGAAGCAACACCATGACATTCTGTTTAGTCCTTTAACTTGCAAAAAACAGTGTTTGCTATTTTAAGAAATAAATACGCTTCTTTATGTCTTTTGTCAATAGACAAAAAAACACAAGGGGTCAGAACAAAACTTTTCTTGGCTGAAGAACACGATGTTTACGTAAACTGCTACAATTTGTCAATGCCTATATCTGCCTGTGTTTACAGCAGACATGTGTCAATCCACAAGCATTGTCGGCTTGTATTCTAAATTAATCAAACAAAGAATTTAAGAAAAAGATTCTGAAGCATAGCGTAAGTGGTTACATGTAGAAAAAACAGTTTTAATGTTAAGCAGGTTTACATCCAACTTCTTAAAGGAATAAACAAAGACCAAGGGCCTGACTCACAGAGGGTTCTTCAATGGAATTGCGCCATTATTACAATCTTCTGTCAATCTGGGTCCAATTTCCAACATAGTAATATATGCCTGTCATTGCAAAAGCAACGGAATTATAAAATACTGCAGGGGGCAAAGAAAGCAACATTCCTGTCTTAGCATACGGCACTTAGTCATCGATATCCGTAATATCACTGACATAAAATGTACTTTTTGCCACAATAGAATATCCCTCAAATTGGTGATTAACCTCTAACACAGGGTTATCCAACTTCAGGCCTCGAGGGCTGGGAAACCAATGGGGTTTCAGGATATCCCTCATAAATATTCATGAGGACAAATGTGCATACATTTAGAATCATTGTATTCAAATGTATCTCATGATTATTAATGAGGGGTATCCAGAAAACCAGACATGGATTCCGCCCTCGAGGCCGCAGTTGGACAAACCAGCACTAACACATTCATTTCTTTTCTACCAATCACTGATAGGCTTAAAAACAAACTTATCTCAGTTCACCACTCTCTCCATGGTATGATGCAAGACACAAAAACACTGCCAATGTCCAAGGTTTTCACCATGTACAATATGTCACACTATATCAGGGTTGTCCAACTCCGGTCCTCGAGGGCTGGAATCCTGATAGGTTTTCAAGATATCTCTCATACATTTTCATGAGGAAACATTTGCATACATTTAGAATCATTGAATGCAACTGTATCTCATGAATATTAATGAGGGGTATCCTGAAAACTAGGCATGGATCTGGCCCTTGAGGCCTGGAGTTGGACAACCCTGCACTATATACTGCACTGTAGGCACTGAGTGCCATCCCACAGTTTAGTAGTGCAGATGATCAGCCATTCGACTTTGATAAAAAAGGAACAGCAGACAACCACTTTTTTCACTAGATGTGTGACATTAAAGGCATGGACGCCTGGGAGCATCCTGTGTACTGGAGCATTTCAAAGCAGGCATGTCGTGAATCCTTCTTTGCTGTGTGTGGTGATTGATCAGGATGGGCATGCAATCTGCCAGGCACCTCCCTCTAATTGGTAAATGGGCATCAGAAAATAAATGAGTTGGGGTATAAAATCTGTAAGTAAATCAAGTATCACATCTGTTTTTGTCTTACAGTATATCAACATCGCCTTCCTTACTGCTGCTCTTTGGCAACACAGTTCAGTGGGCTGCAGACATCTGCATGCAACCTACAGGTCACAGTTTGAATGTTGGGAGGGAGAAATCAGCATTTCATCTTTCATAAGTCAAACACGTGAATATCAATACGTTGGGGGATGACTTCTAATTTTGTGCCAAGAAAGAATTAATTGTGTGATATGTGCTACGTCACTATGGACATCATTTTACTGTTTGCGCTGTCTTTCAAAACACACAAAAGAATACCAGACATCTTTACATAGAACCGTCCTTGAGTTATGACACACAGCAGTTAGTTGGTCTCAAGACTCAACTAACCTCTTTTGGGCCATGACTTAAGAAAAGTATAGTTGCAGTTTTCTCATTAGACAAATTTGCATTCACATTAACTATGTATTTCTTTGGTATACCCCCCCCCCCCACCTCCCACACCTCCCTCCTGAGGACTTAGGGACATCAGTGGAGTACTTTTGTGAACTTAACTTCCAATGTGGGTTTAGTGTTATTATTTAAACTTCAGGGTCACCTTCAACTGCCTGTGGACTCTATAGATTCATACCGTACTAAGAATAACGCCATTACTCTTTCACACTGTGTCTGCTGGAACATGTTCTGGTTAGGCTAAATGTCATAGCAGCTGCATTATGTTTAATTCCTCTCTGGGAAAAACCATGTTTTAATGATATTTTTCCTTGCTGTTATAACTATGGAATTTGGAATTGTATAGCTGTATGAATTACACATGTACTATAATTCCAATAGAATTATTGAACACAAAAGCATATTATTTTTTTTTTTAATGTGTGTAACATTAGTATGTCATTATTAGAATGTTCCATGCATTTTAGCCTCCCTCTATATTAGAGTGTGATATGTATTTTGGTTTGTTAAGAAAGAAAGACTAAAAGCAATTCAATGTTCACTCTACATGAGGTGACATTTGACCAGATGTCTTAAATGGCCAGGATTTGTATCACATGCTTCTATATCTGTCAATGCACAACTCCCAGCCCTTCTCTTATCAGCTAATCATCCCTCTGCGAAAGCAATGAAAACTCATACTGGCAGCTATCAAAATGAGGGCTAAACCATTCATTTGAGTTTACCTCATTATCAGCTTCTGCTGTAATTGACTTTTTGTCATTTCATGCTCCTTCTTACTTTGGATCCAAAGCTCTAAATGTTGAAATGATCTATTAAAAAAAAAAAACTCTAATAGATGCAGAGTAAATTGAGCGTTGTTGCATATTTCTATGTGCTCATTAATTGCCAATTCCCCAAGTGTTAAATTCAAGACTCTTGGCCCCACCCACAAGATTATGCATCTTAAAATCCAGATATTTTTATGAAAAATCATTCAGGATCTGCTGACCAGCAACACCTCGTGGATCATGTCAATAGGGGGTGGGAGAGACCTACCCGGGAGAAATCCAGTGCCAGTCCTACCCCTGAAGGGGGACAGTGGCATTTGGGAGCCCCAATTCCTGTCCCTCCCCTTGTGTCAGTTTGGGTAAGGATGATGAGGACGCAGAGTAACGTGAATACAAGAAGTACTTTATTATTATAAAGTTAATTTAACAACTTTGGCTTATAAATTAAAGTATAAAGGATCGGGTCCCACGAAATGGCTCCCTTTTCTCATCATCTCTCTCAACCGTATCCGTGCTCGCTACGCTGCATTCCTCCTCCCGTCATCTGCATTCCAGACATGGGGGGTCATTACGACCCTGGCGTTAAAGGTTTAACGGCGCCGTAAAAGGTGTCGGTGCCGTTAAACCCTTAATGCCTGATTACGAGGTCCCTTTGTGGGACCCGACCTTAACGGCTGGTTTTACCAGCCATTAAAGTAGGGTGCCGCAAAGGGACCTCGGTGCTAATTACAGTACTGCAATTTGCGGTACCGTACTTAGCGCCTTCCCCAGTCCCATTGAGCCCTATGGGGCGAAAATGGGAATGGGGAAGGGCCATGGTGAAATGGGGAAATACCGCCCTGCCAAACTTGGAATGGGGCGGTATTTCCCCATTCCACCATGGCGGACTCGTTACAACACCGGCACCAACCATGGTGCTAATAGCGCCATGGTTTAGCGCCGGGGTTGTAATGAGGGCCATGGGCCTTTACAGCTCGTGCTGAGGAAATAAGCCAATACTACAGTTTACTAGTAAGCAGTCGACCTGCAACACTTATGACTCCTTGACAGGGTGCTCACCCGTGTTTTATTTCATTTTCCCAGCAACACATCATCACATTGGTTCTACAGTACTCTACACCAGCTCTGAACAAGCTGTCTCCTGACTGTTAACCACCAAAGCATACATACGCATGGGAAGAGAGAGAGAAAGAGAGAGAGAGAGAGTGAGAGAGAGAGATTAGCCTAATACCTGTTAGATAGTCAGTCATAATAGTCAGAGCCAGATTGGTCAGGGAAAGGGAGCCAATGTAAAGAAAGAGGGACATAAAAGGCAACCACACAGAGCTGGAAGTATGCACTAGCCAGCTTGGGTCAGCAGGGGAAGTGGTGGAAAGCCAAGAGACCAGCAGTATGGAGGGATTAGCAGCAGAGTGTGGGGGCAATTTCTGGAGAAGGTGAGGTATTAGCTAGTGAGTAGAAGTGGTACTCCAGTGGGGATGTGCACGTTAGTGTGGCAAGTGTGTCTAGGAGAGTTACTGTAGGGAGTAGCAGTGTGTAAAAGGGAGTAGTGGTGTGGAGGAAGGAGTAGTGGTGTGGAAGAGGGAGTAGTAATGTAGTGGAAGATATAGTAGCATGGAAAAGTAGTAGGAAGGAGGAGGGTATTGTGAGGAAGAGGTAATATTAAGAATGGAGGGTAGATAGCATTGAAGGGTGGAGAGAGACATTAGAGGGAAAGGAAGTAGGAGGATGGTTAGAAGAGAGGTGGGTGGAGTTGAGGAAAGGGAGTAGAACTGAGAAGAAAGAGAGGGAGCGGAGAGATTGAGCATGATAGAGGAAAGACCAAATCCAACTGGGTATGTGTATGGCACAATTCCCTTGTGCCTATAGTACAAAAATAATTGGATAGAATGGGGACAGTTAGGAAGTCCCTACGGGAATATAGATATAGAAAACAAACTGCCTTTACATTTCCAAAATTAGGACATACTTTGGACACTAGGGGTCAATCTTCTAACCTGAGAGTTAGGGACGCCTTAGGGAAGAAGTTCAAACCCAGACTAGAGAGAGAGAGGGAGAGAGACAGAGACAGAGACAGAGACAGAGACAGAGACAGAGAGACGGGTGAGATTCTAATAACAATGCTTGAATCGCCTGAGCGAGTTGGTGTGATTGTTGTGCCAAGTCTGACGATCATCTAATTCCACATTGCTTCCCTTCACACAACTCTCCAAACAAAATCTAGATAGTTCCTGCCCACGGTCTCTGAACCTTTTTGCCCTCACATCTCTGTCAAGAAAAGAACTGCAACATCTTCTGCTGCTCATTCTGTACAGACAGTTGTGTTCACTCTCTCCCTCTAACTAGTCATGACACTTTTTCATATGATTTCATCTGAGTGTTCTCCGCCCGTCTCACCTCTAATTTTAAATTGCTTTGGGAACCATATAGATTGCATCTTGCCTACCACACCCTGAGGTGGTCAGATGGTTGAAAGAGTGATTTACAGCACTATTCGGAAAATACATTTACATACAGTGTCTGGAATCCATGCAAATGACAGCTCTGAGCGGTGTAAAAACAAGTAACATGACACAACATGAACATAATATAATATGTCATACTAAAATATGTGTGTTATGAAACAATGGCAATGTTTAATTAAAATTAGACGGATATCGTATACTTGTTACGCTATGATGTAAAATGTGAGAAAGGGAAAACGTCCTGATCAATATTAAGTGAAATGATACAGTTCCATAGCTGTGGCGTGAAGAACGGCTAAGATAGCTCAGAGAATTATGGAAACCTGGCAAGGCTGAGCCAGCCCTCCATCTCCCGAAGTTGATGAATTGTGTACCTTTAAATCGGGTCATGCTAACACCTGTTATTTACAACACTAGAATGCAGGCAAGAACTACATTAAAGATAAGCGGTCGGATTGCATACATTGCATTGATGCCAGAATTACCCTAATGCTGGGAAATTTCACACTATCATCTGTACCGACGCATTGATGAAAAGTGTCTTCGCAATTCTCATTCAATGCAAACATCATTGTGGTCTTGCTTAGTCGGTGAAAACGTTGTTGAAAAGCTTCCCTGCACCTTTGCAAAACGACCCAGAGCATCTGTTAGATTGCCCGACTCAGTACCCTTTATGCAATCTCGTCCAAGTGGCTGGTATTTTAGGAACGGGAATACACACGTGTACCAGTTGCACGCCAGCTTCTTCACAGTGTGTCTCTCTTAAAGCAATTTCTAATAGTTTTCCACATAGATGCTCCCACCACCAGTATCCCCATTGTACAGTGTGTCGGCGGTCGCGACTCATCTGACCCGCGCGCTGTCCCCAGGTTGCTTGTGTATTATGTATATCCATGCTGAATGAACATGTTCTTGGAAGCTTTTTGTCACTTCTTAAATGCATTTGAGTAGGACACAGAGTCAAATCAGTGACTTAATTAACACAGCACTGAAGACTTCAGTCGAGCCGCACAATAGCTGCCCTGACCTTGCAGAAGGATGCATGACTTCATTATTGGGTATATTGTTTCCTATAAACATATAAAGCCCATACAATAACAATCCCATCAGCTGAAATGAAGTTAGCTGAGAACTGAATTAAACTCCCGATGACCCCTTGCTCTACTCCGTAGACCCCTATTAATAATTTCCAATCTAATCAGCGGGCATGAAAGGACGGTGGGAGCCATGCCAGGCACGCTGCCAGAATGGTCTATTGCAGTGCACCTGATTCATTCTGACCCAGAACATCTGTGGAGCAGGTGCATCATTCAGAGCAGTGGCACGAGATAGCTGTCTCTTATTTGTGTTAGTTGTGCTCCCTAGATGCCTGGTTAGCAACACCTACACGAGACAACCCAAGTGGCATAGAATGCTCTATACTAGGAAGACATTCTTGAATGGCATTTAAAAGTGATGTAGTGCTTTAGTCAGTCTAGTCTATGTTTTATCAATTATTTGTTACTTTATATGGTTTTGTTATAAATGAGCACTTCCATGCAATTTTAGTTAAACGTATATCTTGATGTCTTGTTAATATGTTGAAAAGATTTTATATTTGACTAGATCTTGTCTTGTCATGCAATCTTCAATTTAACCTATATCTTGATGCTTTGTTTATATATTGAAAAGTTGATTAATTTCAGCTAAATCAATAATAAAAAATATATATATATAAATGAGCACTTCCAAACAGACTCTCTATGAATTAAGTTGCTTCCTGTTTCTTAACCTACTGGGAACATCACTACTTAGGGTGCATACAAAAGCGCCTATTTATTTATTGTTTATCAAACAAAAACAATGTTTTTGTCACAAGCGTGTCAATTCATGGCAAACTTTACACCCGATGCTGCTTGAAAAATGTATTTCTAACATATTTTGGTTTTGATGTTGCTTCTTGGTGATTGGCTAAGCGTACTCGGAGTAATAGGTGGATAACTTATCAATACATTATTTTGTGTATGAAAAAATATTTAAGAAATTGCTAATTTACATGTATTGTTTCATTTAAAAAAAACATGTACACAAGGGTAACATGTTTTGTCTCAGAAAATGCATTAAACTCCCCAAAGTTGTCTAAATGGCAAAGGTTCTCTATTAACATATTTTGAGGGAATGTTGCATGGACATTTATTGTTTGCTTGTTATTTATATTATGTTTAGCAAATAAATATTGTGATCAAAGCCTTTTTTATGAAATCACATTCAAGAATATGACCATGCCTCATATTCGTGGGTCCTTGTTTAATAAACAAAAGAATATTTCCTTTTGCACACCATTTTATTTATTTATTTATTGTTTGCTTGTTAGGCGAATAAGAATATACTGTTTCAAAGTGCCACAGTGCAGGGGGGGAGAGTGGGAAATACTTTACAACATTACAACACAATATTTAAGAGCAGATGGGGAATAGGGAAGGGGACAAACCTACTATGTCTGTGAGTATTCAGAACATGCAAGTGCAGACAAGAAGAGGGAAGATGGGATAAGTGCTGAGGTGTCCGAGCCTGTGGGTGAGCCATGAACAAAGTGCTAGAATGTTGAGTGTTACACAGCCTGTGACGCAGGAGGTGTAAGTGCGAGTCTCCAGAGCGGAGGGTATGCAGATGTAAAGTGTGGTGGAAAAACAGGAACTGGGAAGAATTGGTGTGGGAGGTCAAAGCTCTGAAGATGCATAAAGGCCAAGGACACCGAATTCAGCAACTGTGAGATTAGCAGAGGAGAGAAGGAGGGAAAGTGAAGGATATGAGGAAAGTCTTAAGAAGCTTCCAGAATTTAAGAAGATCCTGCTCAAGGCCGAGGGGGCGGCTATTCCAAAGGAGGGAGCCCACAGAGGCCTAGCTTCTCAGGAGGTGATGCAGGCTGGTTCTTAAGTACAGTGTAGTCCCCAAGCCCCCACAAAGGAATGTCCACACACTGTATTGGTTAGAACACAGTCTTTATATAATCAATATTCAAGGTTATGTACACTTATCATAATAACTCACTTTGTACTTAGGAAAATCAACAATGGCAAATATATACAATTCTAAAGTGGTACCACCCTTTGTATTAGATCTCATTAAAGTGCATCAACAATACTGTAACAATGTCACACAGATCAATAGAGTGAAACCAGCAATAGAGAGAGGAGAGAAAATAAGATGGTTGAGCAATAGGCAGAATACTGGCCCCTACCACTAGACACAGTTCTGTGTGGAGATCCCCCCACCTGCGCAACCTGTAAAATAAAGATATAGCACAAGCCCAGTCCATATATTGTTCTGCAAGTCTTATTCCCTCCTATAATGTTTTTACCCCCCCAATGTACCTGGTGGAGTCGAGTTCTTCGAAGAGGCGTTGACAGATCCTTCTTGAGCGACCCCCTTTCAAGCGGGAGTCACGGATCGTCGAGAGGCGTCGAGAAGCGCCGTGGAACTTGGCGTTCGGCGGCGGGGAATCGACGGCCCTTCTTGAATGCCTTCCCTTTCAAGCGGGAGACACGGGGCGTCGAACGTCCGACAACAAACAGGGTAGAACGGCGTCGATGAGGCGGAAGCTTCGATCCAAGCGGTGCTCGTCGACGACGGAGCGTTGGCGTCCTGCAGAGGCGTGCGGGGCACCTCGATGACAATTGTTCTGGACTGCAAAGATTGTGAAGACGGGGGCCCAGCAAGGGCGTCGAGTCGTTTGAGTCTTTGTGGTCTTCGGGTGGTGGGAAACCCACCGGCAGGTTTCTCGTCGGCGCGTTGGTCGTCCTCGACTTTCTCCGGCAGGATAAAGCGGTCGACGGTGCGGACGAGGGAGTCCTTCGATTCAAATGTTCTTAGGCAAGGAGCGGACCGCTCCGGTCGTCGGCGGCACGGCGTCAAGTGGTTCCCACGGCTGGGCAACACAACTTCGACAGGCCTCCAGCGGTTACACAGACCTGCGAACCCTGGTCGACGGCAATGGACTTCGACGGCGGCGATGTCCGGGTGCTTCACTTCGATCTCCTCGGCGGTCCCGTCTCGGGTCGGCAGCCTTTCGAGGGTCTGACTTCCAGGGCGCTTCGGCGAAGATGTAGCAGTGCTCGATGATCCCTCGGAGCACAGGAAGAGGGCGCCTTACCAGGTCCTCTCTCGGGTCAGTCCTCGACGAATTCGGCAGCTTTCAGATCGGTCGAAGCAAGTGCAACAGCAAGTCTTCTTCTTCCAGCTGGGCGTCGAGGATCAGCAGTTCCAGTTACTCTTAGAGTGGAGACTCAGCTTCTGAACGCTTCTGAACAATTACCAGTGGTGAGAGGTCCCCAGATATACTATTCTGTCTCTCATCCACACTGCTGGCACACACTCAACAGCCAATCATACAGAAGGGCATTCAAGCAGTCAGTCAGCCAATCAGGCACACAGTGCATTCAGGCCACACTCCTCCCTTGCAGACACTCACAACAAGGAATGTGGATTGGGACAAGTACCCAGCCATTGAACACTACACACTGCATTCAGGCCAGTTTCGGGCAGGGCTGTCTCAGTCTTTGTCTCTCATGCCAGAAACCAGACAACCACAACAAGGAGTGTATATTGTGTTGGGTGTTCTGACTCACGTTTGGACTATCTTGCTACAACATTTGGTGCTGTGGGCTTAGGAAATCCAAGATGGCCGAAAAAGCCCAGATGTGCGCCAGAATCTATGAAAACCGCGCAGTTTGTGCGCACACCAAAATGGTCGCCTGACTTGCCACCCCCCGGTGCGGGTGTGCTGGATCAGAAGAGCCATGAGTGAAATGGGGTGCCAAAGAGAAAAACAGCAGTGCCTGTTCGCTAGAAAGCACTTTAAAAATCACCCTTTGTTTCTCTGAAGGCAAGCTCAGAATGCCCATTTCAAACATTGCAGAATATCCAACAATCTCACTGAACACCAGCAGACATTTGACAGAATAAAGTCTTGTGGGCATACAAAATCTGGAAAGAGGATGAGCCTAAAATAATGTTCATAGCAAAACTGGCTGAGCTGTGGATTTCAGCAGTTTAAGTAAATTTGGACTGAAAGACACTAAAAATCTAAATGTTTAAAAGAAATGGGTGACCTACTTTTGAGTGTCACATAGGTTGCAATTGTTTAAATGTCATAGTTTTAAACTTAGAATCAGCATTCTAGCTGCATGCATAAAAATTGGAAGTTTGATTTGGACAGGAAAACTGGCAGCCAAAGAGACATTTAGCTGAGGCCTGGCTTAAAAAGAGAGGGAATTTTGCCCACCAGCTACCCCCGACAGGAGTTGAGACTTGCACAACAGCTGTGTTCCCAGGCCTAGCTGCCTTTTGCTGTTCCCACCAAAAGGGATATGACACTTCTCTGATTGAATTACCTGGGCACTGCAGGAAATTGAACAAAGCCCTGTCATGACTCAGGCAAATGTTTTATTGGCGGGGGGGGGGTTGCAAAAGTGGCTTCCTCCTGGAAGGAAAGGGGAGGAGCACTGCCTGTGAGAGCAAGCTGGCTTGGCAGAACTGGAAAAACCAGAAATTCAACCGTGTGCTGGGGGGAAACCACACCCCTTTGGGGCCAGAACATAAATCTAAAAAGATGGATCATTCATAGAGCGGACTTGTGAAAATTTTATAAGTGATATCATTATTCTTGTGATTTTTCTGTGCACATTTGAAGACGTGTTAGGACCCGGTGGTATGTTCAGGGGGGTTTTTAGCGGAAAAGAGGATATTACTCTAAATGTATGTATTTTAAAAATCCGACACTCCACCACCTAATGCCCACATGCTTTGCGAACATTTGTGTAAATGCGGGGACAAATCCAATATTGGTAACCCGACCAAAAAGTGAAATATGTTGCCATTTTTGAACCCAAGCTCCTAGAAACGACAGAATTGGAACAGGGGCTACCATCAGTAAATGCATGATGTGTGTATGCAATGCCAAACAACTGTCTATCGGGGAAGTATGTATTTGGATCAGATATAGATTATGTGTAAAGTTGACAGGGGTGGGTTCTCTGTATCATAAACAGACCTCATCATGATGACACCTCATTTCATTCCCCCAATCAAGGGGAAGAGGAGGAAGTGGCCAAAGACAAGTGGAGAGGGGTAGGGCCTAGAAAGCTAGCCTCTCCACCCACTTTCAAAACACATAAAAGCAGACAGTCAGGACAGATAGAGAGATTCAATTCCATTTGCTGCGAAGCATGCTGCCGGACCATACCACATCCAGAGATCCAGACTTCAAATCCATCAATCACCAGAACCTGTAGCAGTACCTAGAAAGCAGAGCAGTATCTAGAATCCAGAGAGGCTAGACCAGCAGAGCAGAGCTGACCCAGACCGCTGTTCGCAGAACCAGACAGCTGACCCAGATCACTGTGAAGTGCCGAGACCAGAACCGGAGTCCAGTCCAAAATCTGACTAGATCCGTGGTGAGGCCTATTTCTAAATGTATTGTGAGTACCTAGCAGAACTGTGCAGAACCAATCTCTTAGTTAAAATAATATAATTCAATCTATTTTAATCTAACCAGAACTGCCTCCTAACTGTCACCTGTCATTTTCTAGCTGCAAGCTGTAACCTGTCGCTTTGAACTTTTAAAAATTTCAAATCCGAAAAACTACCTTTATTTAATCGTCCGTATCTCTGGAACCGTTTGGGCTAGGAACCGACTTCATACTCCTTATACTTTCTCCGTAATCACGATTCTCGCACCCGCGAATTTTGCCACGATTTGCGATTTTGCCCGATTTCTTTACTTGTAAAAAGATAGCTGTTTTGCCTGAACTGCTAAATTTCGTTTGCCTCTTAAGAACCATCCCTGAATCATTGCTAGAGTGAGCCTGGACTAATATTAACTAGATACCACTCACCCTGAACCTCCTGAAGGGAATTAAAAGCATTTTCAGCATATTTCTCACTGCATTGTCACCATATTCAAAGCACTTGGGTCTGTGTTTCAAAACTCCTATCTGTTGTATAAGCTGCTGGGGGGGAATTGAACTAAACTCTATTTGATTGCATTCCTAAGAACTGAGTCCCATTCTATTCATCTCCTTACATTGCATTAAGGGGGGGGGGGGGTGAATTGTCCAAGAAAGTGATTACATTGTCTTTTGCTGAAATCCTATCAAGTTATTTTCTGTACTGCATTTCATTCCACATTGCATCCATTTGAAACCATAAAAGTATTGTTGCTATCGTATCCATCCTATAACCACTCATCATTGATTATAAAGAGGTGTGCTAGTGCCGGACTATCCATTATTGATTACTGCTCAGATTAAGTGTGATATTCAATTATTAATTTATTCTAAAGTGTGATATATATATATATATATTGTTTAAATTATCAAATAAACCTTTTAAACTTGCAAAACAGAACTACTTCTTGGCTCAGTGGGGTCAGGGGGATTCCAAGAGAGGGGTGTTATATAGGGGTAGTCATCCAGAACTCATGAACTGGACATAAAGATATATCAATAAGGGTTTCCATTCAGTATCCCAGACTAGGCATTGACTTAGCTGTAGTGCTGGATTGAATCCTCTTACAAATTGGGGGCTCGAGCCGGACGTTTGGGTTAGATCTATCACTTGTGCAGATTAATACAGCGTGCCAGCTGATCAGATACACATATCCGGTCGGATCACCACGCTGTGTTACGCTGTAAAGCACTCCTCAAAGGAACGCCCTAAGGAAAAGGTCTGTTTTGCAAAAATAAAATACAAACTTCTGTAAGTCAGGACAGAGACCCATCTCTAGAATGACGACCTTAGTAGACATGAAAATAGCCAGAGAGCACTTCTTACATAAGTTATTTGTGAGAGGTGAGTGGACTCACCAGGACCGCATGGTCTGGTTGCAGGCCATCACGCAACAGGTCAATCTGACCTGGTCTCTTCTGAGCAGAGGCTGCAGGGGAGCCAGGAGTCAGAAAATGATAGTAGGCAGTATATCATTAAAATAAAAGAGGACATGGATATACTGCAACAGGAAAAGACAGACCAGGATACCAGAATTCTGGCTTTGCAGAAGGAACGCCAAGACAGTTTGGACTCCCTATTGCAGAGCCAGAAAAAGCTGGAGCAACAGATCAATTTCAACAGGGCATGCACAGAGCAGGTAGCCACCCTGCAAATCCAACTAGACAGAGAGAAAGAGGAGAGCAATAAACTGATCCTGAAAGACCTGGATACCCAGGCAGAGTTTGATCAGGAGCGCCAGAAAGCTGGTACCTTCCAAAGGCAAAGGGACGACCTGGCGTCACAAATTCAAGCTCTTGGTCAGGAAAGGGACACCTTAGGCCAGGAAGTCTGCCACTTAAGAAGAAAAATGGAAGAAAATCACCTGGCCCACCAGGGACTGGGTGACCTCCAAAAAGAACACCAGGACTTGCTAGAGCACACCAGGAGGATGGAGGAGGCTCTGGCAAGACAGGAGCAGGCCAGTAGGGAGGGGACTCAGGAGGTAACCCTCCTGCAGCAAAGACTGGCCCAGTGCTCCAGGACCAATCAGGAAACGCAGAGAGAGAATGAGGCTCTCTGCCAGCACAATGATAGGCTCCAACAACAGGTAGCGATGCAGGAGAGACTGATAGAGTCGAGTAAGGCCTTAACTGAGGAACTGAAAGCGCAGGCTCTTGCATTGCAACAGGGAGCAGGGGCGGATAGAGACCAGGTTCGCTGGGAGAGGGAGACTCCTGAGCATAACCTCAGGAGCCCTAGTACCAGAGGCCTTTATCTCTCTCAGTCCCTGGACTCTGCCACCCCCATGTCCCCTGGCGCATATGAGCACCAGGCCACAGGGATGGCAGATTACTATCCAGCCAGAAGCATGGGGCTCATAGGCCAGTACCTCCCAGGAATGGATGGGCGGGCATCCGGGTATGGGCACCCAAGCACAGTGCAATTTAGTGGGGAACCCCAGGAGAATAGGCCCATTAAGGGCATCCTGAAAACTTGTGCCCAGTTAGGTCAGTGGGGGGGTACCCATCAAATCCTGGCAGCAAGGAGGAATCTGAAGACTCCTCTGAACGGCGCAGGACACAGGAGACCAGGTCCCCACATTCTGCCAGCCATTCCCAGGCTTGCAGAATCCGGGAAAACCTGGAAGATCAGACAGTAACCTCTGGGAGCAGTGCCTCTGAGTCAGAGGATGAATGGACCAGGGTTACCCGAACCAAAAAGGCCAATAAGGCAAAAAGGGCCTTGCTTAAGGACCCATTGAAGCAAATAAAGGCAATAAGGAGTGTTATCACGCCTTACCATAAGAACGCCAAGTATTCCGTATGGGAACACTTGGAGCTCTATGAGCAAATGATAGAGACTTTCCATTTGAAGGACAGCAGTAGCTGCATCCAGTACGTCAAATGGACATTCTCACCAGAATACTCCAGTTTCTTTGCGGGGCTGGAGGACCAAAATCATTTAAGATGGTCCACCTATAAGGTGGCCATCTTGAAACATTTTTCTGTTCACAGAAATCCTCAAGAGGCTCGCAAGGCAGCCTACAATTTGCAATGTGGGGAGGATCAGGCCCCACAAGAATTTGTGCAAGAACTGAAACGTGCCTTTGCGCAGACCACCAGAAGGGTGCGCACAGACAGCAGAGAATTTGTCAATACATTTTTCCATGCCTTGCCCAAATATATAATGACCCAGCTCGTGAGAGATTTTCATGAGAAAAGATCTTTAGACTGGGTCATTGAACAGGCTACCCGGATCTATGAGGTGCAGAAGCCCATAGAAAATAAAAGCAATACCCAGAAAAATCCCAAAACCAACAGCACCCCTGCTGCTGCCAAGGTGGCAGAGGTAAAGGTCACCCCCGTTTTGGATTTGGAGATGGGGGGGCCTAAAAACCTACCTGCACCTAATAATTCACAGCCCAGAAATCCCTCGGGCCAGTCACAGACAGGGAGTCGAGGAGGTAGTCCCACAAATGGGGTCCCCCGCTCCCCTGACTATGTGCGTCCCCGCTACAAGGGAAACGGACCAATCCTGGGTTATGTGTGGACTCCTCCAGCCCAAGGGGGGGGATCCAGCCAAGCACCTGACCCGGGGAACTTCCCTCCTAACTTCCCCCAGGAGGGCAGAAATTCTCCAAATCCTGGGCAGAACTTTTTCCCCAGGTATCCGCCCAATTTCCAGCCCCAAAAATCATCCATCCTTCTTTCCCCAATTCCCTGAGCCCAGACAACCTAATCCGGGAGAGGGGAGGCCAAGGATGGAGGGGTACCCAAATCTTCCCAACCCAGGGTATTACCAGAGAAGGGATAGCTACCCTTCCCGGGATCAGCCCAGGGGAGAAAACAGGACCCCGTATCAGCCTGAGCGGGTTTCCCAGTTAGAGCGCCAGGTTCAGAACATGGCACAGGATTTGGGCCGCATGCTGAGGGCCCAACAGAACCCTCAGATGGGCATGCCTGCACAGAATGCCCCAAACTCTGGACCTAGTGCTGACGGGGGCAGCACCTCGATAACCCACCGGTTGCCAGGGAGGAGGCATAAGGGGCAGCAGGGTGTAAAGCCTTGGAGGAAGCTTCCTTCCCAACTTGTAAACAGCCCCTGGAAACCCAGGAACCGGAAACAAAATCTCCTGACCCTGAAAGCCCGCCTCCCAAGGAGCAGAGGGGGGTAGGAGAAACAAAGGACCCAAACAGACCCACTTTGTGGAGGAGGTACAGGTCTTCCAATTTGAGGGAGAGGGATCCTCAGAAGATCCTGGGAAAAGGATCTTCTCCTTCAGAGATGGGGGAACTCCTCCCAAGGAAAAATGGGTCCCAAGGGATGTCAATTCAGACTGGGGAGATATGGAGACTGAGCTACCGCCGCCCATCATCTCATCCCAGAACCCACAATACCGAAATCCCCTGGTTCAAACCCAATCTGGTGACTGCCTCAAAAAAGGGGGGGGCGGCCCAGAATCGGAACCAGGGGAACCCACAATGGCTCTGATCTCCAGTTGCCAACTTTTTCTTTCAGATTCCCAAGGCTCTCCACAGAATTCTGCCCACATTTCTTCTCTTGCAATGTCCAAAACCAGAAAGTTAGCCCACCAGTTGTCCAAAAATGTACATTATCTATGCCCCCTTGAGGAGAAGGAGGGAAGATACTATGCCCCGGTACAAGTACAGGGGCAGGGTACAATTTTGGCACTGGTGGACACTGGATCCCAAGCTACCCTTTGTCCAAAAGGGCCTTTGATGAACTAAATGCAGGAAGGGGGAGAATTACCGTATTCCTCTCACCTCTCTTCCTGGACAACTGCAGAACTTTGACGGGAAGGAAATTCCCGTTGAGGGGACTGCAGACTTGGACATTAAAATTGGGCGACACAAGGTGAAACACCCGGTCATAGTAGTGACTCCAGAGGACACCCCTTGTTTACTCGGGAATGACCTCCTGAGAAGGTTGTCACCCCTAATAGATTGTGTAAACAAGGTCCTCTGGACCCAGACTAGCCGACCAATAAAATTAAAACAGAGTGTCAACCATGTTAGTTTAAACGGCACCTGCCACATGGTTGAACAAAAATCTGACCAAGTAGAATTTCACTTCCAGAACAACCAAACTCCCGACGTGACAGTAATAGCAGTAGGACAACAGACTGGTGATGGGGGGTCCTCTCTATTTCTGAAAATTAACCTTCCTTCCAGTTTAAGGTGGTATTCCACACTGGAAGGAAACACTCTGAAATTCTTTACTAATCCACAATCAGAAACTTCCACTCCTATAGTCCAGAAAGATGTGAAATCAGCTCAGAGCCTGGCTGATATTCAGCAAATTGGAGAGCAGTTGTTCATCCCTGTTCAGTTAAATGATAGGAAGGACTCTGTTCTCGCTCGAGTGTGTGTGAACAACGGTAAGAGCTTCATCAGCGATGCCATGTTCCGCCAACTCCCAAAAGATCCAGCCATTCCCACATTCAAACTGATAGACAAATGGGAAATGGAACTGGAAGCACCTCATTCCAAACAGCTCCTGCCAAGCAGGTGTATGCTCAAAATCTCCATTGGCAACAAGAGCATAGTCCATAATTGTTGGGTCGTGCGAGACGCCACTGCCGCCTTTTACTTAGGCAGTGACATTCTCAATCGCTTTGCCATTAGTTTGGACCTAATAAACTTCAAAGCTTGGTCCCGATTAGCGGATAATCCCATGGGCTTTGATGATCCAGAAAAAGCATTTAGGTCAGCTCAATTGCTACCTTATGCAGTTGAAATTCAGATCAAAGAGGAAGTCACCATCCCAGAAAGGACCCGACAATTCTCCCTGGAAGTGAAAGCTAAAAGAGGACAACATTTGAAAAACCCTGATGCTTACATACATCTAAACGCTTCTCTCCAACAGCAAGGGTTGGGGGTAAACCCAACACCATTAGTCAACATAGAACATGACACCCTTCTAATAGAGGTGGATAACAGCGACTTAAAGAGTATTACTCTAGCCGCAGGCACCATTATTGGAATGGCGGTTGATGACCGACATTTTTCCATCGATTTAGGTAATGAACTGTTAGGACCAATCCCCAATGACTGTTTTGACAGTGAAAGTGATGACAATACAACACCAGACAGGATCTTTACCCGGCATGGGGGGAACTTCCTGGTGTACACTTCCTGCCCCTATGGTAAGGAAGATGTGACTTGTGACTTCAGAAGGGATGAGGTGATTTTCCAGGTCCATGAGGGTTGCCTTTCCCACCTGAGGCCTCCAGTCCAAATCAGCACTCTGACCACGGACTTCTCCACCCAGCTGGAGGAGGCCGCTGAGATAGCCAAACCAGAAGTCTTTCCAGGCTTCAGGAAGATGGTGGAAGAGAGAGTCAACCTAGCTGATGCCTGTGTGACTCTGGAACAAAAGCAAAGTTGAAACAAGTTTACTTGGATTTCCATGATCTCTTTGCGGTAGACTCATATGACTGTGGTCGCACTGACATCCACACAACAACAATCCCCAAGGACCCTGGCATGACTCCTATGTTTGTGAAGCAATATCGCTTGCCTCTCGCATCAATGGAGTCCCTTACTGAAATAATTCAGAACCTTGAGTCCCGGGGAATAATCCGTCCAGTCCACAGCACTTTCAATAATCCGGTGCTGGGAATATTGAAGCCAAACGGCCAGTGGAGACTCTGTGCCGACCTCAGGGAGCTCAACAAACGGGTCCATACTTCCCGATGGCCTCTGCCCTACATTGACCAAGGGCTGGCCCAGATTCAGGGGTCACAGGTATTCACAGCAATAGACCTGACCAATGGATACTGGACCGTGCCTGTCAGTAGGGAGGACCAATACAAACTGGCTTTTACCTTTGGGGGCCAGCAGTACACATGGACCAGGACTCCCTTCGGATACCTCAACTCCGGCAATGAATTCAACATTTTCCTACATAAGGCCATGCCCGACCTGGGTGCGAGGGGTAACCTGGCTTATGTAGATGATGTCCTCATCAAAAGTTCATCTGTGGAGGAACACATAGCGGAGATCCGTTATGTTCTGACCCAGTTGAGGGCCGCCGGAGCAAAACTTTCCTTTCAGAAAGCACAGTGGTGTAGAACCCGTGTTAATTTCTTGGGGCATGAGATTACTCCTCAGGGTCTCTGTCCCCAGGAAAAGAAAGTGGAAGCACTTCAGAAACTGAAGGACCCCACAACTCGGCGGGAACTAAGGAGCCTCCTTGGACTGACTAATTACAGCAGGAAGTTCATTGAGGGCTACGCAGAGATCACCAGACCCCTGATTCATCTCCTGAAGGTGGGGGTCAAGTGGGAATGGGGTCCAGAACAATCGAGGCGGTAAGACAACTCAAAAGAAGCCTCTCACAAGCGCCTTGCCTAGCTTACCCTGTCAGAAACAAGGAGTTCTTCCTGGAGACGGGGTTCTCTAATACATGCTTGACGGCAGTATTATACCAAAAGCATGACAAGGTCAATAAAGTAATCTCCTATGCGTGCAAAACTTTATCCTCTGTGGAGGAAAAATTCAACGATTGTGAGAAGGCACTCCTGGCAACGGTGTGGGCATTGAAGAATTACTGCCCGTTTATCCAGGGGCAACACATCATAGTGGAGACTCCACACCAGCCTCTGCAATATCTCCAAAGTGACAGAATCCGGGCCGAAAATGTGAGTAATTCCCGAATTACTTCCTGGATTCTGTCAATGCAAGGCTTTCCTGTGTAGGTCCGATATGGCCAAAACAAGAAGAGTCCCCTCGCGCAAGGTCTGGCTGACTTGCATGATTGTGCCAGAGAAAACTGTCTCGAGGACGAAAGTCTAAAAATCAAGGACAACATGGAGCCATACCTTAATTCCCCACACAAAAGTCTTTGAAGAGGACAAGTGTGAAGGAATGCCCACTGTCTATGTGGATGGATGCTCTTACCATGTTGACAACGACGGGGAGAAAGAACTGGTGGCTGGCGTAGGGAATGCATGGGTGAATGAGTCCCCAGAACCCTCCGCTGGATACAAAATTGGTCCCCGAAGAAGTCAGGTGGCAGAATTGATGGCTGTGCATCAGGCCATCCTCACTGCTGTCCAGCACCAACTCCACAAACTGGTCATAATCACAGATTCGGATTATGTACGGAACGGGTTCGTGGAGCACCTGGTTAATTGGAAAACCAGAGGCATGTTATGTGCTAACAACAAACCCTTGAAACATAGGAAGTTGATCCAAAAAATTGATGATCTGGTCACCTCGAAGGGGATGACCATCTACTGGAAAAAGATCAAGGGTCATTCCAAAATAGAGGGACCAGACAAAACTGGAAATGACTTAGCTGATCAGCTGGCCAAAACCGGGGCCATCCAAGGGGATCTAATTGAGATTGAGTCCCTGTTGGGGGAAATCCAGGTCACTGCTATCACTAGGTCCCAGACAAATGCTCACAATGACCTTTCAATTGCACAATGGAGTAAGGAGACCCCTGATGCTGATTTGATTACCGCTCAGAAGGGGGATCGAATAATTGGTAAATTTTACCAGCACCTTGAGGACCCTGAGAACTTTCCCCTGACGGATACCGATTACATTGGGAAAGAGGACCTAAGAGTGTTGATGAAATGTCCAAAAATGTTCCGAATCCAAGACGGTTTGCTGGTAAGGAAATCCAAAGCTGGCCACGATCAGTGGGTGGTTCCTACCTCATTCCGAAGTCTGATGTTAAGTCACGCCCATGATGCGGCCACCGCCGGTCATAGGGGGCTTCACACAACACTGGAAATCTTAAGAGAGGTTGCATACTGGCCACACATGGGGCAGGACCTTGACCAATACTTGAAGGGGTGTCTTGTGTGTGCACAATTTCAGCCATCATCCCTCACGCACCGTGCACCCCTCCAAAAGAGGGGGATAACACTGCCATGGTCATATTTGCAAATCGACTTTGTAGGCCCTGTGATTCGCTCGACTAGAGGAAACAAGTACATGTTGACCGTTACATGCTTGTTTACCAAGTGGGTGGAATGTCTCCCAGCCCCAAATTGCAAGGCAGAAACTGCAGCTGCCCTGATGATTAACCACATCTTTTCCCGTTTCGGTCTACCTCAAAGGATTGAGTCAGACAGGGGTAGCCACTTCACCAGTGAAGTAATGACAAAGATGTGGGAGATACTGGGGGTTAAAAGGAAGCTACACATTGCTTACAGGCCAGCTTCTTCTGGAGCAGTGGAGAGATACAACCGAACCATTGTGAGAATATTAAAGAAGTTTGTTGCAGATTCTGGGCCAAGTTGGGATATCCGATTACCTCTGGTCCTAATGGCCATCAGATCTACCCCTTCATCTGCAACCAAAATGTCACCATTTGAGTTGATGAATGGACGCAAGATGGTGCTTCCCCAGCATTTGCTCTACAGAACCCAAGAGCAAACGTTGATAAATGCCTCCACAACTCATGAGTATGTGGAGAATTTAAGGAAACACCTTCAACATGCTTTTGCCTATGCTCAGCGGAATCTAGAAAGATCAGCCGAGAGTATAAAGACCCACTATGACCTGAAAACTTCCAGGAAGGAATATCAGGTGGGGGACCGGGTCTATCTATACAATTTCCAAAGGAACCAGGCCAAAGAGCGAAAATTTTTGCCTGCATGGAAGGGACCGTTTGAGATTATAGACAAGATCTCCCCTGTGGCCTACAAGATCCGCATCCCCAAAGGCGGTTTGGCAGAGGGGGAAGACAAGTGGGTCCATATAAACCAGTTGAAGTGTTGCCATCCCAGGCACACTTTGACGCAACTGGAGGAGTCCTTGGTAATCCCAGAGGGTACCGCTCCAGAGTAATTCAATTCCAACCCTAAAAGATCCTACATATAGCCTATCAAATTCTGTGTTTCTCAAGTTTATGTGTTCCTGTCTCTTAATTTAAATAAAAATGTGCATGTTAATATCTGTTGAGTTCTAAAATATATATGCCACCCCACTATATCAATGGTGGGGGAGAAATGTTCATGAATAGGTATTGCCGCTCTTCCTTTGTCGTCCTAGGAGAAAGAAAACCTGGAGACTGGGCAAGGAGGACGATCCGGAGACCGGGAGCAGAGACGCAAGGGGCCCAGTGTACCGCCCAATACTCCCATCAGGACCGGCGAGGAGAACCAACTGATTCACCCCTGATGGAGGAAAGGATGCTGAACTTTGTCATCTGCGGAATTGGAAGAAGATGATGCGGACCTCCCAGCACGTGGGTCAACATCCTTAGCACCCGACATCCCCTCGACTCAATCCAAGTGCAGTCGGGCAGGGGGGTTTGTTGGGTGTTCTGACCCACTTTTGGACTATTATGCTACAACATTTGGTGCTGTGGGTTTAGGAAATCCAAGATGGCCGAAAAAGCCCACATGTGCGCCAGAATCTATGAAAACCGCGCAGTTTGTGCGCACACCAAAATGGTCGCCTGACTTGCCACCCCCCGGTGCGGGTGTGCTGGGTCAGAAGAGCCATGAGTGAAATGGGGTGCCAAAGAGAAAAACAGCAGTGCCTGTTCGCTAGAAAGCACTTTAAAAATCACCCTTTGTTTCTCTGAAGGCAAGCTCAGAATGCCCATTTCAAACATTGCAGAATATCCAACAATCTCACTGAACACCAGCAGACATTTGACAGAATAAAGTCTTGTGGGCATACACAATCTGGAAAGAGGATGAGCCTAAAATAATGTTCATGGCAAAACTGGCTGAGCTGTGGATTTCAGCAGTTTAAGTAAATTTGGACTGAAAGACACTAAAAATCTGAATGTTTAAAAGAAATGAGTGACCTACTTTTGAGTGTCACATAGGTTGCAATTGTTTAAATGTCATAGTTTTAAACTTAGAATCAGCATTCTAGCTGCATGCGTAAAAATTGGAAGTTTGATTTGGACAAGAAAACCAGCAGCCAAAGAGACATTTAGCTGAGGCCTGGCTTAAAAAGAGAGGGAATTTTGCCCACCAGCTACCCCCGACAGGAGTTGAGACTTGCACAACAGCTGTGTTCCCAGGCCTAGCTGCCTTTTGCTGTTCCCACCAAAAGGGATATGACACTTCTCTGATTGAATTACCTGGGCTCTGCAGGAAATTGAACATAGCCCTGTCCTGACTCAGGCAAATGTTTTATTGGGGGGGGGGGGTTGTAAAAGTGGCTTCCTCCTGGAAGGAAAGGGGAGGAGCACTGCCTGTGAGAGCAAGCTGGCTTGGCAGAACTGGAAAAACCAGAAATTCATCCTTGTGCTGGGGGGAAACCACACCCCTTTGGGGCCAGAACATAAATCTAAAAAGATGGATCTTTCATAGAGCGGACTTGTGAACATTTTATAAGTGATATCATTATTCTTGTGATTTTTCTGTGCACATTTGAAGACGTGTTAGGACCCGGTGGTATGTTCAGGGGGGTTTTTAGCGGAAAAGAGGGTATTACTCTAAATGTATGTATGTTAAAAATCCGACACCTAATGCCCACATGCTTTGCGAACATTTGTGTAAATGCGGGGACAAATCCAATATTGGTAACCTGACCAAAAAGTGAAATATGTTGCCATTTTTTAACCCAAGCTCCTAGAAACGACAGAATTGGAACAGGGGCTACCATCAGTAAATGCATGATGTGTGTATGCAATGCCAAACAACTGTCTATCGGGGAAGTATGTATTTGGATCAGATATAGATTATGTGTAAAGTTGACAGGGGTGGGTTCTCTGTATCATAAACAGACCTCATCATGATGACACTTCATTTCATTCCCCCAATCAAGGGGAAGAGGAGGAAGTGGCCAATGACAAGTGGAGAGGGGTAGGGCCTAGAAAGCTAGCCTCTCCACCCACTTTCAAAACACATAAAAGCAGACAGTCAGGACAGATAGAGAGATTAAATTCCATTTGCTGCGGAGCATGCTGCGGACCATACCACATCCAGAGATCCAGACTTCAAATCCATCAATCTCCAGAACCTGTAGCAGTACCTAGAAAGCAGAGCAGTATCCAGAATCCAGAGAGGCTAGACCAGCAGAGCAGAGCTGACCCAGACCGCTGTTCGCAGAACCAGAGAGCTGACCCAGATCACTGTGAAGTGCCGAGACCAGAACCGGAGTCCAGTCCAAAACCTGACTAGATCCGTGGCGAGGCCTATTTCTAAATATATTGTGAGTACCTAGCAGAACTGTGCAGAACCAATCTCTTAGTTAAAATAATATAATTCAATCTATTTTAATCTAACCAGAACTGCCTCCTAACTGTCACCTGTCATTTTCTAGCTGCAAGCTGTAACCTGTCGCTTTGAACTTTTAAAAATTTCAAATCCGAAAAACTACCTTTATTTAATCGTCCGTATCTCTGCACCCGCAAATTTTGCCGCGATTTGCGATTTGGCCCGATTTCTTTACTTGTAAAAAGATAGCTGTTTTGCCTGAACTGCTAAATTTCGTTTGCCTCTTAAGAACCATCCCTGAATCATTGCTAGAGTGAGCCTGGACTAATATTAACTAGATACCACTCACCCTGAACCTCCGGAAGGGAATTAAAAGCATTTTCAGCATATTTCTCACTGCATTGTCACCATATTCAAAGCACTTGTGTCTGTGTTTCAAAACTCCTATCTGTTGTATAAGCTGCTGGGGGGGAATTGAACTGAACTCTATTTGATTGCATTCCTAAGAACTGAGTCCCATTCTATTCATCTACTTACATTGCATTAAGGGGGGGTGAATTGTCCAAGAAAGTGATTACATTGTCTTTTGCTGAAATCCTATCAAGTTATTTTCTGTACTGCATTTCATTCCACATTGCATCCATTTGAAACCATAAAAGTATTGTTGCTATCATATCCATCCTATAACCACTCATCATTGATTATAAAGAGGTGTGCTAGTGCCGGACTATCCATTATTGATTACTGCTCAGATTAAGTGTGATATTCAATTATTCATTTATTCTAAAGTGTGATATAGATATATATTGTTTAAATTATCAAATAAACCTTTTAAACTTGCAAAACAGAACTACTTTTTGGCTCAGTTGGGTCAGGGGGATTCCAAGAGAGGGGTGTTATATAGGGGTAGTCACCCAGAACTCATGAACTGGACATAAAGATATATCAATAAGGGTTTCCATTCAGTATCCCAGACTAGGCATTGACTTAGCTGTAGTGCTGGATTGAATCCTCTTACAATTGGTCACACACTCCATTCACCCAGGTCCCACCCACAGGAGGTACCCACAACATACAGTCACTGGGAAGGCTCCAGTCAGTCTAGCTGGGCCTTCACAACAACACCATATATGGAACTTCCACCCAACAGCCAGTCAGGGGGAAGGGACAGAGTCAGGGCTTCCCAGGACTTTGGGAAAACAAGGTAACAGGCAATAGAAAGCAAGAGGCCACAGGGGCCATCTTGTTTCCTATCAGGAATCAACTGATCCCAATGGAAGGGCCTGGGTATCCCAAAATGGAGGACACCCAGAGCACCTGTCAAATTCAGCATGGAGCTGCCACCAGCCCATACCCTGCTCTGTGGGCCACCCACAGGTGCCCAAAAACATACACTAGGGGCACAGGGTTGTACCCCTACCCATGGGTGCCATAAGGGTATCCCATGGGTATGTTCACCAAACCAAAAGAGAGAGCTGCACTGCCAGGAGTCCCACATGGACTCCTGGGCAGAAAACACGACAGAACACACAATAAAAAGCAGTAAAGGACAAGGATTCAGAGGCCCTGTCCCTCTGATGCATTTTCAGCATCACAGTCGCCCCCCCCAGACTGAGGTGGAGGGTGTCTAATCTCTCATGGGATAGACACCCTCATCCAGACGGTCAACATACCTTCTGGAAAGGCCATCTGCATTATCGTGACTCTTCCCTGGTCTGTGCTCTATGGTGAAGTCTAGCCCTTGCAGGCTAATGGACCACCTGAGCAATTTCGGATTCTCACCCTTCATCTGCATAAGCCACTTCAGGGGCTTATGATATGTTTGGACCTTGAAGGTAGACCCCGTAAGGTAGGGCCTAAAACGCCTAAGGCTCCAAACTAGGCTAAAACACTCCTTTTCAACAGTAGCCCACCTAAGTTCTCTACCCTTGAGTTGTCTACTGATGAATATGATAGGATGTTCTCTCCCTTTGTCATCTAACTGGGACAAGACAGCTCCAATTCCGGTGTCGCAGGCATCCATCTGGACGATAAAGGGTCGGCTGTAGTCAGGCGCACACAACACAGGTGCCCTACACAGACTTTCTTTCAAGCCATCAAAGGCCCTCTGACAGTCTTTGGTCCAATTAACCTTCCTAGGCTGTTTGGGTGAAGTTAGAGCTGTCAGGGGTGCAGCTATGGTTCCATAGTCTGCCATGAAATTGCGATAGTACCCAGTGAGGCCCAAAAAGGCTCTCACCTGGGTTTGAGTAGTGGGAGTCTCCCAGTTCTGTACATCCTGTACTTCACTGGAGAGAGGTTGGATTTGACCCCCTCCTACCTCATGACCAAGATAGGTAACTTTCCCCTGAGCTAATTGGCACTTGGTGGCCTTGATAGTGAGGTTAGCCCTTTTCAAGGCCTGCAACACCTTATCCAGATGTGTCAAATGCTCTTCCCAGGTGGAACTGTAGACAGCAATGTCGTCTAAGTAAGCCACACAAAAGGCTTCCAGCCCACTGAGCGCATGGTTGACCAATCTCTGGAAGGTGGCAGGGGCATTCTTCAACCCAAAAGGCATGACCCTAAACTGGTAGAGTCCCTCAGGTGTTGAGAAGGCTGTCTTTTCCTTGGCATGGTCTGTCAGAGCTATTTGCCAATAGCCTGAGGTAAGGTCAAAGGTGCTCACAAATTTGGCAGCACCTATGGTGTCCACAAGCTCATCAGCCCTGGGCAATGGGTGCGCGTCAGTTTTGGTGACGGCATTGACTCCTCGGTAGTCCACACAGAACCTCCAATCCTTGGTACCCGCCTGGGAACTGGACTGGACCAGGGACTGGTTGAGGGTTCAATAACACCCAGATCCAACATCTTGGCGACCTCAGCCTGGATGTGGTTCTTGACGGTATCTGACATACGGTAGCACCTGCTTTTGACAGGCACACTGTCACCAGTGTCAATTTCATGCCTACATCACGGTGTAAGGCCTGGCGTCAGTGAAAACAGAGAGGCATACTGTTGGAGCAAAGCCCTGCAGGCCCTCTGTTGCTCTGTTGTCAAATCCAGAGAGAGATGTACTCCCTCCACTGAGCCATCCTGAGGGTTGCTATGCAGCAAATCAGGAAGGGGCTCACTCTCATCCTCTTCTTGCCCTGAAGCTAGCAAGAGACATGAGACTTCTGCTCGCCGGTGGAAAGGCTTGAGCCTGTTGACATGGAATACCTGAGGAGCTACCCCAGAGGCTCCCATGTCAACCAGATAATTGACTTTGCCCATCTTGGAGATGATCCTGAAGGGTCCAGTCCACTTGTCTGCCAAAGCTCTAGGCTTGGTAGGCTCCATCACAAGGATTTCCTGTCCCGGAGTCCAATCCACTTGCGAGGCTTTAAGGTCATGCCAGTACTTATTCAATTCCTGGCTGGCCTTGAGATTTGCTGTTGCCTGACCCATCATCTGTGTCATCCTCCGTCTGAGGCCTAACACATAGTCCCCCACTTGCTTGGCGGGACCTGGAGGGGTGGCTTCCAAGCCTTCTCTGATCAAGGCGAGGGGCCCCCTCACGGGATGTCCAAAGAGTAACTCAAAGGGGCTGAAACCAACACCCTCTTGAGGTACCTCTCTGTAAGCAAACAGCAGGCATGGCAGGAGGAGATCCCATTTCCTCCTTAGGGGTTCTTCCAAAGCCCTTAGCATACTCTTGAGAGTTTTATTAAATTTCTCAACCAGACCATTGGTCTGGGGGTGGTAAGAGGTGGAGAACTTGTAGGTTAACCCGCACTCTTTCCACATGGTTTTCATGTAACTAGACATGAAGTTGGATCCTCTGTCAGAGACAACCTCCCTGGGGAATCCAACACGGGTGAAAATGCCCAGGAGAGCCCTGGCAACCACCTTGGTAGTAACAGTCCGAAGGGGTATTGCCTCAGGGTACTTGGTGGCATGATCTACCAAGACCAGGATGAACCGATGTCCACCTGAAGTGGGAGGGTCAAGGGGACCGACGATGTCGATGCCCACCCTCTCAAATGGTGTGCCAACCACTGGCAATGGCTGCAGTGGGGCAATGACACTGCCTCCAGTCTTGCCAGACAACTGACAAGTTGGGCAGGTCCTGCAGTGGGACTCCACCTCTACTCCCATCCGTGGCCAGTAGAAATGGGCATAGAGCCTCTGCTTAGTCTTCTTGGTCCCAAGATGACCAGCCAAGGGCACCTCATGCGCCAACTGCAGTAGGAAGGGCCTGTAAACCTGGAGTACCACCAACCTCTTGAGGGCACCAGGTTCAGGCTTAGTGGGCTCACTAACAAGGAGCTCACCCTCCCAATAAATCCGGAATGTCCTAGGCACTTCTCCTTGTGCCTGGGACAGGGCCTGTTTCCTCAGTCCCTCGAGAGAGTGGCACTCTCTCTGTCCCTTACAGAAGTCTGCCCGGGAGGGTCCCCCTTCAGCTAACAAGCATTGAAGGTCGGGATGATCCTCCGGGTTGAGAACCTCTCCCACAGGAGAGTCTTCTGTCTCTTCTCCCACAGGAGTTGAGTTTGGGTTTTCCACTGGACCCAGCCCGTACGGAGCATGGATCCCAATGGGTGCTGTCGGAACAGCAGGAAGAGAAGGTGTTCCCTCCACAGAGGTGGCCTTCTTGGTCTTCCTTCTTCTTGCCTTAGGCCTCGCCTTTGGCTCGGGTAACTGACTCACAGCCAGACCCGGTGTCACCTGTGACCTAGTGACTGCAGCAGCAGTCATGGGAAGACCATCCGAGATCAACCCCAACTCTACTAGATCATTTCCTACAGAATGTTAGCAGGGACATTGTCCTGAACCAGGACAGGAAGCTTTGCTGTCTTGTCTCCAATCATGAGTGTGACTAAGGCTACAGGCGATAATTTGGGAGGCCCACCAGCAAACCTGGTGGTTCTCAGAGGAGCACCTACATAGTCCTCTGGCTTGAGCAGGGTCCTGTCCACCACTGTCATGCTTGCCCCAGTGTCTCTCAAACCAGTAGAAGGCTGGCCATTCAAGAGGACACTTTTCAAAAACCTACGGTGTTCTGTGGGATAGTCGCCAGTACTTCTGCATGCTGGTCCCAGGCCCCAAGGGACACTAAGGAAATCTCTACCGGAGCACCAAATGTGATCCCGGTAGAGGAGTGGCCTCCACCTTAGACACGGGGTAAGGGTAGGTCAGGCTGACAGCCTGTACTCCAAGTGCCTTACCTTTACACTTGGAGTCACCCCTTCTGTGATCCAGAGCCCCACAGTCCCAACAAGTGCCAGGATTGCGGGGTACGGTACTGGAACCACTGGGAGCCTGCTTTGCAGCAGGTGGACCACTACTCTTATTCCCACCCACAGATGACTTATCCCCACTAGATTTTTGGGTCTTGGGAGAGGAAGGTTTAGGTTTACCCGACTGTGACTGCTTGTGGGACTCCTCAGCTTTCTGAGAGGCCCCCTTTTCTTTGTCCTTGTCCTTCCCACTGGAGTCCTTAGGGGACACCCAGTGGGAGACTCACTTGTCAGCCAACCTAGCCAGCTTAAAGGGGTCCAAAATGTTCTGGTCAGCCACATACTGACGCAGCTCTGGTGAACAGGCTTCAGAAAAATGCTCAAAAAACAAGAGGTGGGACAATTCAACAAAAGTCTTAACCTTGTATCCATCAATCCACCCCATCATGTTCATGTGCGCAGCACTCATCCAGTCAACCCAAGACACATTCTCTCTTTTCTTAAAATCCCTGAACCTTTTAAGGTATTGGGTAGGTGTCTTGCCAAACTTGGTAATCAAAGCAGACTTAATACACTCATACTGACCCCTTTCTTCCACACTCAGCATCAGAATACAGTCATATCCAGTTTGAGGCACTCTGCTTAACAAACACTTAGCCCAATCTCTTTTATCAACATGATGAATCGCACAAGCCATTTCAAACGCTTCAATCCATTGGAGGATATCTGAACCCTCCACAAATACACCAACCAAATCTTTCATAAACTTGGTGGCTGGGGACCTGACACTCTCACTGGTTTTAGCTGAAGTCTCCACTCTAGCTTTCTCTAGCTGGATTCTCTGACATTCAGTGTCCTGGCTCTTGAGTTCAAGGTCCTTATTTCTGAGTTCAAGATCCCTATTCTTGAGCTCCACTTGTTGAGCCAACTCCTCTTTCTTAAGTTCAGCATCTATTTCCAACTTGCGGTATTCAAAGGCCAATTTCATCCTTAATAACTCAAGCTCCAAGGAATTGCTGGGGTTTGGAACAGAGGCAGCAGGAATGGCAGCATTCCCAGAAACAGATTCAGCAGAAACCCCAGGGGCATAGTCCTCATTGGTTGCATTCCCCCCCTCAGAGTTTCACCATCAGTCTGGTAGTCCACCAGGGCAGCTATCAGCTCAGCCCTAGACTTATCCACAAAGTCTAACTCCCTGGCTTCACAAGCACTCTGGAGAGCCTCCAAGCTCATCCGAGTCAATTTTCCATTTGCAATAGACTCCATTGTTTGTAATGCAGTTATCTTGTACACAACTAAACCTTAATTTAATAAAGTTCAGATATTTTGTAAGTGGCACGGTTATACACTGATTCTTAAAACCATAAGCATCCCACCGCTGCCACCAGTGTAAAGACTGGTAGGGGGTGGTCTGTACTTCTGCTCTCTATATGGTAGATGGGAGGCACAGAGGACCCCAGCCTAGATTCTCTATTCGGTAGCTATGGTCGAGCAATCAAGGCCTAGCTTCTCAGGAGGTGATGCAGGCTGGTTCTTAAGTACAGTGTAGTCCCCAAGCCCCCACATATAATCAATATTCAAGGTTATGTACACTTATCATAATAACTGACTTTGTACTTAGGAAAATCAACAATGGCAAATATATACAATTCTAAAGTGGTACCACCCTTTGTATTAGATCTCATTAAAGTGCATCAACAATACTGTAACAATGTCACACAGATCAATAGAGTGAAACCAGCAATAGAGAGAGGAGAGAAAATAAGATGGTTGAGCAATAGGCAGAATACTGGCCCCTACCACTAGATACAGTTCTGTGTGGAGATCCCCCCGCCTGGGCAACCTGTAAAATAAAGATATAGCACAAGCCCAGTCCATATATTGTTCTGCAAGTCTTATTCCCTCCTATAATGTTTTTACCCCCCCAATGTACCTGGTGGAGTCGAGTTCTTCGAAGAGGCGTCGACAGATCCTTCTTGAGTGACCCCCTTTCAAGCGGGAGTCACGGATCGTCGAGAGGCGTCGAGAAGCGTCGAGGAACTCGGCGTTCGGCGTCGGGGAATCGACGGCCCTTCTTGAATGCCTTCCCTTTCAAGCGGGAGACATGGGGCGTCGAACGTCCGAAAACAAACAGGGTAGAACGGCGTCGATGAGGCGGCAGCTTCGATCCAAGCGGAGCTCGTCGACGACGGAGCGTTGGCATCCTGCAAGGCAGAGGCGTGCGGGGCACCTCGATGACAATTGTTCTGGACTGCAAAGATTGTGAAGACGGGGGCCCAGCAAGGGCGTCGAGTCGTTCGAGTCTTTGTGGTCTTCGGGTGGCGGGAAACCCACCGGCAGGTTTCTCGTCGGCGCGTTGGTCGTCCTCGACTTTCTCCGGCAGGATAAAGCGGTCGACGGTGCGGACGAGGGAGTCCTTCGATTCAAATGTTCTTAGGCAAGGAGCGGACGGCTCCGGTCGTCAGCGGCACGGCGTCAAGTGGTTCCCACGGCTGGGCAACACAACTTCGATGGGCCTCCAGCGGTTACACAGACCTGCGAACCCTGGTCGACGGCAATGGACTTCGACGGCGGCGATGTCCGGGTGCTTCACTTCGATCTCCTAGGCGGTCCCGTCTCGGGTCGGCAGCCTTTCGAGGGTCTGACTTCCAGGGCGCTTCGGCGAAGATGTAGCGGTGCTCGATGATCCCTCAGAGCACGGGAAGAGGGCGCCTTACCAGGTCCTCTCTCGGGTCAGTCCTCGACGTATTCGGCAGCTTTCAGATCGGTCGAAGCAAGTCTTCTTCTTCCAGCTGGGCGTCGAGGATCAGCAGTTCCAGTTACTCTTAGAGTGGAGACTCAGCTTCTGAATGCTTCTGAACAATTACCAATGGTGAGAGGTCCCCAGATATACTATTCTGTCTCTCATCCACACTGCTGGCACACACTCAGCAGCCAATCATACAGAAGGGCATTCATGCAGTCAGTCAGCCAATAAGGCACACAGTGCATTCAGGCCACACTCCTCCCTTTCAGACACTCACAACAAGGAATGTGGATTGGGACAAGTACCCAGCCATTCAACACTACACACTGCATTCATGCCAGTTTCGGGCAGGGCTGTCTCAGTCTGTGTCTCTCATGCCAGAAACCAGACAACCACAACAAGGAGTGTATATTGGTCACACACTCCATTCACCCAGGTCCCACCCACAGGAGGTACCCACAACATACAGTCACTGGGAAGGCTCCAGTCAGTCTAGCTGGGCCTTCACAACAACACCATATATGGAACTTCCACCCAACAGACAGTCAGGGGGAAGGGACAGAGTCAGGGCTTCCCAGTACTTTGGGAAAACAAGGTAACAGGCAATAGAAAGCAAGAGGCCACAGGGGCCATCTTGTTTCCTATCAGGAATCAACTGATCCCAATGGCAGGGCCTGGGTATCCCAAAATGGAGGACACCCAGAGCATTGCTTTAGAAAGTTTTCTCAGGTGCGGATCAGGGGCATGGTACACCATTCAGAGGAGGGAGAGAGGGAGAAAGGGGGGATGCAGGTGAAGGAAGAAAATTAATGAGAGAAGGCAAGATGCGGTCAAAAAGACAGAGGTTGGGTTGTGGACGCTGAACCAGAATGGTGCCAGTGTGATAGACATTAACAATGCAACAAGAGGATGTGAAGCCAGCCAAGAGGACTTCCCACTTTGTGCCATCGTTAATAGAGGAGTGAGAGGAGGGAGAGAGAGTGGAGATGAGATGGGGGTCCAGCGATTAAGAGAAGGGACAGAGAAAATGATATCAGTGAATACCTCTCTAGCGGAGGCACTGACATAGGTGTCTGTAATGGGAATTCCAGGGTTTGCACTGAGGAAGTCTTCTTTGTGCTTCCTTCTGCCGGACTTAGAGAGAGAAGGGGGATAGGTGATAGTGTACCAGTAAGACAATACAGGAGAGATGGAGAGAGCCATAGGAAGGCTGCGGATTTGCCAAGGAATGAGGGAGGAGTGGCAGCACCGCACAATTCTGGCTGAACTCACTAGGAGGCCTAGTAGAATGAAGTTGGGGAGTTACTATAAACTCCCCAAAACTATGTTTAAATGGAGGCAGCAAACAGTGCAAAGATGATGGTATACAGGAATGCTACAAGAGCCAAGTTAGAATTTTAACTGGAGACAGCAAGCAATGCAAAGATGATGTACACCAGAATGCTAGAACAGCCAAATTTGATTTTTAACTGGAGGCAGCAAGCAGTGCAAAGATGATGGTACACAGGAATGCTAAATCAGCCACATTCGATGTTTAACTGGAGACAGCAAGCTTTGCAAATGTGATGGTACACAAGAATACTAAAACAGCCAAATTCGAATTGTAAATGGAGTCAGTAAACAGGGCAAAACAGATGGTAAATAGGAATGCTAAATCGGCCAAATTCGATGTTTAACTGGGTCCAGAAAACAGTGGAAAGCAAATGGTAAACAGGAATGCGAAAACAGCCAAATTCGATTTTTAACTTGGGGCAGCAAATAGTGCAAAGGTGATGGTACACAGGAATGCTAAAACAGGCAAATTCGATGTTTAACTTGGGGCAGCAAACAGTGCAAAGCATACGGTAAACAAGAATGGTAAAACGGTAAACAAGAATGGTAAAACAGCCAAATTTGATTTTTAACTGGGGCAGCAAACTGTGCAAAGCAGATGGTCAACAGGAATTTTATAACAGGCACATTCGATTTTTAACTGGGGCAGCAAACAGTGCAAAGATGATGGTACACAGGAATTGTAAAACAGCCAAATTTGATTATTAACTGGGGGCAGCACACCGTGCAAAGCAGATGGTAAACAGGAATACTAAAACAGCCAAATTCGATTTGGGATGCTGAATAGAAAGGGGGCTAATTTACTTGTCCAGCTTACCAGTATGTAAAGTAAAAACCCACATGTTAATAACTGCATTGTGTTCTAAGGGTTTCATTCACTAATGTATGAGACTTTGAATATCTCCTAAATTGCTATGGTGGAAACCCTAGTGGCTAAATTTATCAGTTGCCTTTTCATTGTTTATAACTATTGGCCTATATAAGGACTCATGAGGAATGGGAAACCTGAAGCACCGGCACCATTAACAATGGTGTAGGTGCTTCAGTGAAAAGCCTGATGGTAGAGGCCAGAACTCCAAGCAGGTCAGGCCTGCTGGGATTACTGTGCCCCTACTGGCAGACTTGTGGTTTGGCAGACCGGAAAGGGTGCTGGTACATTGCTACCAGTATCTTTATTTCCAGACTGCCAAACTTGTAATGAGGGCATATGTCTTTTGTTATGGGAGCAAGCCATACACTAATTTGAACTTGTTTTTATGTCCAGGAAATGAAACAGTCTTTTAGAATTTGGAGTTGATAGCGACTTTCGCTGGCAAGTTCTCTTTTTTGTTGACTAGAGGAAATGCTGCTGTCAAACAGAACACCTAATATCTTGACTTTGCGCACAGGGACAAGAGAATACTTTAAAAAACTGGCAAAAAGAAGAGAAGCCTATGTGAAGCCAGGTGGGCCAGAAGGACTGTCATCTTTTGATCCGTTCGGGCAGAAGCATTTCACGCTAAGCTAGGCCTGAACCATTTAGAAGTTTCTTGACCCTTTACAAGGAATGAATCATTTATTTGCCAATTTGGACTAGCATCTGTGAGTCATCTGCAAAAAGATGAAACTGATGATTAGTGTTTGCCAAGGGGGGTGCCAGTGGACCTAGGCATTACAAAGAATCAGTGCAAGAGGATCTCTCTGGTACCTCATGATTAGAGCAGCAGTGCAGAACAATGATTGCCTATCTTCACCTGAGTGATGTAGTCTACCAGGCTGGAAGCAATCCATTTTAAGGTCATTAGCTATAGTTATATGTGCTGATGGAAGTGGAAGAGGAACATTAATGATTAACCATAATGACATTTGCTGACAGAGAAGTTAAGGTAGTTTTGGGTGGCTGATTCCTTGTTGCTTTTAAATATAGGGGTGGAAAAGCTTTGAAGCTACACTAACTTGAATCCTATGACATAATATCCGTAGCACAATTCAATTTTGACAACATAAATTAGATCAGGATACTCATTATAGACTTGTAGGTGTTGGGGTGGTCCGGCAAGGTCTCCATGATTACAAGAGGTTCATGTTGCATGTGCCATATTGATAATTGACAACTGAGGGTGACAGCAAACTGGGGGCCATGTTGCGATTTCATATGTTTAAAAGTGTAGTTAATCAGGTTTGTCTTAAATTGATACATATTAGCTTGCATGCACACAGAAAGATAAAATGTTATACCCACCAAAATGTGAAAACATGCATGCACATTAATACAAATACATGGGGAGTTCATGAATCTCAATATAGTGGGCTTTTACAAATGAATCAAACCTGTGGTAGTCAGGATTGTTTGCAAGGTGAACTTTGACTGTCAAATGACTGATTCTGTGAGGTTTTAGAAGCCAGGGTATGGGTGAATAAGTTACTTCACTACCTTCACAGTTAGCACAGCAGCAGAAACTGGCCATGAGTTTTATGGTTTGATCAATATCACAGATTACAGAGGTAATCTCCTGATGAATGGCAGCGTGACAAAAGGAGTTTCACTATTTGTTTTGGCTAGCAGTGAAACATGGGTAGGTCAATGCACAGGGCTAATTAATAAGAAACCAGGAGCTGCAATTGTATTGTCAGATTTGCTATGTGCGATAAAGCGGCAAAGTATTTAGATGAACATTTTCCACTGAAACCAGTGACCTGGAGAATGAGATAGCATCACTATCTGAAAGAACATTATTTACATAGCCTTCCTCATATCGCTGGGAATATTCGTGCAAACCATGTGCAAATCAAGAGTTATGTTTTAAACGGCTTAGGGCAGTTATTGCTAGTAATTAATTATGTTCGCATACAAATGTTTTACTAAATAATAATATCATAACCCACCACATGAATCCTAAGAAGAGGTGAATTCTACAAATGAGTTGAAGATGATAGTTAAGATAAAACTGGCTAATTAAAACGTAGGAATTGGAGAAAGGTCGAATTTCTTTGAAGAGGGTTTTGTCCAATCACATGTGGGGGTGGATTGTAATTAAGTATCTGGGGGTATTTTAACTATTGGAAAATGTATAAAAGATGTCAACTGATGTGGTTTGTTCAGACTTGGTTTAGTGTGGTCCTACGGTACCAGCTAAGTGCTCCCTGGATAATTGTACAATAAACTTGCTTTATGTACAAAACGTGCACTCGTTCTTCAAATGGTGGGCCCACTAGGGTCAAGGTGATTAAAGGGCTTGCCCCTACACAGAAAACTTGCAGGCCTTCAGGTCATTATTATCTTTATCCCTGACCACCCCATCAGGCCCCCCAGTCTCACATTTGCCATGTCTTTTCTGCAAAGCCAGGCACTGAAGTGATAAAACTGAGGAGGGGCATGCTTGATGAGGTTAGATCTTCCCCACGGAGCCGTTGGAGTGTTATTTGTTTTACTATCAGCTTTGAGTTCAGGTTCAATGAAGGCCAGTCTGGCACATTCATGGGTGTTAAGTGGGAGTGACTCATGAAAATTAAACCATTCATGTATATCCTAAGAAGGAGGAAGATAAATAAAAAAAACAAGCATTGAAAAGCACATTGGTTCGGTTTTTGAATGTAACTTTTATTGTTGGCACCAAAGTAGCACTTTTTATTTCAAAGGTGAAGCCTGGCATGTGCTGGTTACACCATAAAATGCATGTACAACCTCAAATTACCCAGTATTGCCATGCAATGCTTATAGTCAATGTCTTTAATGGATTATTTACTCACCAAATGTAATGTGCAGCCTCACAAGTCTATGTTCTCACATGTCATGCACATACCCAAATCTACAGCAAAACCAGATTGTGTCTTATGCATGGTATAAATGTAAACTGCTGCTCTAGCATTCTTAGTTACTGCAATTGTATGCCAAGTACAGCTTCAAATGCCTCAGTAGTATGATCCAACCTCAGTTAATTCCTCATGGTGAAATAATGTATGCTCCTATAGAGAATTCATACCACAATCTCCCTGCTTCTAAGTGCCATAAAGCAGCTGTTTTTATTGCCCAAATTTGAGGTCCTCAATTGCAATGATAAAAGTCTATAAAAGGAACTGATAGTACCCCAATTTATCAACATTGAAGGGATGACCGACTAAGTCAGCCCTAAGGTGGGATTTCAACTTGTGAAGGGAAAGTTGGCCCCATGTGAGAGGAAAGCACTTTACTCCATGGAGTACACCTAAACACCCCTGATAATTACCAGGAATAAGGCCCTGAACAGCCCATATGTGTGCATCATATGGCAAATGCCACAGTAATGCCAGTCAATGGCAACTAATTTTATAAAAATGTCTTAGTAAAGTTTTCCAACACCTGCGATATGGTTTCTTCTTTGTATAATTCCATCACATTCCTGCTCAGTGTTACTGACTAAAGGTGTTATATACTATGGCACAATTATTCCATATGTGAGAAACTCCGAAGTCAACCTACAAAATGAACTGTGTACCCTTTCATGTATTACAATTTTTACTTGCCTCTGTGCTTTAAAATGCACCATAATGCACAAAGGGCAACCAAAATTCTGTGTTTTGAAACGCCAATCCCAACATGACTTTGTATTTATATGATTTCATGTTTTTTTTAATATTGGTTTAAAAATAGCAAATTATATTTCGGCGCTTGGGACAATCACTAACCAGGAAGGTAGTAGTAGTGTTTGTGGGCTCTGTATTTTTGGAAATTACCAGTAGTCGATTTGGCCCTCAGAAAAAGGCAAAGCCCAATGTTTGGGCCCGTAGAAAAGGTTTGTGTGTACCCCTGACTTAGGCGAATACCTAGATGCTTTCCTGAAATAAATGATACATGGAAATCTGCCCTGCTTGTTTTCCAGTAGGCAATATTTGCCATGTTTTAAAACTTTTACTTTCATTATGTGGAGATTATTGTGATTTATTTTGTTATTCATAACTCATTAAATCTTTATGAGTTCCATGTTATAAAACATAAAAGGCACAATGGTTACATTCTGACTCAATTAACAATAGTTAATTTATCCGGTAACAAAATATAACATGAATATAATGTTAATTAGCACCCTGCAAGGATGTGCAGGCCAATCATGAGGCTAAGAATGCAGGCTGAAATGACTGATCTACCCCACATTCCAAGCCACCTGATGGCCGGTTCTGCCGCCTACCATCTTACCCCCAATGTCCATACCCTTATATCAAACCACCCTTCCAACTTACCTCATTGCGGTGGCAGAGAATGCCGCCACCACAGCTGCTGCTCTGCTCTGTGAGGTCTCCATGGAAATGGAAGAGGGGCTCTGTACGGAGCCCCGCCTTTTCAATACATGGTGGCCATCTTGGTACAGTATTCTCTAGCGTGAACAGGATGCCACTGCACCATGAGGTGACCCAGTCACGAAAATAAAACACTTCAAATTAACCCTGTTCCAGCCTGCGGAACGGGTACTAATAGCGTTAAGCACTCATTTCCAAGGCTGGAATTAGTGTTAAATGATGACACTTGGTCCTGTATTAATATTCGTAACAATGGACAATACAAAAGATATATCATTCATAAAAAACAGACAATTGAATAGAATATAAATTAGTTACGACCATGTCAGTAGGGCCTTTTCATGTGGAACCAGTGCTGTCAATATGATAAATGCACTGGATATTATTGTGGCTCTTTATGTTTTCAATGGGAGTGGGCAGGTCCTTATGTCAGGGCACGTGGTTGGGGGCTGAATGACTTACTTGCAATGCACAGGGTTCCATCAACTGAGTACGAACATGGACCAATACAACCATGTTTTATCTCACTGTATTCTTCACAGGAGAGACATACCAATTTGTATATAAGTCTGGTCGCTCCCACAAACGTAGTTCAACACCAAACAGCTAAACAATACTCCTCTGAACATCATCAACTTTAAACATGTGTTGTTGCCTTGTTTGCCATCATCAGGCAGGCAATGCTGGGCCTCTCTAAAAACAGCGAGCAAGCGGTCAACTTGTGGTTTATGCTCAGTACCTGAGGGTTAAACCCCAAGTTTTTCAAAATATTCAAAAATGTGGGAGCCACTTAACAGAGAACGAACGCAGTCACCTAGTTCAATGGTAAGGTTCCACTCAGAAGGGTCTACACACAGATTTTAGCTCAGTGCACATTTCACAGGGGTGAAATTTCAGTATGCATTTCGGAGAGTCCAGCAACAACATGCTAGGCAATTCCGCACTGAACAAAAGTGCCAACATCATTATGGTAAACCTCATATTGAATTTAAAAATAAAATCGCGGTCACAGAGTTGCCCCCATGAAATGTCACCCATCAAGAGGACAGGGTGGCGGACACCCCCCTACATAAAGGAGAATGGGTGTGGCCAGGAATGTCAAATGCAGAAGAGAGGTGAGGGCGGTGAATTTTAAGGGCAAAAAAAGGGGGTTGGACCTAGCAGTACAAAGATCACTAGAGGGACATGAAGCACCCATCGGGAAAGACATCTTGGAAACGAGGTGAAGTGAGTGGACCATAGTGGGTTGAATTGGGAAGACTGGTGGAAGAGTCATGCAGCACTGAAAGATGACCCGCAATAACATGACCACGAACTGATTTAAGAATGCAGAATATTTTCTCACTTTTCCATTAGTATATTGAAGAGAACTGATGCAGATATATTTTTTATCTGAATTTGTATATCTTTAAAAACACATATTAATAAATTATCTGAATTATCGGATTGTATTAATATTTTAGATGATCATATACATCATATTATTTCCTTTATGTTACCTTGGACATGGGATTATTAAAATGGAGGATTTACCACACTATTTACTTTTCTTTGTGTTTTCTAAACTAAAGTCCCACCCGCTGTTGGGATGTTTGAACTGATGATGCAGGCTGTGCTGCTTGCTGCCTCATTGGCTCCACGAAAATGAGCACCAAATAAACATGTTCTGCACAAAGTAACTGGTGTTCCACAGCCCTCCTTGCACTCGCTCATTTCAAGTATGTAGAGACATATGGGGATTTGTACCTACATATAAATACATGTACGTGTAAATAGTGTCAATTGTCTGAAAATTCAAAAGACTTCACAGCATCTAGTGAATGATATCATGGAGACACTTGTGATATGTCATGTGTGCTGCATGTAGTCTGTTGATTATTTCCAAATGATTAGCATGAGATCCAGATGCTCGACATGGGTGTTTGCAGATGTCCTAAATTGTTATCAGTAAGGGTGTGTGGGTGAGCTTTTTTTTAACAAGGCATCAAAGCGATGGCAGACACTCAACATAAATACGTCTCCTCATAGAACTCTGCAGAACCTGCTTTAACTCACGCAGCTATAAGAGTTATTTTGAATTGTGCGATGGACTCCGTGTTCAAAAGTCATCGGGCTGGAAGAAAGATGACAGTTCATGCCACCAGCCCCAAAGATATTCTTCCAACCTACAGTCCTATCACGCATCCGATGTGATGTTCTGAGTCTGGTCATGCGCTGGGGATGTGTGTGGCTGCTTGGAGCATACATTTTCTTTGTTTATTTTCAACACACCACCCAAGATATGACGGGTTCTAAACAAAGATATCTGTGAAGCTAGATCACAGCTACATTTTCATTAACTCACTCAGCTAGGTTAATAAAGTTGAACTCACTGTCGTGTGGCATACATCTAGATCTGTTGCTCAGCCCCCTAAGCTATTATTTTAGGAATGGAGCTTGTAACCTGCAAGTTAACATATTTCTTCAGGACTGGTAGTTGACTAGAAGAAGGAAGCCTCGCCTTTACCCGCCTTCCTCAGCCTCTTTTTTTCTCACTCCTCACCTTCCAATGCTTATGTAAAAGCTCAACCTACTGGCTTTACCAAGGCTTGTTATGATGTATTGGCAAACTCATGTCCTTGGAACAGATAGCTACTGCAAAGAGATTTCCTTGTAAATAACCCTGAAGTGACTGATAATGTTCTCGCTAGATAAAGCATCGGAATAGCGTGGCATTATTCATGCCAGTCTGGCGAACACGGCAACAATTGACACATATGGAAGACCTGACTGCAACCCGTGCACTAATGTATACATTTCACGGCACATTTCGTCACATATCTGTATGAACCCCGTGCCATTGTGGGAATCGCCTGCCAGGAAAAGTGTCTCCTTCGAAATCGGATTCTGCTCATGGTTTATTTCTTAATGCCAGCTCCCAGCGCCATCCATCAGATGGTCGGCCCAGGAAAGATCAATGGTGACACATCTATTGATAACATTTAACATTCAACTAGTCTGCCCGTAAATCATTTTAATAACGCTGGGATGTTTATTGAGTGTCTGTTGGCATCGCAGTTATAATGGGAACTGATGTCAGCTTAATTCGCGGCTGCCTTGCTGTGAATTTCGTGTTTTTTCTTGCTCATTTCCCGTAATTAGGAGTTGCAATTTTGGTGCTAGTCAGCCACCTTTTTTTAGAAAGATGAAAGGGTTTAAGTTTTGAAAAATGCAAATTGCACGACCCGTCCGATCACCTCATCGATCATCCCAGCCTCCATTAAAAAGTATTTACTGTCAGTTTGTGACAACTTTATAGTTCTTTGTGCCCCTGGCCTCGAATTAGCAGCATACACATATCAAATGTCATGCAACATAGGAAGCGAGGAATCAGTCAAAACCAGAGCAGAAATAGCGAAAGCACACACTACCATCGAAATCAGGCAGACGTTAATAGCTAGCAACATGAGAAGTCCACTTCTGAGAATAAACAAAGAAACGGGGCTGTGGGGCTGCAACCCACCCAGCAGGAGATCAATCATGTTATTGAGCTCTGTCATTGTCAGTGGATTTCCAATAACTTGGGGCTTCACCATAAGAGAGCAGATGCATCCAGACGAGGAACCCCTTTCTATCTTCTCATATAGCAAAAGAGATTGTGATCTTGGGGCAAGATTACAGAAACTTTGCACCAGTGCAAGTGCAACGTTGCACGGTATTAGCACTAGGGCAAAGATTGCCCTATTTCTAAAAACACTGGAACATGGTGGAAAACTATTGCAGCATGACAAGTGCAGTTTGGCATGTTATAGACACCTGGGCAAAAATTGCCCTAGTTCAAAAAAGATACATTTTCACTGCATTTTTCCCCAGGGCAAAGTTTGCCCTAGGGCACACTTTGCCCTTGTGCAAAAAATGTATCTTTTTTGCTCTAGGGCAGTTTATTAAACCTGGTGCTTATATCATGCCAAACTGCACTTGTTGTGATGCGATAATTCTCTACTTTCTTCCAGTGTTTTTAGAAATTGGGCAAACTTTGCCCTGATGCAAATATCGTGCAATTTTGCACTTGCACTAGTGCAAGGGTTCTGTAATCTGGCCCCTGTTCATTAGATCGCAATCCTTAGAAAAAGCTATTTGTGTTTCTTGCCAAAAGATGGTTGACCACTTGGTTGGCTAAAAATGAGATCATTCCATATTGCGGCTGCTTTATGAAAACAAAGTCAATGGAAGGTCATGTAAAGTGGCAGAGCAATGCAAAGTTTGAGAAAACCCTTTCTTGTCCTTTGCCATTCTTGGAGGCACTGGAAATCCTGAATTGTGTGGTTTAATGTACAGTGTTCATTGAATACTGTACTCAAAAGGGAAAAGACTGCTTTAATCTAAACAACGTTGTCCCGCACTTAACATATACCAATGTCGGGCGAAAACGACCAACCCTAGGAATCAATACATTGAGCCTAAAGAGTCCCCAAAGTTAAGATTGGAATGTATACTACCCTCAAATGATGGGATGATTCTTAACCGCTCAAACGTTATGAATCTGTTTTGGCACATTCCATTGTTAAGTTTTATACATCCAGATGAAATTAAAATATTGGAATTTGAGAAGGAAACGAAAATGGATCAAGTGACATTGCATTTGGCAACCAAAGGGGTGAAATCTTCACTTGTGCAGATGGCACATTTAATCTTGCATTTGGGCTTTGAGCTGAGCGAAGTGGTTGTAAGCGGGGTAATTCCACCGCTGGCTACAAGGTCTGAAGAAAGGAATGTTGGGCAGGATACCAAAGGGTGGATTGAGGAGGTGTTTTTGTGGGAATGTGGCAGCCACCAGAGAGAAGTGATAAAGGATTGCCATTATTTGCCAGAAGCCCAGGAGGAAGGGCCTCTTGTGAAAAGGCTAGGTGGCCCCTTAAATGTGACTTTCAATTGTGATAAAATGGGTATTCAGTCTAGCAAGGAAAAGAGTGCCAAAGGGAGTAGAGCGGGCAAGTCAGACCAACATTTTAGGGCGGGGGAGTGTAAAGATTTGTCAGTCAATTAACAACGAGATCGCGTTTGGAATGTGGGCTTTTGGAACATGAGAGGTTTTTCACAATTGTCCAGGAATGCAGACATGTCATCAGGAACAATTGATATTTTGTGTCTGCAAGAAATCTGGTTAAAGAAGGTCCCTCTCTATGATGGTTACAGATCATATATTAATCCAGCTGTAGGTGGCTGTCGAGGGTGGCCATCGGCCAGTTTGCTGACCTGGGTTAAAAGTGGAAGAGGTCTAGTGGTTGCAGATACGCTGTGTCGGAACCCATTTCTTCAAGTAATTTGTTTAACAGTGAAAGATGCAATATGGAAACAATGGACTTGTGGTTTGATTATTAACATCTATTGGAACCCCAAGGGGGTTTCGACAAAGGTGTTTTTGCAGGCAATTATTGATGCTATTGATTAATGTTGTAGTAGCCACAATGTACAGTTTATGTTTGTGGGGGATGATTTGAATTGTCGATGCATATCAAACAAAGGCGTGACGATTAAAGAAGGTGATCCAGGCAGAGGCGAGAGGCAAGCAAGAGCTATTGCTGGCTGGAGGTGATGAAAGAAAGAGAACTGTTTATGTTGAATGGGCAATGTAAGGGTGATCGTCCTCCTGGTATATAACCTGGACTAATAGGTTACAGTCTTCTAATTTTGGACTATGTATTGATATCTCAATCACTAATTACCGATATAACATCATTGTCAGTTAACTTAGAAAAGAAGAGTGATCTCACTCTTTTGAGGCTGACATGGAATCGATGGGATGACAAGAGGGAGGAAAAATGGTCAGGTAACATAGAAGATACGCATGGTGGAAAGTGGGTACGGGTGAAGCCTAAAGATGCTGGAGTTCTGTGTGAAAACTTGGTCAAGCAGAAAAAACAGTATGACCACAGAGATTATGTTCCACTACTTTTGGAATTTACTATTAAGGGTAGAAAAGGTCAAAAGCCAAAGTTAAATCATTGCCATGGCCCTCATTACGACCCTGGCTAATAGCACCATGGTCCATGCCGGTAACTTACCGACTCTGCCATGGCGGAATGGGGAATTACCGCCCCATTCCGAGGTTGGCGGGGCGGTAATTCCCCATGCCGCCATGGCCCTTCCCCATTCCCATTTTTGCCCTATAGGGCTCAATGGGAATGGGGAAGGCGCTAAGTACGGTGCCGCAAATTGCGGCACCGTACTTAGCACCAAGGTCCCTTTGCGGGTTGGTTTTTAACGCCTGCAAAAAGCAGGCGTTAAATTCTCCAACCCGCAAAGGGACCTCGTAATCAGGCGTTAAGGGCTTAACGGCGCCGCCACCTTTTACGGCGCCGTTAACCCCTTAACGCCAGGGTTGTAATGAGGGCCCATATGTTTGATGAGAGTGTTCATTGAAAAAAATTATTACGTAACAAGATCAGGTTCTTGGGTCAAGAAAAGAGGATCTTGCTCGTCTCTTGCTGAAGAAAAGAAAACAAAGATTTAAAAACTGGCTGACCTCTCATAAGGCGATCTTGTGGCAGCCAGACGCAGAAGCCATGATACTCACTTTAAAGAGAAAGCAGTTTAGATCTACTTGGCAATTGATAAATAAGACCAGTAACCAGCTGGCACCCTTGGCAAATATGGTAACTGAAGCAAGTTGGGTTGCTTATTACGAAAAACATTATGCAAAGAAAGGGATGGTGGATTATTATCCACCGGCAGAAAGTAAAAGGGGCTGGTCTATTTCTTTTGACAATTTGGATGTGGAACTGCTACTTAAAAAAGCAAGTTCCTCGGCAGCTGCGGGGGCCTGACGGCTTAAAGGACCTGATGATTAAAGCGGCCCCAAAGGAGTTGGTGTCGTTTTTGGAGATATTATTAAGGCAAGTGATGAAGCTAGTGATTATTCCTGCATCCTGGCAGTCGGCAATTATTGTGCCCATACGTAAGAGGGGCGATAGGGCTGATCCGGCCAACTATCGCCCAATCACCCTTCTTGATGTATTGGGCACATTTTCTGGAAGGTTAGTGTTGGGTCACCTCCAAAGATGGATTTCCAATACCAAGAGATACGACCCCCATCCAACAGGGTTAATAAAAGAGGTGGGAACTAACCTGAATCTTTTCTTGTTAAACAACTTAAAAGGCAGGTCTTTATAAGGAGGTGTGAAGATCTCCATGGCCTTTATAGAGCTCAAAAAGGATTTTGATTGTCTCGACGGACAGTTACTATGAACCAAATTGAAGGCATAGACATGCCTGGGGAATCTACTTTCAGCAATCAGAGTGTTGTATATGGCCACACATGTGCAAATTAGACTTAGTTCCCAATGCCTATTGACAAGACCCATTTATACTAAAAAAGGTCTCAAGCAGGGTTGTCTGCTGGCACGACTCTATTCAACTCATTCACATCTGAACTGGGTGAAAAGTTGGATAGAGTTAAGCCCTTTCCACCCAGGTTGGGTGAGGAAGGGTTGTCAAGAGTTCTTTATGCAGAAGATCTGGTCTTGATAGACCAAACCCCAATAGGCCTCCAAAGGAGTTTGGAAGGGCTATGGGAATATATGATGTATAAAGGTCTAGAGATAAACCCTTCAAAAACAGAAATATTGGTATTTGGACAGAGAACAAAAACAAAAGCCTCAGAGTTTAAATGGTAACTGGAAGGAACGCCCTTAATTCAGGTTCAGACCATGACTTATCTGCATACCCATATTAATACGAAAATGGATGATGGTCCTTGTAGGGGGCCCTTGAAGAAGAAGGCTAAAATGATGACAGTGAAGGGAATCTTGATCAATAGAAGGTTCGGGAGGTTCTCCATAATACCGGTGAGGACCTTCTACGAATCAAAGGTTGTCCCTGTTCTGATCTATGGCACGAAGGCTTTCTTATTTACACCAGCCAAATTATAGAAGTCTTTGGAGGGCTCCTCTTGGAGAAAGATTTTGTAGCTCCCAAGCTCAATTGCAACATTGGTGATTAGATATGAGCTGAGGTTGATCTCGATGTATGCAAGGAAAGTTTGGAAGGCATTGGCTCTTTACCGCAAATGTTTGATGTCCCCACCTGCCCTCCTTTTGGGATTTTAAGTGGAGAGTTAGCTGTGGATGTGTCATCCTTCTTGGGACAATGGGTGACTTGCTGCCAGCCAATGTTGGAATCTCAAAATGCAAATCAAGATCTGTTGTTGTCCAATCCTGAAAAGATTAAAAAAAACCTTTGGCAGCAAGATTGAATTGGTACAATTGCAGATAAAAATGGCTGGTGCTTACAGTCGGCATTATGGAATAAATGGTCTTTTGCCAAAATATTTGAGACTCTTTCCACAGCCACGGTATCGGGCCCACTGTCGAAGATTTTGTCTTAACACCCACCTGATTTAAGACATTTTGAATGTATATAAAAAGCAAAGGACCTCATTTGTAGATTTTTCAGGGGGGATGGTCAGGTGGAGACACTACAACATATTGTAGTGTTTTACCTGGGATTGAAAGACATTAGAACAAGGTTTTATGGGCAACTGGATCATGGAGAAGCAATGCCAAGATGTAGAGGAATTTTGGAATCATTTGGTAAGAGGGGAGGATTTTGCAGCAATCTTTTGCTTGGTGAAGTTTTTGAAAACAAATTCTATGTGTTAGACAGAAATGATGTGAAACTCACAAGTGTATGAGGGAAGAGACGAACATACTTATCTTTTTTATTTGAAGCTCGGGGGAGGGAGGGATTTGATAACATTTTAATGTGGGTGTGGTTGTGATTGATGTTTGTTTTTTTGGTTTTCATAAAATATTTGTATGGATTCCTCTATTACCTACACAACAAATAGTAACAATGTAAAAATACATACTATTGGAGCATGCACATTTTAATTTTAATGTCCTGCAATGCCATCATTTTAGTATCCCCCTGATCTTTCCAATTGTGTTGCCCAAAATGTAACCACCCCACCCCCCTGAATCATGTGGAGGAGCCCTGAAAGCTCCTCAGCAAAACAGGTTCTGTGCCTCACACTGAGCTGGCCTTGTCCATCACGCTTCTACAATCGACATAATGATCATGCTGTTGTAGGGGTACACTGTGCACTGCGCTAGGTGAAAGATGTAAATATGATTTTTAATCAAAGCTTACATCTTTCACCTAACATATAAATAACAAGGTGATACCTGGCCCTTGGGTGGCACCCAAATGTGCCAGTCACCAGTGGAGCCTGGTGATTTCTTTAATTGGAGGGACATAAATATTTGACACAAATATGGGGGAGCATACAAGAAATGTCATTTAGACTGAACCAACCAAGGAGAGTTAGGGGGGGCAGGGCTCCCCCCGATAACATTTTTTTGAATAATGAATTTAAATGGTGAATCATCCAGCACACTTTCTGTGAAAAAGTTGGTAAAAAACCAGACAGTTTTCAAGGGTAACACATGTAAAAATCAAATAGATGCAAGTCACCAACAGTGCACAAGAGCATTTCCCAACACACATTTATGATGTCTTTCCCCAAAATATATACCTGTATGAAGAAATGTCACATTGGGTGTGTCCATACATTTCCATGCTGGCTCCACCAATATATGCCAGTGTTCCCAAATAAGGCATACGAATGTACTCCCATGTAAGAACGTATTCCTGTGGGCTTTGCCGTTAACAATTCCATGCCGCAATAAGAAATCATGTCCAAACTGGCTGCACCATTATAGAACAGTCTAGTCACCTAATAACACTTATCATGCTTGCTTTATCATGGATGACCAGTAAAAAATGTCATGTCACAGTAAGATAATGTAGCTAGACTGGATGCACCAACATGCCAGTGAAACGACATTATACCATTTATCATGCTTTCTTTGTCAAAGATTACCAGTAATAAATGTCATACCACATAAAGAAATAGCTAGACTTGCTGCACCAAAATCCCAGTATAGTCACGTATTAACACTTATCCTGCTTGCGTTATCATAGATGCCCAGTAAGAAAATACCATGCATATACCATGAAAATACTGAGTGCCCCAGCGCTTGCACACACACATTCATCGTGAATGTGATTATGTGTGTATGCAATATGGTGAGGGGCTCAGGAGGCAGGCATTGCATCAGATGCCCACTAAAGAAATGCCATGCCTTCCCCTGTTACCCTCAGTGTCTGCACAAACACATCATCTCGTTCTTAACCAGCCATTCACTCATGATTCACTCACCAATACACTTTCTTTTACATTTACTCATATGCACCCAGAACATTCACATTGCATTCTCCACACGTGCACCCAAAACATTCATAAACACAGTCACACACTGCATCTTCATTCACATTATACATGCACTCACACCAATACATACATTCACCATTCCTATGCATGCTTGCACGAAAGCTCGCACGCACACACGCATGCACGCATTGACATGTTTATATATACATACACAATCAAGTCCCACATACACACATATATAAATTGAAAAATAAAACTGCTTTCTTACTTGCTTCCACTCGAAGCTCAGTTTTTTCTCCAGGCCTCTGGATCCCATGATACATGCATGCTTCCTGGTTCCTCTCTGACATGCGCGTGCGAGCCGCAAGCGGAGCACCCCATTCCAAAGGAGTATCAGAGTGATCTACAGAAAACACAACCGGGATAGGTTGTAGGTCCGGTTGTACCATAGAACATTTAATCCTGGAGAGTGGTGGATCTGAAGAAATGGGATAAAGGGAGAATAGAAGGAGAATTAGGAAATAGGAAACGCCCATGAAATATGGTAGAGCCTATGGGCCGGATTCTTAAAATATTTCTGGCCCGTGTGAGGAAATGCAACTGTGCATCTCATCACTTGCACACAAAAATGGATGTGTTAATCTTCACTAAGGTCCCTCAAATGATCCTGCGTGCGCTATTATTCTCTTCACACTATTATTGGTTCATAACAGCTTAAATCCACAATAAATTCTGATGCCTGCACTAAGTTTCTCTGCCCCCAACATGCATTGTCCCTTTTTTAACAATTGCCAATCTCAACAATACCCCGTTGTGTATAAATAAATAATAATAATTTTAAAATAAACAATTCCCTCTTGTGCCAAAATAATCCACACATCCAAAATAGAATATAGTTCCCTTCTTTCACAATTTAAAATTAATTTTCTATCAGCAAATAACTTCTCTCTTATGCATGTTCCAACTCATTCAAATAATGCTACATACAGTAACTCTTCTCTTAAACAGATAGTTTCAGCAAATATTGAACACATTTTTTTCATATTACACAAGGTCAGTGCCAACATGTGTTTCGCATAGTGTGGCCTCTAGTGAGCTTCTTCAAGGCTAGTCATTGAATTCTACATGTATTATTCCTTATTACAAACCAACAGAATTCATCAATGAAAAAAGAAAAGACAAAAGAAAAGAAAAAAGAAAACAATTGCCAACATGTTCCAAACCACAACTTCAATATGTACGTCATCTATCCCATTCTTATCCAAATGCGTACACATTTATCCAAGTTTTATGGATTCAAAGAGTGACACCTGATAGTCCAATGCGTACACATTTATCCAAGTTTTATGGATTCCAAGAGTGACACCTGATAGTCCATCGGGCCAAATGTTTTCTTTTTTTTAGACATTTGAAAAGCGCTCTGTGTGGACCCTCAGGCATAAAGGCACTAACAGATGGAAATACACTTAACATTTAGAGGGGGAGAGAATGAGCAGGGTGGGTGGTGAGTTATCGCAAAAGATGGGTTTTTAGTGCTTTCTTAAAAGCAAGTAAGGTACTCTCTAGTCTTAGCTCATTTAGTGAGTTGTTCCAAAGTTTAGGAGCCGATGAAAAGAAAGCTCCCTTCTTGGCTTTGACAGTTCTACATCTTCGATGAATGAGCAAGTTGTGTCCATTAGATCTGAGATCCCGACCAATCAGTTCATCAATGATGGAGTCCTGCAGATAGGCAGGCATGGTGCCTAGCCTACACTTAAAGGTGATGGTAAGGAGCCTAAATGATACACATGCTTCAATTGAAAGCCAGTGAAATGAGCGCCTGGCGAGACCCAGAACTACTCTGACCGTTATATTTTAAATTATTTGGAGCCTGTGTAATTCGTGTTTACTGATTCCCGCTAGTAGATTACCACAGTAGCAATGGCTCTGGCGATGATCTCAGCACTCGCTTGTGTAATAAGTGGTTTAAAATGGTGTAAAAGTTTGATGCAGTATGTCGAGGCCGCTATTATGATTGAAACAGGAGATTCCATGGTTAATGATTGATCAAGCATAACTCCTAGGATTTTTTGTTTGGGTACAGGGGCAATTAAGTCAGTTCCAAGTCTGAACAGGCCATAGTTACTGTCTAGTTTTTTTAAAGCAGAGGAGCTCCCCACTATCATGAGCTCTGTCTTGCTTTTGTTGAGAGCCAGTTTGTTATTGGGCATCCAGTTCTCAATGATAGTAAAGATCCTATTAAGTTCCTGTTCATCCTGCGTGTGGGTACCGGAGAGTGGTACAACACATTGTGTGTTGTTCACATAGTTGCAAAACATTATGCCCTCAGCTTCCAGTTCAGAAAAGAATGGTGTCATGAATCGGTTGTAAATACAAGGTGACGTGCTGGCACCCTGAAGTACTCCAAAGTGGACTGGATTTGGCAAGGCTTCTGCTATATCTGAACAAACTCTACTAACTCTGTTTCATAAAAATGAAACTATCCAGGAGACAGCAGGGGTGAGAAATTAGCAACATCCGCGAGTCTGTGCTTCAAGGTGGAATGATCGACTAAATTGAATGCAGCCGATTGATCCAGTGAGACTAGCAGGGATAGCGAGCCTTTATCTAGTCTCTTAAGTAAGTTGGATTTAAGTTCAAGGAGTGAGGCTTGAGTACCAACACCACTTCTGACGCCTGATTGATGTTCGTTCAAAATGGGATACAGATTTAGGTGTCCAGATATTTGTCCGTAAGCCACTTTATCTAAAATCTTCAGAAGAAATGGTGTGTTAGTGATGGGGTGGTAGTTCAGAGGATTGTCCCTGGCTAGCCCAATTTTCTTTAAATTGGGCGTGACCATAGTTTGTTTCACATCATTGGGTACTAGACCTTTATCCAGTGATTTGTTAACAAATTTACAAATAGCTTTTGTAAGAATAGGAGGGCAAGTTTATATAATCACAGAGGCAAAGGCGTCGCCTTTACAAAGGGAGGGTTTTAGTATCTCAATACTTTCTTGTAGAGTCTCCTCTGTTATGGGTTGGAAATTGAATTGCGGAATGGTTGGTTGGCACCTATTTGGTTTCTGAGATTTAATTGGGGGATTGGCTTGGTAGTTCTTCTTTCTTTCTAGCATTCCTGCAATGATTCCCACGAGTTTATTGTGCATGCCCTCCGGAAATTCTCTGGCACCAGGCAGCATCCCGATACTCCTGTTGGTCAGCTGGAGGTGGGACAGACTCTTGTTCTTTTAAAATGTCCTTGGTGTTTGAGACAGCGTTATCTATTCTTTGGTTGTAAATATTTTGTTCAGCCTAGAATGCGGCGAGAAGTTTATTGCGGCGAGAAGTTTATGTCAAGATTTAGTACAGGCACAATGTTGTCCGCTGTGGGAAGTTTTCAATTGTGTGACAAGACATGTCCATTGTTAAGATTTTTGTGTTTAACAGGAAAGAGATCTGTTATCAAGAAATGTATAAGAGCAATGTCTGACCAAGGGCATGGACTGATGTTCAGATCGTATCATGCAATATTGGTGGTTGCAATCCAATCTAGTGTATTTCCTAGAATGTGGGTGGGATTTGTCGCTTGTTGCTCAAAACCTAATTCTGAGAGGGTATTTTGAACCTGTGAAGCATAAGGATCTTCAGGGTCCCCTAGTGGTTGAAGTCGCCCATAATTATAAATTGGGATAGTGGTTTGAGCCAGGGAAACAGAAAATGAATAAGTGCCTCTATCCAACTGTCCTTCAGCAATGGAGGACGATGTAAAAGAATAATGTTAATTGTGGCCTCCACGTTCATACCAATCTTGATATATAGCAAATCAATGTCTTTGTTTATCTCTAATGGAACCTCCCATATGGAGAGGGAGACTCTTAAAATGAAGGCTACCCCCCTCTGCCTGTCTGTCTATCCTTACGTTTCATCACGTATCCCGTGGGTATTGCCAAGTTTAAACCAGGGGCCGCAGCATCCGAGCTACAGGTTTCTGACAATGTGCAAATATCTATGTTGTTATCTTCGATGTAGTTACAAACCTCAACTGCATGTTTCACCAAGGAAGTTTAGCAACACGCATTGTAAAAATGAGACCGGGCTAATAGGGAGGGGTAGGGAGCGGTTTGTATTAATACTAGATATTGTGCTAGTAATATAATTTATTTGTTCCACAGTAATCAGATGTGCTGTGCACACCTCCATATTAACGGAAGGTCGGGAATGATGAATCTTTATTAATTAATTGATTGTTTTGGTTAGCTTTAGCCGTGCCTCTGTAGTGGGCGCACACTCGATGATGGGGAGTCATGAACGTAGTGTGTGTGAAGGTTGGATTTGCATGCATCTGTTGAATGAGTCAGGTACTATGCAGGACTCACCTTTAATAATGGTGCATTGGTGGTGGACCGTGCCAGTGACTTGGTTCGTTCTGCATCTATGAACGACATAACTTCTGCAAATCCCATGTTGGAGAAGACCGAGTGTCTGCGTCTGCCAATGTCCTGACTGCGGACTGCTGCAGACTGCCCCTTACGTCCGCACTGGCACATCCCACGCCGGATTTCCAGTAAAATTGGGTTCCAAAAACTACAATCCTGCTGGAGATTGTAGTTTCCGCTTACCTAGAGTGTGTGCAAGGGAGCACACAACAATATTAAAAGCATTTGCCTTCAATGCAATGCAATCAAAAAGGAATTTCTATGTAAACGAACCTGTTAGCAGAGTTGCCTTTTGTATCTGCTGCAGACTGCCCCTTACATCCGCGCCGGCACCTTCTGTGCCAGGTTTCCAGTAAAGTTGTGTTCCGGAAACTACCATCCTGCTGAGGATTGTAGTTTTCACATACCTAGAGTGCGTACATTGCTCCAATTAATTCATCCTATGTCACAGTGTATTCCCTTTCTCCACTCCAATAGCACGCTTTTAGTTCAACAGGCTTTCTAACTGTAAACCTCTCCACCCCTTCATGTTCCAGTCTTCATGCTCAAGGTAATCTAGTGCTTCCAAGGTTGCCAATTTTGTTTTCCAATCTACAATAAATGTGAGCAAAATTAACAATATTAATGTTTATATCTCAAGTTTAAATTATATCAAAGACTGGACCATTTTACTGGTATCAACCAACAAATTACCTAATTTGCACATTCCGCATAATTTTCAATTTTAGTGGTTGATTCACTTTCCGTTTTCCACTCGCCTTTTTCCAAATCTAAAATCAATTGAAATGGCACCTATTACTGATCTCTAAGATATACATCACCTTCGCTCTCTTTAAAACTATCTTGTCATTATGTAGACCACTCCTTACCTTTATTTCAAAGGTCACAGCATGTCCTGATAAACAAGTGGACTTGACGTTCTCTTTCCCAGGAGCACCATTTTAAGAATCATTTTGAGGAACATAAGTCTGATATTTATAAATATAGCATTCTTCAAGAAAACCCATGAACAAGTAGTCGTTTTTAGTAGATGTTTTTATGAACCATGAAATAGTTATTTTTCAGTATCAGATCAAGAACATCCATTAACATTATATTCTCTAAAAAGGTATGATGCCGACTTTTTATTATAAAAAAAAAATTCTATGGCTTGAATTGCTGCCTCATGTTTAATTGAAGTATAACATGCTACTACATCCATCCTCACTAACCAATAACCTTGTTTCCATTCAACTTCTTTAAGTAGATGTAAGATGTATTTGTATTTTGTATTTTATTATATATAATATAGTGTTTTTAGCCAGCACGCTTCACAGAAAACAAACATCAGTACATAAAAATAGCAGTAGAAACATGGTATTCAGAGTCGACCGGTCACATTCAAAGATGTGACTGACATAAGTACATTTTTAAGGAAGAACAAAAGAGAGGATAGGAAGTAATAGAGTGGGGATATAGAGGAAGGATATTCCAGTGAAAAGGGGCAGAAGTAGGAAAGAACGAAAATGGGATTGCGGACAAGGGGCGCAGGGAACATTACGTCAAAAAAAGATTAGCAGACCGAAAATGCTGAGGAGAGCAAAAAAATGAGAGAAGAGAGGCAAGACAGATGGGGACAAGACCATTAAGAGATTTGAACACTAGACACAGGAAGTTGTATTTAAGCTGAGAGTGAAAGGAAAGCCAACCGAGAGAGTCAAGGGAAGAAGAAATGGAGTCACGGTAAGAAAGCAGACAGAGAGATCAAATAGAGGAATGATAAATTGATTTGAGAGTGGCAAGACGTGAGGAGGGAAGATCAAAAAATACGGCAGAGCATTAGAAGAGTCTGTAAAAGCAAAAGGAAATATCGAGGCTGAGTACCCCAAAAGGAAATACACCAAACATGGGTTTATAAAGATTCACAGATCTTTATTCTATAACTGTACAGTTTACAAAGAAACAAAGTATCAGATAGCTATCTGGCACTGAGTACATCACAGCGAATATCAGCCCTTACGGTGTGAGAAGTGAGAGGTACTGGATGTCTAAATATTTACACTTTTTATACAATTTTGATCATAATGTCCAGCCCACCTACAGGTTACTAATTCTCGGTCTAGGGCTCGTGCCGAGTTCACTTCTAGTTTGTCCAACTATATGCATATGGATCATTCTCAGTTTGTACATCAACAAGTCACAATGGCAACAGTGTATCTTCGGATTTAACATTAAGTCTTAACAAACGTCCTATACAATGTAGTTCAACAAGTGTCCACGTTCAGTATTTAGACAGCATTGTATTTGATGTATGTCCACGGATCGGACTTGTTGGCGCAGGTAATCCTCCTTTGGAATGGAAATCAAAATGGCAGACGGACCTAAAATGACAGCTAAATCGATCTAAGATCGGAACTTTGCAACATGGATTTCTTCGCAGAGCAACTGGGCTTAGGTCATTTTATACAATAAGGAGGCACAATATCATATCCCATTTAACAAACCCTCCTTTTGGCCTAAGCCAAGCGCTAAACTACTTCTAGTCATTTTACAAATAACTCAACGTCTCAATGTCCATACATCCTGAATCACTATCGGAGATATCAATTGCCATGAGGTCAGAAACTGAAATTTCCTTCAGCACAAATTTGTTAGATATTTTCTCTGGGGCATATACCTTGTGCCCTAATGTACTGATCGCTTGTGCACAACATCCTCCTACCATCCAACACATACCAGGAAGACATTGTATACAACAGCAGAAAAACACCAGAATACCTAAAATAATCAGCAAGACCGAGAGTAGCTTCCATCTCCAAGATCGTAGGAGGTCCCAGAACCAAGCACTAAGATCCCATTTTCCCTCGGGAACATGCACTTCTGAACTGAGAACATGCAGATTTTGAATCGCCCTAAAGATAGTTGGGGAGGAATCTGGCATGAAAACACAGCAAGCGGACCCCACAAATTTACATACCCCACCACGCTAAGCCAGGATGACATCTACTAGCATCCGGTTCTGAATTGCCACTAACCTTATTGCTTTCTGTTCTAACGTCATATTATAGAGTATGTCAGTGGTCCGGTTGATGGTCCTCTCCAGTACTCTCGCTAGTCTCCTGATATCTCAGAGTTCAGCATTTGTCCCCAAACTGGCACGACGGATTTAGCTACATCGCCCAGAATTTGTGCTGAAGTATCCCCATTCTCGTCCCACCATGGACAAGCCTTTGAAACTTCTATAGTGCTAGCAATGAATACCCCAGGTAACATAATACCTAACTAACTGGTTCCCTGCCAATCCCTGGATAACCATGGAAATGCTACATTAGCGCAAACAAAGTAGAGAGGTTCGCCTACATACAAAGATCTGTCCTCACTAGTCAAATTCACAACATTGGCGCAACCCTTGAAATCACCCATTGACTGAGTAACATTCCTCTGTATGCAAAACGAAACTGAATCGGGGCTGTGGTTGACAGTATAAGAAGGAGGCGTGGCATCCCTATTGCCTATAGGAGCCATCTTGAAAGAGATCAAAGATTGAAAAAGACGGGACAGTCTGTCAGAAGGCCTAATAGAAGTAACATTAGGCTTGTTCCTATTTGCAAAGAGTGAGCATCCCAGGGGCATTAGAACACGTTTCTCAAAATCATTCAGGTTAGTTCCATCAAAGTTCCCTGAGACGCTATCGTTCCATCGGCCAAAGAATAGTGCCAATAAGAAGCATAGCAGCCAGTTTTCAATGCTAAAGGATGAATATACCAACCCAGCCCCTTATTCCCGTGTTGTGGTAAATGCAAACAGACCCAACAATTGGACCTATTAAAAATGGCATGTGTAGCATTCATAATGAGTAATAGAGTGTTATTGCGGTAGCTCTGTCTGTGCTGAGAGTCTCTAGGAGATAGAGTGTGCAGGTGCACGAAAGGAGTAGAAACAGTAGGTACATTTTCAGTGGGTAACACATTTTTGAGCGGATGTACTTTTTCTAGATACTAGAATCCTAAAACAATGACTATTGCAAAACCAGTTAACATTATCACAGGGCGTTTCAGGGCCCACACATTTGATTGTTCTTTTTCATGGCTGGTCACACAGTCTCTTATCTGTTCCGTACGAGCGGGAGCGGTTGCAGGTATTGTGTTCTTCAAACGATTTGCACCAAAGTTATTTGATGGCGATCTCCAGACCGAGCGTCTTCTTAGTCCTTTCACAAACCCTAGCCAACAGAATCCCCTTATATACAAATGATCGGGCCAGCCCTTTGATGATTTTCCTTTGATGGTACAGCCGAACCGTGCAGTAAGTCTACTTCCTCGGACGCAGATCGTACCTTGTGATCCCTGGTTCTGAATGATCTGTGAACAATGTGTTGTCACTCCATGATTGAAGCGACAAATGCAAAGTGAGATCGGATACAAGATTCAGAGCAATTTTTGAAAACAAAACGGTTGGAGAGTGTGGAGATGAAGTGGCTATTTCCCCAGGCCTCATGGGCTCAGGGAGTGTCTCCGAGGCACTTGCGATGCTGGTTGCTGCTTCGTGATAGTTGGTTACAGCATTGGTGAGGGGTTCTGTATCTTCTGTAGCGTGTGGCAGAGGGTACAGAATTCCCTTGATGTGGGACACATGGATCCAATGCTTCTTGCCTGTGACCCGCACCGCCATCTGTGTGACCAGGAGGACCTGGTGGTGGCTCCTCCAACGAGGTACGAGGCAAGAAGATCACTCAAATGATTTTGTGAGGATCCAGTCTCCCGGCGGTATGCTGTGACCATGGCCCTTGTACTTGACAGGTAAAGCCTCTCGCACCTGGTGATAAATCAAATACAGATTTTTTGTTAACTGGCCACAGTAATCATAAAGAAGTAAATTTTCGACTTCTCGTAAAGAACGAGGTTTTGGTACATTCCAAATGTTAGCTGGCCTACCCATGACCACCTCAAAGGGAGAGAGCCCAGTCTTAGTTTGAGGGGTTGTCCTCATGGACAATAACATGATCGGTAAGGCGTTCGGCCATTTTAGTTTAGTGCCGGAACACGTCTTATCGAGCTTGTTCTTGATGATGTCATTGTGTCTTTCTACTAGTCCAGCACTCTGTGCATGTCTGGCCGAATGAAACCTTTTATCGATCTGTAATCCCACGCATATCTGCAGAATTACAGCAGCGATAAAATGTTGACCATTGTCCGACCAGATGACTCTTGGCAAACCAAATCTTGGAAAATATTCCTTCAGCATGGTCTTTGCCGTGGTCATAGCGGTGGCATCTTTGACAGGAAAAGCTTGGACCCATTTGCTAAACGCACAGATAACAACTACTACTTATTTAAAGTTGTTACAACGCTCCAATTTCTATGACGTCAAAATGGATTACTTCAAAGCAGACAGAAGGTGGGCCAAAACTACCCCTAGGAGTCAATGTGCTCTTTCCCACATTATGCTGTAGACAAATCATACACCCTTGAACGAAGCGCTCAGCTACCTTAGGGATTTTATCAATTACCCACACATTTTGCAAAAATTTAGTGACCTTACGAGCACAAATATAGGTGGGACCATGAGCCATAACAACCATCATCATAATATACGCATCAGGCAGTAACCATTTTCCTTCAACCTTGTCCACCCAACACCCGTCATTATCCAATTTCGCCAAACCCTCAGCCCATTTCTTAGATTCCTCTATTGTGGCATCGGGCTTGAATGTTCTTTATGGATTCAATACCCTCATCCAAAGTACAGGCATTTGTGGCTTCCCTTGAAGTACACATTTCTGAAGAGAGATCAGTGGCAGTCTGTTTGGCTATCTGGTCAGCGAAAGCATTCCCCTTTCCTACATTATCTACAACCTTCTGTTGCGTTGCACATTTTATAATCGCTAGCTGAGTAGGGAGTGCAAGTGCTGAGAGTAACCGCACTATTAAGGAGCCATGCTGGATTTTAGTGCCATGTGAGGTCAAGACCCCTCATTCTGCCCAAAGTCTACCGAAGTTGTGAACCACCCCAAAGGCATACTGACTGTCAGTATATATATTTACAGTAAGCCCTTCGGAAAGTTCACAAGCTTGGGTCAATGCTATAATCTCTGTGGCCTGCGCAAAATTACGCGTGATTCTTTTGGTCTCCACAACCGTGCTCAATGTGGTGATTGCATAAACAGGAGTTTGAAACAGGGGCCATCACAAAACATCTCCCCTTGTGGATTGTTCAAAGGAATGTCTCTTAGATCGATTCTGCCTCTAGTCTCTTGTTGTGTAGTGTAAAGGCAGTCATGTGACTCTTCGTCACTGCAAGCAGTTCCTTGCGGGAAAGGTAAAACTTCAGCCGGATTAAGGACAAAACACCTCTTTATTTGGATGTGCAGTGCAAACAAGATCAATTCATATCTCGTTAATTGTGCGGAGGTGAGGTGTTGCGTTTGTGTTCTGTTTAATAGAACATCTACAGAGTGAGGTACCATCAAGGTTAAAGCATGGCCTAGGACCATTCCCTCGCTCTGTTTTATGGACCCAGCAGCAGCAGCGACAGCTCTCAAACATCTTGGCAAAGCGCATGCTACAGGATCAAGGGCGGAAGAAAAGTAGCTGCACAGCCTATTCTTCCCATCGTGTTCCAGCGTTAATACAGCCAAAGCACATCCATCACATTCATGCAGATACAACACAAAGGCCTTTTCATAGTTTGGTGTGCTCAAAACTGATGCCGAGCACAATGCAGTCTTGAGCAGATCAAATGATTGCTGGTGTTCCAAGTTCCATGGCAATGGTGAATAAATGCCCTTCTTCATCAGAGCCAACATTGGTTTAATAACTAAGGAGAAGTTCGGGATCCACGGTCTACAGTAAGAAGCCATTCCTATCAAGGCTCTAACTTCCTTCTGTGTATTTGGGACAGACATGCTAGAAATTATTTTAATCCGTTCAGGCGTCAACCTTCTTCCCTCCTTTGACAGGAGATAGCCTAAATAGGCGACCTCCTGTCGACAATATTGACATTTTTTAAGCAAAGCTTTGTGTCCATGTTGTGCTAGATGGATAAGCACCAACACGGTGCCGTCCTTACAGGCACTTTCTTAGTCAGCAGCTAAGAGTAGGTCATCTACATACTGAAGCAGTGTACAAGTAGTGGGCAACTCGAGTGTGTCAAGCTGCTCTTTCAAAGCCCTACTATAGTTTCTAGGACTTTTCGTTTAACCTTGCGGTGCACGAGTAAAGGTAAACAAGCGTCCCCCTAAGGTGAACGCGAACAACTATCTACTGTCCTTATGTATATGGATACTAAAGAAGGCGTTCTTTAGATCCACAACACTATAGTGAGTAGCTGAAGCCGGAATCATGGTTAATATTGTCGTTACATCAGGCACAATGGGAAATTGTGGAGCAACAATCTTATTGATAGCACGTAAATCAATGATGAAATGAAAGGGAATTGCATTATCGCCTTTCTTGTACACGGGCAAAATCGGACTATTGCACAAACTACCTGCAATTTCCTTGATCACCCCTCGATGCACAAAATTGGAGACTATGCATTTCAAAGCTTGCTCACCATCGACCAAAATCATATACTGGGGAATACGTGGCAACCTCACTCCATGTTTCAAAATAATCTTAACGGGCTCAATATGCAAAACACTAACATCATTATCGTCAATTGCCCACAAACACTCCGGAAAATCACTAAATTCCGGCGGCAAAGGTCTGGTTAAGAATTGAGAGACAGAAATTTGCTGTGGTGAAATCGTCAAACGCACTCCATCAGAAGAACAATGAATTACTGCATTTAATTCCTTCAACAGATTAAACCCCAACAAATTCTCTCCATAATTCGTGGTCAAAAGGAATGGACAGTGGTCCGTAAATGGACCCAAAGAAATAGGTACTGGCGAAGAAACCGGACAGACAACTGGTGTGCCAGAAACCCCTACAGAAACATTGGTTTGCCCTGACAGTGGAATGTTTGGAATCCGTGAATGGTCAATGGAACACTTCTCTGCCCCTGTATCTATCAAGAATAGATGTTTCCTATTTCCCACTTTCATCTCAACGTAGGGACTTTTCTGATTAACAGGAATAGGTGTTGGTTCCAAACCCTGCTGCGGGCAATCCTAGCAATACAGAATGTCGTCGAAAGGAAGTTCTTCGGCGAGATAAGCGGCAGAAGGATGAACAAAAATGTTTCTGCTATCCACACTTGGTGCCTGATTGTCCTGTGAAAAAGGTTGCTGTAAATCCTGTGAAAACTGACTTCTACCAGGACCCCCTGCAGCTGGGTGGCCTCTGGATCGTCTACCCATATTTGTAAATGTGATATTCGACCTCTGCTGGAGGATCGGGCATTGTGCACGCCAATGACCCTCCTGTCTGCAATAAGCACACTGGTTTATGTTTACAGGTCCCAATGGCACATTTCCCTGTGGAAAGTACTGACCCCTAAATTGCAAATTTCGCCCTCTAGGGCCTCTAACAATTTGCTGCAATAATACTTTTGTCTTTAAGTCACCTTTTCTCTTTTCAACTCTTTCCTTTTCGTTATTGACACGATTCTCATAGTACCGAGCCATATGCAGTACTTCTGACTGAGACTTCGCTTGCCAAGCACTCTCTGAGGACATAATTTGTAACTGGATGACAGGCAGCAATCCACGCACAAATGTGTCCACAAATAGTCGTTTCCCAGACTCTGTGCTTAAATCTTGCCCACTGTAATCTGAAAATACTTGTTTGAACCAATTAAAGAACTCGGTAGCACCCTCAGACTTCCCTTGGACACAGGCAGTAAGGTTGTCCCAAATAATCCTTCTTTCAGGAATTATAGCTTTCAATTTTGTAACTATTCTATTAGGCAAAGTTAGTATTACCTGTGGTGGTCTCTCACCCACTGGCCTTTCTTTATCGAGTCTAGTCATATTATCCCATGAATCTCCTACCCCTGGTACATCATCTTCAGTCCTAATCTGCTTCCATAAGTCAACAGGCAGGAGTACGGGAAATAACAAATCAATATCACTTAAGGTGAATACTGACAACTGCAAGACAGACTCTATTTCTTTGTAGAACCCTGTCGGATTCTTCCTAATATCGGGAATAGATTGTTTAATGGTGTTCACTTCCTGTCTGGAGAACGGGACGTGAACGAACTGCGACACATAATGTGCAGGAATATCTTGAGCAACTGCACCTGTTGCAGGATCAGCGGGAATCTCAAATTTTGGGACAAATGTCAGAGGAACCTCTCTCATAGGCAACTGAGAAGTAGGCAACTCAAAACGCTTACTAAGCAGCAGAGCTAGATTGAGCGCCAAAGCAGTCGAAGAAGTGTCAAACGAAAAATCCCTCTTATAAATACCCAATAACTCTGCAGGACAACAAATCTTTCTTTTTACACATTCATCCTGTAGGTACTCTACCATTACCTGTATCACTTTCCTCTGCATTTCTGGCATATACTGACTATACGTTTCATATACTTCAACAGGAGTTATCGACATGTCTGAGATCCACCTAATCGCATCTTTCGTACAAATTTGTGTTTCCTCATTTATCGACTTACGACAAGGAAAGAACCCTTTCTGTACAAATATAGCGTCCAAACTATCACCATCTATATCTTCATTCCTTAACCTTTCCAGCTCCCTTCTATACACAAAAGCCCTCTCGACATGCTCTTGTACTTTCTTCGCAGTATCCCTAGAGAATGCTAAAGTATTCAGATCCCTTAAATCTTGTGGGAGATCTATATCATTTAGCCTGTTCCACATTACACATAAATGAATTCCTAATCCTTCAATAAAAACGTTTTTCTCAGCAAAATTGTCTAAATTACAGAGTGTGGCAAGAACATCAGCTTGTTCACCCCTCTCCATGCAATGCTTAGCCCATGCAGTCAATTCATGCTTTCTCTCTGAAGACACAGTATTACGGGTTACAACCCTCGATCCCGCTCCCTGATCTACTACATCGGTGTAGAACCACTTGGAAGAGGGAGAGTAGGCAAATTTTGTACACTCGGAAACAGAGGTACTATCACTGGCATGGCAGGCAAACCCACCCGACCCGTAACAGCAGGCAAAGGTGGATGAGCAGATGGAGGAGCGACAACAAGAGGAGGAACAACAGCCGGAGGAAGAGGAACATTAAGAGGAACAATAGGAGGAGGAGGAAGAGCTATGGGAGGAGGAATAACAGCAGGAAGAGGAACATACAGAGGTGGCGCAGTGGCACCAGGTCTTCGTTCACTTAAAAGATTGTCAATGAGTTCATTGGATACATGAAAGTCTTTAGAATGGTACATTTTCTGGATACCAAGTGGAAAAGCCCTATCCATATTCCTAACTGACTCAGACTATTTATTCAGGTCATATACCAATGCTTTTTCGGCGTTTGTCATACGGCGTGTATGCTTTTCTCTACTATTAAGCTGCTGCATAGCTTTTTTCTTCCAATTCTCTAATACATCGAATGCTGCAGGTCTAGCCTTTTTCTTCAATAATATGGATTCTAAGTATTCAATAATAGGAATTTCAAAACTACCATTGATTAGCCACTGAAGTTCGGAAGCATGTCTAGTTTGTCTGTGCCAAATATCATTAAATACTATACTACCAATGCCGCGCTTACAGTACATAATACACGCCGGCGACCCCTCCATTGGTGCAGGTCGGCCAAATTCCAAAGATTGCCTATAACTGCGGAATAATGCCCTGAAGCAGGCAGACAATTTCCCAGGCATATAAAAATACTGGTGTTACCTGGTCAATAATTGCACTTGCAAGTGTAATGCACCAAAAGAAATGATCAGGGTACTTAAGAATTGGGTCACGACTCAGGAGGTCCGATCGGATTACAAAGTTCTAACTAAGGTCCCACGTGGTTGGTGATTTTGGCAAATCTGCCCGTCTCGATATATGGTCCCTCATCAAGATGCCGCCTCGGACCGATTGCTCACCGTCCAGGGATCTGGTTGTGCAGCACTGCTGAGGTTTTGCTTCTGATCCAAGAAAGGGGCCCCCTTTTACACCGTCCAATCCCGGTCCGATATCCACGTCAACCTTCAACGAGCTGGCATCAATCTTGAGGGTCCCTATTCGGGCACCATCTGTAAAAAGAAATGGAAATATCGAGGCTGAGTACCCCAAAAGGAAATACACCAAACACAGGCTTATAAAGATTCACAGATCTTTATTCTATAACTGTACAGTTTACAAAGAAACAAAGTATCAGATAGCTATCTGGCCCTCAGTACATCACAACGAATACCAGCCCTTTCGGTGTGAGAAGTGAGAGGTACTGGACGTCTAAACATTTACACTTTTTATACAATTTTGATCTTAATGTCCAGCCCCCATAGAGGTTAATAATTCTCGGTCTAGGGTTCATGCCGAGCTCACTTGTAGTTTGTCCAACTATATACATATGGATCATTCTCAGATTGTACATCAACAAGTCACAATGGCAACAGTGTATCTTCGGATTTAACATTAAGTCTTAACAAACGTCCTATACAATGTAGTTCAACAAGTGTCCACGTTCAGTATTTAGACAGCATTGTATTTGATGTATGTCCACAGATCAGAATTGTTGGCGCAGGTAATCCTCTGTCTATAAGTCAGACATGGGACAAGGTCTCTTTACTCAACCCAAACATTCCGCCAACTGACAGTTTAGACATTAACTTGTAGTCAAAAGTCGGGACAGATAAGTTACAAGCGGGAAACACTGTCCACCATTTTAGAACACAGAACTACTTTGGAATGGAAATCAAAATGGCAGACGGACCTAAAATGACAGCTAAATCGATCTAAGATCGGAACTTTGCAACATGGATTTCTTCGCAGAGCAACTGGGCTTAGGTCATTTTATACAATAAGGAGGCACAATATCATATCCCGTTTAACAAGTCGAGAAAAGACTAGCGAGGAGACCAGGAGTTTAGCAGCGTGAAAAGTAAGAAAAGGGCGAATCTTACGTATGTTGCAAAGGTGGAACCGACAGGCACGTGAGGTGAGAGAGATGTGATGGGCAAAGGACAGATCAGAGTCAAGATAGAGGCCAAGGTTACTGGCCATAGGGGAGAAAGAGAGATCAGAGGGAGGAAAGGAGATAGCAGGAGGAGGAGAAGGGGTGGAAGAGTATGTGCTCGAAAGAAAAGGACTTCAGCCTTTCTGGGGTTTAGAGTAATAAAGTGAGAAGTCATCCATGATTTAATGGCAGTGAGACAATATGAAAGAGTGAGATGAATATCAGAAGAGAAGGAAGAAAAGGAAAGAAAGAGCTGAGTGTTGTCAGAATTGAAGTGGTGAGAGACAATGAAAGATGAAATAATAGGAGCAAGAAAAGAAGTGTATAAGGAGAAGAGAAAAGGCCCAAGAACAGACATTTGTGGGACTCCGTGATCAAAAGCGAGGGAAGGAGAGGTGTTACCACCCCAAGAAACAGCGAAAGTTTGATTGGATAAGTAGGAAGAAAACCAGGATAGAACATAGTCGTGAAAACCAAAAGAATAAAGAGATTCAAGAAGCAAAGAATGATCCACTGTGTTGAAAGCAGCAGAAAGATCAAGAAGAATAAGAATAGAATATTGTTTCGAGTATGGGGCAGTGAGGAGAGAGTTGAGTACAGAGGCTTGGGCAGCTTTAGTAGAGTGACGGGGCCGGAAACAAGACTGAGTGGGAAGAAGAAGTGATAAGTCAGTTGCAAAAGTTGAGATTTGTGAGTAGACGAGACGCTCAAGCAGCTTAAATAAGAAGGGTAGGAGAGATATAGGACGAACATTTGAGACAAGAAGCGGGTTAGTTGTGGGTTTCTTAAGAATGGGAATAATGGTTGCGAGTTTAAAAGCTGTTGGAAAGATGGAGGAAGTGAGACAAGTGTTGAAAAAATCAGTGAGAAAAGGTATCAGGGGTGATAGACTTTGTGAATGAGTAAGGATTGAAGAAGATCGCTGGGAGCTGTGTTAGGGTGAGTTTTTGCCATAAAAGTAGCCACATCAGAGTCAGATACAAGGGTGAACTTAGAGACAGTGGTAGAGGGAGTTGAAAAGATGGAGAAGAAGGATTGTACGAGGAAGATGATAGGATATCCTGACGTAGAGAGTGTACTTTTGAGGATAAGAAATTGGCAAGATCAGAAGCGGATAAAGGTGAAGTAGTAGAAGGGTTGAGCATGGGGGAGAGAGAAGGCGAGTCAAGGTTTGAAAAATACAACGAGGATGAGTCTATTGGCTATGTAAAAGTTCAGAGACGTACCTGCATTTGGCAGTTTTGATGCAATTATCATAGAATAAGTGGTAGGAAAAGTAGGTGGCCTGAGTGGCCAGAGAATGGTGTTTGCGCCAGTGCCTTTTAAGGCGACGAAGAAGACGGCGCATAGAAGAGAGATGAGGGGAGAGCCAGGGTTGGGCAGGTTTACGAGTGGGGCAGAAAGGAGAAAGAGTGTAGAGTTGGTTGAGACTACAGTCAAGAGAAGAAGAGAGGGTGGACGCAGCCTCGTCTGCTGAGAGAAACGAGAAATTTGTTAGTAAGGGAAGGGAATTTAGACAACTATCATGGAACAGAGAGGAAATGAAGTTGCGAAGGTCACGCCTGAAAAAAATCTTTGAATAAGAGGAAAGGGAGGAAGAAGAGACAGCAGTGAGAAGAGAAACAGAAAGTAGAGAGTGGTCAGAAAGGTAGATGGGAAGAACGGACACAGAGGACACTGTAAATGAAGAGACAAAAATCAGGTACAACGTAGAGCCAGAGGTATGGGTAGATGGAGTCGGAAGTGGAGAAGGTAAATATGAATCAAGTATTGCAAGAAAAGGAGAAGTAAGGTGGGTAGAGGAGAGATGGAGATTAAAGTCCCCAAGCAGGACAAGAGGAGTGGGGCTGGGTGAGGTGTGAACCAGGAGGTTGTCAGTATCCTCACAAATGAGATGTGCATGCTATCTCTAGTGTCAGACGTTACATTTTTCACTATTGGATTTAAAAAGCTGTCCACAAATTCTCAAATGGGCTCCAAAGCTATCCCTATACCATTCACAATTGGTCTCCTGGTAGGCATTTTGGAGGGTCAACTATATCATAAAGATCAGTGATAGGTGCAATTTGAATGGATTTTGGATTTGGAAACAGGTGAGTGGAAAACGGAAAGAGAATCAACCAGTAAAATCAAGAATAATGTGGAATATGCTAATGAGATAATTTGTTGATACCAGTAAAATGGTCCAGTGTGTGAAAAATAGATGTGCCCTATGCAGAATGAACATTTTCATGAGAGCATCAGGGTTGCCCAAATGCAATTGTCTCTCTTACGGGCATTTCACAAATAAGGGGCATTTCTGTGCACTTTACAATGCATTGAACAAAAATGCATCCACTACACCTGATTTAAAAAGGGGTGTGTGTATTGCATGGAATGACCATCTCATCCCTCTCCTGCATTTTTATATAAGTAGAACAGCAGCACCGCTCCTGTGCCTTTTACATTTCTATCCCATAAAGAGGGATGGAAATGCTTTTTTACCTTGCATTTCAATGTGACACGCCCTTCAAGTGCCTGTCTCAGTGAAATGTGTATCCGGCACCACGTGAGTGCTTGGAGCCTGTAATACCATTAATATCTCCCGACAATAAGGTATGCAAGAGGGTTGAATAGTGCATCATTTATGCAGCAGTCCAGTCCCACAGAAATGTGCATGCCACCTCTAAGAATAAGGTGACCTGAACATTTCACAAAAAAATGCAAATAAAAAAAGAGCATCTGTCCATGAGAGGTAATTGCAGACCGAGATGCAGAAGCCCCAGACACGGATTGTCAAAAGCTCTAAAGAATGTACACATAAATACATGGGTGCAGAGTCTCAAACAGTTCTGTGGCCCTGGTAATGAGATGCACTGGTGCATCTTATGACGTGTGACAAAAAAAGAGCAGTCCAATATACAAAGGGCATCTGAATGTGCGCATCATTGAGATGTCAATTGTCACGTCACCCTTTTGCACATTTATGCAAATCAGGGGGCATTTTAGCTCATTTTAAAGCACATCTCAAATCCACATTTTAGATGGCATTTAAAATGTGCAGAAAACTAAGAAATCAATGTCCACCTATTGGGAACAAGTTTGGGGGGTGTGCATTGCATGACAAGGGCTTTTCTGACTACATCATTAATGTATTTGTAAATGTGAAAACAGCGGTATGAACCTTAGCTGTCTCACTTGCATTTCTATCCCCCAAATCATGGAAAACATGTTTTTTCGTTTTATTGCATTTCAGAGACAGGCCCTTTTTTGCCTGATTATTTTGTGGAGATAATTACATCCGCAAAGATGTGCTAGCAGACATAGTATTACTCATGTGGTATTACCCCACTAAAAACCAATGTGCGGGGAATACTGATGGGGTTCATATGATTAAATCGTGCAGGCTATACCACCTAACTCATAATTAAGCCCAATGTGGTCTTGATAAACAGCTGGAGAATTGTGGCTGGAATAGGAAAATTTACAAAAACACTATGGGCCTCATCACGAGTTGGGTGGTATCCACGGTGGTATTACCGCCGGGGCTATTAGCGCTACGCCAAACCCCCGGCGCTATTTGTGCCTGATCATGTGTTTGGCGGAACAGTAATTCCCCATTCCCCATTGGGCCCATTCGGGAATTCTCCATTCCCCATTGGGCCCATTCAGGAATTCTCCATTCCCCATTGGGCCCAATGGGGAATTTTCAGCGCTAATAAAAATCAACAAAATCGCAGCAGATTTGCATCCAGCTCGTAGCTGGGGGTAAATCTTACCAAACCTGTGATTTGGCAGACCCTTAAATGCTGCGGATGTAATAGCGTTACCGCTGCATTTAAGGGTTACCGCCAAACTCGTGATGAGGCAGTATATATTAAGTTTCCCGGACCAAATTCAACAAGGCAAAGTAGAAATATGACAAAAGATTGCTAAGGCATAGTGGTTGCATAGATTTAACATGTGTTTTCTAATAAATACAAATAAATTGAAGATTTGAGTCATCACTCTAAGGGGTGATTGTGCATATAGGTCTTGCACATGCTTAATTTGAGCAGGTCATGTTGTTGCAGATAGAGGCATGCTGCCTAACAGGACCTCCTGAAATTAAGTTTGTCAAAAATTGAAATATATGTAGGAAATCTGGAAATGCATACTCGCCATCATCATGTTTTCCTAGGATTGCATTTAATATATTCGTTAACACTGCTTTGTGAATGTGAGACCTACCAGTGGTGACCTCTGTGATCTCAAAACAGGATGTATGCCTCAGCCTTGCTACAGCATTGCAATGCATAACAGAGGAAAGCCCTATTCAGTGTAGAGAAAGATACAATTTTACCTTGTAAACCAGTTGCATGCAGAACATATAAGATCCATGATCAAGCCCAAATAAATAGTCCGAACCATAAGAACATATGACTTTTATACAGATAGAATCCGATTCTTGCATACACAGAAATGTTTGGTATCTTTGCTTCTGTGAAATGAGAAACATGAACATTATCTTTTGTACAGGGTGAAGTAACAATTAGGATGATATAATTTAGATTTTTGTAAGATGTGCAAACATTATATATTGATAAACTCAAACATTTTAGTAAGAAATTAGGCCTGTGATCTCACAGGAAAGGATATCAGAAATTAACATGTTATGATTCCCCAGGGAGCTGGAAAGTTCTGAGACATGAATGATGGCTAGTGGAGGTTGCTTCCTGGTGCCATTTGGGGGTGCTCCAGAAGTCAATTCTGTCAGCCACACCTTTTAATCTAAACATTGAGCGGCTGGGTAATCTGGGAGCAAAGCAGGATGCCAATATGCATCAATCTGCTGATGAGACCCAGTCATATATTACGATCTCTCCAGAGGATCATTTCTTTCATCTTAGTTATTACCTTCTGGGGATTGATTCATGGCCAGCCTCCCATTTTCTGAAGTTAAATCTGGCCATGACAGAGCTTCTCTTATTGTCTTATTCTATTCCTCAAATATCTATTTCTTCTCAGTTAACTGAGGTTAACATTTTAGAGACTTTCTCTGAGTTTACATCCATTTCTAAATATTTGGGTTTTACCATGGATTCTTCTCTATCTTTTATTCCCCATATACATGCTTTATTGAAGTCTAGTTTTCAGTTGTACTCATTGAGATCTATTAAATCTTTTTGATCTCCTGTCAATTTTCATTTGTTAGTCCAATCTTTGGTTTTATCGTGAATTGATTTTAGAACTCTTGGCTGGTCTCCCTCATTCCAATCAGCACCCTTGAAAGCAGTTTTCCCTGCTACGGCCTGATTGACATCTGGTTGGGAGGTATTTGATCGAGTTTCACCCATTTTGGAGCATTTTCATTGGCTCCCACTTGAAGCTAGGATCTTGTTTAAATTAATTTGTATAGTATATAAAGCGATACATTTTCGGACTCCTTTATACTTGGTGAATAGGGTCTTTGGAGACAGAATATACTTTGTCTTGAAATCCCTAAATTCTGGTGTTCCTTTTCTAGTAGAAGGCTATTTCAGCTGCTGCTGTATCATGTTTGAAGGACCTTCGTGTTAATCTTTGTTTGATTTCTGATTATTCTATATTCAGGAAATCCTAGTTATGGAAGTCTGTATTTTAATACCTTTTTTTCAACAGTTTTAGTCTGAATTATATGCTGGCCATTATTGAGGTATTTTTGTAATGCTGATTTATACCTGTTCAGTTTCTTTTGGTGCTTATTTTGGTATAGAGATTGTGTGACTATTGTATATGTTTTATGCGTACAGCACTCTGAGGCCCTTGTTCCTTGTTTGTGCTTTATCAACATTTATTTAAATAAATAAAATACACATTGCTAAAAATAATGGGTGGATGTACCTGCACATAGACAATGTGACATTATTTGATGTATTTTCCAACACAAGGCTTTATCAGTGAACAGAGGGTAGCACAGGGGCAACGTGCTGGTTTTGGAAGCAAGAACAAGCAGAGCAACGTAGGTACCAAACGCAGGTATTAAGTGTGTTATAAAAAGACAAATTAATTTAATAAATATGTAAAGCATAGTCCTCAAATTATAAGTCATGAAGTGCTGTTTAGACAAACAACAATTATCTTCTGACTGATGGAATTGTTCCAAGACAGAGCAATCTTGCCTGACGATGGGGAAATTAATGAGAAAGAATACAAGAAAATGAGAGAAAGAAAAAATGAAAGAAAAAGTTCCTCTGGGCCAGGAAGAATTTGGGAGCAGAAAAAACTAATCATGAAACCACAAGCAAGAATTAAATAGATCAGATGAAATTATAGGATCCGAAGATTGAACCAAGACTGATCATCGGGAGAAAACCTTGTTCTTCTATTGCTAAGCTGATCCTTGTACCTGAGGATACTATGCTTATCATCTGGGGGTGAGAGGGGGGCAGGCATACCAGAATAGAGGTAGGTAGGCTTATGAAGAGAAGGATTCAAAAACCACAGAAGCACAAACTGTGTGCATCTGCAGTTTTCTCAACTAGTGCCCATTTCAAAGGACATAACATAACAGAATCCCAGTGTGATCAAATTGTTACATTCATTTGCAACATAATTTACTGTACAATGTATTTGCTTCTGTAGAATGGTGTATTCATTCCCAAGGATATTGCAGGAGCAAGGGTCCATTGCATCTGTAATGTATGTGTGGTCACCTGATATGAGAGATTGAAAATTGGCATACAGAAGCTAACATTCATGGGAAACCCATAGACAGATATATACCTAACAGGCCTATCTTTCATAATTTATAGAGGGAAAGGGTAGAATGGTTTATTTCTGAAAAGTACACACTAATAGTATGTTTTTGTTATTAATGGGTACATCGAGTTGTCTGTGTAAAATAATCGAACATAACTTCCAACTATTTCCTTGTACATGAACATACATTAATCTGCTTTTCACCAAAACACATACATGCAGGCCAATTATCATTTTTTGCATACATTTTACCAAGTCACCTTTTTGAAAGCACATAATTTCACTGATTTATTATGGTTAAAGTGTCATTGTATGGTTAGCTGTACCGGCATACTAAATCAAACATGAATTTGAATACCTTTCTCTGCTCCTCTTACCCCTGCAGCTGACTCACACCCTAACACAGCCCTCGCTAATATTCATTGTTCTATCTTTGGACTTCCTTGCCCCCATCATGAGAATTCGACTGAAGCCTACCTCCAAGTAGAACTCTTGGTGTGACTCCGACCTTGCCACCCTGAAATGCAAGTGCAGGGTGGCTGAGAGGAAGTGGAGGGCTTTGGGTGCATCCTCTGACAAACTGGCCTGCTGCCTGCTCCAAAGGCAATACAGTCTCTCTGTCTTGTCTTGTCTTGTCCAGGAAGAGAGCCCACATTCAAGCCCACATTTCTGCTGCCTCTAACAACATGGCCAAATGCTTCAAAAGCTGCAAGGACCTGGTCAATCCTGCTGCAGTTTCTTCATCTCCTGTACCCTCCCAGGCCCTCTGTATGGCACTGGCCTCTCACTTCACCACTAGAACTCTGGACATCCTGTCCTTTATCTCCTCTTCCTGTTCCTCTGCCTCTTCCTCTGTCAGCCCCCCTCTGGCCAACTCTCCCTCTCCTCCCCCTTTCTCATCTTTCTCTCTGACAACATCTGACAAGGTTTCTACACAGGTTTGATCTATGAAAGTGTTGTCCTGTGCTTCCCTGCTCCTCCAGGACCATCAAGCACCACTTTGACACCCTTGCTCCAGCCTTGGCCGATTTCTGCAATCACTCCTTTGTTAATGGAACCTTCCCCTCTCTCCTGAAGCACTCCTTTGTGCATTCCCGTCTGCTGAACCTATCAAACCTATAGATTGCCCATCTCTATCACCCCTTTCCCGGGCAAACTATTGGAAAAGCTGGCCATCTCCCTGCTTACTCCCCACACTGAATCTGTTGGTTGTCGCCATGAACATCAGTCTGCCTCCAGAGCGGCCAGAGGCACGGAAACTGCTCTCCTGAACACATGTGAAGATCTGCTCTCTAACCTTGATTCCAGCATTCCTTCTGTCCTCAAATTCCTTGACCTCTCCTCTGCTTTCAACACGGTCAACCACACCATCCTGATCAATCGACTCCAGGAGAACCTGGGGATCATGGGTCAGGCCCTGGAGAGGTTGACCTCCTTCCTCTTCTACCACCCCTCCCAGGCCCAATTTGGTTCCCTTTTCTCTGCCACCTCTCTCTCTCCACTTGTGGTGTTCTGCAGGGCTCTATCCTCTTACTATGGTTCTTCAACCTCTACTTGGACCCTTTGGCCCACCTGAACTCTACCCTCTGCTCTAACTTTCAGTGTTATGCAGATGACACTCAGCTCTCCTTCAGGCTCCTCTCAGCATCTTCTCCTTCTTTGCCCATTCCTGACTGTCTATCCACGGTTCAGGAATGATGCGCCTCCAACAATCTCTGCCTTAATGCCAATAAAATGGAGATCCTTCTCATTGGGACTCCTGCTCCTGCTTTCCCTCTCTCTGGTCCCTCTGTCTTCACCTTCCTGTGAGGCAAAAATCCTTGGTGTCATCTTCGACTCCACTCTCTCCTTCTCTCCGCACATCTCAGACATTGCCAAGAAGTCCGACTAGCAGCTTCTCCTCCTCCAAAGTACTCTTCCCTTTCTCACCTTCCCCCCAAAGTTCACTGTCTCCAAAGCCCTGGTTCTCTCTAGGCTGGCCTACTGCAACAGCCTCTTTCTCAATCTGCCTTCCCCTACTCTCCACCCTCTGCAACTGATCCAGCATGGGACCGAAAGACTTATCCTTGGCCTCAAGCCCAGGAACCGTATTTCTCCAGCCATGAAATCTATCCACTGGCTCCCGGTGGCTGCAATGATCAAGTTCAAGATCCTTTGCATTGTCCTCAATGCTTCCTGGGGCTTACTAGGGCCGAAGGCATGTCCCTCACTAGTTGTGCCACATTGGCATGCTGATCCAGTTGAGATCAATCAGGTACTCCAGAGAGAGAACATCTTTGAAGGGTGGGTTTGGATGGCTGGTGTGCTTGGTGGTTTCCTTGAAAATGTCATAGCACAGAGCAGACAATAGAGAACAGCTCCCTTGAACACAGTGTCAACAATTCCCAATCTAGGACACTGCAGTGAGTGTTGACATACTCTGAGGTTGCATTGCAATGCTCAGGCAGCCTGTCAAATATGTGCAAGGTAGTGTTTCAACAAGTAGCCACTGAGGTCTTCAGGTTACGCACTGGCAGATGGTGACATACCTACAGTTGGAGTGGTGCATTGTAGGCATTGTAAGTCAAGCTAAAATGTGAGCTCATCTCCCAAGTTCACAACTGCTGATAAAGTATCTGAGCACACGGTGAAGGACATGTGCGAAGCAGGGGACATGCCTTGCCTCGCCAATTCATAAGGCATCTATGATATTTGATCCATTCTCTGCTGCAACGAAGCCCACATGCACATTACAAGTTCTTAGACACTGTGCCTCCATCTTCTCCCAGATGTTAACTCCTCTGTGGCTTTTTCCTTGAAGCCTTTTGCTTTCTCAATGTGGCCTGATGCTGAACTGCACATACTGATTACCCACTTCCATCTCCATGGTCCATCTTGGCTGGTAGATGAAGGAAAAGCCACCTTGCATGGTGTTTTGGCCATGTAGTCATTGCTGTGACCATTAATCCACATGGACATGGTGATGTGGCTTTTTTTGACACATGGATTTCGGAATTATCTATCCCAATGTGGCCATGACCCTTTTGTACAATTCCAGTACCACCTTGTGGGAGAAACAAATGGCACCTTGGAACTTCCCAGGAATGATTGACTTTTCTGTTAAACTGCTGGAATCCAGGATATTCCACAAAGAATTTAGGAAAACTGTCTATTTGCAAGCATTATAAGCAGTTTTGCAATGTGCAGGCTCTATCTGTCAGGCTACTTGTTATATTGTTGCTCATGCGCAAAAAGGTTCACAACACTGGCCAGATGCAATGGCAGATCACTGCCATGCATTACTAGGCTGTGGGGGGTAGTGCCTGGTGTCCCACTCGCAAGCACATCCACAGCTGCTTAATGTGTGCACGCTGTTGGAGGTATGCTTCTCGTCTGATGGAGAGAGATGCATTTCAGATATGTTGACTTATTACCATACAGGCAGTGTATGCAACAATATTTAGGAACAAATAGCTCCATAGCCCTGAAGATGGAACCTTAAGATTCTGAAATGCGTTGGCAATCCCATAATCTACAAGGAGCCTTTTGGATAAATGTAGGATTCAGCAGCCTTTTGCCACTATACAAACTTGTGTGAATGTTGTAAACACAAGCTTTCATTTGTTTTTTTATTTGTCTAATCTTGGCATTGACTTTTGAAGAATAGTTTTGATTACGTTTGATAGAATTGTTGGAATGAACACTGATAATGGACTCAAATAAATGTTTGTTATGTACTATCACTTGTTTACTGTGATTATAAAAAAGATTCTTGTTTCACCAGAATTGAGGCTCCGCAATTTCTTTTGAAACTTTCTGTTTCTTGAACTCTACTGATGAAGTTGAAATTTGGATATTGACATTTGCTTTTCAAAAGTTATTTCGATACTTGCCCTCCAAGAGTTATGGTGTTATTTGTCGAACTGAATCTAGAACTCATTTGTACCACACTGGTCCACTCTGGATCTACCCGGCTTGGGTGCTCCTTTACACAGAACACTGAATTCCTTGGGACTATTCGTCCCCCTAGGAGTGCATCATAGGGTCACTACTTGGCAACAATCGGTTTTTGCTTTGTACATCTGTACATGATGCTCTTGCTTATGGGACTGCATAGATGTGGTGCCCAAGTTCGTTCCTACTCTTCCTCGGTGCACAGTGTGAAAGTGTCTGTACTTGATTACTGTTTATATTGTGGGCTCCACTGCGGCACTACTGACTTTAGTTTTGGCCTAACAAAGCACAGCATAGACTCATATTGGTGCAGTGGTGATCTAGATGCCACATAATGATGTGATTTGCTTTATGATCTATGCGAGAAATGCTCTTTCTCATGAAGCCTTTACATAGATGGATGGTGAGCTTCTATTGCTACCACAGTCAATGTATCAGTGGCGTCATTCTCATTCTCCCCCTCCTCCCCTCTCCTTGATACCAATGATTTGCAGCAACAAACACATATTCCAGTCTGGCCTTTGATGTATCATATTCATTGTTTTGACAATTGTTTGTCATTATACACATCATTATTGTCTGATTTATCAATGGATGGGCATGGTGGAGATAAAGACTTGGGGGGCCATTACGACACAGGTGGTAAGTATGCCAACTTTACCACCATGGTGTAAACTATGTTTACACCATGGTGGATGGCGGATTTACCGCCCCATTCCAAGGTGAGTGGGGCGGTAAATCCCCATTTCCCATTTTACCCTTCCCCATTCTCATTTTTGCCCCATAGGGCATAATGGGAGTGGGGAAGGCGCTAATTACGCCACCGTAAATTACGGTGGCGTAATTAGCACCAAGGCGGTTTAGCGCCATGGATTTTAATGGCTGCTAAAAGCAGCCGTTAAAATCGGAATCAGGCGTTAAGGGTTAACGACGGCGTTAACCCTTAACGCCTGAGTTGTAATGAGGCCCTTGGTATGTGCTTTTCTTGCCTGATCTTCATTAGATATCCCTGCCCTTTCTTCCCCTCAGATCGAGGAAGTAACTGAAAGGGTGCAATACCGTGCACGCACTTGCACTGGTCCACGTACTCCTGTGCAACTTATGACAAAGGGGTTGGAACAAGTTGGATGATGGCTTCAAATGATAATGTGCAATTCTGGCCTCACCAGCGCACACAGAAAGTGTATGTATGCTTGTGTGTATGTATTTATGTATGTACGTATATATGTATGGAATTTATGAAGCACAATCCTAGCTGGGAAGAACACAGCGCTGTACGTAGGGGACACATTGAGGGTGTTACCATTAAGTGTGCACAGGGAAAGCAGCAACTGGGTTAAGTAGTGGGAACCCAAGGGGATCTCTAGAAGGGGATATTTAGGGGTGAGTCAAACGATAATCCATTGTCTAGACGTTTTTTGAAGACTACGGTTTTCCTGAAGTGTGGGAAGTAGGGGGCAATCTTACCCAGTGGTCGATGTGAGCGGAAGCGGTTGGGAGCAGTGCTCCTCTACTTTTTAAAGTTAAGGTTTACTGTTCCTATACTTTTATTTTAAAAAGTAACCGTTCCGGAATGGTTTTGTTTTAAAATAAAAGTGTGGGAAGAAGTTGAAACTCACACTTTCAGTGCACTACACTTAACGTTTCCTTAAACAGCACCTGAATGTGTTTGGGGGGTTTGTATAGTGTGTGGGAGGGGGCGTGGTGATGGATTTGTGGGGAGTGGGTGCAGGCCAGCAGGGAACATAGTTCCACTACTCCTTTTCACACACTTTGACTACTGATCTTATCTGCCTTGTTGACATGCTCCAGACTTTTCAGAGAAGCCAAGCTGGTACAATGCCACTTGCATCTTCTTGGTGTTGTGTGATTTGAATGGGAGGCCACAGTCAATGGTGAAGGTGAGAGAGTTTGCACAAGGTGAGCGTTGATGGATAAATCTATAGAGCCCTATATCAGTCAGCCAATTCTCGACTTGCTGATGCTTGGTGGGGATTCCTAGGAGAATACATTCAGGCTTTGTCAGGTTGTGCTTCAGGTAGATGGTTGGTGAAAAGGCTTGAATGAGGGACAGACAGTGCTTCAGTTAGTTGATGTTGTTAATGAAACTGATCTTTAAGTAACTTTACTCATCATCTGCATACTGGTGTATCTTGATGTCTGTGTTGTTAAGGAGTTCCGTCAGAGGTTCTGATAATATATATTGGAACACATCTCAGTGATATGATCTCTGTTGAGGAGGTAGAAGGCAAACTACTGCAGTACTGCTCCATCAAATACTATGCCGGAAGCAAGGTTGTTGAGGAGGGCTTAATGGTGAATGTTTTTTAAGGTATCAAAGAGGTGATTAGGATGAGTAAGCAGGGCTTCCTTTGTCCACGGTGTGCATTGTCATTGCATTGATAACTTACATTGGGGCAGTATCTGTGCTGCATCATGGTTGGAAACTGAATTGGTAGTTCCGCAGGAAATTGTCCAGCATGATCCTTTGAGGACACTGACTGTGATGGTCTTCTTAATCTTCTTAATCGCTTTGCCAAATAGGGGTGAATGTATGATGGTGTGATAGATGGCTAGGTCATCTCGTTCATGTGTTGGTTTCTACAGCAGGGTTACCATCTGTTCCATTTTCACTGCATTTGGTAAGGTGCCTCATGTAAGCAAAGTTTGATTGCCATTGAAAAGTGGTGTGCGTGCTTCACTTGTGATGATATTGACAATGGAGGAAGGAGGGGAGGTTGCCATGTTTGTCGGTGGTGGTTCCGAAAACTGTGAAAGTATTGGTCAGGTATTTTAGAGTAATTGTTCCTAATTTGGTCAATCTTGATACAGTGTTGCAGTGTGTTAGTGAGATGTGTGTGGTGAATTTGTAGCTGTCAATGTGCTACCTCTCTTGTCTGTGAAGAAGTTGTAGATGGCGTTGCATTTGTCACTGGATTGCAATATTGCAGGGTCTTGCATGGGGATGATGAAGTGCTTCATGGCTTGGTGATTGCTCTGATTCTGTGGATGCTTCCATGATGGTTGTTTCAGTAGTTTGCTTTGGTTCTGGCAGGGAATACCTATGTGCTGAATGGAGGGTTTTCAGGTTGATGAGGAATTCTAGGTGATGTGATATTCTCCAAATGTGTCTTGTCTGTTTATGGCTCACATGATATAAATCGGTTCCTATGTGCACCAAGGTGTGGGGGGGGCTACTGTTTGTTGAGTCAAAGTTTCAGTGGACATGGGCGTTGCAGTGCATGGGTGTTGTTGGTCTCAGTTTTGATATGGTTGAGTGTGCTGAGCTGGGCATTAAGATTCTCTGAGGGGTCAAATGTGGAGGCCAATCTAATGAGGCTTTCTTCCTGTACATTAATGGGGAAGTGCTTGAAAGAGCAGATGGATGTCTTGGATGCTTTAGGTTGGTCCTGCGCGGAAGTGACGTGTGGCTGAGTAGGATTGGATTTGCTGCATAGTCTATTAAATCCTAAAGTGGTGCAAGAAGATATACAAGGATTGGGGAGGTGGTGAATACTAGGCTGAGTGTGATGCCTTTGACGTGGGTTTGTTCTATGACAAATTGCTTGTTGACATAGAGTCTCTCCATTTTTTGGTGATGTGGTTCTGAGCAGGTTGAGGTCTCAGAGTGATCTGTTAGTTGTTTTGTTGTTGGGTGCTGTTGTGATGAGGTTATTGTGGAAGGCTGGGTTGGTTTAGGGTAGTCAGTAGATCAGGTGAAGATAGCCTTCTGGCTATGGCTGAGCAGGAACTTTCAATTGAGTTCCATGGATGCAGTTGTAGTTTGCTCCTGGATGGTGCATGTCTCATCCACTCGAATAAAGAGATAGGCACTATCTAGAGTATCACACGTCTCTCTGAATTTGCTTATTCCTTTCACCAATAAAAAGTGTCTGTGACTCTCCCACAAGGCTGCATGACACCATTGGCATCTCAGAACGGGCACTGGACTGGCTGACTTCCTTCCTTACTGACCGATCATCCCAAGTCATTTTGGGGTCCTTCTCCTCACCTACCTCCTTATACACCTGTGAAGTCCCCAGGGCTCAATCCTCTCCCCCTGGCTCTTCAACATTTACCTTGCTGGCACTCCTAATGTTCTCCTTCACCAACTTCCAGTGCTACGCAGATGATACACAACTCTTTTTCAAACTTCCTGCTGACCCTCTTGCATCTTCCATCATCCCCAATTTCTTATCTGGCAATCAGCCCTTGTGCACTTCCAACAATCTCTGCCTGAATGCCAGCAAGACCGAGATCAAACTCATTGGGACCCCTGCTCCCTCTTTTTCCCCCCTCTCTCTGGCCATCCTCTATGGGCCCTTCCCTTGCTCCTTCTTCTGAAGCCAGAAACCTTTGAGTCATCTTCAGCTCATCTCTCTCCTTCCTCCCTCACACTCAGGACATTGCCAAGAAGTCCCACTTTCAACTCTTCCTTCTCAAAGGAATTCTCCCCTTTTTCACTTTCCCCCAAAAGCCCAATGTTACTGAACTCTGGTTCTCTCTAGGCTTGACTACTGCAATAGCCTTCTCCATACTCTACGTGCTTCAACTCTAATACTTCTCCAGCTAATCAATAATAGGGTGACAAGACTTATCCTTGGCCTTAAGCCTAGGGACAGCATCTCTCCTGCCCTAAAAAATCTTCTCCCTCTAGACCTCTTTGGTCCTCTGCCTCCAACTCTGTGTGTGTAAAGCGCTTTGCTAAACTGAGGGCCACAAGCCAATCACTTTCTTTAGCTGACTCCCTCCTATGAAACAGCCTCCCCCTTCCTCTTCATCTTCATCTTGAAAAGGACTTCCTCAAATTCCAGAAGCTCCTCAAAACTTTCCTCTTCACCTCCTCCTTCCCTTCTTTCTCTGCTAATCTCAAAGTCCTTGTGATTGGCAACTATAACCCTTAGGTATTCTTGGCCTCCCACACCCAATTGCCCAGCCTCTACCTTCCTCGTAGCACTTGCCTAGTCACCCACCCACCCACCCGGAATATAATACCCTTATTGGTACTAGTCTTGGTCAAACTTTTTTGGTGAAACACTAAATTACATGATTTCCAGTGATTAATTTTTTTCTACAACATGGATAAACGTTAGATGGTTTAGTCCCAATAGGTTTGGCAAGGCCATTCACCAACCTATGCTGGGCATAGAAAAAAAAACCCTGTCTACTGTGTTACAGGCATTGTTCTGTGTCATTATGGGATTCCTCAGGTCTTTAACGGTGTCTGCCAGAAGAAAACCTCAAAGTGTGAGACATATTTCATCTTTTTGAAAACCCACACCAGGTCAAGTTAGAAAGAAGATTCGTTCCATCTCCAACCAGTTTTGGATGCTTTAAAAAAAAATTCAACATGTTACATTATGGTTTCATTCTAAACAGAGAAATCCAGATATAGATACCTTAGCTTTCTGTGGCTAGAGTGTCAGCTGCACTTCATCGCACCTCAGTCATAACCCACACAGATGTGGAAACATGACCGGAGATGCTATTAGAACACTTTATCAGCGATGTGCATGGTATTCTTGACTGGACCGCTGTAATAAGCTGGAGCAGGCGATGTACAAATAGCTGTGGTCCTCTGGTATAGCACAGAAATAAGCCCTGATTGAGGAACTTCTGGATGGGGAAAAGTCCATGGAACAAATCTTGTATTGCTCACAGTAAACACAGCTCTGTCTAATTTTGTCTTACTATGTGTTTCTTCCTAAGGCAACAGGATAATCTAAATGTGCATTTGTTGCTCTCTGTGACTATATAGTCAGCTGCACCTCACCCACACCTCAGTGGTGATGTTCACGAGGACAGAAATAAGTATGTGTTGTAACTCAGCATATTTTACATCTTGGGAGATTTTCCTTTCTAACATGGCTCGACTGAAATTATGAGCAGTGGCCACCGGTGGCCCGCCACTATGGGTGGGGGAGTCAACCCCCTACCAGAGTGGTAGGTCGCCACCTCGCCAGCAGGCATCACAGTCTCTTCTGTGTGCTTAATTTTCACGGGGTGCATCCCTCTCAACATTTTTATTTGTTAGTATGCAGAGCCCTCAGGTTCTGCAACAAACATAGCACAGAGTAAAGGGAGCCGGCGGAGTGTTGGAAGACTGGCCCCGCCTGCTCTCATTATTCTACACTATTAGCAAAGACATGCTGCCTGACAGGAGAAGATTCCTCTCTCATCAGGCAGCGTTTTTATGTTGCAGGTCTTTGTCCCAGAAAGAAGATCAATGCCTTCCGGTGCTCCCTGTGGCTGCACATGTGCATATGGAAGGTGCACGCAGTTAAGTCTTTTTTAATGCAATGTGTGTGTATATATGTATGTATGTTGGCGTATTTGTTTTTAGGAATGCATGCATGTAATGAGTTGTATGAATTATGTGTGAATGTGCATCTGGAAGTGTAGTTTGTATGTGTATGTGTGTGTGTCAGACCTCACCTCTTTACCTTGGTTTACCCTTGATTTAGAGTACCATGTATCAATGATAAACAAACATGATAAGTGAAGTGTTGTCACGTGGCTAGACTGACCTACATTGAATGTAGGCCCTTCTAGCCATGTGATAACACTTCACTTATAACTTGCTTTAACCTTGATGCATGGTACTGAGTATCAAGGGTGAAGCAAAAACATAAGTGTTATTGTATGGCTAGAATTGCCTACATAGAAGGTAAGGCAGCTAGCCATATGATAACACTTCACGTATCTTGTTCTTTACCCTTGGTGAACAGTAACTGTGCATCAAGGGTAAAACAAAAATAATTGTTAAGTTTGATTTACCCTTTATAGTGTTTGAATGTATGCCAGTCTAGCCAGGTAATAAGAATTATGTTTCCTGTACCATATATGGCAAGTAAAATATGCCACGCTATATTAAGAGGGTATATGCAGATTGACACTACTAATGTCAGTCTGCATATACTTTTTTAATCTGGCAAGGCACTTTTTATTTGGCATCAAGGGGAAAGCAAACGTGATGAGTGTTATTACATGGCTAGACTGGCTTCCATTGATTTCTCCAGTCTATCCATATATTTTTTGTGTGTCATAGCATTTTTGTACTGGGCATCAAGGCTAACAGTGAACATAACTGTGATTGCGTGGTAGCCAATCTGGAAATTCTTTCTTTCTGCAGCAGGGAATTTGTCCACGCCACAGGGGACCACCCAACACCCCTGACCAAGACCCGCAAGCAGCCCATACCATCGGGGACCACCAAATACCCCTGACCATGACCCACAGGCAGCCCACACCACAGGGAACAACCGAACACACCTGTACATGGCCAGCAGGCAGCCCACACCACAGGGAACCATCCAACAGCCCTGGCCATGCCCCGCAGGCAGACAATCACCCCTGGCCATGCCTCGTAGGCAGTCCACACCACAGGGGACCACCCAACACCCCTGACCATGACCCGCAGGCAGCCCACATGGCACCATGCACATACAAGCCCCGACTCATGTCCCCCCACCAGTGACAGGCACCTGCCAGCAGGCCCTGACTCATGTTCCCCACCAGTGATGGGCACCTGCCAGCAGGCCCTGACTCATGTCCCCCCACCAGTGATGGGCACCTGCCAGCAGGCCCCTACTCATGTCCCCCCACCAGTGATGGGCACCTGCCAGCATGCCCCGACTCAAGTCCCCGCACCAGTCATGGGCACCTGCCAGCAGGCCCTGACTCATTCCCCCCACTAGTGATGGGCACCTGCCAGCAGGCCCCGACTCATGTCCCCCCCACCAGTGACGGGCACTTGCCAGCAGGCCCCAACTCATGTCCCCCCACCAGTGATAGGCACCTGCCAGCAGGCCGCGACTCATGTCCCCCCACCAGTGATGGGCACCTGCCAGCAGGCCCCGGCTCATGTCCCCCCACCAGTGATGGGACCCTGCCAGCAGGCCCTGACTCATGTCCCCCCACCAGTGATGGACACCATCCAGCAGGCCCTGACTCATGTCCCCCTACCAGTGATGGGCACCTGCCAGCAGGCCCTGACTCATGTCCCCCCCACCAATGATGGGCACCTGTCAGCAGGCTCCTACTCATGTCCCCCCACCAGAGATGGGCACCTGCCAGCAGGCCCCAACTCATGTCCCCCCACCAGTGATGGGTACCTGCCTGCAGGCCCTGACTCATTCCCCCCACCAGTGATGGGCACCTTCCAGCAGGCCCCGACTCATGTCCCCCCACCATTGATGGGCACTTGCCAGGAGGCCCTGACTCATGTCCCCCCCAGCAGTGATAGGCACCTGCCAGCAGGCTTCGACTCATGTCCCCACATCAATGATGGGCACCTGCCAGCAGGCCCTGACTCATATCCACCCAAACAACACATTGAGCCTCATTACGAGGTTGGCAGAATGGGTTTACCGGTAATGGTGCCGGTGCTGGTAAACCCATTCCGCCCTATTACGAGGTTCCCTTGCAGGACCCGCACAGAACGTCTGGTCAGACCAGACTTCCTTTGTAGGTCCCGCAAGGGGACCAAGGAGCTAATAACGGGCCTGTTATTAACAAGCCTGTTATTAGCTCCATCCCCATTCCCAATGGGAATGGGGTTGGTTTTGTGAATGAGGAATTACCGGGTCCTCCAAGGTTGGAATGACCCAGTAATTCCTCATTCACAGAACTCGGACATGATTTTGGAGGCAGCGATGACGCTAATTGCACCATGGCTACCTCCAAACTCATAATGAGGCCCATTGTCACAACATACATGCATGTAGCAAATGTCCATCCAAATGCCACCCCATGCTGCCCCCCGCAGTGCATCTCCACACCCATCCATTGTCCCCACTTCCCAGTACAGGCTCCATGGCATTTCATTCACAGAAGCACACATGCATGCACCCAAAGACATGCCCAACATGGCCACACAGCAGTGACACATGACTGAGGCAATGACGACTGATACATGCACCAAACTAATGAGAGCAGACAACACAAATATGTGAACTAATGAAAATGTACTAAAAAATGAAATCAACCAAACGAAAAACAACCATCCAAGGAAAAATAAATGAATGGGAACATAACTGAAATGCAAAATCCATAAAAAGTGTAATCCAAAACAAAAAGCAAATCCTCAAAGTGGCCCATGTTCAGAAACAAAAAATATGATTCCAAAGGGTAAATTAAAAAAAAACATTCCATCATGGGTGTGAAAAACATAAATGGATAAAATCTGCAGTTCCACTACTATTGACAAAGAATGTTCTTGGGTTCCATGATCCCAAAACCAAATGAAACCTAGTAAAAACCCTACAAAATACAACTGTGTACAAAAAGTGGAGCATTGTCCATCAACTCCAAAATAAAAATAAAACAAAAGGAAACTTAAGCCTAATAAACTATATAAAATGGCGGTGGGCTAGTCCTACGGATCACTGTTCTTACCAAGAGTCTTGGCAAGAGCATCATCGAACTCCGAGTCTATGTCCCGGAGGCGGGACTGGGCTCTCTCCTCGAGGGCTCGCATTGACACCGACATGCTCTCCACCAACTCCCTGAGAAACTGTGCCCGGCTCAATGCCGACCCCATGGAGTTTTCCGCCCTGGCCATGATGAGCTGTGCCCTTTCAGCCCGCTGCCACTCTGCATTCATTTGCTGGCCCATCCACTGTCACACGGAAGACACACATAGTCCAGTGTCCTCCTGCCCTTTGGCCGATGCCTGCCCCTGTGATTTTGTAAGCCCCGAATCTGGACGCCTCCTATGTCAAGCCTAGTGCTGCTGCCTTAATGTCATCTGCCTGTGCCATCACGACTGGCTCTGGGACGCTGAAGACCCCCGGGGCTGTCGTGGACATGCACTGCTGGAAGTTGCCAGCACATCCTCCATTGCCAGGGATCCTGTTGCTTGGGCGACCACCTCTGCTGAACCTTTGTCTCCCGACTATGGCAGGGATGTGATCTCCAGCAGCCTGGCCATGGTGGATGAGGCAGGTCAACGGGGTGCCCTGGTGGCATCTGGGCCGGAAGACGGCATGGAGGATGACTGGCGCATTGTGGGTGCAGAGGAGGAGAGGGTCGCTAGAGCCGCCAGCACATGGAGGAGCCCTGCAACAATGAGCTGTCCTAGCCACTTCTAGGTGGCACACAGCTCTTCGTGATGATGTGCGTTGTCTATCCTGGAATCACGCACATCATCAGGAATCATGCACATCATCAGGAATCACGCGTGTGCGCATTGCCACACCGACTAGGATGGGCTCAACCCTGTCACGGATTGCCTCGTCCGCAGGTAGAGGAAGGTCAGTTGATGTGGACACATCCACTACCTGCGAACAGGCCTGGAATGAGGCATCCCTGCTGGTGCAGAGTGATGCAGTCGCAGAATCAGGGACAGGATTACGCACAGGCACCTCCACAGCAACCTGTGCTGCCTTTTGCCCCTGCACTGCACCACTTCCACCAGTGGAATCACCCCCACCAGGCCCCACGTGTGGGTCTAATGCCACCTCCTCCTCACCTACCACCAACCTGGAGGCACCGCACCGTCTTCTGCAATGTCCTGCCCCTGTGGGCGCCCACCTGCCCCTTCCATTGCTGATGAGCCTACTTCCAACCTTGGCCACTTGGGCCTCCCCTCGGCAGCTGTGGCTGTAGTGGCGGAGGCAGCACCAGTCCCCTCATTCCCGGATGATGGCATAACCTGGGAGGGTGACTGGGCCTTGCGTCTCTGGCTGGTGGAGGCATCCCCACCGCTCTACTCCACAGCGCCGTCTCTGCCCTCTTCTTCACTCGCTGCTGTGGAAAGGGAGACATTGAACACAAGCATCAGGGTACTGAACGTAAGTCTGCCAGACACAAAGCAAATGCACATAAATGGCACTGTTGTATGTCATAGCCATCATCACCTTCCACAACACATGGGTCCTTGCAAGCAACACTCATGCACATACACCACCGCACAGTCCATCACAGTGCAATCACGGCCAGCTAGGCCACAACAGTCAATGCACGCATTGAGATGTGCATGTGTCATTGCATCCATGGCGTTTCCCAGTCACACACTCACCACTCAGTAACACGCACATGTACACCATGCATGTCCATGAGGGTGACATCAGCATCCATGATTCACACAACAGAAATGGCCCGGTACAGACACAGGCCTGCAATCATGTGCGCAATGTCACATGCAGGTGCACATCATGCATAGCAACACACACACCATTGTCATTACACACGCTTGACAAGACTCACATGCTTCACTGTCATGTCCCTGTACACAGACATCCATGCATGGGGCATGCCAGACATACGACCAAGGTGCACACACCTGACACACCTCAACATGCACTACGCTGGAGATTAACACATGGACACCTACCACTCGACTCCGTATGGGTCTGCATCTCGAGCACCTGGTGGTGAAGAGCTGGGTTAATGCACTCCAGGTCCCTCATCTAGATGTTGGTCAGCTGGTCCGGCGCCCCACTTCTACATGAGCATTAACGAGACACCAGGCCTTCCTGAGGGCCCTGGACCTGAAGTCCCCCCAGCGCTTCAGGACAGGGTCATAGTCGTGGGATGCCACCCCCCTCCGCGTTGTTGGCATCCACAATGTCCTTCCAGATCCACTCCGACCATCCCTGTCGAGGCGCAAACTTGAGAAGTGGGCATCATAATTTCCCAGGACTCGACCAGGATGTCAACTTCATTTTCAGTGAAACTGGCAGCCCTCTGCCTCTCTGACTGGGGGTTGCCACTGTCCCATGATGGTGTTGAGGCGGACATGGCAACCCGACATGGCAACCCCCGAGACAGGTGTGGGTGGGCAACCTGGTCCTGGGGCTGGGCTGTGGAGTGATGATACACCAGTCGGGAGTCTTCTGGACCAGCAGAGTTGGTCTCAGGTACAGGATCCCTGGCTATGGCTTCTGTGCAGGCACCAAATAGCAGGGCATGTTGGCAGCATGCAGGCTAACAGCAGCATATGCCTCATAGGAGACTGCTCGGGGTTCTGGGGGGCAGGTAAATGGCCTTCTGGCCAGGAGCTTGGTCTTCTGTGTGTTGTCACCTGGCCAGCTTGATGCAGAGTGAGTCTGCACGTGGAAAAACAGCACGTGAGCGTGTAATCCGAGGAAAGGCCCTTAGCGCGTAAGTGTGTAAGTGACGTGACACGCACGGGCGTTGCCTTCACCAGGGGTTAAAAGTCTGCTCGGGTAAGCAATTATCTGCATGTGCTTTTCGTGGAAACCGACCACGTGTGTTTCTTCTTCGTGTGGGTTCACACGTGATTACTTCACAGCGCTTAAAGTTCGTACTTCTTGTTTTGGCGGGGGAATTGCATATGCGCACACGCGCGTGTGTTTTTCTTTTCCACGCATGGCAGACGATGAGTCGCGCACGCTTATTTTTCCCACTGTGGTTGCCCTGTGTGTTGCACACCCATTTCTGAGGTCAGAGTAGCCTGCGTATTCCACGCGTACTTATTTTTTATGTCCCTGGGTGCCACGGCGTACTGCGGGAGGTTTATTCCATGTACGTGGGCTACCGGGGGTTGCATGCTCATTTATTATCATTTTTTGGGGTGCCTGAGCATTGCGTGACCTGTTTTCTATCACCAGGGGTCACAGACAGCCTTGCAGGAGCACAGGGGTGTGTCTAACATCACGTACCCTGCCCCTTTCATCCCAATTGCCCGGGAAAATTGTTGTGTGCACCTCTCATTGGGAACATACCATCTGTGCCATGGTTGGGAGGACTCCAAAAGGGAAGGGCGGCAAAGCTGGGCGACCTCCCAAGGCTGGGAATGGTGGGGCACATGGTAGGGGTGGCCGGGGTGGCCAGGGAGTCCAGGGAGTCCACAGAGGCCAAGGTGGATGTGGAGAGGGACCTGGCCAGGGTGTAACACCAGGGCAGGATGTCCAGCAACTTGCTGGGACAGCCATGCCACCACACCCAGCGCCTCACATAGATGCTGCTGCTGCAGTTCTCCCTAGCGCACATCTGACCCCACAGGTATTGTCATCTGCTGGCACGGGCCACCAGGTGGTGGAAACTGCAGGTGCAGCTGTGGCAACCACCACCCAGGCTCGGGGTCAGCCAGCGCAGGCTGCCTTGCCACAGGACTCCAGGCAGATTTTCAGGGCAGGAAGGCCATTGTCAGATCCATTTTACTCCTCCAGCGCCGAAGCAGCACGAACACCTACCTCCCCTCGGGGATCCCGGCGCCTGGCTTAGGGCAAAACACAGGCCGCTGTGACCCCCTTGGGGAAAGAGGGTTAGAGTCCTTGGTTTGGATGGGTTTCGGGGAGTTAGGTAAACCGGAAAGAGGATTAGGAATCTTGATGGTGGATAGGGAGGGGGAATTGAAGGGAAAACATGATCCTGAGCTCCCGTCCTGTGAGATTCTCTTGGTTACTTTCCAGCGAACATTTAGTTTTGGTTCACATACACTCGCACTCTCACATGAGGCTTGGCACTCAATCTCACTGAAGCATTGCTTTTGCCCCTTGCCTCTTCATGGCAAACCAGAGGCGCTGCACTCAGTTATGGTTTCGCACTGAGTTTGCCCCTTGTCACCTAAAAACTAGTCCCCCCACTCAAATCTGCTTTAACATGAAAGAATCACAAAATATAAGCAATATGTTTTCTCCCCCAAAATGAGCTGCTGCTCTGTCTTTTCAATGTAACCCAAACATAAATATAAAATAGCACTTAGCTCAGGCTGTTCGTGTCCATTTCACGAAGAGGAAGTTTGCACAGTTGTCGGCCCTTTCTGCCGCAAGAAGCAGCGCCGGTGCATGCCGAAAAGGAAACAATTAGTGTGTTTTTCTAGACTGCTCCCTCCAGGTTCAGTTTCACTAGTTAGTATAAGCCCATGCTAGACATGCGATGCCACATGCTGTTAGTGTTCTGCTCTGTGCTGCGGCAATGGATAACCCCCGGGTGCGGGTCTCCCTTTGATCTCCCTCCCTGGATTGACTTTGCGGGGTTACCGGGATCCCTCCCTCTCAAGGGCTGCCGTTCCGATTGCCAAACAAGTTAGGAGTAACAAGAATAACTTAGCTTTTATCTTGCGGGGCTGCAAGAGTTTCTGCAGGCGAGGTCTGGCCCCGCGTGTAGTGTTCTGCCCGGAGATCCTCTGAGATGCGTCCATTCGGGAGAAAAGCTGAGCGAGAACGAATTCGCATTGTCCGCGCATGCGCAGGAGCTCCTGCATGCATGGGCATACGCTTGGACGTTGGTTTGGGCGTCGGCCCGCGCATTTGCAGGCTCCGTGTGCCTGAATTTAGTTCCTGGACTGCCGGGGATGTAGTTTTTGAGGCCAAGCATGCTGGCAAGTATAGTTTCTTTCTGGTTCTGTCTTTCCCTGGTTTCAGCACAGTACAACACCAAGCACATCTGCAATGAGGGCAAAGGTGGCATCTACATAAGGTGGCTCCCACAACCCTAGTGCCCCCCTTGACCCCACGCTTCCTGACAGCCAAGCCACGTGTGTCCAAGGTTGCTGTGACCAAGGCACATGTTCCTGTGGCAGTTTTTACATCTGCTGCCCCAAGCAGACAGGTGGTGGGAGCTGCATGGGCAGATGCAGCCGACACCACCCCGGCAGTGAGTCTGCCAACCAGGAATGTGTCGGTCACAGCACTTAGCACTGAGGCAGTTGTGCTGCTGGGTCCTGGCAACAGCACCCAGCAGCCAATCACACAATCCAGGCCTTCTGTCCTCGTGCCAATTCCAACTTCCGTTGGCCAATCCACCATCGCCACTGCCCCAACTGACCAGAGCGGCATTTGCCTCTCAGGGTCTGCACAACTGGCCAAGAGGAGGAAGTGTGCTTCTGCGCATGAGGCTGGGACCCCACATACGACATCGGCCTCCGGCACGGCAAGGAAGAGGCCGTTCAATAAAGAGGAGCTGGACTTCCTTGTAGACTACGTGTCGGCACACGACCGCAATATGCTGGTGGACGCAGGATGCCATACTACGCCTGCCCAGCGTCAGGTCCACTGGCAGTTCATTGCGGATTGTGTGAATGCATTGGGATATGAGAGGCGCACAGCTCAGGATTGCCACAAGCGTTGGACGCTGTGCAAACCAAAGCGGGCCTCTAATTACTCCCTGACTCAGGTGACTGGCAGTGGGCCACCACCAGAGCAGGATGAACTCACTCCGCACCAGGGAATCCCTGCAGAGTTCATAGATCAGGGACTTATCCAGGGAGTGGGAGAGATGCAGGATTATGATGCAACGTTCAGTGAGTCTTGCTGCGTGTCTGTCCAGCCCATGTGTGTTTTGCTTGTGTGATGTGTTGTGATTGACTGCCAGGTCAGGCTTTGTATTGATGAGTGACATGTGTGACACATGCAATGCTTTGCTAATATGTGATTGTCATCATGCAGTCTGCATGCAGGACATGTGCTGCACACTGGGGCAGTCCTCATAACAACACATGCACCTTACTTACATGCAAGTCACTCGGCGGCCTCTCCTGTCCATGTTCAGGCTCACTGACATGTTTGCATATAGCCTGTGCTGTAGTTCCACCCAACACTCAGCCTATGTCATCACATGACTGACAGCTATGTCAGGTCACCCTGCAAACTACTCCTCCTCATGGGCATGCTTCCTTGCCTCTCCACCAGCCTGCAGTTCACTATCTCCGTGGTACTGGCGGTTTCCGTGTTAGACTACTGCTATGGCCTGTTCCCCTTTCCTGTGTACAGGCACACTTCCCTGTGCAACCCTGCCATACCTGTGCTGTGGGGTTCATCCTTTGTCCTTGATGCAGGGTGTCTCACTTGGACCGTGCAGATGGCACAGGCTCAGAGTGCACATGAGTGATCATTCATGGACCATTGCATGCCCTGCAAGCCCCTATGGGTCCGTGGCAGGATACTCATTGTACCACATCTCCAGAATTTATCCGGCCCATGTTATTTGCTCATCCATGACATGCTCACTCAGGGTCACTTCATCATCATGCACATGTTTATGGTGCCCTTGTCTGTGTCGGGCACAGGCCTCCATCTTTTACAGCCACCCTGCTTCCAGGCGATTGGTGTTGTGGCTTCTGCCTTCATAGATGTACTTGTGATGGTTCCTCATGAGTCCTGTTTTCTGTCCCCCTATCATCTGCTGTAGTCTCAGTTGTCTCAGATGATGCAATTGACACCTGCATACACAGTCTGCAACTTCACAGTACTGTGGTCAGCCATTCAGAGCCATGCACTGGCTCCCTGCCATTCCCTGCAGATGTGTGGGGGGTGCAGTGCATCCCTACAATCCAGTGCCAACACTTTGCACATGATGACTGCACGTACCCTTACAGTGCCGTCATGTCACAAGATTGACATCACTACATTTGTGGTTCTGTTGATAGTTGGGGATGTACACATGTGCTGCACTGCACCCATGCACTTCTGAGCCATGTTTCACCCTTCAACATGCTGTGGGATGTTTTTCCCCATGCATCCAAGCCCTACCATAAAACTGTGCATTACTGGCATTGAAAACATCATGAGGGCCAAAACTCCCCAGAGAGTGCACAGGGAAAACATGAAGAATAGGCTGCCACCCATTTTTGCCTATGTTGTGAGCACAGGAGGGCACTGCCTAAAACCACCATTGGGCTACACACATAGTAGCCTGAAACCGTTGGGAATGGCAATGCTGATTGCCAAAAGCAACCCAGAACTGTGGGGAATTAATTTTCTTAATGTCAAAAATGGATGCAATACTGGTGCTCACCACTATCAGAAAGCCGGCGTTTTAAAACCACCAGACTTTTGTGTAAAACTGAACAAATAGACCCAAACCGGACCAAGGAAAGACTTGCTAAGAGGTGGATACAATGTAAAACTATATTCTGAAATGACTTGAAGGAAGTAATTATTTAATGTATATATAAAAAATAGCTGGGGATGTCAGCAGTTTAAGTGAATTTGGGTTTAAAGCCACTAAAATCGAAATGTTTAGAATAAATGAGTGACCTACTTGTGAGTGTCACATAGGTTGCAATTGTTTACATGTCATAGTTTTGAACTTAGAATCAGCATTCTAGGTGCATGAGCAAAAATTGTAAGTTGAATTTGAATGTAGAAAACTGGGAACTAAAGGGACATTTAGCTGAAGCCTGGCTGAAGAGAGTGAATTCTGCCTGACAACTACCCCAGACAGGAGTTGAACTGGCTCAACAACTCTTCCCAGGCCTGGCTGCATTCTGCTGCCCCTGTCAAAAGGAGATGACACCTCTCTGATTGAATTAGAGGAGTGGCACCTGGGGACTACAGGAAACTAAACAAAGCACTGTCACTGGCTCAGGCAAATGTTATATTGGGGGGGCGTAAAGTGGCTTCCTCTTGGGAGAAACTGGGAGGGGCAGTGCCTGTGAGAGCAAGCTGAGCTTGGGGGAAGTGGATAAACCAGAAATTCCACCATGTGCTTTGGAAAACCACACCCGTTTGGGGCCAGAGCATGATTTTAAAAAGATGGATAATTCATAGTGCGGACTTGTCAAAATTATATAAATAACATTATCATTCTTGTGATTTTTCTGTGCACATTTTAAGTGGTGTTAGGACCCTGTGGTATGTTCTTGGGCACAGTAGCGGAAAAAAAGGTTGTTACTCCAAATGTATGCATGTTAAAAATCTGACACTTAATCATCTGAAACCCATATCCCTGGTGCACATTTGTGTAAAATCTGGAAAGGTTTAGAGGTCGTTATCAGGATGAAAAGGGGAGAATTCTGTCACAAGCAGACACAACATCGTACAAAGACAGGGATCTTATGGTTTGGTGCTACAGAAAATATGTTAACTGGACCTATAATATTAGAAAAATGATACATAGATAAATATGTATTTGGGTCAGAAATAGATTTGTGTGCAATTTGACAAGAGGGGGTTCCTCTGACCATAACCCTTACAGCATCACTCTGACACTCCATTTCTTTCCCCCAATCAAGGGATAGAGGAAAGCTTGGCCAATGATAAGTGAGAGGGGCAGGCTTAGCTAGGCCCAGGCACACACCCATTTTCAAAACACATAAAAGGAACATTGAAACCCAGGTAGAGACATTCACTTTCCACTTTCTTGTGGGACGCTTTGCCGGGAGACTTCAGACTTCACATCCAGAGATCCAGACTTCAAATCCATCAATCTCCAGAGACCAGAAATTAACTCCAGAATTTGTAGCAGAGAGGCCTGAATCCACAAGCTGAATCCTCTTCAGCAGGCCTCAAAACCAACCAAACTATTCAACAGCCGGGCGAGCTGTTTGAATTGTTTGCCAAGACCTTTTGCAAGAACCTGTAACAGTATCCAGAAAGCAGTGCTGTATCCAGAACCAGAGAGAACCGGAGACCAGATCGCTGTGAAGAACTGCTAGCAGATGTCCAGCCAATCCTGACCCGATCGGTGAGGAAGTCACATTCCTGTCCAAAATCTAGTGTGAGTACCCAGCTAGCACTGTGCAAAAACCAATCTCTTAGATTAAAAAAATCTAATCCAAACTATTTTAGCCTATTAGAACTGCCTCCTGAAATCGTGTCTTTCTGTCATTTTTAAAACTGAAAACTGTCATCTGTCATTCTGAGCTTTAAAATTTCAAATCCGAAAAACTACCTTTACTAAATTAGCCGTATCTCCGGAACCGTGTGTGCTAGGAGTGAGTTTTAACTGCCATCTTAGAGCTAAGATTCTAGGCTTTCCAACGTGCCTAGAACCGACTTCCTCCGTAAATGTGCTCAATGCACGCGACAAAATTTGCAGCGATTTGACATTTTGCTAAATTTCAGCCACGTGTAAAAATATTTGTCCTTGCTTTCCTTGCTGAAATTCGTGTGCAACCTGACAATCATTCATAGAGCATTGCTAAAGTGATCCTGAATTAATTTAAGTATCTCTCACTCACCCTGAACCCCCTATAGGGAATTAAAAGCCTTTTTAGCATATTTTTTCACTTAATTGCAACCACATCAAAGTATCTTGCCTGTGTTTAAAACTCCTACCTGTTTTCCTCTAAGCTTGCCAGGGGGGAACTGAATCATATTTGATTGCATTCCTGAGAACTGTGTGTTTTCCTTCCATCTCTTTACCTTGCATAAAAGGGGGGTGAATTGTCAAAGAAAAGTGATTACATTGTTTTTGTTGAAGTCATATCAAGTTTATTTTCTGTACTGCATTTCATTCATCATTGCATTGTCTTTGAAGCCATAAAAGCATTCTCAGCTGCTTTATCCTCTCTATATCACTTCTAAGCAATCAAAAAGAGTATACCACTGTAACATTATCCTTTGTTGATCACTATCATCTTCACAAGTGTGCTATCAAACATTAATTTATTATAAAAGTATGATATATATATATATATATATATATTGTTTCATTTTCAAATAAACCTTTTAAATTTGCAAAATAAACCTACTTCTTGGCACAGCAGGGTCGGGGGGATTCTCAGAGAGGGGTGTTATATGAGGGTTGTCATCCAGAGTAAATGAACTGGACATAAAAATATATCAGTAAAGGCTTCCATCAGCATCCCAGACTAGGCATTGACTTAGCTGTAGTGTTGAATTGAAGTCGCTTACAAAGTGGGGGCTCGTCCGGGATATTCTGAATTAGAATTACCGCTTGTGCAGCTTAATACAGTGTGTCAACTGACCGGATACACATATCCGGTTAGATCACCACGCTGTTTTAGACTGTGAAAGCGCCCCTCAAAGGAACGCTCTAAGGAAATGGTCTGTTTTGCAAAATAAAATACAAACTTCTGTAAGTCAGGAAGGAACTCAAATTCCAGAATGACGGCACTGGTAGACATCGAAATAGCCAGAGAGCACTTCTTACATAAGCTATTTGTGAGAGGTGAATGGACTGAGCAGGGCCAGGATGCGTGGTTGCAGGCAATCACACAACAGATCACTGCAACTGGGTTAGATAACTGGAGAGATCAGGGTCCCTTACATGTGGCCCTGAGTAAACTATACATGGCTCCTAAAGCTAAAGATGAACACGACAAGATGGTTAGGATAGCGGCATATTTGTATCTATATGGGAGCCATGCAGGACAAATGTGCTGAAGGCCAAGATCTGGCAAATAGGCAACAGATCGCATTAGAGAAGGCCCAATCTGACCTTGTCTCTTCTGAGCAGGGGATGCACATAAGCCAAGAGTCAGAAAATGAGAGCAGACAGTATCTCATTAAAATCAAAGAGGACATGTGTATCCTGCAACAGGAAAAGTCTGACCAGGATACCAGATTTCTGGCCTTGCAGAAGGAGTACCAAGAAGGTTTTGACTCCCTACTGCAGAGCCAGAAAAAGCTGGAGCAACAATTAGATTTCAATAGGGCATGTGCTGAGCAGGTAGTCACCCTGCAAAGCCACCTAGATAGGGAAAAGGCAGAGAGCAATAAACTGATCCTGAAAGACCTGGATACCCAGGCATAGTTTGATCAGGAGTGCCAGAAAGCTGGTGCCCTTCAAAGGTAAAGGGAAGACCTGGTGGCACAGATGCAGACTCTTAGTCAGGAAAGGGACACCTTAGGCCAGGAAGTCTGCCATTTAAAAAGAAAAACTGAAGAAAATCACTTGGCCCTCCAGGGGCTGGGTGACCTCCAAAAAGAGCATCAGAACCTGTCAGAACTCAACAGGAGGGTGGAAGAGGCTCTGACAAGAAAGGAGCAGGCCAGTAGGGATGGGACTCAGGAGGTAACCCTCCTGCAGCAGAGACTGGCCCAGTACTCCAGGACCAATCAGGAGGCACAGAGAGAAAATGAGGCTCTCTGTCAGCGCAATGATAGGCTCCAGCAACAGGTAGCCATGCAGGAGAGACTGATAGGCCCTCATTACAAGTCAGGCGGTGGACCATGGTGCTATTAGCACCATGGTCTATGCCGGATTCCGCCATGGTGGATGGCGGAATTACCGGCCCATTCCAAGGTGAGTGGGGCGGTAATTCCCCATTCACCATTTGCCCTTCCCCATTCCCATTTTTCCCCCATAGGGCATAATGGGGATGGGGAAGGCGCTAATTATGGCACCGTAAATTACAGTGCCGTAATTAGCACGAAGGTCGCTTAGCGCCTTGGACTTTAACGCCTGCAAAAAGCAGGCATTAAAGTGTGAATCAGGCGTTAAGGGTTAACGGCGCCGACAGTGCCGTTAAACCCTTAACGCCTGACTTGTAATGAGGGCCATAGAGTTTAGTAAGTCCTTAACTGAGGAACTGAAAGCGCAGGCTCTTGCATTGCAACAGGGAGCATGGGCTGACAGGGATGAAGTTTGCTGGGAAAGGGAAACACCTGAGCATAACCTCAGAAGCCCTAGTACCAGAGGCCTTCATCTCTCTCAGTCCCTGGACTCTGCCACCCCCATGTCCCCTGGCGCGCATGAGCACAAGGCCACAGGAATGGCAGATTACTATGCAGCCAAAAGTATGGGGCTCATAGGCCAGTACCACCCAGGAATGGATGGGCAGGCACCCGGGTATGGGCACCTAAGTACAGTGCAATTTAGCGGGGAACCCCAGGAAATGAGGCCCCCTAAGGGCATCCTAAAAACCTCTGCCCAGTTAGGTCACTATGGGGGGTACCCATCAAATCCTGGTAGCAAGGAGGGATCTGAAGACTCCTCTGAGCGTCACAGGACACAGGAGACCAGGTCCACACATTCTGCCAGCTATTCCGCTCGCAGAATCCGGGAAAACCTGGAAGATCAGACGGGCACCTCTGGGAGCAGTGCGTCTGAATCAGAGGATGAATGGACCAGGGTTACCCGAACCACACAGGCCAATAAGGTGAAAAGGGCCTTGCTTAAGGACCCCTTAAAACAGATTAAGCCAATCAGGAGTGTTATCACGCCTTATCATAAGAACGCCAAGTATTCTGTTTGGGAACACTTGGAGCTCTATGAGCAAATGATGGAGACTTTCCATTTGAAGGACAACAGTAGCTGCATCCAGTAAGTCAAATGGACATTCTCCCCTGAATACTCCAGTTTCTTTGCGGGGCTGGAGGACCAAAACCATTCAAGATGGTCCACATATAGGGCGGCCATCTTGAAAAAATGTTCTGTACAAAGAAATCCCCAAGAGGCTCGCAAGGCAGCCTACAATTTGCAATGTGGGGAGGATCAGGCCCCACAAGAATTTGTGCAAGAATTGAAGCGTGCCTTTGCGCAGACCACCAGAAGGGTGCGCACGGACAGCAGAGAATTCATCAACACATTTTTCCATGCTCTTCCCAAGTACATAATGACCCAGCTCGTGAGAGATTTTCACGAGAAAAGATCTTTAGACTGGGTCAGTGAGCAAGCCACCCGGATCTATGAGGTGCAGAAGCCCATAGAAAATAAAAGTAATGCACAGAAAAACCCCAAAACCAACAGCACCCCTGCTTCTGCCAAGGTGGCAGAGGTAAAGGTTGCCCCTGTTTTAGATTTGGAGATGAGGGGGCCTAAAAACCTGCCTGCACCAAATAATTCACAGCCCAGAAGGCCCTCGGGCCAGTCACAGACAGGGAGTCGAGGAGGTAGTCCCACAAATGGGGACCCCGCTCCCCTGACTATGTAAGTCCCTGCTACAAGGGAAACCGACCAATCCTGGGTTATGTGTGGACTCCTCCACCCCAAGGGGGGGGATACAGCCAAGCACCTGACCCAGGGAACTTCCCTCCTAACTTTCCACAGGAGGGCAGAAATTCCCCAAACACTGGGCAGAATTCTTTTCCCAGGTATCCACAAGGTTTCCAGCCCCAAAACCATCCATCCTTCTTTCCCCAATTCCCTGAGCCCAGACAACCTTATCCGGGAGAGGGGAGGCCAAGGGTGGAGGGGTACCCAAATCTTCCCAACCCGGGGTATTACCAGAGAAGGGATAGCTACCCTTCCCGGGATCAGCCCAGGGGAGAAAACAGAACCCCGTATCAACCTGAGCGGGTTTCCCAACTTGAGCGCCAAGTCCAAAATATGGCATGGGATCTGGGTCACATACTGAGGGCTCAACAGAACCCTCAGATGAGCATGCCACTGCAGAATGGCCAGAACTCTGGACCTGGTGCTCCAGAACAATGACGGGGGCAGCACCCCGATAACCCACCGGTTCCCAGGGAGGAGGCACAAAGGGAAGAGGGGTGTAAAGCCTTGGAGGAAGCTTCCTTCCCAACTTGTAAACATCCCTTGGAAAACCAGGAACCGGAAACAAAATCTCCTGCCCCTGAAAGCCCGCCTCCCAAGGAGCATAGGGGGGGTAGGAGAAACAAAGGACCCAAACAGACCCACTATGTGGCAGAGGTACAGGTCTTCCAATTTGAGGGAGAGGGATCCTCAGAAGATCCTGGGAAAAGGATCTTCTCCTTCATAGATGGGGGAACTCCTCCCAAGGAAAAATGTGTCCCAAGAGATTCCAATCCAGACTGGGTAGATGTGGGGATTGAGCTGTCGCCGACCATCATCCTATCCCAGAACCAACAATAACAAAAACCCCTGGTTCAAACCCATCCTGGTGACTGCCTCCAAAAAGGCAGGGGCGGCCCAGAACCGGAACCAGGGGAACCTAAAACCGAATCAACAGACTGGGTAGATGTGGGGATTGAGTTGTCGCCGCCCATCATTCTATCCCAGAACCAACAATACCAAAATCCCATGGGTCAAACCCATCCTGATGACTGCCTCCAAAAAGGGGGGAGGCGGCCCAGAACCTGAAACCATTTCCAGTTGCCAACTTTTTCTTTCAGATTCCCCAGGCTCTTCACAGAATTCTGCCCAAATCTCTTCTCTCGCCATGTCCAAAACCAGAAAGTTAGCCCAGCAGTTGTCCAAAAATGTGCATTATCTGTGCCCCCTTGAGGAGAAGGAGGGAAGATACTATGCCCTGGTACAAGTACAGGGGCAGGGTACAATTCTGGCACTGGTGGACACTGGATACCAAGCTACCCTTCTGTCCAAAAGGGCCTTTGATGAACTGAATGCAGGAATGGGGGAGAATTACTGAATTCCTCTCACCTCTCTTCCTGGACAACTGCAGAACTTTGACGGGAAGGAAATTCCCGTCGAGGGGATTGCAGATTTGGACATCAAAATTGGGCGACACAAGGTGAAACACCCGGTCATAGTAGTGACTCCAGAGGGCACCCCTTGTTTACTAGGGAATGACCTCCTGAGAAGGTTGTCACCCCTAATAGATTGCGTAAACAAGGTCGTCTGGACCCAGACTAGCTGACCAATAAAATTAAAACAGAGTGTCAACCATGTTAGTTTAAACGGCACCTGCCACATGGTTGAACAAAAATCTGACCAAGTAGAATTTCACTTATGGAACAACCAAATTCGAGACGTGACAGTAATAGCAGTAGGACAACAGACTGGGGATGGGGGTCCTCTCTATTTCTGAAAATCAACCTTCCTTCCAGTTTAAGGTGGTATTCCACACTGGAAGGAAACACTCTGAAATTCTTTACTAATCCACAATCAGAAACTCCCACTCCCATAGTCCAGAAAGATGTGAAATCAGCTCAGAGCCTGGCTGATATTCAGCAAATTGGAGAGCAGTTGTTCATCCCTGTTCAGTTAAATGATGGGAAGGACTCTGTTCTCGCTCGAGTGTGTGTGAACAACGGTAAGAGCTTCATCAGCGAAGCCATGTTCCACCAACTCCCAAAAGATCCAGCCATTCCCACATTCAAACTGTTAGACAAATAGGAAATGGATCTGGAAACACCCAATTCGAAACATCTCCTGCCAAGCAGGTTTATGCTCAAAATCTCCATTGGCAACAAGAGCATAGTCCATAATTGTTGGCTCGTGCGAGACGTAATTGCCGACTTTTACTTAGGCAGTGACATTCTCAATCGCTTTGCCATTAGTTTGGACCTAATAAACTTCAAAGCTTGGTCCCGATTAGTGGATAATCTCATGGGCTTTGATGATCCAGAAAAAGCATTTAGGTCAGCTCAATTGCTACCTTATGCAGTTGAAATACAGATTAAAGAGGAAGTCACCATCCCAGAAAGGACCCGCCAATTCTCTCTGGAAGTGAAAGTTAAAAGAGGACAAAAATTGAAAAACCCTGATGCTTATATTCATCTAAATGCTTCTCTCCAACAGCAAGGGTTAGGGGTAAACCCAACAACATTAGTCAACATAGAACATGACACCATTCCAATAGAGGTGGATAACAGCGACTTAAAGAGTATTACTCTAGCCGCAGGGACTATTATTGGAATGGCGGTTGATGACCGACATTTCTCCATTGATTTAGGAAATTAACTGTTAGGACCAATCCCCAAGGACTGTTTTGACAGTGACAGTGATGACAATACAGCACCATACAGGATCTTTACCTGACATGGGGGGAACTTCCTGGTGTACACTTCTTGCCCTTATGGTAAGGAAGATGTGACTTGTGACTTCAGGAGGGATGAGGTGATTTTCCAGGTCCATGAGGGGTGCCTTTCCCACCTGAAGCCTCCAGTCCAAATCTGCGCTCTGTCCCGGGACTTCTCCACCCAGCTGGAGGAGGCTGCTGAGATAGCAAAACCAGATAGCAAAACCAGAAGTCTTTCCAGGCTTCTGGCAGATGGTGGAAGAGAGAGTCAAGCTGGCTGATGCCTGCCTGACTCTGGAACAGAAGCAAAAGTTGAAACAAGTTTTCTTGGATTTCCGAGATCTCTTTGCGGTAGACTCATATGACTGTGGTCGCACCGACATCCACACGACAACAATTCCCACGGACCCTGGCATGACTACAGTGTTTGTGAAGCAATATTGCTTGCCTCTCGCATCCATGGAGTCCCTTACTGAAATAGTTAAGAACCTTGAGTCCCGGGGAATAATCCGTCCAGTCCACAGCACTTTCAATAATCCGGTGCTGGGAATATTGAAGCCAAACGGCCAGTGGAGACTCTGCGCCGACCTTAGGGAGCTCAACAAACGGGTCCATACTTCCCGATGGCCTCTGCCCTACATTGACCAAGGGCTGGCCCAGATCCAGGGGTCACAGGTATTCAACTATGCAATTTCCAAAGAAACCAGGCCAAACAGAGAAAATGTTTGCCTACATGGAAGGGAGAGTTTGAAATTATAGACAAAACCTCACCAGTAGCGTATAAGATGTACATCCCCAAAGGTAGTCTGGCGGAAGGCGAAGACAAGTGGGTCCATATTAATCAGCTAAAGTGTTGCCATCCCAGGCACACTCTGCAACAACTGGAGGAATCCTCTGGAATCCCAGAGGGGGCCGCTCCAGATGAATTCAGTTCCAACCCTAAAATATCCCACATATAGTCGCTAAAATATGATGATTCTTGTAAAAATGCTTCCTGTTATATCTTGTTTTTTAAAACAAGACTGAAAAATGTAACCGGATGTATAAAATGTAGGTGTTCACCACACCATTAATAGTGGTGGAGAAATGTCTACGAATAGGTATTGCCGCTTTTGCTTTCTCATCCTAGGAGAGATGAAACCACGGAGACTGATCAAGGAGAACGACTCGGAGACCGGGAGCAAAGATCCGAGGAGCCCGGGGTACCGCCCAATCCTCCCATCAGGACCAGCAAGGAGAACTGATTGATCGACTGGAGGGAGGAAAAGATGCTGAACTGTGCCATTTACGGAATTGGAAGAAGATGAGGCGAACATCCCAGATCTTGCGAGTTCCATCAGTGAAAGATCAGAATGGCCATCACAAGGGGGGGGGGCTTGTGGGATGTTTTTACCCATGCATCCAAGCCCTACCATAAAACTGTGCATTACTGGCATTGAAAACATCATGATGGCCAGAACTCCCCAGAGAGTGCACAGGGAAAACATGAAGAATAGGCTGCCACCCATTTTTGCCTATGTTGTAAGCACAGGAGGGCACTGCCTAAAACCACCATTGGGGTACACACACAGTAGCCTGAAACCATTGGGAATGGCAATGCTGATTGCCAAAAGCAACCCAGAACTGTGGGGAATTCATTTTCTTAATGTCAAAAATGGATGCAATACTGGTGCTCACCACTATCAGAAAGCCGGCGTTTTAAAACCACCAGACTTTTGTGTAAAAATGAACAAATGAACCCAGACCAGGCCAAGGAAAGACTTGCTAAGAGGTGGATACAATGTAAAACTATATTCTGAAATGACTTGAAGGAAGTAATTATTTAATGTATATATAAAAAATAGCTGGGGATGTCAGCAGCTTAAGTGAATTTGGGTTTAAAGCCACTAAAATCGAAATGTTTAGAATAAATGAGTGACCTACTTGTGAGTGTCACATAGGTTGCAATTGTTTAAAAGTCATGGTTTTGAACTTAGAATCAGCATTCTAGCTGCATGTGCAAAAATTGTAAGTTGATTTGAATGTAGAAAACTGGGAACTAAAGGGACATTTAGCTGAAGCCTGGCTGAAGAGAGTGAATTCTGCCTGACAACTACCCCCGACAGGAGTTGAACTGGCTCAACAACTCTTCCCAGGCCTGGCTGCATTCTGCTGCCCCTGCCAAAAGGAGATGACACCTCTCTGATTGAATTAGGGGAGTGGCACCTGTGGACTATAGGAAACTAAACAAAGCACTGTCACTGGATCAGGCAAATGTTATATTGGGGGGGGCGTAAAGTGGCTTCCTCTTGGGAGAAACTGGGAGGGGCAGTGCCTGTGAGAGCAAGCTGAGCTTGGGGGAAGTGGATAAACCAGAAATTCCACCATGTGCTTTGGAAAACCACACCCCTTTGGGGCCAGAGCATGATTTTAAAAAGATGGATAATTCATAGTGCGGACTTGTCAAAATTATATAAATAATATTATCATTCTTGTGATTTTTCTGTGCACATTTTAAGAGGTGTTAGGACCCTGTGGTATGTTCTTGGGGATAGTAGCGGAAAAAAGGTTGTTACTCCAAATGTATGCATGTTAAAAATCTGACACTTTATCATCTGAAACCCATATCCCTGGAAAGGTTTAGAGGTCGTTATCTGGATGAAAAGGGGAGAATTCTGTCATAAGCGGACACAACATCGTACAAAGACAGGGATCGGATGGTTTGGTGCTACAGAAAATATGTTAACTGGACCTATAATATTAGAAAAATGGTACATAGATAAATATGTATTTGGGTCAGAAATAGATTTGTGTGCAATTTGACAAGGGGAGGTTCCTCTGACCATAACCCTTACAGCATCACTCTGACACTCCATTTCTTTCCCCCAATCAAGGGATAGAGGAAAGCTTGGCCAATGATAAGTGAGAGGGGCAGGCTTAGCTAGGCCCAGGCACACACCCATTTTCAAAACACATAAAAGGAACATTGAAACCCAGGTAGAGACATTCACTTTCCACTTTCTTGCGGGACGCTTTGCCGGGAGACTTCAGACTTCACATCCAGAGATCCAGACTTCAAATCCATGAATCTCCAGAGACCAGAAATTAACTCCAGAATTTGTAGCAGAGAGGCCTGAATCCACAAGCAGGCCTCAAAACCAACCAAACTATTCAACAGCCGGGCAAGCTGTTTGAATATTTGCCAAGAACTTTTGAAAGAACCTGTAGCAGTATCCAGAAAGCAGTGCTGTATCCGGAACCAGAGAGAACCAGAGACCAGATCGCTGTGAAGAACTGCTAGCAGAAGTCCAGCCAATCCTGACCCGATCGGTGACGAAGTCGCATTCCAGTCCAAAACCTAGTGTGAGTACCCAGCTAGCAGTGTGCCAAAACCAATCTCTTAGTTTAAAATAATCTAATCCAAACTATTTTAGCCTATTAGAACTGCCTCCTAAAATCGTGTCATTCTGTCATTTTTAAAACTGAAAACTGTCATCTGTCATTCTGAGCTTTAAAATTTCAAATCCCAAAAACTACCTTTACTAAATCGGCCGTATCTCCGGAACCGGAGCGCGTTTTAACTGTCATCTCAAAGCTAAGATTCTAGGCTTTCCAACGAGCCTAGAACCGACTTCCTACTCCTTATAGTGCCTCCGTAAATGCGCTTGATGCACGCGACTAAATTTGCAGCGATTTGACATTTTGCTAAATTTCGGCCACGTGTACAAATATTTGTCCTTGCTTTCCTTGCTGAAATTCGTGTGCAACCTGACAATCATTCATAGAGCATTGCTAAAGTGATCCCAAATTAATTTAAGTATCTCTCACTCACCCTCAACCCCCTATAGGGAATTAAAAGCCTTTTTAGCATATTTTTCACTTTTTCAAAGTATCTTGCCTGTGTTTAAAACTCCTACCTGTTTTCCTCTAAGCTTGCTAGGGGGGAACTGAATTATATTTGATTGCATTCCTGAGAACTGTGTGTTTTCCTTCCATCTCTTTACCTTGCATAAAAGGGGGGGGGGGGGTGAATTGTCAAAGAAAAGTGATTACATTGTCTTTTGTTGAAGTCATATCAAGTTTATTTTCTGTACTGCATTTCATTCATCATTGCATTGTCTTTGAAGCCATAAAAGCATTCTCAGCTACTTTATCCCCTCTATATCACTTCTAAGCCATCAAAAACAGTGTACCACTGTAACATTTTCCTTTGTTGATCACTATCATCTTCACAAGTGTGCTATCAAACATTAATTGATTATAAAAGTGTGATATATATATATATATATATTGTTTAATTTTAAAATAAACCTTTTAAATTTGCAAAACAAACCTACTTCTTGGCTCAGCGGGACGGGGGGGATTCTGAGAGAGGGGTGTTATATAAGGGTTGTCATCCAGAGTAAATGAACTGGACATAAAAATACATCAACAAGGGCTTCCATCAGCATCCCAGACTAGGCATTGACTTAGCTGTAGTGTTGAATTGAAGTCGCTTACAATGCCTATACACTTGTGTGTTGTCAAAGTGACCTACAATGTATGTATCCATTTGCCTCCCTTCACTGTATTTCAAGGCACTTGCGTTTTTGCATCCTGTGACACGTATGCGTTTATTGATATTAATGTTCTTGTAGTGCATGTTGACATGCATTTTGCATGTGTCATGGACACTTCTATTTGACTTACTGCTGTGGCTATTTGGAAATTGTGCCATGGCTATGCTACCTGCCATCTCTTAGTTGACATCTGTAAGTTTTGGCAAAGATATATGCCTGCCAGAAGGTTGTGTATAATGCAGTTGATATGCAACATGCAGTACATGTATGGGTTTTGCATTCGACACGCCTCCATGCCCGCTTTCTGGGTCCCCTTCCATTTCATTGCCACTGCATGCATGACAGAGTTTGTGTTTTGTGTGACATGACTGCCTCATGTGTTGGCCCTCACTATAGTGTTGTATATGTGTGTGATATGTGCTGCTGACATGTGTACTAATGTTTATTTGAATTTTTGTTACAAGTGGTGATGTACCAGAAGCAGTGGAGGAAGAGATGGCAGGCAGGGTGGAGGGTTCAGGTCACCACCCCAGCACCAGTGGTGGTCATGAGGTGGTAGGCCACAAACATCCCTTGGTGCTCCAGGCCAGCCTCTGGGTACGGCTCTGGGGATCTCTCTGACTCTGAGGTTGAATCGGATGCTCATGAATCCATGCAGTTGATGGGGGGTGATTCTGCTATGGATTCTGTTCTGTCCGCCACACCTGCAGTGGGGTAGACCCCACAAGGGGCCAGTCAGTGTTGATATGTTGGCCTGTGGTGGTTACGGGTGCAGGTTCACACTCCACACCAGTTGCTCCTGTTCCTGGGGCAGCAGATCTACAGAGGAATGCTGTCCTACAGCCGAAGGTTCTGCTGGCACAGCAAGGTCTCCATCTGCTTGGGCCCTGCAGGCGTGGTGCCCAGCAACGCGGTGGCCATGTGCCACCGGGGAACACTGGGTGGGAGCAATCCACGTATGCCATTGCATGGCAACAGCGGGGAGCAATTGAGATGTTGGCTCAAGGCATGGAACGTGTGGCTGATTCCATCCTCCCCCTTGATAGGCAGGTGGAGCTCCAGCAGCAGGCAACGCAGTCCACATGCCGCTCACTCGGGCTGGGCATGGCAGCGTCCAACAGGGCCTGATGGGCTGAACTGGTTGCTCTGCGCTCAGCTATTGCAGCTGACGCACAAGCCAACAGGGAAGCCCTGAGGGAAGATTACTCCTCCCTCAGAAGTACTGTGGGTCCTCTCATCATGGCCCAGGATACACAGGCAGACCAGAGGATGGTGCAGCTGGAATGTACACTCTCAGCTGGACTCCATGCAAGCAGGAGGAGGTCCGTCTGGCACGTGAGGCTTCCCTGGAGGTGATGCATGGGGACCTCCGTGCCATATTCATTCAGAACCAGGCTCACCAGGCCAGTATGCTTGCTGCCATGGAGGGGCTTGCTGGGGCTATGCGTGGTCAGGCACCTGTGCCACGCGCAACTCCTGATGTACAACCTGGGGGTGACGACGACGACAACCTATCTCTCACTCAGGTCATGCCGTGAAGACCATGAAACCATGGAGGATTTTTTTTTTTAGGCTCAACATTGACACATGTGGATGTTGAGGTGCACCCTGCACCCCTCCCCTCCTGGGTGGCCCCCCAACTCCCCGGGTCCACTATGGCCATTTTTATTTTTTGTCTATTGTACGTTTATGTTGAAGTGTGATGCTATGTGGCATCCGATGGCATCCCCTGTGTGTTCCGGCTGGGCCCATAAAGGCTTGTCTTGTGTTTGTGTTTGTGGCTTGGGGTCCGGACACATATGCCACTCCTTCTTCCCTTTTCCATGGGCTTTCAAGGATGGTACTGTGTGACAGTAACTTACACAGAGGCATTGGACTTCCATCATATCTGTGGCCAGTCTGAAGTCCAACTTGTGTATACACACCTAGTGGGGATTCATGATGGTTTCTCCAGTGCATGGTTGGACAGCATTTTGATGAGTATATTGTTGACTGTGCATGATTTCATTCTGCTAATTCATGTATTGCCTTGACTGTATACATGGTTGATGCACTTCATGTTGTGTGCTGTCCCATGCCCACTTAACTGTCGGGCCACTCTCATGATGGTAGGGGGATGTGTGATGGCAATGTCACATTGAGGCACTTGTGCTATGTTGTTTACTCACTGTCTGACATTGTCACTGTTGGGTCCTGTGTTCATGATGTGTTATGCTGGTAAATTGTGACAGCTGTGTCATGTGTGTTGATATTTTTATTGAGGTTTTCACACTGCATGGTGTGTGGGGTGGGTGACATGGTGTTGGAGGAGGTTTATGTGACAAACCAGCATTTGGATGTGCTATTTGGCATGGGGGGTTTGGAATCTGTGGCTTGCATGTGTGCCATTTGGTCACAGGGGATTGTGTTTGTTAAAGTGGCTAGGGATGCACACAATTCAGCCATTCCAAGGACATATTCTCAGGGTGTTAAGGTTGTGACAGTTGACTGTCCCTTTGTCATCATTGATTGTCACCTGGAATGTGCCAGGCCTGTGTGCACTCCGCAGGGGAGGGGAAGTTTAGGTGAAAAATGTAGCCACAAGCTGGGTACGGTCTGCCTCGACATGTGCCCTTTCCCCTCCGATGAGCAGAAAGCCGTGCATGTGGTTGGGGATGTGGGGGTACCACCATGTCCACCGGTACGCCCCGTCGGGTTGCAAAGTTGTGCAGGACACATGCTGCCACAATGATCCTGCACACTACTGGGGGCGCATATAGTAGCTGCCCACCAGAGCGGTCAAGGGAGCGGAACGTGACTTCAGCACTCTGAATGTGCGCTCCACTATGCCCCGGGTTGCAATATGGACGGCTTTGTATCTTACCTGGGGTGGTGTGGTGGCGTTCCGCATTGGCATCCTCATGTGGGTGCTCAGAGGGTAGGCACTGTCCCCTGGGGAGGTGATAATGGTTGTCATTAGTTGGGTTTGTTTATTTGTCTGTGTGTCACGTGCATGCGCACAGGCATTTGTACTCACCAATGAGCCATGTGTTGCCATGCCTCCCAGCTTCCAGGTCCCGGTGTAGGGCTGACACTCTGCATATGTAACTGTCATGGGTGGAACTGGGATAATTTGCATAGACAGCGGTGATGATTCCCTTGGCATTGCATACAACATGCACGTTGATGGAATGTCAGTGCTTGCAGTTGTGATAGATGTGCTCAGTGGCCCTAGGTGGACGTAGGGCCATGTGGGTGCAATCAATGGCAGCGAGCACTCTGGGGAAGTGTGCCACCCCGTAAATGTCCTGGACCAGGGCCTGCCTTTCTGCAGGTGTTCTGGGCATGTATATGTGCCTGCGGACTGAGGGGAGTGTAGTCATGATGGCCAACATGTTGTAGGCAGCAGGACTGCGTGGCCTGTGAAACGCCACAGCTTTCGGGATGTCGCTGTGACGTGTGCACCACGCACGGATTCTGCGCAGGTCCCAGGTAAGCCACGCGCAGTGCCTTCCAGAATCGGTAAATGGGCGCACACGTGCGTTTCACACGCATGTGCTGTGTTTCTTACGCTTGCGCTATAGATTTCGGCGCACAATGATTCCATGAATTACCCCAAAAGACACTTTTCTAGAGAAGCAAAAGGCTTGTATTTGAACTCATTTGCAAACCCACAATACATTGCTAATGTGTCTTAAAACTGGAAGTGAACTTCTAGAGAATGCTACTGGGTTGTGCGGCGGCATTTTTGACTTAACAAAACATTATTTCAAGACCCTTAATGATGAGTCCAAGAACCAAAGGATCATTGACATTTTGGTGGGGGTTTAAGGCCTGTGTAAATATGAGGTCTTACTTCACCACAATGAATGCCAGCCTTTATGCAATATAAATAGCCTAAATGTATTTCTCCACTGTGTGTTGGTGAATGATTTCTCTTGTGACTTCTGCGACAATACACCCTTAACTACGTTCCTTTGGGTCACCAAGAATGGGTGGAATAAATCCTCCTGGTTCTTTGTTCTCGTGGAGTATGATAACCTACCAAGGAACTGACACGGCCTTCAGTTGACACGAGGTTAAGAGTTATACACTTGTCACCACCCACATATCATTTTGGAGTACTAGCATACTTCTCCAACATCCCATGTGGCATTTGTCCACGATGAAGGCTACAGATGTAGAGTGATATCCATTGATGGGCAGCTTTCACGTATTACAGGAATTCCAAATGGTACTTTTTGACTGGCCATTTGATATCTTTTAGCTTGAGCTTTGATGAATTACACAGATTCGGCACAACAGATGCCCCTTGAAAAATCAGTGAGTGTGCATTCTTGCACTGGGTTGCACGTACTGTTATTTTGTATTAGGGGGAACCAAAACCCTTAACAAAAGCCACTTTGTGATCTTTCCAGATTTAATTGGGAATAATGGGTCAAATGTCCTGACGAAAACCAAGGGACTTAGAGCCTGGACATTGAAACTACAGGGGACTGACACCTCCTTAAAGAGATTCTGGGGCCGATTCATGGAATTAATGTGCGCGTGCAAAAGCGTGCGAATCGCAGTGCCAGTGCGAAAATCGCAGCAAAACCCACGCACAGCGATTCATGGAAGTCCGTGCTCGAGGAAATTCCAGGATGTGCGCCAAAATTCTGCGTGGCGCTCTCTGACGCACACCTCTCCAAACAGTGTGCGCAAAGCGCACAGCGAAATCGCACATAGCGCGGCGCACACAACAAAAGTAGGAGGAACAGGGGGCGTGACACGCGGAATGGGGAACAACTCGTGAAAATGTGGGCGCCACAGGGAAGTACAGGAGGCAAGTGCGCGGAACCCCCACACGCTCGCCTACAACACGTATTCATGGAATCAAATAGGGAAAACCAGCGCGCGGGAAAAGACGCGCACAGACCTAAATACGTCCGCCACATGAAAGCAGGCGGTAGCGTCCCAGCGCATGAAAAAAATGTGCGCTAACAAAAATCACGTACATACAGCTATGATGAATGTCCCATACTGTGTCCCTCTAGGACAAATGACGTGCAAAGGGGTCCGTGACAAACACGGACACCCGCTGTGTGAAAAATAGCATGTGCGTGTATTTCGGGGTGTGTGGGAAGTTTCACACGCGATAGGCATTGGGCGAGTGGGGTACGTATATAACTGGGGTTCGCGTGGAGTTTCATATGCAATTGGATCCGGCTACATGTATGTCTGGGGTGAGCGGGAAGTTTCACATGCGAAAGGGCCTGTGCGAGTGGGGTAGATGTATTTCTGGGGTGCGTGGGAAGTTTCACACGTGAAAGGGCCTGTGCGAGTGGGGTACGTGTATTTCTGGGGTACGCGTGGAGTTACACACGCGATAGGCCCTGTGCGAGTGGGGTACGTGTATTCCTGAGGTTCGGGGAAGTCACACACGCGATTTCAGCAGGTTACGTGTATTTTGGGGGTGCCGGGAGTCCTACACGTGAATTGGCAGTGTGGGTCCTCCCAGGTGTTCCCTCTACACCCTCCATGGCACCTGCAAGCAGCCCACACCACAGGGGACTACCCTGCACCCCTGGTCATGTCCAGCAGGAAGCCCATCCACCATGGGCATGCCCCAGCCAAGCCACATGTCACCTTGCACTACTGATCACCAAGCATTACCCCCTGCACCCATCACCCCCCCAGCTGTGCAGGGCACATGCCAGAAGGCCCCCACACATGTCCCCCAGCACCCCCACCCCCCAGCAGTCAGGGGCACCTGCCAGCAGGCCCCCACTCATGTCCCACTCATGTCCCCCTGCACCCCCACCCCTCAGCAGTGAGGGGCACCTGCCAGCAGGCCCCCACACATGTCCCCCTGCACCCCCACGCCCCAGCAGTCAGGGGCACCTGCCAGCAGGCCCCCACACATGTCCCCCTGCACCCCACCTCCCAGCAGTCAGGGGCACCTGCCAGCAGGCCCCCACTCATGTCCCACACATGTCCTCCTGTACCCCCACCCCCCAGCAGTGCAGGGCACCTGCCAGCAGGCCCCCACACATGTCCCCCAGCACCCCCACCCCCCAGCAGTGCAGGGCACCTGCCAGCAGGCCCCCACACATGTCCCACATATGTCCCCCAGCACCCCCACCCCCAGCAGTGCAGGGCACCTGCCAGCAGGCCCACACTCATGTCCCACTCATGTCCCCCAGCACCCCCACCCCCCAGCAGTCAGGGGCACCTGCCAGCAGGCCCCCACTCATGTTCCACACATGTCCCCCTGTACCCCCACCCCCCAGCAGTGCAGGGCACCTGCCAGCAGGCCCCCACACATGTCCCCCAGCACCCCCACCCCCAGCAGTGCAGGGCACCTTCCAGCAGGCCTCCACTCATGTCCCACACATGTCCCCCTGCACCCCCACCCCCCAGCAGTGCAGGGCACCTGCCAGCAGGCCCCCACACATGTCCCCCAGCACCTCCACCCCCAGCAGTCAGGGGCACCTGCCAGCAGGCCCCCACACATGTCCCACTCATGTCCCCCAGCACCCCCACCCCCCAGCAGTCAGGGGCACCTGCCAGCAGGCCCCCACTCATGTCCCATACATGTCCCCCTGCACCCCCCAGCAGTCAGGGGCACCTGCCAGGAGGCCTTGACACATGTCCCCCAGCCAACACGTCATCACAATCCAGATCCCTGGCTCTTATGGCCACACAAATCCCACCCCACAGCACCCCAGTCCAAACACCCAACCAAGCTTTATATCCACTCCAAATTCAAATCCCCATTACATGATAGATCACAAATAAGCAGTATGCGCATGAGTACAAGTCTGTCCAACCCACACAATGGCAACACATGACTGAGAAAACCCACATTGTGACATGCATGAAACCAATGAGAGAATACCACACATTGAAGTAAGAAACAAAAATGTAATCAAGTCAAAATGAAGGGAATGAAATAAAAACACACATTAATGCCAATAATAATGAAAATGCAGTGTCTGTGCGCGATACGTCACATACGCGCTTAGGCGCTAAGGGCCTTTGGTCCAATGGAAGCGCGTGCATGCGCTGACGCGCTCACGTGCTAAGGGCCTTTCCTCGAATTACACGCTGACGTGCTATTTTTTCACGTGCCAAATCACTCCGTATCAAGCTGGCCACGCGAAAACACACGGAAGACCACGCTCCTGCCCTGAAGGACATTTTCCTGCCCCCAAGAGCCCCGAGCACGCTCCCACCTGACATCTGCTGCTGCCTGCTGCCCACGTGCCCTGCTATTTGCTGCCTGCACATCAGCCATCTGCAGGGGTGCAGTTGCTGTGACCACCCCTGCTGGAACTGAAGACTCCCGACTGGGATACCATCGCTCCACAGCCCAGCCCCAGGACCCAGTTGCCCACCCACGCCTGCCTCTGGGGTTGCCATGTCAGGCATACCACCATCTGAGACCACTGGCAACCCCCAGCCAGAGAGGCAGAGGGCCACCAGCTTCACAGCCACCGAAGTTGGTGTCCTGGTGGAGCAAGTCCTGGGGCAGTATGATGCCCTCTTCAGAAGTTTGCGCGCCAACAAGGAAGGACGGACCAGGATCTGGATGGACATCGTGACTGCCATCAACGCGGAGGCGGTGGCAGTCCGAAGATTCCAACATGTCAAGAAGCGCTGGGAGGACTACAGGTCCAGGACCCTCAACAAGGCCCGCTGCCTCTTGAAGGTAGCGGATGCTAAGGGGCACCAGGGCCACCTGTCGGAACATCAAATGAGGGTCCTGGAACGCATATCCCCAGCGCTCCACGTCCAGGTCCTTGAGAGGCAGACCCATCTGGAGTCGAGCAGTAAGTGTACATGCATACTGATTGTAAGCTGTGCGTGTGGTGATGTGCCAGTAGTGTGCAGGTTGCACATGTGGTTTTGTAGGGCCATGCATGGATGTGTATGTACACTGCCGTGAGGCTAACACATGCGAGTCCTCTCATGTGTGAGACACATGGATGGTGCATGTGTGTGTAAGCTTGCATGCCAAATGCAGATGTGTGAGCACACATGCTTGAATGACTGTGTATGTAAATTAGCATGGTTGTAGTGTCACAGATGGATGTCGATTCCAGCTGCATGTATCTGCACCGTGTACATGTGCATGTGTGTGTATTTCACAAGGGTGCAACAGTGATGCAACATAGATGCTTGGGACACTGATATGTGGAAGACTGATTGCCAGATGTGACATGGATGCCGATCTCATCACTGCAACAGTTGGTGGAGGTGTACACATGCATGTAAGTGTGGTGGTGTGTGTGCATGTCTAGTGCACTCCCTGTGTTTCATGTGATGTCTGGCTCAACTTTGGCTACTCATGCTGTTGTATGTGTATAGATGGTGCTGGCTGTTGCCATATGGCTGTGGAATTGCTCAGGTGTGTGAGTTGACATGCCATGTGTGTTGGGGATTGTGATGTCATGTCTGAAGTTTGACATTGCCACTCATGTGTAACTGGCATGTGTGTATCAGTCCATTGTACAGTGTCCTGATGCCTGTCTCCTATCTCTCCCTGTCTGCAGCATCAACTGATGAAGAGGGCGGAGAGGGTGCTGTGGAGCACAGCGGCGGGGATCACACCTCCAGCTGGAGACGCAAGGCCCGGCTCCCCTCCCAGGTTGTGATCTCGTCAGGGAGGAGTCCGGTGCCGCGTCCCAGGCCGCAGCTGCCGAGGGTAGGTCCAAGAGGCGGAGGTCGGAGTTGGACTCCTCGGCAGCAGAAGGGGCAGCTGAGACCCCACAGGGTCCGACGAAGGAAGATGGCACAGAGTCATCCAGGTTGGTGGGGGGTTTGGTGGAGGAGGAGGCCGCGCAAGGGACAGAGACGGGATCTGGAGGTGGGGATTCCACTGGTGCCAGTGGTGCAGTGCAGGGGCAGGGACAGGAGGCAGCACAGGCCGCCGCGGAGGTGCCTGTGTGTAATCCTGTCCCCGATCCTGTGACTGCATCATCACGCACCTGCAGGGCTGTCTACGTCCAGACCCGTTTTCAGGGAGGGGATCCGCTTACAACAACTGGCCTTCCTCTCCCTGTGGAGGTGGCTATCCGGGACCGGGTTGAGCCTGTCCTGGGTGGGGTGGCGTTGTGTCAACGGGACATGCGAGGTGACCTGCAGTCTTTTCATGGGGAGACTGCACGTCATCTCGAATGGCTCGTTGACCACGTCAGCCTGCTGGGACATGTCACCCAGGCCAGATTCCTCTGTTTGCTGAACCTTGCTTCGACCCCCTCCTCACCTGAACCCCCTATGCGCCAGTCATCCTCTGTGCCATCTTCCCACCCATGTATCACCTGGGTACCCTGTGGAGCTGCCTCTGACCGTGCGGCCAGGCTGGTGGAGGACAAATCCCTGCCACAGTCGGGAGTCGGACGTCCAGCATGGGTGGCCACCCCAACAACTGCACCCCAGCCGGAGGAGGATGTGCAGGCAGCAGGAGCCAGGGCATGGGCACAGGCACAGCAGCAGCAGCAACAAGGTGGGAGCCATGATGGCTCGGGGCCTTTGAAATCAGAGGGGCAGGCATCGGCCGGAGGGCAGGAGGACCCAGGACGGGAAGTGTCTTCCTTGTTGCAGCGGTTAGGGCATGCTATAGATGCGGAGCGGCAGCGGGTGGAAGAGGCATGGCCCACGATGGTCAGGGCGGAGAACTCCATGCAAAGGGCTCTGAGGCGGGCACAGTGCCTCGACGCAATTCGCAGGGACCTCGAGGTCCGGATGTCATTGTTCCTGTGAACCCTCGGGTCCTTAGAAGAGGACCGCCTCTGGGACATCGAGCAGGAGTTCGATGATGCCCTGGCACGGGAAATCAGGAAGTGAGCCGTCGGACTAGCCCGCTGCCATTGTATATAGTTAATTAGTGTTAGGTTTCCTTTTGGTTTTGGGGTGCTTGGACAATGCCCCATCTTTTTGTATATAGTTGTTCATTAGGTAGGGTTTTTGTAGGTTTCCTTTCAATGGTTGGGCTTATGAACCCTGGATTTGTACTTTGTATGTAGTTCTACACTGGATTTCACTTCATTTAAGTTTCTTTTTTACCATGGATCAATGGATGTGTCTTATTTTTACACTTTGGATTTGGTTGGACGGACAGACTCTTTGGACCCATTTGCTTTTGGATTGATTTGTATTCTGGTTTCACACATTCTTTTTGAATATTTTGGACATGCAGCTTTTTCTTCATTTTTTCCATTATTGTGTGATTTTTTTTTATTCATTTGGTTAATTATTGAATACACATTTATTATATACTTTACTAATGTGGTCTTATCTCATTTGTTTTGTGCATGTCACAATGTTGATCTTCTTACAGTCATGTGTCACCATTGCGTGGGTCTGAGGGACATTGATTCATGGCCATGCTGGTTATGTATTTTCTATCATGACTTTGGAAATTCAATGTGGGGTGTTTGGACTGGGGTGGGATTTGGGTGGCCATGAGGGGCATGGGTCTGGAGTGTGATGACCTGTCGGGGGGACATGAGTGGGGGCCTGCTGGCAGGTGCCCCTGACTCCTGGGGGGTGGGGGTGCTGGGGGACATTTGTGGGGGCCTGCTGGCAGGTGCCCCTGACTGCTGGGGGTGGGGGTGCAGGGGGACATGTGTGGGACATGTGTGGGGGCCTGCTGGCAGGTGCCCCTGACTGCTGGGGGGTGGGGGTGCAGGGGGGCATATGTGGGATATGAGTGGGGGCCTGCTGGCAGGTGCCCCTGACTGCTGAGGGGTGGGGGTGCTGGGGAACATGAGTGGGACATGTGTGGGGGCCTGCTGGCAGGTGCCCCTGACTGCTGAGGGGTGGGGGTGCTGGGGGACATGTGTGGGGGCCTTCTGGCAGGTGCCCTGCACTGCTGGGGGGTGGGAGTGCAGGGGGACATGTGTGGGACATGAGTGGGGGCCTGCTGGCAGGTGCCCCTGACTGCTGGGGGGTGGAGGTGCTGGGGGACATGTGTGGGGGCCTGCTGGCAGGTGCCCCTGACTGCTGGTGGGTGGGGGTTCTGGGGACATGAGTGTGGGCATGCTGGCAGGTGGGCCTGCTGGCAGGTGCCCCTGACTGCTGGGGGGTGGGGGTGCTGGGGGACATGTGTGGGGGCCTGCTGGCAGGTGTCCTGCACTGCTGGGGGTGGGGGCGCTGGGGGACATGTGTGGGGGCCTACTGGCAGGTGCCCCTGACTGCTGGATGGTGGGGTGCAGGGGGACATGTATCGGAAATGAGTGGGGGCCTGCTGGCAGGTGCCCCTGACTGTTGGGGAGTGGGGGTGCAGGGGACATGTGTGGGGGCCTGCTGGCAGGTGACCCTGACTGCTGGGGGGTGGGGGTGCAGAGGGACATGTGTGGGACATGTGCGAGGGCCTGCTGGCAGGCGCCCCTGACTGCTGGGGGGTGGGGGTGCAGGGGGACATGTGTGGGACATGAGTAGGGGCCTGCTGGCAAGTGCCCCTGACTGCTGGGGGGTGGGGGCGCTGGGGGACATGTGTGGGGGCCTGCTGGCAGGTGCCCCTGACTGCTGGGGGGTAGGGATGCAGGGGGACATGTGTGGGACATGTGTTGGGGCCTGCTGGCAGGTGCCCTGCACTGCTGGGGGGTGGGGGTGCTGGGAGACATGAGTTAGTGATCATATTGCAACGTAACATGTGGCTTGGCTGGGGGCATGCCCATGGTGGATGGGCTGCCCGCGGAACATGACCAGGGGTGCAGGGTAGTCCCCTGTTGTGTGGGCTGCTTGCAGGGGCCGTGGAGGGGGTAGAGGGGACACCTGGTAGGACCCACACTGCCAATTCATGTGTAGGACTCCCCGCGCACCCCTGAAATACGCGTTCCCCGCTCTGACAGCAAAATCACGTGTGAAACTTCCCGTGCACCCCTGAAATGCACGTACCCAGGCCAATCGCGTGTGAAACTTCCCGCGCACCCCTGAAATACACGAACCCAGCCCAATCGCGTGTGAAACTTCCTGTGCACGCCTGAAATACACGTACCCGGGCCAATCGCGTGTGAAACTTCCCGCGCACCCTTGAAATACACGTACCCAGGCCAATCACATGCTAAACTCCCTGCGCACCCCTGAAATACACATACCCAGGCCAATCGCATGTGAAACTTCCCGCGCACCCCTCAAATACACGTACCCAGCCCAATCGCGTGTGAAACTTCCCGCACACCCCTGAAATACACGCACCCAGCCCAATCACGTGTGAAACTTCCCGCGCACCCCTGAAATACACGTACCCAGGCCAATCGCGTGTGAAACTTCCCGCACACCCCTGAAATACATGTACCCAGGCCAATCGCATGTGAAACTTCCCGCGCACCCCTGAAATACACGTACCCAGGCCAATCGCCTGTGAAACTTCCCGCACACCACTGAAATACATGTACCCAGGCCAATCGCATGTGAAACTTCCCGTGCACCCCTGAAATACACATACCCAGCACAATCGTGTGTGAAACTTCCCACGCACCCCTGAAATACATGTACCCAGCCTGATCGCGTGCGAAACTTCCAGCGCACCCCTGAAATACACGTACCCAGCCCAATCGCGTATGAAACTTCCAGCGCACCCCTGAAATACACATACCAAGCCCAATCGGGTCTGAAACTTCCCACGCACCCCCGAAATACACGTACCCAGGCCAATAACGTGTGAAACTTCCCGCGCACCCCCAAAATACACATACTCAGGCCAATCGCGTGTGAAACTTCCCGCGCACCCTTGAAATACACGTACCAAGTCAATCGCATGTGAAACTTCCCGGGCACCCCTGAAATGCATGTACCCAGGCCAATCGCGTGTGAAACTCTTCCCACGCACCCCTGAAATACACGTACCCAGGCCAATCGCGTGTGAAACGTCCCGCGCACCCCTGAAATACATGTACCCAGGCCAATCGCGTGTGAAACTTCCCCGCGCACCCCCGTAATACACGTACCCCACTCACACAGGCCCTTTCGCGTGTGAAAGTTCCTGCGAACCCCATAATATACGTACCCTCCTGAAATCGCGTATGAAACTTCCCGCGAACCCCAGTAATACATGTACCCCACTCGCACATGCCCTTTCACGTGTGAAACTTCACGCGCACCCCATTAATACACGTTCCCCGCTTGGCTTTTGCTGTTTGGCAGCCCTGTAAACTGGTCCAGGGTTAGCGCAACCCTTTGCGCTGAATTGGGAATTTTGATGGCTTTTCTTTGCGCGAAGGCGTTCTTGGGGGCGTAACTGGCGCTGCTGCAGGGTCGCTGCGCCACTCTGCGCCACGGCTGGTTTTGGAGGCTAAAATCCATGAATACGCTGTGCGCGGAAATCGATTTTAGCGCACGCGGCTGGCGTAGACATTTGCACGCGAACACTGTGCGCCAGCCGCGTGCGCCACTTTTGTGTGAAATTCTATGAATTACCCTGTCTATCAGAAGACAACTATTTCAAAATTGTTGTCTCATCTAGTAGACTTGACCTATCAGAGTTTTCTCTTTTTAACGACATCATTGATCTGTTTCATGAAAACTGTGGATGGGTCGTTTATCCCACTTGTGTTTTGTGATGGTATTTACTAGTGATGACTCACCACAACGTGACGAATCTGCACATTATGAATTGTATTTTAACATTTATAATATTTTTATTCATATGTATGTTTGTGAATGGGTTATTACCTACATGTTTTCTAGTATGAAAACATTGGGCCTCATTACGACCCTGGCGCTAATGGGTCAACGGCGCCGTAAAAGGCTGTGGCGCCATCAAGCCATTAGCGCCTGATTATGAGGTCCCTTTGCGGGACCCGACCTTAACGGCTGGTCTACACCAGCCGTTAAAGTAGGGACCCGCAAAGGGACCTTGTTGCTAAGTACGGTACCGCAATTTGCGGTACCGTACTTAGCGCCTTCCCATTCCCATTGAGCCCTATGGGGCAAAAATGGGAATGGGGAAGGGCCATGGAGGAAGGGGGAATTACCGCCCCGCCAACCTTGTAATGTGGTGGTAATTTCCCTTTATTCATGGCAGAGTCGGTAAGTTACAGGCATGGACCATGGTGCTATTAGCACCATGGTTTTCCGCCTGGGTCGTGATGAGGCCCATATTGTATTTTTTGTGATTACTTATTGGGAATACACCAGTGTTATTCAGCGCGAAAACTAGGACTTAGGACAGTCCTATAATCAGAGTTAGCCATTGGCTGACTTCTTACAGCAATCTGCTCATTTTTTCACACACACTTTTCTCCTTACAGCTTTCACGTGGATGCACGTTGCTTTTCCCCACCATCCCCAGGGTTCCGCTGCCCACCACTGTGACCAGGCACTTGACACACTGGCATTTGTAGTTCTTAAACCCACTCCTCAGCACTCAGGTCATGGTTCACCACTCTCCTACTGATAGCAGGACCCCTGGTTCAACAGACACGTGACTAGCAGGCTCACTCCCTGGGTGCCCTTCTGAAAAGGGGTCCTCCCATGATCACTGGCATTCCTATTTGAAGTGCAATTGGCCTATTCTGGGACTAGTGTCCAATTGGTCAATTCAGAGTTTCTATTACTGGTTGGGTATCTTTTCAGATCTCACTTTCAGAAACTTAACTTTCATTGCCCTTAACTCGGGTGTGTAGTCTTATGGAACCGTTTCGATATTCTTCTATAATACTTTGGGATCCAACGCTAGGTCAGTAAATATATGTGTGCGCTCGTGTGTGTAGGGTAAATGGATGTTGGTGGTCAAGATTTCAGGGTGGCATACTAAAGTGATGCTTCCATGAAATATAATGTACTTGCTATTTGTGACTCTCATTGAATAACCATTCTTTGGTGGCTTGGCTCTTCGTGGATCTGGAATATTGGAATGCTAGATACAGCACACCTCCATCCCTAAGCAAAAGAGCTAAAAATCGTTGTCACGTGGTAGAATAATCATATCTTTTAAGGACCTAATGTGTAGATTTATTGAAACTTTCACCATCTGTGTCCACCCCGGTAGAAATAAGTGCAAGGAAGCCAATCCCATTGGTGCAGCACGGCATCAGGCTTGTTATTCTCGGTGGTATAAGTATGTCACTTGTGTGATGTGCGCTTTAGTTAATGACCATAGGAAGGCTTCATGGCTATTGAGGGAATTAATTACCATATGCAGGATCCATGGCTATTGAGGGAGTTCATGGCCATAGGCAGGCTCCATGGCTATTGAGGGAATTAATGACCATACGAAGACTACATGAAAAAAGAAGCATCACATGTCAAAAGAGTGCATGGATGTCCAAGTTTCCTGCTGGGAACTCACCAATTTGCACCGTGTGTGCAAATCTGAGTGAGCTTGCACAACTGCCATCTGTCAAACCCCCCCCCCCCTTCGTCCTTCAAGTGTTTATAATGTTTTGTTTGTTAATCTAGCTGAGTAATTGAGCCAAATTGAAACCTCTTCAAACGTGCACCGGTCTACAATATCCTCCCTCAAGGAGATGCAATATTCGAATTGTGAACATTGCTTGATTACGATATTGATGAGCAATTTACACTGCCGACAGTGAACCCCCTTTGCTTTATAAGAAGAAAGGGAAGCTTTTGAGCTCAGCTGTTTTAATTACCGGTATGTATTTGAACTCTTTCCCATGAATTACCATTTGCGGAATTAACATTCTTAACACTGACACCTACCCGCAAATGGATTGTATTACTGGAAACCTAAAAAAAAAAAAAAAAAATCTGATTCATGTTTTCCCACAGATCACTTATTTCTTTTGAAAAAACACTTAATATTGAAGGGATTGCAGCAGAGTTTGACTTTGTTCCCATATCTTAATAATTGCACAGGGGCACCGGAAAGGGAGCAATTTCTGGTCTAGGAATAAAACCACACATATTTCATGTAACAATATTAGCGTTTAAAGGATTCACACATCTGTCAGTGTAAGTGGTATGATGGGACAGCATTTGTTAAAATATCGAATCTTAACCTGGAAATAAAGGATTAAAGATAATGCTAAATTATGAAAATAACCGGGCTTTGCTTTCTCCCTGTGGAATTCTGCGGATCTGCTGTGCAGAATCTAAATTGTGACGAAGTCTTTCAATACATCACATTTCAATGACTGGTGAGCATATTTATTTTATTCTTATGTCTTCATATAACTGTCACACTACCCAACAGTGGTTTTAGCAAAAAATAAATATTGGGGGGATATGGGTGAGAGCAAAGAGGACTCATTGAAAGAGGTCACACATGACACACGTCTAATGGACGTTAGCTAGGACTCTGCTGAATGGCGGGTGTTCGTTTTTTGCAACATTTGACAAGTCATTTTCCTGTCAGAATGCCAAGGAAAGGGAGTTTCGTAGGGATATGCGTTGGGAATGGAGAGATGAACCCCAACAATATCTGTGTTTCACCACAACAGTATTAATTTATTTCAGAGGCCACATTTAGGATTCTTTTCTGGAGATATGGCACTAGGAGACGTGCAGTGCACTCTGGTATGCAGGTAGAGCTTATTTTGCAGGGCAGAGAATTCGGGATTCTGCTCTCTGTCTTATTGGAAGACCAAGAAGTGCCTTTTCATAGGATATGATGTGGCCTATTCATTGGCAGCCAAGGGGAAGGCAGGCTTTACTGTTGTGTGTTGTGTGGAGCTTGCTCAAGGTCTTTGTTTGGAGGCCACTATAACCGCCATTGCAATCATCTATCCTTGAAGGAACGGTTGTGTGAAAAAGGAGATCTGCTGGTGCATCAGTGGATGTAGGACCCTCACGGCTGTCCCTTTCCACATGTACCTATTTTAGGTCACTCTGTTAACGTGTGCTTATGTTCAGGACACTCATCTGAAAAACAGTCAATAGTGGCCCTAGAACATCAGAGTGGGACTACAGGGAAGTGGATGAAAGACGTCATCCATTGGGGCAGCTAGGTTCCCACTTAGTGGCTGCAGTCAGAAATCTCATTCACAAATATATTGGCGTTTCGTCCTTGACTTTCCCCTGGTAACCAGAACCGTACTAGTTACCCATAGTATGATGTTCATTGCAAAATACAAACAGATGTAATGTTTAATCTAACACTCCTTAATTACTGGGTGTAGGTCACATAACATCGCCATCAAGTCTAGCTCACTGTCATTACAGAAGGAGACCACTCCTCTGCAAATGAGCTAAACCCTGTCCTATGTTATGTTATGTTACTTTGCATTTATATAGGGCCTTATGTACCATTGGTATGGTCTCAAGGTGCTGGTAGGTTGAACGCCCTCGAGAACCAAAGTTCAAGTCAGTAGAGAGAAGTAGAGGGAGTTAAAAGGTGCGTGTGAGCACCGGATATGTGTGCAGCTGGTGTGGCATTCGTGTGATAGCTGCTTCTTAGCAGTAGGTGTGGTGGTTGAGAGATCAAGAGTATGTGTTCGTTCTGGCAGGTTGTTATCCAGACTGATTCTGGCTGTGTTAGGCCTGAGGAGAACACCTAGGCTGGAAGGTGCATAACCAGCAGTGTTTAGTTAGGGTGATGGGGAGAATGAGGCAAAATGATGGTATGAGAACAGCTATACCGAATGGTGTCATAGTATCGCTGTGTTCTAGTTGAGTGGTGGTGTGAAGAAGAGAGTAAGTGTGGAGATGTGAGATGGTGGTTTATTTTAGGTACTTGCAGTCGAGCCCACTCCAATAGTTCCATGTACTCCATCTGTTCCATAGACTGTTCTACGCATTTACGACCAATTCAAGCGCTCAAAACCGTTCGTTTCAATGCTCGTTTCAAACGTTCCATGCACTCCAAACCATTCCATGTAAGTCACGCCATTCTATGCAATCCAACTCATTCCATGCACTCCAATCCGTTCCACCCACTCCAATCCGTTCCATGCACTCCAATCCGTTCCATGCACTCCAATCCTTTCCATGTATTCCAAGCCATTTTATGCACTCCAAACATTGTATGCACTCCAACCATTTTATGCACTCCAACCATTTTATGCAATGCTCCTTTCATTCGTTCTACCCACATTATCCTTTCTCCATGCATCATCCATCCAGATATGTCATCTTCACACGTTTCATCCACTTCACTGGTTCCACCCATTTCACACGTTCAATCCACTTCACCCGCTCCACCCACTTCACCAGTTCCACCCACTTCACTGGTTCCAAACACATCACCCGTTCATCCACCTACTCCATCTGTTCTACCAATTCACCTGTTCCTTACACTTCACCCATTCTACACTCGTTCATCTGTTCCATCCACATACTTTGCCCGTTCCATCCATCTACTTCACCCGTTCCTTCCACATACTTCATCCGTTCCTTCCACATATATCACCCATCCCTTCCACATATTTCACCCATTCCACCCTGTTCACCCATTCCACCCTGTTCATCGGTTCCACCGTGTTCATCGGTTCCATCCAGTTCATCCGTTCCACCCAATTCATCCGTTGCACCCAATTCATCTGTTCTACTCAGTTCATCCGTTCCACCCAATTCATCCGTTCCACCCAATTCATCCGTTGCACCTAGTTCATCCGTTTCACCCAGTTCATTTGTTCCATCCAGTTCGTCCATTCCACCCAGTTCATCTATTCTACCCAGTTCATCCATTCCACCCAGCTCACCCGTTCCACCACAGCTCATCCATTCCACCCAGCTCATCCAATCCCTCCAGTTCATTCATTCCACTCCGTTCATCCGTTCCACCCAGTTAATTCGTTCCACTCATATGCTTCACCCGTACCAACCCCATACTTCCTCCGTTCCATCCACATACTCTAAACGTTCTCTTCAATAAATTTGACCCATTTTGTCCACATACTTCATCCGTTCCTTCCTCGTACATTACCCGTCTCGTCCATATACATCATCTGTTCTTCCAGATCCATCCTCCGTTCCTACCACCCAAATTCACCCGTTTCTTCCCTTCCAACTACTTCATCCATTCCTTCCAACCACTTCACCCATTCCATCCACATACATCATCCGTTTGCTCCACACTCTACACCCGCTCCGCTATCTACACACACTAAGGACCCTACACCCGCTCCGCACTCCACATCCGCTCAACACTCTACACCCGCTCTGCATCTGCACCATACCCTACATCGACTCAACACCACTGCATCCTACATCCGCTCAACACCCTAAATCCGCTCCACTCTATTATCCACTCATACCCTACATCCGCAGCATGACATACATCCGCACCACGCTCTTATTTGCTCTGCACCCTCATCCGCTCTGCATTCTCACCTGCTCTACGCACACATATGCTCTACGCACTCATCCACTCTAAACACTCATCCGCTCTACGCACTCATCTGCTCTACGCACTCATCCGCTCTACGCTCTCATCCGCACTATGCACTCATCTGCTCTACACACTCATCCGCTCTAGACACTCATCCACTCTATGCACTCATCCGTTCTACGCACTCATCCTCTCTACGCACTCATTCGCTCTACGCACTCATCCGCTCTATGCCCTCATCCACACTATGCACTCATCCGCTCTACACACTCATCTGCTCTACACACTCATCCTCTCAACGCACTCATCCGTTCAACACACTCATCCGTTCAACGCACTCATCTGATCCACCCACTTCATCCGCTTCACTCACTTTGTTCATTAATCCGACATTATCGGTTCAGCCCATGTCACTTGTCGCACACATTCAATTCGTTCTGTGCTCTCCATCTGTCTCATGCACTACACCTGTCTCACCTACTCGAATCGTCTATTCTATACTTTCCATTCATAGCATGCACTCATACAATCCATGCCATATGTCTGTGCACTAATCTGTCTCCTGTATTCATTTCCATCCTCTTTACTTTATTCTTTTAGTCCATTTTCTTCCTTTCGTCCATTGCAATCATTTCATTCATTTCAACCGCTTTACTGCTTTCGTACAATTTATTCTTTTTTATCCGTTTCACTGCTTTGATCTAGTTTACTCATTCTATTCTTTTAGTCCTTTTTAGTTTACATTAGAGGTTATTAGTTTTCGATATCTCGCTTGGATTTTGATGTTGTATTGTTATTTGTTTTATTGTTATTTAAGATCTAGTAGTTTGGGTTAGTTGACATTTTGTTATCCACTTTATTCCTCACGTCCACATTGATCCTCTTGTCCATTACATTTATTTGTCTCTTTCATTAATTTCAGCCACTTTACTGCCCTCATACAACTTATTCTTTTTTAGTTTCTTCGCAGGTTTGATCATTTTTACTCATTCTATTTTGTTTGTCCTTTTTAGCTAATCAATAGAGGTTACTAGTTTACGATTTCTTCCTCGGATAATGAGGCTGCATTGCAATTTATGATCCAGCATTTGGCAAAGTCTTTGAGATGTTGTTATCCAGTTTGAGTTAGATTGAGTTTGGGGTCGGTTTTAGGGGAAGAGCCAAGTTTTCAGTAATTTGCGGAAAGACATGAGGTCTTCAGTGAGTCGGATGTGGCGTGGGAGTGCGTTCCACAGCGTGGGGGCCAAGGCTGAGAATGATGATCCGCCTAACCTGACTAAGTTTTTTTGGTATGACTAGGAGGCCAGCTGATCTTGATCTTAGAGTACGTGCAGGGTGATAGGGTTTTAGTTTGTGTTGAAGATATTGAGGTCCGGTTTTATGCAGTGCTCGGTGCGAAATGCATAAGGTTTTGAAAGTCACCGTTCCGGTGACCAGGAGCCAGTGCAGAGTTTTGAGGGCTGGGGAAATGTGGTCTCTCGGGCCAAGTGCTAGTAGCAGTTTGGCTGCGGCGTTTTTGTGCTCTTTGTAGTTTAGTCAGTTGATATGCAGGTGAAGCAGGTTCATCCAAACCTGGGGGCAGAAATCCTTTCTATAAGATAGAAATCAAACCAAATACATTTAATTTCTATGGTGCCTCATTGGTGAGGTAGTCTGTGATGCTCTGGCACAGCGGACAAAGGGTGTACATTTACAACACCCCTCATAGGGTGAACTTAGCACAGAGAAATGCATGTCTTCATTATGCTTGAGCTAACACTTCTAGCCCAAGGCTATACTCTGAACAGCAGTTATAGCAACACTTTGTCCATCTGTCAATGTCTTCCACTCTGTTATCAACCAACATTTTGTGCGTGTTTTTGTGCCAAAAATACATTGCTTTCCCTGTGATTTTTTGATAAATAAATACATCAAATACAATAAAATACTTAAAAGTATGGTCCTTTATATACAGCAAAATTGATAATAAGAACACTGGAGATATTGAAAAAGCATTAGTGAGGGGTTGAAACCCTAAACAGGTTTGTGGTCACTGACAGCATGAACTCCACAAAATACTGAATATCCGTGATTAGACCTCCACTAGAACACACATCCTCACTTTGTAAGTCCCACCCCTTTCCTGATAATTGTGGGAGCCCCACCTTTACCATCCCACTTTAAGCATGTAGTGATTCAAATCCATTTAGTGCATTTTGACACAAGGCAAATGTAACACCTCTTTTACATATACATATTACACAGCCCACGGTAGTGGCTGTGTAGTTATGGTTAAGTTGCTGTTTCCATAGGAAGAGCACTTTTTGGGAGGCTTATAACTTTGCGCTCCCTGGACGAATCCTCACCAAAGTTTGCAAAAAAAGTATATATATATAAGTATATTTTTGCAAAGTTTGGTGAGGTTTGTTCCAGGGCGGGAAAAGTTTTAGGGGGGGTCCCAAGTGTCTTTTTTTCCCATACACTGAATGGGGAAAAAACTTTGCTCACGCCTACAGCCCAAACTGCTGGCTGGATTTTCACCAAATTTGGACCAGGAGCAGCGGCTTGGTCTCGAAAGCGTGCTTTTGTAAATTTGGTGAAAATCCGTCCAGTAGTTTTTTAAAAAAATGACTAAAAAGTAGGTCACCAAAAATGTGTGATATCTATGTCCGGTCTGCCAGGACACACTTCCCTGTTCGGTCCGCAGACAGTGTCCTGATTGGTTAATCGGCTTGCTTCATGTCCACGGACATGCAACATGTTCGCTGATTGGATGGTGAAGAGCGTGAAATGCGTCAGATTTTTGGAAACGCCCGCCATCTTGTATCCGCGGACGTCCGCGGAAAGCGCGGTGTCAAATGGTGGGGAAATACAATTTTGGCAAGTGTGTTGTCTGTAAGACTGTTTGGGGATTGTGCGGTGGTAAGAGATGGTTTGAATATTGTATCTATTTAGGTGGTAGGCACCGCTGTTGTGTTTGTTGTGTCTGCGGACAGTAGCGCTGTCCTTGGTGTCCGTAATCGTTCCATATGGGAATGTCCTAAGTACACTATACCTGTCTGTACTATTCGCAGGCAAGTTGAAAGTATTCTAAGAACACGTGCCGTGTCGGGGATGTCTGCAAATAAATGAAAATTGGGGGTGTCCTAAGGACAGTATACCTGTCCGTATTGTATGCCGGCAAGTTGAAACTGTTCTAAGAACACACTTGGTGTTCGGGATGTCCACAAATAAATGAAAATGTAGGTGTCCTGAGGACATTACAATTGTCTGTATTGTTTGCAGGCAAGTAGAAACTGTTCTAAGAACACCCAAGGTGTCCGTGGATATTAAAAATGCCATGAGGCCTAGTTAAAAATGTTTGAGTCTATGGGTGTGATCATAGTTAAAAATGTTTGATTCTATGGGTGTGATCTATGGGTGTGATATGCTGCTGTGGTTGCCGCCAGGGCCTAGAGTCTTACCATGCACCCAAGACTTTAGGCCCTGGTGGTAACCACCGCAGCATATCTCACCCATAGATCACACCCATTGAATCAAACATGGGTGTGATGTGTGGGTGTGATATGTTTTGGAGTTGTGGCCAGACTGTACCAAAGACCGAAGTTATAAGTACTGAAGTTATAAGCTACTGTGGGTGTGGCATGTTGTGGTGGTTATGGCAGGGTGCATGGGTGAAGGCTGTAGGCTATATACTCAATACTCTAGGTCCTGACCACAATCACTGCACCATATCACAGCCATAGATCATACCTATAGATTTGATTATCTTTCAAATGGTTTCAATTATACTTATTGCATGATTTGTTGACATTCAATACATTTTTTACATGAGTTTGGTACCTCGAGGAAGTATTCTTTTTCAAGTTCTGTGATAAAAGAAAAGAGCATGTTAGTGTATGTATTCTATAAAGACTTATTACATTTCATAATAGATAATTGTTTTTTTTACCCTCATATCTGATTTACAAACCATTGCACTGTGCATTTTGCTCAGTTTCTGTTTGTTTTTGAAATCATTGAGTCTGTGGGAAAAAAAATCCTTGTCGGATTAAAAACCCCTTTTTTGCTTTGCTACAGTCTATTTGTTTGTTTCCTGTCAGTGTTTACTTCTTGTTTCTGGTTAATGTTCTATCTGTTGGATTGTTGCAGATTTCTGAAGCAGTTATATACCTGATGGTGTATTGTAACTGTCTATTTTTAGTTGTTATACATTCTTGGGCTAGTTAGATACCAATTGGCGTATTCTAACAGTTTATAGTTTTTTCATTGAATTTGTTTTAATGTTGAAGTACAGATTTGTTATTAAATTTTGGTTTTAAGAAGATTAAAAAGCGTTGTAAGATTTCCTAGTAATCTCTGCTTTAGAGTAAACGTCCACATTTTTGTTGCGGAATTTCTTAAGCAGTTAAATACCTGATGCCGTATTCTAACTGTAATTACTATAATGTTTTTTAATTTAGCGGTATTAATTCATCTGTTTGGTTGTTAAAGAATCTTGGGGTATTAGGGTACCTGTTGGCGTATTATAACAGTTTATATTTTTCTAATTGAAGTTTTGTTAATGTTAGTTATTAAATTTTGGTTTTAAGAAGATTAAATAAGCGTTGTAAGATTTGCTGCTAATCTCTATTTTAGAGTAATGGTACTATCATTACATTTGAACCATCCACATTTCTTTTTTATATAGGCAGTGTAGTGACCTGCATTGGTTGTGGCTCCTGCGTGGTATATTATACCTATTGTTGTAAAGGTTTTCCACCAAGTGATCCTGTCAGCTTGCAGTTGTTTTTGGTACGATCTGCATTGTAATGTAGAAGCATTAGTATTTAGTATTAGTATTAAGTATTTACTGTGTTTGTATTAGTAAGGAGGAACAATTATCTGAATTGCAGTTAGTACATAATCTGCCATGGTTTGCATGTTGTACAAGTTGCTGAAATGGAATGGATTCACAATTTGGTATGGATACATACACAACGCGCTCGTTAGGGATTTCTTCTTGTGTAACATTTTTGCAGAGAGTGCAGGTATGTTTCCACATGTATGAAATCTGGAAGATTTCATTTATAGGTATGTTTTTGTTTTCTAATACTTGTAGTAAGTACATTAGAAATTCTTGTGGATCTTCTTGTGAATTTATAGTGAATTTTACCATTCCAGCACAGTAGTCCAATTTTTGTCTCATTCCGTGAACACTATACGCGTTGTCAGGATTGTTTTTTGCGTTTCTATGAAGGACTAACATTTGCAAACACAGTTGGTCTGTACTGTGTAAGTAAATGTCAACAATTGGTGGCAATTGAAATAGAATATTAATTGCTACATTTGCGTAACAACTTACCCCAGTTACATTTGAAAATTTAAATGGACCAAGTAGTTCTGTGTCCAAGTCATTTTTTCGGAGTGTATGTTGCCTTTCTGAAGAAGTACCTACATTACTTTGACTAATGGGTTCTTCTTTACTTATTGTGAATGGTGAAGAATTAGCTTCTTTTACTCTCTTTGGAGGATTTGCAGTCATATTCTGTTGCATTTCTGTTTGAATTAGTTTTCTTTTACCTTTTATTTTTTGTGGAACAGGATATGCTTTTAGATTGGTGGTGTATAGTGAATGTAGTCTATTGTATTCTAGAATGCAAGGAATATCAGCGTTGACTTTACTTGCATCAAAGTTGATTAGAAATAGACTTTCAAGGGTACGTAAGCGTGATAGTGCTACGTAGCTCATGCCTTCTTTAAAGACGGTGTTACCAACATCTATCAATGCTTTGTCTTGGGTAGGACCTTGGGATTTATGAATGGTGACTGCATATGCAAGAGTTAGAGAAAATTGTTCTCTACCTACATACATGTTTTTCAAGAGAAGGAATCGAGCTGTTGATCGCCTTATCCTTTTTACTTCCGAAAGTTTGTCAAAGAGTATATTGACAAACTGAATGTTGTTGTCATGTGGGTAGGTTTGAAAGCCAACAACTGTACCCAGTTCTCCATTAACTAGTCCTTGCTCCACATCCAGGTTACGTTTAAGCATTACTCTACAGTTTAAGGATAATTTTAATATTTTTTCCAGCTGTGTTGGAGATTGAATTTTCTAAGGTATTTAGTCTTTTTGTGGCTTGTTGACACATAGGTAATGTAATACCATGTACGTCCAGTTTGTCTGTGGAGCAAATTTCAATTATTGGTTGCATTTCTTTTTTTAACATTGTTTCATTGAATTTGGAACAGTTTACAAGAGTTGGCATTAAGGCCATACAATTGACATTTTTGTGTGCTAATTGTGCCATAACATCAGTAGCACATAAGTTATCGCCATAAAGTGCATGGATGTGCCGGGTTTTTAGTATTGTTTGTGATTCTTGAGATAGTACACCAACTCTAATACTTTTTAAAATGTTGGCATAGGTGAGGTCTGTAGATTGGCGCATGTTCTCTGTTAATTCTTTGTATTGGAAATGTTGCCAAAGGTTGACATTTCCTATGCTGCTGTTAGTTTTACGGCAGAGTTTGTGTCCCAAGGTTTAAAAAATAGGTTCACCTTTCACTAGTGTCAATTGAAGAAGATCTCTGAAAACAATAATGTGTTTTCCTCCAAAGAGTTCTTCATAATTTGTTTGATGTACTTCTTGCAATATGAGGTGAATCTAAGTCAACATTAGGTTGGAGACCATGCTCACTTCATCTATTAGTAGCATTTTAATTTGCTTTAATACTCTGCGTAGTTCCATTGCAGCTTCTGTAGAAAGTTTGTAATAATCTAATTGGTTTTGGTGTTCTGCTGGAAGGAGTAGTCATCGGTGTAAAGTGACACCACCTATGTTGTGGGCAGCTAAACCTGTGGGGGCAGTTACAACAGCTGACAGTTTGTTGTTTGTCAATTGTTGAAGGAACTTGCTGATGGTTTTGATTAAGAATGTTTTACCTGAACCAGCTTCACCACTGACGTATACTAGTATAGGTTTGTAATTTTGGCAGGTACATTCTTTATTTTCATGTTGTACACCATTAGCAATTTCTTTTGTTACTTCTTCAAAAATGGTGTGCTGCTCTTTGTTTAGTTTTGATTGTATTGTAGTTAAGTCTTCTGTATCTTCTTCAAAGTGAAACATGGTGTTTTCTACTTCTGTCATAGCTAATTCTGCCTCATTTGCTATTAGTGGCTGTGCCAGTGCTTCTTGGCTTCCTGTTATAGGAGGTTGACTACTGTCGGGAGTGTCCTCATCTAGTTCGGCTTGGAGTTCTTCTTCATGTTGCTGTTCATTTTGCAGCATTGTTTTGTACTGCATAAAGTTCACATCGGTGATAGTGCTTTAATTTGCTTTGAAAGAATCTTCGTAGCAGTCATAGTTATCTAGTAACTCTTCTTCTTTTCTCCATGGTTTAAAAAGTTGTAGGAGGAACATGTAATATAGTTCTTGCTGTTGAGGAGTTTTTAATGACAATTTGATATGATTAATTAAACTTGGTTTGGTAAGTTTTACTAAGCTGCCTTCACAATCTGTCACTGAATATCTGCCTTTGCTTTCATCAGGTTTTATATTATTTTTGTATGCAAACTTTTGAGCTATGTAGAATAGACACATGTTTTCCAAAGTGGTATTCCTGTTTGGGTAGTATGTGTCTAGTAAATTGTTTTTCAAAATGTCTTGGCTGTTTGCATCATTTTTGGCTATTCTTTCTATATCGTCATATGATTTGAGAAATCTTTTTCTAGATTTAGCAGGACCAAGACTTAGCCTTACTATATTTTCAGATTTTCCATAAAAAGCAGTACCGGTTAAATGATCTGCAGCTTCGTAGGCACCACATTCTCTGTGAGAGAGCATTTTTATGCCTAAGCTGTACAATTTCTGAGATAGTGTTTTGTCTGATGATAGGTCATTCCAGAGGTCTTGAAGCTCTATTTATTCTGCTTTTGTTAAGTATGCTGTAACCTATCGTGCAACTACAGTGGAATTGTCTGCAATGCACTGCACATCTATGTTTCCATTCCATAAATGGGCAATGATTGCATTATAATCATTGATATATTTTGATTCTTCTGTTATTTTTATGTAATATGTGTTCTTAGGTGATTTACCTTTAACATTATGGGCCTCATTACACGAATGGCGGTAAGGGTTTACCGGTACCAGTATTTTACTGGTGCCAGTAATCCTTACCGCCTTACTACGAGGTCCCTTTGTGTGTTGGGGAATTTAACGCCTGCATTTTGCAGGCGGTAAAAACAAACCCACAAAGGGACCAGGGAGCTCATTACGGTACCACAATTTGCGGTACCATAATTAGCGCCTTCCCCATTCCCATAGAGCCCTATTGGGCAAAATGGGAAAGGGAAGGGCAATGGTGGAAGGGGGAATTACCGCCCGCCAACCTTGGAATAGGGCGGTAATTCCCCTTTCCACCAAGGCGGTGTCGGTATTTTACCGGCATGAACCATGGCGCTAATAGCGTCATGGTTCACCGCCATCCGTGTAATGAGGCCCTATGTCTAACTGAACACATGAAGTTGTTTACTTCACCTGTTTCTGTAACTGGTATAGGGAAACCAAACCAGCATTTGGTGTAGTATTTCGATTTCTTTTTGTATTTGCGCCGACAATATTGGCCACATTTGTGTCTTTGAAATTGTACAATTGAAGGTCACTTGTCGTTTGTGAAGGGATTTCACAAGTGACATATTTTTGGATGAACTGCAAAACAGTGGCACCACTGTCCTGACCAAATTTAGGAGCATCTTTAATCCATAAAAGCATGTGGACATGTGGTGCTCCTCTGCCTTGATATTCTTTTCTCCAAAAGAAGTGTTCCACTTCTCCGAGTGGAGGAACAGTTTTATTACAAATAAAGTGTAGCATGCCAATGAAACAATGATAGAAATATCTTGAAACATTAACAGGATCTAGAGAGCAAAGTTCTCCAAGTGCTAGTATATCTATGTTTGTTTTGTTTTTGTTTGATATGCGTAGGAAATCATGTAAATCTTCCCATGCATATTCTGCACAGCTTAATGTAACAAACCAAGTGGGTGGTCCAAGGTTTCTGATCATACAACGTACATCTCTGTGACATCGAAACCAGTATTCTTTCGTACCACGCATGTTTGCAAATTTGTAATACTTGATTGTAAAACCTCATCTTTTTCTTGCGCTTTTTTATTAATTGTGCAGCCAACATATTTTGAAACTGTGTTCCTGATTTCAATATGTGTGCAACTCCGTAACATAGAGTTGCTAGTTCACTTTCAAAGAGTAGGTGGAATATGTATTCCACATTTTGTCTAAATCTGGGATCTTCAGAATACATTTGTAATGCATGGTATTCTGATGCTGTTATTTGAGTGGGTCTGTCATCGTATCTTCCTCCTTTGCCAGTAGGAAATAGCAGAGGAAAAGTTTGTGCTTCTATACTTTTTTCCCATATGCTCATTGGTGATCCTTTGGTTTGTCACATTTGGTATGTTTCTAGTGCATCATCTATGCTGTCTTTAGAGTGCAATGGATGAATTGTATAATGGTCTAAAATATTGGATACTGCATCGGTATCCAGAAGTTCAAATTGAACAGTTTCTCGTGACTCTTGAATTATTTCAGTTGTTCCACTTAAGTTTTCTTCAATATTTATTTCTTTGTAGTACTCATTATTGTCTTTTAAATATTGCAAGGCTTGTCTAACTTTATGTAAGTCGACGAGTTGTTGCCAAATTTTTTTGCCTTTTGTTGGCACACCATTTACTAAGATAATTAAAGATTGTTCTATTGGACTTTGCACTCCTAGAGTGTGTACATTGTCTGTCAGATTTAATGTTAAATAAACTACTTTGCCACAAATACCTTTCACCAATTCTGAGGGAGGTAATTTTGCTGTTTTTGGTTGAAGACGTATTAGTGCTTGAAATGGGTGTACTGTTTGAATTATGATGCTCTCATATAAATTGAGTTGTTGCAGGGGTTTTGGTAGTGGAAATAATTCCAAATTATTTATGATAGCACGTGAAGGAGTTTGGTTGTTGTCAAGTTTTGTAGTGCAGTAACTGCAAAGTATTAAAGGGTCAGTTATTTCATATTTGTTTTCTGCTATAAGGTAGAGAGATAATTCAAACCATTTAGAATCTTCATTATCGTCTATTTTGTATGTTATGTCTATAGTTTTTGTGTTCGTTTTATAAAAAGTTTTGCGGCAACACACACACATGGTTTGGTATTTCAGCGGATGTACTTTTAAATTTGAGTATTTCTTTTTTGTATGTGTGTAATAGAAGGTTGCCTTGTGTATAATTGTTGCTATTTGTTGTAAAGGTATTGCGGTTTGTAAGTTGCTTTCACTTCCAAAATATTTTTCCTGGATATGGTCAATTTCTTCAAGTAGTTCTATATCATTTGAACTCTTTGAACTTTTAAGGAACTCTTAAAAACAGGAACTCTTAAAAACAGGGGAATACCATATATTGCATATATAACCAATGTGTGGGTATGTGCAAAAGTCAGGAAAAAGAACATGGCATAATGTGTTAGAATGCATACTGTTTGAAATGAAATGGTATTTAACAGAGAGAAATACAACACTTGATTGTGAACCATTGTTTTTTTTTTACAAATGTACGATCTTTTTATGATTGTTTTTATGAAATGTGATATATATTAAAATATGTAAATATTTGAAGAACCTTGTGTGCCTACCTGAAGTCAGAAAGGGTGGATTGTGTATGTGTCAGGCAGATGTCATGGACAGCCTGCACACATATATCCATACATGGCCTATGTTACACATACAGGCAAGTAGCTGATTACCAGCACACTGCAACATGCCCTGTTTCACACAGCAATGCATGGCCACTTACCGCTTGACTCCAGATGGGTCTTCCTCCAAAGGATCTGGGCGCTGAGCGCTTCGCTTATGCATTCCAGGACCCTCATCTGGATGTTGGTCAGGCTGACCCGGCACCCCTCTGCATCCTCTGCCTTCATGAGGCGCCGGGCCTTGTTGAGGGTCCTGGACCTGAAGTCCTCCCACCACTTCCGGATGTGTCTGATCTCGCGGGTTGCCACCCCCTCCGCGTTGATGGCAACCACTATGTCCTCCCAGATCCTCTCCCATCCTTCCTTGTCGGCGCACGGTGGTGTAAAGAGGGCATTATAATGCCCCAGAACTTGCTCCACCAGGACACCAAATTCCTTCTCACTGAAGCTGGTGGCCGTCTGCCTCTCTGGGCTGGGGGTCGCCAGTGGTCTCGGATGGTGTTTGCCCCGACAGGGCGACCCCCGAGGCAGGTGTGGGTGGGCAACTGGGTCCTGGGGCTGGGCTGTGGAGCGATGGTATCCCAGTCGGGAGTCTTCTGTTCCAGCAGGGGTGGACACAGTAAATGGACCCCTGCAGATGGCTGACGTGCAGGAACCAAATAGCAGGGCACGTGGGCAGCAGACAGGCAGGCAGCAGCAGATGGCAGGTGGGAGTGTGCTTGGCGTTTTTGGGGGCAGGAAAATGACCTTTTGGGCAGGAGCGTGGTCTTCCGTGTGTTGTCGCATGGCCAGCTTGATATGGAGTGATTTGGCATGTGAAAAAAGTGCACGTCAGCGTGTAATTTGAGGAAAGGCCCCTAGCGCGTAAGCGCATCTGTGACGTAAAGTACACAGGCGTTTCCCTCAACATGGGTGCATAGTGGATCAGCACGTGAAAAAACCACACGTCCGCATTTGAATGCGTGTAATTCGAGGAAAGGTCCTAAGCGTGTAAGTGACGTGACGCGTGCAGGCGTTTCCCTCAGCACGGGTTAAAGGTGAGCGGGGCCAGCAGTTCGCTGTACGTGCCTTTCGTGGAGACTGACATGTGTGTTGCTACTTCATGTTGTTTCGCGCACCATCACAACTTCACAGGGATCAAGGATGTATGTCTTCTTTTGGAGGGGGTATTGGCTATGCGTGTTTTTCATCATCACGCTAGTCTGATGGTGAGTCACGCACGCTATTTTTCCCACTGCAGGTGCCCCAGTGTATCGCGTACCCGTTTTTGAGGTCATAGTAGCCTGCGTGTCCCACGCCTATGCGTTTTTCGTGTTCCTGGGTGCCACCGCGTACTGCGGGAGGTTAATTCCATGCACGTTGGCTGCAGGGGTTGCATGCACGGTTTTACTGCAGTTTTGGGGTGCCTGAGCGTTGCGTGACCCGTCACTTAATCACCGGGGTCACATACAACCTTGCAGGTGCATGGGTGCTCTTAACATCTTGCATCCCACCTCCTTCACCCCAATTGCCCAGGACAATTGTCGTGTACACCTCCCATTGGCACTTCTCCATCTGTGCTGGCACTACTCCATCTGTGCCATGGTTGGGAGGCCACTAAAGGTGAGGGGTGCCTCATCTGGGCATACTCCTCGTGGTGGGCATGGTCAGGGACGTGGCCGGGGTGACCAGGGAGTAGCGGGACTCCATGGTGTCCAGGTTTGCCGCAGAGGGGGAAGAGGCAGGGGTGCGCCACTTCGGCACAATGTTGTGCCATGTGTTGGTGCAGTCATGCCACCACCCCATGTGGTTCCAGGAGATGCAGCTTCTGCATCTGGCACTGGCACCCATGTGACCCGGCAGTCCGTTTCATCAACTGCAACCGGCCCAAGGGTAGTGGTAGCTGCATGTGCACCTGTGGACACCACCACCCAGGCTCATGGTCTGCCAGCGCAGGCTGCGTTGGCACTTGAAGAGTCCATGGAAGATTTCCAACAGGGCAGGAGGAACACCATAGGTGCATACAGGGCTGCCGTGACCGAGACGCGTGACCCTAGGGCAGTAATGTCATCTGCTGCCCCGACCAGCCGGGTGTTGGCAAGTGCAGGGGCAGATACAGCCAACAACACCCCGGTTGTGAGTCTACCAACCAGGAAAGTTGCGGTCATTGACAACCAGGACAGTCGCGGTCATTGACCCTGCCACAGCAGATGTTGCTGCGCAGGGACCATTCGAGGGCACCCAGCAGCCACTGACGCAAGTCAGGCCTTTGGTCTTCCACCTGCCACTCCCTTCGCTCAATCCTCCGCTGCCACTGCCCATACTGATCAGCGTGGCATTTGCCAGCCAGGGTCGGTGCCACTATCCAAGAGGAGGAAGGTTGCACCTGCAGCACAGGCTGGGAGCCCGCACACAGCCACAACCTCCTGCACGTCGAGAAAGAAGCCTTTCTGTGCGCAGGAACTGGACTTCCTCGTGGACTACGTGCGGGACCACAACCGTGACATGCTAGTGGGGCCTAATTGTCAAACTACGGCTGCCCACCGTGATACTCACTGGAAGCAGTTTGCGGAACATGTGAGTGCATTCAGCCATGAGGTGCGCATGGTGCAAGAGTGCAAAAAGCATTGAAATGACCTCAAACGCAGTGCTAAGGCTAAGTGTGCCTCAAATTACAACTTGACTCTGGTGACTGGCAGTGGGCCGGCACCTGAGGAGGAAGACCTCACTCAGCACAAGTCACTCGTTGCGGAGTTCATACCACCTGAATTGGTCGAAGGAGTGGGAGAGATGCTGGACTTTGATGCCCAGTCCAGTGAGTGTTGCTGCGTGTTTGTCGAGGTTATGTGTGTTTTACTTGTGTGATGTGTTGTGCATGACTGCCACATGTCATGTGTACATGGTTCAGATGTGCAAGTAATGCAATGCTTCACTGATGCATAGCTGCTCTGCAGGATGGTGGACATGTGGAGCAGACGGGGACTGTCCGCATCACCACACTTGCACCCTAATCACATGCTGGTCACCTGGATGCCCCTCCAGTCCATGTTCCAGCTCACTGGCCCTTCTGCATGTAGCCTGGGGTGTCCTTCCTCTCAGCACTGGGACCTTATCATTGCATGACTGACGTGCATGTGTACTCTCCCTGCATGTGGGTACTCAACGTAGGCATGCTCCCTTGCCCCACCACCCCCCCTGCACCACAATATCACCTTTGCACTGGTCTGCATCATTTTGCCATAATGCAATGAACTGTTTATGCGTCCTGTGTACATGCTAACTTTCACCAGCCAACCTGCCAGACACATGCATTGGGGTACATCCTTTGTACTTGATGCAGGGTGTCTCACTTGGACTGTGCAGATGTCAGATGCTCCGCAGGGAAATGAGTTCCCTTTCATGCTCCATGTGCATTCCATGCATGCCCCTATGTATCCTTGAATGGATGATCATTGTAGTACGTGTCCAGAGTGACCTACATTTCATGGCATTTTATCAGCCTTCCCAGGGCCACTGTGGCTCAGTCCTGCGACCCACATGTTTAGGGTGTGACAGTCTTTGTGGGTCACAGGCCTCAGCCTGTTTCAGGCCCACTGACTCAGTCCAACTGGTGTAGTGTCTTCTGCACACGTGGGTGTACTACTGAGGGCTCATCATATGGCCTGCTTACTGTCCCATCATCATCTGCTGTGTTGTCAGTTGACCCAGATGATGCAATTGATGCTAGTCAACACTGTCTGCTGATACAGAGGCCTCTGGTCATCCTTTTGATACAATGCAAGGCATCCCTGCATTTCCACTTAGGGGGAGGGGTGCTTTGCTTGTAGCCATGCAACCCATTGCATGCACATTGCATGTGATGCCTGAACTTGACCTTGCACTGCCTTCATGTTTTCTGATACACATCATGAAGTACTTGTACATGTAGATAGTGAGTAATGTACAAATGTTCTGCACTGCATCAAGCCACTTCTGAGTGGCATAACACCCTTCTACATGCCTAAGCACAGTAGCAATGTGAAGTTGACCCGGCATGCATGGCAGGTTCTCTTTTGTGTGTGACATGTCTGCTTCATGTGTTGTCTGTCTCTGTGATGTCTATGTGTGTGTGTGTTGTGTTCTTCTAACATGTGTATTGATCTTTTTTTCTCTACTTTTCAGAGGATGAAGCAATGGAGCCGGAGGATGGTGTTGTCATGCCAGGCACATGGTTGTTATCACTACAGCAACCTGGCACAAGTGGGGGTCGTGGGGTGGTAGACCACGAAAACCCACATGTACTACAGTCCATCTTATCTTTGGCTGGAAATGAGTCCAGCCCAGATGACCACTCTGACGTCCATGTCGAGTTGGATGTGCATCAGGTCCATACGTCAGGGGTGAGTGATTCTGATGTGGACACTCCTCTATCCGCAACACCTGCACTGAGGGGTCAGACAGTGGTGGGACCTCTGCCTGTGGTGGATCGGGACGCAGGGTCACCCTCCACACCAGTCGCTGATGGGCCTGGGCCATCACATCGACGGGGGCATGTAGTCGTGCAGTCGCAGGCGGTGCCAACCCAACGAGGATGGCCGGTCATTGGGTCCCACAGGTGTCAAGCCCAGTAGCGCGGTGGCCGCATGCCACCAAGGTATACTGAGTGGGAGCAAGACATGACTGCCAATTCAGAACGCCAGGGGGAAGCAATGGAAAACATTGCTGTGAGCATGGAGCGTGTGGCCCAATCTGTGCTCCCCCCTGCCAGGCAGGTGCTTCTCCAGCAGAGGGCGGCACAGTCCACGGCCTGCTCTCTCAGGCTGGGCATGGCAGGCTCAGACAGAGCACGCCTGGCTGAAATGTTGTCTTTGCGTCAAGCAATTGCTGCTCATGCTGAGGCACACATGGAGGCCCTGAGAGTGAGTATGAGTCCCTCAGATCTACTCTGGGTGTCCTTGTGATGTCCCAGAGGGCGCGGTCAGGGGAGCGGTTTGCGCATCTTGAGATTACCATCTCTGCTGAGCTACATGCTTGCCGGGAGGTGTATCAGTTGTCCAGCCAGGCCTTGCAGGAAGAACTCTGTGTTACACGTGTTACCTTGCAAGAGGAAGCACGCATATCACGGGAGGTTCTGAATGCAGACCTACGTGTCATCGCCGCACAGAACCAGGCTCACCCATCCGGCAGACTTGCTGCCGACGATTGGCAAGGTGCAGCTAGTGTAACGCTCACCTGACTCCCACGGGGGCGCTGGCCTGGTTCGTGCTGCTGTGACCTCGTCTAAGGTGATGCGGAGGGTTCGGAAGACGGACTGGACCGGGCCCCAGATCTGGCTTGTCAGACTCGCAGAAGTATCCTTCTGTAGGTGAGAATAGGGTGTTAACTGTCTGTGGGGTAATGCAATCGGCCTCCCACTTACCCCTCTCACCCTCCTCAAAACCCTTCTGTGCTTCCACGTAGCGTCTCACCTTAGGGTCTAGCAGGACGAGCTCTCCATCCTGCTTCTGATGCAGGGGCGCGTTGGTATCCAGTTACGTCACTGGATTTTTGGATGGGTGACAACCAAACTTGCTTGGCTTCCAGGTAAGTTTTTCTATAAGTGGTTCCCCTTGTGCCATGCATTAATGTTCTAATGCTAGTGTCTTTTTCCCCATAGGGGCGGGGTACGGAATGCCGGGAAACAGGCACCGACCCGAGGTGAGCGGTGAAATCCTTGTGGAAATCAGGTAAGTCTTTAATGAGTGTTTTGGTAATGTCTTTTCATTCACTCATTAACGCTGATGTCTTTTTCCCCTTAGGGGCCGGGGTCCGAAAATGCCTGGATGCGGCGTGGACCCGAAATGAAAAGGGAATGGCCCAACAGGTAAGTCTTGACATGGAGTTTTAGCTTCCCTTTTCCCTTCTTTCTCTCACCTTTGTTCTTGTCTTTTCCTCCCTAGGCGCGGGGGCGCGACTGCGAATCCAGATGGTCGCTGCTGAGCATGGAGGCGCCCTGTAAAAGTGAGTAGAATGCGGCGCTGCAGCGATCGATGCGATGTGCTTTTAAAAATAAATGTCTTCCTTTTCAGGATTGTCGGCGAAATGTCTCTGGGATGCAGATTTAGCAGGTGAGGCCTTTTCCTTCTTCTGTTCTCTTGTTCCCTTCCTTTGCAGGTAATTCAGGATGCTGGCAGGTGTGGCAGAAGTCAAGATGCAGGAGCAGACACGGTGAGCGTCCAGCTGCTAGATGCAGAACAACGCGAAGCACGTGTGGCTGATCGGGTGTGGTTTAAATAGCCTTGGAAGAAGTTCCTAGAATGTGTCCTTCCTCCAATCAGGTATGTATCCTTCCCCGACCACGCCCGGGTGGTAAATGAGTCCCACAGGTAAAGTAGTTCCTTTGAGGCCTCAAGGAGGCTGGGGTTCTGCAGCATGGTCTGCATCAGGTAAGTGCACCCAAACACTTTCATAATGAGCCTGGCGCCTATGGCACCAGGACTGACGTTTTCTATGAGCCTGGCGCCATAGGCGCCAGGACGCTGTCCAAAGGGCCCCTATAAGGGGTTGCTGGGACCTTCCCCGGGGACTTGATGTCTGCTTTCGGGGACGCAGGGCCTGAGCCGGCTCCCCGGGAGCGGGCATCATGACAGCTAGGCGTGGTCAGGCCCCTGTGCCACATCCTCCTTTTCAGGAAGAGCCAGACTTGGACAACGAGGTATCTCCCATACAGGTCGGGCTGTGCAGGCGTTGAGCCCATGGAGGTTTTTTTTTTTACTCAACATCATCGCATGTGGGTGTTGAGCTTCACCCTGTACCTCCCCCCTCCTGCGTGCCTCCCCCCGGGTCGTATGTGGCCCTTTTTGATTTTTCATTTAAGTTTAGTTAGTTAACATTCCATTTGATAGTTAGTTTAATTAGATAATGTAGGTTTTTCATAGTAGGTGTAATTAGTTAATATAGTTTAAAATTGCTTGTCTGTTGTGCTTTCATGTGACAGTGTGGTGCTTTGCGGCTTTTGGAAGCATCCACTGTCTGTTACAGCTGGGCCCTTCAAGCTTGTCTCGTGTATGTGTTTGCAGCTTGGGGTCCTGACTCACATAGGCCACTCCTGCTTCCCTTGTCCATGGGCTTGCAAGGATGGTTCGGTGTTACAGTCTATTTCACAAAGGCTTTGGACTGTCATATCTGTGGCCTGTCTGCTGCTGTACTACTTGTGTTAACACCACTAGTGGGGATTGTAGGGGTCTTATTGACGGTATTTCAGCATTAGGAATGGGTGGTTTCAGGAATCAGGTGTCCATTAATTGCTATGCATTGTGTTGTATGTTTATTTTCTTCAATGTACATGTGCTTGATGCACTTCATGCTGTAGGGAGTGTCCGCCACCCTTTGCCTGTCAAAGTCACACTGATGGTGGGATGGAATCTGATGTACGTCTCCAACATGGTCCAGTCACAACCAGCATGAAGAGACACACACAGTTGACTGTCCTGCATTAATTATGTGTTTTGTGCCCTTTCTGCATGAGAATGAGCCTCCAGACTGCCTTTGACGGCAGACATGGGCCAGTGTATGTCTGGCAGCTGGCCACGTTCTGTGGTGCAGACATGCGCATGTGTGCGCTAGCAGTGCCACAGAGGTTGTGCTCATACATCCAACAGAAGCAGACATGTTTTCAGGAACTCCATGCAAGGTGAGCAGCACAAGGGGCACACACCACAGCAACACTAGGCCTGTTGCAAATACATGCTAAGTGGCGCCACTGACGGTGAGCTTGGACAGTTATTGGTGTTGAAGCACACAGTACAGCTAAGAGGAGTTGGTGGGCACATGGCAAGTTGCTTTCCAAGTTGCCAGGGGCACATGTAGGGGCTGTCGGACACATCCTCCAGTCCAGCAAGCTCCATTGAAGCAGATGTATAAGCCCATTAGCCTTCACAGCATGGAAAAACTGAGCTGCGCACAGGGACACCCAGCGAGGGACAGACTGGTGTGCAGTGCATATCATTTGCATGTTCAAATTGACACATGCACTACCTCATTTATTTGGGGGATGCCAGGACACTACTTGTACTGAAGTGGTACCTCGCTATATGCGTGTAGCTGCTTACCCAGGGACCATTGCATGATGTGTGAATCTTGACACATTGCTCTTCCATTTGCCATGCGCCCACGTGCGCCTGACTTACTGCATTGACAGTGTATGAACCATCACGGGGGGAGTCTTACGTATGGGTATGAAGCAGCAGACAAGAGTGTTTGTTTGTGGAGGAGTTACTTTCTTTGGGGCATGTATGGTGGTGTGTGTGTGTGTTATGGACACACACAGATTAGTAACTCTTACTATCTTTGCAGCATTGAACTGCTCCTGTTACCGGACCTGAGAGTGGCCAGTCAGGAAGCCAGCACTCACCCCAGTGATAAGCCTCTCTTGAACTTCCATTTGAGTGATTTGGTACAATGTGCATGATGTACATAGTTTTTCTGATTGAGTATGTGTTATTGTGAATAGTAGATTTGTGTCTTTTCCCTACTTTCCCTTGACAAAACAATTCCCCTCTCCTGCCCTTCTTTCCGGTTGTCCAGAATACCAATGCCTGTCCAGTCAACATATCCCTGACCCTCCTTGCCCACCATGGTCTCAGAGGCCTGTGTAAGTTTGACCTTGCAGGCGCCCAGACCACGGAGGGGGTGGTTTGTTCGTACCACTCCTGCGCGTGGACACCGGAGCAGTGACACTACCCTTCAGTTGATGCTGCATCATTGTATATTATGTAGCAAACATGATAAACATCCTGTTGTAGCATGTTTAAGTGTGCTAACTTGGTTGTTCCATCATTGTGCTTGTACATGTGCTTTGAAATTTACTGCTACTTCAAGTCATGTACTGGAGACTCTTCAAGTGTTTTTTGCTGCCTACAGGCTTTTTAGCTGGCTTGTGTGTTTGGCTCCTTTGAGTTCTCTTCAATTTGGTATTTTTGCCAGTCAAGGTGGCCTCTTAGGGTGCTGGACACTATTTACATGCAAGGTGGTAGATGGAGACAAAGGGGTAGGGTGATCCTGTGGCCAGGTAGACTTCAAGGAAGAAGGCTACATACCCCAGACACGGTTGTTCAGTAGGTCATGGTGAGATGTGAATGAGGGAGGGTTTTTGGTTGTTGGACAGTTGTCGTGGCCTGCAGTGTGATGGGCAACCTGACATTGTTATTGTGGTGTCCTATGCTTATAATGTGTTCTGCTGGTGAATGCCAGTTCCTCTATTGTGGGTACCTTTCAGGTGTGAGGGGATTGGTGTGTTTTGCCATGCTAGGGTGTGCACATGGGCAATGTTCACATGTGATGTGTAGAGGACACTGATTGTCACTTGATTGGACATGCATGTACTGAGTGCATGTCCCTACTGACACACACAGTCGCACTATGCTCCACCACATGTACATCCACCCTTCCATGTCCAAATGTGCACACAGTTTGCCTTCTGGGGACCACTGTCTCCCTGCAGCACATGATCTCTGACCATTTGTGGATCCTGTACATGCGTCAATAGTTTGTTTATTTGGTTATTTTATCCTTTTCATGTGATGCTCAAGGTGTGTCTCTGTCACAATGGCTGGTCACTATGCTGTTTCACACATATTCAGGAGTGTGGATTTTGCCTTGGCCAATTTGCATGTGAACAGGCTTTGATTGATATGTTCATGCTACTACTGTTGGAATGCATTTGGGTTTGACTTGTTTTGTATGGGAGATTGTTGGTCAGTCATTTCATCAGGTTCAATGACAGGCGTTTTTTTGTGAAGGCAATTTCCATTTATCACATGTAATGTGTTGGCCTTTTCCTATTGCTTGCCATGTGATGGTGTGTAAAACAAGGGTGATGTGGTTTAGGAGGGGTTGGATGACATTCCAGGGATTTTGAAGGCCTGTTTTGCAGGGGTGTGTGATGCACACCTTGCATGTGTTCCTTTTGGTCACACATGATTGTTTGTGTTTTAGTAGCTAGGGATGCACACAATGTAACACTTCCATGGCAACATTTTCAGGGTGGTAAGGTTGTGACAGTTTACTGTCTCTTTGTCATCATCGATTGTCACCTGGTATGTGCCAGGCCTGTGTGCACTCCGCAGGGGTGGGAGCTTAGGTGAAAAATGTAGCCACAAGCTGGGTTTGGGCTTCCTCGCCATGTGCCCTATCCCCTCCCATGGGCAGCACCTGTGCCTGTGTTTGGGGATGTGGGGGCACCACCATGTCCACCGGTACGCTCTGCCGTGTTGCAACATTGTGCAGGACACATGCTGCCACAATTATCCTGCACACTACTGGGGGTGCATAGAGTAGCTGCCCGCCAGAGCGGTCAAGGGGGCGGAAGCGTGACTTTAGCACTCCGAATGTGCGCTCCACTATGCCCCTGGTTGCAATATGGGCAGCATTGTATCTTACCTGGGGTGGTGCGGTGGGGTTCCGGATGGCGTCATCATATGGTTGCTCAGAGGGTAGGCACTGTCCCCTGGAGAGGTGATAATGGTTGTGATTATTGGGGTTTATGTATTTGTCTGTGTGTGACATGCATGCATGTGCACAGGCATTTGTACTCACCTGTGTCACCAAGCTGCCCAGCTTCCAGGGCCCGGCACAGGGCAGAAATTCTGTATATGAAACTGTCATGGGTGCAGCCTGGGTAGTTTGCATAGACAGAGGTGATGATTCCCTTTGAATCGCATACCACCTGCAAGTTGATGGAATGCCAGTGCTTGCAGTTTCGATAGATGTGCTCAGTGGCCCTAGATGGACGTAGGGCCACATGGGTGCAATCTATGGCACCAAGCACTTTGGGGAAGTGTGCCACCCTGTAAAAGTCCTGGACTACGGCCTGCCTTTCTGCGGCTGTTCTGGGTATGCATATGTGCCTGCGGACTGAGGGGCGCGCAGTCATGATTGCCAACACCTGGTGTAGGAAGCGTGACTGCGTGGCCTGTGAGACCCCCCCTACTATGGCAGTAGTCCGCTGAAATGACCCAGTGGCCAAAAAATGCAGGACATTGAGCGCCTTCTCCAAGGGGCTCAATGCTTGGGAGCAGAAGGTGGGGGATGTAAGGTCACTTCCCACTCCCTGACCAGGTCTAGGATGATACGAGGTGGAAACCTATACTTGCCGTAGACCTGGTCGTCAGGCATCCCAAAAAGGCTAGTCCGGGGGGAAAAAATGCGGGCCCTGGCTATTCTCCTCCTCCTGCGGTGTCCCACGATCAGTGCTGCAACAAATGGGGCATGCGTCGTAGCTGTATATGCGTGTTTGTTTTTTGCGTGCACTTTTATACTGTGCGCGGGGATGCTTACACCTGCCTTCCTGTGTCAGACGTGTTGACACCTGTGCGCGTCTTTTAGCGTGCGCTTGTTTCCCCTATTCGAATCCATGAATACGAGTTGTTCGCGTGCGTGTGGGCGTTCCATGTATTTCCCTGCAGTACTTCCCCAGTTACACCTTATTTTTCACTCGTTGTTCCCCATTCCACGTGTTACACCCCGTGACCCGCCCCCTTTTTGTTGTGTGCGCCGACGTTGTGCGCTTTACCTGTGCACATCGCGCATGGCGTTCCGGTTGTTGCTACGACATTTGACGCACAACCAGTGGAAGACACGCGCAGGCCCTTCCTTGAATAGCACACGTGTGCGTGCTTTTTCATGCTTGCTCCACCTTGCGCCAGCTTGCGCTGTGATTTTCGGTGCATGTTTGTTCCATGAATCGGCCCCTCCATTTATTGAGAAGTCTTTTTTGTAATTTACTGATTAGTTTTGTTAGTGGTTTAATTCTTTTTGACACTGAAATAAATAATTTTCTTTTGAGTAGGATTGCACTGTCTATAAAGGCTTCTAATATTAATTTTCAACGGTAGGTTTTAAGGGTTGTGTATGATTTCTCTCCTGTTTTTATAAGATTTTGAAGGACTCTGTGGCGGAACATTTTTGCTAAAATATTTTTTGGGAGTATTTTTACTTGCCATTATATCAAGTTTTATAGGAGTAGTTTTAGCAGTAGTGGTAGCTGAATTCTTGATAATCGTTTTCTGTTTCGTTTTAGATTTTGATAGAGGAGGCAAAGTTTCTGTACTTGAAACATGTTTATTTTTACTAAATGACTGTATTAGTGTTTTGTTTGAACTTTTTGTATAAATTCTGCTAGAGATGGATGCTTATTTTGGATACTTTTTCATTTGCTCTACTTTGCTCTACTTCTACGTTGTTTTCTACGGACTTGCTTTTTGGTAGGCATTCTTTGGGGTCTGTTGAAAAAAATAAAGAAGGTATGGGTTGGGTTGTTCTGCAATGCTTGTGTGCTGTGTGTGTGAGTGTCTGAGTTTGATGTTAGAGATGTATGTGATGGTGTGTGGAGGCTATTCTTCTATTTGTGTGTTACTATACTGGGGTTTAGATGACAGTAGAGAGTAAGCTAGTGGTGAGGAGAAGCACAAATGCTAAATCTAATGGTACAGGATTAAAACAGTTCTTTGTTCTGCAATAATAACATTCTAGAGGCTGAGTTATGTCATTTGTGCACCAAAAAATGGGGATTTGTGCAGCATTCTGTCTGCAAATTCATGCTTACCAAATGGGTATTTGTGGGCAGAATGGGGCACTTATCTTTTTTTCTTTGGTGCACAAATACCATGAATCAACCATATAGTGTGTTTGAGTAACAGTAAGAATATTATGGTAATATTGTACTTACTTTTTTTGTGTTCAAATATTAGGTTTCTTCTGCTGCTTTTCAGGAGTGTGCTCTTCACTGTAATTGTAAAAGAAATAAGTTAGTAATTTTGTGTATATATAGTATGTAGTTTCCTTTGACTATATGCAGCCTTCATATCTTAATTACATTATCTTAGTTGAATATGCTATGCAAATAAATAGAATAGAAAGTGTATGAAACATGCTTGGTTTCTTAAGGCTGTGTTATTGGATGTTAGGAGATAGAAGAAATAATCATATACTTATTTTGCAATTTTGATAAGGTAAATGGCAGATAGTTTATACAAAAGCATGGAATGTACGCATTTTGTGAAGTTGTGGGTAATAAATCAGAAGGATTTGATGTACAGGTAGTGGTGTTATTGCAGTGGGAGCTTTTCAATGTTAGTGTTTATCTGTGTGAGTGTTTGAAGGTGCTTGTCCTTATCCTGGCTGTGTGTAATTTTTTAGATTGCTGTGTGTGTAAATATGTTTTTAGATAGCAGACAGGTTTGAAAGTGACAGTTGATAATAGTAGGAAAAATGACAGTACATTTATTTTTTAGGTTATACAGATTAAGTGACAGTCACTTAGTTTATATGCATTAATAAGATTTGTATTTGTACTGTGTAGAAAAAATGCATGCCTGTTGTTTGTATTCATGCATGAGGATATGCATGCAGCTGCAAGTAGAAATCTTGGAGACGTGTACAGTAGTTTTTTGTAGTAGGTGCTTTCCAATGATGTGGAACTTGTACTCAGAGGAATCTACAGTACATTTGAAGTGCTGGACTCTGATGATGCAGTTAGATGTAGAGGTCTAGAATGTGATTGGTGGATGGTTGTGTGGCAGTTTACCTGTATCCAATGAGGGAATGGCACAGAGAGTGAAGTGGAAATGGTAGAAGGTCTGTCTAGGTTACGATATATCCACGGACATAACGGAAGTCCGCGGACACCGCAAATTACATACAGGGATTTTGGGGTGGAGAGGCATGCAAATGAGAATGAGCAGAGGAATTGATTGGGCAGTAAAGTTTGGTGGGTGTGTTGTGTAAGAAGACAGTTTGTCAGAAGGTCTTTTTCCTGAGAGAAGAACAGTTAGTTATGGCTGTGTGTTTCAGAAAACAGATTATCTGGATTTTGGGAGACTCATGGATACATTGGTTGGAGGTGCATGCACAACGCTGTGGAGTAGCTGTAGATCTTGGATTCCCTCATGTGGAAGTGCACTGGCATGGAGTACGCAGAATGAAGTGGCTAGACTTGCTACCTCTCTGTGCTAGTTTGCAGGTAGAGCATCATCCAGACATAATTATAATTCATTGTGAAGGGAACAGTTTGGGACATGTGTCAGGAATTTCTTTGCAATTTGCGATGAAAGAAGGACTTGGGAAGGTCGTGGATATGTTTCCAAATTTCCAAGTAGTTTTTTCTCGTATTGCGCAAAGACAAATGTGGCTGCGTTCTTCTACATTTGGTCCACAAATGGAGAAAGCGAGGCGTAATGTCAATAAGGCTGTTTGTGCCTTTCTAAGAGATGTTGGCATGAATTCTTTTCACAATGAAAATATTATGTTTCGTAGCACATACATTTTTTGCAGAGATGGAGTCCACCTTACTTATGTTGGTAATGAATTTTTTTTTGAGAACTGTGCAAAATGCATTGTGTCCTTTTGTGGAATTACAACCATCCATTTTTCAGTAGGTATTTACTATTTCAAGTTTTTCAAACACAATAAACACCACCAAAAGGCTCTTTTCAGAGCCACCACTTCCTCCCAGGGAAAAGTGCAAAGATTTTGATAGGCTAGCACCCCAAAATTCTAGATGTTCTTGAACTGTCCGTGGACTTTTTAAAAAAAAAAAATGCACAGGGCCCTGCTCCATTTATTTGTCACTTCTATTTTTAGACTGTGAAAGGCGGCTCTGAAAAGAGCCTTTTTTTGGGGGTATTTTTGTTGTTTTATAATTTTTTTGTTTTTTTGCACACAACACACTAGGAGAGGAGGGGAAAAGAGGGTAAGGTAGGGACACAAACCACAGGGATAAGAAAGGGCGGGTGGAAAGAGGAAGATGTAGGATGGGCCTTATTTAGGTAGTGGGCAGGTCTTCTCGTGCTCTGAGACCAGAGTCTCAAAAGCACTTCGAAGTCTCTCCCCGGTACAGAGTACTGCATCGCAGTACATACAAAAAACTGTGACCCTCGAAAGGTAAGGGTCATCAGCATTGTGAATGGCCCGTGAGGCAGCTGGAGGGATGCGCTCTCACACAGGAGTGTCTCTTGTGGTGAGAGGAAACAGAGGATGAAGTAGAGGAACTCAACCTAATACGCTCCTCGCAAGGTAGAACCTTGCGAATGGCCCCACTGTGGAACAACCTTAGGTGTCGCTTCATAGTAGTCGCACCAAAGCTATACGAACCAAGCTTCCCGCGACTCAGCACCGTTTTGCACTGGTTTCAGGTAACTTTGTTCGCATGCACCTTGGATACGTTACCATGAATGGTAAATAACCGCCACACCCAGACTCACGGCGAGTGCTGGTAGTAGGGACTTCCACTACGTCATCCGCGTCATCCTCTTTATCCTCCTCTACATCCTCATGCCTGTTCCCCTCTTCAGGCCCCTGGGGAGGTGGTGGTGGTGGAGGGGGTGGGGGTGGATCTAAGGCAGATGTAGCACCAGGTGGCATCAGAGGATCCATGGATGCCATCAGGTTTCAGAAGAAAATCAGGAAAGTTGACTGCAAAATACACCGTGTTCTGTAAGGTAGCCAGAAACACAATGAGGATGAGCTCTGGGGTGTGGCCTTTTATAGGGGTGTTGGTGTGCGGTTCACGGAGAGCCGTGCTGTCCGCAGACAGAACGAACACCCCAAAAGGGCTCAAAAAGTTCTAAAAATATGTAGAAAGTCAGGGTTATTGTCTGGGACATGTGCTATGCTGCATTTTTAGTATAAAATACTGTGGATTGCCCGAAAAGGTACTTTTAAAATGTTCGGGGACCCGGACAGTGTCCGCAATTCAGGACACATGCTCAGCGTGGGTGCGGTCACATGATGGCGCCACTAACATGTCCGCGAACGGAAGAAGTGTTCACAGGACATCAGCTGCACGGGAACGGTTGTGCGCAGGCGCGCGGGTGTCCGTAATGTCCGCAAACAAACAAAAATGGGGGCGTCCTAAGGACACTATACCTGTCCATACTGTTCACAGGCAAGTTTAAACTGCTCTAAGAATAAACGAGATGTCCAGAATCTATGCAATTAACCAAAATGAATATGTTCTAAGAACATTATGCCTGTCCGTAATGTTCGCAAGCAAGGCCAAACTGTTCTAAGAACACATTCTGTACCTGGGATGTCCGCAATCAAACTAAAATGGCGGTGTGCTAAGGACACTATACCTGTCCGTACTGTTCGCAGGCAAGTTGAAACTGTTCCTAGAACACAAGAGGTGTCCGTGATGTCCGTAATTAATCAAAATGGAGGTATCCTAAGGACACTATACCTGTCCGCATTGTTCGCAGGCAACTTGAAACTGTTCTGAGAACACAAGAGGTGTCCGTGATGTCCATAATTAATCAAAATGGAGGTGTCCTAAGGACACTATTCCTATCCGTACTGGTCACTGGCAAGTTGAAACTGTTCTAAGAACACACAGGATGTCCAGGATATCCGCAATTAACCAAAATGGAGATATTCTACGAACATTATGCCTGTCCGTAATATTCACAAGCAAGTCCAAACTGTTCTAAGAACTCATTCTGTAGCTGGGATGTCCGCAATCAAACTAAAATGGCAGTGTGCTAAGGACACTATACCTGTCCGTACTGTTCGCAGTCAAGTTGAAACTGTTCTTAGAACACAAGAGGTGTCCGTGATGTCCATAATTAATCAAAATGGAGGTGTCCTAAGGACACTATTCCTATCCGTACTGGTCACTGGCAAGTTGAAACTGTTCTAAGAACACACAAGATGTCCAGGATATCTGCAATTAACCAAAATGGAGATATTCTACGAACATTATGCCTGTCCGTAATATTCACAAGCAAGTCCAAACTGTTCTAGGAACTCATTCTGTAGCTGGGATGTCCGCAATCAAACTAAAATGGCAGTGTGCTAAGAACACTATACCTGTCCGTACTGTTCGCAGTCAAGTTGAAACTGTTCTTAGAACACAAGAGGTGCCCCTGATGTCCGTAATTAATCAAAATGGAGGTATCCTAAGGACACTATACCTGTCCGCATTGTTCGCAGGCAACTTGAAACTGTTCTAAGAACACAAGAGGTGTCCGTCATGTCCATAATTAATGAAAATGGAGTTGTCCTAAGGACACTATTCCTATCCGTACTGGTCACTGGCAAGTTGAAACTGTTCTAAGAACACACAAGATGTCCAGCATATCCGCAATTAACCAAAATGGAGATATTCTACGAACATTATGCCTGTCCGTAATATTCGCAAGCAAGTCCAAACTGTTCTAAAAACACATTCGGTGTCCGGGATGGCCGCAATCAAACTAAAATGGCAGTGTCCTAAGGACACTATACCTGTCCGTACTGTTCATAGGCAAGTTGAAACTGTTCTAAGAACACACGCGGTGTCGCGGATGTCTGAAAATAAATGAAAATGGAGGTGTTCTGAGGACACTATACCTGTCTTTGATGTTCGCAAGCAAGTTGAAACTGTTCTAAGAACACACCTGGTGTCCGGGATGTCCGCAATTAACCAAAATGGAGGTGTCCTGAGGACGCTATACCTGTCCGTACTGTTTGCAGGCAAGTTGAAACTGTTCTAAGAACACGATTAGTGTCCAGGATGTCCGTAAAACCCAAAATGGAGGTGTCCTAAGGGCACTATACCTGTCCATACTGTTCGAAAGTAAATAGAACCGCACACTGGAGTGCATTTTTTGTGGTTTTATATATATATATATATTTCAGTAAAACAACTTTGTTAAAGGGACGTTATGGTTAAGTTGCGCTACTAAAAACCTATGAAATTCAATTAAAAAAACTTTGTTAAAGGGACCTTATGGTTCAAAGTAAAACCGAAAACCCCCTGAAATTCGCAAGTTATGGTAAGCTAAGCAACCATAACTCGCGCCACCACTGCCAAGACTAACACCCAGGACATCAAAGATGACATCACAATAGAGTGCCTGCTGACGGGAACAGGCGTGATGATAAAGAGGAGAGTGATGAAGCGGATGACAAGGATGAGGTAGTGAAAGTCTCTACTACTAGTTCTCACTGTGAATCTTGGGTGTGGAGGTTGTTTGCCACTCTTGATGGAGTACCGAAAGCCTGTGCAATCATGGTGCTCTGCACTCAGTGCCAGTTTGTACTGAGTCGTGGCAAACCGGGTTTGTACAGCTACGGTACTACCTCAATGAAGCAACACCTAAGATCGTTCCACGATGGGGCTATTCGTAAGATTGTACCTTGCCATAAATGTAGTAGATTGAGTTCCCCTGCAGCATCCTCCATTTCTGCTCCTGCCACCACAACAGACACTCCTGTGGGGCAGAGCATCCCTCCAGCTGTCTCACAGGCCATACGTGATGCTGTTGACCTTTAACTTTCAAGGGTCACAGTATTGTGCATGTACTGTGGTGCAGTTCTCTGCAGGGGGGAGAACCTTTGAAGTGCTTTTGATGCTGCGGTCCCGGAGCATGAGAAGAACTGCCCACTACCCAATTAAGGCCCAACCAACATCTTCCTCTCTCCACTGGCCCTTTCTTATCCATGTGGTTGGTGTCCCTTCCTTACCCTCCTTTCCCTTCCTTTCCTTGTGTGTCGTGTTTAAAAAATCAAACAAAAATCCCCCCAAACAAGGGGCCGCCTTTCACAGTTAAAAAATAGAAGTGGCAAATAAATAGTGCAGGGCCTTGTACATTTTTAGAAGTCCACGGACAGTCCACAGACTTCTAAAACTTATGGGGTGCTGCCCTATCAGAACCATTGCACTTTTCTGTGGGAGGAAGTGGTGGCTCTGAAAAGAGCCTTTGTGGTTTTTTTTGTGTTTCGAGAACTTCAAATGGTCAACACCTACTGAAAAATGGATTGCTACAATTCCGAAGAGTATTGCAATGTATTTTGTATATTTTGCAGAAAAATCTGATTTCCAGCATAAGGAAGATGTACTCCATCTCTGCGAAAAAACGTGTTTACTACGAAACATAATTTTTTCATTGTGAAAAGAGGACATGCCTACATCTCTCAAAAAGGCACAAACAGCATTGTTGACATTGCGCCTCGCTTTCTCCATTTATAGACCAAATGAAGAAGAACTCAGCCACATTTATCTCTGCTCAATACGAGAAAAAATGACTCGGGACTTTGGAAACATGTCCATGAATTTCCCAAGTCCTTCTTTCATTGCAAATTGCAAAGAGATTCCAGAGACATGTCTTAAACTGTTCCCTCCACAATGAATGATAATAATGTCTGGATGACGCTGTGTTAACAAAGTAGCAGAAAGAGGTACCAAATCCAGCCACTTCATTCCACGCAATCCATGCCAGTGCACTTCCGCATGAGCGAATCCAAGATGTGCAGCTACTCTACACTGATCTGCATGCACCTCCAACCAATTTATCTACGAGTCTCCCAAAATCCAGACAAACTGCTTTCTGAAATACACAGCCATAGCTATCTGCTCTCCTCTCAGGAAAAAGACTTTCTTACAAAGTCTCTCCTTACACATCACACCCAGTATACCTTATCAATCAATCCCTTCCTCTGCACAGTCTCATTTGCATGCCTCTCAGCATCAAAATCCCTGTAAGTAATATGCGCTGTCCATGGACAACTGTGGTGACCGCGGAAAAATCGAAAGTGGGGAATGAAAATTTAAATAGTGTCCCCCATTTCACCTTTGAGGTTGGCTCTGAAAATAGCCTTTTTTGTTTGTTTTTTAAGATGCTTCAGAAACACCTTTCATTTTGTACATTTTGTGTTTTTTTTCTTATTATTTTCCTCCAACTATCTTCAAATTAGCTTCTCCAAAATCTGTATGTTCCAAAACAGCATGGCATTTCCCATGAAAGATAAAAACAGGCCATCTTCTTTAAAGTAAACAACATTACCAGAATCAATGTTATCATTGTTGCAAAAGAACATGCAAGCTCTAATCATAAAAGCATACATGCCTCGGTTGATTAAACACCTAGCAACATTTTGTTGAGGACAAAAAACAGAACTATTGTCCCATATTGCCCTCTGTACCAAAGCAGAAAAAATAACCTTGGCATTTGGAAGTACTTTCATTACTGCCTGTACCAAGTTTTCCAGATCTTCCAACAAAGTAGGGGCCCTGACATAGCCCAAATGCAAAACACCAGAGTGCAGGACAACCACATGTGGACTGTTAACTCCAGCCATGTATTGACAAACTTCTAGCATTGCCTGCAAATTGAAACCAGGCACAGTGCTCCACACCACCTCACTCCTTTTACGTCAAGGTTGTTAGCCACATTCCTACATTTAGCATACTGTTCCAAACCATTCACAAACATATCTCCAAGCACCAACACCCTGACTTTCTCCACCTCTGTTATTTTCACTACACACAGCCTCTCTGAATACAGAGCAGAACCTCAACACCTGATTGGCTAATCCCTACAGTCCCCTTTCCATGTTGGATTTGCTGAGAAACCCCGAATGTGGCACACCCTGTCCACGAACAGCTGTGGTGTCCACGCAGTGCGTAACACTGGGGCAGCCCTTCTACCCTTTCCACTTCACTCTCTGCACCATTCCCTCATTGGCTACTGTAAGCAGTCACACAACCATCCACCAATCACATCCAAGAACTCTACATCTAACTCCATCATCACAGTTCAGCACTTTAGATGTACTGCTGATCACGCTGAGTACAATTGGGCTGTGATTGCAAAGCACCTACAGCAACTACTATATAACTCTCAAGCATTTCTACTTGCAGATTCATGCACATCCACATGCATGAACACAAACTACAGGTATGAATATTTTCTGCACAGTACATGTACAGCTCTTGTATGAATGCATATAAACAGAGTAACTGCCAGTTACCCTGTATAACTTGTAAAAAAAAAAGCTTACTGTCATTTCTCCCATCTGCTATGATCAAGTGTCACTTACAAACCTGTCTGCTCTCCACATTTTATTTACCCATGTTACTAACTGTAATGTGCAAACTATTATTTTCTTCATTCATTCCATCATTTGTGTAAGTACTGCCACCTATTTATCCACATTTGAACCATAATAGCATTTAATGCATTACAGTACATAGGATGTAAGTACAATTTCCTTTCTATACATTCTGCATGTTTAACATACATTCTATAATTTCTACTTACTATAATAGTAATCAGACACAACACACACAGCTGTCTAACAAAGTGTTATTTCATATTAAAAGATGGGACAAATAACAGTATAATTATAGGAGAAGGCTTTCTAGTGTGTTATAAAATGACATGCATCTTTAGTCATGCACACAGATAGCCAATATCATTTTAAAGGCTTCAAGCTGAAACAACACCACTGCCTCTACAACTGTGCTTCCAATCTAGAAAGCTCCATCTGGTTGCCTATTCCATTGTAGAATTTATAAGAGCATTCAACTATACACAGGTGCAGTCATTTCTGCCACATCATGTACAACTATGTACAGTGTTGTAAAGCAAGACATCCAACATCTCCCCCTTCCCTTCAGTCTGCAACACAAGTACCAGATCCTTCATTGCAACCCTTACTTTATTTCAGACTCTCCCATCTCCAAGCACCACAGGATCACTCCAGTAGTTTGGTAATCACCTGCTGAGTAATAAGCTGCTGAACCCATCGAATCCTTCTGCTTTATTTCCCACACCTTCACAAATGCATACATTGCATGCTTTTCCCTACAGTTCCTGCCATTTACCCTGTAGAAATAGCAAAAAAAGCATACGATTATTTCTTCTATCTCCTAACATCCAATAACACCGCCATAAGAAGCCAAGTGTGCTCTGTGCCCTTACTATTGTAATCATTTCTAGAGCACGTTCAACTAACAGATTCAAAGTAAAATATACAGAATGCACATAGGCAAAGGAAAGTGCATTTACATGCACAGTTATCAGAAAGCACTACTATTGCAAAACAAAGGAATCCCTGTCTACATTAACAACAGTGCTATTAACACACATATTTACTAACTTCTTTCTTTTACAATTGCAGTGAAGACCACTCTCCTGAAAAGCAGCAGCATCTGAAGTACGAACCAGAACTCAGAAGAAACCTACTCATTCCATTCAATAAAGTAAGTTCAATACTGCCATAATCTTCTAAATGTTACTCAAACACTGTAGAATTCTAGTATTGTAGAACAAACAATTGTATTAACCCTGCAACATTAGATTCAGTATTAGTGCTTCCGCTCAGCAGCTGCAAACTTTGTATTATCATCTGAACACCTGTATAGTAGCACACAAATACAAGAATAGCCTTCCCAACCGGAAGTAGTAGCCCATTGCACAATCAAACACCTCTATATACATCCTTACCATCATACTCAGACACTGCACAACATCCCAACCCACACTTACATTTTTTCTCCAACAGACCCCAAAGAATGCCTACGAAAAAGCAACTCTGTAGAAAGCAAAGCAAAAGTAGACAAAATCAAAATAAAAATCTCCAAACTAAGCATCCACCTCTAGCAGAATGTGTACAAAAAGTTCAAACAAAAAAGCTTATACAGTCATTAAGCAAAACAAAACAAGCTTCCAGTACAGAAACTTTGCCTCCTCTTTCAAAATGTAAAACGGAACAGAAATTGATTAACAAGACTGCATCTACCACTAGTGCTAACACTACACCTATAAATCTTGATGTAGCCAGAAGTAAGCATACCAAAAAAATTATTTTACAAAAATGTTCCGCCACAGAGTCCTTCAGAACCTTATAAAAACATGAGAGAAATCATGCACAACCCTTAAAACCTAACGTAGAAAATGTATCCTAGAAGCTCTCATAGACAGTGCAATCCTTCTCAAAAAGAAATTATTTATTTTTATGTTTTTTAATTTTATTGTAACATTAGTTTTGAAAAAGAAATCACACTTTTTCTCACATCATTATCTCATTACAAAGTCATTGATTCATTATTCCAAAGTGACCAATTACAGGCATTATGGTTCAAAGACTATTCCGTCCATAAAATGTATGGCTCCACAGGTCAATTGCGAATTTATACCAGAAATTAAATAGCTTCACCACTCATCCATTTTTCCATTTTTTGGACCAAATTTTAACAGATGTAGCGGACACAAGGATGAAGTTTCTGTACATTTAGTCACCAGGTGTTTTACTGATTCAACTGCATTCATATAATAGCGACAGAGGTTATTATCTGTTTTGGTGTCATGCTTTAACATCATGCTCTCCTTGGTGTTATAGAGATTCAGGCGTAACCTTATAAACTGGTCGCCGTGATATCTTGATGGAAATTTTGATAAATATTTTGGCAGTACACCAACTTCATGTGTGGAAGTTCCTAAGTCTAAAGCTGTAGCCAGCTTTTTACGTTTGTCATTATTTACTATCCAGTTCCACCGACAAACACGTTTCTTTGCAATCTGCGGCATTTGGAGGACTTGATCCCATGAGACATCTGCCTCGTCTAGTATCTTTAATAATTTACCCTCCCAGATTGCAAATAGGTCAGCAGAAGTATGGGTGCTCTTTAAGTTTAATATTGTATATGGTTTTACTACTGGCACATTTTGCACAGCACCATTATTGTCTTCCACAAAACTGTGCCATATAAAGATTCTAAGCATAATTCATAGCGAATTGCTGTTATTGACACATTTTGAGGGAGTTTAAGCACCTTTCGCCAAAACTTCCCTTCAAGTTGACACCAGAATTTTGCATCAATATTCCACCCTGCTTCGCAACCAAAAGTTATTGCAGGCACCACTTTTTGTAAATAGAATGTGCAAGCTGGTATTAATGTAAATTTACCGTGCATGACATGTAATTTTGCCCCTTGCAAGGCGAACATCTGCATTCGCGAGACAAGGTCTTGCATCCAACTCCATTTACGTATTGAGATGTTAAACATGACACCTAAGTAACGTATTCTGTTTGTACGTTCAAGGCATTTGTTATTCACTTGCCAGGTACATTTCTTGTCACGTTTGGGAGTTGATGGTCTGAACGATATTATCTTTGATTTTTTTACATGCATTTCCACTTAGTTTTGTACAAGATACTTTTTTAGGGCTGGAAGTAATCTTTGTAGCCCTATTCGTGTGGTGTCTAAAAGCACAATATCATAGGCGTAAACTACCCAGTTTAGCTGCTGACCATTTGCTGGTGGTGGAATTGTTTTAACACCAACGGTAAGTCTGAAATAAAAAGTTTGAACAGGAGTGCTGCTTATGGGCATGCCTGTTTAACCCTTTTTTTGTTTGTATTTCTTCAGTTAAGTCTCCTTGTGCATTTAGGCGCACTCAAATCAAAGTATTGGAATATAACGCTATTAGTGGCTGCAGCAGATTGTCTGGGCATCCCCAGGTTTTCAATTTAGTCCATAAGGGATGTCTGTTGATACTGTCAAAGGCCTGTTTTAGGTCGATGAAGGCCAGAAATAGTTTTTTCCTACATTTCAAGGCATCTAGTTTAACTATATTGAGCAGAATCAAGTTCAGTTCAACACCAACTCCTCTCGTAAATCCTGTCTGCCTTTCGTCTACAACTGCTGCACCATCAGCCCAGATTGTACGTTTTCCTGTAGCAATGTTGTGAATACCTTTCCCATAGTGTCAAGAAGGGCAATCAGATGATAGTTTGTCAGATCATCCTGATTGCCCTTCTTGAAAACCGATATTACCACTGCCTCTCTCCAGGAGTCTGGGAGAACCCGCGTTGCTGCAATTCGTTCAAACAGCACCTTGATAAAGCTTGCCCACTGGGATTTATTTTGTTTAAGCAATACATTTGAAATGCCATTGGGGCCCGCAGCCCGTGAGTTTTTTAGTTTTTGTATTGCTGTTTCAATATTTTCTTGCGACTCGATGACCTTCCAACTAGAGTTTGATTTCATATTAGGTGTTAAATAATCCTCACTGTCGGCATCAAAGACTGATGAGAAGTTTTTAACCCAGCTTGGTGCGTTTACTCCATTTGACATTGTGAAGGCTTGGTTTAACTGTCCGGTGTTTAATATTTCCTAGATATGCCTAGTGTCTTTTTGCGTAATGAAACGCAGCATTCTTTCAGCCTGTTCTTGGTCATGAATTGATTTTAACGATTTTAACCAATTTCGATATCGTTGACTCCTTTTCTTTGTTCACTCCAAACAGTTTATTTTAGAGTTTTTTATTAACAGCAAGTCTTTATGTAGTGACTTCTATGCTTCTCCTACTGACTTGCTGTAGGGATGTTTGTTTCCTATTATTTCAGTTTTGTTGCCATATTGTCTCGTTTTAAACTGCATCAAAAGTGGGATGTAATTGACCTGTACGTCGGCATCCTCTGCATGTATAAAGTTGGATGTTATTTGATTGGGGTTTATCCCAAGTCTGTTTTTTCCATTGGTAATTGACAGGCTTGTGTTATAAACTCCACCAGTATCCTCTTGTACTCGGTACCAGGACAACACTAAAGCGTCATGGTCGCTCTTTGTCGTCTTGAACGTTGATAGTTCAGATATTTTGCTTAGCAAGTTTCTTGAAGCCCAGATGTAATCCAGTGTATTTTTACTTGAGCCTCAGTGCCAGGTATCAGCTGCCGGTATGTCGCCCTGGTGCAACCATTTAGCATGTTGCATTGACGCAGAGCCAGCTCATTTGCCCAGCGACAGCCACGGTCAGACTGATGAATACGCCTGGTTTGGTTTTTTGATGAAATGAGCTCTTTTGAGTCATTGCACCATGAATAATTTAAGTCTCCACACACAAGAATAAATGGATCATCGAAGGCCAGTAAGCAATTGTCAATTTGTGTTGTTACAGATGAGATACATTTTGCTTGAGAAATTATTGCAGAGTTCCAATATGTGTTTATGATCAATAACTGTTTCTGTTTCTGGAGATCAGTATGGCTGTGTTTTAACGTAGTTGCCTGGACAAACAGATTTGAGTTTACAGAGCTTACTACTTTCCAGTTGCAGTTATGTTTGATCATTGTTATTAGTCCTGAAAACGGCTGTCCAAATAGATTTTTTCCAATGGCATTTAAGTATATTGAGTAGCCGTCACATATTGGGGACTCCTGCAACCAAGTTTCTTGGAGGCAAATTATAAAGTTCTCTCTGTTTAAATGACAATCGTCTTGGAATTAGTGGACAAAGCCTCAAGTATTCCATGAAGTCAGCAACTGAGTGGCTTCACTTTCCTGGTTTTTATGCTAGTTTTGACTTTTTTGCTGATTTGATGATGACCGGGTGTGGTGTGGCATTGTGACCCCATGACGATTCACCAGAGCTGCCTCTGAGTTTATTTTGAATTCTTCCCATAGATCTTCTTTGTTCGTTTGCTGTTTGCTCTATTTGAGAAGTATGTGGTGACTCGTCGGTTGTAGATGACTCGTCATATAGAGATAGGTCAAAACCAAAGAATATCAAATCTTCTCTTGCCTCAATTAAGGACTTTGTGGTGAACTTAAATTTCATATGCAGAATCACCCAATCTGAGCGACTTCCTGACTTGTATTGTAAAATTGCTATATCGTCTGATCTAATAATGCGAAGTGCCAGAATACAATGCAACAACTTCATTATGTTATTTCAGTTTAGGGTCACTTCATTCTTTTCCTCTAGAATATTTTCAAGTTCCAATTTCCATAGCTTGTTTCTTGATTGAACTGTCGACTTTTTTCCAAAGGTGTTTGTTGGATGTTCTTGTTTTAATGTTTGAGCTTCCGTTAGTTTAGGATTTAGCTTTGAGATTACCAGTGTGGTTATCATCTTTCCTCGGGAGACTAGCTTTGTTCTTGTTTCTGCCTTTGAACAGACTTTTGAATGTTTCTGAGTTGTTTTCCTTCTTTGACTTGCTGCCATTTTGATCATTTGCAGCATGTTGCTTCTGTTTTACTTCTTTACTCTGCTGTTTGTGGGGTTCACAATTTCTGCAAGGGGAAACTGCATCATCATCTTCTGTTTCTCCGTCAACCGCAATTGAGTATGTCGAAAATTCACACAGGTCAATAGATGAATTTGAGTTCGCTTCGTCTAGTACTTCATCTTCAACTCTTGTCCTTTTTTGAGACTTAACTGCCACTTGCAAATCTACGGCTTCATTCTGAAAAAGAGACTGCTCTGTTGGATTTTTTGGCTCTTTGCTACTGCGCTCGAATAACTCAATCTTGGGTGGAGTTGTCAAATTTCTAATACATTTCTTTGCCTCATTTGTACAAGGCCTTTGAGCAGCTGGTCTTTGCTTGGATTTTCTCTGTTGACCAATAGTTTTATCTTTTGATTTGGAATTTCATATGACTATTTTTTGCAATGATTTTGCTGCACCTGTGAAGATTCCAAATGACAGTTTATTTTTCTGATTTTGAGTTTCGGGTCCACTCAGGCACTGGTCATCCATTACAGATCTCTGTGTTTTCTGTTTCTTTTTATTCGATTGATTTAAGATCTCATTAGTGCAGGAATCACCTTTGTCTGCAGGAACTTTGTTTAAGTTTACTGCTGGCAGTGTTGAAGTAGCATTTTTTTGCATTTTTGCTACTCCAGCAATTGTCATAACATGAAATTCAGGAGCGTCACCAAATAATGATAGAATAGATTGAACTTCAGGACAGGTGCTAGGCATCAGGTTGCTTAGGGAACCCTTTCCCTTATGCGCTGCCAGTTTATCCTCGTTGTCTAAGGGCAATGGCCTAATATCATTGTGAAGGCAGATGCATGCGTGTAGGCTACAACGCTGGCTTGTAGACACATTGTGTCACATCCACTTTGTACATTCTAGCACCACCTCAATTAGGTCTGATTTTTCGCGTTCTTCAAGTCTTGTAACCTCAAAAAGGCGAGATTGCCATTTTCGTGATATTTCAGCTTCATTATCAATCCTTTGAGTGAGGTATTCAGTGAATGTTTCTAACGCCATGAGCTTATTGTTTGCTATTGCCAATAGGGAGCCTTGATCACGTACTGAGTCATTAATCGACTCGTAAAGCTTCATAAAAGGCATCAGGGAAATGGAAGTAGCTGCTAGTAAATTGTTCTGAATCTGTAAGCCAACGGCAATTAACAGATTTCCTTTGTTAATCGGCTCATTTTCATCTTCACCTTGATTTGAAGAGGATTGGGGGCTCGTTGTTTTGTGTTCATTGTCAGGCTCAGTGTGCTTTTCCGGCCAAACCTCGGTTTCTTTTGACTCTCGAGTCCTCGTTGAGTCGGCAGTCCAGTGAAGCCAAGTCTTCCTGCACTGCAATTGAGGGTCGAGTATGTATTAACGGCGTACTTCTGTTTACTGTTTGATTATATAATTTAGAAGAAATGTCTTTATTTCTTATTTCTGGTGTTTTTGTGTATGTAGTTGGTGTTTAAGCGCTCACGCATTTGAAGGAAGACAGCTTTCAGTCTTTCTCTTAGTCTGGCTTCTCGAGCCGTGACATCAATTGCTATGGAGTAACTAGGTAAATGTCAGCTTTCTGCAGACATACACCCCTGCCACGCGTTGTGATTATGTCATTTTTTTCATGTGTTGCTTTTGAAACTTTTTACTCCGTCATTTACAGATTCCACAGAAGTGAGTAGGTCACCTTCTTGTAACTGTTCTTGACAGTCCGCGTCTTCAGGCCATCTTGTCCAGTCTCTGAGATCCGCCTCCAATGGGCTACACGAGTGGATCTTTTTATATGCGGAAGTACCTGTCTGAAACGAGACTGAAGAAGAGGTGGATTTAGGAGTTGTCAAGTATTCTGTTTTATCTCCCACTGGCTCTCGTGACGCTGGTAGCTGCTTTAGTTCAGTTGTGGTACCATCTGTTGGAGACTTATTCTCTGACGGCTCTGTGTCAGATGGTAGCTGCATCTCCAACAGGTTTGAGTCAGTGATAGCCATTATATCAAAATCAAAGAGAACATCTTGTGCATTTACATAAACTGAAGATAACGGTGGTCGTGGTTTATTTTGTGTTGCCGATGAGTCAGCATCAATTCTGACACGTTGTACGTTTATTATCTGCGTGTTGTCAGTGATTTTTCATTTCCCTCTATGCGACCCTCTGGGCGTAGATTCAAGGAATTAAGCACTAAAGAGGCTAGCGAAACTAGCGAAGGCGCATTGCAGTCGCAGCCAACCAGATGAACAACGTGACTACCAATTGGGCTTACCTCTAGTGAGTTTCAGTTTTTCAAATTTCTACAGACTTGAAGAGCCTTATGTCGCGTTTGGGTGTCAGATGACCCCACACTTCCATTCTTGGCCTGCTTCATCAAACAAGGCTCAGATTGCTTCAGATTGCTTCCTTGGGCGGAATGGGGCAGACTGAATTCTGCACCAAACTCCACGCAGTGCTTCGCATGGCAAATTCACTTTTATGGGCTGTCTTTCAAAATTGAAGGCACAGTCACCAGCAGACTCCAGAAGCAAAAATAACGTTGCTGCAGCTCCTCTCAATAGACACATGCCAAGCAGGGACTGGGTCAGACTGAACTCTGCACCGAACTCCGCCACATACAATCGAAATGTCCAAAAAAGGGGTTTCGCACTGGGAAGGAAACCCCTCAGCAGTTGAAGGGTTAAAGTGCAGGGCGTCAAGCTGACGTTAGTCCTTTCTCTATGTCCTTAAAGCGCAGGGCGTCAATCTGACGTTAGTCCTTTCCCTATGTCTGTAGATTTATTTATTTTAATTTTAAACAGAATGAAACCACTAACAAACAAAGTACTAAACTACAAAAAAAAAGACTTCTCAATAAAAGGAATATCAACAAAGATAGCTTCACAAACATCTGTGGAGGTGAATGGAGTCAATCACGAGCACAGAACCATATTTCAATTAAGAAGCATACAACCAAATGCAAATAAACACAATTGACATACATAGCAGTGGACGAGGTTATGAAAAACGTAATAATACCATTATGGGACAAGAAACGCTGCTCACAAACATATCCTTAGAAAACTTAGTATCAACTCTCCATTCCACTGAACCAATACATCAAGTCTACAAGTGGCCGTGCACATCAATGTGTAACATAGCCAAAAAAAAAACGTATTTACACCAGTTCCTCAATCAGTATGTGAAAGGCAAAGACAAATTCAAAATGAAACTACTACAAAATATGGACTCCTGTCCAGTGCGCAAATACACAGATCTACAAGGAAATTCATTAGTCTGCATTTCTGGACCTATTTGCAAAAGCACCTTCCACCATATCAAAATTATATCAACACACCATACAACTATAAGAAATCTGGTTCATAAACGGTACTATGTCAAAAGTCCTGCTTTAGCACTAGACAATTTAAATAACAATCTTCTACATGGTACAGCCAAAGAACTACTTGAAGAAATAGAGCATATCCAGAGAAAATATGTTGGAAGTGACAGCCACTTACAAAATGCAATAGCTTTACAACAGACTAGCAACAACTTTACAGATGGCAACCTTCTACTACTCACATACAAAAAGAAATACTAAAGTTTAAAAGTACATCTGCTAAAGTACCAAATCATGTGTGTGTGTGTTGCCGCAGGACTTTTTATAAAAATAGCACAAAAACTGTAGACATAACGTACAAAATAGAAGACAATGAAGATTCCAAGTGGTTCCAATTAGCTCTTTATTTTATGGGAGAAAACAAATACGAAATTACTGACCCCTTAATACTTTGTAGTTACTGCACTGCAAAATTGACAACAACGAAACAGCTTCACGTGCTATCACAAACAACTTGGAATTATTCCAATGACCAAAACCCCTGCAACAACTTAACTTAAATGAAAGCATCATAATTCAAACAGTGCCCCAATTTCAAGCAATAATACATCTTCAACCAAAAACTGCAAAATTAGTGAAAGGCATTCGTGGCAAAGTAGTTTATTTACCATTAGATCTCAAAGAAAATGTACGCACTCTGGGAGTGCAACATCCAATATATCAATCTTTCATTATATTAGTCAATGGCACACCTAAAAAGACAAAAAACTTTGGCAACAAATCGTGGACTTACATAAAATTAGAAACGCCCTGCAACGTCTAAAAGACAGCAATGAATACTACAAAGAAATTAATATTGAAGAAAACCTGAGTGAAACCACTGAAATAATTGAAGACTCATCAGATGCAGGTCAATTTCAAATTCTAAATCCTGCTACAGAATCCAATATTTTAGACCATTATACAATTCACCCATTACACTCTAAAGACACCATAGATGATGCACTGGAAATGTACCAAATGCGACAAGCCAAGGGATCTCCAATCAGCATATGAGAAAAAAAGTGTAGCAGCACGTGCCTTTCTTCTACTCTTTCCTACTGGAAAAGGAGGAATGTACGATGATAGACCCATACAAATAAAAGCATCAGCGTGGTACAAAAGAATACTGGTTCCGACGTCACAGAGGTGTACGCTGTATGATAAGAAACCTTGGCCCACCCACTTGGTTTGTGACATTAAGTTGTGCGACTGACAAGGCGGAGTGCGAGGCAGACTGAAATGCTGCCCCCAGATAGCAAGAAAGCGCGCAAATAGTGTGGGATAACAATGGGAGTGGGGGGAGGTGGTGCTCGTGGTGTATAGGAGATTAAGAGGATGTTCATTGGTGGGTAAGGGGAGTTCATTGGGGGTAAGGGGAATTCATTGGCAAGTATGGGGAGTTCATTGGGGGTATGGGGAGTTCATTGGGGTATGGAGAGTTCATTGGTTCATTGGGGGTATGGGGAGTTTGGGTGTGTATAAGGCATGTGAGTGGTGGTGGGGAGCAGCACTTTTCTGTAGTTTTCATTAATACACCTGTTGTGTGAAAAATCATTTAATGGCTGGACATTGTTAATTTCGTGTGTATTCATTTCATTCATGACAGTGCACAGTGCCCAAATCCCCACATACCCATGTGTGCATGTCCACATGGACCCAGTGCTCAGTGTAGCAATGACACATATCCACCAACGTCCCAGTGGTTCACAAGTATTCATCAATCAGTGATTGGCGTACAGCACGGCCATCTTGTGCATCACGTACTGGCAGGGGTGCTGCTTCTCCTCCATCATCATCCTCACCCGGTTCATGCATGTCAATGTCAGGTGGCAGTGGTACATTTCTCTGGATGCACATGTTGTGCAGCATTACACAGGCCACAGTGATTTTTGCCACCTTCTGAGGCCCATGAAGGAGTGCTCCACCAGACCTGCTTAGGCAGCGGGACTGCGCCTTCAACAGGCCGAAGGTCTGCTCAATCACGACACGGGTACGGGTATGAACCCGATTGTACTCCTCTTCGTGCCTGTTAGGCGGGTTCCGCACAGGGGTAAGTAGCCACGGCTTCAAGGGATAGCCTCCATAACCTGCATGGGAGTACAAAGAGGTCTGTGTGAATTATTCTGAGCTGCCACCTTTAGGATTCACGCCCATGGCCGTAGCAATTTGGTGTTGACATGCACGTTTCCCTGTACGTAAGCACACAGATTAATTGGATGCATTGGGCCTCATTACGACCCAGGCGGTAAGTTACCGCCTGGGCCGTGACTTTACCACCATGGCGTAAACTATGTTTACGCCATGGTGGTTGGCGGACTTACCGCCCCATTCCGAGGTTGGCGGGGGCGGTAAGTCCCCAATCCCCATTTACCCTTCCCCATTTCCATTTTTGCCCCATAGGGCATAATGGGAGTGGGGAAGGCGTTAATTACGCCACCGTAAATTACGGTGGCGTAATTAACTCCATGGTCCCTTAGCGCCATGGATTTTAACACCTGCTAAAAGCAGGTGTTAAAAGCGCCATGGCGCTAAGGGACCTCGTAATTGGCGGTAAGGGGTCGGCGCAGCTAACGCTGGCGTAAACCCCTTACCGCCAGGGTCGTAATGAGGCCCATTGTGTACTGAAATATGGTCTGCTAGTCTGGATAGCGTTGTACAGATGATGCAGGGTGTTCACTTGCATGCTGATGCAAATGTACTGTGGATGCGGAATGATGTCTTGCCTCCCATGATTGCATTGTATGATACTCTGTGCCTAATCACACTAGCAACATTGGCACAGTTGCAATCATGTTGAGTCATGAATCGCTTGACATACCCATGGTGGCATGGTTGTGCGTCTTGCATGTTGTCATTGATGTACAGCATTGGTCTAATGTGTGGCATTGATGTATAATGTTAGGGTTGGAAGGTTCAGGTCAGAAGTGTTTAGCTCTGAGTGCATTGTCCACTCACCACCCATTCCCACCCAGGTGGACTATGCATACCCCCACATAACAACCTCGATGCACAGCCAAGGGCCAGTCAGGCAACTCACCAAGCAGCCAGGCACGTCGTCCAGCATGTTGCTCCATGTGACGAGGTAGCGTGGAGTTACGCAGCACCATGGCATCATGTGTGGATCCGGGATATCGGGTTCAATAATGTGTGATGATCTTGCTGGAGTCACATACTATCTGCACATGGATGGAGTGGTATTGCTTGCGATTGCAGTACACCGCCTCTATGGCATGAGGGACTACCAATTCGACATGGGTGTAGTCTAAGGCACTGACGATATTGGGCATGCCTGCCAGTGCATGGAAGCCTCCTTTAGTGTCGACCAGCTCCTGGGCAGTCTGTGGGAGCGATATGTGGGTGCTAGCGTGCTTCAAGAGGGCTTCCAGCACTTGGATCAGCATGCATGTAAAGAGTGGTTGTGATATACCATGCAGCTGGTCCACTGTGTGCTGATAGGTGCCTGTGGCCAGGAAGTAGAGCACAGACATCACCTTTAGTAGCAGGGGGATGGCAGTGCGTATTTCAATGAGGCTGATGATGTCGTCATGTATCATGTCCACAATGGTGGTGATGGTGTCCCGGTCCAACCGGTACAGGGTGTGGATCTGCTCAGGGGTTAGATTGAATGGACTGGGTCTGATGCGAGGGATTGGTGGCTGCACTGGTCATAATTGCTGGCCTGTCTCACCCTCCTTCTCCTCCTGCGTCTCCTCTGTGTTGCCTTTTGTTGTGGCTGTAGTTGTTGTTGCTGCTGTTGTTGCTGTAGTTGTAGCAGTACAGGCCTGTCCCCCAGCCCCATGATTGCAACAGCTAGTGGTAGCATTTTGGTGTGGGAAGGGGTGTGGTGTGTGGGTGTGCTGCTTTTATACTGGGACAGGCTCCATTGACTCCACCTTTGGTGATTGTGTGCACCCGTGGCAGTTGCCTTCACTGCAGGTTGCTGCTATTTACAGGTGGTCCACGATGCCTGTATAGCCACCATTGTTCAGGCCCTAATTACAGCATTCGGGATGCCGGTAAGTGCATGCCTCCGTAACTTGTGATGTCCTCCTATTACCGGCATCCTGGTATTTCCTCTGCGAAGGGGCGCATGTACGCGCACATGTTGGTATGAAGGGGCATGATACGGGCGGTGGCGGTATTGGTGGGTTGTCGGGTCGTAATGGCCCGGACTCATTAACGATGCTGGTAATACCATTCCGCCCTCCTATTTTCATTACCTCCATTCTCGTAATGAAGCCCATAGTGACCTTCATGCACAAATTTAAAATTTCAAAGACACAAATGTCGGAAATATTGTCGTCGCAAATATAAAAACAAAGGGAAATACTACACCAAATGCCACTTTTGTTTTCCTAGACCAGTTTCAACAACAGGTCAAGTAAACAACTTCATGTCTTCAGTTAGACATTGTTTCAAAGGTAAATCACCTAAGAACACATATTACATAAAAAGAACAAAAGAATCAAAATACATCAATGATTACAATGCAATCATTGCTCTCCTATGGAATGCAAATATAGATGTGCAGTACATTGCAGACAATTCCTATGCAGTTGTATGATATGTCACAGCCTACTTAACCAAAGCAGAAAAAACAGAACTTCAAGACCTCTGGGATGGCATATCATCTGACAAAACACTATCACAGAAATTGTACAGCTTAGGCATAAAAATGCTCTCCCATAGAGAATGTGGCTGCTATGACGCTGCAGACCGTTCAACCGATACTGCCTTGTATGGAAAATCTGAAAATATAGTATGACTAAGAATTGGTCCAGTAAATCTAGAAAAAGAGTATTCAAATCATATGAAGACATAGAAACAATAGCCAAAAATTATCCCAACAGCAAACTAGACACATACTACCCAAACAGAAGTACCACTTTGGAAACCATGTGGCTATACCACATAGCCCAAAACTTCACATACAAAAATATTATTAAACCAGATGAAAAGAAAGATGATACAGAGTAGAACATTGTGATGGCAGCTTACTGAAAATTACCAAACAAAGCTTAATTAATCATATCAAATTGTTGTTAAATACTACTCAACATAAAGAACTGTATTACATGTCCCTGCTACATCTTTTCAAACCATGGAGAAAAGAAGAAGATTTACTAGATATCTATGACTCCTATGAAGACGCTTTCTAAGCAAATGAAAGCACTATAACAGATGTAAACGTTACACAGTACAAAACAATGTTGCACAATGAACAGTAACACAAGGAAGAATTCCAGGCCCAACTACAAGTGGACACGCCCGACAGTAGTCACCCTTCTGTAACAGGAAGCCAAGAACCACTTGGACAGCCTCTAATAGCAAATGAGGCAGAATTAGCCATGACAAAAGTAGAAAACACCATGTGTCAGTATGATCAATCTACAGAAGACTTTGCTGTACTAAAATCACAACTAAACAATGGGCAGCGTAGCATTTTCCAAGAAGTAACAAAATAAATTGAACATGGTGTGCAACATGAAAGTAAAAATTGTATTTGCTAAGACTATAAACATATACTGCTATACATGAGTGGTCAAGCTGGTTCAGGCAAAATGTTCTTAATCAGAATCATCAGCAAGTTCCTCCAACAATTGACAAACAAACTGTCAGCCTTTTTAACTGCACCCACAGGTTTAGCTGCCTACAACATAGGCAGTATCACTTTTCACTGATTACTACTCCTTCCAGTAGAACACCAAAACAAATTAGACTTTTACAATTCTCCAGAAGCTGTAATGGAACTACGCAGAGTTTTCAAACAAATGAAAATGCTGCTAATAGATGAGGTAAGCATGGTTTCCAATCTAATGTTAGCCTTTATTCACCTCAGATTACAAGAGGTACTGAAAACAGACTATGAAGAACTCTTTGGAGGAAAACACATTATAGTTTTTGGAGATTTTCTTCAATTAACACCAGTGAAAGGTGAACCTATTTTTAAAACCCTAGGGCACACACTATGCTGCAAAACTCTTGGCAGCATAGGAAATGTCAACCTTTGGCAACATTTCCACTACAGAGAATTAACTGAAAATATGCGTCAGTCTGCAGACCTCACATACGCCAACATTTTAAAAAGTATTAGAGTTGGTGTACTATCTCAAGAAGAACAATCTATTTTAAAAAAACAGGCACATCCATTGACTCTATGGCCATAACTCATGTGCTACTGCTATCATGGAACAATTAGCACAAAAAAATGTAATTTGTATGTCCTTGATGCCAACTCTTGCAAGCTGTTCAAAATTTTATGAAACAATGTTAAAAAAAGAAATGCAACCAATAGTTCAAATTTGCTCCACAGACAAACTGGACGTACATGGTATGACACTACCCATGTGTCAACAAGCCACAACAAGGCTAAATGCCTTGGAAAACTCTATCTCTAACTTAGCTGGTTTAGAGAAAATATTAAAATTAAAGTAATGCTTAAACGTAACCTTGACATCGACCAAGGACTAATTAATGGAGCACCTTGTACAGTTGTTGGCTTTCAAACATACCCATGTGACAACAACATTCAGTTTGTCAATATTCTCTTTGACAAACTATCAGAAGTTAAAAAGATAGGAGGCTCAACAACCTGCTTCCTTCTTTTCAAAGACATGTATGTACGCAGAGAACAATTTTCTTTAACTCTAGCATACACAGTCACCATTCACAAATCACAAGGTCTTAACCTAGATAAAGCATTGATAGATATTGGCAGCACAGTCTTCAAAGAAGGCATGAGCTATGTAGCACTATCACGCTTACGTACACTTGACAGACTATTTCTAATCAACTTTGATGCAAGTGAAGTAAATGCTGATATTCCTTACATTCGAGAATACAATAGACTGCGTTCAATCTACACCCCCATCTAAAAACCTATCCTATTCGGCAAAAAATAAAATGTTGTAAAAGAAAACTACTTCAGACTCAAACTGTGCAGGATCTCACATCAATTCCTCCAAAGAAAGTACCACAACCAAAGAAAAATCTACTGCTCAAACTAACTCAAATACCTCTTCAAAGAAACAACGCACATTCGGAACAAATGACTTGGACACAGAACTGTCAGGTTAAATCAAATTTTCAAATACAACTGGTGTAAATTGTTATGCAAATGTAGCAATCAATATTCTATTCCAATTGCCAGCAAATATTGACAACATTTACTTACGCGAGACAGACCAATTGTGTTTGCAAATGTTAGTCCTTCACAGAAATGCACCACTTACAGTGTTTCTGGAATAAGGCAGGAATTGGACTACTGTGCGGCTATGGTCAAATTCACTATAAACACACACAAAGATCCACAATAATTTCGAATGTACTTACTACAAGTACTAGAAAACAAAAACATACCTATAAATGAAATCTTCCAGATTTCATACATGTGGAAACATACATGCGCTCTTTGCGGCCATGTTGCACAAGAAGAAGTTCCTAATGAACATTTTGTATATGAAGCTGACGGGATTAACACATGGTCACTTTGTAAGAAAACCTTCACAACAATAGGTATAATCTACCAGGCAATAGCCACAACCAATGCAGGTCACTACACTGCACATACAAAAAAGAATTGTGGATGATTTGAATGTAATGAATCTTCCATTACTCTAAAACAGAAATTACCAGCAAATCTTGTAAACACTTACTTAATATTCTTAAAACCAAAATTTAATAACTAATCTGTGTATGAACTCAACAAAACATCAACTTCAAAACTATGAGCAGTTAGAATACACCAACAGGTATCTAACTGCCCCAAGATTCTACAACAAGCAAACAGATAAATGAATACCACTAACATGAAACAATAAATAAACAGTTAGAATACGCCAACAGGTATCTAACTGCCCCAAAAATCTGCAACAAGCCAGCAGATAGATGAATACCATGAAACAAGAAATAAACAGTTAGAATAGGCCAACAGGTATCTAACTGACCCAAAAATCTGCAGCAATCCAACAGATAGATGAATACCACTAAAATGGAAAAAGAAATAAACAAATAGAATACACCAAATTCTATCTAATTGCAACAATACTACCACCACTTCCAAATCATAAAACCAAACACTGATTCAATTCCTCCTTCTGAAATCAATGAAAGATTGGCCACAACCACCGGAGCATAATACACCCATTGAAACAAACAACTACCAAATGACCACAACCCAAAAACATAACATAGCCACCTCAAAACCTATCCACTTCAATTAACATTCTAAAATAATAATTACAACCAACACACACACTCTTCAATAGATATCCTCTTCATCCAATGCTGTACTAAAGACCCAAAACCAACATCATAGTAAAGTAAAATAGCCAGTAGTGCGCCCAGTGTTTAGTATGTCCGCGGACAACTGCGGTAACCATGGCAACCACAAACACATCAAGGCCTTCTCCCACCTAAACAAATACAGCATTTGACCCATCTCTTACTCTCGCACCCTCTCCAAGCACTCTTACACACAACACACTCCCCAAAATTGGATTTATGCTCACTTCCATGCTGCGCTGTCTGCAGATCCAATATGGTGGACGAATCGAAACAATGTGACACACCTCATGCTTCACCTTAACCAATCAGCGAACACGTCACATGTCCGCAGACATGACGCAAGCCGATTAGCCAATCAGTGTCCTGTCTGCGGAGCAAACAGGGAAGTGTGTCCGCGGAGTGGACATAGATATCACACATATTTTTAGACCCACTTCTTTGTCATTTAAAAAAAAAGTACTGGATGGATTTACACCTTTCGCTTTCAGGACCAAGCCGCTGCTCCTGCTGCAAATTTGGTGAAAATCCGTCCAGCTGTTTGGGCTGTAGGCGTGAGCAAACATTTTTCTCCATGCAGTCTATGGGAAAAAAAGACATTTTGGCACCCCACTATAACTTTGGCCCCCCTGGACTAAACCTCACCAAAATTTGCAAACAAATTCAGTGTGGGCCATTACTGCAAAGTTTAGTGAGGATTTGTCCAGGGAGAGCGAAATTATAAGCCGCCCAAAAAGTGCTCTTCCTATGGTTTAGCAACTTAACCATAACTACATGGTTACTACCGCAGGCCAATATATATATTATAGGGCTGCAGTCGCCGCCATGTAGTTAAGCTGAGTAGAACTCCCATAGGAAACCCGAAAATAATGAATTGCAAATAACATTTATCTTGTGTGACGAATTTGGCAGAGATTCTGAAGACAATTAGGGATGCTGCACCCCCAGCTGACCCCCACCCCCAACAAGACTGTAAAGTTTTGGAAAGGTTAGTTTGAAACTAAAAAAGTTATACCCCACGGCCCAAACCACTGGACAGATTTGGACCAGGACCGAAACAACTTGGTCACAAAGCATTGGCTTTGGCCTTTTGGGTTTATTCCATCCATTCACTTTTTTATATAGAAAGGAGGGTGCATTGCAGGATTGTGGTTTTAAGAAATGAAAAAGCCACCATCTTTTTTATATCTCGATGTGAGAGATAGCCGCGGGTATAGCCGAGGATATCGAAAAATGAAATGCAGAAAAAAGCCATTTGCAGGTCAAAAACATGCAAATGCCAGGCGGCTGGGGCATGGGGGGAGGCAAGAGATCACCAAGAGACATTTGGAAGTTGGAGGGGGGTCTAGGGTCTCAGTTTGCAACAGAAAGCTTTTCTGTAATCTTGGCCATCAGAATAGCAATAAATAGCAGACATTTCAGAGCAAACTATGTCTCAGAAACAGCAAAGTCAGGAGGCCATCATGGGTGTGGGGGGAGCAGGCACACAGGAGGGGGCACTTGGTGAGGGCCATAGGGCAAGGAAGAATTTTTGGGTTTCGCTGTTTTTCCTTAAAACCACAGATATGATAACTACCATTCTGTACCCTCGGCTATACAATCTTTTTTTTTAAAAAGAGATTTTTACAGTTACGTCTGGGGTGAAAAATCACTGTGACCCCATAGGCATCTAGGACTCCCATCCATGCAGGAACCAGAACCAACTCTTCTTAGCTTCAGGCCATGTTGCCTAATAAATGAGCACACGTTACAAGCCCACTTAGAACAACATGGCCTGAGGGGGCTGACCCTTTACTTGCTTTGAAGCTAAGCAGGGTCGTTCCTGGTTACTGCATGGATGGGCGTCCCGGATGTTTTACATAATAGTGAGTTTTCCTGTTTCTATGCCAGGAGCTGGAAAATTGTTTTTTTTTACTGAAGAGTGTTTTGCTTCTAACCTATTATGCTATAAAGTTTTATATTATAGGGTGGTGTTCGCTGCCCTATAGTTAAGGTGAGGTGGACTCCCATAGAAACCTGAAAAAAATTAATTTCTAATACCGTTTAACTCGTGTGACAGATTTGGTTGAAAATGCGAAGACAACTAGGTATGCCCAGGTCCCATACGATTGCAAATTGCAGGAAAGATTTGTCCAAAAAAGTTATTAAGAAAAAAATAACGGAAGTTTCGGCCTACTCCCCGTTCAAGGGTCATTTTGGCCGGAATGCACAGCCCAAACACCTGGATGGATCTGCACCAGGTGCAAAAAAACCTGGGCATGAAGCATTGACTCACAGCTCTTTTGGGGTTATTCTGTCCAATAATTTTTATAATAGTTGATGGAAATGTTAAGCAGGGTAGTGCCAGTTACAGCATGCATAGGAGACCCGGATGTCTATCCTGACAATGTCAATGGGCAGTGATTTTTCACCCCCAGCGTCACTGTAAGGTGAGCACCTTTTATACTTTGCCAGCATATTTATTGGAACATTTCCTCTCTCATGTTATTTTTCTGGTGTTCATTACTTTTTTTAAAAGTCTGATGCTATTTTGTCGTGCGCACTTTCTTCTAAGGGGAATGTCAATTGAACTACATGTGTATATTTCACTTTAAGTTTACTAAATATGCGTAGATTCATGGGTGCCAGCTTTTGATTTTCTCTATGGGGGCAAAAGTACCTGGGCAGATGTTATTCTTACAGCGGCCATTGTTTTCCATTTTCCTTGCTACTTAAATGCAGTCAGTTGGGGTTGTGCAATTATCACAACAGTCACCAAGAGACCAGTCATGAAACAAGGGGCTTGTAGCACGCAGCTTAACCAAAGTGTGTGATCCTTGGAAAATAATTGAATCTCACTGCGCATTGCTAACAAAAAATGTGAGTTCTCAAAGCCTGCTATATTTTATACATAACAATACCACTGTCAAAACAGGTGGTAAAAATCAGTCTGTAATTGATGAACGTCTTTGAATCATGCGTTGCAAGTTTTTTAGACTATAGAGTTCAGCTGTGCCCACTGGACATGTCCAAAGACCATGGCTAGTGGTCTGGTAGTGTTCTAAAATGGACAGTGGGTACGGCCGATGGCCATGGCAAGTGTTCTGGTAGTGTTCTAAAATGGACAGTGGGTACGGCCGATGGCCATGGCAAGTGTTCTGGTAGTGTTCTAAAATGGACAGTGGGTACGGCCGGTGGCCATGGCTAGTGGTCTGGTAGTCTTCTAAACTATACATTGGGCATAGGCGTTTGCCATGGCCAGTGGTGCGGAAAAAACCTATGGAATAACAAAACCCTTGAAGTTCAAGGAACATACTTTATTTGCAGGGACGTTAAGGTGAGAACTTAACACAAAAAAACCCGAAATGCAGGTAAAGCCAAAATAGTGTCACACCCCCTGTTGTGCAGCCTATGACCGCAATGATGACATCACATATGACATCTCTGGTGACATTATTGGTGGCATCACTTATCACATCATCTATTACATCACTGATGGAATCAACGGTGACATCACTGTTTACATAATATATAACACCACTGATTACATCTGTGATGCAATCAGACATAATATCAGGCATGACTTAGCTAATAAAAGCTTTGATTAACTAAATAACAATTTAGGCTGTGGAAACTGTGCATGGCCCGAGGCTATGGCTAGTGACCGGTTAGTATTGTGTAATATACAATGGTCACGACCAAAGGCCGTAGCCACTGGCCATGGCTGAAGGCCATAGATAGTGGCCCCATCAGTGTGGTCAAAGGCTGCACAACAGTGGGTGTGAAGTTAAGGTGGCTTTGGCTGAATTTCATTTTTTTTTTTGTGTTAAGTTCTCATCTTAACGTTCCTGCAGCTAACGTTTTTTCCTTGAATATATATATAATATATTATTTCATGTATTGTCATCTTTTATTATCATGTATATATATTTAATCTCTTTTGTCTATAGATGTTCTACTCCTGTCAGCAAGGCCAATCATGAAATCAGCAGATCCTCTATATGGCCTCATGCATTTTTTAACTTGTGTTCGAATACATTACCGTGCTTATTTATATCAGCGAGGAAAGGTGCAGTTGGATAATGTATCAGTACCTCATCATTATTTATAAGGCTTTTTCAGTTAGTTTTTGAATGTTTTATGTTTATTGATGCGTTTGGTTAAGAAACACCTAAACGACGCGCAGAGTTTACGGAAAGCGGCATGATCGATACTTACTACACCTGAGAACGATGCGTTGGGCTTTGTAGCACCAAGGAATGATTTCCTGACTAATGTCCCAGGAGCCACTACGGTAATTGCTATTCCTCATCGTCATCGTTCTCTTTAGATCCCCACAATCGCAGTCCTTTGTGGATACCCTTTCTTCTGTGCGCGCCATCTTCATCAACCCCTCTATGTGATCAATGCCATTCATTCGCCCCCGTAGCACTCGCCTTTTTAGCAATTAGATCAGTGTATCCCGCGTGATAAATGCAATCCCCGGTCAGTAAGTAAACAGGGAAATACAATGGGGGAATTCTTCAATCTTTTTTCCTATGTGCTAGGTTGTCTGTTTGGGTATACAGAGCTTAGCGAAATATGAATTTAGAATAGACTGAATATCTAATAATGAGATCAGGGTCTACATTACGACACAAGCAGTGACATAAAACCTGGTAATAAGTGGCATGAACCATTAGAAGTGGTGTACATTCATTGCAGAAAAAAACGACTCACCACAATTACCACCAAAACGTTGATCATCTCATCACTCATCTTAAAAAATAATCAAAAAAGAGCACGTCCGGCTGCATTCCTTACACTTTTAAGTAGTGCTGCGATAACAGGTGTTACCATTACCCAAGTCAATGGTGCTCAATGTATTGACCTCTGAAAGAATGACTGTTGTCGGCCCTGCCCTTGTGACTACACGCTGTAGAAGGATATTATAAGTGAACTCCCATTTCGCTGAGCTATCTTACAGGAAACGCGTTAAACAATATCCAGATTTTAAACTTTGCTGATCCATCATACTGCGTTCCAGGAAACAAGACAAAAAAGGCACAGTGGTGTGCCTGTGTGATGCCTTCCAAAACAGCACACAACACCTACATCATTTCTCGAAAATAAGCAAAAGCTTCTTCTAAATATAATGTCCTTAAAGCCTTCTTTTTTTTATTGTTCATGCTATGTATATTTGGAGATGTCTTTCATATATCCTTTTGTTGATTGTTGCGTAGATGTCACTGCAGATTTGCATGAACTTCTAGTTTTCTTTCTTGATCTGGTTGCGTTTCAGATTAAAGAGCTTAGTTCCTTCTTTATTTCGTAGATGTTTGAAAAGCTTCATAAGGACGAGTATGTCAAGGGTTTGTAACATCTATGTTTGAGCATTGTGGAGTCCTTCGCGTTTAGGTTCTGTCATATTGTCATGGAAGAGTTGGGGTATTGAGGTTTCCAGTTGTTCCAGGAACACCTTTGTTTTGATGTCCTGCGAGGACCTAATAAGCACCTGAGGGGACATGATGCTCCTTGATAGTGGTGGGCCCTGGATGAAAATAGTGAGTGGGATCGTGAGGTGTTTGCCCTAAGGCATGAGTAGTGTGGATAAGACAGTGCCAATGTTTTCCGTGAAGAAAACATGATCCAGTGTGTGTTCAGTTGAGTGTGTAGGAGTCTTTTTACTAATTGTTTGAGATGCGGGGTGGCCAGATTTGCAAAGGTGATTTGGTGGTGTGTTCTACTTTTTTTCCAGCCAAAAGCTGAACTCTGCCAGTATGATGAGATGTTGATAGGGTCTGCAATGAGAAGCCATAAGAATAGTGATTTATAGTTCACGATGGAATCTGAGGGATGTATTTTAGTGTTGATTAAGTCTTTTTGTACCAGGTGGCAGGTACTGAACAATTGCACTTAGGGCAAAGGTGCTCTGGATAAAAGGTAGTTTGAGGTCCACCTAGGGGAAAAATCAAAATGGGGCAAACCAGGAGTTAGATCACAATGGGAAGGAACACTGTCAGGTGAAACATAGGACTAAAACATAGTTAATGGGGAGAACCGTTACAGTGGTGCAAAACCTAGCAGTAAAATCACAAGTGGGGGCACAACCTAAGACGAAAAATCAGAATATGGGGGCAGACTGCAGTGGGACAGCGTTTCTTACCTGACTATGGAGCGGTCAATGACTTTGTCAGGGGGTAGGTTGGGACAGGGCATGGGTAACCCAGCAAAGAGTCAAACAGGCATCCCCTTCTGCCTTTACCCTTCAGCGGTTCCCATGTGTGGCAAAGTCCTATGCTTGAGAATAGAGGAGGGCACTGGGGTGATCCTGGGTACTGGGAAACAATGCCTGCTTCGCAAGAAAGTTAGGGAATTAAAATGGGTAAGTTACAGATGAGTGCTTTCTATGTACCCCATGGTGTAAATATCCCATGTGATCCCAACTCACCAATATGTGATATTTAAAAAATAGGCGCTATTTTAAATAAAACTTGCTTTTACTATTACCATCCATCAAATTCATAATTTCAATACTTGGTAATGACCATGGTTAACACGTAAATTGCTCACCGAGTTATGCTTAACATTCCAAAACTCATCTCTCTAAAGAAACTCAGTACATCAAATAGCTTATTTGAAATCAAGATTATTTCAATTATACATTTCTCTTTGCAGTTTTTGGCCAGGCAATTAACAATATCTTTTTCTAAACTAGCACTTTTTACTGATTTACTTAATTCAATGTACTCTTCAATATGCTATCTGACAATTTAAACCATTATCAATCGACTAGGCCACTAGAGCATGCAGGTGAGTACACGATTGGGGCTCTGAAACACCTCAAGTTCTGAGTGAAAGGAGAACCAAGTGTTTCTTTCCTAGTAAAGCCTTGTTGGCTTTGATTGCTCGAGAAGATTGGAACGTTTGAATGAAGAAACTTTAAAGTCTTGTCTTCACTCAAAAACATTCCAACCACTTCAATACACAACACTTGTTTTTTTAATATGGCCAAGAAAGTACTCCATTGTATCCTGACATGTATTATGTTGATTAGCAAAATACAATACATATGTGATTGTTTTCATGAATCCCTTTGACCTTGGTTATAAATAACCTAAAGCTGATGTGTGCAAACAGATGTTTGGAACTAAAACTGCAATCACCACTATCCAGCATAGTCAATGGTGAGGCCTAACGGGAGTGGTGGTTCACAACCTCTGTAAAGCCACAAGTTGCAGACCCCTGACCTAAAGACATCTATACTCTAAAGGAATTATGTTTTGCTTTTGTGCATTACCACCATTTCCACTTAATTTATTTGCTTTTATTTGAAGAAGTGGCAGGGCAATTTCAGTCGGAGATGACGTACAATAATACATTTATGATGGCAGGGGCATGCCTGAGAAGGAGGCCTGTACAATAACACAAAACAATGGCAATTGGTGGGTACATTTATGAGGGTGTGAATAAAGTGGGGCATAGACCAGGGACAAAACAAAAACAATACCAATGAGATGATATATACAGCTGACTTACAAAATGAACTTTAAACTAGGGTGACAAGTGATTCAAACATAAGAGGAGCACTTAAGAAATATACCAAATTGCACTATTTCGCAACACTGGAGTGAGTGGTGGGTTTAGTTAAGGGGGATGATGGAGGGGCTGGGGAGCTCCCTCTTTGGTAAGTAGGTAAAGTTTAAGCCAAGCTTTGCAGTGATCCACAGTTGGGCTGGCTTTGATTGTGATGGGCAGGGTGTTCGAAAGGAGGAGGGTGGGTAAGTAGAAAGATAGTCAGTGAGAAGTAGTACAAGGGGGGCAATGGAAAGTGAGATTGAGTGCCAAGGAGGAGCATAGGGATCAAGCTGGTAAGTAGGTAGAGATACAGTTAGCCAGGTATTGAGGAGCAAGACCATTGATAGCTTTGTAGACTAGGAAGAGGAACTTGAAAGGGTGGAGGTTGAGCATTGAGAGCCAGCCAGCATGGCAGGTAAAAGCGAGGGAGGATCTTGATGGTGGTAGAGTGTGTGTGTGAAAATTAGCACATCCACTACAGTGTGTCACTTTTGGATGAGCACCACGAGTCAACAAAATAACATTTGGTTGAGGTGTATTCATGATACTGCAGATATCATCCTTCTGCAGAGCAGATGACGTACTGCAATCAGGAGATAATTTAGTCAAGCTCTGTGGAGCCTATGATAGGATCCTTCTCATTATACACATCAACTGCTTACATTACACAATCATCATCATCATCATTAACATCTATATGAGTCACACCCCATAAAGGAGGTATGCAATAGTGTATCAAATGGATCGAATATATGGCTTGATCATGGCTAGTGACACTGCTTAGGCATTGAGGTTATAACTCTGACATTGGAAAAATATACAATATTCCCCACAGCAAGAACTGCCAAAGGAGACAATGGTTGTTGTTAGTAACATTGATTTCAGCATTTTGCAGTAAGAAAAGGGAAACATCGAAGCACATATCTGCACGTTTTTGCAGTGTTTACACTCAATTAAAATACGATATGATAGTTGCTAGACTTATGTATGTTCGTATTGTACCTACTGATTGAAAACAAACTCTGACAAAGGTAGTTTCTTGATTAAAATCATGGTGGGCTTTGGGAACAGTGTTGCTCCCTATGCTCCTCTTCTGCACTCAATCTCACTTTCCATTGCCCCCTTGTACTACTTCTCACTGTCTGTCTTTCTACTTACCCACCCTTCTCCTTTGAACACACTGCCCATCACAATCAAAGCCAGCCCACTGTTGCTCCGAGCCACACAAATTTGTTCTTTAGAATTACTAAAATGGGCGACACGTGGGTACAATTTAAAATCTTGTGCCTTTCTAGTGGCATTTTAAAGATTTTTCGGCAGATATTCAAATGAAAAATGTTCAGGTTTTTGTGGTGAGTGCAAAATCACAGCAACCAAGATGGTCTAAAATATCTCTGAGTCTGCTTCCTGTGATGTATATTTGTCCATCTACAAAAGAGTGGTACTCTGGATTATTTTCCACCACATTACCATCAGAATTGGAGGTATACGGCTAGATGATACAATAGTGTCACCAGATGCCCAGGAATAGGAGTGACTTAAGGAGAGACAGAGGATGGACCCCTCCCTCTTTCCCCCTTGTTGTCTGTTGAGCTCCCCACTCCCTTGGTCCCCCATGATGTCTGTTGAACCCCTCTTCCCTGGTCCCCTGTGATGTCTGTTGAGCACCCCCTCCTCCCTGTTCCCCCGTGATGTATGTTAGCCCCACCTTGGTCCCCTGCGATGTCTGTGAGCCCCCTCTCATCCCAGGTCCCACGTGCTGTCTGATGAGCCCCCCCTCCTCCCTGGTCCCCCCTGATGTCTTTTTAGACCCCCTCCTCCCTGGTCCCCGTGATGTCTGTTAGCCCCCCTGTCCCTGGTCCCCGTGATATCTGTTGAGCTCCTCACCCCCTCCCTGGTCCCCTGTGATGTCTGTTAGCCCACCCCTTGTCCCTGTGATATCTGTTGAGCCCCCATCCCCTCCCTCATCCCCTATATCTGTTGACACCCCGTTGGTCCCCCGTCATGTCGGTTGAGGCCCCCACCCCTCCCTGGTCCCCCTGTGATATCTGTTGAGCCCCCACCCTGGTCCCATGTGATGTCTGTTGAGCCCCCCCACCCCCTCTCTCATCCCCTGTGATGTATGTTGACCCCCTCTCCCCCTCCCTGTTCCCCTGTGATGCCCTTCATAACCCCACCCCATCCTTTGGTCCCCTCCCCCTGCCTGTTCCCTGTTATGCCCTTTGTGCCCGGCACCCCCTCACTTGGTTCCCTTGATGTCTGTTATGCCACCTTCCCTCTCCCTGGTCCCCCGTGATGCCTGCTGTGCCCCCCACATCCACCCTGGTTCCCTTTGTTGCCCCTCCCACCCCCCGCCATGGCACTTCATGATGTCCTTCCCCCAATCCCTCCCTGCTTTCCTGTGCTCTTCTTTCCTGCTCTCCCAACGCCCTTTCCCTTCTTCATTGCCCCCACACCTCTTCACTGCAGGAGTTGTCTTGATTGACCATGGTTTCACCATCACCGACCTGTTGCAAATGCTTGGACTTTCGGGGTCATCACGAGTTTGGTGGTAACCCTTGAATGTGGCGGTAACACTATTACTGTCGCATTTAAGGGTCTACCAAATCATGGGTTTGGTAGGATTTACCCCAGCTCTGAGCTGGGGGCAAATCTGCAGCGATTTTACCAATTTTTGGCACTAATAGCGTGTGCTAATACTGTTGGCGGTAGTAGCGCCGAAAATTCCCCATTGAGCCCAATGGGGAATTCCCGAATTGGCCCAATGGGGAATGGGAACGTACTGTTCTGCCAAACCTGTGATCCAGTGCTAATAGTGCCGGGAGGTTTGGCAGTAACCCTAATAGCCCTGGTGATAATACCACCGGGGATACCACCCAACTCGTGATGAGGCCCTTTGGCTCTCGGTGCTTCACCTTCTCAACTCGTATGCATGGTGGCTCTGTATCATTTGAATTCATGGACACTTTGAATTTTGGTGCTTCACCTTTTCAACTCATATGCATGGTGGCCCTGTATCACGCTGTTCCCTTCGTCATCTTGAATCCTTGCTTACATTTTCTTTTCTCTGCAACATTTGTGTTTTACTGACCGCTGCAACTGTATTCGCTCTCCCTTTGCTCTCCCTCTTTAGACTGTTTTATTTTCTGCTCCCTCCTCCTCTTCCTTCTCCTCTCTCCTCCCGCCCTCCCTTACTTTTTCCTATGCACTAAGTCTATCAGAATTGTCCCTGGAACTAGTATGATACCAACAATTGCCTGTCTCCTCGCCCTTCCCTTACCTGTTTCCACCCCCGATGCACTCTCTGAAATGCCGTCAGGCCTAGTAAGGTAGTCGCTTGTTTTATTCCTCTCCCCCCTTTCTCTCCCCCTCTACCTCACCTCTTGGATTCTCAGGTTCTACCAGAAATGTCGTCAGGCCTAGTACGGTAGTCGCTTGTCTGTTTCCATTTCCCTCCCATCCCCCCCCTTCCTTATCTGTGTCTTAGCTCTTGCACTATTTGAAATGTCGCCACATTCTTGTTGTTCATGGCCATATAAGAATGTCATTGTATTTTCCCTTGTTCCCTACCTTGCCTTGAAGCGCTTTGAAACACATTGGGGTCGATTCATGGAGCAAACGTGCACCAAAAATCCCAGCGCAAGCAGGCCCAAGGTAGCGCAAGCGTGAGAAACGCAACGCACGCGAACGTGTGCGATTAACGGAAGACGCTGCGCGTGTTTCCCGCTGTCCGTGCGCCCAATCCTACCATGGCGCACGCAGGCACACACGGCGTGCGCTACGCGCACAGCAAAAGCGCACATAGCGCGGCGCACACAACCAAAGTGGGCGGAACAGTGAGCGTAACACACGGAATTGGGAATAACGCGTGAAAAAGAAGGCATAACTGGGGAAGTACTGCAGGGAACTACACGGAACGCCCACACGCACGCGAACAACCCGTATTCATGGATTCGAATACGGGAAAACTGCGCACGGCAAAAGACGCACACAGGCGTCAACGCGTCCACCACACGAAGGCAGGCGGAAGCGTCCCCGCGCACAGTATAAAAGTGCGCGCAAACAACAAACACGTATATACAGCTACGATGAATGCCCCATTTGTCGCAGCACTGATCGTGGGACACCGCAGGAGGAGGAGAATAGCCAGGGCACGCATTTTCGCACCACGGGCAAGCCTTCTTGGGATGCCCGACGACCAGGTCTATGGCAGGTATAGGTTTCGACCCCACATCATCCTAGACCTGGTCAGGGAGTGAGAAGATGACCTTACATCCCCCACCCTTTGCTCCCAAGCATTGAGCCCCTTGGAGAAGCTGCTCAATGTCCTGCATTTTTTGGCCACTGGGTCATTTCAGCGGACTACTGCCATAGTGGGGGGGGTCTCACAGGCCACGCAGTCACGCTACCTACACCAGGTACTGGCAATCATGACAGCGCGCCTCTCAGTCCGCAGGCACATATACATGCCCAGAACACCTGCAGAAAGGCAGGCCGTTGTCCTGGATTTTTTCAGGGTGGCACAGTTCCCCAAAGTGCTTGGTGCCATAGATTGCACCCATGTGGCCCTACGTCCACCTAGGGCCACTGAGCACATCTACCGAAACCGCAAGCACTGGCATTCCATCAATGTACAGGTGGTATGCGATGCAAAGGGAATCATCACCTCTGTCTATGCAAACTACCCTGGCTCCACCCATGACAGTTTCATATACAGAATGCCCGCCCTGAGCCGGGCCCTGAAAGCTGGGCAGCATGGCGACACCTGGCTCCTAGGTGAGTACAAATGCCCTTGCACATGCATGCATGTCACACACACACACACAAATAAACAAACCCCAATAATCACAACCATTTACACCTCCCCAGGGGACAGTGCCTACCCTCTGAGCAACCACATGATGACGCCAATCCGGAACCCCACCACACCACCCCAGGTGAGATAAAACGCCGCCCATATTGCAACCAGGGCCATAGTGGAGCGCACATTCGGAGTGCTCAAGTCACGTTTCCGCTCCCTTGACCGCTCTGGCGGGCAGCTACTCTATGCACCACCAGTAGTGTGCAGGATCATTGTGGCAGCATGTGTCCTGCACAATGTTGCAACACGGCAGGGCGTCCCGGTGGACATGGTGGTGCCCCCACACCCCCAACCACAAGCACAGGCGCTGCCCATGGGAGGGGACAGGGCACGTGGCAAGGAAGCCCGGACCCAGCTTGTGGCCACATTTTTCACCTAAACTCCCACCCCTGCGGAGTGCACACAGGCCTGGCACATACCAGGTGAAAATCGATGATGACAAAGAGACAGTCGACTGTCACAACCCTACCACCCTGAGATAGTTGCCATGGAAGTGCCACATTGTCTGCATCCCTAGCTACTTAAACACAAGCTATCCTGTGTGACCGAAAGGCACACATATGACATGACATGATATGGCCTATACACAAGTATTCCAAGGTGCGATGAGGCAGAGAGGGGGGAACAAGGGAAGACAGACAACGGTACTACTAGGCCAGGTGTCATTTAGATTGTGCAAGTGCAGGGGTAGGGGGAAGGGAAAAGTGCAAGGGGAAGGGGGGGGTTCAGTACAGGGTAAGTAGACCGAAAAACAAATACATAGGCCAGCTGGTGGCAACTGCAAAGGTAAGTGCAGACAAGTGCTGGGAAGGGGGGGCTGTAGGGATAGAAAGACAGTCCCACAGTGCAGGGGTTGCTAGGGAGGCAGTGCAAGTGGAGAGTGGCTGGGCCAGGGACCGAGGTCGGTGAGAGAGGCCCAGTTGCAGATCCAGTGCAGTTCCAGTGAAGAATTTAGCAAGGGAGAGGCAGAGAGAAAGCAGAAGCAAAGAGGAAGGTCTTGAGGTGCTTCCCGAACCGGAGATGGTTCTCCTCAAGTTCCAGTGAGGCAGGAAGGCTGTTCCAGAGGGAGGGCCCTGCCGCGGAGAGAGATCTACCCCCAGCTAGTTGCTTTGAGAAGCGGATGACCCTGACATGCAAGGTGTGAATCACACACACCTGCAAAACAGGCCATGGCCATCACTGCTATGTCACTCAAACCCTCCCAAACCACAACATGACATGGCAAGCAATACCCATACACCAACACAGTAACAATAAGGTACACATTGCCATGTCCAAAATGTACAGTGGCATCAGACAATGATGCCTGACCTGGAATCAGATGAAATGACTGACCAACAACCTCCCACCCAAAATAAGTCATTTCCAAATGCATTACAAGAGTTGTAGACGTAACATAACAATGAATGCCTGTCTACATGCACATTGTGCATTGCAAAATCAACACTGCAGCTTCTGTGTGCTGTGTCCTACTCCTGCAACACACTGCTCAGCGCACAGCACAGTGAACAGCCATTGTGTGTGATGCACACCCTGAGCATCACATCTAAGCGACAGACCACATCAAAAATCAAAATAGGCATATACAGGATCCATAATTGGTCACAGAACATGTGCTGCAGGGACACAGTGGGCACCAGAAGGCAAACAGTGTACACGTGGATATGCAAGGGTGGTTGTACATGTAGTGCATCAGAGTGCACGTGTGTGGGTCAGCAAGGACATGCACTCAACATATGCATGTGCAATCAAGTGACCATCAGTGTTCTCTACACATCACATGTGAACATTCACCATGTGTACACCCCAGCATGTCAAACCACAACTATCCCCTCACTGCAGGGCAAGGCAACTATCAACAACAACCCCCCCCTCACAAATGACCATGACCCACTGAACAACTGCACCTGGGTTATGGAGCCTTCAACCCTCAATTCCACCTGGCCACAGGATCACCTTTCCCCTTCGTCACCATCTCCCACCTTGTGTGTAAAAAGGTGCCTGCACCCTCAGAATCCACACTCATTTCCAAAATCACAAAATCCAAGCCAGAAAAATGAACCAGAACACCCTCCAGTAGATGACTTGACGTAGCAGTACCTCACAAAGGCCAAGTACTACCACAATGATGCAACAACCAAGGTAGCACAGTAAAACAATGTCACAACAGGATGTGAACCATGTGTGGTACATAACATAGAATGATGCACCATGAACGGATGTGTACTGTCACAGGTCCCGTGTACAGGCGCAGGAGTGTCACGAAACAACCACCCCCACCATGTCCCGGGTGCCTGCAAGGTCAAACTCACACAGGCCCCTGAGACCCTGGTGGGGAAGGAGGGTCAGGGATATGCAGTCGGGACAGGTGTTGGCACACTGGATAACTGGAATGAGTGGCAGGAGAGGGGAGGAGGAATGACACATGAAAGTAGGGAATGCACGAAAATGTACTACCTGCATGAACACATACACAATCCAAACAAACTTGGACATCATTGTCATGGCCTTCTGTAGTCCAGGCTTAGGAGTGGCACGAACCAACCACCCCCTCTAGGGTTTTGGCGCCTGCAAGTTTGGGCTTACACAGGCACCCGCAACCCCATCGGGGAAAGAGGGTTAGGGAACATTGCTTGGATAGGTACGGGAAGCAGGAACACCGGGTAGAGGGTACAGGGTTCAAAATTGCATAGGATTCCAGGTGACTAGGGGGAAAAAAACATACCAAATTGAATTACACATTCATCCATGCATTAGTGCACCCCCCAGCAAGCCTATGCAGAGCAGTTTGAAAGAAAAACAACAAGACACTTAGCTCTGGTTTTGAGTGCTGGCCTCCTGCCTGCGCACTCTCAGGTCCGATTACAGGAGCACTGGAATGCTGCAAAGAGAGCCACAGTCAACAACCTGTACGTGCCAATTACACAAAAACACACCACCAAACATGCCCCATAGCAACAAACTACTCTACAAAGAGACAATCTGGTGTAGATGCTTCGTACCCATATATAACATTACCCCTGTGATGGGTCATACACAGTCAATGCAGTAAGTCAGCCGCCGGTGGGTGCGTGGCAAATGGAACACCAATGTGTCACAATTCACACAACATGCAATGTTCCCTGGGTAAGCAGACATACCCATATAGCAAGCCATGACTTCAGAGCAAGTTGTGTACCACCATGACCGAAACAAAGTTGGCAGTGCATTTATCAAAATGTACATGGAAATGAAATGCACTGCACCCGAGTATGTCCCTTGCTGTATGTCCCTGTGAGCTGCCCCTTTCCATGTCTCAGAAGGCTACATGGTTGATACAAGTGCCTCAATGGACCTTGGTGTACCGGAGGGTATGTGCCACTGCCCCTGCAGTTGTCCCAGACAACCTTACAATCAACAGCCATCAGTCCACCAACACATCTGAGCTGCATTGTGTGCTTCAACACCAATATTCGTCCAAGCTCACCCTTAGTGCTGTGACTAAGCCTGCATGTGCAACTCGCCTGGTACAAGCTTTGCTGTGTTGTGGCCCCCCTGTGCTGCTCACCTTGTCTGGAGTTCCTTGGAACACGTCAGCAGTTCTAGGATGTAGGTCTGCAATCCCTGTGCCTCTGCTTGTGCACACATGTGCATGTGGGCACCAACAAACGTGTCCAGAATTCCGACGTCTAATGGGCCATGTCTGCAGGCAAAGGTGCTCTGGAGGCTCATCCCCCTGCAGAAAGGGCATGAAACACATGATTAATGCTTCAAAGTCATCTGTGTGTGTCTCTTCAGGCATCTCATCACTTGACCATGTCAGAGAGTCACATCAGAAATCACACCATCAGTCCGTCTTTCACATCCAAAGTGTGGAACACTATCTACTGCATGAATTGCAACAAGCACGTGTACAATAAAGATAAGAAACATAGTACACAATGCATAGCAATTAATGTACACATTAATCATGAAACACCCCATCTAGCAAAAGCTGAACAGTGGACAATAACACCAAAATCATCCCCACTAGGGGTGTAAACACAAGTCACACAGCACCAGACATGCCACAGATATGATAGTCCAAAGCCCTTGTGTAAAAGGTTGTGACACCGAACCATCCTTGCGAGCCCATGGATAAGGGAGGCAGGAGTGGCATATGTGAGTCAAGGACCCCAAGCAGCAAACACATACACAAGACAAGCCTGAAGGGCCCAGCTGGAACAGACAGTGGATGCCTTCAAAAGCCACAAAGCACCGCACCATCACATGAAAGCACAATAGACAAGCAATTTTAAACTATATTAACTAATTACACTAACTATGGGAAACCTACATTACCTAATTAAACTAACTATCAAACAGAAACTTAACTAACTAAACTAAAAGAAAAATCAAAAATGGCCACATACGACCAGGGGGGGAGGGGAAGCACCCAGGAGGGGGGAGGTACAGGGTGCTGCTCAACATCCACATGCGATGATGCTGAGCCAAAAAAAAAAACCTCCATGGGCTCAACGCCTGCACAGCCCGACCTATGTGGGAGATAGATGGTCGTCCGAGTCTGGCTCATCCTGTAAAGGAGGACATGGCACAGTAGCCTGGCCACGCCTAGCCGCAGCTTGCCCCTCGTCAGCAGCAAGTCTGCCGGACGGGTGAGCCTGGTTCTGTGTGGCGATGTGACGTAGGTCTGCATGCAGAACCTCACGTGATACACGTGCTTCCTCTTGCAAGGTAGCACGTGTAACATGGAGTTCCTCCTGCAAGGCCTGGCTGGACAACCGCTGCACCTCCCGGGAAGCCTGTAGCTCAGCCGAGATGGTACGCTCAAGCTGTGTAAACCTCTCCTCTGCCCGCTGCCTCTGGGACATCATAAGGACACCCAGAGTGGATTTGAGGGAAGCATACTCCTCTCTCAGGGCATCCATGTGCGCCTCTGGCTGAGCAGCAATTGCTTGACGCAGAGACGACATTTCAGCCTGGCGTGCCCTGTCTGAGGCCGCCATGCCCAGCCTGAGCGAACGGGCCGTGGACGTGCTGCCTGCTGCTGGAGAAGCACCTGCCTAGCAGGGGGGAGCACAGATCGGGCCACACGCTCCATGCTCTCAGCGATGTTCTCCATTGCTGCCCCCTGCCGTTCTGAATTGGCAGTCATGTCTTGCTCCCACTCAGTATACTGCGGTTGCGCGCGGCGACCGCATTGCCGGGCTTGACCCCTGCGGGACCCAAGGACCGGGGGTCCTCGCTGTGTTGGCACCGCCCGCGGCTGCACAACTACATGCCCCCGTCGACGTGATGTCCCAGGCACATCAGTGACTGGTGTGGAGGGTGACCCTGCGTCCTGATCCACCACGGGCGGAGGAACCAAAACTGTCTGATCCCTCAGTGCAGGTGTCGCGGACAGAGGAGTATCCACATCAGAATCACTCACCCCTGACACATGGACTTGATGCTCATCCAACTCATCATGGACGTCAGAGTCGTCATCAAGGCTCATAGGCAGCCAGAGACAAGATGGACTGTAGCACTTGGGGGTTTTCGTGGCCTACCACCCCACGACCCCCACTAGTGCCGGGTTGATGTAGTGGTAACAACCCTGTGTCTGGCATGACAACACCATCCTCCGCCTCCATTGCGTCATCACCTGAAAAATAGAGAGAAAAAAGGTCACTACACATGTCAGAAGCACACAACACACACACACACAATGACAGCAAACGCATCAGGCAGACATGTGACACACAACATATAACCTGGCATGCATGCTGGGTCAACTTTGAATTGCTTCTGTGATCAGACCTGTTGAAAGGTGGCAGTTTCCATGGAAGTGGGTCTATGCAGTGCAGAAAATGTGTACGCCACTCACTACCTATATGTACAAGGACTCCATGGTGTGTGCCAGGAAATGTGAAGGCAGTGCAATGTCAAATTCAGACATCACGTGCATTGTGCATTCAATGTGTACCATATCTAGAAGCCAAGCACCCCTCCACCCCAGTACCAAAGCAGGGATGCCTAGCATGGTATCAAAAGGCTGACCACACACCTGTGTATTGACAGGCAGTGTTGACTGGCATCAACAGCTTAATGTGATTCAAGTGACAACACTGCAAATGATGCTGGGACAGTAAGCAGGACACATGATGAAAACTCTGGATGCCGCCCATGTGTGAAGAAGACACAACAACAGTTGGACAGAGTCATTGGCCATTGAACAGGCTGAGGCCTGTGAGCCACACAGATTGTCAGACCCTAAACATGTGTGCAACGCAGGACTGAGCCACAGTTGACATGGGAAGGCTGATGAGATGCCAGGCAATGTATGTAACCAAGGACTTGTATTACAGTGATCATCCAGTCGAGGACACATAGGGGCATGCGTGCAATGCACATGGAGCATGAATGGGCACTCATGTCCCTGCGGGACATCTGACCTATGCACAGTACAAGTGAGATACCCTGCATCAAGTACTAAGGCTGTACCACACGGCATATGTCTGGCAGATTCTACGCTGGAAGTTAGCATCTACACAGGACGCATGAACAAGAAAGTACACATTGGCAAGATTGAAGCAGACCAGTGCAAAGGTGGAACTGGGGTGCAGAGTGGCGAAGGAGGGGCAAGGGAGCATGCCTACATGGAGTCCCCGCATGCAGGCAGAGGAGACATGCATCATGGAAGCATTGCATTACTTACACATCAGAACCATGTACACGTCACATGTAGTGGCAATCATGCACAACACATCCCACAAGTGAAACACACACGTCCTCAACAAACACGCATCAACACTCACTGGACTGGGCATCAAAGTCCAGCATCTCTCCCACTCCTTCGACCAATTCAGGTGGTATGAACTCCGCAACGAGTGCCTCATGCGGAGTGAGCACTTCTTCCTCTGGTGCAGGCCCACCGCCAGTCACCAGAGTCAAGTTGTAATTAGAGGCACCCTTAGCCTTAGTGCTGCGTTTGATGTCATTCCAATGCTTTTTGCACTCTTGCGCCGTGCGCACCTCATGGCCGAATGAACTGACATGTTCCGCAACATGCTTCCAGTGGGTGTCACGTTGGGCAGTCGTAGTCTGACTATTGGCACCCACTAGCATGTCACGGCTGTGGCCCGCACGTAGTCCACGAGGAAGTCCAGTTCCTGCTTGCAGAAAGGCTTCTTCCTCAACGTGCAGGAGGTTGTGGCTTTGTGTGGGGTCCCATCCTGTGCTGCAGGTGCAACCTTCCTCCTCTTGGACTGTGGCGCAGACCCTGGCTGGCTAATGCCGCCCTGACCAGTATGGCCAGTGGGTTCAGTGGATTGAGCCAAGGGAGTGGCAGGTGGAGGGACAACCAAAGGCCTGACTTGTGTCAGTGGCAGCTGGGTGCCCTCTAATGGACCCTGCGCAGCAACATCAGCTGTGGCAGGGTCATTGACCGCAACAGTCCTGGTTGGCAGACTCACAACCGGGGTGTTGTTGGGTGCATTTGCCCCTGCACTTGCCAACACCCGGCTGCTCGAGGCAGCAGATGACATGACTGCCCCAGGGACACGTGTCTTGGTCTGAGCAGCCCGTCCTGCCCCTATGGTTTCCCTCCTGGCCTGTTTGAGATCTACCAAGGGCTCCTCAAGTGCCAACGCAGCCTGCGCTGGCATACCCTGAGCCTGGGTGGCGGTGTCTACAGCTGCACCTGCAGCTACCACTACCCTTGGGCCCGTGGCAGTCGATGGAACAGACTGCCGGGTCACACGGGTGCCAGTGCCAGATGCAGAAGCTGCATCCCCCGGAACCACAGGGGGTGGTGGCATGACTGCACCGACACATGGCACAACATTGTGCTCAAGTGGCGCACCCCTGCCTCTTCCCCCTCTGTGGCCGCCCTGGACACCCTGGAGTCCCCCTACTCCCTGGTCACCACGGCCACGTCCCCGAACACGCCCACCACGAGGAGTATGCCCAGATGAGGCGCCCCTCACCTTTGGTGGCCTCCCAACCATGGCACAGATGTAGTAGTGCCGGCACAGAGTGGTGCCAATGGGAGGTGTACACCACAATTGACCTGGGCAATTGGGGTGAAGGGGGTGGGAAGCAAAATGTTAACAGCCCCCCTGCACCTGCAAGGTTGTATGTGACCCCGGTGATGTAGTGACGGGTCACGCAACGCTCAGGCACCCCAAAACTGCAGTAAAACCGTGCACGCAACCCTGCAGCCTACGTGCACAGATTCAACCTCCCGCAGTACGCGGTGGCACCCATTAACACGAATAACGCGTACGTGTGGGACACGCAGGCTACTATGACATCGAAAATGGGTGTGATACACAGGGGCACCCGCAGTGGAAAAAAGAGCGTGTGCGACTCACCGTCTGACTAGCGCGATGCAGAAAAACATGCGTAGCCAATACCCCCGGCAAAAGAAGAGATACGCCCTTGATAGCTGTGAAGTTGTGATGGTGCGCGAAACAACAGGAAGCAACAACACACGTCGGTCTCCACGAAAGGCACGTACAGCGAACTGCTGGGCCCGCTCACCTTTAACCCGTGCTGAGGGAAACGCCAGCGCGCGTCACGTCACTTACGTGCATGGGCCCTTTCCTCGGATTACACGCGGACGTGCAGTTTTTCACGCGCGCTGAAATGCCCATGCACGCCTACGCGCATCACGTCACAGGAGCGCTTGCGCTTGAGGGGCCTTCTGTCCAATGAAATTGCGTATGAGTGCAGACGCGCTAATGGCCTTTCCTCGAATTACACGCTGACGTGCAGAATTTTCACGTGCCAAATCACTCCGTATCAAGCTGGCCACGCGCAAGCACACGGAAGACCACGCTCCTGCCCAGAAGGCCAAATTACTGCCCCCCAGAGCCCTGAGCACGCTCCCACCGCCATCTGCTGCTGCCTGACTGCCTGCTGCCCACATGCCCTGCCATTTGCTGCCTGCACATCAGCCAGGGGTGCTCTTGCTGCGACCACCCCTGCTGGAACCGAAGACTCCCGACTAGGATTCCATCGCTCCACAACCCAGCCCCAGGACCCAGTTGCCCACCCACTCCTGTCTCTGGGGTTGTCATGTCGGGCACTGCAACATCTGACACCACTGACAACCCCCGGCCAGAGAGGCAGAGGGGCACCAGCTTCAGTGCCAGGGAAGTTGGTGTCCTGGTGGAGCAAGTCCTGGGGCAGTATGATGCCCTCTTCGGAAGTTCCCGCGCCGACAAGGAAGGACGGACTCGGATCTGGACGGACATCGTTACTGCCATCAACGCGGAGGGGGTGGCAGTCCGCGACTTCCAACATGGCAAGAAGCGCTGGGAGGACTTCAGGTCCAGGACCCTGAACAAGGCCCGGCGCCTCTTGAAGGCAGCGGATGCTAAGGGGCGCCGGGGCCACTTGTCGGAAGATCAGATGAGGGTCCTGGAACGCATATCCCCAGCACTCCACGTCCAGGTCCTTGAGATGCAGACCCGTCTGGAGTCGAGCGGTAAGTGTACATGCATCCTGATTGTGAGCTGTGCGTGTGGTGATGTTTCAGTAGTGTGCAGGTTGCACATCTGTTTGTATGGGGTCAAGTATGGGTGGGGGTGTACAGGGCCGTGAGGCTAACACATGCGAGGGCTGTAATGTGTGAGTCATGGATGGTGCTTGTGTGTGTAGGCTTGCATGCCAAATGCAGTTGTGTGGGCACAAATGTTTGGATGAATGTGTATGCAAGTAGACATGTTCGTGATGTCACGCATGTATGTTGTTTTCAGCTGCATGTATCAGCACTGTGTACATGTGCATTTGTGTGTATTTGACAAGGGTGCAACAGTGATGCAACATGGATGCATGTGACAGCGGGATGTGGAAGCCTGATTGGCAGATGTGACATGGATGCCCATCTGAACACTGCGACACTTGGCAGAGGTGTACACATGCATGCAAGTGTGGTGGTGTGTGTACATGTGTAGTGCACTTCCTGTGTTGCATGTGATGTCTGGCTCAGCTTTGCCTGCTCATGCTGTTGTATGTGTATGGATGGTGCTGGCAGTTGCGATATGGCTGTGGTATGGCTCATGTGTGCGAGTTGAAATGACATGTGTGTTGGGGATTGTGATGGCATGTCTGAGGTTTGCCAATGCCACTCATGTACAACTGTCATGTGTGTATGTGTCCATTGTACAGTGCCCTGATGCCTGTGTTTTATTTCTCCCTGTCTGCAGCATCAACTGATGAAGAGGGCGGAGAAGGTGCTGTGGAGCACAGCGGCGGGGATCCCACCGCCAGCCGGAGACGCAAGGCCCGACTCCCCTCCCAGGTTGTGATCTCGTCGGGGAGTGAGGAGTCCGGTGCCGCATCCCAGGCCGCAGCTGCCGGGGGAGGTCCAAGAGGCGGAGGTTGGAGTTGGACTCCTCGGCAGCAGAAGGGGCAGCTGGGACCCCACAGGGCCCAACGGGGGAAGATGGCACGGAGTCATCTAGGTTGGTGGGGGATTTGGTGGAGGAGGAAGCCGTGCAAGCAACAGAGACAGGGTCTGGAGGTGGGGATTCCACTGGTGCTAGTGGTGCAGTGCAGGACCAGGGACAGGAGGCAGCACAGGCCGCCGCGGAGGTGCCTGTGTGCAATCCTGTCCCTGATCATGTCCCTGCCTCATCTTGCACCAGCAGGGATGCCTACGTCCAGACCCATTTTCAGGCAGGGGATGAGCTCACGACAACTGGCCTTCCTTTGCCTGCGGACGTGGCTATCCGGGTCCGGGTTGAGCCTGTCCTGACTGGTGTGGCGTTGCGTCAACGGGCCATGCGAGGTGACCTGCAGTCTTTTCATGAGGAGACTGCACGTCATCTCGAATGGCTCGTTGACCGCGTCGGCCTGCTATGCGCCAGTCATCCTCCGTGCCATCTTCCATCAGTCACCTGGGTGCCCTGTGGAGCTGCCTCTGACGGTGCAGCCAGGCTGGTGGAGGAGGCATCCCTGCCACAGTCGGGAGTCGGACGTCCAGCAGGGGTGGCCACATCAACGACTGCACCCCAGCCAGCGTAGGATGTGCAACTCATGGAGCAGGAGGCAGTGCACGGGCAGAGGCACAGCAGCAGCAGCAACGTGGTGGGAGCCATGAAGGCTCGGGGCCTTCGACATCGGAGGGGCAGGCATCGGCCGGAGGGCAGGAGGACCCAGGACAGAAAGTGTCTTCTGTGTGGCAGCGGTTGGGCCACGCCATAGATTCGGAGCGACAGTGGGCGGAAGAGGCACGGCTCACGATGGTCAGGGCGGAGAACTCCATGCGGAGGGCCCTGAGGCGGGAAGTGCCTCGAGACAATCCGCAGGGGGTTGGAGGTGGACACTTCGACGGCCCTGCGGACCCTCGGGGCCATGGAGGAGGACCGCCTCCGGGACATTGAGCAGGAGTTCGATGATACCCTAGCCTGGGATATCCAAAAGTGAGCCGTCGGACTAGCCCGCTGCCCTTGTACATAGTTCTGTAGTTAGTGTTAGGTTTCCTTTGGTTTTGCATTTTCTTTGGACCTTTTGGACAATGGGCCACATTTTTGTATATAGTTTTTTTTTATTAGGTATTGTTATTAGATAGGTTTAATTTTGGGATCATGGACCCTGGCTTGTTCATCTGTACATAGTTGACTGTTTGATTTTCTTTTTTTTTACAATTTACCCATGGAGCAATGACTTTCAATTATAATTTTCCATTGGATTTTCTTTTGTGGACTGTGACTTTGGACACCATTCCTTTGGATTATGATTTTTGGTTTTGCATTTTTTCACGGACATGCTTCTTTTTATTTTTTTACATTCCTATTTCTGTTTGTTTATTTTTGATTCAATTTATGTTTCCTTTAATACATATTTTTTGTTCAAACTTCAATGTGTAGTATCATCTCATTGGTTTCATGCATATCATGATATGGGTTTTAAGATTCACTGACACCCATTGGGTATATGTGAGGGACATGTGTTCGTTTCCAAACTTGCAATTGGGGTTCTATCATGTTATTGCCATTTCTAAGTGGGTGGATGCAATACTCGGGTGGGTGTTTTGCATTTGGAGGCTGACCACAGGGACCAGGGATCTATATTGTGATGACATGTTGGCTGGGGAACATGAGTTGGGGCCTGGTGGAGGGTGCCCCACAGTGCTGGGGGGTGGGGGTGATAGGAGACATGAGTGGGAGCCTGGTGGAGGGTGCACCACAGTGCTGGGGGGGTGGGGGTGATGGGGAACATGAGTTGGACATGAGTTGGGGCCTGGTGGAGGGTGCCCCACAGTGCTGGGGGGTGGGGGTGATGGGAGACATGAGTGGGGCCTGGTGGAGGGTGCACCACAGTGCTGGGGGTGGGGGTGATGGGAGACATGAGTGGGAGCCTGGTGGAGGGTGCACCACAGTGCTGGGGGGTGGGGGTGATGGGAGACATGAGTGGGGGCCTGGTGGAGGGTGCACCACAGTGCTGGGGTGTGGGGGTGCAGGGGAACATGGGTTGGACATGAGTTGGGGCCTGGTGGAGGATGCCCCACAGTGCTGGGGGTGGGGGTGATGGGAGACATGAGTGGGGGCCTGGTGGAGGGTGAACCACAGTGCTGGGGGGTGGGGGTGATGGGAGACATGAGTGGGAGCCTGGTGGAGGGTGCACCACAGTGCTGGGGGGTGGGGGTGATGGGAGACATGAGTGGGGGCCTGGTGGAGGGTGCACCACAGTGCTGGGGGGTGGGGATGCAGGGGAACATGAGTTGGACATGAGTTGGGGCCTGGGGGAGGGTGCCCCACAGTGCTGGGGGGTGGGGGTGATGGGAGACATGAGTGGGGGCCTGGTGGAGGGTGCACCACAGTGCTGGGGGGTGGGGGTGCAGGGGAACATGAGTTGGGGCCTGGTGGAGGGTGCCCCACAGTGCTGGGGGGTGGGGGTGATGGGAGACATGAATGGGGGCCTGGTGGAGGGTGCACCACAGTGCTGGGGGGTGGGGTGATGGGAGACATGAGTGGGGGCCTGGTGGAGGGTGCACCACAGTGCTGGGGGGTGGGGGTGCAGGGGAACATGAGTTGGACATGAGTTGGGGCCTGGTGGAGGGTGCCCCACAGTGCTGGGGGGTGGGGGTGATGGGAGACATGAGTGGGGGCCTGGTGGAGGGTGCACCACAGTGCTGGGGGGTGGGGGTGATGGGAGACATGAGTGGGGGCCTGGTGGAGGGTGCACCACAGTGCTGGGGGTGGGGGTGCAGGGGAACATGAGTTGGACATGAGTTGGGGCCTGGTGGAGGGTGCCCAACAGTGCTGGGGGGTGGGGGTGATGGGAGACATGAGTGGGGGCCTGGTGGAGGGTGCACCACAGTGCTGGGGGGTGGGGGTGCAGGGGAACATGAGTTGGGGCCTGGTGGAGGGTGCACCACAGTGCTGGGGGGTTGGGGTGATGGGAGACATGAGTGGGAGCCTGGTGGAGGGTGCACCACAGTGCTGGGGGGTGGGGGTGCAGGGGAACATGAGTTGGACACGAGTGGGGGCCTGCTGGCAGGTGCCCCACATTGCTGGGGGGTGGGGGTGCAGAGGAACATGAGTTGGGGCCTGGTGGAGGGTGCACCACAGTGCTGGGGGTGGGGGTGATCGGAGTCATGAGTGGGGGCCTGGTGGAGGGTGCACCACAGTGCTGGGGGGTGGGGGTGCAGGGGAATATGAGTTGGGGCCTGGTGGAGGGTGCCCCACAGTGCTGGGGGGTGGTGGTGATGGGAGACATGAATGGGAGCCTGGTGGAGGGTGTACCACAGTGCTGGGGGGTGGGGGTGATGGGAGACATGAGTGGGGGCTTGGTGGAGGGTGCACCACAGTGCTGGGAGGTGGGGGTGCAGGGGAACATGAGTTGGACATGAGTTGGGGCCTGGTGGAGGGTGCCCCAAAGTGCTGGGGGTGGGGGTGATGGGAGACATGAGTGGGGGCCTGGTGGAGGGTGCACCACAGTGCTAGTGGGGGTGGGGGTGATGGGAGACATGAGTGGGAGCCTGGTGGAGGGTGCACCACAGTGCTGGGGGGTGGGGGTGATGGGAGACATGAGTGGGGGCCTAGTGGAGGGTGCACCACAGTGCTGGGGGGTGGGGGTGCAGGGGAACATGAGTTGGACATGAGTTGGGGCCTGGTGGAGGGTGCCCCACAGTGCTGGGGGGTGGGGGTGATGGGAGACATGAGTGGGGGCTTGGTGGAGGGTGCACCACAGTGCTGGGGGTGGGGGTGCAGGGGAACATGAGTTGGGGCCTGGTGGATGGTGCACCGCAGTACTGGGGGGTGGGGGTGATGGGAGACATGAGTGGGACCCTGGTGGAGGGTGCACCACAGTGCTGGGGGGTGGGGGTGAAGGGGAACATGAGTTGGGGCCTAGTGGAGGGTGCCCCACAGTGCTGGGGGTTGGGGGTGATGGGAGACATGAATAGGGGCCTGGTGGAGGGTGCACCACAGTGCTGGGGGTGGGGGTGATGGGAGACATGAATGGGAGCCTGGTGGAGGGTGCACCACAGTGCTGGGGGGTGGGGGTGATGGGAAACATGAGTGGGGGCTTGGTGGAGGGTGCACCACAGTGCTGGGGGGTGGGGGTGCAGGGGAACATGAGTTGGACATGAGTTGGGGCCTGGTGGAGGGTGCCCCAAAGTGCTGGGGGAGGGGGTGATGGGAGACATGAGTGGGGGCCTGGTGGAGGGTGCACCACAGTGCTAGTGGGGGTGGGGGTGATGGGAGACATGAGTGGGAGCCTGGTGGAGGGTGCACCACAGTGCTGGGGGGTGGGGGTGATGGGAGACATGAGTGGGGGCCTAGTGGAGGGTGTACTACAGTGCTGGGGGGTGGGGGTGCAGGGGAACATGAGTTGGACATGATTTGGGGCCTGGTGGAGGGTGCCCCACAGTGCTGGGGGGTGGGGGTGATGGGAGACATGAGTGGGGGCCTGGTGGAGGGTGCACCACAGTGCTGGGGGGTGGGGGTGCAGGGGAACATGAGTTGGAGCCTGGTGGATGGTGCACCACAGTACTGGGGGGTGGGGGTGATGGGAGACATGAGTGGGACCCTGGTGGAGGGTGCACCACAGTGCTGGGGGGTGGGGGTGCAGGGGGACATGAGTTGGACATGAGTGGGGGCCTGCTGGCAGGTGCCCCACAGTGCCGGGGGGTGGGGGTGAAGGGGAACATGAGTTGGGGCCTGGTGGAGGGTGCACCACAGTACTGGGGGATGGGGGTGATGGGAGACATGAGTGGGGGCCTGGTGGAGGGTGCACCACAGTGCTGGGGGGTGGGGGTGCAGGGGAACATGAGTTGGACATGAGTTGGGGCCTGGTGGAGGGTGCCCCACAGTGCTGGGGGGTGAGGGTGATGGGAGACATGAGTGGGGGCCTGCTTGCAGGTGCCCCACAGTGCTGGGGGGTGGGGGTGCAGGGGAACATGAGTTGGGGCCTGGTGGAGGGTGCACCACAGTGCTGGGGGTTGGGGGTGATGGGAGACATGAGTGGGGGCCTGGTGGAGGGTGCACCATAGTGCTGGGGGGTGGGGGTGTAGGGGAACATGAGTTGGACATGAGTTGGGGCCTGGTGGAGGGTGCCCCATAGTGCTGGGGGGTGGGGGTGCAGGGGAACATGAGTTGGGGCCTGGTGGAGGGTGCACCACAGTGCTGTGGGGTGGGGGTGATGGGAGACATGAGTGGGAGCCTGGTGGAGGGTGCACCACAGTGCTGGGGTGTGGGGGTGCAGGGGGACATGAGTGGGGGTGCAGGCTAGTCCCCCGTGGTGTGGGCTGCCTGCAGGGGCCGTGGAGGTTGTGGAGCGAACACCTGGGAGGACCCACACGGCCAATTCACGTGTAGTACTCCACGGAACCCCTGAAATAAACGTACCCTGCTGATATCGCGTGTGAAACTTCCCGCGCACCCCAAGATACACGTACCCAGGACATTCGCGTGTGGAACTTCCAGCGCACCCCTGGAATACACGTACCCTGCTGATATCGCGTGTGAAACTTCCCGCGCACTCCAAGATACACGTACCCAGGACATTCGCGTGTGGAACTTCCAGCGCACCCCTGAAATACACGTACACTGCTGATATCGCGTGTGAAACTTCCCGCGCACCCCAAGATACACATACCCAGGACATTCGCGTGTGGAACTTCCAGCGCACCCCTGAAATACACGTACCTTGCTGATATTGCATGTGAATCTTCCCGTGCACCCCAAGATACACGTACCCGGGACATTCGCGTGTGGAACTTCCAGCGCACCCCTGAAATACACGTACCCGGCTGATATCGCGTGTGAAACCTCCCGTGCACCCCAAGATACACGTACCCAGGACATTCGCGTGTGGAACTTCCAGCGCACCCCAGTAATACACGTACCCTGCTGATATCGCGTGTGAAACTTCCCGCGCACCCCAAGATACACGTACGAAGGACATTCGCGTGTGGAACTTCCAGCGCACCCCAGTAATACACGTACCCTGCTGATATCGCGTGTGAAACTTCCCGCGCACCCCAAGATACACGTACCCAGGACATTCGCGTGTGGAACTTCCAGCACACCCCAGTAATACACGTACCCTGCTGATATCGCGTGTGAAACTTCCCGCGCACCCCAAAATACACGTACCCAGGACATTCGCGTGTGGAACTTCCCGCGCACCCCTGATATACACGTACCCTGCTGAATTCACGTGTGAAACTTCCCGCGCACCCCTGATGTACACGTACCCTGATGGAATCGCGTGTGGAACTTCCAGCGCACCCCTGAAATACACGTACCCAGCTGAAATGACGTGAGGTACTTCCCGCGCACCCCAGTGATACACTGTTACACTCCAGACTTCCCCGCCGGCATCCTTGCAGAATACAACTTCTTTACAGGCTCCTCTATGGTCCAGGTACAAGCTACCATGGCGTCTGTACAAACGTCGACGCACTCCAGGTCACCTGACACATCTTGTACGTGGAAGACGTACAGCAAGCCACGCCCCTTTTACCACTATAAAACCACCGTCTTCCAAGGGGCTTGTTGCTGCTAATTAGCGTTACCAGCTACACGCGGTTCCATCCGTTTCCTCTTCGTGTTTCCCTACACAAATCCTTATCTGAACTCCTGGTTTTGACCTTTTGCCTGAAAATTGGATTGCTTCGTCTTCTTCCTTGTTCATGTTGTGATCGTCTGGTTATTGAACTCGGAACGCTACTCATCTGTGTTTTATGGTTCTTCCCTGTTTGCCGCCCTGCACACCAATTTTGCTGTCTACATTTGGATCATCTCAACAACTACTCAACTATACCCGTGTACTCAGGTACATATCTATTGTCTTCCATGGACATTGTCTTCTGTTGGATTCTGGGACATTGAGTGACTTTCCTGTGAGATTACTTTTCAGTGCATTCGAACGCTTTCCGGATCTGCACCAACCCGACCCTAGTGCGTCCCTCGTGCCGTTCGGGGTTACTTACCTATACTAACTTCCCTGTTTGTTATTTTCTCCTGTCGTTGCCTTCAGTATCCAGAACTCCTCTTACAATCTTGGACTCCTCTTACTTCATCTATCTTTATTCAGGTCAGTTGTTATCAATTCTATAGCTAAAGTGGGAACCGATACTGATTTAGATTTATTCCACTCATTCGTGTTATTCTTTGTAGATTATCCCGGGGAAACGCAATTCCACCCCAATATCCATATAGGTAGTTGTCCAATTATTTCAACTGTTCTAATCACTTGTTTAACATCAACACATCAACACTGTCTAATATCTTGGTATTCTTTTGCAGCATTGGTATTGGCGGTGTGTGTTCTCCCGGCTCTTTTACTCAATTGACACCTCTGTTCTAACTAAAACAGCAGAGAGGTACATTGTGGAAAAGAGCCCCTCTTTGAGGAAGCCTGAGTCTTGTACTCAGGGGAGCTGGGATGGAAGGCTAAATTCGGAATTCTATACTACCAACACCTCCAAGGTCGTGTTCTCTGCATCTTTGACCTATTCGGAGTGGTGAGTAACAGAATTAGCAGCCTTAAAAAATGTCCACAGAGGCCAGTGATGCTTTGAATCAAATCGTGCAAATGGTCACGGATCTACGTACCGACTTGACCAATGCACAAGAAACACTGCGCCAACGCATGGACGCCATTCAGTCTTTGGTTACCACACCAGCGTCACAGATGGCTGGTGCCGGAGCTACAGCATCCGGTTCAGGGTTTCCGCCTCCACAGCAGGAATCAAATCCGATCATGCTTACAACTCAGTTCCCGCCTGCTCCTCCTGAACGCTTCCTAGGCGACCCTAAACAATACAGAACCTTCATCAATCACTGTAAATTGCATTTTCTGTGTCGCCCCACCTCGTTTCCCACATCTACAGCCAAAGCGGCTTTTATTTTGTCTCATTTGGGAGGCACTGCAGCCGCATGGGCTAACCCGTTGTTGGAATCTAATAGTCATGTTCTTTACAATTGTGATGCCCTTCTTGCTATGATGAGTAAAGTATTTGATATATGTTATACTACTCAAGCTACTGATCTGGAACTCTTAAAACATCGACAAGGAAACAATTCTTTATTGGTTTATTTGGCACGATTCAATCAGTTGGCAGCAGAGACTGACTGGCCTGAAGAAAAGAAGACAGCTGTCTTCTATCAAGGTCTCTCAGATGAACTAAAGGACATCGTCTCCACTGTTCCTGTGGTTCCCGCCGCATTCGGGGAACTACTAGATTTAGTCCTTCAGATTGATGCTCGTAAGTCTGAAAGACGCGGCGAAAAGAAAACAGCATTGTTCAGTTCGGTTGCAGCAGAGGCCTCATCTTCGTCATCTCCTGCGCCTGAACCTATGCAGATTGGGGTGATTAGGGGACCGCTTACCCCTGCTCAACGAGAATATCGTCGCTCACACAATCTCTGCAAAGTACAGAATCCGAGTCATTTTGTTCGCCTACCTGTTACATTTTCTTTAGATCATGGTACTTCATTCCAGACTACAGCTGTGATCGATTCAGGTGCAACAGGTAATTATGTTGATCAATGTTTTGACACCATGTCAAAAATACCGTTAGTTCGCAAAACTATCCCTGAAACAGTGAATGCAGTGGATGGTTCACTTCTTGTCTCAGGAATGGTAACTCACCAAACAGTTCCACTCCATATGAGTACTGATGAAGGTCATACTGAAGATATATCATTTGATATTATCAAAGCACCAGCTTACAAAGTCATTCTGGGCATTCCATGGTTGAAACTTCATAATCCTGCCATCGACTGGTCGACATCTCAGATTCAATTCCCTTCCAATATGTGCAATACTCGATGTACTACATTACTCGGTATTACCCATGATAGTCCAGTCAGGGCGCTAGTTTCACCTACTATGCATATCGGAGCTGTCTCTAAAACTGTATCCTCTGTGATACCCTCGCAATATACAGATTATACAGATGTTTTTGACAAAGGGATGGGGGAGACTCTACCCCCACATAGAGCTTATGATTGTCCAATAGACCTAATTCCAGGAGTAAAAATACCATCCGGCAGAGTGTACTCCCTCACTCTCAAAGAAGATAAAGTTCTTAAAGATTACATAGACAAGGCCTTGTCCATGGGATTTATTCGTTCTTCCAAATCACCTATTTCATCACCACTTTTCTTTGTCCCTAAGAAGGAAGGGGACCTACGTCCTTGTATAGATTATCGTGCATTGAATGCAGCAACCATTAAAAACCAGTATCCTCTTCCTCTGATTTCTGTCCTTCTTGACCAGTTGGGTTCTTCCAAAATATTCACTAAGCTTGATCTTAGAGGAGCTTACAATCTCGTGCGCATGAGAGAAGGGGACGAATGGAAGACCGCATTTAAAACACGTTATGGTATATTTGAATATCTTGTCATGCCTTTTGGCTTCTGTAATGCCCCAGCCACCTTTCAAGCTTTCATGAACGATCTGTTTTACGACATTCTTGATCAATTTGTTTTTGTCTACCTGGATGACATTTTGCATTATTCTCAAAACCAGGAAGACCACGAAAAACATGTCAAGATAGTACTCCAACGTCTGAGAGAACATAGATTGTTTGTTAAAGCTGAAAAGTGCATATTTCATGCCTCAGAGGTGGAATTTCTGGGATATGATCTTACTAACAATGGTGTGCGCATCAGTCAATCCAAAATTAGTGCGATCTTGGAATGGCCTGTGCCCAATTCAGTCAAATCATTACAATCATTCCTGGGATTTACAAACTTTTATAGACGCTTCATCAATGGGTTTTCTGAAATATCTGCACCACTTAGCTCTCTGACAAGTGTCAAAGTACCATTTGTATGGTCTTCAGAAGCTCAGGGAGCCTTTGATCAATTAAAATCAGCCTTCACTTCCGCTCCTGTCCTCAAACATCCTGATCCCGAGCTTCCTTTTTTTGTTGAAGCTGATGCTTCAGGTTATGCCATTGGGGCGGTATTGTCTCAAACCTGTCCGCATTCTGGAGAGATTCATCCTGTTGCCTATTTCTCTCGTAAATTGACAGCTTACGAAAAGAATTATTCCATCACAGAGCGCGAACTTTTAGCCATCAGAGACGCATTCTTGGAATGGAGGCATCATCTTTTGGGGGCTAAACACCTTGTAACTGTATACTCTGATGACCGCAGTCTGTTAGCCTTCAAATCTATGAAATGTCTTACAGCTAGACAGGCGCGGTGGCATTTATTCTTTTCACAATACCAATTTGTCATTACATACCGTCCTGCTAAAGCTCAAGTTCCGGCTGATACTCTCCCACGTTTACATGCCAATGGCCAATCTCAACAGATCGAAGCTCTTCCTCTTCTACCAAACAAGGTTGTTTGTGGTTGTTCGGTACAGCCCTCTTTGCGTTCAATTATCCTTGATTGGGTTTCAAAACACCCAAAAGAGATCATTGACCTCAATCTGGAAATCATTCAGGGTATGCCATTCATTCAAGGACGCGTCTACATACCATCAGGTCAAGCTAGAGATTTAGCTCTTCAGTGGTCTCACGATTCCTTGATTGCTGCACATCCAGGACGGCGTTGGGCCTGGTGGCCTTCTATGGTTCGTGACGTAAAGGATTACATTTTGACTTGTTCCATATGAACTCAATGTAAAACTTCTAGGGCCAAACCAGTTGGATTGTTACAACCTCTTCCTGTGCCGTACAAACCTTGGCAGATGCTGTCTATGGATTTCATTGTGGAACTTCCTGACATTCAGGGCTATGACACTATTTGGGTAATCGTTGATTACTTCACTAAATACGCTTTGTTCATACCTTGTTCGGGTTTACCTGCAGCTCCTGAATTGGCAAAACTGTTCTTGACGAATGTGTTTCGTTTCTTTGGTTTACCCTCGGTTATAGTTTCCGATCGTGGCACCCAATTTACGTCACGATTCTGGAAGGCTCTTAAAGCTTCTTTGGGTATTGAGGACAGGTATTCCTCAGCATACCATCCTCAAACGGATGGGCAAACTGAGAGAACTAATGCTACCATCGAACAGTATCTACGTTGTTTATGCCTTCAGTACCAACAGTCTTGGTTTACTTCTTTACCTTATGCAGAGTTCGCATATAACAATTCTATGCATACATCAACTGGAGTTTCTCCTTTTTTCGCCCTGTATGGTGGTCATCCTAGGGCACTTCCACTTGATCCGGTATTACCGGTCATTAATCCTGCAGCAAAGGATTGCATCAGAGATATCCATAAGGTTCATCGGGATGTACGCTGCCATTTACTCCGAGCTCAAGATCGTGCCAAGAAGTATGCCGATGTGCATCGATCACCTGCTCCAGTCTATCGCAGTGGCATGAAGGTGTGGTTATTATCCCGCAATTTGCGAATTGCAGGTAAACGCTCGCTTCTGCCTAAATTTGTGGGACGTTATGTCATTACTGATGTCATCAATCCTGTGGCATTTAAGCTTTCTTTGCCGCGATCATGGCGCATACATCCAGTCTTTCACGTCTCCTTGGTCAAGCCTTTCATCCCTGGGACCCGTCTGCCTACTCGTCCTTCGCCGATCTTGGTGGATGGTGAGGAGGAATATGAGGTCTTGCGTATCCTGGACTGCAGGGTATCTAGGGGTACATTGTTCTATCTCGTGGATTGGAAGGGGTATGGGCCTGAGGACCGTACTTGGGAACCACTCTCCAATTTGCATTGTCCGGTTCTTCTGAGGAGCTTCCATTCCGCCAGGGGGTTGCCGGTGTCTTTGGGGGAGGATGCTGTTACACTCCAGACTTCCCCGCCGGCATCCTTGCAGAATACAACTTCTTTACAGGCTCCTCTATGGTCCAGGTACAAGCTACCATGGCGTCTGTACAAACGAAGACGCACTCCAGGTCACCTGACACGCCTTGTACATGGAAGACGTACAGCAAGCCACGCCCCTCTTACCACTATAAAACCACCGTCTTCCAAGGGGCTCGTTGCTGCTAATTAGCGTTACCAGCTACACGCGGTTCCATCCGTTTCCTCTTCGTGTTTCCCTACACGAATCCTTATCTGAACTCCTGGTTTTGACCTTTTGCCTGAAAATTGGATTGCTTCGTCTTCTCCCTTGTTCTTGTTGTGATCGTCTGGTTATTGAACTCGGAACGCTACTCATCTGTGTTTTACGGTTCTTCCCTGGTTGCCTCCCTGCACACCAATTTTGCTGTCTACATTGGGATCATCTCAACAACTACTCAACTATACCCGTGTACTCAGGTACATATCTATTGTCTTCCATGGACATTGTCTTCTGTTGAATTCTGGGACATTGAGTGACTTTCCTGTGAGATTACCTTTCAGTGCATTCGAACGCTTTCCTGATCTGCACCAACCCGACCCTAGTGCGTCCCTCGTGCCCTTCGGGGTTACTTACCTCTACTAACTTCCCTGTTTGTTATTTTCTCCTGTCGTTGTCTTCAGTATCCAGAACTCCTCTTACAATCCTGGACTCCTCTTACTTCATCTATCTTTATTCAGGTCAGTTGTTATCAATTCTATAGCTAAAGTGGGAACCGATACTGATTTAGATTTATTCCACTCATTCGTGTTATTCTTTGTAGATTATCCCGGGGAAACGCAATTCCACCCCAATATCCATATAGGTAGTTGTCCAATTATTTCAACTGTTCTAATCACTTGTTTAACATCAACACATCAACACTGTCTAATATCTTGGTATTCTTTTGCAGCATTGGTATTGGCGGTGTGTGTTCTCCCGGCTCTTTTACTCAATTGACACCTCTGTCTGTTCTAACTAAAACAGCAGAGAGGTACATTGTGGAAAAGAGCCCCTCTTTGAGGAAGCCTGAGTCTTGTACTCAGGGGAGCTGGGATGGAAGGCTGAATTCGGAATTCTATACTACCAACACCTCCAAGGTCGTCTTCTCCGCATCTTTGACCTATTCGGAGTGGTGAGTAACATACACGTAGCCCGCTTGCCGTGCTGGTACAGGGTTAGCGCAGCCCTTTGCGCTGGATTGGGGATTTTGATGGCTTTTCCCTGCGCAAGGGGCGTTCTTGGGGGCGTAACTGGCGCTGCTGCAGGGTCGCTGCGCCACTGTACGCCACGGCTGGTTTTGGTGGCTGGAATCCATGAATACGCTGTGCACGGAAATGTATTTTGGCGCACGCGGATGGCGCAGGGATTCGCACGCACACACTGTGCGCCAGCCGCGTGCGCCGCTTGTGCGCTGAATTCTATGAATCACCCCCATTGTGTATAGGCGCTATATAAATAAACTATCATATCATATCATTCCAGGGAAATCATGGTTGGCAGCGTTTTTGATTTGTGAGGGCTAACAGGAAAACACGTTCACAAATTGTTAAATAGGTCACAACTCCATTAAACATCTCTTACCACTTCCTTTGCTAGAGCTGTTGCTCGTCGTTTTCTTTAATCGTTTGAACTATGGCTGTGATTGCATGCACACCACGTATGCTCTGCATAGGCCAGCATAACTTGCACCACGGCTGGCAGCACACAGCACACCTCTAATGCATTTGCAGTTTCTCTGTTAGATTCACCTTCAAAACAACAGAGTGGGCCAACAGCTGATGCCGCGCCAGGAGGACTCTTCCTTGGTTCCCTTTGTGGGATCTCAAGGTTGAATTTTTCAAAACATATAAAAATGGGACCGTTTTTTCTACGCCAGATGGATAATTGTGTCTGGTGCGGGTTAAAGGTACTTGTTTTTTTGTGCCACAAACTCATATTTCCTGAGATTCATCTGGAAAAATGTGAGGTCACCACGGGCTAAAGCCTTCCTTTGCAGGGCCCTATGATATTGCCCACCTCCCACTTTATTTATTTTATTTATTTAGTGTTGATTTATTTTTAGGTACCCAGTGCAAGTCATTTGCTTCATGGTGCCCTTTCCAGGCTTTTTCTAAAAAGGTTTTCATTTACTAGCGGTGCTGGAGGCAGGCAGGAAGGCCATGGGGAGTAGTGGGAAACCTAGGGCGATATAGTGGTGCTAGCGTGGAATGTGGGTGCCGCTTTGTGCACCCCAAAAGTGATCCGGAATATTCACATCTCACAGAACATTTTCTCTGTGACCTGTGCAAATTTGCTCATTTTCTGGTTTCTTCATCCAGCCTAAATGATGATATTAATCTGCCTGCTCTTCTCATATGATGGTTCGTTCCATGCACTGGTTTGTTTGCAGCTGTGTTGGATATGCTGCACTTACAGACATTATCTGATCAGCACAGAAGTTCAATAATGCAATCATATCTCATTTAATTATGGTATTAGGATTTAGTCAGTGTAATGCTGCTTCATGTATGGTTTTCATTCCTGTTCACTATGCTCTGGGCCTACCGGGCAAGCAGGGTTAGTGACGTTTGCGAGTGTTCGTATAACCAGATTGAGGATTAGGGTAGATGGTTAAAGGGACAGAAGAAAAGGTATGCTCTTCGATTCCTTTCAATCTGGTAATCAAACTCAATCATTCTGTCGGCCAATGCCAATAATAATTAGTTTTGTATCCTGATTTTAGCACTAACACGTTATCTCTCATCTGAGCATTAACTATAGTGCGAACATGTAATGTTAGTTTTGCTAATATTCAGGTTGTACCCCCACTTGACTCTTGTGTGTTTGTTCTTTTGTGGGGATACTGATGATGGTGACATCCTCATGGTTTAACGTGACCGCCATTCCAGGGCTCATGTTTGTTCTACCTGGCAGTGCAAAGACAATCTCAATGGTTGGCCTAACATATGATTTGCCTCAACAATGAGGCTTGGTCCTTGGTCTCGGAGTGTCTTCTGGATCCATGCTAAAAATGTCCATGAGTATTTGTCTGCTGCCATGGCCTGTATGGATCTGTTCCTTATATTTATAATAATTACTTATTTATAATGTTTTTAATACCAAAGAGGTTTCTAAGCGCGGATCTGTGATTCGACCCTGTATTGCTCTATGTCAACTTGCTTCCAAGACGAGTGCCTTGCCACTGAGCTACACTACCCGTAACCTTTCCTTAGTGTAATTAGGCTGCAAAAATACAAGAGTAGCTGTTGCATATCAATGAAAGGCTCATGTGTGTTTGGTATTCTTAACAGTTTATTGTGTGGCTAACAATCCTTACTCCCAAGTAGCTTGAACTGACATGATTTCTTCTGGCATCCTTTTACATGTTCACATTCAGGACATCTGCACAGACTTGTCAAAACCTTTTGCATCTCCCTCTGGGGTAGAGGCTGCATGAGCTCAACCACCCCATTATGGCCCATAGCATCGGTCGGTATAGTTAGACAGAATGCCATGGGCCTACAGGGATGTTAGAGAATGTTGAGGGTGTTTGTATAACCAGGTAGAGGGTTAGAGTTGGTCGTTTGATGTTAAAGGAATACAAGAAAAGATACCCTGTTGGACACCTTTGAGTCTGGTATCCAAACTCAATCAGACTATTGGCCAAAACCCTGCATAATACATTCACAGCTTTTGTATCCTGACACATGTGCTCACATTTATCTTAGCGTTAATTATCGTCTCAGCACATTAACCGTATCGCTTGCATGAAACATTTTTGGCAATATACAGGTATTTAGGTACTGCAGAGTTGTGCTCCCACTTGACCCCTATGTGTTTGTTCCTTGGTGAGGCAGCTGATGCTGGTGGCGCCCGCCTGTGTCCCCCTGAACCCCTGGCAGGTAGGGATTTAAGGCTTGTTACGATCATGTGTATGCAAAGCACATAGGAGCGCAGGAGTATGTACATGTTTTTCGCGTTCCCAGAATTGTTCTGCGCTTTAATTCACCTAGTCAATTTCAAACCAAACTTGTCATCCCGTTCCTTTAAGTTTGAAACGGCAATGATCTCGTGGTCAGTATTAGCGGGCATCTTTAAATGAGAACATGTGAAGGCTGTCTTTAAAGGGACATGTGAAATACTTGATGGATCTTCAATTGCACGGGCAGATGCAAACAAGCATTCACGGTTATATGCGATCTTACCGACCACAATTACAGAGTGCTAAATTTCATCGCCGACAAAACACAGACAAACACTGATTTTTGTTTTTTTATTTTTTTATTTGGGAGGGTCCCTCCTACACCCTGTTTTGAATAACCTTGTAATGCCACCCCAACCCCTTCCTACCCACTACCCATTATTTATTTTATTAATGTTTGCACTGTGTTTCTGTGTTATTATCCGCTCTGAAATGTACCACTCTGTTTTGTTTGCAATACAATGACTGGATACTGAAGTCACAGATTTGATAATGGCATTGATGGTAAAACAGCCTAAATATCTTGATTGTATCTTGTGAGCGCCTGCCAGTTGAAGGTTTTATTTAGATAACTAAAGACTCTCGCTCACACCATATGGTGGCTCTTGCCTACAGGGTTTTATCATTATATCTATTTTAAGAATTCTTGGCTTGTTCAAGCTTGTAGGTGGTCTTTCTTGATTTGCTTGTGCCTTGCTTGTATGGTATGCAGGTCCTGTTTCTACTGTAGTCTGCATCCTCAGAAAGCATCCTTAATTTAAGATACATGAATGGTATGTTTGTAAGCAAACTGTGTTACACGGCAATTCAACTCATTATGACTCAGAGGAATAAGTGAAACAATGGAAGTTTTGCTTGACCACCTGATTTCCCCTCTCTATTTGATGTTATGTTTGGGGTATGCAAACTAGCCGACAAATGTAACTAAGTTTGCAGCAGGCACAAGCGCGTAAAAAGAATTGTGTGCGCCTGTCGCTCATTGTCGCTAACGAAGTAGGCAATGAAGATGGACTATGTTCTGAAGGAATAGATGGGTTGGGTTTGTGGTGGCCGGTGTACCCTTGAATAGTGCACCATCTTTCTTAAGGAATCCACAATTACTAGTAGTGTGGTGTACCACTCTTTCATGGCAACTCTATGATTAGCTCCATAGCAGTATTGTGACATGGTGCAGGTGGGGTGAAGTATTCAGGCTAGTGTAATGGGGCAGATGAATAAACAGATAATACCCACTGCCCCATCTCATATGACTACGCAAGTACCAATTCCAACCCCTGTCCCTCGGTAGTACTGTCCAGGTGGGAAACAATACCAGCTGAGAGCCTTACCACACTAAGACTCTAGGGGTGGGCGATGAAGCCAACTAGGACCATGAAGTTGTCATTATGAATAAGAGTAGATGGTGTAACAAGTAGGGTGACAGGCAGTTATTACTATACATAAAGATAGAGAATCACTAGATTACTATACACATACACGCGAAGTACACATAGACGTAAGTACATATAGACATAAAGAGCACATAGACATCAAGGACATATACTATGCACATAGACATGAAGAACATACACACGTGTATATGCAGCCCCTAAAAACATTAACATATACATTAACATGTACGAGACACCAGGCAAAGCATGATGAAGAATGACTCAAAGGGCAGCCATTTTCCTAAACCCAGAAGCTGCAGCCAGTTTCAGAAGTAGCAAAGCCTCAGAACTGAAAGTGCTGAATTTACAAAAACACAAATATTCAAGAAACTTGTGCGGAGCCCAAACTGTAGCTTACAATCAGAGCCAAGGTCAGAAACTAGGAAGGGAGTAGTGGATGAACAAAACACAAGCTTGAGATAGCGGTTCCCGGGACGAGCAGCGGTAGACTCCCCAATTAATCAATTTGAATAAAAGCACAAACAGTTGGTGTCCAGGTGCATGAGAGCAGTAAGCCAAAATACCTAATAGAAGGTAATGGACTAGCACCACGAGTGCCCACAAAGAGCACAACATGCACATTAGAATTTGTTAAACTCTTAATAAATAGAAGGAAATCCACTATGAAACATGGTACCCTAACACGTGACTGAGATATGGAAAACACTAGCCATTCATTAGAAACCAAACACAAATAGGACATGTGCAGAACTCCCTCAGCATGCACATGGGACACCAGACGGCACACAAGGTTAAGTTCAAAGGATAGGGAAGGCCTCATCGGCTCGGGATGGTTAGGAGTATTCTTTAATTGGAAATATGGCAGACTACAGAATTCCCTTCCCCCACTAAGTCTCACTAATATCTGGACATCTTGTCTAAGGTGTCCAAAGTTGGTCGGTCAGATGCCAATTAATGAAAAGTTCCCTTGCCTTATCGCCTATCCCGGATAGTGTTGACCAATTAGCTATCATTATAATGATGAAATAGAAATAGTGGTTGTAGTACGATGGGCCCAGGTGGAGACATCAGATAGGTATGCACCAATTGCGTTCCTAACCGCTATGTATCATATACATAGTTTGAGCCATTAACCAGCCCCATTTCTCCATAGGTTTTGTAAAATGATAAGTGTAATGTGACGGCATTTATGATGTAATTCTGTAAAAAGAAACCTGCTGCAATTGTTAGAAAGATGAGAGCTCTGAGAGGAAATGCTTGTATGCTGCTTGGATTCATTGTTTGAATAAAACTGGGTTTTGACATGCACGTGAGACCTCCATCATTGAGTATTTTTCTTGACGGTGGGATCCTCGGCACCCACTACGTCATGCTACCCTGGTGCAAAAAACACTGGGGCTTAGGTTAGGTGAATTCATTGCCTCTCTTCTTCTGCGGAGGCGGCAGAAGTGCAACCAAGGGTTGTAGCATCTGAATGTGCATCTACTTAGAACACTGTGACCCTAGAACAGTCGGAGGGTTTAGGGACTATTGACTGGATGGCTGTGGGTGTGTTAGAGTAACCAGACAGTAGGTAATAGTTAATAGTATCGGACACAAGGAAAAATATACTGTTCAACTCCTTAGCGTGTGGTACCCAAACTCAATCAATCTATTGGTAAATTACATTCACATCCATGTGACTGGTTTTGTATCATAACCCGTGTTCACATGCAACTTTGTGTTAGTGCAATAATTATCGTTTTAGCACATTAACTAGAGTAGTTGCATGTAAGACTAGTTGTGTTAATCTTCAGGTATTAGTACAATTGTGTTGTCCCCCACACTCGTGCCATCTCCATGCGCTAGGATGGCAAATATACGCAAGTCTTTAAGCTTGAAAGATCAAATAACCCTTGCATTGGTTACAACTCTTCCTCTGTCTTTACTGGCAGATTTCTCTATCTTTACTTCTCTGTGATGTGTTTGTCCTGTGAAATAAATATATATCCTTACTTTCATGATTCCTTTTAGAACTGTCTTATGTACACGTATAGTGTGTGAAATCAAACCATTTTGAATCGAATAACATAAAATGTGACCATAAAACAAGAAACATTTTTTTCATTAAAACTCTATGCTGATAATTGTTTTGCCCCAGGACCCACTTCAGTCTAGAATCGACTGTCAATGCCCTAGAAGTATTTCCCAGGTCTCCCCTTCTTGCCCCTTTACAAAACACATCCGAAAATGCACTCAGCTGCTGGTAAATAAGGTAGATATATGAACTGTGCCCTGGGGCTGTGCCACTATGCTCGCTGACCAGATCTCGGCTGCGCTTGCTTATGGTTATCTCTATCGTGAGCATTGGTTCTGGCTGTGGCTCCAGCTTACATAGAGTCACGCCCAAGAAATGCATGCTGGGAATTATAGTCCATCTACCCTTCTGACTTTTTTGTGTCTTTGTTGTACTGAGCCTGACAGATGAAGAAGATGCATTTGCCCCACTCTAACAAAGGACGTCAGGTGTATTCTTTAATTGGAGGCGTGTCAGAGTTGCGCCCACATTTGACCCCTATGTGTTTGTTCTTTTGGGAGGTGACTAAAGCTGGCGATGCTCACAGGGGACTGAACCCAGACACAGAATTTACTAGTGATCACGCACTATTTGGCCTATTGGTGTGTAATTGTCCCCCATTATGTGCACATCACCTGATAATTTGTTATCTCCCACTCAAACACTTTCTTCTTCTATAAATCCCATTCTACCCCCTGGAGATGATGACACTGCAGAGATTCACTGAGGGATTAAGTTGATAACCCCTTCAGTCTTGTACCTGTTGGTGAGTGCTCCAACAGAGCTACTTTTATTGCAGTGCTGGTCACCTAACAAATACAAAACGTGATGTAGGAAGGGAAAAGAATTAACATAAAAGTAGATATTTGAGGTCATAACATAGGACCTTGGCTGAAGGTTTGTTTTACATCTAAGTTAAAAGAGCAGCAGGTTCCAAGCCATTACTCCTTGTACCTTGAAACCACATTTCCCTAGATGTTCTTTTTTAAAGTGGAAACTTAATAATACCAATTGGGCAAACCACAGAGTGTATGTGGCGATTGTGGCACATGTTTCAGTCTAGTAAATAAATCAGTGCTTTCTCATAGAGATGTTATAGTAAAAAGGAGAGGGGTTAACACAGAAACTGGACGAGACATTCTAGTGCCCACAGAGGGTTTTTACGGAAAGGAGGGAAAAAAAAAAACCTCTCGAGGAGAAAGTGAAGAGACAGTCTGTCACAAGGTCATGGATAAGATTTGGTCATAATCTGAAATGCCCGCATAATGAGCATGGAAATGATCATCAGTTTCAGCAATACGTGCCTGGTGGTTGGTGGTTCGGGCCAAAAAAAATTGTAAATAGTGCATGCATGGTTTAGTTTAGAGGCAGAAGACTGCAAGAGCAGTTGAGCGATTGGGCCCTAGTTCAGGAAAACTATGATTGAGCTGAGGGAGGGGTTCACAATTATAATAGGTTTTATTTTGTGGACATGCAAAACATTACACTAGGATTTAAATGATGCGAGGTCGAAAATAAAAATAAAATATGCCATCTTTTTGTGTCTACTGATAATACATCCCAGTGTCTGTCTTGCATGCCATAAAGCATAGCATTTGTTTTATGATTGAGGAGGAGACCATTCCAGAATTGTTTTGAGGCAGTCAGGAGGGTACTCCCTTTGTCTGTAAGTCAGCGTGACATCTTTGTGGCCAAGTAAAATACTTAATGCTTGTGTTGAAAAAGTCTTAACATTCTTTTGACACAGCAGTGCGCATTCACTTGTGAGTGAGTGTGACATTTGTTTGCAAGGCAAAACACTTGCTGTATGCATAGAAATTGAATTTGGAGGAGATTAGAATCATTCGCTGTAAATCAGTGTGAAGCATACATACCATTACCTAATGGCTACAATACTTGGGAGCGATGAACCCCAGTAACAATATTGCATGAAATAAAATCATAGGACATTTCTTTTTAGGAAGGAAAATAACATCACAGGAATATTCAGAGATATGCAAGAACTATTATACAGTGTCTGTAACTGCATGCAGGGCTTTAAGTGGGCTGGGGCCTGCCGGGGCTGGGCCCCGGCAGGCTCCGAAATTTCGTTTTGAGGCGGGGCCCTGCCGGGGCCCACTAATGTCCCCGGGCAGCCCGGCCACTACGCGAAAAGGCATTTTTTTCTACAGCCTGAAGCTCTCGCTCGTGTGCGAGAGCTTCAGGCTTCAGAAAAAAATGCCTTTCAGCTATAATGGTGGCGCCGCACCTGTGAGGCATCCCTTTAATCAAGGGATGCACGTGGGCCGGCGCCACCATTATGGAGAAACGTGAGGCCGCTGGAAGCAGAGGCCTTGCTTTCTAAATACTGAAGCTCCCGCGGATTCGCAAGAGTTTCAGTCTTTAGGAAAAAGGCCTCTGCTTCCAGCGGCCTCACCCTTTCAGCCTTAATGGTGACGCTGCCCCTCCCCAGCTGGCGAGGGGCAGCACCACCATTAAGGCTGAATAGGCGAGGCGCTGTCCCCTGCCAGGCAAGCCTATACAAAATAAATGCAGAGATCAGCACCCTCTCCCCGGTAGGGGAGAGGGTGCTAATCTCTACAAAAGGCTGCCTGGCACGGGTGCCAGTAGCCCATTGAGCCGGGGCTCGTCAAGGGGGCGTGGCCTAACGGCCCATCAAGACCCCGTTGTTAGGCCACGCCCCCTCGATGGGCCCCGGCTCGATTTGTAGTGCCACTTAAGGCACTGACTGCATGGATCACCTTCCTACATATGAGCATTATATTGAATTATGAGAGTGCATTCAGTAGCTGCAATTGAGTCTGCCACTTTTATGGTGAGATATGAATACAAATTTCAGAATGATTTTAGACACGAGAGTTCTTTCAGAGTTTGTGACTGAGTGTACCTTCTCATCTTGATGAGACAACATACTTGTTGCTTGCATGTAAAACGTCTTAAACTTATTTTTGATCATATACATTTGGAGGCAGTAGCTCATTTACCTTTTTGTTGCAAAACAAAATACACTTTCTTTGTGTTGAAAAAGTCAAAGAATGTGTTTGAGGTATGAGAGTACATTCAATATTTGTAAATGAGTTTGTAATCTTTTTTGTGGTGAGACAAAATAGAAGTGCCAATAAAAGTCTTATAACTTGCTGTTGGCAGGAGATTATATTCAGTGACTGTTGATCTGTGCTACGTCTTTTCATAGCCAGACAAAATTCTTGCTGCGTGCAAAGTTTTACATAACAAATATGTTCAGTGTCTGTAACTCAGTATGCATCATTCAGTCCATCTTTTTGTCGCTCAGAATAAGTAACACTGGGCCTCATTACAACTCTGGCGGTAGTCCTGCCGGTAAAACTGGCAGGCTGCCGCCGGAGTTGTGATTTTTTCCGGCACCTGGCTGGAAGTTAGGTGCCGGAAAATCGTTAATCCCCATTACTCAATGGGAATGGGGATGATGGTAGAACCAGCACCGTTAATAACGGTGCCGGTGCTTCAGTGAAAGTCTCCGGGCAAGTGCCATGCTGCAGACTCGGAGTGTGCCGGTCCGGTAACAACGGTTGTTACCAGACCGCCACTCTCATAATGAGTAGTTGCTGATTGCATCTACAGCTCATCTGGGAAAAACAATGTAGAGGTACAGGAAATGGGATGTTTCTGATCTTGCCCTCCACCACCCAAATGTACTGATGATGAATCTGAAGAAAAGCATGATAGTTACCAAGATGAAGCTGAGCCATTTGTGTCCAGGATGCAATTTCCGATTGTAGAAACTAGCGTTACAGTGGATAATATGGAGAATAATAATAATATTGTTACAGAGACAGGAGGGAAGGACAAAGCAGCAGCACCTGGACTTCAAAGTCAGCCTGCCAGATCTGATAGTATAAAATGTCAGAATGTGGCCTCCACAGCAAAAACACACCAACTAACAATATAAAGGTCAGTCTGCTATAGAAAGACATATTTTCTTGCTCCAGCAAGAAAGTCCAAATATGGAAGCTCATAATACTACAACAAACAGAATGACAACCATTCACCTACTGCACTCTCTGCGAGAAAATTGAGTGTCAGGAAAAGGGTGGGTGCCACATCTTTGCAGTACCATATAATACAACACCATTCAAAGAACTGGGATCCACCCAGACACAGCCCTCTTACCACTATCCAGTCAGCCTCTCCCTCCACTACCAGAAAATGTTGCTGCTGTTGTGCCATAACTTTAGTGACTGATTACATTTAATGCAAATAACAAGGGGTGGGGGGATTCTGGGAGACTCTCTGTCAGGCATGAGTCCTGGTTACAAGAGCCTTACCCAGAGTCTTTAGCTCACTATCTTTCACAGAGGAGAAATATCCTAAACATATCAGTCTTTGTACTGCCTTGGGGCAGTCCAGCTCCGAAATGCTAGGCAATTCTCCTCTGAACAAGAGTACCAACAGCAACCCCAGACAAGTGTTTCGGTCTGGTTGAACCTCATCAGTAGGGTGTAGCTGTGCCTCTCTAAGAATAGTGAGCAAGGGATCCACGTCTGGATTCCCCTAGTAGCTGGGGGTGAGACCCAAAGTTACTTGAAATATGCAAATAACAAGTGGGGGCCTAAAGACCCAAGCTACTCTTCAATGATGAGGCCAAACAAGGCCGAAACATGTTTGGGGATGCTTGTGGTCTTGTTCAGAAGGGATGTGACCTAGCAGTTCGGGCTGGACTGCTCCTTTTAGGGTGGGACCAAGCCTGATTTGCATATGGTCTTTCCCTTTCTGTAATGGCTTGGCATGCGAAGAACGATGGTCTGGAGGGTTGCCCCGAGCAATGCCACTGGTTAAGGTTCAGTCTAAACCTTCCAGCCATCACCTCTTTTTTTGCTTTGTCACCCCGAGCGGGACGGGTGTGCCCAGACGTGGGTCCCGTGCCTGCTGGTGGGCCTAGAGAACCAAGCTACTCCTCACTGATGAGGCCCAACAAGGCCGAAACATGTTTGGGGATGCTTGTGGTCTCGTGCAGAAGGAATGTGACGTAGCAGTTCGGGCTGGACTGCTCCTTTTGGGATGGGACCAAGCCTGATTTGCATATGGTCTTTCCCCTTCTGTAATGGCTTGGCAGGTGAAGAACGATGGTCTGGAGGGTTGTACCGAGCAATGCCAGTGGTTAAGATTCAGTCTAAACCTTCCAGCCATCACCTCTTTGTTTTTGCTTTGTCACCCCGAGTGGGACGGGTATGCCCAGATGTGGGTCCCGTGCCTGCTGGACCTAGAGACCCAAGCTACTCCTCACTGATGAGGCCAAACAAGCCCGAAACATGTTTGGGGATGCTTGTGGTCTTGTGCAGAAGGGATGTGACCTAGCAGTTCGGGCTGGACTGCCCCTTTGGGGTGGGACCAAGCCTGATTTGCATATGGTCTTTCCCCTTCTGTAATGGCTTGGCAGGCGAAGAACGATGGTCTGGAGGGTTACCCCGAGCAACGCCAGTGGTTAAGATTCAGTCTAAACCTTCCAGCCATCACCTCTTTGTTTTTGCTTTGTCACCCCGAGTGGGACGGGTATACCCAGACGTGGGTCCCGTGCCTGCTGGGCCTAGAGACTCAAGCTACTTCTCACTGATGAGGCCCAACAAGGCCGAAACATGTTTGGGGATGCTTGTGGTCTTGTGCAGAAGGGATGTGACCTAGCAGTTCGGGCTGGACTGCCCCTTTGGGGTGGGACCAAGCCTGATTTGCATATGGTCTTTCCCTTTCTGTAAAGGCTTGGCAGGCAAAGAACAATGGTCTGGAGGGTTGGCCCGAGAAATGCCTTGGTTAAGATTCAGTCTAAACCTTCCAGCCATCACCTCTTTGTTTTTGCTTTGTCACCCTGAGTGGGACGGGTATGCACAGACGTGGGTCCCGTGCCTGCTGGGCCTAGAGACCCAAGCTTCTCCTCACTGATGAGGCCCAACAAGGCCGAAACATGTTTGGGGATGCTTGTGGTCTTGTGCAGAAGGGATGTGACCTAGCAGTTTGGGCTGGACTGGCCCTTTTGGGGTGAGACCAAGCCTGATTTGCATATGGTCTTTCCCCTTCTGTAATGGCTTGGCAGGCAAAGTACGATGGTCTGGAGGGTTACCCTGAGCAATGCCAGTGGTTAAGATTCAGTCTAAACCTTCCAGCCATCACCTCTTTGTTTTTCCTGATTACATTTAATGACTAACAGCTATAGTAATAGTTGCCTTTTTCATCTGTTCAACTATTGCTTTTTTCTAAAATACTGCTTCTGCTATTTTACAACTACAGTACGGCATTGAGAACCACCTTTCAACATGACACACAGAAGTACCCTTAAAACATGTTTCAGTTCTCCCTGTGAAACAATTGCTGGAAACATGACCATTATTAGTTACTAGTCCTTGCTACATGATGAGTACTTATTTTTATTTATTTATTTTATTTATTTCATTTTGTTATACTCCCAAAGCCTGGGGTATCACGGCATAGGTTACGGGATTACTTGGTACTTAGTTGGTACATGTTGGCATATTTGTAAACATACACTATTGTTTCTTTAAGCGAAGCAGGGCTTCACAGCAGGCATAGTGGTACACATTTTCATTCTTACAATTAGTATTTACTTTCACAGTTGGTTATTGTGCTGGAGATTTTTAGGCTTATTTCGAATTTATTAAATAGCCAAGTTTTAAGGATTTTCTTGAATTTAGGGAAGGATGTCTCATTGGAAATGGTGGCTGGGAGTGATTTCCAGATTCTAGGGGCTGCTACTGGAAAGCTAGAGTTACCTGTTCTTAAGTTTTTGAAGCAGGTGATGCACAGAAGTGTGTCTGTGTTAGATCTGAGTGTTCTAGAAGAGATTTTGCGGGTTAGGCATTGGTTGAGGTAGCGTGCTGCTGTGCCTGCTACACATTTGTGTGCTATAGTGAGGGTTTTATGTAAAATCCTAGCTTATTTCGGGTAGCCAATGGGCCTCTCTCTGATGTTGAGAAATATGGTCTCTCTTTTTTATGCCTAGTGCTGCTCGGATGGCTTTGTTCTGAATTAGTTGCATTTTGTTCAGGTTTTAGAGGTCCCTAGTAGGAGTATGTTGCAATAGTCGATTTTTGCCAGTATGAGGGCACTGGCAAGGGAAATGCAGTTTTGGGGTGTGAGAAAGGGTCTGCTTAGGGCTCTGAGTTTGGCCCTGTATGCTGTGGATGCTGAGAGTGCACTAATGTGTTTGCACATAGTAAGGCTAGAATCTAGATAGACACCTAAGGTTTTAACTTGTTTGGAGATATTGATTGGTGTGCCGTCAATGACTATGGCTGAATATTGTGGGTCTAGCTTACTTAGTCAGTCTGGGGATCCTACTATGAGGATCTCCATTTTTTCTCCATTAAGGCAGAGGCTATTTGTCGGAATTTTTGACCGACTATAAATGGTTGCAAAGACCAAAAGTTCTACAAATGCTACCGCCAAAGGCTCGAACACCAAAAGTTTGAACCTTTGTTGGTAGCATTGAAGGTAGGTAAAAAAAAAAATAATAATTGCACAGGTTGCAGGGGTGTCCCCCGCAACACCCCGCTCACTATACTGTGTGCTATAGTGAGCAGGGTGTTGCGGGGGACACCACTGCAGCATACCCGCAAAAAAAAAGGAAAAATAAACAGGGGCTGCAGGGGTGTCCCCCACAACCCCTGCTCACTATACTTCACAGTTACAGTCTAAACAGTTTCACAGTATAGTGAGCAGGGGTTGCAGGGGAAACCCCTGCAGCCCCCGTAGTATGTACGTGTGTTCGCATGAGAAAGGTGCAAACTTTTGGTGGTTCGCACCTTTCTCATGCGAACATTCCGGCCGTGGAAAAATCAGTTGCGGTCGGATCACTTAGAACCTATTTGTCGCCATCCAGTTCTGAATGATGGAATAAATTGTATTTATAACGATGGTGTCCTGTTCGAGTTTGCCTGAGATGGGGATGAGTATTTGAGCGTCATCCGTGAAGTTGGTATATATTACTCCCATGGCATCAAGTGCTGCAAAGCGTCATTTTGTGTATGCATTATAGAGTGTCGGGGAGAGGCATGAGCCTTGGGGGACTCCCAATGGGACTGTGATTGGGTCTGCTGAAACGTCGCCTATTGCTACTCTCGACATGAAGGCTGCGAGGAATGACTTGATTCAAGCAGTGGCCTCTTTTGAGAAATGAAAGTTATTAGCAAGCGTAAGACAAAGTTTATTGTGGTCTACTCAATCGAAGGCCACAGATAGGTCTAGAAGTAGTAGGATACATAGTTTCCCTGAGCCCCTGATGGCATCCATCTGGTTTTTTAGGTCCAGTAAAGCAGTCTCTGTACTATGTCTAGGGCGGAAGCCTGATTGTCTTTCCAGCAGTAGCTGGTTGTTTTCGAGATGTGATTGGACTTGTGTGTATGCAATTTTGTCTATTATTTTGAGGAGGAAGGGGACTGTGTTAATGGGCCTGTAGTTGGTGGGGGTCGTAGGGTCCCATGAGGGTTTTCTGAGGAGTGGGGTGACCCAAGCTTCTTTGAGATTGGTTGGAATGGTATTGGTCTTAAATGAGGCATTAACAAAGTTGTTGATGATGGGTGCTAGTATGGAGGCGCAGTCCTTAACTAGTTTGGACGGGAAGCTGTCTCCTTTATAGTTGGATGGTTTGAGTGCGGCTATGGTTTTGAGCACAGAATCTGGTTTGAAATTAAATTTGTGAGAGTTGGAGGTGTCTCGTGCCGGTGTTAGTAAAACTGGCTCAGTGGTGGGTACTAAGAGTTTTCTGTGTGACTCTATTTTAATTTGGAGTGTTTTTATCTTAGATGCTAGAGCATCCTGTATGGTGGTGCACCGATCCTTGTTCACATTAACCAGGGAGGGAGGATGGGGGTTTCTAATTCTCTAATAATGGAGAAGAACTCTTTACTATTGGAAGTGGCGTTGGTGATGCGTAGGTTGAGGGAGTTGGCTTTCTGTGTAAATACTTCTACTTTTTGTTTTTTGGACTCATTGGTGGTGTTTTTCCTGTAGAGATGTTCAAGTGCTCTTTTTTTTCTTCTAAGTTCGATGTGGTCATCATTGAACCATGTGTTGCTACATTTAAGCTTGGGGCACTTAAGTTTGAGAGGTGTGATAATGTAGCAAAATGTTGTTTGGGTTGGAGTAATCTATGGAATGCACATAGAGTAACTTGTCAAGCAAAGGGGATAAGTTATCAATGGTAAGTTTTTTTGAATTTCTTGCTAGTATGGGAGCAGATGGTGTGATGGCGGGTGTGGGGTCCTTGGTAAGGACAATGTTGAATCTCATAAGGAGTTGATCTGTCCAAGAGATCTCTAGGATCTCTTCTAGTAGAACTGTGGTTTTCAATGTGAGAATCCAGTCTAGGATTCAACCTTTTGAGTGGGTTGGGACATTGACAATTTGCGAGAATTGCATTTCTAGGAATGCATTGTGGAAGGCAGTAGCCTTGAGGCTGGAGGTATTGATGAACCCTAATTTAATGTCTCCTAGGAGAATGAATTTGGTATTGGGCTTAAGAGAGGGGGAAATGAGGAGAGGTAGTTCAGTGTCTTGACTACTAGTAGAGCTGGGGGCTCTGTAGACTATTAGAAAGTTGATAGCGGTTTTTGGGTCAGCGGCTAGTTTGACAGCTAGGAGTTCGTACCCTGGTAGAGTTTCAGTTTTGCATTCTCTAAACCAGAGGGAGGATTTTGAGATGATGGCTACTCCTCCACCTGTAGTGTCTTGACGATCAGCTCTAAGTACTGTGTAGTCAGGTGGTATGGCGATGGTGAGTAATGGGCCTGAGGCTGAGGGCAGCCAAATTTCCGTTAGGACTAGGAAGTTGAGTTCGCATTCAAGGATGAGATCATGTATGTCGGTGGCATGTGCTCCTAATGATCTTACATTGATCAATGCACCTTTTAACAGTCGTGTGTTCATATGTTGCGGCAGTGACTTTACATGTTTTAATGCAGTTAGGGCTTCATTGTGCTATTCTAAAATTAAACACACCATTAGCCACTGGCCATCAATGACAATTAGTCAGATTTATAGAACGAGCCAGGTGTGATCTCAACACAGTCTTAATTAATTATCTGTTGTTTAATATCACCACAAATCTTCCTAAACTCCTTACATGTTTGTCTTCTACATTATTCTGCCGAGTCAATATTTTCATTGCATTCAGTGGTGGCTTCATGCATTTTCTTAAAATCTCCTCCACCTCAAACACACAATGGTCCTCATTCGAAGTCTTCTGGTTTGGAAATGAGGGTGCCTGTAGCAACATACCGGCATCCTTTCCAGACTGCCAGACTACAAGAATGCCTTCAGGGGTGGATGCTCCCGGCATGTCTGAAATCGGAAGTATGTGTTATGGCAGGCGTATCGGTTTCTTTCAGTGGTGTCTGGTTTGGATAAGATCCTTTAGTGCCCAATAACTGTTTAAATAATTTCTCAAATTGTTTCACTCTCTTTACGGCTCTGCAACTAAGCATCTTTGCAACTCATTCAGTCAACGCTGCACAATTTGAAAGGCGTTTCCATAATATTTGGGCACTAGCCCTCTGGCTCTGAGTTTAAGTGCAGTCATTCCACCTGCCCTTTTCCTACCCTCTTGCCCCGTGCCATATTCAAAGTCAGTGACTTACAAAATGGCAGGGAGATTTTTCAGAATGGCCTCTCCAAGGCATCCTCCACTGCTTTGAGACTCTGCTCCTACTGATGAATGGATGGATACATGACAATAGAAACAGTGCATGCCAGCATGGTGTGTCATTCAATCCTTCCATGTCTGATCAAATATTGACACATTTGCAAGTCTACCACAAATAGCAAGAGGGCCTCCTGGCTGTGTTTTACCTGCAGAACTTCATCAGCTACACCCTCGGCCTGAAAGTGAAAAGGGTAGGTGAATTGTCTGTCGATCTTCCACCCTATTGCAATGAGGCTTTGCTGTACAGGGCCTCCACATGTCATTCTCCACCTGAATAGTATCACTTAGTGAGCAGCAACCATGTCAAAATAATGGCCTTGGCCCCGATGTATGCCCATCCCCTGTTGCTTGTGGTGGAGGTGGTATGTATTAAGTGGTCTGAGGCTCAGCAACATCTACATGATCATCATCCATGTCATCATCTCTACTGGTCGACAGTTCATACTGTTGATGACAAGGCTAACGTGTTGTCAGTACTTACTGTAGGTGCCACCTGCTCCTGCAGCAGTGGATGGAGTCAGCAGTATGCCAATCTCCAAATCAAGCATTGCCAGTCATGTCATAGCAACCTGCACTGTGGCAGAGGATTCAGAAGTAGGTGGAGCTCACCTGGATTTCCATCTATGAGCAGGCAGACTGCTGAATTTCCTTTTCTGGCCAGCTCTTACTCAAGCATCAGGTACCTTCAGAGGTCCTGGAGATGGATTCCAAGCTGTGGTAGCAGTGGCATGGATGGTGATATTGGCAAAGTTGGTGGTGATAGTGGTAGTCACAGTGATTGTGCTTGTGTTGACTGAAATGCTGGAGATTGCAGCAGAGACTGCAGCAGTGATGGCTGTATTGGTGATGTTTGCAGAGGTGATGGCAGTGGTGGATTCCATGTTGGATGGAGCACTGTGCATTGCTCAAGTGCTTGTAGTGGTCCATATGGAAGCAGACTGTGGATGGGCCTCAATCAGCATCTCGGTCTTGTCTGCATTCAGCTTAAGCCAATTTGAATTAATCCAGTTGCCAACTGCCTCAAGACAAGCTCTAAGGCGATTTGCTGAGCCCCCCAATCAAGATCTAGTCTGAGAACCAGTTGGGTATCCACCATGTGCACACATGTGCTGTCTATGTATGTTGATGGGTTGTGTCACTGTGCTGACTTGTCACTGCTATTGCACCTTGCACATAGTCTTTTTTCTCTTTGTTGACAGGAGGGAAGTGCTTGCACTTTGTGATCAGTAAGAGATGGAACAGCATCCACTGTAATATAGTGGTACATCTGGTAGGCAGATGACATAAAAGAAGGGCCACAGGAAGCAATCTTTCTCATATTACATTCTGGCTCCATGGAACAACATACTCTAGCAGTTCATAAAGGAACTAAATACCTTGCAGTTCAAATAACTTTTCACATAACAATATTAACCATAGTTTACTGGCCAAGCAGACCCACTCTTTTCCAACACATCGCATAGCCCACCTTTGATCTCCCATTGTCCAATCTACCTCACCATCCAGCTCTGCACTGCTTCATAGCTAGGTTCATGGTTATCACATATAATTCATGCATATCTCTAATTAAATCAGGTACATTTCAAATCAGGTGCTTTTATCATAGACCAGTGTTTTCAGCTGTTCAATTTGGTCCATACATATTTTAATGAAAATAACTAAGGCAGTGATGGTATGCCATTTTTGAATTGTGGACTGGATAAGCATAGAGACACAAACTAAATGTACATGTTCAACCATAACACAGTAATTTGACCAGAAAGGTGTATGACAAAGATATATATGTTGTGATTGAAAATTGAGACATGTCACCAGTAACAATTGGCACCACCTGTTTAAATTCTATATAGTTTAACATTTTTGTGTGTGGCTAGGTGATATTGTAAATGTGGTGGTATTGCTCAACACCCCTTACTCTTATCAGCTCCAAGGTCATACAGATGGCCGGACTAACATCAATATCCTCAACCCCAGTCACAATATTGGTACCACCCAATGCATGGACAGCACTGTGACTCAGAGGCATAACTTTGCCCATTTACACACCTGTGGAACTGCCTCCTCATTCACAAACAGAAAACAATCTTATTGGCACCAGATCAAGCAAGACGGAAAACAGACACCCACCCCACCAGACACACTTTTAATACCCTGTCCCACTCATAGAGACTGCCCCATCCCAGAATAAACTTCAATTTCACCTAAAACAAACAACTTCCTCTTATTTGGCCTAATAAATGCCTGATCTGCTAACATGAATGCCAACATTTACAAAAGTATTAACGAAAACATCCCCATATTTTTGGTAAGCACTAAAACATGGTTTGATGACAGCTCCTCCAACTGGTTTTGCATTCACCTTCCATCAAACTACAAACACTTCCAGAAGAACATGAGTAGGTAAACTGCAACGTGTGTGGCCCTGGTAGTCCCACAGTTTCACTCTTGCAAAATCCTGCCCAACAAGACCTGTTAGTCTATTGAACACTTGCTAGTCATATGCTCTACAAAACCTAAGTTGTCCATCACAATCCTCATGATTTACCCCTGACTCCAAAGAAAATCATTGAAGTGTGGCTCTGCTACTTAAAAACCTCTTAAAGGGGGAGTTCACTCAAAAATGTTATTCTTCTAAAAGATGAGCCATAATAAAAAATATACATAACAAATATTTTTACAAAACATTCCTATGTAAAGTTTTGGCAAATGAGCCTCAAAGTCATCACTAGGAGGCATCAGCTTTGTGAAATGAATAAGCTTCCTGTGCTTATGTTTACTCTGCCCTACTGGGAGCTTTTGCTTATTGCTGTCGTAGAGCAGGCTTACAGCCTGCCAGTGTTGTATTGATAATTGCAGTTACTTTCTTTCTAGGTTTCCAGGGCTCCCTGTAAACCTAGAAATAAAGTACTGGCTATTATCAACAGTACACTGACCGCCGATTGTGGTGGGCAGTGGATTAATAATAATTGCAGTTACTTTCTTTTAAAGTAAACTTAAAAAGAAAGTACTGGCTATTATCAACACTACGCCGTCCGCTGATTGTGGCGGATTATTAATAATTGCAGTTACTTTCTTTTTAAGTTTCCAGGTCTCCCAGAGCCCCGGAAACTTAAAAAGAAAGTAACTGCAATTATCAATACAATGCTGGCTGGCTGGAAGCCTGCCAGCATTCTCTGCTCTCCCTCAGAAATAAGCAAAAGCTGCCAGTAGGGGGCTTTTGCTTGATTATTGCTGCAAGAGCAGAGTTAACATAAGCACAGGAGGCTCATTCGATTCACAAAATGGATGCCTTCTAGTGCTTTAAATGTATGATTTTGAGACTCATTTGCTTAAAATTTTAGAGGAACTTTTTGTAAAAATATTTATTGTGTATAGTTTTTACTACGGGCCATCTTTTAAAACAATAACATTTTTGAGTGAACCTCCCCATTCATCATTTTATGGAGGATGGAGACTTCAACTTTTATCTTAACATCCTTGCTTCCTTGCACACATCTTTCTGGTGAGAACACTTGGCAAACCTCTGATTCACTTAATTAGTCAACAGCCCAGCACACTGTGGGAGCCATACTCTAGATGTCTTCTTGACACTAGAAATGTCCATCACTAAGTTCATCACTATCAAGCAATTTTGGAAGGATCGCAATGTAAAAGCAGGCAAAGTGAATACCCAGTCTGAGATACTATTGAACACACAAAAAAAGCAATGCCACATAACCCACACAAATAGGGGCTTGCACAACGTCTCAAGCCTAGACATTTCTTTCTCTATCCCATGGCTCAGCTTGACATGCAAGTGGACCTTACCTAGTGAGACACGCACACACTCCACCAGAGAATTGAAACGGGTATCCATGTCTTATCGCAGCTCTGAAAAAAAAAATTAAAACTGGGCTCGAAGCACAAAACAAGGAATATGACAATGATCTGGCTGACATGAAGAGAATCATCAGAAAACTTAAAAGAACACTGCACAAATCCAAGGATGTAAAGGATAACATTACCTAGAATATCAGTGTATGTGGAAAATAGAAAGTGTCTGAATCACAGGAACTACATTTATTCATTTATTTGTGTTTATATTTATACAGCGCACAAGACACAGCCTGCAGGCATAGTGGTGCTAATAAAACAAACAACGGAAAAAAAAAATAACAACACAAAGCAACACATAAGTGAAAGGCAGATTGTGCGTGAAGATCAAATTAAACAGATCTGTCTATAAAAAAAGCGCCAGATGCAAAAGAACATTTGCATGACAGCCCACTCATGATGAAGTTCAAGCAGCACACCTAGAAGCCCTATACTATATCAACAATCAGTATTAAATTTGTCGAACCTCGATCCAGATCTTCACAAATGCTAAAAAAAATAAGGGAGGTCGCTGCAGCCTCTTCCTACCAGTATACAATCCCTGGATTCGTAGGTACACCAGCTATCCAATTCAAGCTGCCCAAGAACCTTAACGTCTGAAGATCTAATAATAACTGGCCCCGTTTTCTGGAAGAGCCATGCCATCACTTTATTTCTTAGCGCTTCCATGGGTTATTTCCCTATTGGCTTTTTCTCATTCGCAATTACTAAGTTTCTTTTATCCATAGTGAAATCTCTCAATTCCAGGCATATGTATTTTGCCAATACAGAGAAACCTGGAGCTGTAGGACTTTCTTTTAGAACTACACCTGCAGCATGTACGCTCTGCGGCTGCCCCATAAAGAGTAGGTGTAGTCTTTTGGTAAACAGAAGAAAGTACATATATTTTAGCAGGATTTTTCACCCTAGAGACAGGATCATTTGCCCTGTGATCTGTCTAGCAGTACTGATCTACCATATTAGGTTTCAAAACAGTCTGAAAAGAATTGTCCACCTTAGCCGGCAAAACCAGAAAGGCAGATTTATCAATAAGGTCAACCCAGACACAGAAATCTGCAAGGTTTCTACACTGCATTATCTCCCAGATAATATTATCTTTAACATGTTGCCATTCCTCATGCTCTAGGTGCACAGCCAGTTCATCCTCCATCTTAGAATGACCCATCGAGGACAATGGCAAACCCCCAGGATAAGATTATCCTCACTTTTGCTTAAGGGGAAAGCCGATACCGCAGGGTAGGAGGTAAATTCCCAATTTCTCCAGCTTGGATATCCTTGACAACATCTCCCAACACAACATGCTGTTCTCCCAAATCGGCGGTATGATCTTTCAAGTTACTCAAAGCCTTCATATCCTGTTTCACAGATGGCATTGGACAGGCCATATATCAATCAGGTTCTTTATTGTCCCGAAGTTGCTGCTTCCTACGCTCCCTGCTAGCTAATACTTCAGAAAACCAAGACTCTTTTGTGATAATCAGTTGTGTTTTTCATGCCCAGGCCCCTTCTCCCCCCGCTGCAAAAAGGATTTAGGCGCAGGGGAGGGGGAGGGTGAAAGGACAGAAAGCCCAGGTGTTACTTTGAGGCCATTTGCACTTGTGACCTCCATATTCAAAAACAAAATGTGCACCGAAAAACATAAGCGCACAAGTCCAAATGGGAGACAACCTTAATGATATTCCCTTCTCATAGGCAACCACCACAGTATTACAAATGTACTATCTGCAATACATGCCCAATGCAACATGCCACCTGCCTGAATCTCTGCAAACCACTGTATAGGCAGAGCTCCGCTCCCAAGCTTTCCCGGGCTGGCATGTCTCCAAAAAAGGCAGCCTGCTGAAAGCCAGCAGCAACACCCAGCCACCGCAAGTGCTGCATAGACGCCTCAGGAAAACACTGGTCACAAGCACCCGAAAAATGCAAGGGGCCAGGAGAGGAGATCAGCTCCAAAGCTGCAGACATACACAGGGAGGCAAAAACGCTGGTGAACACAGACTGGCAAGCCGCTGTAACTCTTCAAAATACTCAATGCCTTAATCAGCCCCCAGAAGGCCAAAAAAGCATGACATCTCTGCCTACAAAGCCAAATTAGTTTGCCATGGTTTCACAAAGAATTGGCAGGGGAGTGTGACAGAAAGAAAGTTAGATTGACCTAACATATAAGATAATAACATAATAAATCCTCCCTGCACCCATCACACAAGTTTAGCATCTCTCTGAGTCAGCACTGGTTGTAATTGCTTCCAAACTGAAAGCTTCATCCATGGATTTCTACCCAGCCAGTGACACCTCTAAAGAAACACTTGCAACACCACTCATGCCTCACTATCAACTGGGAGAGTTCCCACCATACTTAAGTAGGAACTGGTAGCCCTCCACCAAATGGTTATACTGTCTTACTTCTAACTCATCTAACACCTCCCATTCAAATCAAAAATCTTGGAGAAAGAGGCAACTGGGCCATTGCCGGAGGAGAGTGAAACAAACAACCTCTTCCATGATAACCAGAGCAGATATAGTCCCAGCTGAGGACTGAAACCATCCCATGAACATCAGGGACCAAATCCGCTGCAGACCCGGGGGATGCATCTTCTTCCTCTCCCTTTTGCTGACATTGGAGTTGCAGGATCAGTGAGCAGGTAAGAAGGCATACTAATAGGTAAGCCCACTTGGGCCCCTTTCGTCTGTGTATCCATGTGCACTTAGAAGATGGCCACCGCTGTCGACCATGGCATTGTCCCTGCCTGCCTCTGTGCTCTGGAGCCTGCCTCACAGCTTTGATTGGCTATTCACCTCTCCATGAGGCCAATTGCGGTAGCAGGAGAGGGGAGCCAGTGAGATGAAACTGCCCCCCCGAAACGGCCTGCAGAAAGCCCCTGTCTGGCCTGTCTGTCGATGGCCGCCATGCCGTCATACTTCCCTCTCCATTACTTTTTGCTCGGCCCACCTGTGTTCCTCCAGGCCCACCAGAGCCTCCCACCGAGCTCCTTCCTTAAACTTCCAAATGAGTAAGGGCATATCCTTGCACTTTTTTTCTCCAGCACGCTCAGCCCATCATTCTCTTCTTCTCTGAGCTCTGCCCGGATCCTCCACCACTCGCTCTTGAGCTCACTGTCTGCTGTTCAGACCTGTCTCTGTCTGTCCAAATGTTAATCTTCCAGGCATTGTATTGTTACCACCTTGGTTGTTATGCTCTGCTGCCTCTGTCTGTGTTATCTTTTTTAAATGCTTGCATTTTCATATGTTTGTTCAACTGACATTCTCATTTTGGTCTTCTGACCTTGCTAGCCCCACCTATGTTTGCTGCATTTTTGCATATCTCTTGATTATCGAATCTAGCTGCGTTTGATCTCTGCTAGCCTTGCCTACATTGCTTGCGCCTTGCATATCTGTTGGAAAGCCTGCTGAAATTGCTGCATCTTGCACACATGTTTGAAAATCTATTCTAGCTGCATTTGATCACTGCTAGCCTTGCCTAAATTGCATTGCATACCTGTTGTAATTGTTTGCTCACCTCACCCCCTCCCTTCCCACTCATGTCAGGATGCTGCTACTTGCCTGCACATTGATTGTTGTCAGCTGCTTTTTAGTGCTCACCCAGTCTGGGTACTTACATTTCTGCAACCTGTGCATATCCTGATGAAAGTGTCTCCTTCATCTGTGCCTGCTCGGCTGCTAGGCCCCCGGGGGAGTTTATCATGCACTGTGCAGCTCACCTCTCTGTCTCTCTTCCCCTCCACCACTCAAATGGTGCTCTCTATCTCCCCCATCTATTCTAACTGATACTCTATCACCTAGTCTATCTCTCTCATAAAGTCTGAAAGGAAAAAGATTTAAAAAACCCTCATGTTCTCTACTCCTAGCCTACCAATTGCTGACACCTATGTCAATGCTACTTCCAGGCAGACTACAATGCTACTTCCAGGCAGACTATCACTGGCATTATCTTTTCTGTCCTCTCCCGGACCTATGGACTCCCCACTTGGTCTCTACTCTCTCCCCTTTATCCTCTTCACCCATTCATGGTGGCACTAGATGGGAAGTACACTTGGCATAGTTCCCATCCTCTTGGTGCATCATAAATGTCTATCACAATGGAACTATCATGACCCAAGGTTCACAACCTACTCTTTTCCATCTTGACTGGTGCCTGCCCTCTCTCATTAACTTCCTCACTTCTCCTGCTACCCCTCCTCCCTCCTATCCTCTAACCTGTCCACCACCATCAACGGGAGTACCACACCCATGTATCCCTCCTCGGAAAACCTTCAAAGGTGGTAATCAGCTTCACTTAGCTACTCTAGCATCTGTCCCCTTCTTGAAGACCTTGACTTTGACGTCCTCGCCCTTACGAGATGTGGTTCAATGCCAGCTCTGTCACTGCTCTTGACACCCTTCTTCCTGAGGGATCCAAACTCCTCTCCATACCCATGCCCAACCAGGCTGGAGGTAGAGTGGCCCTAATTTTCCCTGAGTGGGTCTCTGCTTCTATCATACTTACTCAATCCTACACCTCTTTTGAATGTCTTGTCTGTAGGCTTGGGGTCTCTCCTACTCTTCCACTCACACTTGCTACCATCTACAGGCCCCCCGCCCCAATCTCTCTCTTCTTATCTGAATGGGCCGACTTCACCTCTCCTCCTTGGGGACTTCAATATTGACCTAGACTCTCCTGTATTAACCTCCTCACTGTTCCGTGACCTCTGTGACTCTGACTCTCTTACTATACTTCCTACTGGTCCGACCCACTCAGCCGGACACACTCTGGATGCCTTCATCTCTGGAGACATCTCTATCTGTAACCCGGGCACCAGCCCCTTTCCTTGTCCGACCACTTTCTCCTTTCCTCCTGCTTGGGGCCCCTCGGCCCCCTGTCTGAGCCACCTCCTGCACTGCTAGCCTCCTTTGCTGTCATTTGACCGATGAAGTGAGTGTCAGTCGCTGCTTTTGTTTCCACTTTTATCCCCCCTCTAACCCCTGCTCCTGACTCCCCCTCTGACTCTGTCCTTGTTATCCTTCACCACTCCATCTCTGACACCCTTGACATCCTTGCCTTTGTCATGAGGATCCACCTGAAACCTGCCTCCAAGATCAGTGGCTGGTATGACTCTGATGTAGCTTCTCTGAAACGTAAGTGCAGAGTTGCTGAACGGAAGTGGCAAACCTCGTGTTCATCCTCTGACAAACTGCCCTGTCGCCTGCTCCATAGCGAATATCATTTTTCTATCTGCTTTAAGAAAAGGGCCCACATCCAAGCCTGCATCTCTGGAGCCACTAACAACATGGCTGAACTTTTCAAAATCTGCAAGGAACTCGCCAATCCAACTGCAGTCTCCACCTCCCTCCAGGCTCTCTGCACCATTTTTAGCCTCCAATTTCACATCTAAAACTTAGGCATCATGTCCTCGCTCTCCACCACCCCCATCTCCACTCTCACTCCTGCACTCCTGCCTTCCTTGACTCCCCTGCTCTTCGAGAACCATTAAGGACAACATCTCCTCTCCTACCCCAGCTCTTACCGATTTCTGCAACCATTCCTTCGCCACTGGCTCTTTCCCTCTATCCCTCAAGCACTCACTTGTGCATTGGATTGGCTGACCTCTTTCCTCACTAACTGCCCCTCCCACTTGCAACTCGGACCTTTCTCCTTCATTACCTCACTTTCTACCTCTGCCATCCCCCAGGGCTCTAGCCTATCGCTGTGGCTCTTAAATTTCTATTTGGCCCCTCTTGCTCCCCCGATCTCCTCCTTCTCTCCTGATTTCCAGTACTGTGCTGATGACACACAGCTTTCTTTTAAACTTTCCTCTACTACCCTCGATTCCTCCTCTCTCATCCCTGACAGTTTGACCGCTATCCAGGCCTGGTGTGCAGCTAATTATCTCTGTCTTAATGCCAGTAAGACAGAGATTCTTCTTATTGTGACACCTGTGCCCTGTTTCCCTGCTACCCTCTGGCGCCATCCTTGGGCCCCTACCCTCACCATTCTATGAGGCCAAAAACCTTGTGCTCATCTTCGTCTCCTCTCTCTCCTTTACCCCTCACATCTTGGACATTGCCAAGAAGGCCACTTCCAGTTTCACCTGCTTAGAGGCATTCTCCTTTTCTTCGCCTTTCACCAGAAGCTCAATGTCTTGTCTACAGCTAATCCAAATTAGGGCTGCAAGACTTATTTTAGGCCTCAAGCCCAGGGACTGTATCTCTCCAGCCCTAATATCACTCCACTGGCACCCGGTGGCCACATGGATCAATTTGAAGACCCTCTGCATCATCTACAAGGCTTTCTGGGGCCTGGGAACAAGCTATCTCCAACTTTCTCTCCCTAAATGTTTCCCTGCTAGAGCCCTCTGATACCTCTAGCTCCAACTCTCTGCTTGTCAAATGCTTCTCCAAGCAGAGAGTGGGGAGCAGGTCTCTCGCTTTGGCTTGTGCCTCTCTCTGAAAGAGCCTCCCTGACATTCTCAGACTTCAGCCAAACCTCCTTAAGTTCCAGAAACTTCTTCAAACTTTTCTTTTCTCTACCTCTTTCCCTTCCCTGCTAATCACCTCACTGCCACTGAGACTGGCAGCCTCGTCCTTCATGAATTCCAGGCGCTCTCTACCAGTCGACACCAGCACCTGCCCGCCACCTAGCACTGCCCTTTTGGCCCCCAGCCTGGTGGCTGTGCATCCCACTCTTGGGATTTCTCCATCCTAGCACTTAGCCAGTAGCCTCCCCCCTTGGCACCGCTTGGCATATCCCTCCCAGGCTCTCAAAAGCAGTTTCCCATTCCATGCTCCCCCCCCCCCTCCTCTCTTCCCTATCTCCTGCACTTCTCTTCACTGCACTTGCACTTCCAAATGTCATAAAGCCTAGTAGCACAGCAATTTATTATTTTTTCCATTGTTATTTACTCCCCTTGTTCCCTTCCCACTTGTCTTGTGGTGCCAGGAAACACTATTTTGTTGTGTAGGTGCCTAACAAAGGTTCAATAAATAAATAAATAAATAAATAAATACATACTAAAGAATCTTGACCTAAACCTTCTTCCTGCTGCCTTGGTCATATTTGATCTGGCTGCAGCATATGACCCCATGGAGCTTGACACCCAACAACATTGTCTCCAATGGGAGAGGGACACACTAGGCTCAGAAGCCATCTAGAGCTGCGTATTGCTTGAAGGCAAGTAGTTCCCGGTGTAACTTGAATACCACACTTGGAAAACTCAACATTGTCTGTCCGGGGTTGCACATGGGTCCTCAGTCTCTCCGTGGCTTTTCAGCTTCAACATGAGGGTATCTGTTGTGCATGTAGTATCATTTGAGACTCAAATCGAGCATCACACGGTTTACACCAAGAATTCATATCCACATGTAGGTCATCAATAGCAAACACTGTGACATCAACTAAAACCTCGCTCTTACAACTTTACGACCCCCAGCTTTCTTTGCTTTAATGGATGTAAACTGAGTTCTTTATCCCTGCCTCCCCATCTTCTCTGGCAAGTCAGCCAGGAACCTTCAAATTATTGTTTTACTCTTAGCTCATCCTCAAGTTCCAAATAATTGCTGCCAACAAAAGTATGCACTTCTCTGGCCCCAGCTATGCAACACGTGTTCTTCCCTCTTCTAACACCAGTATCGAGTAACCTACAGTCAACTGGAAACCATCCTCAGCTATCTATCCTGCCAATCTCACCAGGATATCTGAGAGTATTGTCAAATTAACAAGAGCCAAGGCGAACTTCATGCAGGATCCTTACCCCTGGAACTGGCACCACTTATACACAACCCCATGCCCCACAGCCTTGCTCCTCATCTGGAGAAGACACAGAAGGGCATGTTGGTACAAAGAAAACAGGAGAGGAGAGGTGTCTGTCAATGTCGAACCCAAAGGACGTGTTGCAGGTGGTCAGCTGGGTTGTGTAGCACTTGAGGTTCATAGCAGAGAGACAGGTCTGGATATCAGGGTTTCTAGTGTTGTTAGTCCGCAGTTGGAAATTGCTCTTTCTGTGGTTGCGCTCCAGATAATTGTTGTGGTCACACCTCATCACTTGGACTACACATAATCACTTTTCTCTTAGACTTGGAGTTTCAGGACTACAGCCCATGGGTGTTCTGTATTTGTGAGCATCCTACAATGCCTCTGATTCCCTTATATATCCTCGATCATTTAGGTCCTCCCCACTCACAGAACTCTGAAATGTTTTTCTCTGCATACAGCACTGTACAACATGTTTAACTGAATGTATACATTAATAAATCCCATGTTCCCACTTGTATTGGAGATGCCCGTTTTAATTTTAATATATGCTGATTGTGAGGTTATTTTGGTGCAGACACCACTGTATATTTTTTGCCTCAGACTCTCTGTGGAAACTCGCAACCTTTAAGATTTAACCCGCTAGTATGTGATAACGTTCAAGAACACTATCATCGGGGTTGGAAAAATGCATGTTTGTTGTGTTCAAGTCAGCAGGTTAGTACTACATGTTCGAAATTGTGGGGCATATTGTGTCATGTTATGTGTGTTTCAATGAAGTCTAGTAAAGTGCTGCAGTGCACTAAAAGGCAGCTGGGGCAAGGTTTCCCAGTTACACTACCCCTGGCCACATTTAACCAAATGTTATGCCACAACTGAAGGTACAGGTCCAGACAGGCCACTCAACATTGTTTCTGCACTTGCAAATATTGTATCAGCGAAACTAGGGAAACGGGTGGACTAGAGAAAAAAGGGCGATTTAGAGACGCCCTTTGGTGTTTGCGCCTCTACTTAAAATGTGGGACACTGTCTATACGCAATAGCTCAGCATGAGTTAATACTACATTTGCAGTTCATTTATTTATTAATGTAAGATCTTTCTAACACTCTACAAGGTCACCTTATACCCACTTAGATTGCTTGCTAATCCAGCAAAATAAACGTATGCACGGTGAACATAGGCATGGGGGAGTTAAGCAACAGGCTTTGATATCATATTAAACGGAGTCCCCCTATGTGTGCATATAGCACGTCCGTCCTAATTATATCAACAACGTACGCGGCTATGGTGTTCTTCATAGTCTGACAAACGCTGTGGTACCCCGGGTTTGGGCGTTGTATAAATGTAATAAATAAATAAATTAAATAAAATACGATTTTGGAATTTCTCTTGCAAAGTTCGACTCGGGGATCTTTGATCTGCTGTAGCAAAACGCTGAATGACCAAACCTGACCACAGAACAAAAACTCATAACTTGTGCCTGACGTCCATTGTGTTAGTCGAAATCAAAACCCATTTTTAAAATTATCATTTTGAAGGATAAATAAACAAGCCATGTGTGGCCACTACTTGAATCTGCCATGTTCCTCATTTTTTATTGGAAGGACATTACATTTGAAAAAGTAAATAATCTGCAATAAACAATAGGGTGAGACTTAAGCTGAACAGGCATGTTGTCTGTCTACCTCTGAGGATCAAGTTGTAAGACTCTGCCTGGCCATATGTGACCCACTCAGGTAGCTGCAGCTTTTGGAGAAAAGATGTGATGCCAATGTGCAAAATACAGTCAAATCTTTCCTCCATGTTGTCACATTATGCGCGCACCGGCGCTGAGTGCTGTGCGCTAGAAAAAATAGGAAAAAAGTTCGGTGCCATTTTATTTTCAATCTGTGAGGAAACGTTGCAGGGTATGTTCTCAGTTCCACTGTGTGGAGGGCTGGAGCTAAATTACGGCTGGAAAGCAAAAGCAGTGACCTTTAAAGGAACCGAGAAGACGCTGTTTCCGGCCCTTCACTAAATGCTATATGTTAAAGGTTCTAACCTTATTTGCTACAAGTGTATAATATCAGCAGGCCCTTGCTGGAAAAGGTTCTGCTTTCATCACATGGCCTTAAGTCGCATACAGAAAGACGGGGAAAGTTATTACTGACTCGCCTTACCGTAGGCACCGAAGTTCAACCCCTTTCCTGGTGTGTGTTGTTGCATTAAATAAGGTTAAGACACACTTTGAAAATTGACATAGGAAACTTTGACGGTTTGCGGAAATGGCAATCGAGGCCTTCTCTGAGAATATTTTAAAAAATATATTGTTGCACACAAGAACGACCAGTAAAGACCTTGCAAATTGCAACCCTACCATTTGTTTTTATTTTCATTGCCACATTCTATGAAGGAGGAAGTTATTGAAAAAAAAAGTTTCACAGGATAGCCTTCCTTTTTTGAATCCTAAACCTAAACAGACAACATTTAGAAATGAATCCCGGACTCCAAGTAACTTTTGAGATGGAGAGAAACCAGAATTTGCAATAACAATACGCTCGTTGGCTTGTGAAATCACCCGTCTTTGCTGCTCCTTCAGCACAAGAAGCGTGGGTTCGATGTGTTAATATCCCCACAAAAAAATCGACATACAAAAATATCGCCATATTTTTGCGGTGATATTAAGGCATGGAACCTACGAGTGAAAACACCCCTGCCACCCCTGGATTATTTTTAAAGGAGCGGGGGACACCCCTGCATCCCCTGCTCCCAAAAACCCCCAAAATTACCCCCCCCCCAAAAAATTGCCTATGGTCGTTCCAGACAACCATATATACGACGATATTTTTGGTGGGGATAATATGTAGTGATACCGAACCGTGTCCATGCGTGTATTTAATAGGGGAACATCTTTACATTGTAACATTAAATGCATCGCTTGCAGTGTGCTTATAATGAAAGACACTACTCTGCAACCCCATTGTTTCCTAGACTAGCAATGTTGGATTGCAAGGTTACCTTTTCTCTTACTTTTGCCCCAGCTTTCACGCCTAACACTCACAACCACTGATTACATCTTTAGCTGATGATGTGATGTTGGGAAAGACTCAGTGTCAGAAATCTTCTCTGAGTGGAAAGCATAAACTGCTATGTTACCGCTAACGCCATGGCTAGAATCATGCCTAGTCGGTGAGAAGTTGAGGCACATGTAAACCAAGTATCAGTATAAAAGACGCCTAAGGAGACACAGTCCTGCTTAATCCAGTGCCACCCTCTGACTGTCATATATCATACACCACACACCGTGGGTAATAATAAGCAGTGCTCAGATACCTCAGGGTTCATAGCGCTATATAAATGCAAAAGTATTATTATTATTTTATTATTATCATCACCCCATCAGCTTCTTCATGAAATATTCAAACGTTTCTCTCTTATACTGCATGAGATTTGCTGCACCCCCACCAGGATCCTATTCATATCGTAACTGCATGTATCATCTACAAAGAAGTGTCCACATGGCAACAGAAACTTCCTTGGCCGCGAAACTTCACAACTCTGGAGGCTCTCATACTTTGTGGTAGCAAAACCATCTCAAGTCCAGCATCTAAGCTAGCCTGTAAATAGAAGACTCACAATCTTTCTCCTGACACACCCTGACCATCTGGAGCTCAACCCCTGAAGATATTCAAAATTCCCCCACCATCGTCCAGTTGCACAAAACACGAAAAACGTGTCTCTTTTAGCAATACCTGCTGGACAAATACAAATCCTGCCCTCCACCAACAGTATTGTATATAATTCGAGGCCCAATACTGGGCCCCTCCCATTGTAAAGTGCTCCATTGCTCTCGAGCTAGGTTTGCACTGTAAGGAATGACAATAATGTACACATGGAACAGAAATCAACATTCAACAAAATCCAAAGCATAAACCTACTTTTCCCATGACATTAAGTTAGATCATGAGCTAAAGGCAGATCAGTCTCTCTATGCACTGCACTGGTTACCTGTCTACCCTCTGGTCTCGGACCCAGGTTCCCTCCCCTCCAGTTGGACACCTGCACGGCCCCTGCCCCTTGCACACAGGGACTGTTTCTGTATCCATACAGCCCCTTACTAGCACTTGGCACCTGATGCCTGCACTTACCCCTGCACTTGCCATCAGCTGGCTGCACTTTTATCTATTATTTATTTTACTGTTATCCTATGTACTGCACTGACCCCTCCACCCGCAGTTTTCCCCTCCCACCTCCCCTGCACTTGTGCAATCTCAATGTCACCTGTCCTCGTACGATAGCTATCTTTGTCTTCCCCCGTTCCCCTCCCTTGCCTCGTCGCGCCTTGAAACACTTGTGTATAGGCAAGTTATAAATGCCATATCATATCATATCATATCATGCAGAGGCCATTAGAAAATGGGCTACACTATTGGTACAGTACACCACTCTGGCCTTGTCATTGTGATTCAATTCTACTTTCCCTGCCTGCAAGTGAGAATATTTTGGTACAGCTCGAGGTCTTACTACTGTGAGTTTCCGTAGCACCTTTTGCTGTAAACAGAGTCAAACCTCTGCCACCAGGACATGCCAAAACTAAGGACATTATGGGCCTCATTATAAGGCTTGTGCTCCCGGAATGAAGGGGGTCGGTACAGCACCGCCCCCCCTCATTCCAGGAGCACCGATTACAAGCTTCCCATCACGGGACCCGGATGTAATCTGCCCGTTATTACCTCCCTCCCCACTCCCATTGAGCCCTCAAATGGGAATGGGGATGGGTTCCAGCAAGGAGGAATTACTGGGACCTCCTATGTCGGAGTAACCCGGTAAGTTCCCATTGCAGGAACCCGGTAATGGAGCCCGGAACGGAGGCAGCCATGGAGCTAATAGCTCCATGCCTACCTCCATTCTTGTAATGAGGCCCAATCTATTTGTATCTGTTGTAAGTTCTTTTGTGAGCAAAAGAGCATGTTCCCTCCTGTATATAAATAAATAAAAGACAATAAATTAAAATAAAATATAAAACTTTCAAAAGCCAAGTCAATGTTTATACTGTTTGAAAACCCTTCCTTCTTTAGTGATGCTTTCTGACTAAATGCACCGTTAAGATATATTGTTGCCTTTCTTCTTGGTGTGCATTTCCATACATATAGAATAGTTTTCAGAGGAAAAGATGCAACCGTGTTTTCAGGCCAGCCAAGGAGATTCCCTGGTACTCCGGGAGGATTGCAAAGGCATGTCAGCAAGCAGGGGTGAGAGGTATTCTGATGAGAGACAATATGGCAGCTTGATGACTTGCCTTGGACCTAAAGGGCTTGAGAGTTTCGAAGAATCTACTGAACCTGCAGAAGAAGAGAGACATGAGAGGGAGGCGGGTACTTTGTTCGACAGGACAATAAGGAAGACAGAGGAGCACTTTGGTCACCCAAAAATAAATATGGTGCTGGATCATTGCAAGTTCTTTTCCAGAGCTCAATGAAGTGAGAACACAGTAGGCATTTTTGTAGCAGAACTAAATATTCAGGGGAGACTGTGGCTGGCCAGAAATTCCACATTGCAGTAGTCATTAGCATTCTCCAGGGGATAGAACTCAGCATTACATCACATAAGCAGTATTTGCAAAATGAAATTCTACTTTCTATCTCTGCATGATATATGTTCTGTCCCCTAGACCATATAGTGTTATAGTTTTAGAGGTTTATCAAGTGAACTGCTATGATAAGCAGATGGGACCAAGGAGATGAAGACTTGCCAGGAGTAGAGTACATGTCTGATATCTGTGCTTAACCCAAGACTGAAATAAATATGTTGGCTCAACTTCCCTTAGTGGCCTGACTCCAAGATGACCACAATCCCCTTTGGAGCCTAAGAAGGCTTTTATAGTGACCTAGTCAAATCACAAGTTCAAAAATAATTGCATGAGCTGCTCTCTGATTTTCCTAAATCAAGCCTTCTATGTAAATTCCCTAGTTATTTCTTTGAAGCTATACGATTTCACAGTGTCCTTCATAGAAAAGCATGAAAGAATAAATGTAGCATCCTTACACTTTTTGCATGTAACCAGAACAATTATTTATACGGCTGTGATGGATCCTTTGTGCTCATGCATTGGCAATGACTAGCTATTTCAATCTCTACCTCAGGCCAGGAGGATAGCTCAAGGGTAATGTTTTTGTTTTGAAGCAAGGCAATGTAGAGCAACACAGGTTTGAATCCCAGTCCCCTGCTTAGAGACTGGTCTCCGGTACTAAGCACGTTATATAAGATTCATTCATTATGTTGCTGCTTGAACCACTTGTGATTTAATAATGTGAAGCTCTCTGTGGCAAAGGGTACTGTCTACGACTGCATTGCTTTCCCCTCCTGGACCGATTGGAGCAATGCAGAAACTGGTCCCGCCCTCTGTGATTCGTAGGGTGGAGGAAGTGGAGGAACAAAACCCCAGGCAGCTGGCCTTCACGGCAAAGCCTGCTATGGCAAAGGGTGCTGTCTACGGCTGTGGGAATGGGCATCGTAGCAGTTGAAGTTGTTGCCAGCGTTACCGTTGTTTGAACTAGAGTGTGTAGATAAAGCACTCAGCAACGGTGGACACGTTGCAAGGCTGGCCTGGTAAGCAAAGCATGATTAAAGAGAAGTGGGTGCACGGGACACTACAGGAGACCTGGTGTGTAGCGGCAAGTACCTATAGTGATTTTGAGTGTCTTTCTATATGCCTTACTGCTATTCCCCTTGTCTAATAGGGGGTTTAATTCACTGTTGTTTCCAAAGTTGGGTCCTGCTTGCAATAGAGAATGTTGTGATGTTTATGCCGGAGACCAGACCATGAAGCGTGACCATTGTGGTGTAAAGATATCTACAACCTAACCAAGTGTTGGAGAACTTGAAGAGAACAGTGATTCAGTATCCAGGCGCTGTCAGGGCAATAGAATACCATGCATTTGGAGGAGAGGGAGCGGGGAATTGGACTAAGATTGATCCACGAGCTGTCGAGACATGCCCCGCTCCAATCTCCTGAACAGCCTATTTCACTGTACACTAAGAGGACTCTGTGGTTAAATTGGTCTAGTAGCTTGAAGCTGTGTTAGCTTGGGAATAGTCCTGGGACCCAGGGTTCCATTACTGGAGACCACAATAATAGGCCAGATCACCTTGCCAGAATGCACAAATCACAGGCATTTTCCATTCAGAGGCAATGTGGCAAAAAAGAAAGCTGACACTAGGCTGGAAGAGATCCAGGCAAAAGGGCAAAAAGGAGCAATTTTACCACCCAAAACAAGCAAACTCAGTCCCTCTTGACTATTATCTCCAAGAGATCTCTGCGAGATTAGATGAAAAAATACTGGATTTTGAAATAGAAATGAAGGTCACAAACCAACGCATGGTAACACCATTGTTCGAAACAACAGCTGGGTCATCAGACTCCTCATTAGGTACTGACAAAAACAAGGATATATATAAACTTCCTCAAACCAATATGACTGGCACCAGATATTAGGGAAACAGGCAATATAGTAGATTAGTCAAACACCTCACATCAAGTCACCCTCGCCAATTTGAATAGCCAACTGTACCCCTCCTTGAATTTAAATCTGAACATAGTTCAAAAGGAAGCAGATTTGAATAACCCAGGGGCCTCCTGAACCATGATGAGTCACAATGATAGAGCCCAGTCAATTGGAGAATTTATCCAGAATTGTATTGTATTGTATTGTATGGGTATTTGATAGAGCGCAAACAAAGACCAGTAAAGGCATCAAGGCGCGAGGTATGACAGAGAGATGAGCTTATCAATAGGAGAGAGTTTAAAACAAAAAGGTTTTTAGGTGTTTACGGAAAGACAGAAATTGAGCACTATTCCACAACTCAGCTGGAAGACCATTCCAAAGAGTGGGACCCAGGACCGAGAATGATCTTCCTCTGGCCCGATAGCATAGATAGCAAGGCATGACAAAAGTGACAGATTAGAAGAGCGTACATCTCTGCTGGGTTTATACCAAGCAAACTTAGATTGCAGAAATTCCGCTCCATTACCATGAACAGCATGGTGAACAAGGCAAAGCACCTTAAATTCAATACGTTTTTTAACCGGGAACCAGTGAAGCTGGATAAGAACTTCCCGGGAATTTGCTAATGGGCTTTTAAAGCCAAGTGGGCTGCTCAGTTTTGAAGGATCTGAAGACGCTGTAAAAGGAATTCAGGCTGGCCTAAGTAGATCCCATTGCAGTAGTCAATCGACCCCATGGTTTCGGCTGTGACCAATTTCACACGAGCATTGTTAGGAAGAAATGGGAGAACCTTTCTTAAGACTTGCCAAAGTCTGTTTGACAGATGGTGGACACTTGGGCTGACCTGGAACCAGAAGAAAGGATTTTTATGCCAAGGCTCTTCACCATAGAAGCAGGTTCCAGACAGGGCCTGCGGGATGAAGTCCAGTAATCAGAGGTCCAGGGGGACTTAGGAGAGGTAGAGTCACCCATAAGGACCTCGTCTTGTCCCCATTGAGCTTAAGCAAATTTTCTGACAGCCAGTCAGCAACAGCAGAGAGGCAATTCTTGAGTTTAGAGGGGCGATCAGTGGATGAAGATTTAAGACAAAATAGAATTTGAGTGTCGTCGGCATAGGAAAAAAGTGAATGCTGTGACTGGAAATACGTTTGGCAAGAGCCAACATGTATAAATTAAAAAGAAGAGAAGATCTGAGCCCTGAGGAATCCCACTGGTCAACATAAAAGGAGAAGCAGTAAAAGGTGGAAAAGAGACCGTCTGAGTAGGGTTAGAAAGAAAAGATGAGAACCACTTCAAAGGAACGCCCCGAATTCCAACTTCTTGAAGGCACTGAAGGCCTTGGCGATGGCCTACAGTATCAAAAGCCATGGAGAGATCAAGGATAATAAGAACCCCAATCTCTCTGCCGTCCTGAAGCAAAGTAATGTCATCAAGTAGCAAGACCTCCACCGACTAAGTGCCCATCCCAGGACAGAATCGAGCCTGGAAAGGGTGGGGAAAGTGGTTGCTCTCAAGATAAGCAGAAAGCTGGGGGGTAACAATAGCTTCAAACAGCTTCATGGTGGCAGGGAGCAGAAGCAAGATTGGTTGGTAGTTAGCGACCACAGCAGGATCTAAATGAGACTTTTTTAGAAGCGGGGAAATAACTGCATGTTTAAGAGAATCAGGGATGTGTCCATTAGAGCGGGAATGGTGAAGAGCTGAAGTAAACAGCGTGACAAGGCTGTGAGAAAGAGATTGCAGAATTTGCAGGGGAATAGGATCGTCAGGAGAGGCTGACTTAGGTTTGAGAAAGGCAGTTGCCACCATAACGTCAGTCACATTATTACACTGAAAATCACTGGAAGAGCTCAGAAGAGGAGAAATCTCAGGGAGAGTATCAACGCTCCATCTATCAGCATTAATCTGCTCTCAAATTTTGCAAATCTTTTCTTTAAAAAAGAGTGCAATTTGATAACAATATTTTTGATTATGATGAGTGGGATTGGGAGTGCGAATAGGGATGGTCAGATCCTTCGCCACCCGAAAAAGTTCATGAGAGGAGCAAGAAGCATTCATGATTCAATCTGAAAAATATTGGGCTTTCATTTTTTTTTTATAGCATTTTGGTAGATATTTCGAGCTTCAACATAGTAGACCAGTTTAGCAGAGGGATCAAGGGAGAGACAATGCCACCTGTGTGCTGCTTGTCTACATCTCTGTTTAAGTGAGCGTAATTCAGAACAGTATCAGGGGGCAGATTTTTAGCAGGTGAGTTAGTGAGCTTAGGAGGGGCAAGGTCATTTGTGGTGAGCTGTAGAGCCTCCATCAGGGAGTCACAAGGGTTCAGATCAACTAGCCGGTCTTGACAAATAAAGCTTTCAAAGGACATGGCAATGTCACTGGGGGCATGTTTGCCCATCGACGTTGAAGTTTGACCAAAGGAGAAGTCCTAGACTTAGGTAAGAGAATCTGAACGTCTATCTTAACCCTGATGATTACAATAATAGAACATGGAGGGTTAATGACCCAGGGAAAGAAGACAGAGAAAATATTGAGTTTTTAAAAGATTGTTTGGAAAAATACCTGAATTGCAACAATTTTAAGGAATCAATTGCAACCCATATGAGACTTTTTAAAGACTTTAAAACAACCATTTTAACATTTTTAAATATGATGGACGGCAAACAAAAAAGGATGCCAGTGTGGCAAAGGAACTGTTAAATAACCGTGAAGGGAGCAGGTCACTGTCAAAGCCTATTACCCTTGCTTATGTAGGTGAAACAAAACCACAAATAATCTCAACCCAAGCGAAAGCCGCTGCAGTCAGTTTCTTGGTGTCCCCCAGCTCAGAGCAGCCTGAGAAACTTAGAAAGAAAACCACAGCAATTATAAATACAACAATGTTGTATTTATGCTTGCTGTGGTTTTAAAAAACAATTAAATGAAATGCACTTACCGGCAGCAGCCTTCCTGTCTGTCTTCTCTGCTCTCTGGCACTAATGAAGCACTAATGAAGCAAAAGCTGCTTTAACAACATCTACCAGCAGGTGGCTTTTGCTTCATTAGTGCCGCAAAGGCAGAGATTAACACAAAATGGATGCCTCCTAATGCTTGACATTTTTGACTTTGAGCCTCATTTGCTCAAAAGTTTACATAGGAAATTTCTTAAAAAATATTTTTTATATATATTTTTGATCATGGCCCATCTTTTGAGCCAATACAATTTTAGAGTGAACTATCCCTTTAATGCAAATCCATGTTGGTGGTATTTACACCATTCAGCTATAAAGGTGATTAATTTAAGAAATGATGGGATTAGTGTGGGATGTTTTTACCCATGCATCCAAGCCCTACCATAAAACTGTGCATTACTGGCATTGAAAACATCATGATGGCCAGAACTCCCCAGAGAGTGTACAGGGAAAACACGAAGAATAGGCTGCCACCCATTTTGCCTATGTTGTGAGCACAGGAGGGCACTGCCTAAAACCACCATTGGGCTACACACACAGTAGCCTGAAACCATTGGGAATGGCAATGCTGATTGCCAAAAGCAACCCAGAACTGTGGGGAATTCATTCACTTAATGTCAAAAATGGATGCAACACTGGTGCTCACCCTATCAGAAAGCCAGCGTTTTAAAACCACCAGACTTTTGTGTAAAACTGAAGAAATGAACCCAAACCAGGCCAAGGAAAGACTTGCTAAGAGGTGGATACAATGTAAAAACTATATTCTGAACTGACTTGAAGGAAGTAATTATTTAATGTATATATAAAAAATAGCTGGGGATGTCAGCAGCTTAAGTGAATTTGGGTTTAAATGTCGAAATGTTTAAAATAAATGAGTGACCTACTTTTGAGTGTAACATAGGTTGTAACTGTTAAATGTCATAGTTTTGAACTTAGAATCAACATTCTAGCTGCATGTGCGAAAATTGTCAGTTTGATTTGAATGTAGAAATCTGGGAACTGAAGTGACATTTAGCTGAATTCTGCCTGACAACTACCCCCGACAGGAGTTGAACTGGCTCAACAACTCTTCCCAGGCCTGGCTGCATTCTGCTGCCCCTGCCAAAAGGAGATGACACCTCTCTTATTGGATTAGGGGAGGAGCACCTGGGGACTACAGGAAACTAAACAAAGCACTGTCCTGGACTCAGGCAAATGTTATATTCGGGGGGTCGTACAATGGCTTCCTCTTGGGAGAAACTGGGAGGGGCAGTGCCTGTGAGAGCAAGCTGAGCTTGGGGGAAGTGGATAAACCAGAAATTCCACCATGTGCTTTGGAAAACCACACCCCTTTTGGGGCCAGAGCATGATTTTAAAAAGATGGATAATTCACAGTGCGGACTTGTCAAAATTATATAAATAACATCATAATTTTTGTGATTTTTCTCTGCACATTTTAAGAAGTGTTAGGACCCTGTGGTATGTTCTTGGGGATAGTAGCGGAAAAAAAGGTTGTTACTCCAAATGTATGCATGTTAAAAATCTGACACTTTATCATCTGAAACCCATATCCCTGGTGCACCTTTGTGTAAAATCTGGAAAGGTTCAGAGGTCGTTATCTGGATGAAAAGGGGAGAATTCTGTCATAAGTGTCCATGACATCGTACAAAGAGAGGGATCGGATGGTTTGGTGCTACAGAAAATATGTTAACTGGACCTATAATATTAGAAAAATGGTACATAGATAAATATGTATTTGGGTCAGAAATAGATTTGTGTGCAATTTGACAAGGGGAGGTTCCTCTGACCATAAAACCTACAGCATCACTCTGACACTCCATTTCTTTCCCCCAATCAAGGGAGAGAGGAAAGCTTGGCCAATGATAAGTGAGAGGGGCAGGCCTAGCTAGGCCCAGGCACACACCCACTTTCTAAACACATAAAAGGAACATTGAAACCCAGGTAGAGATATTCACTTTCCACTTTCTTGCGGGACGCTTTGCCGGGAGACTTCAGACTTCACATCCAGAGATCCAGATTTCAAATCCATCAATCTCCAGAGACCAGAAATTAACTCCAGAATTTGTAGCAGAGATGCCTGAATCCACAAGCTGAATCCTCTTCAGCAGGCCTCAAAACCAACCTAACTATTCAACAGCCGGGCGAGCTGTTTGAATTCTTTGCCAAGAACTTTTGCAAGAACCTGTAGCAGTATCCAGAAAGCAGTGCTGTATCCGGAACCAGAGAGAACCAGAGACCAGATCGCTGTGAAGAACTGCTAGCAGAAGTCCAGCCAATCCTGACCCGATCGGTGACGAAGTCGCATTCCTGTCCAAAAATCTAGTGTGAGTACCCAGCTAGCACTGTGCCAAAACTAATCTCTTAGTTTAAAATAATCTAATCCAACTATTTTAGCCTATTACAACTGCCTCCTAAAATCGTGTCATTCTGTCATTTTTAAAACTGAAAACTGTCATCTGTCATTCTGAGCTTTAAAATTTCAAATCCGAAAAACTACCTTTACTAAATCGGCCATATCTCCGGAACCGTTTGTGCTAGTCATCTTAAAGCTAAGATTCTAGGCTTTCCAATGAGCCTAGAACCGACTTCCTACTCCTTATAGTGCCTCCGTAATTGCGCTCGACGCACGCGACTAAATTTGCCGCGATTTGACATTTTGCTAAATTTCAGCCACGTGTAAAAATATGTGTCCTTGCTTTCCTTGCTGAAATTCGTGTGCAACCTGACAATCATTCATAGAGCATTGATAAAGTGATCCTGAATTAATTTAAGTATCTCTCACTCACCCTTATCCTCCTATAGGGAATTAAAAGCCTTTTTAGCATATTTTTCACTTAATTGCAACCACATCAAAGTATCTTGCCGTGTTTAAAACTCCTACCTGTTTTCCTCTAAGCTTGCTAGGGGGAACTGAATCATATTTGATTGCATTCCTGAGAACTGTGTGCTTTCCTCCCATCTCTTTACCTTGCATAAAGGGGGGGGTGAATTGTCACAGAAAAGTGATTACATTGTCTTTTGTTGAAGTCATATCAAGTTTATTTTCTGTACTGCATTTTCATTCGTCATTGCATTATCCTTGAAGCCATAAAAGCATTCTCAGCTACTTTATCCTCTCTATATCACTTCTAAGCCATCAAAAAGAGTGTACCACTGTAACAGTATTCATTGTTGATCATTATCATCCTCACGAGTCTGCTATCAAATATTAATTTACTATAAAAGTGTGATAGATATATATTGTTTAATATTCAAATAAACCTTTTAAATTTGCAAAACAAACTTACTTCTTGGCTCAGCGGTGTCAGGGGGATTCTGAGAGAGGGGTGTTATATAAGGGTTGTCATCCAGAGTAAACGAACTGGACATAAAAATACATCAATAAGGGCTTCCATCAGCATCCCAGACTAGGCATTGACTTAGCTGTAGTGTTGAATTGAAGTCACTTACATCAGGTCTTTAAAGATTTCTTTATAAAATTGATTAGAGATCCCATCATCTCCAGCAAATATTTTACTAGGCAATTATTGTATTGGTTGAGCATCTTCATATCTACTAATTGGTTAAAAATGTCCACAAAGCTCTGACACTGTTATATAATTTAGATGCATTTCACTATCTGCGACGCTGGCTCTGTTGCACTCCTGAAATAGTTTTTGATGGACACCTGTAAATATTCTATGCATTTCTGTGTTCTCTTGTTTAATAGTTCCTTCATCCAATTCTATTTTAATGATTCTAGGAAAAGCTCTACTATATTTACTTTGTGTACCGGTACATTTACTATTTTTGTATTGCTGAGTCTGCTGCACTATACAGTTAAGCTTAATATGTTCCTGAGCCATGGCTTAGAGACTCATTGTAACACTCCTTATTTTCGTTCTGATAAGTGGATGTCCAGTCTTTTGATCTAATGCAGACAATAATATTCTTATTGTAGGCTCATCCATTTGATCTTTTCATTTTCTTTTCATTGTTTGTATTCCTTTTCTGTGTAACATAATTACTCCCCTCCCCTCTAATTGCCACCTTCAATGTGTTCCAGAATAAACATCCCTGGGTTGTTTTCCAGAAATGTCAAAATGTGACACCTGACTCATTCTCATATTACCTATCTTTAAGTAATGTATGACCGTAAATCCATCTGCTCCATATTTCATGAGTCTCAAATGTGTGAGATTTTCATGATCCGAGAACAGAATCAGCTATATACAAGTTTGAGCATCTTTTCATATGATTATGAAATTAGAAAATAATCAAGTCTACAATAATGTGGATGTGGGTTTGAGTACTATGTATATTGTTGATAGTGTGAATGCTTCCAGCCACCTGCATCACATAAATCGTGGTGGGTAATAGTTGTTGTTAGAGATTCGAGTACTATTGGGCTTAAAGGGTTCAATTCAAAATTGTATTTAATTAGCAAAGTGAGGCCGCCACACTATAAAATAGATTCCTTGTAGAGTATACGCTCATTATCCTATGATGTCCAAAATTGAGAATCATTGAAACTAGAGGCATATATGAAGCACATTTATGAAACGATTCAAGTAGTAGTGCCTTTTAGCAAACAATTTGCAATAATACATTGGTAGAGTTGAAAATAGAACAAACACCCATTTTATATTGCTATTAAATGCAGTGTCGAAAGTCTCTCAACTATTTAAAGTGTGGCTTTCTGTACATTCTAAGTGGGAATCTTGACTACAGACAATATCAGTTTGAATGCTCTTGGACAGTTTCAGAACAAGTTTGAATTTATTCTTACACTGAAGCCCATTGACATTCTACCATGCAATTTTTAAACTATAAGAAATTACACATATTATGATTTTCCCTGTACCAAATGCTCTTAATGATATTCTGCTTTGATGATATTTTGGTTAGAATTGCCTTCATTTTCACTGCCTTTTTGCCACACACATGTTTCTCCACCCCAATTTCCAAAACCCAAATCAAAACCTGCTAACAGATGTTCACACTCCACCCTATCCCTTCCGGTTCAGCCCCAAGATCTGGTGTTACACAACAACCTATAGACACAAAAGTGGTGCATCAAACAGCCAACGCTATGATATGCCAGATAAATTGTTCAAACATGGCTGGCTAAGCACCTACATATTCAAGGGCATTTCTTTTCTGTCTTTTTTCCACACCTTCTCACTCCTCCCCTCGCCTCTATCTGCTCCTTCACCTCTTACTTTTTTTTTCTTTTGGTTTGTTGAAAGAACACTTATCTTTTTAAGGTTCTTGGGGTAAAGAGTGCCACAAGCAGTAATGCATTTTCTTATGGACCACACCGCAGTTGGTGTCACGTAATACTTCACACAAGTTGGAGCATTGGTGCCTTGTCTCAAATGTACATGGCTGGACAGCTCATCACCAATGAACCAACTGGCCTGTTTTTTGCTGGATGTTCAAATGGTTTAAAGATCATGCAAGTCCCTTTCAAAGTAAGCCCTCAGTGGGCCCTAAACTTAGACAACCATACACAGACACAGTGTACTGCACCTCGGTGTTTTCCTGTTATGGGAACAGAAACTGAGGAAAAAAAGTCAACTGATTGAATGTACTATTGGAGAATGCCTGCCAATATATTGCAAATTACAAAAGGGTCTGCAGGGAAGGAAATGTCAGACTGAAAAATAATGTAGGATAGGTAAACCACTTTCACCCAAGGAACATTTTAGATACAGTAATATGGTCTCATGTTTGCAGTATTTCTCCAGACAGAAGCGTATTCTTATAATGACCATAGCTTTTCAAGATACCCTTAAAATGTTTCAGATTCACACATTTTCTTGCTTAAATAATTTACAACCTAATTATCTTTGAAAAATGCTTGACAATATCTTACCTGCTTGGGAATGAAGTATAGCATTCCTTGTCAATAGATTAGATGTTGGCTTGCCCAATATGAGCTCGATTGCTAATTACAGAATCATTGGGCCTCATTACGAGGTGGGCGGTAAGGGGTTACCGGCACCGGTAAGGGCACCAGTGCCAGTAATCCCTTACCGCCCTACTACGAGTTCCCTTTGCAGGTCCTCCCTTAACGCCTGGTTTTACCAGGCAATAAGGACAGGACCCGCAAAGGGACTTTGGAGCTAAAAACGGTACCGCAATTTGCGGTACCGTTATTAGCGCCATCCCCATTCCCATTGAGCCCCATAGGGGCTCAATGGGAATGGGGAAGGGCCCTGGTGAATGGGGAATTACCACCCCTGCCAACCTTGGATGGAGCGGTAATAGCTCCATTCACCAGGGAGGAGTCGGTAAGGATTTGGAGGTAGCCATGGCGCTAATAGCGCCATGGTTACCTCCAACCTCGTAATGAGGCCCATATCTGAAAACTGGGTTAACCATATGTATTGACAGAGAAATTTGGTTTGCAGCGCTGGCAATGCTGAAGGGCGTCTTGCCCTTAAAGTGTGGAGCTAGATTGGATTATGGACAGGCCCCCCTGAAATTGATGGCATCTAACTGAAATGTTGAACTGCAATGATCAATTCTCTCTATTGCTGCCCACCATGTAATGGGTGTGAGTTGGCTGATCTGGTCGAACCCAGAACAAATAATATGATGCAGCACAATGCCCAATTTTGAGCAGTAAATGATATGTTTGCTAATACTGCCTGTGCAGATTTGTTCAAGTTGACATTCATCGTTTAGAGATTGCAACAATATCTTCTACACACTTGGTTACTGCAGGCTCTTTAGAAATGTGATAAATCAAGCCTTCTTATTAATCTATCCTTTACAGTTACAGGGATATTGGAATTCCTTGTAATGTTGTGTATGGTTCGTAAGATGCGAGCACACTAGTTTGATCACCTTTTGGCACTAAACTGTAACAGACACACCGTGCTGAAGTTTAACTAAAGCAGACTATCATACACTGCGTACACACAAGACACGGAGTGTGATGCGAGTGTGCAGTCTCTGGCAGTCTGCTTACTCTCTTGTTTGAAGTTGGAAGCAGAGTGATACGTTGAATCTTGCATTCTGACTGCTTATAACCTTGCATACACCACAGAGCGTGGTGCGAGTGTGCAATCTTTGGAAGTCTGCTTACTCTCTTGTTTGAAGTTGGAAGCAGAGCGATACGTTGAATCTTGCATTCTGACTGCTTATAACCTTGCATACACCACAGAGCGTGGTGCGAGTGTGCAATCTTTGGAAGTCTGCTTACTCGCTTGTTTGAAGTTGGAAGCAGAGCGATACATTGAATCTTGCATTCTGACTGCTTATAACCTTGCATACACCACAGAGCGTGGTGCGAGTGTGCAATCTTTGGAAGTCTGCTTACTCGCTTGTTTGAAGTTGGAAGCAGAGCGATACGTTGAATCTTGCATTCTGACTGCTTATAACCTTGCATACACCACAGAGCGTGGTGCGAGTGTGCAATCTTTGGAAGTCTGCTTACTCGCTTGTTTGAAGTTGGAAGCAGAGTGATACGTTGAATCTTGCATTCTGACTGCTTATAACCTTGGATACATCGCGGAGCGGGACGCAGAGTGTGGTGCGAGTGTGCAGTTTTTGTCAATCTGTGCAGGATATGAGGTATGGGAGACAGAACGAAGGTAACACCATTCATGAATTATTCAGGAGATATGTCAAAAGTGCATTTTTGAATCAACTAACTTTACTGCATTGTGAACCGACGTGAAACCGATGCAGTGCTCCTGCAGTGTATATATGATTCATTACTGCATTGTGAACCGATGGGACATTGCCACAGTGCTCCTGCAGTGTATCTATCTGCCTCTTTGTTCGGCTTGTAGCTGGCCCACATCACGAGGCAAAGTCAGAGTATGCTGATGTGAAATACGAATGGAGGGTGAGTTTTGATATAACAGCAGTGCAGTTTTGTAATACTCTATGTGGATAGACCCCACCATTGTTAGATTATATTCAATACCCTCAGTGCTGCTGCGCTTCGCTATTGTTCAAGACGTCTTTCAGATTGAAGTCAGCTGTTAGTTACACCCTTACTCGTGCCAAGACCAAAAATATAGAGTGCAAGGCTGACTGCTGTCTGGCTTGTGGACATAATATAAGGCAATCCTCACATTGGAGTGACTGTATTATGCTGGGAAAATCTCAACGAAAAACAATGTTCAACTAAAGAAATAATAAGCCATACGTAAAAGCGCAGGGATACAAAAGAGATGGGACATGAGCCATCTCATGAATGGGTGTAGACTGGAGGATTCCCCACCACAAAATGAGCTGGGAGACATAGCCTTAGTTGAATCTGTATGTGGCCAAATCACGTCGTACTTTAAAAAGACCAAAAAAGAGACCGAGCGTTTGGCAAATGCAACTAGGGAGTTTGAGATGGTGGATCTCAATAAGGAAGTTAGTGCTCAACTGCCTTAATGTGACCTCAATTTCACTAGAGAAGATCTGGACAATATTGATAACAACTCTCCACTCAAATTGTGTCATTCAATGTGTCACGGTAATTCTGGAGCGGTGCCTGACCACCCGTCATGACACTAGCTCTAAAGATCATACTGATACTAGTGCACAAACTAGTCATGATATAAGTGTGAATACAAGACTGTCAGCCTCACCAAGGATATGTATGTCTAATAGTTCTGCACACAAGACTTTCTACCATGCTGTGACTGAAATTATTGAGGAAGACCTTAACTCACGGTGCACAAATAAATCTTTACCTGGATGTGATCATATTAATGATGACCTGGCAAGGGGGAGAGGGGGAGGGTCTTATTTTTTGCTATAAAAATCTTGCTTCATCTATGCGGACGTATTCAAGAAGACATAAAGAGGCATGGCTCCTCACTTGATCAACTTTTGAATAATACATTTTTGGCTGATTGTAACATTGATGATAATAATGAAAATATTGGTAGTGATAATAATATGGATGGTAATATAAATGTTGAGAATGGTGTGGCTGTAGATGTGGTGGATAATTCCCCCCTCAGCAACCCCATGCACAAACACATTTTGTAAAAAAAGTGGATACAGGCCTGAAGAAAATCTCTGTTGCAGAACCCTTAGAGGCCAGAACCATTGACTTGTTGAACTCAACTATTGTGACTGTGATGCAGCAGAGTCAGATGACCAAAAAGGCTAAAAAAGACTAACAAGTAGGAAGAAAACATCAAAATAACGTGCTGGTATACTCACTATCTGGTTACTTCATGAGAATGAGTCCAACGCCTCCGTGTCAGAGGATAGTAATGTACAAGTTGAAGTCTCACCAGTCATTATAACAAAGTTAATAATATCATGCCTCTTTCCCAGAGTGATTCTGGTGGCCCAGCGAGAGTGGCTACTCCTGTTTGCTAGGGCTCCAGTCATCCAGTGGATACTAGACTGCTGGATTCATGAATAAGCTTAGATATACGGATTCTGACTACTAGATATAAAGATAATGCCGGAATAAGGAAACATATAAATAGGCCCAACCTTCTTAACATTTTTGCTAAAGTACCCTGTCTTCTCAATTTAAGTTCTTGTGATTTTGATTTTATTGCACCGGAGCGAGGATGGTCAGGGGGTATTCCAAGTGTTCATTGTGTGTTACCCATGATGGCATCTCTCATCAGAAACCAAATAGACCCATAAGAGTTTTTAAGATATGAGCTGGATAAACCTTGTTCTCCTTCCATCACTAACACATGTTGTGACCATTGTAAACAGTGTTTTCCATTATTTCCTACTGTAAGTGTGACTCGTACCAGATCTAACGAAGACTATGATGATAAAAAAGGTGGTTATAGTTGCTAAAAATGATCCCTGGGTTTTAGCAGCAACAGTAGTGATATATGGATATCATCTGCTGGAATACTCGTGGCCATTCCCACCTTTTACAAAAAACAGAATCCCTCAATACTTTAAATAGCTCAACAGTAATCATGTTGAAGGAGAAATGGCTGATGGATCAGCTGTTAATTGATGGCTTTGTTATTTACCAATCAATGGGAAATAAATTGTACTAAAGCCAGCCCTTTAGGTGGGCTGTTGATTGGAGTAAAACAAGAGTTTCAATCTAAATTGGTTAAACATTCTGGTGCAAGTGACCACGTTTTGGCTGTTGATTTGATGCTTAACGATAGACTAAAAAACAACGTATGCTCATCATAGATATGTATGACCCTCCAGGCTCGGCAACGACTGACTATATTCATGAATTAATTGACTCAATCTTTTCTGAATGGTAAAAAGATGTTGATTCAGATCTCGTTTTAGTGGGCAGGGACCTTAACACTAGATGTAGGGAACAAGTCATAAAAGAAAGTTACTCTAATTTGGGATCCAAATGTGTACTAGAACAGAAATCAGCTAACACCAAGGGATTCTTGGAATTATTGAATCTGGTAATTTTAAATGGTAGAACTATAGGTGATACTCCTGGGGAAAACTACATGGAAGTGTGGAAGGAAAGAAACTTACCTGGACTAGCTATGTGGCAATTCGCCCTTAATTAAAATCACAAAAAAGTAGATATTGGTAAAAATGAACTTAGTGATCATGCTAATTTGAAGCTGAGTCTAGGCATGATTGTAACAGGTGGATGGCAGTATGCTAGTAATGACCTAGAAATTTGCCAAGAAGGACATCTGGACTGATCGAAATATTAACAGGATATGTAAAAACTTGCTCTTACTTTCCATGATTGAATTAGTTTACATTCAGGAGATGAGATCAAAACATGGCTGACGAGGTTAACTCAGGAGAATGGTAGACCTACATAGAATAGTCTGGTGTTGCCTATAAAAAAGCATGTTTAACCCATTGATGTTGAAATTCAAAGAAAGAAGCGCTGATTGTATACTGGTATTCACCATTTGAAAAAGGAAGGTTTGCCAGGGGGTGAAATCAAGGTAAAAATAGTTCAATTGAAAATGAACTATAGCAATTGGCTAAAACAAAGGAAAAACATGAGTATGACAGCAAATTGGCAGAATATGATAAAAGCCCTTAATAAGAAAGACATCAAAAAACGATGGCATATTCTTAATCTGGCTAGACCTCCCACTAAGAATGCACTAATTAATCCAATTGCCGAGAATGTTTGGCGTTTCCACATTGAAGAAAAAATGAAGAAAGATGACATTAACGAAGCCCCTTTTTATGTAAAAAATTTAAAGTGGCTGATGACTTTTGAATTAACAGATTTGATAGACCAACTAATTAAACTCAAAAATTCAAGAGCACCAGGGACAAATGGCCTTTCTTCTGCTGTAATTAAGGGAAATCGGGAATTGTGATCTCTTTGAAGAAATATGTAGGGATAGGTGTATCCCTGATATGTGAACTAAAGCTATTTATGTCCCCATCTACAAAAGTGGAGATCGATTGTTGCTGGAAAATTAATGATTAATATCCCTTCTTGATACAACGCGTAAGGTGTTTGCAGGTTATGTACTATCCTATTTGCAAGCTTGAGTCACAGATTAGAACAGAAGATCTTACACCCCCTCCAGATGAGATTCCGTAAGGGTTCAAGCACCATACACAATATGCGAAAGTTAGACGCAATTATGGCGAAAGCAAAAGCGAAGGGTAGTCCAACAGTGTACATAACCTTCATTGACTTCCGAGCAGCATTTGATCAAGTGAAACATGGGTTGCTTTGGAGTAAATTTCAGAAATTAGGATGCCCAGAATGGCTTCTACAGATATTAGTGGCTTTGCATACTGGAACCACAGCCAAGATTCGACTGGATAACAGAGGTCTTCTGTCTGGTAACATCCCTATAGATAGAGAGGTTAAACAGGGTTGTAGGCTTGCAGACTTGTTATTTAATATCTACATTGCCGATATCCCTCTAGGTATGATGACATACAGCAAATGTTAGCCTAAAATTGGCAAGTGTACCATCGCTGCCATGCCTTATGTGGATGATCTGATGCTGTGCGACAAGATTTACACGGGAATGAACGCTATGCTGTTTGGGCTTGTGAAGTAATTTTCGGCACTGTTAGAAATTTAAAACACTAAAAGATGCCTTCTATCGGAGGTTGAAGAAGTTGGATTGGGTCTCAAACTATGACTATTTACATAAGCTACAGAACTATGGCCCTAGTGTCCCTCCTAAGGCATACGTTTATGAGACCACAGCACTATCTCCTTCATTGCCCTGACCCCGAGGTGAGATGGTTCAGATTACTGTTGCAAATAAACCAACTCCCTTTGAGATCCATCCGAGGTGGCCAGTGGAACATTAAAAGAGATTGTAGATACTGCAGAATCTGTGCATTGAAATAGGGCGACATTCGTTTACGGAATGTTCTAAATTAGGCCACATATATATGACTATTTTGGGAAATGTTACTTATGATTATAACTGGATGAACACCCTCGAATTCTGGACATACTGTGAAGGAATGCATATTCCTCTATGTAAAGTTTGGTGTGTTGTTAAGAACTTACTGGGTACTAGCCACTGAAGGTTTGCTGGGCATGTAAGTATCTTATTGTCTCCTGGTAAAAATTTAATGATTTTAAGAGGAGGGTCACCACTGAACAGTTTGATGATTGATTGTTTACATATTTTATAACTGTTGAATTTTAATGAAAGTGAATATTTGATGTAGTTTTACAAACAAGTATTTGTATTTGTATCTTTGCAAAAACATTTCTAAGTGTTAGTTCTTTTAAATTTCATACCAAATCTTTTAACTTCATTAATCAAATTATGTATTTTATACTATATGTTTGATTGATGAGATGATTATGGTTTAATAAGTATGAATATGTGTATATGTTGATTTTGTAAAAGTTCAATTATGAACTAAATACAAAAATAAATAAATAAACAAGGGTCCTATGGCATAGCACAAGGCTTCCTATTATGCAACATAACTCTTTATGCTTGCCCCTCAGTAGTAAGAGAAACACAGAAATCTAAAATACCCAACATTTCTCTCATTCACCCCCTTGCTCCTGCCACCAATCCTAGATGGCCTCCTCATTTAATTTCCCCAAGAGTCACAGTCCATCCTCTTTTCTTACTGTGACATAACCAGATAGATTTTGCTCTGATCATTTAAGTGCGGTGGGATTAGGGTGCATATTCGTACTTGTGTTTTGTTTACTCATGCTGGTAGACAAGTTGAGGAAACACTGCATGGCCTCTCAACGATCAAGCTGGCAGAGTTTGCTGTTGGTATCCAGGTGAAGCAACTTAATTTCAAAGCTACGTGGTAAGAAGGTCAGGACAGTGCAGGTGGCAGTAGAACAAAAAAACTTATAAGGAGACACTCTTGGGTCTTCGGTTTGAAAGATTCTATGTTTAATGGACATTATTTCTCGCTGTTGTTAGGTCGGAGGTTGTTGTTGGTTCTCTCTGCAGAAGCAATGTCAAGGAGGAGGCGGACTCTTCATTAAAATGTGTTTTCAGAAGATGAGGGAGATGAAGAGGTCCCCGGGAAAGGGGAGATGTGGGATGGTAATTTTGTATCTTCTGTAAACACATGTTTTTCTCAGGTTGTAAAAGTTTGGTTCAAATGTTGTCTTCCTTTTCTCAACCTATTCCCAGTCACTCCATACTAGTCAGACCCCAGAAGCTGGGGCAGTCAACATGATGTCAAGGCAGGGTAAACCCCATTAAAGAGGATGTGCAGGTGGCCTTCTGCTGTGGTTTACCTCGGCTCTGCAACTCCAGGTATGTGACAGTGTTCAGTCTGTCTATGGGTGGAGCTGCATCAGGAACTCTTTAGACAGCATTGACGAGGTCCAGAAACAGGCTAAGAAAGACAGATTTGCTGTGGATCCGTTGCCAGAGCAGCCATGCTTGGGTTCCACTCTTTGTCTAGCTTAGGCTATTTTGAGGGATGTTGATCCCATTGGAGGTGGTTTAGATCTTTTTGACCTGGGGTCCTTCAGGGTTACAAGATTCTTGGCTAACCCTATTGTTTGCCTGGAATTATTATCACACCCCAACTCGAGGAAATGGGATCCTTCTGAGAGAACTGGCAGGGGCCTTGCCTAGGTGTGAAGTGGACTCTTCTGCTGGGAGAGAGATGAGGGCTGAGTGTCCTAAACCCTCCCTGCTGCTGTGTACGGTCTTCACCCCAGCCATAGACCCACAATTGTCACTTTCCTCTACACATATGGGAGGAATATCTCAAAGGGGATGGACAGGGCCTGGCAGGCTTCTGAAAATGTCAGAACCACTTGTTAAGATTCTACATTTAGCAGAGGGGGCCAAGGTTTCAGGAGCAGAGCTGGATCCCGGGCAACTGGGCTCAGCATGTGATATGTTTCCTGGGATATGGTAATGCCCCCAAATGGGAGAAAAGAAGGAAGGGCATCTGACTTCAAATCAGCACAAAGCTGAAGGGTTTACCAGATGCAGAAGATGTTGTAGTTTCAAGTCAAATTCTGTTAGAGGGATGACTTTGTGATCCAATTAGGTTGGTATATCAGTGATCCAATTAGGTTGGTATATCAATGCATTCACATACATATAAAAAGCTCAATCCTCTATAAGGGAGTTTTGTTCTCCACAGATCTCTTCCTGCGCATCCCCTAACAGTAGCTGTTCAATCAGCCGGCGTGCATGCAATTCCACCTCTTTTGCATATAGGAAATCAGAGCCACGTAACAATCTTCAGAGACCCAGACAGACTTTCTTCCCCCAGAGAAACAGGGAAGCAGAGCCTGCAGTTTCAGGAGAGAGTACAGAAGAGAAGCATTCTTTCAGGATAAGTGTACCTTGCCTCAAGGGTGTGTAGGCCCAAGTGGGAGTGTGCTTAAAGTTATTTACTGCACATTGGTTTCTTGTTTCACAAAACCCTAGAGTTCTTCAGACCATACATGGGTTTTGGCTAGAGTTCAAATACATCCCCGACAAAAGATTCCAAACAAGGTGACCTTTTTTCTCCAAAAAGAGAGGTTTACTTAGTAACATATTGCTGGTAAGGAATAAGGACAAGGGTTTCAGGCCACGGATACATCTGAGGGAATGTGACTTGACTGTGGTACATCATCACTTTAAATTGAGATAATTGACATTTTGAAAGATATGGGTGGATCACAAGGATGTCTACCACGCCGTTCTCATCTGTACACCTCACAGACAGTTTCTACGCTTTATGTTGGTGGGGATATGTTACCAGTTCTTTTCGCTTCCCTTTGGTCTTTCTTCCACACCCTGGTGCTTTACCAAACTACTCACATTGGTTGTCAAGATTCTCAAGGTACGTCTGATAAGACAATATCCTCATATTGAGCGATTCAGAGGAGGTTGCTTGATCATACGTCTCCATGTTGTTGCATCTGCTCTAGTCTCTGATGTTTGTCATACATTTCCCAAAATACGATCTGGTACCATCTCAGAGAATGCCATTTCTGCTATTTACTGAACACTCCAACCCTACAACCTTCAGTGTTCTCCCCAGGAGATTGGTACTCACCAAGAGGGAGATCAGAAGGGCCCTCTGGGTTCTGCCCATTTCAGTCATGAAATCAGCTCACCTTATTGGCCAACTCTCATTAATTCTGACTGTATTCTGAGGCTCCTTGCAATGCAGTGCCCTGTAAAGGCTAAAGATCCAGACACGGTATAGAGGCTTAGGTTATGCCAGTTGTGTCCCATTTTCCACAGATGCAAAAAAAGAATTGGTCTGTTGGGCAAGACAACTGGATGCATGAAATGACAGGGCTATCTTCACTGCTTCCCCCAGTCTTCGATTAGAAACTAATGTGAAAGGGTGCCGGCTTAAGGTGTGGTCAAAACTTGACTGCCGGGCTATGGATTTTTAGCAGTCATTGTGGCAGATACACTGTTTCGAGTTGCTTGACAGTTGTTCTGTGGTCAGGTGCTTTGCAGACCAGTTCTCTAATTGTGTGATGCAACTGCTAACAGACAAAGCTGCAGCAGCACCTTAAATCAATACATTGTTATGCCGTACCTGTTGTTCCAGCATTTATGGAGACTCCTTGGGTTCCGTGGGCATCTACTGCAGAGGCGCCAGCTCTCTGCTCCAACATTAACATTGAGCAATGTGACGGCCAATCCCAAGATGGCGGCAGCCACATTGCATTTCCACCCTTTTCATGATGGCCAATGTGTCTTCTTTCTGGGTCATGGTCAGCATAGAAGTGGAGGCTGCACTATAAAAGGACCCACATAGAAATATTCCCTGCGCCTTATTAAGCATATGTTTGCCACTTTACCTTGTTCTGCCCTGTTATTTTCCTTGCTCTGGAGGGGGTTCATGTCTTTCCTGCCTTCTTTAAGCCTGCCTGCGTTGTTACTCCTCGCCTGGACTTTTGCATCCTCCTGTTGGTCTTCCTTTGTTACTCTTCGCCTGAACCTTTGCATCCTCCAGTTGGCCTTCCTTTGATTGTCTTCGCCTCCGCGTCTCTTCCTTTGCATTGGAACAGCTTCCATGCTGCCAGTCTTCCTCCATCAAGAATTCTTCTACAAAGTTCAACCTTGTCTCTTGGAGTGGATGGTTTTTCCCATTTGGGGTATGTTCAGCAGTTGGCTAGCATCTTTGGGGGTCACCTTGGTGGTAGCTCATTTTACCAATTGGGTGGGCTCATCAGAGGGACAACCATTATTCACCAGAATCAAGGCCAAGATACATGAGGTAAGACCTGCCATTAACACAAATTGGGAGGGACTGGTCCCTGTCAGATCTGGCAACCACATTTTGGGATTTATATCTGGCACCCTCAACCTGTTCTCAGCAGTAGGTGGACATACGAGACTGGAGCCTGCATCACCTGATCTTCCTCAGACTCTAGAAGTGCTGAGGGGTGTGGGAGGAGTAGCTGGGGGCTCTGAGTAGCTGGGGGCCCTGTATAGTAGGGGCTTATTAGCTTAAGTAGCTCAAGTAACTGTAGTGTGAGTCTCAGACAGAAATACAGAAATTCGCGAGGCACATGGTTGCCAATGCATGCCGCATGATGGAAAAGGCACAGAGTGCAAAAAAGCAGAGCACATGCTTAAAAGTGAATATTATTTCAGGATGATATTCAATTGACTGATTTGCATTTAAACTAATACTAACATATTAACCTAATTAATCCAACCCCAGTAACATGTCCCCTTAATAATATATAGTGCAAATTAGTCAATTGAGTCTGGACTTCTTTGAAATTTCGACTGAAATCAACTTCCAAGTGTTCAGCTGGCTGCTGGATCTGCTTGCAAGAGTGAGAGATGCATTTTTTCAGCACTGAGCATGGGGAGGCACTGTGCGTTTCCTCCATTCTCAATTATTGTTCTGCCTCTTTTGCAAGCCCAGCTACAAGGCACATCTTTGAGGCTGGTATATCCCTTTGGAAAGGGCAACCTTGGTACCCAGAGTACAGCAGATGGCCATGGGCCTCCTGTTCTCCTTCCAGTGGTTTCCAGTCCAGCAGCTGCACCCTTTGATTCTGGGGGATCCTTCTTCTAGTAGAACTTTCAGGGACTGTCGGGCACCCAAGGGCATTTTGGAGGAGACTTCTCCAGTGTACTTGGGCTTTCAGTACCCTTAAAGCCTATGAAGCATAGCATGAAGTAAACCTGGCATTCAACACACTGAGGCGATTAAACTTTCAACAAATTGCAGGAGAATCTCCTCCAAACAGATTGCACAGGGCAAACAATCCATACAGCAGCCAGGTTTTTAAACTTTTGCAGTAGTTGTGGGTAGAACACTTAGGTTATATAGGCAAAACCCTGAGCAAGGGCGGGAGTCTAAAATCCATCCAGTCAACAATGCATTTAAGCCTCTGCTTTTTATAGAACCATTGAAGTTTCTCTATTTTTTCATGACAGTATAAGATGTTAACATTGGATGTTTGGATAGTAATGAAAAAAAGCAATTGAGAAGGAATACCTGAAGGCTGAGCCTTTGAGGGTTCACCCAGTTTTCTGGCAAGAACATTGTAACTCTGCTATTGTTCTTCCCCCATGACTCTTCTTTTTTAAAGGAATGGTGTGAAGAGTCACTGCACTTGCAGACCTGAGGATTCTTGGTGGAAATGATCACCTATAGTTTTGTTTGATGCATGTATTCCTTTTGTTCCCCAATACATATGTAATGCAGAGAGCTGTAAAGGAAATTATTTCATTAATGGAAGCCAGAAGAGGACTTTGAGGATTGAAAGGCATACTGCATCCTGTCTTACTTTTGTCATGTATCTCATATTCTGTGATGGATATTGCATGGTTAAAACAATTGTGGCAGCACTCGTAGACTCATATTTCATTAGGATAAACCCTCATGTTTGAGGAAAGCCTGGGGAATGCCTTATATCATTGCAGCCGCCCTAATAGAAATCAAGCTTTAGTGAAGGGCTGAAATGCATGCACATCAAGATATTTGGCCATTATCTTGGCAAGTTCGATTTCCTTTTTTAGTACATCATGTCCAATCTGAAGGTGGTTATGTTATGTTATGTTATGTTATGTTATGTTATGTTATGTTATGTTATGTTAAATAAACTTATTTAGCACACGGTCACCCGAGGGCATCATGACACTGAAGAAGGGGAGAAGCAGTATCCAAAAGGAGGGATAGTTAACCAAGCATATAAGTTTTCAGCAATTAAAAAGAAAAACAGTGATTTGAGAGAGTTTTCATGGCCAAAGGGAGACTGTTCCACAATTGCACCGAAACAACTGAAAAGGCCCAACCTCTGATACGAGCGCAACGGAAGGAAGGGACTACACAAAGACCGGCAGCGCCGATCTTAAAGGCAGCGTGGGGCAATAGCGGGTGAACTTTTCCCTAAGATACTCTGCCCCTTGATCATACAGGGCACACCAAGCAGAGGGTCTTGAAAACAATGCGCTGTTTGGCAGGCAGCCAATGAAGAGCGCAGAACCGGGGAGATGTGAGCTCCATAGGGGGAGCCAGCGGCCACCCGGACAGCTATATTCTGAAGACGCTGGATTAAGCCCTTAGGCTGGGCCATGTATAATGTGCAAAACAGGACATGTGGGAGAGCTTGACATCAGCCAGGTACATTGTCAGTACAATTATCTGGAGCAACATAGGCGACAGTCAATTCCCTTTGTATAAAGCAATCAGAAAACTTTGAGTTTGAATTCCATTATGACATGGACTGGCATATGTGACAAATCTACGCTGAACACAATAAACAACCTGGTTGTCATGGTGTTCATTGTGTTGTTGTTAGCCCTGTGTTCTGTGATGCACATATAGTCTATAGCCTTGCAACTTCGTCACAGGTCTGTTGTCAAGTACATGGTGTGCATGTTAGAGACCGTTGGTGAATTTGTTGACCAAAGTGATCTCTACTTTTTAGCCACAGCAATTGGGGAGTAATGCATGTGGCCTAGTACCTGACATCTGGACCACATAACCCCCAACAACACAAACAATGGTTCCTTTCTCACTCCACTGTTAGATATGGAAGAAAATCAACTTAGAGCATTTTTGGCAATGTCCCATTTTATAATTTTGCCCTATGATGTTTCCTGAAGTACTTGAACCATGTGCCAAAAGGCTTGGATGATAGCTTTAATGCTGACCCATGCATGTTTGATGTTTCTGGGAGTGACCAATTCATCAAATGACTAGAAAAGAAAAATGGTTATGTTCCTTTATGGTTGCTGATATCATCAATATCGGTATCCTGACATTGGAAAACATATGTGGACTGTCATATGGTGTATAATATTTCTCCTCATCCAACACGAGTTCTGTGGTTATTGAAAAAGAAACTAAGTGCTACCACCTTACTTTTCTCTTTGTCTTGATGTTCACATCATTGTATTGAATGATATTTCTCTCCTTGAATAGTATCCCAACCATTGCTATTACATGAGCATGGCATGCCTGCCACGCATAATTCTTGGTCTCTATGAATGTTTTCCACAGGCCACTTTTGCTGAGATGCAGTTTTCCGCTACTGGTTTAGGTGCTGAGGCATTTTTCATTCATCCATTCTCCGCCCCATGTCCTTGTCATGTGCAGGGGACACCTCCACAAACCCAATTTCCTGCTAAGCCCTCTCATCATCCTCCCTCTCCCATAATAAACCCTACCTCGCTCCACCCATCCCACTCCTTACCTCACTGAAAATAACAATCCATTGTAAGGGATCAAGGGTAAGAGTCTAACACAGTGGCATCATGTTTTTGATCATAAACTTTTATTAAGATTAAAAAAGGGTTGGGAGAAATGCCTACCTCGCCCTAACTCTATGGTTACCATGCCGCAACAAAACTAACTAGTGTCTGTGTCAGGATGTCCCAAAGTGGAAAAAAGTCCTCCGTCCTTAGTACGAACCCTAATATGATGCTCACATGCTAAACCTATCATAAAGCTAAAGTGGAATGTCTTCCTGCCATCCTCCTGCAACTATTTTCCACAGTTCGAACTTAAAGTTCTAAATGCAACTTTTATAATACAGAAAATATTTGAAAACAGACGGGTGGTTTATTTTCTATTTACCATTACAATGCCGATGATGTGGGGAGATTTTTAAACAGTGCAATGGTCATTTTAAGACAGATGTGTGCATGTCAGAATCAGTATGAATAATTGTGAGTGACTGTAGCATAGCTTGTTGGAGGTACATGAGCCAACGGGAAGTGAGACTCTCTGAACATAGCTCCCTACCGTATATAAGGTAGTGGAAATTACCACAAGACTACCACATATAGCTCTCTGTCGTAAATAAGTCAGTGAGTTCGCCCATGGTGGCACACCAACACTATCACTGGAAATGTGGTATTCCTAGAATGCAGGTCTGAGGTCTCTCTAGTGATCACACGAAAAATCTAAGCAAAGATAAGGGATTCTGGACATTGGGGCCACAAATAAAACAAGGGAATTATGCTCACCAAAAATACCACCAACCACGTATACCAAATATGCAGGTCTGGGTGCTGAAATAATGCATGTCCATTGTATTATTGTTGCACATGGCCAAATCTGAATACAAAGAGTGATTATTGCTAAGTTATTTTCGGCGGTAATAAAATACCGTCAGGCCCCAAATCTCCACAAAATACCCTACATATTTATGGTGCGTTGCAGGCCGGGAAAGTGATCATAGAGTACCTACTGGGCGTGGCAAGCGTGTCTCACACTGCCATTTGCACATTAAAGGGAACCCATTTTATAACAAGAGGTGTGCCACTAAAAACGAAATTCAGAATGTCACAAAGGGAAACCACATTCTCAGATCTAGTGCAATATTTAGAGGCAAAGTTATTTGCACATGGGAATTGGTCTTCGAATAGTACGTTAGAATGGAGTAACCGCATTCAGGGTGAGGTGCAGAAAGAAAAACTAGACAATATTTTTGCAGAAGGCAGCATAATTCAGGTCTGCCTTACAAGATTATTGAATGCAGCCGATAAAAGTGCAGAGAAAGACTGTTTAATACGGCTATGCGGCAAAATATGGTTTATTTTAAACAAATCCCTGCGAATGCAAGAGAATGATACTCAGCTAATTAACAGGTTAAAGACTGAATTAGAGGGGGCAAGTAAAAATCAGGAAATGTTGAGAGCAGAATTGGATGTATGCCAAAAAGACATGCAATTAAAATGCAGAGACGTTGATACTCAGTTATCCAAAAGCAAGAAACAATTTGAAGATAGTGAGCAAGAATTGGCACACTTAAAAGCCTTAGTGGATCACATTAGGCAGGATAAAGATGAGGTTGTTTCAGTAATGCAGATTTTACAAAAAGAACATTGTGAAAAAGAAGGTGATCTCCTGAGTGCAGAACAAGAAATGATTAAAATGATTCAAGAAAGAGACAAGAGAAATAAAGAGTTCAATGAATGCCAAATGCAAATGTGCGATATGCAGGAGGTGATTAATAAAATGAGTGATGAAAATAATTATTTGCATGATGAAGCCAATAGACTCCTTAAAAAGTGTAAGGACTTAGAACAGCAAATGTGCATTCCCAGGTCCCAAGAGAGGCGGCAGGGTACCACATTCAATGGAGTGGAGGTGAATTCTAGCTCTGCCCAAAGAGCTAGTGCCCCAGAGACTGGGCCGGTGACTGAACTTGGTTGCAGCACCCTTGGGGGATTTGATACTCCCATTGGGGGCAGCCACCAATCTCATACACCTGAAAACAGGATTGAGTCACAAAATAGTGCAATTCCATGCATTGCAACAAGTAGCCCCATAAAAATAATGAAATCCATTAAAGCCCTGATCAAACCATTTAAAAAGGGAGGTGAATGCTGCATTGAGGATCACTTAGAAGCGGTGCATGACATTTTTAAAGCACTCCAGATACCTAGGGAACAGTACAGACAATATTTTCATTTAACTTTAGATGCCCCGACGGCCAGCATCATAAGGGGATTAAATGAACAGCAGAATATGACATGGCTGGAGTTTGAAAAAGAAATTAGGCGTCATTTTTCTCCTTTTCAGTCATTGCAGGAGGCAAAGAAAGTCACGTACACAATTACTGCTGGACCTAATACATCCCCTCGCCAATTTTTACAAGACTTAAAAAGAGCATTCTCTCGCTTTGATGTATCTTTTGACTCAAATTCCAATGAGTTTAAAACCGCATACTTCTATGGGCTACAGAAAGACATCATATCCCAATTGGTCCGTGAATTTGACCGTGACAAGTCCCTTGAATGGATTGTACATCAAAGCACAAAGCTATATGAGGTACTATATTGTCAGGGTAGAGAAAGTGATAAAATGAAAGATACCAGGCCTAAATCTAAAGAACCCTCGGCCACAGTAATGGAAATCAGGTCAGCCAAAATGTCCCTTGAGTCTGCTCAAAGCCAAGGTAAAAATAATGTGACACCTGAACAAAGGGGTAATCAACAAAGATCGCCATTTCCTGTACCAATGTTCCAAACACATGATCCTAGTAATAGAGAGAGCTACATCAGCCCTAGATATTTAGGGGATAGACCCCGGGTAAGATACCGGTCTGATATGGCAGGTATGAACAATAACCAGAGACAAAATCAAGATCAAAGAAATGATGGTCCCTACCAGTCATTGGGGACACAGAGCAGATTTGATCCCAGCACCATGATATATGGTAATCAGGATAGGACCCGATATGTGGATCGATTTACTGATAATGGAAATCAACATAGGGGCCAGTACCCACAATCTGAGAGACAGGACATGAGGCAAAACGTGAACTACAATCCACGCCAGTACAATGATTCCCCACCAGGGGACTATAATCAAAGGATGGGTGCAACCCGCTCCCCTCCACAAATGAATCAAGAGTTCAGAAACCATCCCAACCGACATCAATCACCTGAGAGGTATCAGAATAGATCCAATCAGGGGGAAAACAACCAATATCGACCTAGGCCACAGAAAGAGGATCCTAGAGAGATGGAAAGGTTCCAGTGCCTTGAGGCCCAAGTGAAAATGTTAGCTGAGCAAATAGGAAAGCTCTGTACAGCGCAAAAACAACCTTCCAAAGAGGGGGCTGATGGCCATAGCAATGACCGGGGGGCTTCCGAAAAGTGACTAAGTACTCATGATAATCGCAGTGCCAAAATGACAGATTGCTCTGATATAATTTTGCATAACAACTCTGAGGTGACTAATGGATTAAAAATGAAAGTACCAGTAAATGAAATTGTGATAGAAAGTGCAAATACTTCTAAAAAAGAGGTACGGTTTAACTTAGAGCTAAATAAAACAGTAAAGATTTGCACAAATGAAAAAGAAACATTAGAAATTCCAAAAGAACAAAGGGACAGATTTAAGAAAAATGACTCATGCATGGGGAATACCAGTGAACAGGGAGTAAGTGGGGATGCCATAGCTCCTTCCCTGGGCAAGCAAAACAATGACCAAACACAGACAGAAAAAGGAAATACTCACAAGGAGGGTACAAGTCAATCACCTGAAGAATTCTTTGAGCCACATATTTTTGAAGAGGCTGAAAGGGCTGGTATTACACTAAATGATCACAAATGCACAGAATTAAAAAATGACAAATTGCTGAATGATGTTGTTACACATGTTCAGTTGGAAGGTTGTAATGTGGTCTCTGATGTTACCCAGATGGATGGGCGAACAGTGGCCACACTCCAAAAAACCTCTGAACATGGAGAAATGAATAAAATATCTCGCACAGAAATGGGTAAAAAGGAGGGAAAAATGTCTTTTCATTTACCAATGTGCTTAGCCAAAAGTGAAAAAGACCTGAGAAAGGTGAGCCCTGAAATCAGTAAGAATTCACATTTCTTATGTGTATTAGAGGAAGTTGAGGACAGATATTATGCACCCATCACTGTAGAAGAAAAATGCCACACCTTCGCTATGATTGACACTGGCGCACAGGCCACAATTATGTCCAAGGAGCTGGTAAAGTGTATCAATGAAGGGAGGCCTCCACAGAGTCAGATCACAGTGAAGGCAAATCAAGGCCCAGTGCATAACTTTAATGGGGAGGAGGTGCCCATCATAGGTGTAACTGAGGTTGACATAAAAATAGGAAAGCACAGAATGAAACAAGAGGTATTGATCACATCTATTTGTGAAATTCCATTTCTGATGGGGACAGATTGCCTGAAAAGATTGTCTCCTCTCATAGATGGGGTGAATGGAGTGCTGTGGTCCTTAACCAAAAAACCATTGAGGCCTAAGAAACTAAAATCACAAAACAGCAATATAAAAGAATGTCACACCGTTGCCAAAACAAATGATGCTGTGGAGGTATATCTCCAGAATAGCTGCATACCTAGTGTCACTGTTATATTAATGTGTCAAGACAAAATGCAGAGCGACAATGAAAAACTACCTGTACAAATATACTTGGACCCAAGGAAAGATTGGCAGACTGCCATATATGAGCACACATTACGTTTCTATTTAAAAGAGAAAACATGCAAACAGAATATTGTTCCTAAAACAGATTCAGAAAAACACATTACCACTCTGGCAGAAATACACATGGAAGATGAGCAACCATGGGTTCATGTTGGTATAAATGATTATCTTAAAACAATAAAAGCCACTTTAGCACTTGAACATGAAAGGAGTTTCATTAATGAGAAATTGTTGCAAAAAATTATGGAGAGGGAAGAAATCCCGAAATTTAGGATTAAAAACCAATATGTTTCTGGGTTGGACAGTCCAGACTTTGAAAACCGAATTACAGGCAGATGCATGCTTAAAATTAGCATTGGGCAGAAAACAATTTACCATAATGTATGGATAGTGAGTGGAGCACAAAATGAATTTTACATGGGCAATGACATCATGCACAGAATGTGTATGGTGTTAGATTTACTTAATCAAAAAATATGGTCACGCCTAGGTGGTCCGGCACCTGAATTTGAAGACAAAAGAAGGGCTTATCATTGTGCACAACTAGTTCCTTATGCAGTCGAATTACAAATGAGGAAAAATACTATTATTCCTGCATTTACAAAACAGTTTGCAATAACACTGAAATGCAAAAATGGGCAGCAGATGAAAGGCTCTGATGCATTTGTATGCCTGAATGAATCCATAAAACAGCAAGGCCTGGATTATGAATACATTCCATTGGTAGACATTGGTGAGGGATCTGTAAAAATCATGGTAAATAATAAAGGTTGTCAGGATATTCATTTAGAGGAAAACTCCCCATTAGGAATGGCCATACAAAAATCACATTATACGGCAGATTTAAATAACATGGTGATTGGGAATATTCCTGAAAAATATGTAGATGCCAAGGGCGAGTTGCCAGAACACCTGGACTCTCAGCCCAAAGGAATATTTAAAATTCATTCTGTGTATCCTTATGATTCAAATGAGACAGTGTGCTGCCATCAAGAGGATTGCATAATATTTAATTTAGATGAAAATGAAACAGGAAATCAGCCCATTGAAGTGGAAGCTGATATGCCAAAATATTTAAAAGTGGCAGCTCTACAAAAAGATACAGCCACACAGTTAGAGGAAAGCGCTGAGATTCCTTTACCAGAAGAGTTTCCAGAATTTTCCAGAATGGTAGAAGAGCAGATCTCCTTAGCGGATGCATGTGACAGCGATGAGGATCGAGACGACCTGAGGGAAATATTTATGGAGTTTAAGGATGTATTTGCAAAAGATGCTTATGATTGTGGTTTAACTGATTTACATGTGGCCACACTACCAGAAGGTTGTAGCAGAAATCCAGTGTTTGTACGCCAGTATAGACTACCGCTGGCATGTTTAGAATCATTGGCAGAGATTATTAAAAATTTGGAATCACGGGGAATAATCAGGCACATTCATAGCACATCCAATACGCCTATTTTAGGTGTGTTAAAGCCAAATGGTCAATGGCGGCTGTGTGCAGACTTAAGAGAGTTAAATAAAAGAGTACCAGTATCTAGATGGCCACTACCATTCATTGATCAGGGCCTAGCTCAGATACATGGTTCAAAGGTATTTACCACATTAGATCTCACCTCTGGATATTGGTGTGTGCCATTGGCAGAGGAGATACAACACTTATTTTCCTTTATATTTGACAGGACTCAATATGCCTGGCTTAGAGCTCCGTTCAGGTACATCAATAGTGGGAGTGAATTTGGCATATTTTTGAGAAAGGCCATGCCGGATGCAGCGGAAAGAGGAACAATAGTTTATGTGGATGATGTCCTGATAAAAAATGAAAGCCTTAAAAGCCATTTTGATGAAATAAGACATGTGCTTGGCCAATTGCAGAAAGCAGGCGCCAAAGTATCTTTGCAAAAAGCACAATGGTGCAAGAAAAAAGTGAACTTTCTAGGGCATGAAGTGACTGAACATGGGCTAAATCCACAAAGGAAGAAAATAGAGGCCATACAAAGATTAAAAGATCCTAAAAATGTGAAAGGAGTAAAAAGTTTATTAGGGATGACAGGCTATAACAGAAAGTTCATTGAGAATTATGCAGAAATCACTCAACCATTAACTAAACTGCTTAAACTAAATACTCCCTGGCGATGGGAAAGAGAGCAGTCTGATGCAGTGGCTAGATTGAAGGAATGTCTTGTAAAGGCACCATGTTTAGCATACCCCATAAAGGACAGGGATTTCTTTATAGAAATAGGTTTTTCTGAACATTGTATGTCAGCAGTATTATCACAAAAACACGATTTGAATCACAAAACCATTGCATATGCAAGTAAGGCATTTTCCCAAGTTGAAATGAAATTTAATGAATGTGAAAAGGCCCTATTAACCACTGTGTGGGCGCTACAACATTTCCGCCCCATTGTTCAGGCGGAAAAGGTGATTATTGAAACAAATCATCAACCTTTGCAATTTTTAGAGAGTAAAAGAATTAGATCAGGCAATCTAGCGCAATCCAGAATCACTTCATGGACGCTGGCATTACAAGGTTTTCCCGTAGAAGTGAGATATGTACAAAATAAAAAGAGCCCAATTGCTCAAGGGTTAGCTGACTTACATGACTGTGCAGCTGAACAAATACCAAATGAAATGGAAGTGGAAACTAGTTTGCAGGAATTTGAACAATCATCACACAAAGCTTTTGATGAAAAAACATGCAAGGATTTGCCAACTATATATGTGGATGGTTGTGCTTTTCACATTGAAAATGACAGTAATAAACAATTAGTGGCAGGAATAGGAAATGTCTGGTTGAAATGTGAAGGCGTTCCCAGTATAGGAATGAGGATTGGGGATAGGAGCAGTCAGGTGGCGGAATTGGCAGCCATCTATAAAGCAATTGCTACTGCAGTTGATAAAAAGTTCAGTGAAATTGTCCTGGTGACTGATTCTGACTATGCACGGAATAGCTTTGTGGAGTATTTGCCTGGTTGGAAAGCAAGAGGCATGGTTACATACAACAAAAAGCCACTTAAACATGGAAAAATGATACAAGCCATAGACAAATTGGTGTCAGAAAATAATTTAACAATATACTGGAGAAAAATTCGTGGGCATTTAAAAACACCAGGAGAGGATAAGGAGGGAAATGATAAGGCAGACCATCTGGCTAAGATTGGGGCTGTGATGGGAGAATTGCTACCTATTGATTATTTAATGGGTGAAATACAAATTGATGCAGTCACACGTTCTAAAGCACCAAAGGAGGTAGATCAACCGGTGGTGCAGTGGAGCCATGACACGCCAGACCAAGATTTGATTGAGGCACAAAAGAATGATCAAATTTTGGGAATCTATTATAATCATTTGATAGATCCTGAACAAAATCCTGTAACAGAAAAAGATTGTATGGGAAAAGAAGAGTTGAGGGTGTTATTAAAGAACAAAACACGAATTAGATTACAGGATGGGCTCATGATTAGAGAGTCCATAACAGGGCAAATACAGTGGGTAGTACCCCTTTCATTCAGAGGACTAATGCTACACCATGCACATGATGCCATAACTGCAGGCCATAGAGGTTCACAAAAAACATTAGAAATACTAAAAGATTATGCTTACTGGCCTCATATGTCCCAAGATGTGAAATTATATACTAGAGGATGTCTAGTATGCGCCCAATTTAAACCTGCTTCACCAATGCATAGAGCACCATTGATGAAAAGAGGCCTAACTCTCCCATGGTCAGATTTGCAAATAGACTATGTAGGTCCTTTAAAAAGGTCGAGCAGGGGACACCGTTATATTTTGAGTGTGGTATGTTTGATGTCGAAGTGGATTGAGTGCATTCCTGCACCAGATTGTAGTGCGCAAACAGCAGCCACATTACTGGTGAACCATGTGTTCTCAAGGTTTGGGTTGCCACAAAGAATTGAGTCAAACAGAGGAAGTCATTTCACAAGTACCCTAATGAGCAAGGTATGGCAAATACTAGGTGCGAAAAGGAAACTACATATCGCATATCGGGCGGCGTCTTCAGGTACAGTTGAAAGAAGCAATAGGTCTGTTGTGGATATTTTAAAGAAATTTGTGGCAGAAGCAGGTTCCAGCTGGGATTTGCGTTTACCATTGGTTTTGATGGCAATCAGGTCGACTCCTGCCAAAGCAACAGGTGTTAGCCCCCATGAGGTCTTAACAGGTAGGAAAATGGTGTTACCACAACACCTACTATACAGAACACATGAGCAAACTCTTGTGAGTGCATCCACAGTTCATGAATATATTGATGAACTGAGGAGGCATTTGCAACATGCATTTGCTTTTGTGCAGAGAAATCTGGAAAGAGCTGCTGACAGTGCAAAGTCATATTATGATAAAAAGACATCAGTAAAGGAATACAGTGTAGGGGATCAGGTGTACAAGTTTCATTTTGGAAAAAGTAAACAGAAAAATTCTAAATTTCTAGCAGCCTGGCAGGGGCCATTTCGAATTATAGATAAGGTCTCTCCTGTAGTGTATAAAATTTTGAAAAATGAAGGTGAAACAGCAATAGAGCAGTTTGTCCATGTAAATCAAATCAAACCATGCCATCCCAGACATGAGATCAGGCGGCTTGAGCATGTAGAAACAGATAAAATCCCTTGAACACAAAAAGAGAAAATAAATGGGTACAATCAGGAGGCAGTGACAAAGAAGTTAAAAAGTTGATTGTTATGATGGCACATAAACACTGTAGTATATGTAAAATATAATATAAAATAAATATAAATAAATAAATAAATAAATAAATGCACATATAATGGAAGTTCATGGTTGGTGTGCAGAGAGAAAGTGTGTTAAATATTGAATATCTGCTTGTTTTCTTTTAACTTGTGTTTAATTTCAGAAAAAAAAAAAAATGAAATATTTTTACCAAGCATGTTTTATTTTTGGCAAAAGGATGAAGTTAGTATTGTGCTATGTACTTAATCTGTTTATTTTCTATTTTGATTTAGACAATTAACATTATTTGATCGGAGGTTCCGAGATCAGAGCCCACGGGAGAGACGATGGAGTCCTGGAGTCCCCTGGATGAAGACCAAAAGATGCCTGCCTCCAGGTGGAGGTGAAGACAAAATAACCGGAATGCCAAAAGAGATGACTGCTGTGGATTCAAGATTGCCAAGATGAAAGAATACTCGAATGAACCGAATAACATCGCTGGTCGGGACATACCAAAAGAGACAAAACAGAAGTTCCGGCATATGAAGTTCCACGTATTTATTATTTTAATTATTTATTTTAATTTGTTATATTAATTATTTGTTTTAGTTAGTTGTTTTATTTCGTTGTTTTTAATTGACTTGGAAAATTCAAACTTAAAGTAATGCCACTTCCACTGAGAAGGCAAATGTGGAACATTTTATGAACTGATGGACTCAGATGAAATGTTGATTGCAAATTTTCATTGATGCACATGAATATTCATTTTGTTGGATTGCTATATTGTAAAAAAAAAAAAAAGAACAAGTTGTTTTTAGGAATTGGCTTGGATTATAGCCAAGTTCTAAAAACAAAAGGAGGGTATATGTAAGGATATTTAGCAAACAGCACAGAGTACAGCACTACTGCACAAGTAGCACATTTTTTTTTGCATTACCACCACAAGGGTGCGGTGCATTGCTATATGGGTTAGCAGATTAACAAGGAAAGACAGGCTATTCAGTCAAAAACGATTTTAACATATAAGATGCAAATCTATTTTTACAGTTAAAAGCACGCGTGTTCATTTAAAAATGCACACTATTTTTCACCTGAAATGCCTATGGTGCGAGAGACACATTTTAAAATTAACAGCTAACCTATTAACCATTAACCTGACTAATAAAACCTTATTTAATATAACCCACTAATAAAATGTGTTCTCCACTGCAGAATTAGGCATACTCTGAAAACCATTTAAATGTGTGTGCAGATTTTTTTTTCTTCTCTTCTCTGCCTGATTCTCCGTGTTTTTGTGCACAGTAACTGCAGGAAGAAGGAAGTCAGATTTGCAACAATTGCAAATGTATAAGCGAAGCTATTGTTGAAGAGTAGGAGGATGAGAGATGATGGATTTCATTGGGACACGTCATACAGAGGGCTGAGAGGAAAGTTTTAGTGGGCAGTAACGGGGAAAATTCCAAGGCAGACATTTTTCTGCACTACTGGGGAGAAGACCTGGCTGTGGGGCTCCTGACTGAATGCAGATTCCTGTGTCCTGCTGCAGTCGAGATTGGGGAGAGCTGAAAGAAAAACCTTTCCACTGGCTGAGGCATTCCTATCTGAAAAAGCTGAGAATTCCAGGCAATGACCCCGGTTTGAGAAGGAAAGGCGATCCTTTTACTGGGGTTAATCTTCAAGGGAGCTACATTCAGAAAGAGAACAGCTGAAGAAAACTCAGATAAGGTAATTACATAAGCGTGGGAGCCGGGTGTGTGCACGAAAATATGCAGTCAGTGTAGGATTCCTGTGCGTGTCTTAATCAAATACCAATGTTGCAATTTGAGTTCTGTTCTCCGCCACGCTCTTTGCAGTGTGTCATAGACAATGCTTTTACTGTACCATTTTATTTATTTCTGTAAAGAATGAGATCGTGTCTAAATGCAACTTTTATAATACAGAAAATATTTGAAAACAGACGGGTGGTTTATTTTCTATTTACCATTACAATGCCGATGATGTGGGGAGATTTTTAAACAGTGCAATGGTCATTTTAAGACAGATGTGTGCATGTCAGAATCAGTATGAATAATTGTGAGTGACTGTAGCATAGCTTGTTGGAGGTACATGAGCCAACGGGAAGAGAGACTCTCTGAACATAGCTCCCTACCGTATATAAGGTAGTGGAAATTACCACAAGACTACCACATATAGCTCTCTGTCGTAAATAAGTCAGTGAGTTCGCCCATGGTGGCACACCAACACTATCACTGGAAATGTGGTATTCCTAGAATGCAGGTCTGAGGTCTCTCTAGTGATCACACGAAAAATCTAAGCAAAGATAAGGGATTCTGGACATTGGGGCCACAAATAAAACAAGGGAATTATGCTCACCAAAAATACCACCAACCACGTATACCAAATATGCAGGTCTGGGTGCTGAAATAATGCATGTCCATTGTATTATTGTTGCACATGGCCAAATCTGAATACAAAGAGTGATTATTGCTAAGTTATTTTCGGCGGTAATAAAATACCGTCAGGCCCCAAATCTCCACAAAATACCCTACAACACTAAGGTGGTAGATGGTGCAGTAAAAATTAGTATTTACTTGCATATTTACTTCTAGGTATCCCCCATACACAGGCAACATGCAATGTACAGAGAAGTGCAACAACAGAGCTGACTTGCTGGCTAGGTTTCCTAGAAATTGTATAATGTTAACCCCAAGGATGAAGCAATGGATTTTGGAAAGCACAGGTGCATTTCTCTCAGGGTGAGGGTGGCCTGGTTACATTTCGTCTGCCCTTTGATCAGATTAGCTGTTGCTAGGAAGACTTTAACAGAGCAGATTCGAAGGTGTCAGTCTGTGGAAGGGTAGATGTTTGTGAACAAAATGGTCTGGACCACTGCTTGGATATTGGTTGGCAGGAGAATTGATTTTGATATTGTGGAGGATGGAGAATCTATACCAGGAAGACGTTTTTCTATTTTCATGTACTTTTTGGAGTTGAATTTAAAATTCCTAGGCAAACTGAGTAATTTGTAAAAGTCGATGTAAGAAAACGAGAATCCATCAAGATCCGTAGATAATAAGCAGGTAAACATACGGATCTTTAGCCCAGTGATGGTCAGGATGACAACAACTATGTGGCCGAAGTTGAGTTTTAAGGACACAAACGATATCCAGGGTTGTGTGAGGCCACAGCAGAATGCAATGTCATTGGCCGATGACACTTTGAGACAGATTTGAATGTCAGAGGCATACTGGAGAATGGTGATTTATTGGCTTGCAAGCAGGGACATTAAAGACCAGGTGTAATGGTTTAGGATTAATGATGAGAAGATGGGCAACTGGTTGACACAACAAAGGACTGCGAGAGTTGGAGTTCTTTATATTTCCGGCTTTGTATGTGTGTGTGTGTGTGTGTGGGTTAACAATGAGCAAATATTTATAGTTGTTCAATGACATACTTGGGTCCACATTCTTTGTGTAGCAAATACAGACTTTTTGTGTTTTCTGTCTTCATCTGCTGGTTCCCCATCTGTTGTCAGATGGTGTCTGTATATCGTCTTCCTATAGCATTGTGGTTCTGAGGAATACCACAAATGGATAGGCCTACCACAGATATCAGGCGATTAGATCACATATCTGCTTGAGTGGAATCACCAAATATCAGAGGTAGTCGGGCTAAACCAGCCTAGACCTGCTGTTATCCCCTAAAATAATAATTTGTGAGGCTATGTTCATCCTCACAAATGGACACTACAATGGATTGGGTCCGAGGTAGCACACACTACTGTGAATTGCTTTGAAGGAATATGAACAGGTAACATTCAGAACGTTTAAATTCAGAAAAAAAAGTTTTTCTTAATTTCACTCCAGTCCCAAAATGGGGAATACAGCATCTCCAATGAATAAATAGTTAAGAAAAATATGAATACTTTTGAACGTGCCTGCGAGAATGAGCACAGAAGGGAAGCGCATGTGTGTCACATGTATGGAGAATGTGGAATGTGTGTACAGTCCTTGTACATGCAAATATGCGACTTGTGTGCAGCATGGGGATGTAACTTCAATTACCTCGAATTCACAAATGCAAAAAACGAAAGGGTGGAGGAGTGCCTTTGGGCAGGCAGTGCAAATAAAGGACACACTTACAAGCCCCCACAGATCACAGTGAATGACGCAAGTGGAAACAATCATTTACCCATGCCCTCCTTTGTTACATATTGCCCCTGTTCATCCCTGGCATAAGGAAGAACGTGGGCACATCTGTAGACTCGTTTAACTCTAGTTAAAGAATTTACAGGTCGGTTTTTTTTCCATTTACAGGCAATCTATGCATTATTATTGCTGTCCGATTTGATCATAAAATTAGCTGTACATTTGGATAGTTGTTTCTGTAATTGGAGAACTCTAGGAATACATCAAAGTGAGTGGCGAAAGTGTGGATTGGGAGAGATGCGGAATGGGATCTAGGTGAAAATATCGATTTTTTTACTGTGAGGTAGCAAACCTCGAACTTGAAACAGCTTGTGCCCAACCCAAGACCCACATCATTTTTTTGTTAAATGAAATGCGATGGGCAACCCCCCACAGCCCATCTACCACCCCCTCCCCAGAGCTCCTGTCACTAGCACGACCCAGTCTATATTCGTTCTTTTCATTTCCAGGTTTTCTACCTTGCAGTAATGGTCTGCGATAGTAGTTATACCGGGTTTGACAACATTCCAAATCAGTTTTCTATGATACCGAATTCTTGAGTCGAAAATCCTCCTATATGTCCAATTCAAATAAAAAATAATTGCAAACGTAGTTTGAATAACCGCATTTGACTGCTTCTGTTCGAACATTACCAATACATGTGCAGGTAGTATTCCGCTCCTACTTTTATTCTCTCCAAAATACACTAATGTTGTATTAGTGTCAAAATACCTGATCTCGCTTTTGACTTTCACATGTCTATTACAATGTTTACAGGTCTCCTCTTGACATTTTTTTAAAAATAAGCCATCCGCCAACAACAAGCATGATATGATAGGTTATTTATAACGTGGTTATTTCGCAGAGGTTCCTAAGCGCGGATCGAATCTGTGGTGCTCGCTGTCACTTTGCTTCCAAGGCGAGCACGGTGCCCCTGAGCTATCCTCCGGAGGGAGCATATCGTTTCACACCAGATTCGCTTAATAAAAATGGCATCGTAGAAACACGATTGCTATTTGGAAATCTGCATCATGTTATCTGTATGGAAATAGTCGATTGCATGTTGATGTGTTCAAACTTTCGAGCCATTTCCAAGCACTAAACCACATTACAACATAGACTGACACGAATTGACCATCAGGCCACATACAATATTACCGCCCTTGGAAAATGTGGCACAGAACACTGTAGTTGATGCTTTTTATAATTGGCTCAAAAATAAAGGTGAGCAACAGTTGTTTGTATTCAGGTTCATTCTTTCGAGGACATGGTGGTGACACGGTTCTTGCTAACCCCGGATAGTGTAACAATGACCCACGGGCACAAAGCAAGTTAAGAGTTCTAACAGGCATTCCTTTTCACATGCAAGTAAAAAGAAAAGTAATGTAGAGCCCAGTAATCCTGCAGGATTAACACTTCTGGTGAAACTTTAACAAGAGTGCGTTTCATCGGCTCACGTGGAATGCACTTGTTTCGTTCAGTGGGATTAACAATTTGACAACTGGGGATGACACCGCCTTTAGGTCAAAACTGGTTGGTATGAGTTATGGCTGTGATGTCAGTCATATGGGATAACAGGCATATCCTGAAGTCTCACCTCCTTAACCCTGCCATCTGGTGTTTCTCTCGCCTCTCCACTTGCTTTAATGCTCCCTTGCCACCTGAAGCCAGCCTCCCCCAATCCCCTTCGCCTCCCGCCCCCTTCATTTCCTGCTCGCGCTACTTTTCAGAACAGCAGATCCCCTTATTGTTAGGGTCACTTCAGAGAATCAAAGCAAGGGCCTGGAGTTAAACTATCATCCCACACTGCATTCTTTCACTGAAGCGAGGAAAATGTGCACCCACGAACCCATGAGCGTTTGAAGAACAGAAGTCAAATGCGCGGATCGCTTATGAAATGGCTTCCCCGTCAGAGGCCGAGTGCCAGTCACTGTGAACGTTTAAGGAAAACAATGACATCTGGGGAAACCCTGCACAGAAAAGGTAAAACATACAGGATAATTCATAGAAATTCGCACAAAAGTGGCGCACGAGACTGGCGCACAGCATGCCCGTGCGAATGTCTGCGCCAGCCGCGTGCGCTAAAATCGATTTCCACGCACAGCGTATTCATGGATTTTCGCATCCAAAACCAGCCGTGGCGCAGCGTGGCGCAGCGACCCTGCAGCAGCGCCAGTTACGCCCCCAAGAACGCCCTCGCGCAAGGAAAAGCCTTCAAAATCCCCAAATAATCGCAAAGGGCTGCGCTAACCCTGGACCAGTTCACAGGGCTGGCAAACAGCAAACGCCAAGCGGGGAACGTGTATTTCAGTGGTTCACGGGAAGTTCCACACGCGATTGTCCTGTGTACGTGTGCATCAGGGGTGCGCGGGAGGTATCACACGCAAAATCAGCAGGGTACGTGTATTTCAGGGGTGCGCGGGAAGTTCCACACGCGATTTCAGCAGGGTACGTGTATTTCAGGGGTGCGCGGGAAGTATCACACGCGATTGGCCCCGTGCGAGCAGGGTACGTGTATTTCAGGGGTGCGCGGGAAGTTCCACACGCGATTGGCCCCGTGCGAGCAGGGTACGTGTATTCCAGGGGTGCTCGGGAAGTTCCACACACGATTTCAGCAGGGTACGTGTATTGCAGGGGTGCACGGGAAGTTCCACACGCGATTTCAGCAGGGTACGTGTATTTCAGGGGTGCGCGGGAAGTTCCACATGCGATTCCATCAGGGTACGTGTATTTCAGGGGTGCGCGGGAAGTTCCACACGCGATTGGCCCCGTGCGAGCAGGGTACGTGTATTCCAGGGGTGCGCGGGAAGTTCCACACGCGATTTCAGCAGGGTACGTGTATTGCAGGGGTTCCACACGCAATTTCAGCAGGGTACGTTTATTTCAGGGGTGCGCGGGAAGTTCCACACGCGATTTCAGCAGGGTATGTGTATTTCAGGGGTGCGCAGGAAGTTCCACACGCGATTGGCCCTGTGCAAGCAGGGTACGTGTATTCCAGGGGTGCGCGGGAAGTTCCACACGCGATTTCAGCAGGGTACGTGTATTTCAGGGGTGCGCGGGAAGTTCCACACGCGATTGGCCCCGTGCGAGCAGGGTACGTGTATTTCAGGGGTGCGCGGGAACTTCCACACGCGATTTCAGCAGGCTACGTGTATTTCAGGGGTGCGCGGGAAGTTCCACATGCGATTGGCCCCGTGCGAGCAGGGTACGTGTATTTCAGGGGTGCGCGGGAAGTTCCACACGCGATTTCAGCAGGGTACGTGTATTTCAGGGGTGCGCGGGAAGTTCCACATGCGATTTCAGCAGGGTATGTGTATTTCAGGGGTGCGCGGGAAGTTCCACACGCGATTGGCCCCGTGCGAGCAGGGTACGTGTATTTCAGGGGTGCGCGGGAGTACTACACGTGAATTGGCCGTGTGGGTCCTCCCAGGTGTTCGCTCTACAACCTCCACGGCCCCTGCAGGCAGCCCACACCACGGGGGACTACCCTGCACCCCTGCTCATGTCCCGCAGGCAGCCCATCCACCATGGGCATGCCCCCCAGCCAACCCACATGTCACCTTGCACTACTGATCAACAATGCATGTCTCCCACCACCCCCACCCCCCAGCAGTGCAGGGGCACCCTCCACCAGGCCCCCACCCATGTCTACCACCACCCCCACCCCCCAGCCACCAGGGGCAGCCTCCACCAGGCCCTCACTCATGTCTCCCACCACCCCCACCCCCCCAGCAGTGCAGGGGCAGCCCCACCAGGCCCCCACCCATGTCTCCCACCACCCCCTACCCCCCAGCAGTCAGGGGCACCCTCCACCAGGCCCCCACTCATGTCTACCACCACCCCCACCCCCCAGCCACGAGGGGCAGATTCCACCAGGCCCCCACTCATGGCTCCCACCACCCCCACCACCCAGCAGTGCAGGGGCAGCCTCCACCATGCCCCCACCCATGTCTACCACCACCCCCACCCCCCAGCCACCAGGGGCAGCCTCCACCAGGCCCCCACTCATGTCTCCCACCACCCCCACCCCCCAGCAGTGCAGGGGCAGCCTCCACCAGGCCCCCACCCATGTTCCCCTGCACCCCCACCCCCCAGCAGTGCAGGGGCAGCCTCCACCAGGCCCCCACCCATGTCTACCACCACCCCCACCCCCCAGCCACCAGGGGCAGCCTCCACCAGGCCCCCACTCATGTCCCCCTGCACCCCCACCGCCCAGCAGTGCAGGGGCAGCCTCCACCAGGCCCCCACCCATGCTCCCCTGCACCCCCACCCCCCAGCAGTGTAGGGGCAGCCTCCACCAGGCCCCCACCCATGTCTACCACCACCCCCACCCCCCAGCCACCAGGGGCAGCCTCCACCAGGCCCCCACTCATGTCCAACTCATGTCTCCCACCACCCTCACCCCCAGCCACCAGGGGCAGATTCCACCAGGCCCCCACTCATGTCTCCCACCACCCCACCCCCCAGCAGTGCAGGGGCAGCCTCCACCAGGCCCCCACCCATGTCTACCACCACCCCCACCCACCAGCCACCAGGGGCAGTCTCCACCAGGCCCACACTCATGTCCCCCTGCACCCCCACCCCCCAGCAGTGCAGGGGCAGCCTCCACCAGGCCCCCACCCATGTCTACCACCACCCCCCCCCAGCCACCAGGGGCAGCCTCCACCAGGCCCCCACTCATGTCCAACTCATGTTCCCCTGCACATTCACCCCCCATCACTGTGGGGCACCTGCCAGCAGGCCCCCACTCATGTCCAACTCATGTTCCCCAGCCAACATGTCATCACAATCTAGATCCTCGGTCCCTATGGTCAGCCTCCAAATGCAAAACACCCACCTGAGTATTGCATCCACCCACTCAGAAATGGCAATAACATGATAGAACTGCAATTGCAAGTTTGGAAACTAACACATGTCCCTCACATACACCCAATGGGTGTCAGTGAATCTCAAATGATATGCATGAAACCAATGAGATGATACTACACATAGAAGTTTGATCAAAAAATATGTATTAAAGAAAACATGAATTGAATCAAAAATAAACTAACAGTAATGGGAATGTAAAAAAAGTAAAAAGAAGCATGTCCATGAAAAAATGCAAAACCAAAAATCAGAATCCAAAGGAATGGTGTCCAAAGTCACAGTCCAGAAAAGAAAATCCAATGGGAAATTATAATTGAAAGCCATTGCTCCATGGGTAAATAGTAAAAAGAAAAGAAAATCCAACAGTGAACTATGTACAGGTGAACAAGCCAGGGTCCATGATCCCAACAAAATAAATGAAACCTATCTAACAACACTACCTAATAAAAAATAACTATATACAAAAATGTGGCCCATTGTCCAAAAGGTCCAAAGAAAATGCAAAAACAAAGGAAACCTAACTCTAACTACATAACTATTTACATGGGCAGCGGGCTAGTCCAACGGCTCACCGGATGTTGTCATGGGCCAGGGCATCATCGAACTCCTGTTCAATGGCTTGGAGGCGGGCATGTTCCCTGGCCCCGAGGTCTCGCAGGGATAAAGCAGTGTCCAGCTCCAACTCCCTGCAAAGACCCTCGAGGCACTCAGCCCGCCTCAGCGCCCTCCGCATGGAGTTCTCCGCCCTGACCATTGTGAGCCGTCCTCCTCTGCCCGCTGCCGCTCCGCACCTATCTGCTGGCCCAACCGCTCCCACACGGAAGCCACTCCCATTCCAGGGTTCTCCTGCCCTCCGGCCGATGCCTGCACTGCCTGTGCCAGCACGACGGCATCCAGGCTGATGGTATCCACCAATGCCGTCGTGCACGTGCCCTGCCCGATGATGCCGTCACATCCTCCATCTGCTGGGGTCCAGTTGCTGGTGTGTCCACCCCTGCTGGACCTCCGACTCCCGACTGTGGCAGGGATGGGATCCCCACCGAGCCGGCTGCATTGGTCGGGGCAGGTCCACAGGGGGCCCTGGTGGCATCTGGGCCGGAAGACGGCATGGAGAACGACTGGTGCATAGTCTCCACAGAGGAGGAGAGGGTCGCCAGATTGGCCGACACATGTAGGAGACCCACGACCATGGCCGTTCCCAACTGGGCCAGGTCGGCACGGTGCTCTCCGTGATGACGTGCATGCTCCTCCCGGGAAGCACACACCTCATCACGAATTGCACCTGTGGGCAACGCGACACCAATCAGGACCTTCTCCATACCGCCAGGGGTCCCCTCGTACGCAGGTGGAGGGGAGTCAGATGACATGGACATCCCCCCTACCTGCGGACGTGCCTGGGATGGGGCATCCCTGCTGGTGCATGGTGGTGCAGTCACAGTGTCAGGGCCAGTGACATGCACAGGCCCCTCCACGGCGACCTGTGCTGCCTCCTGCCCCTGGACTGCAACACTTGCACCAGCAGGGATGCCCCCACCAGGCCCCATGTGCGCCTCAGTAGCGGCCTCCTCCTCCTCTGTGGAAACCACCAACTTGGATGGCTCCACCCCGTCTTCCGCCATTGCAAGCCCCTGTGGGGGCTCACCCACCCCTTCCGCTGCAGCCGTGGGGGCATCCCCGCCGCTTTGCTCCACAGAGCCGTCTCCGCCCTCTTCTTCACGTGGCGCTGTGTAGAGGGAGACATAGAACACAAGCATCAGGGTACTGTACAATGGTCCCCTAGACAGGAAGCAATAGCAGATGAGTGGCACTGTCAAAGATCACTTCCATCATGTCCCTCCACAACACATGGCTCAGTGCAGGTAAAACACATGCGGTAACAGGCATAGCGCATGCTATGGACATTAGCATACATGTCCAAGTGATTCTTGAAGCATACACTGTTGTTTTGAAACTCACATGCATCATGTGCCATGCCTTTCACATGCGCACACTTCACCCTAGTTTCATCCATCTGGCCTCGTACACCACAGACACAGTGGATACAAGGATGACTAGGCTGCATCAGTGAACCTGAACATTGCGACAGACATGTGTCATGCATCCCTGGAATTCACAAGTCACAGACACGCAGGTCAGACACACAGACATGGACAGCATACATGTACATGGCATCAGCACCCATCCCTCACCCATGTCCAGGAACAGAGACTGGCATGCTTTCATGTGGCCATTCCGCATAGGGCAACCCATGTTGCATTTGAACACATGCACCAACCATGTGGTTCACACATTACTGGTCTCACATGCATGACATCCCTGCACACACACATGCATACATGGCCTATGTCACACATACAGGCAAGTATCAGACAACCAGCACACTGCGACATGCCCTGTCTCACACAGCAATGCTTGGCCACTTACCGCTCAACTCCAGACGGGTCTGCCTCTCAAGGATCTGGGCGTGGAGCGCTGGGCCTACGCGTTCCAGGACCCTCATCTGGATGGTACTCATGCGGCCCCGGCCCCCCTCCATGAGGCGCCGGGCCTTCAAGAGGGTCCGGGACCTGCAGTCATCCCAGCGCTTCTTGACATGTTGGTAGTCGCGGACTGCCACCCCCTCCGCGTTGATGGCAGTCACGATGTCCGTCCAGATCCGAGTCCGTCCTTCCTTGTTGGCGCGCTTACTACCGAAGAGGGCATCATACTGCCCCAGGACTTGCTCCACCAGGACACCAACTTCAGTGGCAGTGAAGCTGGTGCCCCTATGCCTCTCTGGCCGGGGGTTGCCAGTGGTGCCAGATGTTGCAGTGCCCGACATGGCAACCCCAGAGGCAGGAGTGGGTGGGCAACTGGGTCCTGGGGCTGGGCTGTGGAGCAATGGTATCCCAGTCGGGAGTCTTCTGTTCCAGCAGGGGTGGACACAGCAAATGGACCGCTGCAGATGGCTGATGTGCAGGCACCAAATGGCAGAGCACGGTGGCAGCAGGCAGGCAGGCAGCAGCAGATGGCTCGTGGGAGGCTGCTCGGGGATCTGGGGGCAGTAATTCGGCCTTTTGGTCAGGAGCGTGGTCTTCCGTGTGCTTACGCGTGGCCAGCTTGATACTGAGTGATTTGGCACGTGAAAATCCTGCACGTCTGCGTGTAAATCGAGGATAGGCCCTTAGCGCGTATGCACGTCAGCACGCATATGCGATTTCATTGTTCCAAAGGCCCTTAGCGCGTGAGCGCGTCTGTGACGTGAGGTGCGCGGGTGTTTCCCTCATTACACGTGATGACAGAGCACACGTGGATTTCCACCAATCGCGTGTGGAACTTCCTGCGCACCCCAGAAATACACGTACCCAGGCCAATCGCGTCTATGCTCACTTCCCTCCGATTACACGCGATGACACTCGGACGTGCAGTTTTACCACGTGTGCTCGCATATGTGATTTCATTGCCCCAAAGGCCACCATGCGCAGCTGTGACGTCACGCGCATGGCCGTAGAGAATGGCGCGTGTAAAAATGAAGAGATACACGTCCGAGTGTCAAAGCGCGTAATTGGTGGAAATGGCCTCATTGCGTATGCACGTCTGTGACGTGTGTATAAAAGGTACGTGTAGAACGCCATTTCCTTGTATGTGCTTTTCGTGGAGAGCGAGAGGGTGAAATCTGCACTTCTTGTCAGTTCACACGCGATTTACTTCACAGCGTTTCCAGTTCGTACTCCCTGTTACCTCTGACAGCTTTTTCTCTTTTCCTCTTTTTCCTGGGCCTGTTTCCTCAAACAGCGTTCCCTACTACTGTTGTCCTGTCTCCTCAGACAGCGTACAATTCTTCTTTTGGCGGGGGTGTTGCCAACGCGCACACGCGCATATTTTTCACGCTTTTGTTCCTGGCGGACGGTGAGTCGCGCATGTATTTAACATCTGTGCTTGCCCCATGTGTCACGTACCCCTTCAGAGGTCATTCTAGGCTGCGTGTGACACGCATACATTCATTCTTGTGTTCCTGGGTGCCACAGCGTAGTGCAGGTTTATTTTTCCACGCACGTGGTCTAGGAGGGGTTGCGTGCACCTAACTTCGCTTTTTTGGGGTGCCTGTGCGTTGCATGACCCGTCATCTTTCCCCAGGGGTGACATACAGCCTTGCTAGAGCACTAGGGTACGATTACCATCTGGTACCCAACCCCTTTGTCCCCCAATTGCCCAGGACAATAGTTCACATCGACTCCCATACGCACAATTACATCAGTGCCATGGCTGGGAGGCGAACAAGCCGTAAGGGTGGCAAAGGTGGCCGAGCCCCAAGTGTTGGCCGTGGTGGATCCGGTAGAGGACGTGGCCGTGACTTGCAGGGTGCACCTAGCCCCCCATGTGTGGAGGAGCAGTCAGGGACACCCATGCCCACCCCCCCCGGTTGAGGTTACCGTGGCTGACACCATCCATGCTCAGCCCTTGTTGGACCAGCCCACTGTGGAACCAGACCTGGCAGAGGGTGACTCCATGGCTGACTTCCAGGTCAGCAGGTCTAGGCCACGTGCGCCGGTGAACGTTGGTGTCATCAGGCCACGTGGATCAGGGGCAGCTAGGTCATCTGCTGCCCCGCATAGGCAGGCTGGGGACGCTGCAGGGGCAGCTGCGGATCCATCCACCCCACCTCTCACACACCCATCCAGGACAGTGTCAGTCCAAGTCCATCATGCTGACTTTCCCCCTGACACCATCACACTTGAGATAATGCCTGCACCAACTCCCATGCTGAGTGTGCAATCCCACGTTCCTGCCCCTAGTGTCCAGAGCGGCGCAGGACACTCCGGATCCCCACCACCTTCCAAGCGGAAGAGGAAGAGTGCTCGTCCAGTAGAGGCTGATGCCCCAGACACGGCTACACAGTCCGGCCCGTCAAGGAAGCCCAGCTTCAATCAGGCGAACTGAATGCACTTGTAGAGTATGTGTCCGCACATGACCTCGAAATGGTGATTGTTGCAGGATCCAAGACCACACCTGCACAACGTCAGGCACACTGGCAGACCATTGCGGACATCATAAGTGCCCTTGGAATCGTGAGGCGCACAGCTAATGAATGCTACAAGCGCTGGAATGACCTGAAGCGCAGGGCAAAGAATAAGCTGGACTCAAGTCATACCGCAACTCTAGTGACTGGAGGTGGGTCTCCAGCAGACAACATAGAACTCACTCCGCATGAGCAGGTTGCTGGGACCTACGTCATGGAGGAACAGATCCAAGCCGTGGGAGAAGTGGCAGATTACGAGGCATTGTCCTGTGAGTGCACATGCATGTGTGTGTCATCCATGTGCATGGTGTGTGTGGGAGGGCTTCTGTTTGGGTGCCAGGGGAGGGTGTGTGTGCCTGAGTGGTTCGGCTCACCCATGTGCCACTTCCTAGACATTCTTGGCAACAGCATTTGGGTATAGCAGCATCCCTTCGGCCAACATTAGACATCCAGCCCAACACCACGCCAGTTGCCCTTGGAGTGTCATCTTGCCACTACACTGTTGCTTATTTACCTCTGTTTATTCAGGCAGATTGTTTGCATACCACCACTTTTACTCGGGATTTCTCAGTCCTATTGTCACATGTCTGACATGGCTATGGTACAGTGGACTGGCTCAATTTCGTGGACATGATTAGTTTGGACATGTCCCTGTGCTATAGGACCATTTTTGACTGGCAGCTGCATGTTAAACATTTGAACCATTACAATGAAAATAATCAATCATATGAACAAACTGGACTGAATGAACAATTGGTGACCTCCTCTCCCTCTTCACTTCATGGCTAGGGTACATGCCATCTGTGTGATGGCATGTGTATTTGACCTGCCAATCACTGGAAATTGTGTGATGCCACTGCTAGGCAGCATGCAGCAAATGTGTTCATCTTCCATCTTGGTGTCATCAATGTGTGCCATCTGCCTCCCCATCACACGCAGTGACGGTGCATGCATGGGAGTGTTTTAGTCATGTGGGACATGTGTCAATAAAGTACTGTTTCTGTAGCCTCTCAGCCCTCATTGTGTGCCAAAGTGCTAATGCCTGTTTCCATTTGTTTTCTTTTATGTCTTTGCAGGGGAAGACGCACCTGATACTGCTGGGGTTGTGGAGATGGTGCAGACCCAGGAGGGGTCTGAGGGCCGACCGACCACCAGTGAGGGACGTGGTGTGGTGGTGGGTGAGAACCCACAACTGCTGCAGATCATGCCTTCAAGGGGTGTCTCTGGCTGCACCTCCCCCGAGCTGTACTCAGGTGTTGATTCGGATGATGAGACCTACGTGCCGTCGCAGGTGAGTGTTCCTGGGAGGGATTCTGTTCTGTCCGACCCACCTGCACCAGGGTTAGAACCCTCAATGGGGATGTCAGTGTTGGCAGGTACGCCCTTGGTGGTTACGGATGCAGTGTCACACTACGCAACATCTGATCCTGTTCCTGGGCCAGCAGATCAGAGGGGGAATGCAGTCCTGCAGCCTCAGGCAGTGCCGGCACAGCAAGGCACAGTCCGCCTTGCCCCAGACAGGTGTGGTGCCCGCCGACGTGGTGGCCGTACGCCAACTGGCAATACCGCATGGGAGCAATCCATTTACGGTATGGCAACCCAACAGGCAGCAGCATCAGAGATGATGGCTCAGGCCATGGATAGGGTGGCCACTTCCATTGTCCCCCCAGAAAGGCTGATGGAGCGACTAGAGCAGGCAACCGACTCCATCTGCCAGTCACACAGGCGGGCGGCACTGGCGACTCTGCAGGAAGCCATCTCCATAGAGTCCCAGGGCCACAGGGAAGCCCTGAGGCTGGAACTCCTTCACCTCAGGACGACTCTTGTTGAGCTTGAGGCTTCAACAAACCGAAGGACAGAACAGCAGCTGGAGCGTCTCACCCGTACGCTCTCAGCTGAGATGCAGGCAACTAGGGCGGAGGTCCGGGCATCCCTTGAGTTGTTGCATGGGCACCTCCGCACACTTATCCTCCAGAACGAGACCTACCACACCCGCATGCTTGCAGCCATGGAGGAACAGACTAGGGCTTTGCGTGGGCTGCCTCCCATAGTGCCACCACCTCCGGATGCAGCTGCAGAGGGTGAGGATAGCGACAGCAGTGATACTCCCACAATAGGGTAGCCGTGTAGGCCATGAGCCCATGGAGGTGTTTTTTTTCCGCAAGATCCACACAGGTGGGTTTTGGTGTGCAACCTGTCCTCGGACCTCCTGGGTGGCCTCCCCAACCCCCCCCCCCGGGCCCATTAATGGCCATTTTTTATTTTTTTTATTTTTTTTGGGACAGTGTGTTGCCTTGTGTGGCTCCCGTGGGCATACGCTGCATTGTGGCTGGGCACATGCAGGCTTGTCATGGATTTGGTTCAGATGCTTGGGTTTTTGTCACACAACCCCCTCCTGCTTCCCGTTTCCATGGGCTTGCAAAGGGTGTGCCCAAGTGACATTGACGTACATGGTGACATTGGACTCCCATGAGCTGTGTGGGCAGTCTGTAGTCAATACTGTGTATACATTCATAGAGCATATTGTTGTTGTATTGTACACTGCGTGGTGTATTGATATGTGCCTCTGCATCCATCTCATCCTCCATATTTGCAGGTCCATTCCTCATGTCTTCACAATGCGGTCCACCTTGGAACTAGAGTCCATGTTGTAAGCAGTGCACCTACACTCTTGTGTGGCGCTAACACTGTATACTTGGAAGTGTTCGGAGGGCTGTCATCATCAGGTGGTGAGGCTAGCTAATTTTTAAGTCTGTAATGTCATGTTTAAGGTAGGTTGGAGGTTGTGTAGGTGATTGGTATTCTTGGTAAGTATTTGGTAATGTGGGTTGTAGGTCCTGCATTACTGTGAGCATTTCATGTGTGGACATGTTTCCATTAGGGACACTGTAGCTGCTGACACTTGGGGCATGTTGTGGGGATTCATTTCTTTCCTCTCACATTGCATGACATGCCATGGTGTGTTGTGTGGCCGTGCCGGGGAGGGGGTGGGTGACATGGCACTGTTTTCATGTAGTATTTTGCAAGTGGGTATTCATTTCTGCAGCATGGAAGTGTCTTTTCATGACACTGCATTGGTGGTGTTTGTGTAGGTAGGGATGCACACATTGTGACACTTCCACATGAACAATCTCAGGCTGCTATGGTTCTGACAGTTGACAGTCCCTTTGTTCATCTTAATTGTCAGGTCAAGTCATCATTGCTTATCAGATGGTATGTGCCAGGCCTGTGTGCACTCCACTGGGGTGTGATTTCTATGTGAAGTAATTAGCCACCAGCTGCGTACGGGCTGCCTCACCCCGTGCCCTCTCCCCTCCCATGCGCAGCGGGCATGCATGTGGTTGGGGATGTGGGGGCACCACCATGTCCAAGGCCAGGCCCCGGCATGTTGCAACATTGTGCAGGACACATGCTGCCACTATGATCCTGCACACTACTGGGGGCGCATATAACAGCTGCCCGCCAGAACGGTCAAGGGAGCGAAAGCGTGACTTGAGCACTCCGAATGTGCGCTCCACTATGACCCGGGTTGCAATATGGGCTGTGTTGTATCTTACCTCTGGAGGCGTGATGGGGTTCCGAATTGGCGTCATCATGTGGGTGCTCAGAGGGTAGGCACTGTCCCCTGGTGAGGAGGTGATGGATATCATTACTGGGGTAGTGACATAACTCTGCATCTGACATGCATGCATGTGCAGTGGCATTCATACTCACCAAGCAGCCATGTATCGCCATGCCGCCCAGCTTCTAGGTCCCGGCTTAGGGTAGACATTCGGTAAATGAAGCTGTCGTGGGTGGACCCTGGATAGTTGGCATATACTGAGGTGATGATTCCCTTAGCATTACATACTACCTGCACGTTGATGGAATGCCAGTGCTTGCGGTTCCTATAGATGTGCTCAGATGCCCTGGGGGGACGTAGTGCCACATGGGTGCAGTCAATGGCACCTAGCACTTTTGGGAATTGTGCCACACCGTAGAAATCGAGGGTGGCAGCCTGCTTTTCTGCAGGTGTCCTGGGCAGGTATATGTGCCTACGGACTGATGGGCATGCAGTGATGATGTTCAAGACCTGGTGTAGGCAGCGTGACTGCGTGGCCTGTGACACCCCACCCACTATGGCACTTGTCTGCTGAAATGATCCTGTGGCCAAGAAGTGCAGTACATTGAGGACCTTCTCCAGGGGGCTGAGTGCTTGGGAGCACAGGGTGGGTGATGTGAGGTCATCCTCCCACTCACTGACCAGGTCCAGTATTATGTGTGGGGGAAACCTGCACCTCCCATACACCTGGTCATCAGGCATCCCAAAAAGGCTGGTTCTGGGAGTGAAAATTCGGGCCCTCACTATCCTCCTCCTCCTTTGGTAACCCACGGCCACTGCTGCTAGGAATGGTATATTCATCCTGGCGTATGAGCTTGTTTGTTGTTTGCGCGCACTTTTATGCTGCGCGGGTCGAGGTACGCCTGCTTCATGCTGGCGTACGTGTCTCAACATTGGACCATTTTTCGGCACGTCGTAGGCGAACGTGTGAATCTTCCCGCCCACCCCTGGAATACATGTAACCCACTCCCACAGGCCCAATCGCGTGTGGAAGTTCACGCGCACCCCGAAGTACACGTACCCAGGCTAATCGCGTGTGGAACTTCCCGCGCACCCCGAGGTACACATACCCAGGCCAATCGCGTGTGGAACTTCCCGCGCACCCCGAAGTACACGTAAGGCAAATCGCACGGCTGGGGGGTGGGGGTGGTGGGAGACATGAGTGGGGGCTTGGTGGAGGCTGCCCCTGGTGGCTGGGGGGTGAGGGTGGTGGGAGACATGAGTTGGACATGAGTGGGGGCCTGGTGGAGGGTGCCCCTGGTGGCTGGGGGTTGGGGGTGGTGGTAGACATGGGTGGGGGCCTGGTGGAGGCTGCCCCTGCACTGCTGGGGGGTGGGGGTGGTGGCAGACATGAGTGGGGGCCTGGTGGAGGCTGCCCCTGGTGGCTGTTGGATGGGCGTGGTGGGAGACATGAGTGGGGGCCTGGTGGAGGCTGCCCCTGGTGGCTGTGGGATGGGGGTGGTGGGAGAAATGAGTGGGGGCCCGGTGGAGGCTGCCCCTGGTGGCTGTGGGATGGGGGTGGTGGGAGACATGCGTGGGGGCCTGGTGGAGGCTGCCCCTGGTGGCTGTGGGATGGGGGTGGTGGGAGACATGAGTGGCGGCTTGGTGGAGGCTGCCCCTGGTGGCTGGGGGGTGAGGGTGGTGGGAGACATGAGTTGGACATGAGTGGGGGCCTGGTGGAGGGTGCCCCTGGTGGCTGGGGGGTGGGGGTGGTGGTAGACATGGGTGGGGGCCTGGTGGAGGCTGCCCCTGCACTGCTGGGGGGTGGGGGTGGTGGGAGACATGAGTGGGGGCCTGGTGGAGGCTGCCCCTGGTGGCTGTGGGATGGGGGTGGTGGGAGACATGAGTGGGGGCCTGGTGGAGGCTGCCCCTGGTGGCTGGGGGGTGGGGGTGGTGGGAGACATGAGTGGGGGCCTGGTGGAGGCTGCCCCTGCACTGCTCGGGGGTGGGGGGGGTGGGAGACATGAGTGGGGGCCTGGTGGAGGCTGCCCCTGGTGGCTGTGGGATGGGGGTGTTAGGAGACATGAGTGGGGGCTTGGTGGAGGCTGCCCCTGGTGGCTGGGGGGTGAGGGTGGTGGGAGACATGAGTTGGACATGAGTGGGGGCCTGGTGGAGGGTGCCCCTGGTGGCTGGCGTTGTGGGGGTGGTGGTAGACATGGGTGGGGGCCTGGTGGAGGCTGCCCCTGCACTGCTGGGGGGTGGGGGTGGTGGGAGACATGAGTGGGGGCCTGGTGGAGGCTGCCCCTGGTGGCTGTGGAATGGGGGTGGTGGGAGACATGAGTGGGGGCCTGGTGGAGGCTGCCCCTGGTGGCTGTGGGATGGGGGTGGTGGTAGACATGAGTGGGGGCCTGGTGGAGGCTGCCCCTGGTGGCTGTGGGATGGGGGTGGTGGGAGACATGAGTGGGGGCCTGGTGGAGGCTGCCCCTGGTGGCTGGGGGGTGGGGGTGGTGGGAGACATGAGTGGGGGCCTGGTGGAGGCTGCCCCTGGTGGCTTTGGGATGGGGGTGGTGGGAGACATGAGTGGGGGCCTGGTGGAGGCTGCCCCTGCACTGCTAGGGGGTGGGGGTAATAGGGGACATGAGTGGGGGCCTGGTGGAGGCTGCCCCTGGTGGCTGGGGGGTGGGGGTGGTAGTAGACATGAGTGGGGGCCTGGTGGAGGCTGCCCCTGCACTACTGGGGGGTGGGGGTGGTGGGAGACATGAGTGGGGGCCTGGTGGAGGCTGCCCCTAGTGGCTGGGGGGTGGGGGTGGTGGGAGACATGAGTGGGGGCCTGGTGGAGGCTGCCCCTGGTGGCTGTGGGATGGGGGTGGTGGGAGACATGAGTGGGGGCCTGGTGGAGGCTGCCCCTGGTGGCTGTGGGATGGGGGTGGTGGGAGACATGAGTGGGGGCCTGGTGGAGGCTGCCCCTGGTGGCTGGGGGGTGGGGGTGGTGGGAGACATGAGTGGGGGCCTGGTGGAGGCTGCCCCTGCACTGCTGGGGGGTGGGGGTGGTGGGAGACATGAGTGGGGGCCTGGTGGAGGCTGCCCCTGGTGGCTGTGGGATGGGGGTGGTGGGAGACATGAGTGGGGGCCTGGTGGAGGCTGCCCCTGGTGGCTGTGGGATGGGGGTGGTGGGAGACATGAGTGGGGGCCTGGTGGAGGCTGCCCCTGGTGGCTGGGGGGTGGGGGTGGTGGTAGACATGGGTGGGGGCCTGGTGGAGGCTGCCCCTGCACTGCTGGGGGGTGGGGGTGGTGGGAGACATGAGTGGGGGCCTGGTGGAGGCTGCCCCTGCACTGCTGGGGGGTGGGGGTGGTGGGAGACATGAGTGGGGGCCTGGTGGAGGCTGCCCCTGGTGGCTGGGGGGTGGGGGTGGTGGGAGACCTGTGTTGGTGATCAGTAGTGCAAGGTGACATGTGGGTTGGCTGGTGGGCATGGCCATGGTGGATGGGTTGCCTGTGGGACATGAGCAGGGGTGCAGGGTAGTACCCTGTGGTGTGGGCTGCCTGCAGGGGCCGTGGAGGGTGTAGAGGAACACCTGGGGGGACCCACATGGGCAAATCACGTGTAGCATTCCCCGGCACCACCGAAATACACGTACCCTGCAGAAATCGCGTGTGAATCTTCCGCGCACATCGGAATACACGTACCCCGGCCAATCGCGTGTGGAACTTCCCGCGCACCCCCACCTAGCCAGGCCAATCGCGTGTGGAACTTCCCGCGCACCCCGTTGTACACGTACCCAGGCCAATCGCATGTGGAACTTCCCACGCACCCCCACCTACCCAGGCCAATCGCGTGTGGAACTTCCCGCGCACCCCGAAGTACACGTACCCAGGCTAATCGCGTGTGGAACTTCCCGCGCACCCAGGAACACGCGCACACTCTATTTTTCACACAGCAGGTGTCCGTGTTTGTCGATGCCCCTTTGCACCTCATTTGTCCTAGAGGGCCACTGTATGGGCCATTCATCATGGCTGTATATGGGTGCTTTTTGTTAGCGCACTTTTTGGCGCACATTTTTTTCAGTCGCAGGGGCGCTAACACCTGCTTTCTTGTGGCGTACTTGCTTGGCCCTGTGCGCATCTTTGACCGTGCGCTGGTTTGCCCTATTCGATTCCATGAATACGGGTTGTAGGCGAGCGTGTGGGCGTTCCGCGCACTTGCCTCCTGTACTTCCCCCGTGACGCCCATATTTTCACGCGTTGTTCCCCATTCCGAGTGTTACGCCCCGTGTTACGCCTACTTTTGTGATGTGCGCCGCGCTATGTGCGATTTTGCAGTGGCCGTGGCGCACGCTGTTGGATGACCTGTGCGCCGGCGTGCGCGGCGCACATTTTTAGCGCACATCCAATGTTTTTCTCGCGCACGGACTTCCATGAATCGCTGTGCGCTGGTTTTCCTGCGATTTTCGCACTTTTCCTGCGATTCGCACGTTTTGGCACCTCTGCGCGGGAATTTTCGGCGCACATTAATTCCATGAATCGACCCCATAGTGTTTTACATTTTATGGGTGAAAATGAATTCTTATAGTATTCGCATATAAAACTTTGGCATTTAAAGCGAGAAGCGGCTCACAATATCTTAAACATATGTGGCAGATGTTATAATTTATAATAAACAAACACGAAATATGACATGCTCCTTGAATGAAAGAGCTGCCTGTTGCGTGCGAGAAGGGGAACACTGGTGTCACACCTTTTGGTGCGCCCAGCCCATTCTTTTGTTTAAAAGGAGGGGCTGGGCGCATAAAAGGTAATAATGCCAGCGTGCCCCAGCTTCAACTTTTACCAGCCGCCCCCCCTTAATAGAGGGGGGGCTCTCGTTAGGATGAGTGTCCTTAGGCCACACCCCCAAACTAGAGCCCCCCCTCAATTCCCAATCCCACTTAAAGCACTGAAGGCAGCTTTAGTGAATGCCAGGTCTATCCCAGCCCACGCACTTGACATTGCAGATTTGATCACAAACAACTACCTTTATATCCTAGCCATATCAGAAACACAGCTCCATGCTGCCGCTGGCCCATCTCTGTCCCTTGCTATTCCACCTAAATATGCCACCTATTGCAAGGACAGATTGGATTCCAGGGCTGTGGTGTCACCCTCATAGCTAGAGACTCATTACCAATCAGAGAAATACGCAATTCTCCTTTCTCAGCTGGTGAATTGCTGACAATGAAATACACAACAACTATACATGTGGTCTATCTTGCCCTCGGCCCTCTCCTCTCATTCAAATAGGACATCCTGCACCTCCTTACCAATGCTAAACCCACCTCCGAAGCCATACTCTTAGGTGACTTCAACCTGGCCCTTAATGATGAGTCAGATCTTAATGCCTTATCCCTAGCCAACTCTCTTAACATGCTAGGCTTTGCCCAGCGGATCCTTAGTTCCACTCATGCGAAAGGCCGAACCCTAGATTGGCTTGCTGACCTTAACTGTATTTTCACCATCACATCCAACTAGCCATGCCCCTGGACTGATCACGTCATTCTATTCACTATACCAGTGTCCAATCCTGAACCCTTGATGGCCCTGCCCCCTCCAGTGCCACGCAAAGTAATAAAAATATCACCAAAGACCACATCCTACCACTACTAGATGTGCTACTCCACCCGCAAACTCGAGTCAACGACCCGGTTGCACTGGTAGACCTGTCCAACCTTACACTTACACAGGCTATCAACACAGTGGCACTGCTCACATTGCAGAAAGACAAATCTGCCACACACTGCAATGCCTGGTTTTCCCCGGAACTCAAAGCCCTGCCCCTACTGAAACACAATGCTGAAACATAGTGAAACAATAACCCTACTAAGCCCAAAAAAACCTGCTTCATCTTGGTAGCTAAGCAATACAAAAAGGACATTATCTTTGAAAAGAGGTCAACCTATAATACCAGCATTGCTAAATCTAAATCCAGCCCTAGTGATCTCTTCACTTTACTGTGCAAACTCGAGGCCCTGGTCACCCCCCCCCCCAACAAACTGCATACAGGATAACTACTGGTGCACCAATATACAAAACTCCTTGCTGCTCAAAATTGACACATTCCAAAATAAGATCATTACAAAAAAACACTATGGGTAGTGCCGCCCCTGCCACTCCTACCATTGGGACCCTAGCACCCCTACAAAACTCACCACCCATTGACTTTAAACCGGTCACTGATCTTGAGGTCACCCGGATCATCCAAGGGCTGTAGCCTTTGTGCTGCCAGGAATAGACCTGCCCTGCAACAGTCATCAAGGACAGCACTGAATCACTCGCACTGTTGATGACCACCCTTTTTAATGCCTCCTTCTCCTCATGCTCTGTACCTAACAGCCTCAAGGTTGCATGGGTCCTCCCACTTCTAAAAAGCCACCCTTGACCCCAACCCTCCCGACAGACTATCACCCTATTACCACTGAGCCTTTCTTCTTAAAATTCTGGACCGTGTGGCGTACCTTCAAATTCAGACCTATCTGGAATTCAACAACCTCTTGGGGCTGCAGCAATCTGTATTGCGACCAGGTTTTGGCATGGAATCTGCACTGCTGGACTTAAAGAACCAATTGTATGAAATCAAAGATGCCGGCAAAACAGCCTTATTTCTACTACTTGATCTGTCGACAGCCTTTGACTTAGTAGACCATCAAATCTTGTGTCACCACTTGGCGTCAGCAGCTCACATCTCATTTTAAGCCATCTCCTTCTTATCTGACAGGTCCATGAGAGTGTTTTGAATGAATGCGGCATCCCACCATCTCATCCCATGTGGGGTTCTGCAAGGCTCCCTTGTCTCCCCGACACTATAAAACATTTTCACCAATCCACTTTTTGACCTGCTAGAAGACAATGGAGTTTCCTACACAAACTATGCAGACAAAACACAGATGCTCCTCCCCCTCAATGGCGACTACACTACAGATACCAACAATCTGCTTTCAGTATACCATATGATACAGGCATGGATGGCTTCCCACCTCCTGTGCATTAATGACGACAAGACCAAACTGCTTTTGGTGGGCATCCAAACATCACTTAACAATCTCAATCAATCGTATAAATCATTCACTGTAGAGGGCAACATCAGCCAAGTTTCCAGCAATGTCAAGACTCTGGGCATTTACCTTGATGCCACATTATCCCTATCCTGAGGTCAATGAGATTGCCTCCTCTGCCACACATACATCTTAATTTATCAATGCATGCAGACCCTTTCTTAGCCCCCGGCAACTGCATCAGCATTGCAAGAGCGCTTATTGGCTCCAGACTGGATTATTGCAATGTACGTTTTTCCGACACTTCCTCATGCAACATTAACAAAGTGCAAATCATTCAAAACAATGCCCTCAGAACAGCATTCCACATCCCTAACTGTGAACATATCTTGGCAGCAAGAAGAAAAGAACATTGCCAACCAATCCGGTAGCGCATCATATTCAAAACCTTAGCAATCACGCATGCATGCCTTTACAACTCGGTGCCCAAATACCTCTCACAAAAACTCTCCAAAGTCCAATCCCCCAGACCAATATGTGCCTCTTATTCTCATCAACTTACCATCCCTCACTTCAGCTGTAAGAGAGCAAGGAGGGGAAACTTCCCGGTCATAGCCTTGAAAAACTGGAATGCCTTACCTTTGTCATTGAGATCCGAGAGATAATATTGGGTGTTCAGGAAACAACTTAAGATTCTACTTTTCTCACTGAACATACCTCCTATATGTCTTCAATGACATTGTCTGTTCCTGTTCTCTCTCATATGTGTAAAGAGAACTTTGATGCCTTTGGGTTTAGTGCGCTTAACAAATGCAAAATAAATAAAAAAATAAAAATAAAATAATAAGTATTTATACTGCACTCATCACCATCATAATGGTCTTTCTGCTCCTAGGCTTTTCCAGAAGAGTGGTGTATTCTACCCCCAGCCAGGATAATCCAGATGGTTGCCTGATAAGGAAAAAGAAACAAACATTGCTATATCTTGCCCCAGGAGCCCATTTGGTCCTCGCCTACCCCACATGACATGGATCCTCAACTGAAATGTAACTCCTAGGGGCGTCGAGCCATTAGGCAGCCAGGTGAATGGCAATTGGCAAAAGTTAAAAACTATGTGCTTTATCACCTGGTCGGCCTCCTTGTCCGCTCAGACCCAAGATGGTCACTACACTGTTCAAGTGGAACCAACAATTCATCATGCATCCACTGCACCCTAGCTACATCCTCCCTCAACCATTTTGTGGTTCTGATCATTTTTGCCACAATCAAATGACTACATGTCAATCAGATACTACAACCACTAAATGCACAACCACCTCCATCCATTGTGAAACCCAGGCCCTTTTTCCCCACCTACAGGGCTCCCAGACTTAGGTGTGTTTCTCCAGTATCTAAATATCACTGTGATAGTAGTGCCATTCAATTGTAGCACCCAGTGGGATGCCCTCCTGTCCTCCTTCATATCCTCTAAGGTCATCATTAATGTTTACTTGAATGGTACCATCTTGGTCCAAGGCCCTCAGGCCAATCTTTTCCTCTTTGATAGACGCTTCCCACGCCTCATCAATTTCCTTCTTTCTCCTGCTGTCCGCTGTCTTCCCTCCACGGCTTCATAGCCTTCCCCTGCTGTCTCCTCCTTGGCTACCTTGCCCTCTCCTCCTTCCTCTTCTACACCTCCGCAGGGTGTACCTCTGATTTGTACCCCTCCCGGAAGTCTTTCAAGGCCGGCAACCTTCTCCATATTGCCACTCTTAACTCTCGCTCAACTGTCAAACACTCCTCTGACATCTGCCACCTCCTGCAGGAACTCAACTTCGATGTCCTCGGTGTCACTGATACATGGTTCACGACCAGCTCTGTCACGAGCTTTAACACTGTCCTCACTGACGGCTACAAGATCCTCTCTGTGCCCAGATCCAGGTGCTCCGGAGGGGGTATAACCCTGATCTTCCCCGAGTGGATTCCTGCTTCTGTCATACATACGCAGGCTTACTTCTCTTATGAATGCCTTGTCTGCAGGCTCTTTCTCTCCTAGCCATTTCTTTACTGTGGCTACTATCTATGAGCCACCTGGTCAGATCTCCCCCTTCCTCTCTGAATGAGTGGACCTTTCCTCTTCCCTCCCGGTCTCGACCACTCAACTCCTCCTTCTTAGAGACTTCAACATCCACCTGGATGCTTCCTGTCCTTCCTCTGGACTCTTTCATGACCTCTGTGACTTTCTCTCACTCTCGATTCTCCCCTCTGGCCTGAATCACTCTGCAGGGCACACTCTGGATGTTCTGATCTCTTCAGACCTTCCCCTGTCAATCCCTCTCACCACTCCACTCTCCTGGAGTGATTACCTTCTCCTTTCCTCTCAGCTCACCCTCTCTTCCCCCCAGGCTAAGCCAACTCCAGCACTGCCACCCACCTTCTCGGTTATCTGACCCATGAAGCGTGTGTCAGTTGAGGCTTTCGCTACCACTTTCTCACCCCCTCTCCCACTTTGGTTGACTCACACCCTGACACAGCCCTTTCCATGCTCCACTCTGCTATATCTGATACTCTCGATATTCTTGCCCCTGTCATGAGGATCCGCTTGAAGCCCAAAGCCAAGTGCAATTCCTAGTACAGCTCAGACCTCGTCACCCTCAAACGGAAGTACAGGGTGGCTGAGCGCAAATGGCGTGTTTCTGGTACATCCCCAGAGAAACTGGCCTGACGCCTGCCCCAAAGAAAATACTGGCTCTCTGTCCGCACCAAGAGAGCTCACATCCAAGCCTGCATCTCTGCGGCCTCTAACAACTCGGCCCAACTCTTTAAAATTTGCAAGGAACTGGCCAATCCTGCAGCAGTTTCTACTTCTCCTGTCCCTTCCCAGACCCTCTGCACAGCTCAGGCTTCTGATTTCATCTCTAGTACTCGGGACATCCTGTCCTCTCTCTCTTCCTCTACCCCTCCCCCCTCTACTCCCTGCTCTTTTTCTGGCCCTTTTTGGCCACCTCTCCCCCCTCCTTCTCTGCCTTTCCCCTGTTCTCCCCAGACAAGGTTTCTTTGGCCACCTCTCCCCCCTCCTTCTCTGCCTTTCCCCTGTTCTCCCCAGACAAGGTTTCTAGACAAGTCCTATCTATGAAAGTCTCATCAAAACAGGTTCATCCCTGTTCCTCCAAAACCATCAAGGACGACATTGACTCTCTCGCTCCTGCTCTGGCCGTCTTCTGAAACCACTCCTTCACCACTGGAGTCTTCCCATCCCCCCTGAAGCACTCCCTTGTACACCCTCTTCTTAAGAAACACTCTTCGACCCGTCCTGCATGGCTATTGCCCAATCTCCATCACTCCCTTCCTGGGCAAACTCCTGGAAAAGCTGGCCATCTCCCAGCTTAATCTTCACACTGAATCTGTTGGTTGTCTTAATGACCATCAGTCTGTCTTCAGAGCAGCCAGAAGCACGGAAACTTCTCTCCTGAACATCTGTGAAGACCTGCTCTTCAACCTTGATTCCAACACCCCCTATGTCCTCATCTTCTCATCTTACTTGATCTCTCTTCTGCCTTTGATACAGTCTACCATGCCATCCTGATCAACGGTCATCCTGATAACCTGGGTATCACCGGTCAGGCCCTGGCGTGATTGACTTCTTTCCTCTCTGATTGACACTCACAGGTCCAACTTGGCTCCTTCATCTTCTCTATCTTTACCTGTGGTGTTCCTCAGAGGTCTAACATCTCTCCCTGGCTGTGCAACCAATACCTGGAACTTCTTGCCCACTGCGTTGTGGCTCTATGCCCAAACTTACAGTGCTATGCTGATGACACTCAGCTCATTTTCAGGCTACCTTCAGCCACCTCTTCTCTGTCTCTCATCTCTGAATGTCTGCCTGCGATCCAGGAGTGGTGCACCGCCAATGATCTCTGCCTTAATTCCAGTAAGACTGAAATTCCCCTCATCCGCACACCCGCTCCCTCCTTTCCTGTCACTGTCTGGCCGGCCTCTCTTGGCCATCTTCCTGCTGCCCCCTGTGAGGCTAAAAACCTTGGGTCATCTTCGACTCCACACTCTCCTTCTCTCCTCATATCTCTGACGTCTCTAAGAAGTCACACTACCAGCTGCACCTCCTCAGCTGTATTATTCCTTTCCTCTCCTTCCCCCAGAAGCTCACTGTCTCCAGAGCCCTGGTTCTCTCTTGTCTGGACTATTGCAACAGCCTCTTTCTAAATCTGCCTGCTTCTACTCTCCGTCCTATCTGAAACTCATCCAGAACAGGACTGCAAGACTTGTCCTTGGTCTCAAGCCCAGGGATCGTATCGCCCCAGCACTGAATTCCCCTCCATTGGCTCCAAGTGGCTGCAAGGATAAAATTCAAGACCCTTTGCATTGTCCACAAGGCCTTCTGGGGCTTGGGGCCTGAATACTTTAAACTCTCTCTTCCTAAATATCTTCCGTCTCGAGCTCTTCGCTCATCCGCCTCCAACTCCGTCAGGGTCAGTCGCTTCTCCAAGCAACGAGTTGGTGGTAGATCTCTTTCTTTGGCAGGGGCCTCCCTCTGGAACAGACTCCCTGCCTCCCAGAAACTTCAGGAGAAACATCTCTGGTTCCGGAAGCACCTCAAGACCTTCCTCTTTGCTTCTGCTTGAAATGCCTCAACTGACATGCACTTTATGAGTCAGATGACTGAGAAGGTGAGTGGCAGTGCTGATGTAGGCTTAGCCTGGGGGGAAGAGAGGGTGAGATGGGAGGAAAGGAGAAAGTGATCACTCCAGGAGAGGTGAGTGGTGAGAGGGATAGAAAGGGGAAGGTCTGAGGTGATCAGAACCTCCAGAGTGTGCCCTGCAGAGTGAGTCGGGCCAGAGGGGAGAATAGTGAGAGAGAGAGGATCGCAGAGGTCACGAAAGAGTACTGAGGAAGGTCAGGAAGCAGACGAGGCATTCATAAGAGAAGTAAGCCTGCGTAGGTATGACAGAGGCAGGAATCCACTCGGGAAGATCAGGGCCACACCCCCTCCGAAGTGGTTGGATATGGGTGCGCAGATGATCTTGTAGCCGTCAGAGAGGATAGTGTCAAAGCTTGTGACAGAGCTGGTCGTGAACCATGTCTCGCTGAGACCAAGGACATTGAGGTCAAGTTCCTCTAGAAGGCGGCAGATGTCAGAGGAGTGTTTGACAGCAGAGCGAGAGTGGCAATATGGAGAAGGTTGCCATCCTTGAAAGACTTCCGGGGAGGGGTACAGGTCAGACGTCCTGTGGAGGTGTAGAGGAAGCCCGAGTGGGGGCAGAAAAGGAAGGAGGAGTGGGGGCAGAAAAGGAAGGAGGAGAGGGCAAGGTAGCCAAGGAGGAGCGAGACGGGACAGCAGGAGAAGAAAGGAAATTGATTAGACGCGGGAAGCGTCTATAGAAGAGGAGAAGGTTTGCCTGAGGACCGTGGACCAAGACAGTGCCATTTGCATAAACATTAATAATGACCTTAGAGGAGTGGAAGGAGGCCAGGAGGTCCTCCCACCGGGCTCCACCATTAATGCGAGAAGAAGAGAAAAGAGAGAGCACAGAGACCATTTGAAGAGTCCATAGGTCTGCTGAGGGAACAACAAAGAGGATGTCGGTGACAGTTTGTCTGAAGGCACTGGTATAGGTGTCAGTGATAGGAAGGGCTGGGTTGGAGACCAGGATATCCTTTATAAACCTCTTTCTACCAGATTTAGTGAGGAGAGCAGGATATTCGATAGAGAAGCAGTTAGAAAAGATGGGAGAGACAGAGAGCACTATAGAGTAGGTAGGAGGAGAGAGGAGAAATGGAGTGGCAAAGGGAGAGCACTAGGAAGGGACACAGGATAGAGTGCAAGGAGAGGTGACAGTCAGAGCTGACAAGAAAGGTTGACAATGGGCAAGATAAGTGACTCTAAGATATATAAGTACTTACAAATGCTGGAGCCGCCAGTAGGAGCCGCCCTTTGCCTAGTGGCCATTAGCCACAGGGGCTTCCGGGCAGAGGGCTGCCCAGGGATGATCTGCTATGACCAGGAGAACGCCCAATCAAGACAGGGGGTGGGCTGGATGGGGTGCGGGAGGGTGACCAATGAGGAAGTGGCTGGAAGGGGAGCGGGGGAGGGAGCACAGGCGCTCTAAGTGCCACAAGAAAAGCACAAAAATTAAGGAATTGTACACTGGGCCCTAATGCTGCTCCTACCTGCAGGATCAGCTGCAGGCCAAACGGTCCTGCTGCTCTCTGCTGCAGTGCCAAAAGAAGCAAGCGGGGAAAGCAACGGTTGCATAGTCCTGAGGACTATGCAAGGCAGCCAATCAGGACAGGGGGTGAGATGGATGGCACAGGTGCTCTAAGCGCCACAAGAAAAGCACAAAAAATAAGGAATGGGGCACCAGGCCCTAATGCTGTCTTGTGTTTTATTTTTCAAAGTGTAACAATGTAAGTACAAAAACTAGTGATATAAATTTGGTGTCTGGGTAGTGGGACTGGCCATCGGCAAATGCAAATGTGTACTCTGATTTACTTATTGAGGAATGCAGCATTGCTGCAGCCCATGCACCATGTATTTGGAGACTGGCCATGGCTGCAAGCTATGAGCATCAGCCATTGGTCACATTATTAGGTTATAGTGGAGACTGAGCTAGGATGCAGGGTAGGTGCAGTGAATAATAGGGGTGGTTTGGTGGGACTGGGGGCATGGTTGAGCCTTATGTCGTAGGCAATTGAATGAAGATTTGCACCCCCAGCATGTGCTACTGATAATTACATATATAAGTATGTGTTGCAAAAAAATATGTTTCTTAAAGGAGGTTTATAGTTCTTTGATATATATGGAAAGAGGAATTATTAATAATTCATACATTATATTTTCACTTATAAAAACCTATTAAATTGACAGAAACAACTGTGTTATAGGGATCTTATGGTTAAGATGCATCCCACCCTTGGGACTCCTCTGCTCCAGTAGTTAGCCAGTGGCGTCCCAACTTGGCATCCCTTGGCACTTCCCTCCTAAGTTCTCATGAGCACTTGTCCATCTGTACCGCACCTTCTATTTATGCACTTCTTTTACTGCACAATGCATATGTGCATTTATTGGAGCACTGTGCACAATTGTTTCGTATAATTAAGGGAAATGCAGATGCAAAAGATTTGTAGAAGATTGTTAAGTTAAGTGGTAGTTGGTGTGTGGCAGCTTAATATGTTCATAGGGTTATATGTACAGTTTTTGGAATTGATGAGTGGATGGATGTGTGACTGTTTGAAAGCAGGCATTAAGGGAGTGCTACAAATATAAAATAAAAAGGGTATAAGTGCTGCCCTGTGTGATGGTGTGCATGCGCCATCCGGGTCTTTTAATGATCCATGGCCTGGAAAGGGGACTGTTGAGACCACGTATAGTTATAAAGGTCCATCGATTATGGTCCTTATTGTATGTGTAAGGAACTCATGGTGGCAACAGTAAAGACAGACACAAGTGATCACAGTTCAAGGGTGTTCATTAAAGTGTATAGGTAGGTTGGAAAAACACCTAATCTAAACCTAAATCTAAGTTGGGCGCAAGCTACGACTATCAAAAAATAATAAGGCAGTCCCAGTGGAGTCTTGTCAAATAAAAGGGCATATACTAAAAAATAAATTGCCAATCCTTATGACTAGATACAAAGAAAAGTGTGGGATAGTGTTAACAAGAAAGAAAGAAGTGTTCACAAATGATAAATCAGGATGTTATAGCCATGGGTCTCCCATTCCCACGTTTTGACCAAAGGACAAGGTGGGACTCCTGAGGGTAGCACACTCTCAAGCTTTCACAGCCCCAGACTACATTTATGTTCTTAAGTATCAGGATCTTTGGTGGTTAAGTCTCTTTTTTACATTAACGTCTCTTACCTCCAAGGACTTGATGCGTTCAAATTAATAAAACAAAAATGTCCTTTCCATCTGTATGTTGGGCGATGGCTTCTTACCTGTAGATCCTTCGCTTCTGTGTCCAGACCCCTCTCAAATAGCACCCTCCTTCTGTCGGGTTCACTGCGGCTTTTATTCACAAGATGTCTTCTATTTCATTATATTGGTTGATGGTTTTCACCTCTGGGTCCCTCTCTTCCAGGCTCAGACCCCTCTCGAATGTTAGCCTCTCTCTGTCAGTTTCACTATGGCTTTTATGCACAAGATTTGACCTGCTGCATTCACAAATCATTGGGTAATGGCTTTTCACCCTTGGACCCCTTCTTCTGGGCTCGGACCCTTCTCGAAGGTTAATCAAATGATTTTGCCTGTGGCATTCACAAGTCATTTGGTGATTGCTTTTCACCCTTGGAACACCGTCTTTTGGGCTCAGACCGTTGTCAAATGTTAGCCTCCCTCCGTCGGGTTCACTACGGCTTTATTCACAAGTCTTAATGTATTTTTAAACAATCCACTTTGGACATCCCTCTGTCAGGGTCACTCTTGTCAACACAATGTTCATTGGGGCATCATGCTTTGCCCCGTTCAGTCGGCATCCCTCCGTCGGGTTCACTCTTGCCAAACACACAGTTCCTTTTCTTTCTCACTATGCAGGATTTGTCTCCCTTAGCTTTCCGATTGCGTGCCAGTCAAAGACTTTCGACTGTACAGGGGGTTTTGCTAGACTCTTGTATGACTACTGTGACCTTTTCCTTGCGGCTCTCCTATGGCCTTCAGGTATCAGTAGTTTCTCTTAAATTGGGGAATCAACCAGATTCTATTGCGTGAGCACCTTCCTGGACCCCTCTGCAGCTGGTTTTCCCCTTAATTTGCCGTTCACAACTTTTGTTCAGCACAGTACAGTTTCTTACCATCCTTCCTTTGACTCACCGGCTGTGATAAACCGCTTGGCTTTTCTTTTCTCTCGAGTCAAGGACAGTACCACAGTAGCAAGCGTCTCTGCCAGTCCTGATTATCAGCATAGGAGGGCTCTGTGTATCGTTGACATCTGCTGCAACACATGCTGGCTATTGTTCACGGTCTTATGGTTCCTTTCACAGAGGCTTCATGGGTCTGGGTCAAAAAGGGCAAGGTTGTTTCTCTCCTTGTCGCCCCTTTGGTTCTTGCTGCTTTTCTCCTCCTCGTGAATAGCCGCCTTGGTATAGCTGTCTCGTTGTGCGGTTTGCTTGCTCGTAGTGTGCTTTCGTGCTCCACCTTTTAGCCCTGTGGGGAATGAAAAGGGCTGTCAGGTATGCGTGGTCTGGTCAATTGGTATGGGACAGTGTTCATGTTGGAAAAGGTGGGTAGATTTTCTAAATATCCTGCTGGGCAGGATGGGGAATAAGTGTCGTAAGAAAGTCTATCCCTCATCCTAGGGTATGTGGTGAGCTCAGAAGGGTGGGTTTTGTGAAATGAATAGGAGGGATTGTGGGAACTATAGGTTTTTGTCACAGTCGACTGGGAGTTCGGTTAATGATAATCAGAGGGATGGGTAGAAGAATGGCTGGGAGTACTCAGCTAGATAAACGGAAAATAGGGACTCTGGTAGATGTACTTACCTACGGTAATATTGTTCAGGTTCCTTATTGGTTTCACAGACAGAAAGGGGTTGTTGGATTTTGAGAAGGGAGAATGACTGTGGGGAAAAGGGTTTAATTTATAATAGCCTATAAAGGCCTCAAGGACTTCGTCCTCCTACCTGGTGTAATACACCATCTCACCTGGGGCATTTCCCTGAGCATAACCCGGGTTCTCCTACCCAGGTGATCCTCCCTCACTCGTCCACCACCAGGATTGGGATGAGAGAGCGGCAGCCCTTCCCTGAACACCTGAATAAGGGATTCTCGAGATCTGCTTGGGAGAATACCCACAGATGTCTCACATTTGTGAATCCTCTTTGATGTCCTGGGTGTTAGTCTTAGCAATGCACGTAGATGCTGCGAGTTATGGTTGCTGAGCTTAGTATAATGGGGGAATGTGCAGTGTTTTTTGGTTTCACTGTGAAGTATAACATCCCTTTAACAAAATTTTGTTACTGAATTTACATGTATATATAGAGCAGGGAACGAAAACAAAGGGGCTAAACATGTGATGTGGTCAGTGATGCCATCAGTTACATTTGAGATACATCTTTCATGTTATGGGTGTGACTGTTAGCAGTGCACAGTGGTGATGGCAAGTATGGGGTTCAGTCTGCCATAACTGGCGAATTTCAGGGTTTTTTATGTTTTAATTTGAACCATAATGGGGAGGGCGAACATTTTTTATTTAGTGAAGTGCACAGGTTTTTCGTAGGGCAACTTAACCATAACATCCCTTTAACAAAGCTTTTTAACTGAATGCCATAGGTTTTTAGTAGTGTAAATACATCATAACAGTACGTTAACAAAAAAGTTGTACTATATTTATCAGGGTTCTAATAGTAACATATAAGCATACTACTGTAAAGGAACATGTGAAGTAACTGCCCACCTTCCGAAGAATTCCACATGATCATATGCTGGCGCACAGCATGGGGGCGTGTTCGAAAAGTCATACACACTTCACAATGACATGTGTAACTGGGTGATAGTGGAGAAGTACATTGTATATTCTTGTACGAACTTGAAAATGGAAAATTTCCGGCACAGAACTCCACAAGGCAAGCGTGCAACACAATATAAGCAAGAGTGCATACCAACGTATCTGGATCATTAACCCCCATTCCTCCCCAAAGAGTGAGGGATGAATGCCATAAGCAATCGAGATTTTACAGCAGTAACCCATGCTACCAAGAAAGAGGATTTTTTGTCTTCAACAGGAACGCCTCCGGCATTCCCGGCTGAAGAAAACAAATCCTTTTTCAAGATGGCCACCATAGAAAGGGAAGACGGGTGTTCGATAGAAACCCTTCTTCGCTTTCCATTGCAGGCTACAGAAAGCAAAAATGAAACTGTGTGACCGAAAAGGCAGCACCACATTTGTGTTCCTTGAGAAATGTATGGTTATAAGCAACACCTTTACCAGAAAGGCAGTCCCTGGTGGACATGGCTACCTCAATGCAATGTTTTGTCCCTTCCGGTAATGGCCAGTAGCCACATCCCCGACATTGTGGACACTAACCATACATAGATGTTACCCCTCAGAGACGGAAGCTGTAACGTTGCTTTGTTATGTACATGAGTACACTTGTTAAATATCAAAACACTATCACATACACAACATAAACCTTTTCGGGTGTTGGCAATGACCTTTACTTACATGTGTTGTAAATGTAGTAATTTTTTTCTGTTAAAATGTGCTTACCAAATGCAAAGGAGTAGTCTACTTAAATTTACATAAAATATGAAACAAACTCTGTGATGGGAAGCGCAATGACGTTAGAAATACTGGAAGCAACACCATTACCACTTACCTTTCGACACATAATTTCGTAAAAGGCACAGGTCGAAAGGTGTGAAGATATGTGTATTGGGAGGGTTTAACCATGTATTATTTTACAAACATTTCTGTGCACCAAACACTTTCAGTGCACCTTACCTCATTTTCCCGCTTTTAAGAAGATAGTAAGTATTCTGAACTAATGTTGGTTAATAGCGCATCTGGGTGACAGAAATTGGTCTGGCGGTGATAGAAATTGGCTTGACGGCACTAAAGCATATGATATGGGCCTGACCGTCACGTAGCCAAAGCAAGTGGGGTATGCAGTACCTTTCTCCATAACGTTCCTTGGCAGCTTAAACAAATGCATCCATATTGACATACGTGCCGTGATGTAGCACCTACAAAAGAACACATTACAACATGCAACGTAGCATGCCACATTGTGAAAGCAGAGAGTAAATTTGTAAAAAAAACACTGATATTTCAAAATTAGTACAGTAGTTTTATTTCACAATAAACTGAGCGAAATCATCGCCCTAAGCCATTAGTAAAGTAGTTGTGTTTCACAATGAACTGTGCGAAATGATTGCCCTATGCACATTTCCATACAAGTAGTAAGTTTCTGTCTTTCGTCAACAATGAAAATGGTAATGGGCACGTTGGTTTCTTTCACACACAGAAAGTGAGCGTTGCCACCACAGTAATCGTTTTCCTCCCACATTGATGTGCAAGACGACGTCAACCGCTGTGATCTACACCACCAGAAAGGATGGAATGTTATTTCTTATTGCGACAGCATCGTACGTACATAGAGGTCCAACACGATCATCCCACTGAATTATAACACACAGACAACCGGTAATGAACAGTTGCATTTGATGGTTAAAAAAGCCGTCACTCGGCAGTTGTAATCCGTGACAATCACAATAGGGAATGAAGTATCTGATGGGAAAAGCGTAAATAAAACGTATATCAATACGCAACCTCTGCACAAAACAAAGTTGTAACACATACTTTTATTAGTAAAGAATAATTTAATTTGGGGAAATGTACTGGCACCCTACAAATGGCGACAGTGTGCAATATGACGCACAGACAACCGGTAATTTACAGTTGCATTTGACGGTTAAAAAAGGCATCACTCGGCAGCTGTAGTCCGTGACAATCACAATAGGAAAGAAAGTATCTCAGGAGAAAAGAGTAAATGAAATGTATATCAATACGCAAACTCTGCACAAAACAAAGTTGTAACACATACCTTTACTACTAACTAATAATTTAATTTGGGGAAATGTACTGGCACCCTGAAAACGGTGACAATGTGCAATGTCCATAATGGGGAAAAAAAGAAATTCAACGGCACGTAAACCTTGTAATGCAGTAGGAAATTTTTTTTTCTCCACCAAACTAAACATTTAATGTCAATTGGGTATATAAGCGGGAAAAATACACTTACATGATGTGGACCGGCTCCATTGCGTTAGCTGCAGTCAGACAGAGTGTAACTAATATGTCATGGTTGGTGCAAATGTTTTTGAAGCATAACCTTATCCAAAGATAAGTTTTTCTAACTGTTACTCTCTACATTCTTTCTGCTCTTTCCCTGGACCTCAAGGTTAAAAAACAACTGACCCTTATGGCTGTCGACAAATATGCGGCCGTACTGAGCTTGTATTTCAAACAGAAAATAAAGTGGCCTTCACTGCAAATGCAAATACTTTAGCAAAAACATATCAGCGGCTATTCATGAGAACCGCTACTCCCATACACGCGCGTAACTGCTGTGTGTACGAAATAGAGCAGGTGGTTGCCTCAGATTCCCGCCAGTCTGACCGCAGTAATGTTGTTTATGTATTGTAAAATGGACGCAGTAAGTTCATTTTGTACAATGAGTAGCAAGTTTCATTGTACCGTACGACAGTGCTAACAAGAATACTTCAATGGTTCACTTTCTACTACCAAGTCTCATTAACGCTCACCCTTCGAAACAGTTTTCCATAAGTGTAACAAGTGCATTGGTGTCTTCTTCGTTTAGGTATATTAGCGGCGATGTCCGCATTCAACAGAAAATGAAGTAAACATGGCAGACGTATCTAAAGATTAAGATGCACTTCACGCTGTGCCACAACCAATCGGTGAAAGCGCAACATGGTCACGGCCAGCACGCCATGGAATAGCCAATTGCAATCTTCTCCACGGAGCGAACAGGAAAGTGTGACCGCGGAGCGGACATAGGTATCACTAATTAGTAGAGACATACTTTTTGATCATTTTTAAGGGAACTACTGGATGGATTGTCACAAAATTTACAAAAGCACACTTTTGCGACCAAGCCCTTGCCACTGCCGCAAATTTGATTGAAATCCATCCAGCGGTTTGGCCTGTAGTCATGCGCAAAGTTTTCCCCCATTCATTCTATGGGAAAAAAATATGTTTTGGGTCCCCCTATAACTTTGGCCCCCCTGGACCAAACATCTCCAAACTTTGCGAAAAAAATACAGAGTGGCCCATGTACTTTTTTTGCAAAGTTTGGTGAGGATTCATCCAAGTGGAGCGGAGTTAAAAGCCACCCAAAAAGTGCTCTTTCTATGGAAACAGCAACCTAGTCATAACTACACAGCCACTACTGTGGCTGTGTAATAAGTTGCTTATAACTTTGGGTCAAAAACAAATTTATAAGGAACAAAGTCATAAGATATTATGGGTGTGATATGCTGCGATGGTTGTGGCCATGGCATAGGGTGTATAATATACTTACTGCTTGGTTTAGTAACTGGAGTACATGTATTTCTTGGTAATATCTGTGATAAAAGAAAATAGCATGTTAGTATTAGTATTTTGTAATGACGTATTACATTGTATAATCAACATTTTTTTTTTTGACCCTCATATTTAGTAGATTACAAACCAGAGTACTGTGCAATTTGCTCAGTTTCTGTGTTCGTTGCTAAAATCATTGGGTCTGTGGGAGAAAAAAAAATAAATCCATGTTGGATTAAAAAATAAACCTTTTTCTGTTATGCTACAGTTTATTTGTTTGTTTGTTTTCAGTGTTCACTTGTTGCTTCTGGCTGATGCTTTATACATTGGGTTGATGCATTTTTTAGGAGCAGTAACATATTATTTATTTGTTTGGATATTATGAAATTTTGGAGCAATTAGATACCAATTGGCGTATTCTAACTGTCTATTTTCTGATGTATTTTAGTGGTATTGATTTATCTGTTTCGATATTGTTAAATTTTGGGACAGTTAGATACCAATTGGCGTATTCTAACTGTCTATTTTTTGCTCTAATTTAGTGGTATTCATTTATCTGATTAGTTGTTGTACAATATTTGGGCAGTTAGATAGCTTTTGGAATATTCTAACAGTTTATATTTGTTTGCTACAAGTTTACTTAAGGTTTAAGTACAGTTTAGTTATCAAATTTTGGTTTTAAGAACATTAAATAAGCGTTTGTAAGATTTGCTGGTAATCTCTGCATTAGAGTAATGGTATTATCATTACATTGAAACCATCCACATTTCTTTTTTATATATGCAGTGTAGTGCCCTGAACTGGTTGTGGCTCCTGCGTTGTAGATTGTACCTATTGTTGTGAAGGTTTTCTTACCAAGTGATATTTGACCATGTGTGAATCCAGTCAGCTTGCAGTTGTTTTTGGTACCTTCTGCATTGTAACGTAGAAGCATTAGTATTACGTATTTACTATGTGTTACTAGCGTGGAGCCATTATCTGAATTGCAGGTAGAACATAATCTACCATGGTTTGCATTTTGTACAAGTTGCTGAAATGGAATGGATTCACAATTAGGTATTGATATATATATATACGAAGCGTTCATTGGGGATTTCTTCTTGTGTCACATTGTTGCAGAGAGTGCATGTATGTTTCTGCATGTATGAAATCTGGAAGATTTCATTTATAGGTATGTTTTTGTTTTCCAGTACTTGCAGTAAGTACATTAGAAATTCTTGTGGATCTTCCTGTGAGTTTATAGTGAATTTCACCATTCCAGCACAGTAGTCCTATTGTTGTCTTATTCCATAAACACTATGGGGTCGATTCATGGAAATAATGTGCGCCGAAAATTCCCGTGCCAAAACGTGCGAATCGCAGTGCAAGTGCGAAAATCGCAGTGCAAGTGCGAAAATCGCAGGGAAACCAGCGCACATCGATTCATGGAAGTCTGTGCGCGCGAAAAACATTGGATGTGTGCTAAAAATGTGCGCCGCTCACGCCGGCGCACAGGTCATCCAACAGCGTGCGCCATGGCAACTGCGAAATCGCACATAGCGCGGCGCACATCACAAAAGTAGGCGGAACACGGGGCGTAACACTCGGAATGGGGAACAACGCGTGAAAATATGGGCGGCACGGGGGAAGTACAGGAGGCAAGTGCGCGGAACGCCCACACGCTCGCCTACAACCCGTATTCATGGAATCGAATAGGGCAAACCAGCGCACGGTCAAAGACGCGCACAGGGCCAAACAAGTACGCCACAAGAAAGCAGGCGGAGGCACCCCTGCGACTGAAAAAGATGTGCACCAAAATGTGCGCTAACAAAAAGCACCCATATACAGCCATGATGAATGGGCCATACAGTGGCCCTCTAGGACAAATGAGGTGCAAAGGGGCACCGACAAACACGGACACCCGCTGTGTGAAAAATAGCGTGTGCGCGTGTTCCTGGGTGCACGGGAAGTTCCACACGCGATTGGCCTGGGTACGTGTACTTCGGGGTGCGTGGGAAGTTCCACACGCGATTAGCCTGGGTACGTGTACTACGGGGTGCGCGGAAAGTTCCACAAGCAATTGGCCTGGGTAGGTGTACTTCGGGGTGCGCGGGAAGTTCCACACGCGATTGGCCTGAGTAGGTGTACCTCGGGGTGCGCGGGAAGATTCACACGCGATTTCAGCAGGGTACGTGTATTGTGGTGGTGCCGGGGAATGCTACACGTGATTTGGCCATGTGGGTCCTCCCAGGTGTTCCCTCTACACCCTCCACGGCCCCTGCAGGCAGCCCACACCACAGGGTACTACCCTGCACCCCTGCTTATGTCCCACAGGCAACCCATCCACCATGGCCATGCCCACCAGCCAACCCACATGTCACCTTGCACTACTGATCACCAACACATGTCTCCCATCACCCACACCCCCCAGCAGTGCAGGGGCAGCCTCCACCAGGCTCCCACACATGTCCCCCTGCACCCCCACCCCCCAGCCACCAGGGGCTGCCTCCACCAGGCCCCCACTCATGTCTCCCATCACCCCCACCCCCCAGCAGTGCAGGGGCAGCCTCCACCAGGCCCCCACTCATGTCCAACTCATGTCTCCCTGCACCCCCACCCCCCAGCAGTGCAGGGGCAGCCTCCACCAGGCCCCCACTCATGTCTCCCATCACCCCCACCCCCCAGCAGTGCAGGGGCAGCCTCCACCAGGCCCCCACTAATGTCCAACTCATGTCTCCCTGCACCCCCACCCCCCGCAGTGCAGGGGCAGCCTCCACCAGGCTCCCACACATGTCCCCCTGCACCCCCACCCCCCAGCCACCAGGGACAGCCTCCACCAGGCCCCCACTCATGTCTCCCATCACCCCCACCCCCAGCAGTGCAGGGGCAGTCTCCACCAGGCCCCCACCCATGTCTACCACCACCCCCACCCCCCAGCCACCAGGGGCAGCCTCCACCAGGCCCCCACCCATGTCTCCCATCACCCCCAGCCCCCAGCAGTGCAGGGGCAGCCTCCACCAGGCTCCCACACATGTCCCCCTGCACCCCCACCCCCCAGCCACCAGAGGCAGCCTCCACCAGGCCCCCACTCATGTCTCCCATCACCCCCACCCCCCAGCAGTGCAGGGGCAGCCTCCACCAGGCCCCCACTCATGTCTCCCATCACCCCCACCCCCCAGCAGTGCAGGGGCAGCCTCCACCAGGCTCCCACACATGTCCCCCTGCACCCCCACCCCCCCAGCCACCAGGGGCAGCCTCCACCAGGCCCCCACTCATGTCTCCCATCACCCCCACCCGCCAGCAGTGCAGGGGCAGCCTCCACCAGGCCCCCACTCATGTCTCCCATCACCCCCACCCCCCAGCAGTGCAGGGGCAGCCTCAACCAGGCCCCCACTCATGTCCAATTCATGTCTCCCTGCACCCCCACCCCCCAGCAGTGCAGGGGCAGCCTCCACCAGGCTCCCACACATGTCCCCCTGCACCCCCACCCCCCAGGCACCAGGGGCAGCCTCCACCAGGCCCCCACTCATGTCTCCCATCACCCCACCCCCCAGCAGTGCAGGGGCAGTCTCCACCAGGCCCCCACCAATGTCTACCACCACCCCCACCCCCAGTCACCAGGGGCAGCCTCCACCAGGCCCCCACTCATGTCTCCCATCACCCCCAACCCCCAGCAGTGCAGGAGCAGCCGCCTCCACCAGGCTCCCACACATGTCCCCCTGTACCCCCAGCCACCAGGGGCAGCCTCCACCAGGCCCCCACTCATGTCTCCCATCGCCCCCAACCCCCAGCAGTGCAGGGGCAGCCTTCACCAGGCCCCTACTCATGTCTCCCATCACCCCCACCCACCAGCAGTGCAGGGGCAGCCTCCACCAGGCCCCCACTCATGTCTCCCATCACCCCCACCCCCCAGCAGTGCAGGGGCAGCCTCCACCAGGCCCCCACTCATGTCCAACTCATGTCTCCCATCACCCCCACCCCCCAGCAGTGCAGGGGCAGCCTCCACCAGGCTCCCACACATGTCCCCCTGCACCCCCACCCCCCAGCCACCAGGGGCAGCCTCCACCAGGCCCCCACTCATGTCTCCCATCACCCCCACCCCCCAGCCACCAGGGGCAGCCTCCACCAGGCCCCCACTCATGTCTCCCATCACCCCCACCCCCCAGCAGTGTAGGGGCAGCCTCCACTAGGCTCCCACACATGCCCCCCTGCACCCCCACCCCCCAGCCAACAGGGGCAGCCTCTACCAGGCCCCCACTCAAGTCTCCCATCACCCCCACCCCCCAGCAGTGCAGGGGCAGCCTCCACCAGGCCCCCACTCATGTCTCCCATCACCCCACCCCCCAGCCACCAGGGGCAGTCTCCACCAGGCCCCCACCCATGTCTACCACCACCCCCACCCCCCAGCCACCAGGGGCAGCCTCCACCAGGCCCCCACTCATGTCTCCCATTACCCCCACCCCCCAGCAGTGCAGGGGCAGCCTCCACCAGGCTCCCACACATGTCCCCCTGCACCCCCACCCCCCAGCCACCAGGGGCAGCCGCCACCAGGCCCCCACTCATGTCTCCCATCACCCCAACCCCCCAGCAGTGCAGGGGCAGCCCCCACCAGGCCCCCACCCATGTCTACCACCACCCCCACCCCCCAGCCACCAGGGGCAGCCTCCACCAGGCCCCCACTCATGTCTCCCATCACCCCCACCCCCCAGCAGTGCAGGGGCAGCCTCCACCAGGCCCCCACTCATGTCCAACTCATGTCTCCCTGCACCCCCACCCCCCAGCAGTGCACGGGCAGCCTCCACCAGGCTCCCACACATGTCCCCCTGCACCCCCACACCCCAGCCACCAGGGGCAACCTCCACCAGGCCCCCACTCATGTCTCCCATCACCCCAACCCCCCAGCAGTGCAGGGGCAGCCTCCACCAGGCCCCCACCCATGTCTACCACCACCCCCACCCCCCAGCCACCAGGGGCAGCCTCCACCAGGCCCCCACTCATGTCTCCCATCACCCCCACCCCCCAGCAGTGCAGGGGCAGCCTCCAGCAGGCCCCCACCCATGTCTACCACCACCCCCACCCCCCAGCCACCAGGGGCAGCCTCCACCAGGCCCCCACTCATGTCTCCCATCACCCCCACCCCCCAGAAGTGCAGGGGCAGCCTCCAGCAGGCTCCCACACATGTCCCCCTGCACCCCCACCCCCCAGCCACCAGGGGCAGCCTCCACCAGGCCCCCACTCATGTCTCCCATCACCCCCACCCCCCAGCAGTGCAGGGGCAGCCTCCACCAGGCCCCCACTCATGTCTCCCATCACCCCCACCCCCCAGCCACCAGGGGCAGCCTCCACCAGGCCCCCACCCATGTCTACCACCACCCCCACCCCCAGCCACCAGGGGCAGCCTCCACCAGGCCCCCACTCATGTCCCCCTGCACCCCCAGCCACCAGGGGCAGCCTCCACCAGGCCCCCACTCATGTCTCCCATCACAACCACCCCCCAGCAGTGCAGGGGCAGCCTCCACCAGGCTCCCACACATGTCCCCCTGCACCCCCAGCCACCAGGGGCAGCCTCCACCAGGCCCCCACTCATGTCTCCCATCACCCCCACCCCCCAGCAGTGCAGGGGCAGCCTCCAGCAGGCCCCCACTCATGTCCAACACATGTCTCCCTGCACCCCCACCCCCCAGCAGTGCAGGGGAAGCCTCCACCAGGCGCCCACACATGTCCTCCTGCACCCCCACCCCCCAGCCACCAGGGGCAGCCTCCACCAGGCCCCCACTCATGTCTCCCATCACCCCCAACCCCCAGCAGTGCAGGGGCAGCCTCCACCAGGCCCCCACCCATGTCTACCACCACCCCCACCCCCCAGCCACCTGGGGAAGCCTCCACCAGGCCCCCACTCATGTCTCCCATCACCCCCACCCCCCAGCAGTGCAGGGGCAGCCTCCACCAGGCTCCCACACATGTCCCCCTGCACCCCCACCCCCCAGCCACCAGGGGCAGCCTCCACTAGGCCCCCACTCATGTCTCCCATCACCCCCACCCCCCAGCAGTGCAGGGGCAGCCTCCACCAGGCCCCCACCCATGTCTACCACCACCCCCACCCCCCAGCCACCAGGGGCAGCCTCCACCAGGCCCCCACTCATGTCTCCCATCACCCCCACCCCCCAGCAGTGCAGGGGCAGCCTCCAACAGGCTCCCACACATGTCCCCCTGCACCCCCACCCCCCAGCCACCAGGGGCAGCCTCCACCAGGCCCCCACTCATGTCTCCCATCACCCCCACCCCCCAGCAGTGCAGGGGCAGCCTCCACCAGGCCCCCACGCATGACTCCCATCACCCCCACCCCCCAGCCACCAGGGGCAGCCTCCACCAGGCCCCCACCCATGTCTACCACCACCCCCACCCCCAGCCACCAGGGGCAGCCTCCACCAGGCCCCCACTCATGTCTCCCATCACCCCACCCCCCAGCAGTGCAGGGGCAGCCTCCACCAGGCTCCCACACATGTCCCCCTGCACCCCCAGCCACCAGGGGCAGGCTCCACCAGGCCCCCACTCATGTCTCCCATCACCCCCACCCCCCAGCAGTGCAGGGGCAGCCTCCAGCAGGCCCCCACTCATGTCCAACACATGTCTCCATGCACCCCCACCCCCCAGCAGTGCAGGGGCAGCCTCCACCAGGCTCCCACACATGTCCTCCTGCACCCCCACCCCCCAGCCATCAGGGCCAGCCTCCACCAGGCCCCCACTCATGTCTCCCATCACCCCACCCCCAGCAGTGCAGGGGCAGCCTCCACCAGGCCCCCACCCATGTCTACCACCACGCCCACCCCCCAGCCACCTGGGGCAGCCTCCACCAGGCCCCCACTCATGTCTCCCATCACCCCCACCCCCCAGCAGTGCAGGGGCAGCCTCCACCAGGCTCCCACACATGTCCCCCTGCACCCCCACCCCCCAGCCACCAGGGGCAGCCTCCACTAGGCCCCCACTCATGTCTCCCATCACCCCCACCCCCCAGCAGTGCAGGGGCAGCCTCCACCAGGCCCCCACTCATGTCTCCCAGCACCCCCACCCCCCAGCAGTGCAGGGGCAGCCTCCACCAGGCCCCCACTCATGTCTCCCATCACCCCCACCCCTCAGCAGTGCAGGGGCAGCCTCCACCAGGCCCCCACTCATGTCCAACTCATGTCTCCCTGCACCCCCACCCCCCAGCAGTGCAGGGGCAGCCTCCACCAGGCTCCCACACATGTCCCCCTGCACCCCCACCCCCCAGCCACCAGGGGCAGCCTCAACCAGGCCCCCACTCATGTCTCCCATCACCCCCACCCCCCAGAAGTGCAGGGGCAGCCTCCACCAGGCCCATGCCCATGTCTACTACCACCCCCATCCACCAGCCACCAGGGGCAGCCTCCACCAGGCCCCCACTCATGTCTCCCATCACCCCCACCCTCCAGCAGTGCAGGGGCAGCCTCCACCAGGCTCCCACACATGTCCCCCTGCACCCCCACCTCCCAGCCACCAGGGGCAGCCTCCACCAGGCCCCCACTCATGTCTCCCATCACCCCCACCCCCCAGCAGTGCAGGGGCAGCCTCCACCAGGCCCCCACTCATGTCTCCCAGCACCCCCACCCCCCAGCAGTGCAGGGGCAGCCTCCACCAGGCCCCCACTCATGTCTCCCATCACCCCCACCCCTCAGCAGTGCAGGGGCAGCCTCCACCAGGCCCCCACTCATGTCCAACTCATGTCTCCCTGCACCACCACCCCCCAGCAGTGCAGGGGCAGCCTCCACCAGGCTCCCACACATGTCCCCCTGCACCCCCACCCCCCAGCCACCAGGGGCAGCCTCCACCAGGCCCCCACTCATGTCTCCCATCACCCCCACCCCCCAGCAGTGCAGGGGCAGCCTCCACCAGGCCCCCACCCATGTCTACCACCACCCCCAACCCCCAGCCACCAGGGGCAGCCTCCACCAAGCCCCCACACATGTCTCCCATCACCCCCACCCCCCAGCAGTGCAGGGGCAGCCTCCACCAGGCTCCCACACATGTCCCCCTGCACCCCCACCCCCCAGCCACCAGGGGCAGCCTCCACCAGGCCCCCACTCATGTCACCCATCACCCCCACCCCCCAGCAGTGCAGGGGCAGCGTCCACCAGGCCCCCACTCATGTCTCCCATCGTCCCCACCCACCAGCCACCAGGGGCAGCCTCCACCAGGCCCCCACCCATGTCTACCCCCACCCCCACCCCCCAGCCACCAGGGGAAGCCTCCACCAGGCCCCCACTCATGTCTCCTATCACCCCCACCCCCCAGCAGTGCAGGGGCAGCCTCCACCAGGCTCCCACACATGTCCCCCTGCACCCCCACACCCCAGCCACCAGGGGCAGCCTCCACCAAGCCCCCACTCATGTCTCCCATCACCCCCACTCCCCAGCAGTGCAGGGGCAGCCTCCACCAGGCCCCCACACATGTCCCCCTGCACCCCCACCCCCCAGCCACCAGGGGCAGCCTCCACCAGGCCCCCACTCATGTCTCCCATCACCCCCACCCCCCAGCAGTGCAGGGGCAGCCTCCACCAGGCCCCTACTCATGTCTCCCATCACCCCCACCCCCACCCCCCAGCCGTGCGATTTGCCTGGGTACGTGTACCACGGGGTGCGCGGGAAGTTCCACACGCGATTGGCCTGGGTACGTGTACTTCGGGGTGCGCGGGAAGTTCCACACGCGATTGGCCTGGGTACATGTACTACAGGGTGCGCGGGAAGTTCCACACGGTATTGGCCTGGGTACGTGTACTTCGGGGTGCGCGGGAAGTTCCACACGCAATTGGCCTGGGTACGTGTACTACGGGGTGCGCGGGAGGTTCCACATGCGATTGGCCTGGGTACGTGTACTTTGGGGTGCACGGGAAGTTCCACACGCGATTGGCCTGGGTACGTGTACTTCGGGGTGCGCGTGAACTTCCACACGCGACTGGGCCTGTGAGAGTGGGGTACGTGTATTCCAGGGGTGGGCGGGAATATTTACTCGTGACTGGGCCTGGGAGAGCGTGCTACGTGTATTCCTGGGGTGGGCGGGAAGATTCACATGTTCGCCTACGACGTGCCGAAAAATAAATGGTCAAATCCTGAAACACGTGCGCCAGCATGAAGCAAGCGTACGTCGACCCGCACAGCATAAAAGTGCGCGCAAACAACAAACAAGCTCATACGCCAGGATGAATATACCGTTCCTAGAAGCAGTGGCCGTGGGTTACCAAAGGAGGAGGAGGAGGATAGTGAGGGCCAGAATTTTCCCTCCCAGAACCAGCCTTTTTGGGATGCCTGATGACCAGGTGTATGGGAGGTACAGGTTTCCACCACACATAATACTGGACCTGGTCAGTGAGTGGTAGGATGACCTCACATCACCCACCCTGTGCTCCCAAGCACTAAGCCCCCTAGAGAAGGTCCTCAATGTACTGCACTTCTTGGCCACAGGATCATTTCAGCGGACAAGTGCCATAGTGGGTGGGGTGTCACAGGCCACATAGTAACGCTGCCTACACAGGTCTTGAACATCATCACTGCATGCCCATCAGTCCGTAGGCACATATACCTGTCCAGGACACCTGCAGAAAGGCAGGCTGCCACCCTCGATTTCTACGGTGTGGCACAATTCCCAAAAGTGCTAGGTGCCATTGACTGCACCCATGTGGCACTACGTCCCCCCAGGGCATCTGAGTACATCTATAGGAACCGCAAGCACTGGCATTCCATCAACGTGCAGGTAGTATGTAATGCTAAGGGAATCATCACCTCAGTATATGCCAACTATCCAGGGTCCACCCACGACAGCTTCATTTACCGAATGTCTACCCTAAACCCGGACCTAGAAGCTGGGCGGCATGGCGATACATGGCTGCTTGGTGAGTATGAATGCCACTGCACATGCATGCATGTCAGATGCAGAGTTATGTCACTACCCCACTAATGATACCCATCACCTCCTCAGCAGGGGACAGTGCCTACACTCTGAGCACCCACATGATGACACAATTCCGAACCCCATCACGCCTCCAGAGGTAAGATACAACACAGCCCATATTGCAACCCGGGGCATAGTGGAGCGCACATTCGGAGTGCTCAAGTCACGCTTTCGCTCCCTTGACCGTTATATGCGCCCCCAGTAGTGTGCAGGATCATAGTGGCAGCATGTGTCCTGCACAATGTTGCAACACGCCGGGGCCTGGCTGTGGACATGGTGGTGCCCCCACATCCCCAACCACATGCACGCCCGCTGCGCATGGGAGGGGAGAGGGCACGGGGTGAGGCAGCCCGTACGCAGCTGGTGGCTAATTACTTCACATAGAAATCACACCCCAGTGGAGTGCACACAGCCCTGGCACATACCATCTGATAAGCAATGATGACTCGACCTGACAATTAAGACGAACAAAGGGACAGTCAACTGTCAGAACCATAGCAGCCTGAGATTGTTCATGTGGAAGTGTCACAATGTGTGCATCCCTACCTACACAAACACCACCAATGCAGTGTCATCAAAAGACACTTCCATGCTGCAGAAATGAATACCCACTCGCAAAATACTACTTGAAAACAGTGCCATGTCACCCAACCCCTCCCCGGCACGGCCACACAACACACCATGGCATGTCATGCAATGTGAGAGGAAAGAAATGAATACCCACAACATGCCCCAAGTGTCACCAGCTACAGTGTCCCTAATGGAAACATGTCCACACATGAAATGCTTACAGTAATGCAGGACCTACAACACACATTACCAAATACTTACCAAGAATACCAATCACCTACACAACCTCCAACCTACCTTAAACATGACATTACAGACTTAAAAATGTGCTAGCCTCACTACCTGATGATGCCAGCCCTCCGAACACTTCCTAGTATACAGTGTTAGCGCCACGCAAGAGTGTAGGTGCACTGCTTACAACATGGACTCCAGTTCCAAGGTGGACCGCATTGTGAAGACATGAGGAATGGACCTGCAAATTAGGAGGATGAGATGGATGCAGATGCACATATCAATACACCATGCAGTGTACAATACAACAACAATATGCACTATGAATGTATACACAGTATTGACTACAGACTGCCCACACAGCTCATGGGAGTCCAATGTCACCATGTACGTCAATGTCACTTGGGCACACCCTTTGCAAGCCCATGGAAACGGGAAGCAGGAGGGGTGTGTGTCACAAAATCCCAAGCATCTTAACCAAATTCATGACAAGCCTGCATGTGCCCAGCCACAATGCAGCGTATGCCCATGGGAGCCACACAAGGCAACACACTGTCCCAAAAAAAATATCAAAATTTGTTAAAAAAAAAATCAACATTTTTAAAAAAAAAAAATCAAAAATGGCCATTAATGGGCCGGGGGGATGGGGGAGGCCACCCAGGAGGTCCGAGGACAGGGTGCACACCAAAACCCACCTGTGTGGATCTTGCGAAAAAAAACACCTCCATGGGCACATGGCCTACACGGCTACCCTATTATGGGAGTATCACTGCTGTCACTCTCCTCACCCTCTGCAGCTGCATCAGGAGGTGGTGGCACTATGGGAGGCAGCCCACGCAAAGCCCTAGTCTGTTCCTCCATGGCTGCAAGCATGCGGGTGTGGTAGGTCTCGTTCTGGAGGATAAGTGTGCGGAGGTCCCCATGCAACAACTCACGGGATGCCCGGACCTCCGCCCTAGTTGCCTGCATCTCAGCTGAGAGTGTACGTACCTGCAGAGTCGCCAGTGGGCCCGCCTGTCCCTGTCGGACGCCAACATGTCCACCCTGTGTGACTGGCAGATGGAGTCGGTTGCCTGCTGTAGTCGCTCCATCAGCCTTTCGGGGGGGACAATGGAAGTGGCCACCCTATCCATGGCCTGAGCCATCATCTCTGATGATGCTGCCTGTTGGGTTGCCATACCGTATATGGATTGCTCCCATGCGGTATTGCCAGGTGGCTGACGACCACCACATCGGCGGGCACCACACCTGTCTGGGGCAAGGCGAACTGCGCTTTGCTGTGCCGGCACTGCCTGAGGCTGCAGGACTGCATTCCCCCTCTGATCTGCTGGCCCAGGAACAGGATCAGATGTCGCGGAGTGTGACCCTGCATCCGTAACCACCAAAGGCGTACCTGCCAACACTGACATCCCCATTGAGGGTTCTAACCCTGGTGCAGGTGGGTCGGACAGAACAGAATCCCTCCCAGGAACACTCACCTGCGACGGCACATAGGTCTCATCATCCGAATCGACACCTGAATACAGCTCGGGGGAGGTGCAGCCAGAGACACCCCCTGAGAGCACGACCTGCAGCAGTTGTGGGTTCTCACCCACCACCACACCACGTCCCTCACTGGTTGTCGGTCGGCCCTCAGACCCCTCCTGGGTCTGCACCATCTCCACAACCCCAGCAGTATCAAGTGCGTCATCCCCTGCAAAGACATAAAAGAAAACAAATGGAAACAGGCATTAGCACTATGGCACACAATTAGGGCTGAAAGGCTACAGAAACAGTACTTGATTAACACATGTCCCACATGACTAAAACCCTCCCATGCATGCACCGTCACTGCGTGTGAAGGGGAGGCAGATGGCACACATTGATGACACCAAGATGGAAGATGAACACATTTGCTGCATGCTGCCTAGCAGTGGCATCACACTTTGGCCAGTGATTGGCAGGTCAAATACACATGCCATCACACAGATGGCATGTACCCTAGCCATGAAGTGAAGAGGGAGAGGAGGTCACCAATTGTTCATTCAGTCCAGTTTGCTCATGTAATTGATTTTTTCATTGAAATGGTTCAAATGTTTAACCTGCAGCTGCCAGTCCAAAATGGTCCTATAGCACAGGGACATGTCTAAACTAATCATGTCCAGGAAACTAAGCCAGTCCACTGTACCATAGCCATGTCAGACATGTGACAATAGGACTGAGAAATCCCGAGTAAAAGTGGTGGTATGCAAACAATCTGCCTGAATAAACAGAGGTAAATAAGCAACAATGTTGTGGCAAGTTGACACTCCAAGGGCAACTGGCGTGGTGTTGGGCTGGATGTCTAATGTTGGCAGAAGGGTGCTGCTATACCCAAATGCTGGTGCCAAGAATGTATAGGAAGAGGCACATGGGTGACCCAAACCACTCAGGCACACACACCCTCACCTGGCACCCAAACAGAAGCCCTCCCACACACACCATGCACATGGATGACACACACATGCATGTGCACTCACCGGACAATACCTCGTAATCTGCCAGTTCTCCCACGCCTTGGATCTGTTCCTCCGTGACGTAGGTCCTAGCAACCTGCTCATGTGGAGTGAGTTCTATGTCGTCTGCTGGAGACCCACCTCCAGTCACTAGAGTTGCGGCATGACTTGAGGCCAGCTTATTCTTTGTCCTGCGCTTCAGGTCATTCCAGCGCTTGTAGCATTCATTAGCTGTGCGCCTCACGATTCCAAGGGCACTTATGATGTCCGCAATGGTCTGCCAGTGTGCCTGACGTTGTGCAGGTGTGGTCTTGGATCCTGCAACAATCACCATTTTGCGGTCATGTGCGGACACATACTCTACAAGTGCATTCAGTTCGGCCTCATTGAAGCTGGGCTTCCTTGACGGGCCGGACTGTGTAGTCGTGTCTGGGGCATCAGCCTCTACTGGACGAGCACTCTTCCTCTTCCGCATGGAAGGTGGTGGGGAACCTGAGTGTCCTACGCCGCTCTGGACACTAGGGGCAGGAGCGTGGGATTGCACACTCAGCTTGGGAGTTGGTGCAGGCATTAGCTCAATTGTGATGGTGTCAGGGGGAATGTCAGCATGATGGACTTGGACCGACACTGTCCTGGCTGGGTGTGTGAGAGGTGGGGTGGATGGAGCTGCAGCTGCCCCTGCAGCCTCCCCAGCCTGCCTACGCGGGGCAGCAGATGACCTAGCTGCCCCTGATCCACGTGGCCTGATGACACCAATGTTCACCGGCGCACGTGGCCTAGACCTGCTGACCTGGAAGTCAGCCATGGAGTCACCCTGTGCCAGGTCTGGTTCCACAGTGGGCTGGTCCAACAAGGGCTGAGCATCGATGGTGTCAGCCACGTTAACCTCAACCGGGGGGGGGGCATGGGTGTCCCTGACTGCCCCTCCACACATGGGGGGCTAGGGCCACCCTGCAAGTCACGGCCACGTCCCCTACCAGATCCACCATGGCCACCACTTGGGGCTCGGCCTCCTTTGCCACCCTTACGGCTTGGTCGCCTCCCAGCCATGGCACTGATGTTATTGTGCTTATGGGAGTCGATGTGAACTATTGTCCTGGGCAATTGGGGGTCAAAGGGGTTGGGTACCAGATGGTAATCGTACCCTAGTGCTCTAGCAAGGTTGTATGTCACCCCTGGGGAAAGATGACGGGTCACGCAACGCACAGGCACCCCAAAAAAGGGAAGTAAGGTGCACGCAACCCCTCCTAGACCACGTGCGTGGAAAAATAAACCTGCACTACGCTGTGGCACCTAGAAAGACAAGAATGAACGTATGCGTGTCACACGCAGCCTAGAATGACCTCTGAAGGGGTACGCGACACACGGGGCAAGCACAGATTTTAAATACGTGCGCGACTCACCATCTGCCAGGAACAAAAGCGTGAAAAATATGCGCGTGTGCGCGTTGGCAACACCCCCGCCAAAAGAAAAATTGTACGCTGTCTGAGGAGACAGGACAACAGTAGAAGGGAATGCTGTTTGAGGAAACAGGCCCAGGAAAAAGAGGAAAAGAGAAAAAGCTGTCAGAGGTAACAGGGAGTACGAACTGGAAACGCAGTGAAGAAAATCGCGTGTGAACTGACAAGAAGTACAGATTTCACCCACTCGCTCTCCACGAAAAGCACGTACAAGGAAATGGCGTTCTACACGTACCTTTTATACACACGTCACAGACGCAAATACGCGATGAGGCCATTTCCACCAATTATGCGCTTTGACACTCGGACGTGTATCTCTTTTTTTTTACATGCGCCATTCTCTACGGCCATGCGCGTGACGTCACAGCTGCGCATGGTGGCCTTTGGGCCAATGAAATCGCATCTGCGAGCACACGTGGTAAAACTGCACGTCCGGGTGTCATCGCGTGTAATCGGAGGGAAGTGAGCGTACACGCGATTGGCCTGGGTATGTGTATTTCCGGGGTGCGCAGGAAGTTTCACACGCGACTGGTGGAAATCCACGTGTGCTCTGTCATCACGTGTAATGAGGGAAACACAGGCGTGCGTCACGTCACAGACGCGCTTACGCGCTAAGGGCCTTTGGTCGAATGAAATCGCATATGCGTGCTGACGTGCATACGCGCTAAGGGCCTTTCCTCAATTTACACGCAGACGTGCAGGATTTTCACGTGCCAAATCACTCCGTATCAAGCTGGCCACGTGTAAGCACACGGAAGACCACGCTCCTGCCCACAAGGCTGAATTACTGCCCCCCAGAGCCCCGAGCACGCTCCCACCTGCCATCTGCTGATGCCTGACTGCCTGCTGCCCACGTGCCCTGCCATTTGCTGCCTGCACATCAGCCAGGGGTGCTGTTGCTGTGACCACCCCTGCTGGAACCGAAGACTCCCGACTGGGATTCCATCGCTCCACAGCCCAGCCCCAGGACCCAGTTGCCCACCCACTCCTGCCTCTGGGGTTGTCATGTCGGGCACTGCAACATCTGGCACCACTGACAACCCCCGGCCAGAGAGGCAGCGGGGCACCAGCTTCAGTGCCAGGGAAGTTGGTGTCCTGGTGGAGCAAGTCCTGGGGCAGTATGATGCCCTCTACGGAAGTGTGAGCGCCGACAAGGAAGGACGGACTCGGATCTGGACGGACATCTTGACTGCCATCAACGCGGAGGGGGTGGCAGTCCGCGACTTCCAACATGTCAAGAAGCGCTGGGAGGACTTCAGGTCCAGGACCCTGAACAAGGCCCAGCGCCTCTTGAAGGCAGCGGATGCTAAGGGCTCCGGGGCCACTTATCGGAAGATCAGATGAGGGTCCTGGAACGCATATCCACAGCGCTCCATGTCCAGGTCCTTGAGAGGCAGACCCGACTGGAGTCGAGTGGTAAGTGTACATGCATCATGATTGTAAGCTGTGCGTGTGGTGATGTGCCAGTAGTGTGCCGGTTGCACATCTGTTTGTATGGGGCCGAGTATGGGTGGGGATGTACAGGACCGTGAGGCTAACACATGCGAGGGCTGTCATGTGTGAGACATGGATGGTGCTTGTGTGTGTAGGCTTGCATGCCAAATGCAGTTGTGTGGGCACACATGTTTGGATGAATGTGTATGTAAGTGGGTATGTTCGTGATGTCACGCATGTATGTTGTTTTCAGCTGCATGTATCAGCACTGTGTACATGTGCATGTGTGTGTATTTGACAAGGGTGCAACAGTGATGCAACATGGATGCATGTGACAGCGGGATGTGGAAGCCTGATTGGCAGATGTGACATGGATGCCCATCGGAACACTGCGACAGTTGGCTGAGGTGTACACATGCATGCAAGTGTGGTGGTGTGCGTGCATGTGTAGTGTACTCCCTGTGTTGCATGTGATGTCTGGCTCACCTTTGCCTGCTCATGCTGTTGTATGTGTATGGATGGTGCTGGCAGTTGCGATGTGGCTGTGGTATGGCTCATGTGTGCAAGTTGAAATGACATGTGTGTTGCCGATTGTGATGTCATGTCTGAGGTTTGCCAATGCCACTCATGTGCAACTGTCATGTGTGTATGTGTCCATTGTACAGTGCCCTGATGCCTGTGTTTTATTTCTCCCTGTCTGCAGCGTCAACTGATGAAGAGGGCGGAGAAGGTGCTGTGGAGCACAGCGGCGGGGATCGCACCGCCAGCCGGAGACGCAAGGCCCGGCTCCCCTCCCAGGTTGTGATCTCGTCGGGGAGTGAGGAGTCCGGTGCCGTGTCCCAGGCCGCAGCTGCCGGGGGGAGGTCCAAGAGGCTGAGGTCGGAGTTGGACTCCTCGGCAGCAGAAGGGGCAGCTGGGACCCCACAGGGCCCAATGGGGGAAGATGGCACAGAGTCATCCAGGTTGGTGGGGGGTTTGGTGGAGGAGGAGGCCGTGCAAGCAACAGAGACGGGGTCTGGAGGTGGGGATTCCACTGGTGCTAGTGGTGCAGTGCAGGACCAGGGACAGGAGGCAGCACCGGTCGCCGCGGAGGTGCCTGTGTGCAATCCTGTCCCTGATCCTGTCACTGCATCATCTTGCACCAGCAGGGATGCCTATGTCCAGACCCGTTTTCAGGCAGGGGATGAGCTCACGACAACTGGCCTTCCTCTGCCTGCAGACGTGGCTATCTGGGTCTGGGTTGAGCCTGTCCTGACTGGTGTGGCGTTGCGTCAACGGGCCATGCGAGGTGACCTGCAGTCTTTTCATGTGGAGACTGCACGTCATCTCGAATGGCTCGTTGACCGTGTCGGCCTACTGGGACAGGTCACCCAGGCCGGATTCCTCCATTTGATGGGGCTTGCTACGACCCCCTCCTCAACTGCACCCCCTATGCGCCAGTCGTCCTCTGTGCCATCTTCCCACCCATCAGTCACCTGGGTGCCCTGTGGAGCTGCCTCTGACGGTGCGGCCAGGCTGGTGGAGGAGGCATCCCTGCCAGAGTCGGGAGTCGGACGTCCAGCAGGGGTGGCCACATCAACGACTACACCCCAGCCAGCGGAGGATGTGCAGGCAGCAGGAGGCAGTGCACGGGCAGAGGCGCAGCAGCAGCAACGTGGTGGGAGCCATGATGGCTCGGGGCCTTCCACATCGGAGGGGCAGGCATCGGTCGGAGGGCAGGAGGACCCAGGATGGGAAGTGTCTTCCGTGTGGCAGCGGTTGGGCCACGCCATAGATGCGGAGCGGCAGCGGGCGGAAGAGGCACGGCTCACGATGGTCAGGGCGGAGAACTCCATGCGGAGGGCCCTGAGGCATGCCGAGTGCCTCGAGGCAATCCGCAGGGAGTTTGGGGGGAACATATGGACGGCCCTGCGGACCCTCGGGGCCATGGAGGAGGAGCGCCTCCGGGACATTGAGCAGGAGTTTGATGATGCCCTGGCCCGGAACATCCTGAAGTGAGCCATCGGACTAGCCCGCTGCCCTTGTAAATAGTTCTATAGTTAGTTTGTTTGTTTGTTTGTTTATTTATTTGGTAATGCGCTCCGAGCCCGTGGGCATCTAGGCGCAGCAGTACAAGAGGACTCGAAACTTAGTTACAAAGCCTGACACAGGCTAACACAGCAAAACAGTGGTCACTTACAGTGGGTGATACAATGCATATAAAATAACAAGGGTTAGGCGCATAAGAGTAACATATTAGCAGGTTGTATCGTTTCCGCTAGGGTGAGGGTCGTTGCATATCATTGTTGTGCAGCCATTTGAGAGCGTAGGATCTGAATCTTGTGTAGGGTAAAGGGCATCTAAGGTCAGATGGGAGTGTGTTCCATGATTGTGCGGCTCTAACTGGGAAGCTAGCACCGCCCGCTGTGGTAAGTTTGAATCTGGGGACTTCCAGTAGGAAGGTGTTGGCAGATCTCGTCGGTCGATTAGAGGGTCTCCAGTTGATTCTTTCCACTAGGTAGGGGGGTGCTTGATTGTTGAGGCATTTAGAAGTGAGGGAAATAGTTTTAAGTAGGATTCTGTCCTTTATCTTTAGCCAATGGGCTTCTGTCCGGTGTTTGGAGATATGTTCTCTGCGTGGGATGTTCAGAGCTGCTCTAAGAGCGTTATTTTGTAATCTCTGGAGTTTGTCAGTGACCGACTTGTTGGCACCTGAGTATAAGGCGTTACAGTAGTCCAGTCTGGACATGACAAGGGCATTGGCCAAGGTGAGGCAACTGGCACTGGACAGGAAGGGTCTGGCGGCCCGGATGAGTTTGCACGTGTAGGTGGTTGAGGAGGCAAGGGAGTTTACTTGCTTTTTGAGGGTAAGAGCTGAGTCAAGGTAAAAACCCAGCGTTTTAACCTCGCGCATAACCTTGATAGTGTTGTTATCAATGTTAAATGAGGTATAGTCCGGGATGAGTTTGGATAGTTTGTGGTCTGAACCGAGGAGCAGGATTTCAGTTTTATCGTCGTTCAGGCAGAGGCCATGTGTGGCCATCCATGCTTGAATGAGGATGTAAATTTTGTTCACCAGAGCCAAGTCCACTTCATAGTTGCCCGAAAGGGGTATGAGGATCTGGGTGTCATCTGCGTAATTAGTGTAGGTGACGCCCAGTCTGTCCAACTTGTCGAACAATGGCTTGGTGAAGATATTGTACATAGTGGGTGAGACACAGGAGCCCTGTGGGACTCCACATGTGATTTGGATAGGGTCAGCACAAGTGGAGGGGGAGAACACTCTCATAGTCCGGTTGGCTAGAAAGGATTGGACCCATGCTATGGCGTCTCCTGTGAAGTTGGCAGCCAGCTTGAGGTGGTTGCATAAGACTGCATGGTCCACCAGATCAAAAGCTGCTGACAAGTCCAATAAGAGTAGCAACGCTGTTTTCCCATTGTCCTTGAATTCCTCCATTTTGGTTTTAAGATCTAGCAGGGCTGTTTCCGTGCCATGGAGGGGGCGGAAGCCCGATTGGCGTGAGCCTAGTAGATGATTAGCTTCTAGGTACTCTTGAATTTGGAGATAGGCTACTCTGTCGATAATTTTTAGTAGGAAGGGTACCGTGGTGATAGGCCTATAGTTAGTCGGGATAGATGGATCGAGGGTTCGTTTTTTGAGAAGGGGGAGGACCCATGATTCTTTTAAGTTAGCTGGCACTGTGTTGGATTTGAAGGATGAGTTGATAAGCTTCGAGATGAAAGGGGCTAAGTCTCTGGCAGCGTCCTTTATTATTTGAGCTGGGCAGCTGTCGCCCTTACAGTTAGAAGGCTTCAGTGAGAGGATAACCTTTTCAGTGTCAATGATGGAGATGGGTTTAAAGCTGAAAGGGGGGATAGTGATAGGTTCAGTTACTGGAGGCACTTGTTGATCAGTAGGAGAGAGGGTGTCTTTTTTATTCATTATTTTAAGTTGGAGGGTGGAGATTTTGTTAGATAGGGCATTCTGTATATTAGTGCACCATATCTTGTCCTTAGGGACCGTGTCAGATGGTTGGATAGGGGATTCCATTTCCCGGAGGATGGCAAATAGTTCCTTGGTATTCGATTTGGCATTGGTAATTCTGTCATTGAATACCTTTTTTTTTGGTGTTGATAATTTCAGACTTGTAATGTTTTGTAGCTTGGGTTAGCTTGGCTTTGTTGTCGTTGGTGGGCGAATTGCGCCAGATAGTTTGGAGTTTTCGTTTCTGCTTTCTAAGGTCCTTAAGCTGGGGGGTGAACCAGGCGTTAAGGTGGGCTTCTTGCTTAGCTTTGCGTGGTTTTGCAGGTGCAATGGTGTCTAGTGCGTGAGACATAGCTTTGTTAAAGGTGTCTACTAGTGTGTCTGGGTCGGTGTTGTCCTTCAGACCGTTAATAGTGGGCAGGAGGAGGGGGATAAGTTTTTCTGTAGTAATATCTTTTTTACTTCTGGTAGGGAGTGGTGGTGCCATTTTGATAGTTTTGGGGCTGGGAAGGTCAAGTGTGGCAGTGAAGTTTATTAGAAAGTGGTCGGTCCATAGTTGAGGTGTGATGGCAGTGATGACTATGTTGCAGTTGAGTTCTGAGACCCAATCAAGGGTTCTGCCTTTAGCATGTGTTGGGGAGAGAACTTTTTGGGTAAGGCCTTGGTCATTTAAGATAGATGTTATAGAAAGGGCATTTTTATTGCCTGGCTCATTGAAACCGATGTTGAAGTCGCCCATCAGCAGCGTTTGTGAGTGTTTTTGGGTATTGTTCGCTATGAGGGTAGTAAGGTCATCTTCAAAGCTTCCCAGGGGACCTGGGGGCCTGTAGATCAGGTGAATGGCTAGCGTGCGGTTGTTGGAGAGTTGCATTTTTGCTGAGAGTACTTCGCAGGAAGCACAGGGGTGTGAGGTGGTAAGTCGGATAGGCAAGGTGGTTTTTGCGATGATCGCTAGGCCACCGCCTTTGGCATTGGGTCTGTCTACTCTGTGGATCTGGTAGTTGTCAGGTATGGCTAACATCAATGAGGGTCCTGCTGCCTCATGGAGCCAGGTTTCAGTTACGGCAAGGAAGTCAATGCTACTGTTGTTTAGTATGTCAGCAATTTCAATTGCATGAGCTACCATGGATCTGGCATTGATAAGGGATCCAGTGAGAGTTAGGGTGTTATTGGGAATCGGATGACTTGCAGGTGTATCTGTATGCTTATTTTGACTCCGGCGTTTCTTTTGGTGGAAGTAAGTAGGAGTTGGGGTTGGAGTTAAAGGTGTCGTAGCTAGGGTTTGCTTTTTCATGTGTGTCTGTATGGATGGGAATCTAGCAGTATTGTTGGTGCTGTTTCTTTTAGGTTCGTATATGCAGGGTAGCCTTGCCCTGAGTCTCTGGTTTCTATCTATGGGTGGGTGAGAGCTGAGGGAGGCAAGCAAGGTCATGATTGTAGCTAGGAGGGTCAGGGAGGTCAGGTTTCTGCACATGGTAGTAGGAGTGGTCCGCTAATGTGATTTGCTTCCCTTGTTTCGCTAAGATGTCTGGCTAGGGTGACGCAAAGTGTAGTGCAGGTGGCTAGTTGAAGCTAGGGCTGCGCCTAACGATAAAGGGAATGGTATTCACGAGACACAGTATGGGCTAAAGTGCATGGTCTGTTGATGAAGAAAGGGCATTACAAATCAAGGTAGCCCGTTGACGACCATAAGGCACAACACAGTTAAAGTGGTCCGTTAGCGACCATAGGGCACAACACAGTTAAAGTGGCCCGTTAGCGACCATAAGGCACAACACAGTTAGAGTGGTCCGTTAGCGACCATGAGGCACAACACAGTTAAAGTGGCCCGTTAGCGACCATAGGGCACAACACAGTTAAAGTGGCCCGTTAGCGACCATGAGGCACAACACAGTTAAAGTGGCTCGTTAGCGACCATAGGGCACAACACAGTTAAAGTGGCCCGTTAGCGACCATGAGGCACAACACAGTTAAAGTGGTCCGTTAGCGACCATAAGGCATGACACAGTTAGAGTGGTCCGTTAGCGACCATAAGGCACAACACAGTTAAAGTAGTCCGTTAGCGACCATAGGGCACAACACAGTTAAAGTGGCTCGTTAGCGACCATAAGGCACAACACAGTTAAAGTGGCCCGTTAGCGACCATAAGGCACAACACAGTTAAAGTGGCCCGTTAGCGACCATAAGGCACAACACAGTTAAAGTGGTCCGTTAGCGACCATAAGGCACAACACAGTTAAAGTGGCCCGTTAGCGACCATAAGGCACAACACAGTTAAAGTGGCCCGTTAGCGACCATAAGGCACAACACAGTTAAAGTGGCCCGTTAGCGACCATAAGGCACAACACAGTTAGAGTGGTCCGTTAGCGACTACAAGGCACAACACACTGAGGTGAGCCATGAACACCTGGGTATGAGTAGCACCCAAAAAACTAGGCTCTAAGTAAGTGGGCACAGATATAGTAGTTATCGTGGGTGTAGATCAGGCAAGCATGAGTCGATACATTAACAATGCAATGGGACGCTAATTAAATGCATAGGTTCAGGGGTACCCAGATTCGAATTTAGCAAGAGGGTAGGCGTAGTGCAAGGACATCTAGATGCGAACTGGCACAGTTAGGCAGCTAGCAACAGTGCAACACAGTTTACTAGGCACAGTATAAGGTCATCTAGATACAAGTAGGCATTAGTCAGATATTACAGTTTGAGTCAGGGAATGAAATGCAAGGTATCCGAGTGGCACGTTATAGGCAGGGACAGTATAGGCATGTGCAGCCGAGTAGGGTGGCAGCGTTAATTAGAGAGGTGCGTAAGTAGTGCACTGTGAATTAGATGCTTCAAGTCAACAGAAGGTGTTATGTGTGTGGCAGCGCTAGCTTACCTGGAGCAGAACAGGCAGAAGTTCCTGGCCCCAGGCTCCAAACAGGCACACAACAGGCCTTAGTATGGCCTTCGATTGGCCGTCGATCCGCCTGCCGGCGGTTCCTACAGGTGAAATCGAGATGCAGCCTCGATTTCGTGCCGCGATGCGCCCGGCATGGGCAAGTCAGGCACTTTGTGGGGACAGGGTCAGGCAGGCCCTGTTCCGATGGCACGCTCGCTCCGTGCCTGGATCCTCGTTCCTCGTCTGGGTCCTCTGCTAGTGTTTCCTTTGGTTTAGCATTTTTTTTGGACCTTTTGGACAATGGGCCACATTTTTGTATATAGTTATTTTTTTTAGGTAGTGTTATTAGATAGGTTTCATTTCTTCGGTTGGGATCATGGACCCTGGATTGTTTATCTGTACATAGTTGACTTTTGGATTTTCAATTTTTATAATGATTTCGCCATGGAGCAATGGTTTTCGATTTTAATTTTCCATTGGATTTACTTTTGTGGACTGTGACTTTGGACACCTTTCCTTTGCATTATGATTTGTGGTTTTGCATTATTTCACGGAACTGCTGTTTTTTTTTTTTAATTTCTATTATTGTTTGTTTACTTTTGATTCAATTTATGTTGCTTTTAATACATATTTTTTCTTCAAATTTCAATGTGTAGTATCATCTCATTGGTTTCATGCATATCATGATATGGGTTTTGACATTCACTGACACCCATTGGGTGTATATGAGGGACATGTGTTCATTTCCAAACTTGCAATTGGGCTTCTATCATGTTTTTGCCATTTCTAAGTGTGTGGATGCAATACTCGGGTGGGTGTTTGGCATTTGGAGGCTGGCCATAAGGGCCAGGGATCTACATTGTGGTGACATGGTGGCTGGGGGACATGAGTGGGGGCCTGGTGGAGGCTGCCCCTGCACTGCTGGGGGGTGGGGGTGGTGGGAGACATGAGTGGGGGCCTGGTGGAGGCTGCCCCTGCACTGCTGGGGGGTGGGGGTGATAGGGGACATGAGTGGGGGCCTGGTGGAGGCTGCCCCTGGTAGCTGGGGGGTGGGGGTGGTGGGAGACATGAGTGGGGGCCTGGTGGAGGCTGCCCCTGCACTGCTGGGGGGTGGGGGTGGTGGTAGACATGGGTGGGGGCCTGGTGGAGGCTGCCCCGGTGGCTGGGGGGTGGGGGTGCAGGGAGACATGAGTGGGGGCCTGGTGGAGGCTGCCCCTGCACTGCTGGGGGGTGGGGGTGGTGGGAGACATGAGTGGGGGCCTGGTGGAGGCTGCCCCTGCACTGCTGGGGGGTGGGGGTGGTGGTAGACATGGGTGGGGGCCTGGTGGAGGCTGCCCCTGGTGGCTGGGGGGTGGGGGTGCAGGGAGACATGAGTGGGGGCCTGGTGGAGGCTGCCCCTGCACTGCTGGGGGTGGGGGTGGTGGGTTGACATGAGTGGAGGCCTGGTGGAGGCTGCCCCTGCACTGCTGGGGGGTGGGGGTGGTGGGAGACATGAGTGGGGGCCTGGTGGAGGCTGCCCCTGCACTGCTGGGGGGTGGGGGTGATAGGGGACATGAGTGGGGGCCTGGTGGAGGCTGCCCCTGGTGGGTGGGGGGTGGGGGTGATAGGGGACATGAGTCGGGGCCTGGTGGAGGCTTCCCCTGGTGGCTGGGGGGTGGGGGTGCAGGGGAACATGAGTGGGGGCCTGTTGGAGGCTGCCCCTGCACTTCTGGGGGGTGGGGGTGGTGGTAGACATGGGTGGGGGCCTGGTGGAGGCTGCCCCTGGTGGCTGGGGGGTGGGGGTGGTGGGAGACATGAGTGGGGGCCTGGTGGAGGCTGCCCCTGCACTGCTGGGGGGTGGGGGTGATGGGAGACATGAATGGGGGCCTGGTGGAGGCTGCCCCTGCTGGCTGGGGTGTGGGGGTGATGGGAGACATGGGTGGGGGCCTGGTGGAGGCTGCCCCTGGTGGCTGGGGGGTGGGGGTGCAGGGAGACATGAGTTGGACATGAGTGGGGGCCTGGTGGAGGCTGCCCCTGGTGGCTGGGGGTTGGGGGTGATAGGGGACATGAGTGGGGGCCTGGTGGAGGCTGCCCCTGGTGGCTGGGGGGTGGGGGTGGTGGGAGACATGAGTGGGGGCCTGGTGGAGGCTGCCCCTGCACTGCTGGGCGGTGGGGGTGATAGGGGACATGAGTGGGGGCCTGGTGGAGGCTGCCCCTGGTGGCTGGGGGTGGGGGTGATAGGGGACATGAGTGGGGGCCTGGTGGAGGCTGCCCCTGGTGGCTTGGGGGTGGGGGTGGTTGGAGACATGAGTGAGGGCCTGGTGGAGGCTGCCCCTGCACTGCTGGGGGGTGGGGGTGGTGGTAGACATGGGTGGGGGCCTGGTGGAGGCTGCCCCTGGTGGCTGGGGGGTGGGGGTGCTGGGAGACATGAGTGGGGTCCTGGTGGAGGTTGCCCCTGCACTGCTGGGGGGTGGGGGTGGTGGGAGACATGAGTGGGGGCCTGGTGGAGGCTGCCCTGCACTGCTGGGGGGTGGGGGTGGTGGTAGACATGGGTGGGGGCTTGGTGGAGGCTGCCCCTGGTGGCTGGGGGGTGGGGGTGCAGGGAGACATGCGTGGGGGCCTGGTGGAGGCTGCCCCTGCACTGCTGGGGGGTGGGGGTGGTGGGAGACATGAGTGGGGGCCTGGTGGAGGCTGCCCCTGCACTGCTGGGGGGTGGGGGAGGTGGGAGACATGAGTGGGGGCCTGGTGGAGGCTGCCCCTGTACTGCTGGGGGGTGGGGGTGATAGGGGACATGAGTCGGGGCCTGGTGGAGGCTTCCCCTGGTGGCTGGGGGGTGGGGGTGCAGGGGAACATGAGTGGGGGCCTGTTGGAGGCTGCCCCTGCACTTCTGGGGGGTGGGGGTGGTGGTAGACATGGGTGGGGGCCTGGTGGAGGCTGCCCCTGGTGGCTGGGGGGTGGGGGTGGTGGGAGACATGAGTGGGGGCCTGGTGGAGGCTGCCCCTGCACTGCTGGGGGGTGGGGGTGATGGGAGACATGAATGGGGGCCTGGTGGAGGCTGCCCCTGCTGGCTGGGGTGTGGGGGTGATGGGAGACATGGGTGGGGGCCTGGTGGAGGCTGCCCCTGGTGGCTGGGGGGTGGGGGTGCAGGGAGACATGAGTTGGACATGAGTGGGGGCCTGGTGGAGGCTGCCCCTGTTGGCTGGGGGTTGCGGGTGATAGGGGACATGAGTGGGGGCCTGGTGGAGGCTGCCCCTGGTGGCTGGGGGGTGGGGGTGGTGGTTTGACATGAGTGGGGGCCTGGTGGAGGCTGCCCCTGCACTGCTGGGCGGTGGGGGTGATAGGGGACATGAGTGGGGGCCTGGTGGAGGCTGCCCCTGGTGGCTGGGGGTGGGGGTGATAGGGGACATGAGTGGGGGCCTGGTGGAGGCTGCCCCTGGTGGCTTGGGGGTGGGGGTGGTTGGAGACATGAGTGGGGGCCTGGTGGAGGCTGCCCCTGCACTGCTGGGGGGTGGGGGTGGTGGTAGACATGGGTGGGGGCCTGGTGGAGGCTGCCCCTGGTGGCTGGGGGGTGGGGGTGCTGGGAGACATGAGTGGGGTCCTGGTGGAGGTTGCCCCTGCACTGCTGGGGGGTGGGGGTGGTGGGAGACATGAGTGGGGGCCTGGTGGAGGCTGCCCTGCACTGCTGGGGGGTGGGGGTGGTGGTAGACATGGGTGGGGGCTTGGTGGAGGCTGCCCCTGGTGGCTGGGGGGTGGGGGTGCAGGGAGACATGCGTGGGGGCCTGGTGGAGGCTGCCCCTGCACTGCTGGGGGGTGGGGGTGGTGGGAGACATGAGTGGGGGCCTGGTGGAGGCTGCCCCTGCACTGCTGGGGGGTGGGGGAGGTGGGAGACATGAGTGGGGGCCTGGTGGAGGCTGCCCCTGTACTGCTGGGGGGTGGGGGTGATAGGGGACATGAGTGGGGGCCTGGTGGAGGCTGCCCCTGGTTGGTGCAGGGGGACATGAGTGGGGGCCTGGTGGAGGCTGCCCCTGGTGGCTGGGGGGTGGGGGTGATAGGGGACATGAGTGGGGGCCTGGTGGAGGCTGCCCCTGCACTGCTGGGGGGTGGGGATGGTGGTAGACATGGGTGGGGGCCTGGTGGAGGCTGCCCCTGGTGGCTGGGGGGTGGGGGTGGTGGGAGACATGAGTGGGGGCCTGGTGGAGGCTGCCCCTGCACTGCTGGGGGTTGGGGGTGATGGGAGACTTGAGTGGGGGCCTGGTGGAGGCTGCCCCTGGTGGCTGGGGGGTGGGGGTGATGGGAGACATGAGTGGGGGCCTGGTGTAGGCTGCCCCTGGTGGCTGGGGGGTGGGGGTGATGGGAGACATGGGTGGGGGACTGGTGGAGGCTGCCCCTGGTGGCTGGGGGTGCAGGGGGACATGCGTTGGTGGGCAGTAGTGCAAGGTGACATGTGGGTTGGCTGGGGGGCATGGCCATTGTGGATGGGGTGCCTGCAGGACATGTACAGGGTAGGCCCCTGTGGTGTGGGCCACCTGCAGGGGCTGTGGAGGGTGTAGAGGGAACACCTGGGAGGACCCACACGTGCAATTCACATGTGGTGCTCCCCGCGCACCCCTGTAATACATGTACCCTGATGGAATTGCGTGTGATACTTCCCGCGCACCCCTGAAATACACGTACCCTGCTGATTTTGCGTGTGATACTTCCCGCGCACACCTGAAATACACGTAACCTGCTGCTTTTGCATGTGATTCTTCCCGTGCACCCCTGGAATACACGTACCCTGCTGTTTTTGCGTGTGATACTTCCCGCGCACCCCTGGAATACATGTACCCTGATGGAATCGCGTGTGATACTTCCCGCGCAACCCTGAGATACACGTACCCTGCTGCTTTTGCGTGTGATACTTCCGGCGCACCCCTGAAATACACGTACCCTGCTGTTTTTGCGTGTGATACTTCCTGCGAACCCCTGGAATACACGTACCCTGATGGAATCGCGTGTGATACTTCCCGCGCACCCCTGAGATACACGTACCCTGCTGCTTTTGCATGTGATACTTCCTGCGCACCCCTGAAATACACGTACCCTGCTGCTTTTGCGTGTGATACTTCCCGCGCACCCCTGAAATACACGTACCCTGCTGCTTTTGCGTGTGTTACTTCCCACGCACCCCTGATGCACACGTACACAGGACAAACGCGTTTGGAACTTCCCGCGAACCACTGAAATACACGTTCCCCACTTGGCGTTTGCTGTTTGCCAGCCCTGTGAACTGGTCCAGGGTTAGCGCAGCCCTTTGCGATTATTTGGGGATTTTGAAGGCTTTTCCTTGCGCGAGGGCGTTCTTGGGGGTGTAACTGGCGCTGCTGCAGGGTCGCTGCGCCACGCTGCGCCACGGCTGGTTTTGGATGCGAAAATCCATGAATACGCTGTGCGCGGAAATCGATTTTAGCGCACGTGGCTGGCGCAGAAATCCGCACGAGCACGCTGTGCGCCAGCCGCGTGCGCCACTTTTGTGCGAATTTCTATGAATTACCCTGTAAACGTGTTGTCAGGATCGTTTGCTGCATTTCTCTCAAGTACTAACATTTGCATACACAATGGGTCTCTACTGTGTGAGTAAACGTTGTCAACAATTGGTGGTAATTGAAATAGAATATTCATTGCTACATTTGCGTAGCAACTTACACCAACTATATTTGAGAGTTTAAATGGACCAGGTAGTTCTGTATCTGACTGCTTTTTTTGGAGTTTGTCTTCCTTCTTTGAAGAAGTACCTGGTTTACTTTCCCTAATTGATTCTTTTTTGCTTGTGGTACTTGATGAAGTATTACTTTCTTGTACTCTCTTTGAGGGATTTGCAGTGACATCCTGTTGCATTTCTGTATGATTTATTTTTCTTTTATAACGTTTTACTTTTTGTGGAACAGAATATGTGTTTAGATGGGGGGTGTATAGTGAGCGAAGTCTATTGTATTCTAAAATGCAAGGAATATCAGCGTTTATTTTACTTGCATCAAAGTTGATTAGAAATACACCGTCAAGTGTAATTAAGCATGAAAGTGCTACGTAGCTCATGCCTTCTGTTACCAATATCTATCATTGCTTTGTCTACGGTAAGACCTTGTGATTTATGAATCGTGACTGCGTATGCAAGAGTTAGAGAAAATTGTTCTCTGCGTACATACATGTCTTTGAAGAGAAGGAATCGAGCTGTTGAGCGTCCTATCCTTTTTACTTCTGAAAGTTTGTCAAAGAGTATATTGACAAACTGAATTTTGTTGTCACGTGGGTATGTTTGAAAGCCAACAACTGTACCCAGTGCGCCATTAACTAGTCCTTGGTCCACGTCAAGTTTACGTTTAAGCATTTAAGGATAATTTTAATATCTTTTCGAAGCCTGCTGTGTTTGAGATTGATTTTTCTAAACTATTTAGTCTTGTTGTGGCTTGGTCACACATGGGTAGTGTCATACCATGTACATCTAGTTTATCTGTGGCGCTAATTTCCATTATTGATTGCATTTCTTTACTTAACATTATTTCATTGAATTTGAAACAGCTTGCAAGAGTTGGCATTAAGGCCATACAATTGACATTTTTGTGGGCTAATTATTCCATAACATCTGTAGCACATGCATTATCGCCATTAAGTGCATTAATTTGCCGGGGTTTCAATATTGCTTCTGCTTCTTTAGAAAGCATACCAACTCTGATACTTTTTAAGATGTTGGCATAAGTGAGATCTGCAGATTGCCGCGTGTTTTCTGTTAATTCTCTGTGTTGGAAATGTTGCCAAAGGTTGACATTTCCAATGCTGCCAACAGTTTTACTGCAGAGTTTGTGTCCTAATGATTTAAAAATAGGCTCCCCTTTTACTGGTGTCAATTGAAGAAGATCTCCGAAAACAATAATGTGTTTTCCTGCAAAGAGCTCTTCATAGTTTGTTTTGAGTACTTCTTGTAATCTCAGGTGAATCAAAGCCAACATTAGGTTGGAGACCATGCTTACTTCATCTATTAGTAGCATTTGCATTTGTTTCAATACTCTGCGTAGTTCCATTGCAGCTTCTGCAGAAAGTTTGTAATAGTCTAATTTGTTCTGGTGTTCTACTGGCAATAGTAGTAATCAGTGTAAAGTGACACCACCTATGTTGTAGGCAGCTAAACCTGTGGGGGCAGTCACAACAGCTGACAGTTTGTTGTTTGTCAATTGGTGAAGGAACTTACTGATGATTTTGATTAGGAATGTTTTGCCAAAACCAGCTTCACCACTGACGTACAGTAGTATAGGTTTATACTTATAGCAGGAACATTCTTTATTTTCATGTTGTACACCATGTGCAATTTGTTTTGTTACTTCTTGAACAATGCAATGTTGCTCATTGTTTAGTTTTGATTGTAGTATAGTTAAGTCTTCTTTATCTTCATACTGACACATGGTGTTTTCTACTTCTATCATAGCTAATTCTGCCTCATTTATTATTAGTGGTTCTCCCAGTGGTTCTTGTTTTCCTGTTACAGAAGGTTGACTACTGTCAGGAGTTTCCTTATCTAGTTGCGCCTGGAGTTCTTCTTCGTGTTGCTGTTCATTGTGCAACATTGTTTTGTATTGTGTAAAGTTTACATCAGTTATAGTGCCTTCATTTGCTTTGAAAGCATCTTCATATGAGTCATAGTTATCTAGTATTTCTTCTTCTTTTCTCCATGGTTTAAAGAGTTGTAGCAGGGACATGTAATATACTTCTTTATGTTGAGGAGTCTTTAATGGCAATTTGATATGATTAATTAAATTTGGTTTAGTGAGTTTAACTAAGCTGCCTTCACAGTTTGTCACTCTGTATTTACCTTTTTTTCATCAGGTTTTATATTATATTTGTATGTGTAGTTTTGGGCTATGTGGTATAGACACATGGTTTCCAAAGTATTACTTCTGTCTGGGTAGTATGTGTCCAATAAATTGTTTTTTAAAATGACTTGGCTATTGTTTTTATATCTTCGTATGATTTTAGAACTCTTTTTCTAGATTTAGCTGGACCAAGACTTAGCCATACTATATTTTCAGATTTACCATACAATGCAGTGCCAGTTAACGATCAGCTGCTTCATATGATCCACATTCTTTATGGGAGAGCATTTTTATGCCCAAGCTATATAATAACTGAGACACTGTTTTATCTGATGACAGGTCATTCCAGAGGTCTTGGAGCTCTGTCTTTTCTGCTTTGGTTAAGTATGCTGTGACATATCGTGCAACTGCAGTAGAATTGTCTGCAATGTACTGCACATCTATGTTTGCATTCCATAAGTGGGCAATGATTGCATTATACTCATTGATATATTTTTCTTCTTCTTTTCTTTTTATGTAATATGTATTTTTAGGTGACTTACCTTTATCACTATGTCTAACTGAAGACATGAGGTTGTTCACTTGACCTGTATTTGTAACTGGTCTAGGGAAACCAAATCGGCATTTGGTGTAGTATTTCCCTTTGTTTTTGTATTTGCGACAACAATATTTTCCACATTTGTGTCTTTGAAATTGTAAAATTTGTACATGAAGATCACTATTTGTGGCTTCTGAGGGAATTTCACAAGTGACATATTTTTCAATAAACTGTAAAACAGTGGCATCACTGTCTTGACCAAATTTAGGAGCATCTTTAATCCAAAAAAGCATGTTGATATGTGGTGCTCCTCTGGCTTGGTATTCTTTTCTCCAAAAGAAGTGTTTCACTTCTCCAAGGGGAGCAACAGTTTTATTACAAATAAAATGTAGCATAGCAATGAAGCAATGGTGAAAGTATCTTGAATCATTAACAGGATCCAAAGAACAAAGTTCTCCAGGTGTTAGTATATCTATGTTTGTTTTGTTTTTGTTTGATATGCGTAGGAAATCATGTAAATCTTCCCATGCCTATTCTGCACAACTTAATGTAACAAACCAAGTGGGTGGGCCAAGGTTTCTGATCATACAACGTACATCTCCATGACGTCGAAACCAGTACTCTTTAGTACCACGCATATTTGCTAATAGATTTGTAATATTTGATTGTAAAATCTCATCCTTTTGTTGCACTTTTTGTAATAATTGTGTAGCTGTCATATTTTGAAAGTGTGATCCTGATTTTAATATGTGTGCAACTCCGTAACATAAAGTTGCTAGTTCACTTTCAAAGAATAGGTGGAATATGTATTCCACATTTTGTCTAAATCTGGGATCTTCAGAATACATCCGTAATGAGTGGTATTCTGATGCTGATATTTGAATAGGTCTATCATCGTACCTTCCTCCTTTGCCAGTAGGAAAGAGTAGAGGAAAAGCATGTGCTTCTATACTTTTTTCCCATATGCTGATTGGTGATCCTTTTGTTTGACGCATTTGGTATGTTTCCAGTGCATCTTCTATGGTGTCATTAGAGTGCAAAGGATGAATTGTATAATGCTCTAAAGTATTTGATATTGTAGCAGGATCTAGGAGCTCAAATTGACCAGTTTCTTGTGTTTCTTTAATTATTTCAGTTGTATCCTTCAAGTTTTCTTCAATATTAATTTCTTTGTAATATTCATTATTCTCTTTAAGATATTGGAAGGCTTGTCTAACTTTATGTAAATCTACCAGCTGTTGCCATTTTTTTTGTCTTTTGTAGGTACTCCATTTACTAAGAAAATTAAAGATTGCTGCTTTGGACGTTGCACTCCTAGAGTATGCACATTTTCTTTTAGATCCAATGGTAAATAAACTACTTTTCCATGAATGCCTTTTACCAATTCAGAGGGAGGTAATTTTGCTGTTTTTGTTTGAAGGCGTATTATTGCTTGAAATGGGTGCACTGTTTGAATTATGATGCTCTCATATAAATTAAGTTGTTGTAGGGGTTTTGGTAGTGGGTATAATTCCAAGTTATTTGTGATAGCACATGAAGGAGTTTGGTTGTTGTCAAGTTTTGTAGTGCAGTAACTGCAAAGTATTAAGGGGTCAGTTATTTCGTATTTGTTTTCTGCTACAAGGTAGAGAGCTAATTCAAACCATTTAGAATCTTCATTGTCTTCTATTTTGTATGATAGGTCTACAATTTTTGTGTTACTTTTATAAAAAGTTCTGCGGCAAGATACACACACATGGTTTGGTACTTCAGCTGATGTACTTTTAAATTTCTTTTTTGTATGTGTTTAGTAAAAGGTTGCCATGTGTAGAATTGTTGCTAATTTGGTTTAAAGCTATTTCATTCTGTAAGTGGCTTTCACTTCCAAAATATTTTTTCTGGATATAGTCAATTTCTTCAAGTAGGTCTTTTGCTGTACCATGTAGAAGAATGTTATTTAAATTTGCTAGTGCTAAAGCAGGACTTTTAGCATAGTACAGTTTATAGACTAGATTTCTTATAGTTGAATGATGTGTTGATATCCTTTTGATATCATGGAAGGTGGTTTTACAAGTAGGTCCTGTAATGCAGGCCAATGAATGTCCTTGTAGTCCTGTGTACTTGCGCACTGGACAGGTATCCATATTTTGCATTGGTTTAATTTTGATTTTGTCTTTGCTTTTTATATATTGATTGAGGAATTGGCGTAAAGACATGAAAAATTGTTTGGGAATGTTACACATTGACATGCATGGCCATTTGTACACTAGACGTTCTGATTCAGTTGAATGGATGGGTAATTCTAAGTTTTCAGGGCATATTTTTGGAAGGAGTACTTCTTGTTCCATTATGGTATTATTCACTTTTTCATAACCTCGACCACTGTTATGTATGGCAATAGTATGTGTTTGCTTTTGTTTGTACGCTTCTTCATTAAAGTATGGTTCTGTGCTCGTAGTGTGATTCCATTCACCTCTGCATTTACTTAACAAGTTCTTTCTGTTGACATTTCGTTTATTGAGAAGTCTTTTTTGTAATTTAGTTATTAGTTTTGTTAGTGGTTTCATTTTGTTTAACACTAAAATAAATAACTTTCTTTTGAGAAGAATTGCACTGTCTATCAATGCTTCTAAGAATAGTTTCCTACAATAGGTTTTAAGGGTTGAACCTGGTTTCTCTCCTGTTTTTATAAGATTTTGAAGGATTCTGTGACGGAACATTTTGGCTAAAATACTTTTCTTGGTATGCTTACTTTGAACTTTATCAAGATTTATATACACAGTTTTATCTGTAGTGATAGCTGATTTTTTGTTAATTGTTTTCTGGTTTGTTTTACATTTTGATAGAGGAGGCAAAGTTTTTCCACTTGAAACTTCTTTTGTTTCACTAAATGACTGTATTAGCTGTTTTGTTTCAACTTCTTTTACAAATTCCGCTAGATATGGATGCTTATGTTGGACACTTTTATTTTCATTTGCTCTACTTCTTCGTTGCTTTCTACGGACTTGACTTTTGGTAGGCATTCTTTAGGGTCTGTTGAAAAAAATAAAGAAGGTATGGGTTGGGGTGTTCTGCAATGTATGTGTGCTGTGTGCATGAGTGTTTGAGTAAGATCATAAAGATGTATGTAATGTTGTGTTATTGTGCAATGGGAACTACAACTAGTAGGGTTGGGTATTCTTGAATTTATATGCTACTAAACTGGGGTTCAGATGACAGAAAAAAGTAAGCTAGTGGTGTGGATAAGTACAAATAGTAAATCTAATGTATACAATTAAAACAGTTGTTTGTTCTATAATATCCAAATTGTAGTGGTTGAGTTGGGTAATTTGTGTATCCAAAAACAGGAATTTGTGGGCCATTCTGTCTGTAAATCACTGTTTAAGACATGGGCATTTTTGGACAGAATGGTGCACAATCTCAATTTTTAGGCACAGAAATAGCATGAATTAACTTTACAGTGTGTTTCAGTAATAATACAAATATTATTGTGATATTCTACTTACTTTTTTTTTTTTTTAAATGAACAGGTTAATTCTTAGTTCTTCTTTGGTCTTCAAATTTGGTTGCTTCTTTTTAGGAGAATGCTCTTCACTGCAATTGTAAAAGAAACAAATTAGTAATTTTGTTTGTATATAGCACTGTTTTTAATTTAGACATTGATTTTTTTAATTGAAATCCTCAGCGCCTTCCTCAAAACCATTAAAACTATCTTATTTACATAAGATACGTTGCACCAGTTCAATACACATGATATGTTCTTAATGAACAAATTGTATTGTAATGACTAACTTTAGCAAACAAAATATCTTTACTATGTTTGTGAAATTCATAATGAACCACTGAATACCACTATTTCTGTAACTAAGCTCTCCCAGGTAATAGTGTCTCAATGTCATGCTTAAATTAAAGTAATTGAATAAATGAAGAAATAAAACAAAAATATTAAGTCAGTTTGAAAATGTGTTCATTTATTGTACAGAAAATATGCATACCTGTATTTTGTGTTCATGCATTTGGATATGCATGGAGCTGCAAGTAGAAATCTTGGAGACTTGTACAGTATTTCTTGTAGATGGTGCTTGCCAATGATATGACACTTGTACTCAGAGAGATTCACAGTACATTTGCAGTGCTGATCTATGATGATGCAGTTAGATGTAGAGGTCTTGAATGTGATTGGTGGATGGTCATGTGACTTCTTAGCTACATCCAATGAGGGAATGGCACAGAAAGTGAAGTGGAAATGTTAGAAGGGCTGTTCATGTTACGATATGTCCGTGGACATGGCGGTAGTTCGCGGACATCGGGTGTTACATCCGGGGATTTTTGGGTTCAGAAGTCATGCACATGAGAATGAGCACTGAAAGGGATGGGTCAGGAAAGTGTAGTGGGTGTGTTGTGCCAGGAGAGAGTTTCCCAGATACACTTTTTGCTGAGAGAACCACAGATAGCTACGGCTGTGTGTTTCACAAAACAGATTGTTTGGATTTTGGGAGATTCATGGATACATTGGTTGAAGGTGCATGCAGAAAGCTGTGGAGTAGCTGTAGATCTTGGATTTCCACATGTGGAAGTAAACTGGCATGGAGTACGTGGAATGAAGTGGTTGGACTTGCTACCTCTTTGTGCTAGTTTGGAAACAGAGCAACATCCAGACATAATTGTAATTCATTGTGGAGGGAACAGTTTAGGACATGTGTCTGGAATTTCTTTGCAATTTTCTATGAAAGAAGGACTTGGGAAGGTCATGGACATGTTCCCTAATTCTCAAGTAATATTTTCACGGATTGCACAGAGACAAATGTGGCTTTGTTCTTCCTCATTTGGTCCACAAATGGAAAAAGCAAGGCGCAATGTTAATAAGGCTGTTTGTGCCTTTCTAAGAGATTTTGGCATGTCCTCTTTTCACAATGAAAATATTATGTTTCGTAGTTTGTTAAAGGGACGTTATGGTTCCAAGTAAAACCGAAAAACCCCTGAAATTCGCCAGTTATGGTAAGCTAAGCAACCATAACTCGTGCCACCGTGCACTGCTAACGCTAACACCCAGGACATCAAAGATGACATCACAAATGTCATTGATGACATCACTGATGACATCACCTGGCTGGCTCTCCGTTTATTTCCTTTACTGACATATCTAAACCACATAGTTTTCTTCAGTAACAGTCAGGAAGTAAAAATTGAAAAGGTACTATATTTGTAGACTTAGGGTCAAGTCATATCATATGAAACATATATATAGCGGAAGACACAGGCTTGAAAGAGAGCAATCCTTTCTGTGCATGAAGATAATCATTAGAGTTATCAGCACTTTCTCATAGTTTTATTTTTATTACTATACCTTCCCTGTATATGCTCATATTTGTATACATTGTGCTCACACTCCTTTCCTTAGGGTTCACTGACATCATTTGATACACATACATACAGTAAGTAGCAGCTTTGAAACAGAGCAATCATTTCTCTGCATAAAGATAATTAGTTAGGTTATGAACTCTTTCTGCTACTACTTCTGCTTTTTTGCTTACTTCTCTGTCCCTGTATATACTCATAGTTGTATGTGTTGTTGTCTCTTTGTGTTTTGTCAGTAATAATGTAATTATGTATTAAGTGGGTTTTATTAGCTACTTATTACATGTTTCACAGTACGCAAAACCCTAATAAGAAAGCAGTTATCATTTCATTATTCTACATGGCAAGATTATGAATATTGCACCTTCATCATGTATACTGCACACACTGCCTAAGTTTCTGCATGAGTTGCTTAGTATACTGGATACAACTTCATTATAGAATGCTATTTATATCAATGCATTGCTTAATGCACTAATTAGCTCATGATATTTATTCAAATGAACCTTGACACTTTTTGGTCAACATTATAAGAATCCCTCCTACAGAGTTTTCATGAAAAGTAAATGCACATGTGATGTCATCAGTGATGTCATCAATGACATTTGTGATGTCATCTTTGATGTCCTGGGTGTTAGTGTTAGCAGTGCACGGTGGCACGAGTTATGGTTGCTTATTTTACCATAACTGCCGAATTTCAGGGGTTTTTCGGTTTTACTTTGAACCATAATGTCCCTTTAACAACGTATTTTTACTGAATTTGATAGGTTTTTAGTAGCGCAATTTAACCATAACGTCCCTTTTAACAAAGTTTATTCACTGAATTTCATAGGTTTTTAGTAGTGCAACTTAACCATAACGTCCCATTAACAAAGTTTATTTTACTGAATTTCATGTTTTTAGTAGCACAACTTAACCATAATATCCCTGACTTTATATACATGTAACATAGAACATACTGAACCCCTAGCTAGTGATTTTGATGTCTGCGGACTACCGCCATGTCCGCGGACAAATCGAAAATCTGAGCGTGGTGAATGTAAATTTAAATAGGGTGCCCCATTTCCCCTTTGAGGTTGGCTCTGAAAAGAGCCGTTTTTTGTGGGGGGGGTTTGCAGATGCTTGACAGACAACTGTTATTTTGTATTTTTTTTTCTTACTTTACTCCTAAAATCTTCACATAACCTTCTCTAAAGCAACCCTTACATTCCAAAACAGAATGGCATTTCCCATAAAAGATAAGGAAATGCCATCTTCTTTAAAATAAACAGCATTACTGGAATCAATATTCTCATTATTACAGAAGAACATACCAGCTCTAATCATGAAGGCACAAATGCCTCGGTTGATTACACACCTAGCATTGTTTTGCTGAGGAAAAAAAAACTGAACTATTGTCCCATATTGCCCTAGGTACTAATCCAGAAAAAATTACTTTGGCATTTGGAAGGATGTTCATTCCTGCTTGACGCAAGTGTTCCAAATCTGCCAACAAAGTAGGGGCACTGACATAGCCCAAATGGAAAGCACCATAGTGCAAAACTACCACATGGGGACTGTTGATCCTGCCCATATCTTCACAAACTTGTACAATTCCCTGTACATTGCAATCAGGCACAGTGCTCCACACCACCTCCACTCCTTTAACATCAAAATTCTTTGCAACATGCCTGCATTGAGCATACTGTTGTAAACCATGCACAAACATATCTCCAAGAACCAACACCCTGACTTTCTCCACTTCTGCCATCTTCACTACACACAGTCTCTTTGAACACAAATCCACAACCTCAACATCTGATTGGCTGGTCCCTACAGTCCTCTTTCCATGCTGGATTTGCTGGAAAACCCCAGATGTAGCACGCCCTGTCCGCAGACCACATAACTCTTAGACAGCCCTTCTACCATTTCCACTTCATTCTCTGTGCCATTCCCTCATTGGATACAGCTAAGCAGGCACACAATACAGAGAACGTCCTCAGAACACCCCCATTTTGTTTATTTTCGGACATTTCAGGACACCGCAAGTGTTCTTAGAACACATTCAACTTGCCAGCGAACAATACGGACAACGTCCTCAGAACACCCCCATTTTCTTTATGTACGAACATTTCAGGACACCGCGAGTGTTCTTAGAACACTTTCAGCTTGACAACAAACAATACAGACGTCTTCAGGACACCCCCTGCGAACATTCCAGGACCCCACAAGTCTTCTTAGAACACTTTCAACTTGACACCGAATCCATTCTGTTTATTTACGAACATTTCAGAACAGCTGTGTTGTCCGCAGAAAAATCAAACACAACAAAAGTGTCTAGCACATAAAAAAAACAGAACATTGAACCTATCTCATACTTCCCCACCCTCCCCAAACACTCTTACACACCAACACACTCCACTAAATACAATTTTTAATCCAAGTTTCACCGCGCTGTCCGCGGTCGTCCGCGAATGCAAGATGGCGGGCGCCACAGAAAATCTGACACGCTTCACGCACCACACCATCCAATCAGCGAACACGTCGCATGTCCGCAGACATCACGCAAGCCGCTCGGCCAATCAGGGCACTGTCCGCGGAGCGAACCGGGAAGTCTGTCCGCGGAGCGAACGGAGATATCACTATTTTTTTTGCCTTACATTTTGGTCATTTTAAAAAAAACTACTGGATGGATTTACACCAAATTTGCAATGCTTTCGGGACCAAGCCCCCACTCCTGCCGCAAATTTGGTGTAAATCCGTCCAGCAGTTTGGGCTGTAGGCATGCGCAAAGTTTTTTCCCATTATGTCTATGGGAAAAAACAAAAGTTTTGGGACCCCCCCTATAACTTTTCCCCCCCTGGACCAAACCTCTCCAAACTTTGCAAAAACAATTCAGAGTGGGCCATATACTTCTATTGCAAAGTTTGGTGAGGATTCGTCCAGAGGGAGCGAAGTTATAAGCCACCCAAAAAATACTCTTCCTATGGAAACACCAACTTAACCATAACTACATGGACACTACCGCGTCCATGTAATATATACACACATACACATTTGCACCATTGTGAGAGAACTAAGCCTGCAAGCAGCTAAACCACAGAACATAAGGTCAGAGACAGGACATATGATATTGTGAGAACAAGAAGGGCACGCACGTAATGTTTCCAACAAGTGAGTTGAAAAATGAGATGATGGTAAGTAGTTTGCAATGGTGAGAGCAGTATGATGGTGCCAATTACAGAGGTCAATAGGAAAGATTTAAAAGTTATATTTTATGTGTTACACTGTCACATCTCACTTAACGATTGGTCAAGATTTCTGTAACCGTTTACTCCACATCTACTCCCCCTGGAGCAAACAATAGCAAATTAATTCTGACTGATACATGTTTCAAAAAGGACTGACCAATGGAAGCATGTGGGATTGGAAATGATTTCATTGTATATGAGCAAACCGACAAGCAGGTCACCTTTATCATGTGGTTAGAATAGACTAGGCAGCAGCTCTATTGTTTATGACACCAGCCAATGAACAGTGAAGAGGTCTGACAGATGTGTTTTCTTTTCCTTTCTGTAATTGCTATATAACCAGCCATTTTCTCTAATCGATTTTAATGTCTGTTAGATGTTTCCTAGCCTTAGCAGTTAAAATAAATGTCTGTTTTTCTCATATCTCATGCATCACAATTTTGGCTCTTTTGATTGATTTGTATTGATGCAAAAGGGCCTCACCTTACAGCCCCATCCCTTCCTCCCCTAAAAGGAAACCCTGGGGGTCTAGTGGCCATTGCTGCTCCCCGCAGGTGGCACAGTTGTGGAAAATCCCCTCAAATCCCCCCATGGGAGCAGCAATGTTCTGCCGGTATCGGGTACATTGTGTGGCCTGTCCTTGCAATTGCAGGCTAGCCCACTGAAATACCCCCATGCACAGGGGCGGAATTTGGGCAGAACAAGACGGCACTGCACTCCAGCAAAATCTGTACTGCCGGAGCTTTGTTCCATGTAGATACAAAGCACAAACGCCCCCCAAATTGAGGAAGCTCAATGCTGTGTCTGAAACACAGCTATTAGGAAACTGCCATGTGCGGCAGAGAGCTTCCTCAGTGTGGCAAGGGGATAATGGCAATCTGTTGCTTATCATTGCTGAGCTCCACACATAGAGAAACAGGCACAGTGTCTCTATGCGTGCACCTGAGCCGTGATATGATATGATATGATATGATAGTTTATTTATATAGCGCTTATACACAATGGGCCTCATTATGTCTTTGGCGGTAGCCATGCCGCTATTGGCGGCATGGCTACCGCCAAAATCGGGTCCGGGTTCCTTCAATGGGGAATTACTGGGCCATTCCGAGTTCGTAGGGCCCGGTAATTCCTCCCTCCAGGAACCCGGGCCTGGACCTTCCCCATTCCCATTTTAGCCCCCATAGGGCTCAATGGGAATGGGAGAGGGAGCAAACAACAGGCCGATTACGAGCGGCCCATTGTTTGATCCCTCTTCCCCTCACGGGACCCAGTAAGGACGCCTGGTTTGACCAGGCGTTATTTACCAGGTCCCGCGAGGGGAGCTTGTAATGAGGCAGAACAGGTTTAACGGGTCCGCCTCCTTTAGCGGAGCCCGTTAACCCGTTCCGCCTCAGTCGTAATGAGACCCAATGTGTTTCAAAGCACTTCAAGCAGGGAAAAACAGAAAATACAATGACATTCTTACAGGCCAGGAACAGTAAGGATGTGAAATTAACTATCGTACTCGGCCTGACAACATTTCAGATAGTGCAAGAGCTAAGACATGGATAAGGAAGGAAGGGGGAGAGTGGGAAGGAAATGGAAACAGACAGGCGACTACCATACTAGGCCTGACAGCATTTCTCATAGAGCCGGAGAAAAGAAAAGATGAGGAAGAGGGGTGCAGAAAGAGAGCGGAGGAACAAAACAAGCGACTATCGTACTAGACCTGATGACATTTCAGATAGTGCTGAAGGGGGGTGGAGGAAAAAAACAAGTAAGAGGGGGAGGAGACAGATGGGGTTGCTATCATACTAGGTCCAGCGACAATTCTGATGCAGTAAGTGCATAGAAGAAAGTAAGGGGAGGCGGGTAGGACAAGGAAAAGGGAGAAAGGGAGAGGAGGAGAGAACAGAGAGCAAGCTGTCAAAAAAAGTGAAGAAGCAAGAGGGGAGAGCGAATACAATTGCAGAAGTCAGTAGTAACACATAATTTTGCAAGCAAAGATATAAGATGAAGATGTGAACAGGGCCACCATGAGAAAGGGTGACGCACTGTGAATCAATGAGTTCCATAAAAGTCAAATTCAGCATTGGCCACACGACGGTGATGGTGAAACCAGAATGTATCAGGACAGACTACTGCAGAAGTAGGCTGGAGAGTGGGGGGGGCAGGGTAGAAGAATCAAGCAAAACAGGCAACACATGTGTGCAAGAAGGGTGGGGCACAAGGGAACATCACAAGGGGACCAGAGGGGTGGTGATGGCCTGTGGGGGCATGGGGATTAAACACATGTTGGTGCATGGTTACCTGCTGTCTGAGCAGTGGTTCAGGCCCTGGATCCTCCTGGTCCGAACAGGTCCAAACAGGAATTGCCCTTTTCTTTGTCTGCTCTTCGATTCACACGCCCGGGTGAGAGACACCCTTGATCTAAGATTTAAGAGCAGGAAGGAAGAGGAAGGGCTAAGAAGGTGGGTGGTGCTTAGGCCAGGTGACCAAAATACACTTGCACCTGCTCCCCATCTGCAAAGGAATATAGGCTGGAGGGCTGCTTAAGTAGGGAAAAAGAGCGGCAACCAGGAAGGCACCAGTTGGGCAGTGCTTAGGCGAGGTGACCAAGATCCACTTGCACCTGCTCCGCATCTGCAACAACTTCATAGACCCATATTCTTTTACTATTCCCTGTCCCAGCAAGCCCCCCAAGGTCAACATACCTTTACCCCTGATGATTATATATAGCATGTGCAACCTCACTTGGTCCAAGCTACTCCCCCCTCCTCGACCAACCACCTCCCCCTCTCCTAGACACTGATGCCTTGGTCATCCACTACAACACCTTGCTTTGTAACGGCGCCAACTCCCTGGTCCCTCTCAAAGCCTGAAAAGCAAAAAACTCTATGCACAACATCTCCTGGTTTACTGGTTTACTGATTTACTGAAGACCTTTTTTCAATCCGAGCCAAAAATCATGTAGCACAAGCTGCGTGGCAAAAAGATCCCACACCAGAGAACAAAGACACCTTCTCTAACATCTCACGAACATACAGACAATCCATCCACTGCACTAAAGCTGCTACGTACAACAACAGGATCGCCACTGAAGCCTCTAGTACCTGTGATCTATTTGCCATCCTCTGGGAATCAGAATCCCCAGTCATGCCTCCCTCTGTGAAAGACTCCCAGTGGTGCAATGATGTACAAAATTCCCTTACAGGAAAAATAACCAACCTACAAACTAAAATCACCGAAAAGAAATCACCACACACCAGTCACCTGGGCACCAGCCTTGTCACCTGACACTCCAGCCCACATTCAACCATTCACCTTCAAATCCATTTCCACCACCAACCCTGAAGCTGTAATAAAAGTCCTTAAACCCTCTATGTCTAAAGGTGATACCTGCCCCACTTCTCTAGTAAAAGAATGCACTGAACCCCTGCTTCCTCTTATCGCCTCCATCATTAACTCCTCCGTTGAATCCTGCAATGTATCTGTTTTACTGACACAATCCTCGGTCTGCCCCTCCTCAAAAAAGCATTGCTAGACTCTACCAATGCAACCAATTACTGGGCCATAACCACCCTCCCATTTCTACTGAGAATTATTGATAGGGTGGCCTATCTCCAAATTCAAAGCTTCCTGGAGTCCGACCATATTCTCAGCTCCCGTTAATCTCGATTCTGCCCAAGACATGGCACCAAAACAGCCCTCCTGGACTTAAAAAAACAACTTGACGACTTCAACAATGCTGGTAAAATCTCCCGCATCCAGCTCCTTGATCTCTAGCCGCCTTTGATCTCCTCAACCACCAGACTCTTTACCACCACCTCACCACCTCAGCTCACTTCTGTGTTGCAGCTGTCAAATGGAGCTCCTCTTTCCTCACAGACACAACTGCCAGAGTCTTCACTGGTGTAGCCTATTCAACTCCAACATCTAACTCTTGTAGTATCCCACAGAGCTCCTGAGTCTCCCCACCCTCTTTAATGTTTACACTAAACCCCTATTTCACCACCTGGACTCTCTTGGCGTCTCCTACATGAACTATGCAGATGATACTAAACGTTTGGTCCCCCTTTCTGGTGACCAGACTCAGGGCAACCTCAAAGTCAACAGCATTTTTGAAAAAATTCAAACCTGGATGGCCGACAGCTCCTTAATGATGACAGGAAAAACTGAAACCCTGCTTACAATTCCTTCACTATCGAATGCCATGCCATCCCATTAGCCTCTACCGCCAAAACTCTGGGGGCTCTATCTGGATGCCACACTTACCATGTTTAGGCATGTTATCCACATCACCTCCACCTCAGCCTACACCACCAAGGTCCTCCACGTGAGCAAACCCTTTTTTCTGTTGACAAAAACCTTGCAGTCGTGTGTGCCCTTATTTGCTCCCAACTAGACTACTGTAATGCCCTCCTATGTGGAACATCAGAAAAGAACCTGAACAAGCTTAAAATTGTAATAAATAATGCCTTCCAAGTGGCTGTGGATCTAAGGAAACATGACCAGATCATTGACAGCAGAAGAGCCACCCACTGGCTCCCCCTCAAAGTCCTCTCCATCTCACATCACTGTCTCTCGAACGATGCACCCTCTTACCTCACCCAGAAACTATGCAGATACTCACCTTCCAGACCGCTACACTCTTCTAACAGCCACATCCCCACTGCTGCCAGGTTCCACAGCAAAAAAGGAGGTGGTACCTGCTTCCCAGCCTGCGAAGCCACCCTTTGAACAATGTATCCCTCAGCCTGCGCAACCACCATTTGGAACAATGTATCCCTCACCCTTCGAGCCAACCCCTCCTACCTCTCTTTCAGAAAGAACCTCAACACTCACCTTTTTGTTAAACTGTTGGTCCCTGCCTAACCTACTGTTCCCGTATCTTGCCTGACTTGCATTTCCTGTAACTAGCGCCTAGATGCCCATGGACTCTGTGCACTGCTATAAATACAAATATTAAAAAATGAAGTAAATAAATAAATACTCAAATAGGTATGGTTATATTTCCAGATTTGCCTGCCACCAGGTTGGTCTTATATCATACTTATGATGGATTTGGAACAAAGGTGTAGACTTAAAGGAAATCTCTGCACTGTGATTCCACCAGTGCACTGGTGACCTCTGAACCTGCCCTGTGTCAGTAGAGAGCAAGTACTGCAGATCAGGATAGTGATGCAGCAGGATACAGGTGTAAACTATGCTTTTCACATGGAGTTTAATGAAAAGGGAGGGTCTGGTTAGCTGGCCATCCTTTCCAGGATGGATTACCATGATAACGTTATTCCTATTACGAATAAAAAAGCTAGGGATATTACACCCTTGCCAGATAGCAATCCTTCGGAGTGCATTATAGTGAAGGAATAATGTACAAAATAATGCCAAAGATGACCTAGTGTTAAAGTAGTCCCAATCGATAATGGATAATCAATAACAAGACAAACTCCAGAAAATTGATTAACTACAAGTAAAACATCTATTAAATGACGTCATGGTTAGTGAAAAGAAAACACTTTTATTGACTCATTCTATTGGTTAGTAGAATATAACACCCATATGTTTTATAGGTGAAGTCTACTACTATTGAATATTCTTTAACTGAAAACTCCTCCTAATTCGTCGCACTAAACAATGTTATATTTCATACTATGATTTCTTTGGTTAGCTCTATTCAATGGTAGCCAACCTAGTGGACAGAATTCTAATTGTTTGGCAGTTTGCTCATCTAACCATGGGAACTGCTATGTGATGCCGGAGTGCGTGGTGAGGAAGGAGTGATGAACAGGCTGCTATAATCCAATTGGAAGAAGTTACTCCCTTCTCGTTCCCAAGCATGAGACTTTGTCTACCAATGTTTTCATGGCCTTGGCGAGTCGTCCCTGTGTCTGGATGTACCAAGGGGGTGGCAGGTGTGCTATCTAGTTGAGAGTGGAATAAATGATCACTGTTCTGATCACATGGTGCAAGACCACTTTTCAGAACTCATTTTGGTCTGTTGAGTTTTCCTGCTATACTGACCGTATATGCAGCGCTGCATATTTATTCATTAGGAGGCCATTTGGCACAGTAGAGGGAAACCAATTACATCTCCTGATATCACCATCAAGCTTAGGCTGCAGTTAGGGTCTTGAGGGGAGGCACCATGTTGTACGTAAGCAGCCCTTTCATGCATCCATGTGAGAGGTAAAGTATGAATCACAAGCCAAGCGCTGACTGACACTATGCTGCTATGCAGGGTGAGGCTGAGGGTGTCATATCACTCCTGGGATGATGGGGAGCACAACGCTTATGTTGTGTGAAGATTCACATAAGAGAGTGTGAAATGTATACACATTTCTATTACTGCCCATTACCTGCCACAGACATAAATGCCTAATCAGATTTAAAGTGGGGTAACATTGTTACAGGAAAGATTGTGTGAGAAGATGCAGAACAGAGGAATATGTAAGGGTATATATAGCATTGCACTAAATATGATGTAATTTTGTGGTGTTTTGTTGCAAAGGCAGTGGCATTTCTTTTTGTTGTTGCCAGCAGTAATATGGCACACCCACATATTTTTTGTGTTGCCAGTATAACATGTGAATATATGGTTGGTGGCATGCAAGGTACAGAATTTGTAACACAGCCAAATCCAGCTTGAAACTGCAGAGAATAAAGGGCACCAATGTTTATTTTTTTTCTGTGATGCCTTATATATGAGACTACATTAATCATATAACTGACTAATTTAATTAACATTTACTAAACACTAATTCTAACTTCTCTAACATTATAATGTAGTCTCATGTGCAAAATGAGGTGAAAATACATATTTTGGTAGCACTGTTATAATTTGTTTTCAAAAGCACACTGGCATTTTTTTCTCTCTTTCTGTGTTTGCAGAAAGCAGAGGGTAAAGGCGGCAGGAAATAAAATTGAAACAGTTGCTCAGAGAGCAAAGAGCTCATTGTTATAAAAGTGAAGGGTGGTGCTGAAAACATGCATTTAACTTGATTGGAGGAAAGTGTCTGAAGATAGGCCACGTCAAAATGGAAATTATCCGAGTTTTGCTAATGGCAAAAACTGCGGAGGGGAGTTAGTTCATGGAGACTGGGCTGTGAAGACAGAAGTCCGAGGTGTCACAGAGCACTGGCTAGAGAGTTTCTCGCTGTGCTTCCCAGACACACAAGATTACAGGAGCCATTCGTAATATGTAAGTGTATATATAACTTTGTACTAAATATGATGGCATTTATGGTGTTTTGTTGCAAAGGCAGTGGCATTTTTTGTTGTTTTTGCCAGCAGTAATATGGCACACACATATATTTTTTGTGTTGCCAGTATAACATGTGAATATGTTGTTGGTGGCATGCAAGGTACAGAATTTGTAACACAGCCAAGCCCACCTTGAAACTGCAGAGAATAAAGTGCACCAATGTTTTTTTTTCTGTGATGCCTTATATATGAGACTACATTGATCATATAACTGACTAATTTAATTAACATTTACTAAACACTAATTCTAACTTCTCTAACATTATAATGTAGTCTCATGTGTAAAATGAGGTGAAAATACATATTTTGGTAGCACTGCTATAAATCGTTTTCAAATGCACACTGCCATTTCTTTTTCTCTCTTTCTGTGTTAGTTTGCAGAAAGCAGAAGGGAAGAGGCGGCAGGAAATAAAATTGAAACAGTTGCTCAGAGAGCAACAAGCTCATTGTTAAAAAACTGAAGGGTGGCGCTGAAAACATGCTTTTAACCTGATTGGAGGAAAGTGTCTGAAGATAGGCCACGTCAAAATGGAAATTATCTGAGTTTTGCTAATGGCAAAACTGCGGAGGGCAATTAGTTCGTGGAGACTGGGCTGTGAAGACAGAAGTCCAAGGTGTCAAAAAGCGCTGGCTAGAGAGTTGCTCGCCGTGCTTCCCAGACACACAAGATTACAGGAGCCGTTCGTGCTGACTGGGCCTGTCTTTGTGAGGCGAGTAAAACAAGGTCGCATGGGGGACTTCAAAGATACACTTTTGGTAGGGAGATAAGTACAAGTGAGGATACTGTTAAATACTGCATGAATGGCTGAGCTTTAGAACAGCGTAGAAAGGCAGGGAAGTCACTGCATGTATTTGTTCGCCATGTTCAGAATGGGGAAAACGTAACCATACTTTAAAAGGCTTGTTTGTTCTGTTTTCTCTCTCTTGTTGTATTTCAGATGATGATGCAATGTATCAATGTTAAGATTTGTTAATATGTGAATAAGATTGCAAATAATAAGTATTCATGAACATAAATGGTTTAGTGTCATTTTTGCATCTGTGAATTTATGTAAATACACAGAGAAGATTCATTTTGTTCAGTAGTGCATTTGTCAATATACCACTGCAGATGAAACAACAATCCAAAAGAAGCTAATAATATTCAGTGATAAAGCATTTTAGTACATGTGTGTGTGTCTTCATTGCATGATGATAGGGGGTAATCTGAGATGTTATATAGATTACTGGACGTCCGTGAGCCAGTAATACTTTATGACATAGATCACTGGATGTAAATAAGCCAGTGATACCGGTCACAACCTGTAGGTGGCACTCTAAATAAAATTGTTGTGTTTCCATCACGTGCATAGGCCCAAGGCTCTCTATAGACCACTGGGAGGTACTCTAATAGAAAGGAAGGTTTTGTTGTTATGATGGGGTTATAATATAGGGAAGAACACTATGTTCACCACTAAATACCACAAACAATATATCACTAGATTCCCTATTATAAGATAACAAGGTATGGTCACTACAATAATATGAGGCCGAACCCAATCTAAATGCAAGGATAACATTCCACCAAACTACCGCTCATATTTTGATGGTAAGAAAATACTGCCAAACCCCAAATTTACCCCAATAAGACAAAATATCCTACATATAATGGTGTGTTGCCTGGGAAAGTGGCTGTAGAGCACCTACTGGGCGTGGCAAGTGTGTCTCACACTACCATATGTGCATTAAAGGGAACCCATTTTATGAGAGCAGTGTGACACTAGAAGTAAATTTCAGAATGTCTCAAATGGAGGCCACATTCCCAGAGCTAGTGCAATATCTGGAGGCAAAGCTATATGCACATGGAACATAGTCATCAAATAATGCCACAGAATGGCATGACCGCATATATGGTGAAGTGCAGAAAGAACCATTAGACAGAATTTTTGCAGAAGGTAGCATAATTCAGGTCTGTCTTTTGAGATTATTAAATGCTGCTGATAAACATGCACAGAAAGATTGTCTGATGCGGCTATGCGCCAAGACATGGTTCATTTTAAATAGGTCTCTGCGAATGCAAGAAAATGATGCCAAGCTGATTAGCAGGTTAAAGATTGAGCTGGATGGAAGCTAGTGAACAAAAGGAAAAATTCAGAGCAGAACTAGAGGTATGTCAAAAGGACATGCAGTCAAAATGTAATGATCTCGACATTCAATTCTCAAGGAAAGAAACAGTTTGTGGATAGTGAACAAGAATTAAAACACTTGAAAGGGTTGGTAGATCATATTAGACAAGATAAAGATGAAGTTGTTTTGGAAATGCAGATTTTACAGAAAGAACACTTTGAGAAAGAAAGTAATCTTCAAAATGCTGAACAGGAAATGGTTAAAATGTTTCAAGAAAGAGACAAGAGAGACAAAGAATTCAATGAATGCCAAATGCAAATGAGCGATATGCAAGAGGTAATTAATAAGATGAGAGATCAAAACAACTATTTGATAAGGAGGCAGATAGAATCCTTAAAAAGTGCAAGGATTTGGAACAGCAAATATGCATTTCCAGGTCCCAGGACAAACGACAGGGCACCACATTCAATGGAGTTGAGGTGAATTCTATTTCTGCACAGAGAACTAGTGTCTCAATGGCTGGGCCTTTGACTGAACTTGGTTGCTCCCTTGAGGGATTTGACACACCCATTGCAGGCCGCACCAATCCCATACACCTGAAACATGGGTTGAACCACAAAATCGTGCAATTCCATTCATAGCAACGAGTAGCCCTATTAAAATAATGAATTGAATCAAGGCTCTGATCAAACCATTTAAAAAAGGAGGGGAGTGCTGTATAGAGAACCATTTAGAAGCGGTGCTTGATATATTTAAAGCCCTCCAGATGTTACTCACCGGTGAGATGAGTGCGTGGAACCGGGGAGTATCCAAAACCCAGGAAGTTGCTTGAAGAGCTTTGGGTAGGGCCTCTACCCAAGCCTCCTCTCTGTGAGGGAATAAGACCTTCAAAATGATATGACCACTTGCTGTATTTAACCAGACAAGGGGACTGATCACCCAGAAGGGCGGGGAGAAAGCGCACCGCCACGAACCAGGCTGTAAAGGAAAAATAACAAGTGAGTAACACGAAGGTAACAGTTGTCCCCTGTAAGCCTTACTAACTAATGTAATACCTGGGCTTTTTCCCCCCGTGGAATAGAAGAGCAGCACAATTCGGGAATCACCTAGGAATATAACAAGACTTAGTATCTAACTGGCTTAAACTAAGACACAATTCAAGAGGTGGACAGGATCTTACCAGTGGAGAATGAATGGAGGATTTGAGTAGCTTAGAACACAACGACAGGGATAAAATAAGAAAAAGGAAATGTTAGTAGGAGGATGCTAATACCCGGGCGGCACGAGAATCGCACTGGATTCGGGATGGTGCACAGCTGCAGAGCGTCCTTGAGTGCACGGATTAAACAGGGGCTTTCCAAATGTTCCGTTTGTGAAGCAAAAAGTCTTACCACTGATGAACGAAGGATGATGACAGCAACCAGTCGGGATGGTAGTTCCAGGGAAGGTAGGTGGAAGGCAGGTGAGGTTTGGCGCGATGCAGAACAGCCAGTCGGGATGGCTATTCCTGAGATAGGAAGTCGAAGGCAGGCAAGGTCTGGTACACTAGCGGACAATAACAAAGACAAACTTTTTCTAGCGGGGTCCGTGAAGCAAAACAGGTTCGGTACACGGGAAGGCAGTTCAATAAGGGTATTCCAAAATAGAGGGTCCAGTAAACAGTCCGAGTCGAAACCGTAAGAACAAGGAGGTTTTCAGCAATTGAAGATGGAGCTTCTAAATGCCGGGAGTAGCTGTAAACAGAAGCGGCGCCCTGGCTGTCTCCATGGACTACATCAGTGAGAGAGGCGGGGCAAGCCAATGCGAGGCTCTACCGGCAAACTACCGTACGGAGCCAGGTTTGCTGGGGAATGTAGTTTTCTATTCGCTAACTTCCACGGCAGCTGCCATCGTGCACGAAATGGGGCAGCATAATGCCGAATTCTTTTGGGGAGTGCCACAAATCTCCTCTTCATTCTGGTAGTTGCACTAGGGAGTCGAAGTGCTAGAGGTGCAGGTGGCTGGGTTTTGCGCACAGAGGGGGGTGAACGACGACACATAACACCAGATACCTAAAGAACAATACAGACAATACTTTAATTTAACCCTGGACACTCCCACAGCCAGTATCATTAGGGGATTAAATGAACAGCAGAACCTGATGTGGGCAGAGTTTGAAAAAGAGATTAGACAACATTTTTCTCCATTCCAATCATTACAGGAGGCGAAGAAAGTTGCTTACACAATTACGGCGGGGCCTAATGCGTCACCTCGCCAATTTCTGCAAGACTTAAAAATAGCTTTTTCTCGCTTTGATGTATCTTTTGACCCCAATTCCAATGAGTTTAAAACTGCCTACTTCTATGGGCTACAGAAAGACATCATATCACAGTTAGTCTGTGAATTTGACCGTGACAAGTCCCTTGAATGGATTGTACATCAAAGTACAAAACTATATGAGGTGCTATATTGGCAGGGTAGAGAGAATGATACATTGAAAGACACTAGACCAATATCTAAAGAATCCTCAGCAACAGTGATGGAGATCAGGTCAGCCAAAATGTCCATTAAGTCCGCTCAAAGTCAAGGTAAAAATAATGTGACACCTGAACAAAGGGGTAATCAACAGAGATTGTCACTCCATGCACCAATGTTTCAATCACATGATCCTTGTAAAAGGGAGAGCTACATTAGCGCATGTACTTAGGGGACAGACCCCGAGCAGGATATCAGCCTGATATGTCAGGTATGAACAATAATCAGAGAAAAAGTAAGGATCAAAGAAATAATGGACCCTACCAGACATTGGGGACACAAAGCAGATTGGATCCTAACACCATGATATATGGCAATCAGGATAGACCCCGATATGTGGATCGATTTACTGAAAATGGGAATCAGCATAGAGGACAGTACTCACAAAATGAGAGAGAGGACATGAGGCAGAGTTTGAATTATGCCCCATGTCAATACAATGAATCAGCATCACCAGGGGACTACAACCAAAGGATAGGTGCACCCCGCTCACCTCCACATATGAATCAAGAGTTCAGAAACAACCCAAATAGAAATCATTCTCCTGAGAGATATCAGAATAGATTCAATCAGGGGGAAAACAACCAATTTCGACCTCGGCTACAGAGAGAAGATTCTAGAGAGATGGAAAGATTCCAGTGTCTTGAGGCCCAAGTGAAAATGTTGGCTGAACAAATAGGAAAGATCTGTACGGCACAAAAACAGTCATCAAAGGAGGGGGCAGAAGGCCATAGTAATAATCGGGTGACTTTTGATAACTGACTAAAAATTAATGATACCTGTAATGCTAAAAAGATAGATTGCCCTGATCTGGTTTTGCATAATGATTCTGTGTAAAGACTGGAGGGGGGTGTCTGTACTTCTACTCTCTATATGGTAGAGGAGAGGCACACAGGACCCCAGCCAAGATTCTCTATTATTGGTAAGGTAGTCGAGCAATCAAGGCCTAGCTTCTCAGGAGGTGATGCCGGCTGGTTCTTAAGTACAGTGTAGTCCCCAAGCCCCCACAAAGGAATGTCCACACACTGTATTAGTTAAAACACAGTCTTCATATAATTAATATTCATGGTTATGTACACTATCACATTAACTCAGTTTTTGCTTTAGTTAATCTATAATGGTAAATATATGCAGTTCTAAAGTGGTACCACAAGTATTATCAGATCTCATTAAAGTGCATCAACTATACTGTCAAAATGTCACACAGATCAATAACAAGGAACCCAGCAATAGAAATAGGATGGAAAGCAAGACGGTTGAAACAATAGGCAGAATACTGGCCTCTACAGTTAAGCACATTAAGCACATTTCTGTGTGGAGATCCCCCCACATGGGCAACCTGTAAGATAAAGATATAGCACAAGCCTAGTCCATATATTGTTCTATTTTGTTCTTATTTCCCTCTACAATAGTTCTACAGTCCCAATGTACCTGGAATTGTAGCGTTCGTCGACGTGAAATCGACGGCCCTTCTTGAGTGCCATCCCTTTAAGGCAGGAGTCACAGGTCGTTGAACATCCAACGGAGAACAGGGTGAACTACGGTGGTGAAGTGGCAGCTTGGTTCCTAGCGGTGCTCGTCGGCGACGGAGCGTTGGCGTCCCACAAGGAAGAGGCGTGCAGGGCACCTCGGTGATGGTAGTTCTGGAAGGTCAAGAGATGTTGAAGAACTGTGGCCCAGCAAGGGCGTTGAGTCGTCGGTGTCTCTGTGGTCTTTAGGTGGCAGGAAACCCACCGGCGGATGCTCCTCAGTGCGTCAACGGTCTAGCCTTCTCCAGCGGGATAAAGTGGGCGGCGATGCAGACGAGAGCGTCCTTGGCTCAAATTAAGTTCTTAGGCAAACAGGAGCACGGCGGCTCCAGTCGGTGACGGCGGTCGTCGACAGTGGCAGACAACAGTCTGGGCGCTTCTCTTTGGGATTCTGCCGCAGTCCCCGTCTCCGGTCGGCAGCCTGTCATAGGTCTGTCTACCAGGGAGCTTTGGCAAAGATCAGCTGGTGCACGATGGTCCCTCGTAGCTCGGGAAGAGGGCGCCTTTCCAGGTCCTCTCTGGGTCAGTCCTTGGAGACCCAGCAGCTTTCAGATTGATGAAGGAGGGCAACAGCAATTCTTCTCTTCCAGCAGGGCTTCAAGGTTAAGCTTCAGTTTCAACTCCAATTTATCTTCAGCTTCTGAACACGAATTATAGCAGTGAGAGGCCCCCAGATATACTAGTTGATCTCCCATTCATTCTGCTGGGTCACACTCAGGCAACCAATCGGTCACAAGGGCATTCATGCAGGCAGGCAGCCAATCAGGTGCATAGTGCATTCAGGCCATTCACTTCTCTCTAGACACTCACAACAAGTTATGTGTATTTGGACAAGTACCCAGCCATTCAACACTCCACACTGCATTCATACCAGTTTCAGGCAGGGCTGTCTCAGTCATTGTGTCAAACACAGATACTAGACACCCACAACACAGAATGCGTATTCGTCACACACTCCATTCACCCAGGTCCCACCCACAGGGTGTACCCACAACATACAGTCACTAGGAAGGCTCCAGCCAGTCTGGCCTGGACTTCACAACAACACCATATATGGAACTTCCACCGAACAGCCGGTCAGGGGGAAGGGACCGAGTCAGGGCTTCCCAGGACTTTGGGAAAACAAGGTAATAGGCAATAGAAAGCAAGAGGCCACAGGGGCCATCTTGTTTCCTATCAGGAATCAACTGATTCCAATGGCAGGGCCTGGGTATCCCAAAATGGAGGATAATCAGGGCACCTGTCAAATTCAGCATGGAGCTGCCACCAGCCCATACCCTGCTCTGTGGGCCACACACAGGTGCCCAAAAACATACACTAGGGGCACAGGGTTGTACCCCCACCCATGGGTGCCATGAGGGTATCCCATGGGTCTGTACACCAAACCAAAAGAGAGAGCTGCACCGCCAGGAGTCCCACATGAACTCCTGCATGGAAAACACAACAGAACACACGATAAAAAGCAGTAAAGGACAAGGATACGGAGGCCCTGTCCCTCCGATGCATTTCCAGCATCACAGTCGCACCCCCCAGACTGAGGTTAGGGTGCCTAATCTCCCACGACATAGACACCCTCATCCAGACGGTCAACATACCTTCTGGATAGGACATCCGCATTATCGTGACTCTTCCCTGGTCTATGCTCTATGGTGAAAACTAGCCCTTGCAGGCTAATGGACCACCTGAGCAGTTTTGGGTTTTCACCCTTCATCTGCATAAGTCACTTCAGGGGCTTATGATCTGTTTGGACCTTTAAGGTAGACCCCGTAAGGTAGGGCCAAAAACACCTAAGGCTCAAAACTATGCTGAAACATTCCTTCTCAACAGTAGCCCACCTAAGTTCTCTACCCTTGAGTTGTCTACTGATGAATATGTTCCCTCCCTTTGTCATCTAACTGCAACAAGACAGCTCCAATTCCGATGTCACAGGTGTCAGTTTGAACGATAAAGGGCTTGCTGTAATCAGGCGCACACAACACAAGTGCCCTACACAGACTTTCTTTCAAGCCATCAAAGGCCCTCTGACAGTCTTCAGTCCAATTAACCTTCCTAGGCTGTTTGGGTGAAGTAAGAGCTGTCAGGGGTGCAGGTTTGGTTCCATAATCTGCCATGAAATTGCAATAGTACCAATTGAGGCCCAAAAAGGCTCTCACCTGGGTTTGAGTAGTGGGAGTCTCCCACTCACGTACATCCTGTACCTTTCTGGGGAGAGGTTGAATTCGACACCCTCCTAGCTCATGACCAAGATATGTGACTTTCCCCTGAGCTATCTGGCACTTGGTGGCCTTCATAGCGAGGTTAGCCCTTTTCAAGGCCTGCAACACCTTATCCAGGTGTGTCAAATGCTCTTCCCTGGTGGAACTGTAGATGGCAATGTCGTCTAGGTAGGCCACACAAAAGGCCTCCAGCCCACTGAGCGCATGATTGACTAATCTCTGGAAGGTGGCAGGGGCATTCTTCAACCCAAAAGGCATGACCCTAAACTGGTAGAGTCCCTCTGGTGTTGAGAATGCCGTCTTTTCCTTGGCATGGTCCGTCAGAGCTATTTGCCAATAGCCTGAGGTAAGGTCAAAGGTGCTCACAAATTTGGCAGCACCTAGGGTGTACACGAGCTCATCAGCCCTGGGCAATGGGTGCGTGTCAATTTTGGTGACGGCATTGACTCCTCGGTAGTCCACACAGAACCTCCGATCCTTGGTACCTGCCTGGGTACTTGCCTTGGGGACAAGGACCACTGGACTGGACCAGGGACTGGTTGATGGTTCAATAACACCCAGATCCAACATCTTGGTGACCTCAGCCTGGATGTGGTTCTTAACTGTATCTGACATACGGTAGCACCTGCTTTTGACAGGCACACTGTCACCAGTGTCAATTTCGTGCCTACACCATGGTGTAAGTCCTGGTGTCAGGGAAAACAGAGAGGCATACTGCTAGAGCAAAGCCCTGCAGGCCCTCTGCTGCTCTGTCGTCAGATCTGCAGAGAGATGTACTCCCTCCACTGAGCCATCCTGAGGGTTGCTATTCAGCAAATCATCAAGGGGATCACTCTCATCCTCTTCTTGCTCTGAAGCTAGCAAGAGACATGAGACTTCTGCTCGCCTGTGGAAAGGCTTGAGCCTGTTAACATGGAATACCTGTGGGGCTACCTCAGGAACTCCCATGTCAAACAGATAACTGACTTCGCCCATCTTGGAGATGATCCTGAAGGGTCCAGTCCACTTGTCTGCCAAAGCTCTAGGCTTGGTAGGCTCAATCACAAGGATTTCCTGTCCCGGAGTCCAATCCACTTGCGAGGCTTTAAGGTCATGTCAGTACTTATTTACGTCCTGGCTGGCCTTGAGATTTGCTGTTGCCTGACCCATCATCTGCATCATCCTCCGTCTGAGGCCTCACATATAGTCCCCCACTTGCTTGGCGGGACCTGGAGGGGTGGCTTCCAAAACTTCTCTGATCAAGGCAAGGGGCCCTCTCACGGGATGCCCAAAGAGTAACACAAAGGGGCTGAAACCAACACCCTCTTGAGGTACCTCTCTGTAAGCAAACAGCAGGCATGGCAGGAGGAGATCCCATTTCCTCCTTAGGGGCTCTTCCAAAGCACCTAGCATGCCCTTGAGAGTTTTATTAAATCGCTCAACCAGACCATTGGTCTGGGGATGGTAAGAGGTGGAGAACTTGTAGGTTACCCCGCACTCTTTCCACATGGTCTTCATGTAACTAGACATGAAGGATCCTCTGTCAGAGACAACCTCCTTAGGGAATCCAACATGGGTGAAAATGCCCAGGAGGGCCCTGGCAACCACCTTGGCAGTTTCAGTCTGAAGGGGTATAGCCTCAGGGTACCTGGTGGCATGATCTACCAAGACCAGGATGAACCGATGTCCACCTGAAGTGGGAGGGTCAAGGGGACCGACAATGTCAATGCCCACACTCTCAAACGGTGTGCCAACCACTGGTAATGGCTGCCGTGGGGCAATGACACTGCCCCCAGTCTTGCCAGACAACTGACAAGTTGGGCAGGTCCTGCAGTTGGACTCCACTTCTACTCCCATCAGTGGCCAGAAGAAATGGGCAGAGAGCCTCTGCTTAGTCTTCTTGGACCCAAGATGACCAGCCAAGGGCACCTCATGTGCCAACTGCAGCAGGAAGGGCCTGTAAACCTGGGGGACCACTAACCTCTTGAGGGCACCAGGTTCAGGCTTAGTGAGCTCACTAACAAGGAGCTCACCCTCGCAATAGATTTGGAATGTCCTAGGCCCTTCTCCTTGTGCCTGGAACATGGCCTGTTTCCTCAGACCCTCGAGAGAGTGGCACTCTCTCTGTCCCTTACAGAAGTCTGCCCGGGAGGGTCCCCCTTCAGCTAACAAACATTGAAGGTCGGGATGATCCTCCGGGTTGAGAACCTCTCCCACAGGAGAGTCTTCTGTCTCTTCTCCCTCAGCAGTTGAGTTTGGGTTTTCCACTGGACCCAGCCCGTCCGGAGCAGGGATCCCAATAGGTGCTATAGGAACAGCAGGAAGAGAAGGGGTCCCCTGCACAGAGGTGGACTTCTTGTTCTTCCTTCTTCTTGCCTTAGTCCTCGCCTTTGGCTCGGGTACCTGACTCACAGCCAGACCCTGTGTCACCTGTGACCTAATGACTGCAGCAGCAGTCAGGGGAAGACCATTTGAGATCAACCCCAACTCTACTAGATCATTGCCTAAAAGAAAGTTAGCAGGGGGATTGTCCTGAACCAGGACAGGAAGCGTTGCTGTCTTGTCTCCAATCATGAGTGTGACTAAGGCTACAGACGATAATTTGGGAGGCCCACCAGCTAACCTGGTGGTTCTCAGAGGAGCACCTACATAGTCCTCTGGCTTGAGCAGGGTCCTGTCAACCATTGTCATGCTTGCCCAGTGTCTCTCAAACCAGTAGAAGGCTGGCAATTCAAGAAGACACTCCTCAAAAACCCACGGGTCTTCTGTGGGATAGTCACCAGTACTTCTGCGTACTGGTCCCAGGCCCCAAGGGACACTAAGGAAATCTCTACAGGAGCACCAAATATGATTCCTGTAGAGGAGGGGAGGACAGTGGCCTCCACCTCAGACATGGGGTAAGGGTAGCTCAGGCTCACAGCCTGTACTCCAAGTGCCTTACCTTTACACTTGGAGTCACCCCTTCTGTGATCCAGAGCCCCACAATCCCAACAAGTGCCGGGAGTGTGGGGTACGGTACGGGAACCACTGTGAGCCTGCTTTGCAGCAGGTGGACCACTACTCTTATTCCCACCCACAGATGACTTATCCCCACTAGATTTTTGGGTCTTAGGAGAGGAAGGTTTTGGTTTACCAGACTGTGACTGCTTTTGGGACTCCTCAGCTTTCTGAGAGGTCCCCTTTTCTTTGTTCTTGTCCTTCCCACTGGAGTCCTTATGGGACACCCGGTGGGAGACCCACTTGTCAGCCAACCTAGCCAGCTTAAAGGGATCCAAAATGTTCTGGTCAGCAACATACTGATGCAACTCTGGTGAACAGGCTTCAGAAAAATGCTCAAAAAACAAAAGGTGAGACAATTGTTATTGTTATTGTTATTGTTATTTTGCATTTATATAGCGCCTTATATACCATTGGTATGGTCAACAAACATTGTCACTTTGTAACCATCAATCCACCCCATCATGTTCATGTGCGCAGTACTCACCCAGTCAACCCAAGAAACATTCTCTCTTTTCTTAAAATCCCTGAACCTTTTAAGGTATTGGGTAGGTGTCTTGCCAAACTTGACAATCAAAACAGACTTGATGCACTCATACTGACCCCTTTCTTCCACACTCAGTTTCAGAATACAGTCATATCCAGTCTGAGGCACTCTGCTCAACAAACACTTAGCCCAATCTCTCTTATCAACATCATGAATCGCACAAGCCATTTCAAATGCTTCAATCCATTGGAGGATATCAGAACCCTCCACAAACACACCAACCAAATATTTCATAAACTTGGTGGCTGGGGACCTGGCACTCTCACTGGGTTTAGCTGAAGTCTTCCATCTAACTGGATTCACTGACATTCAGTGTCCTTGTCTCTCAGTTCAAGATCCCTGTTGTTGAGTTCTACTTGCTGTGCCAACTCCTCTTTCCTAAGCTCAGCATCTATTTCCAACTTGCGATATTCAAAGGCCAATTTCATCCTTAATAACTCAAGAACAAGGAATTGCTGGGGTTCGGAACAGAGGCAGTAGGAATGGTGGCATTCCCAGAATCAGATTCAGCAACAACCCTCGGGGTAGAGTCCTCATTGGTTGCATCCCCCCCTTCAAGAGTTTCACAATCAGTCTGGTAGTCCACCAGGGCAGGTATCAGCTCAGCGCTAGACTTATCCACAAAGTCTAACTCACTGGCTTCACAAGCACTCTGGAGAGCCTCTAAGCTCATCCGAGTCAATTTACCATTCGCAATAGATTCCATTGCTTGTAATGCAGTTATCTTGTACATAACTAAACCTCAATTTAATAAAGTGCAGATATTTTGTAAGTTGCACGGTTACACACTGATTCTTAAAACCATAAGCATCCCACCGCTGCCACCAGTGTAAAGATTGGAGGGAGAGTCTGTACTTCCGCTCTCTATATGGTAGAGGAGAGGCACAGAGGACCCCAGCCAAGATTCTCTATTATTGGTAACGTAGTCGAGCAATCAAGGCCTAGCTTCTCAGGAGGTGATGCCGGCTGGTTCGTAAGTACAGTGTAGTCCCAGTGTAGTCCCCAAGCCCCCCACAAAGGAATGTCCACATACTGTATTAGTTAAAACACATTCTTTATATAATTATTATTCAAGGTTATGTACACACAATAACTCACTTTGTGCTTTAGTTAATCTATAATGATAAATATATACAGTTTTAAAGTGGTACCACAAGTATTATCAGATCTCATTAAAGTGCATCAACTATACTGTGAAAATGTCACACAGATCAATAACAAGGAAACCAGCAATAGAAATAGGAAGGAAAGCAAGATGGTTGAAACAATAGGCAGAATACTGGCCTCTACCGTTAAGCACAGTTCTGTGTGGAGAACCCCCCACCTGGGCAACCTGTAAGATTTTTGTTCTATGAGTCTTATTCCCATCTACAATAGTTCTACAGCCCCAATGTACCGGGAATTGTAGCATTCGGCGACGGGAAATCGACAGCCCTACTTGAGTGCCCTCCCTTTAAGGCAGGAGTCACGGGTCGTCGAACGTCTGACGGAGAACCGGGTGAACTACGGCAGTGAAATAGCAGCTTCGTTCCTAGTGGTGCTTGTCGGTGACGGAGCGTTGGCATCCTGCAAGGAAGAGGCATGCGGGGCACCTCAGTGATGGTAGGTCTGGACCGTAAAGAGATGTTGAAGAACTGTGGGCTAGCAAGGGTGTCGAGTCGTCGGTGTCTCTGTGGTCTTTAGGTGGCGGGAAACCCACCGGAGGATGCTCCTCTGCGCATCAATGATCGGGCCTTCTCCAATGGGATAAAGCGGGCGGCGATGCAGACGAGAGCGTCCTTGGCTCAAATGAAGTTCTTAGACAAACGGGAGCATGGCGGCTCCAGTTGGCGACGGCGGTCGCCGAAAGTGGCGGACAACAGTCCGGCCACTTCTCTTTGGGATTCTGCGGCAGTCCCCGTCTCCGGTTGGCAGCCTGTCGTAGGTCTGTCTACCAGGGAGCCTTGGCAAAGATCAGCTGGTGCACGATGGTAAACACAGCAGCTTTCAGATTGATGAAGGAGGGCAACAGCAATTCTTCTCTTCCAGCAGCGCTTCAAGGTTAAGCTTCAGTTTGAACTCCAGTTTCTCTTCAGCTTCTGAACATGAATTCTAGCAATGAGAAGCCCCCAGATATACTAGTTGATCCCCCATACATTCTGCTGGGTCACACTTAGGCAACCAATCGGTCAGAAGGGCATTAATAATAATAATAATTTGGCATTTATATAGCGCTAAGAACCCTCAGGTATCTGAGCGCTGCTTATTATTACCCACAGTGTGTGGTGCTCATTTATCGACCTCAGAAGGATGAAGGGCTGAGTTTGGCCCACCCGGGATTCAAACCTGCGTTAGCAGACCCTGCACCGATGTCAAAGCGAGCGCTCTACTCGCTGTGCCACTTGACTGGCATTCATGCAGGCAGGCAGCCAATCAGGTGCATAGTGCATTCAGGCCATTCACTTCTCTCTAGACACTCACAAAAAGTTATGTGTATTGGGACAATTACCCAGCCTTTCAACACTCCACACTACATTCATACCAGTTTTGGGCAGGGCTGTCTCAGTCATTGTGTCAAACACCAGATACTAGACACCCACAACACAGAATGCGTATTCGTCACGCACTCCATTCATCCAGGCCCCACCCACAGGGTATACCCACAACATAAAGTCACTGGGAAGGCTCCAGCCAGTCTGGCCTGGACTTCACAACAACACCATATATGGAACTTCCCCCCAACAGCCGGTCAGGGAGAAGGGACAGAGTCAGGGCTTTCCAGGACTTTGTGAAAACAAGGTACACAAGGGGCACAGGGTTGTACCCCCACCCATGGGTCCCATAAGGGTATCTCATGGGTCTGTACACCAAACCAAAAGAGAGAGCTGCACCACCAGGAGTCCCATACGAACTCCTGCATGGTAAACATGACAGAACACACAATAAAAAGCAGTAAAGGACAAGGATACGGAGGCCCTGTCCCCTTCGATGCATTTCCAGCATCACACTCTGAGATGCTTAATGATTTAGAGAGGAAAATACCAGCAAATGAACATGTGACAGAAAATGCAAATACATGTTATGTTATGTTATGTTATTTTGCACTTATATAGCGCCTTATATACCATTGGTATGGTCTGAAGGCGCTGGTAGGTTGAACGCCCTTGGGAACCGAATTTCAGATCAGTAGAGAGAGTAGAGAGAGTCAAAGAGGTGCGTGTGAGCACCGGATATGTGTGCAGCTCGTGCGGTATACGTGTGATAGCTGCTTCTTAGCGATAGGTGTGGTGGTTGAGAGATCAGGAGAATGTGTTCGTTCTGGCCGGATTTATCCAGAACGGATGTGGCTGCGTTAGGCCTGAGGAGAACGCCTGGCTGGGGGGTGTGAAACCAGCAGATTTACTTAGAGTGATGTGGAGTAAGCGGCCGATGTTGGTATGAGAACAGTTATACCGAATGGTGTCATAGTATCTCTGCGTTCTAGTTGAGTGGTGATGTAAAGGAGAGAGTAAGCGTGGTGGTGTGATAGGATGGGTTATATGCTCTTTCGAAACGTTCTCTGCATTCCAGATTGTACTATATACGCTCCAGATACTTTGTTTATTTTCTAAATCCACACATAGGTTATTGGGTACACTTCTAAATGCAACATCTAGAAAAGAAGTTTGGTTTAACCTGGATTTAAATCAAACGTTGGAGATTTGCACAAATGAAAAAGAAAAACATGAAATTCCAAAAGGATAGAGTTAAGAAAGACAACTCATGCATGGGTAATGCAATTGAACAGGGAGTAAGTGGGGATGTTAGAACGCTTTCCCTAGACAATCAAAACACTAATCAAATACAGGCAGAAAGAATAAATACTCAATAGGTGGGTACAGATCAATCGCCTGAAGAATTCTTTGAGCCACAGATTTTTGAGGAAGTTAAAAAAATTGATTCCATGTAAAATGTCCACAAATGCCCAGAATTGCATATTCAGTTGAAGAATTGTAGTGTGAAGTCTGATGATCCCAGGATGGGAGGGCGAACAGTGGCCACACTTCAAAGGACCCCTGAATATGGGGAGATGGGTAAAGTTTCTCAAACGAAAATGCACAAAAAAGAGGGAAAAATGTCCTTTCTTTTGCCAATGTGCTTTGCCAAAAGTGAAAAAGGTGTGAGAAAGGTGAGTCCTGAAATCAGTAAGAATTTACACTTTTTGCATGTATTAGAGGAAGATGAAGACAGGTATTATGCTCCCATCACTGTGGAAGACAAATGCAATACTTCTGCACAGGCCACAATCATGTCCAAAGAATTGGTAACAAGTGTCAATGAAGGGAGATCTCCACAGAACCAGATCACAGTGAGGCAGAGTGAAGGCCCAGTGCATAACTATAACGGTGAGCAAGTGCCTATCGTGGGTGTCACTGAGGTTGACATAAAGATAGGAAAACATAGAATGAAACAAGAAGTATTGATCACATCTATTTGTGAAATTCCATTTTTGATGGGGACAGATTGCCTGAAAACATTGTCTCCTCTCATAGATGTGGTAAATGGAGTATTGTGATCCTTAACAAAAAAACCATTAAGACCTAAGAAAAAAAAATGACAAAACAGCAGTATAAATGAATGCCACACCGTTGCCAAAACGAATTATGCAGTGGAGGTATATCTCCCGAATAGCTGTATACCTAGCGTCACTGTCATTTTGATGTGTCAGGATAAAATGCAAAAGGAAAAAGAAAAACAATCTGTGCAGATTTATTTGGATCCCAGAAAGAAATGGCAATCTGAAATAGATTAGCACATATTGTGCTTCTATTTAAAAGAAAAGAAATGCAAACAGAATACTATTCCTAAAATAGACACAGAAAAACACATTACCACTCTTGCTGAAATACAAATGAAAGACAAGTAGCCATGGATTCACATTGGTATAAATGACCACTCTAAATTGATAAAAGCAACCTTAGCGCTTGAACAGGAAAGGAGCTCTATTAATGAGAAATGACTGCAGAAAATAATGGCGAGGGAGGAAATCCAAAAACTTAGAATTAAAAACCAATATGTCTCTGGTTTGGACAATCCAGACTTTGAAAACCGATTTGCAGGAGGATGCATGCTAAAGATTAATATTGGACAGAAAACCATTTACCACAATGTGTTGATAGTGAGTGGAACACAACATAATTTTTACATGGGCAATGATATCATGCACAGAATGTGTATGTGTTAGATTTCCTTAATCAAAAAATATGGTCCCGCCTAGGTGGGCCTGCACCTGAATTTGAAGACAAGAGAAAGGCTTATCATTGCACACAACTGGTCCCGTATGCAATTGAATTACAGGTGAAGAAGGATGTTACCATTCCTGTATTCACCAAGCAGGCTACTAGAACGCTAAAGTGCAAGAATGGACAGCAAATGGAAGATTCTGATGCATTTGTGTGCTTGAATGAATCCATAAAACTGCAAGGCCTGGATTATGAATACACCCCATTGATAAATGTTGGAGAAGGATCTGTCAAAATTATGGTGAATAATAAAGGGTGTCAGGATATTCATTTAGAAGAGAATTGTTCATTAGGAATGGCCATACAAAAATCACATTATACTGCAGATTTCAATAAATTGGTCATTGGATATATCCTTGAGAGATATGTAGATGCACAGGGTGTGTTGCCAGAATATCTGGAATCCCAGCCCAAAGGGATCTTTAAAATCCAATCTGTATATCCTTATGATTCAAATGAGACAGTGTGCTGTCACCAAGAGAATTGTATAGTGTTTGACTTAAATGAAAATTAAATAGAAAATCAGCACATTGAAGTGGAGGCCAATATGCCAAGATATTTAAAAGTGGCAACTTTACAGAGAGACACAGCCACACAGTTGGAAGAAAGAACAGAGATTCCTCCAGTGGAGGATTTTCCAGAATTTTCAAAAATGGTAGAGGAGCAGATTTTGTTAGCAGATGCATGTGATAGCTATGAGGATAAAAATGAATTGAGGAAAATATTTACGGAATTTAAAGATGTTTTTGCTAAAAGTGCATATGATTGCGGCCTAACTAATGTATATGTTGCCACATTACTGGACGGATGTGGTAGGAATCCAGTGTTTGTGCACCAATATACATTACCACTGGCATGTTTAGAGTCATTGACAGAGATAATTAAAAACTTGGAGTCTCTGGGAATTATCAGGCCCATTCATAGTACATCCAACACTTCTATTTTGGGTGTGTTAAAGCCAAATGGTCAATGGCGTCTGTGTGCAGACTTGAGAGAGTAAAATAAAAGATTGCCAGTGTCCAGATGGCCACTGCCATTCATTGATCAAGGCCTTGCTCAGGTGCATGGCTCAAAGGTATTTACTACCTTAGATCTCACATCTGGATATTGGTGTGTGCCACTGGCAGAGGATATTCAGAATTTATTCTCCTTTTCATTTGATAAAACGCAATACGCATGGGCTAGAACACCATTTGGGTACGTCAATAGTAGGAGTGAATTTGGCATATTTTTGAGAAAGGCTATGCAAGATGCAGCGGAAAGAGGAACTTTAATTTATGTGGATGATGTCCTGATAAAAAATGAACATTTTAAAAGCCATTTTGATGAAATTAGACATGTTCTTGGCCAGTTGCAAAAGGTGGGTGCCAAAGTGTATTTACAGAAAGCACAATGGTGCAAGAAAAAGTTGAATTTCCTAGGCCATGAAGTAACTGAACATGGACTAAACCCACAAAAGAAAAAGGTGGAGGCCATACAGAAATCAAAAGACCCTAGAAATGTGAAAGGTTTAAAAAGTTTATTAGGAATGACAGGATATAACAGGAAATGTATTGAAAAATATGCTGAAATTACTTAACCATTAACTAAACTATTGAAGCTGAATACTCCCTGGACATGGGAAAAGGAGCAATCTGAGGTAGTTGCTAAATTAAAGGAATGTCTCATAAAGGCACCACGTTTAGCATATACCATACAAAATAGAGATTTCTTTATAGAAATAGGTTTCTCTGAACATTGTATGTCAGCAGTGTTATCTCAAAAACATGATTTGAACAACAAAACCATTGCTTATGCAAGTAAGGCATTTTCCCAGGTTGAGGTTAAATTCAGTGAATGTGAAAAGGCCCTTTTGACCACTGTTTTGGGCGTTGCAGCATTTCCACCCCATTGTTCAAGGAGAAAAGGTAATCATTGAGACAAATCATCAACCATTGCAGTTTTTACAAAGTAAAAGGATTAGATCAGGCAATCTAGCACAGTCCAGAATTACTTCATGGACATTGGCATTGCAAGGCTTTCCTGTAGAAGGGAGCTAGGGCAAAAATAAAAAAAAACCAAGTTGCTAGGGGATTAGCAGATTTACATGACTGTGCAGCTGAGTCTGTATCAGATGAAGTAGTGGTGGAATCTAATTTGCAGGAGTTTGAACAATACCTCACAAAGCTTTTGATGAAAAGACATTTAAGAATTTACCAACTGTATATGTTGACGGTTGTGCTTTTCACATTGAAAATGACAGTAATAAACAGTTGGTATCAGGAATAGGAAATGTCTGGTTGAACTGTAAACGGATTCCTAGTATAGGGATGAGAATTGGGGCTAGGAGTAGTCAGGTAGTGAAATTGGCAGCCATTTATAAAGCAATTACTACTGCAGTTGATAATAAATTCAGTGAAATTGTCCTGGTGACTGATTCTGATTATGCACAAAATAGCTTTGTGGACTATTTGCCTGGCTGGAAAGCAAGAGGCATGCTTACATATAATAAAAAGCCCCTCAAGCATGGAAAAATGATACAGGCTATAGACAAATTAGTGTCAGAGAATGATTTAACAATATATTGGAGGACAATTCAATTTAAAAACTCGAGGAGAAGATAAGGAGAGAAATGATAAAGCAGATCACTTAGCCAAAATTGGGACTCTGATGGGGGAGTTGCTACCCATTGAACATTTAACTGGTGAAATACAGATAGATGCAGTTACAGGCTCTAAGGCTCCAAAGGAGATAGAACAACCAGTAGTGCAATGGAGTTAAGATACATTAGATCAAGATCTGATTAAGGCACAAAAAGATGATCCAATTTTGGGAATCTATTATAATCATTTAATGGACCCAGAACAAAATCCTTTGACTGAGAATGATTGTACAGGAAAAGAAGAGTTGAGGGTATTATTAAAGTATAAAAAACGAATTAGACTACAGGATGGACTCATGATCAGGGGATCCATAACAGGACAAATACAGTGGGTGGTACCCTTTTCATTCACAGGGCTAATGCTTCACCATGCACATGATGCAATAACTGCAGGACACAGATGTTCACAAAAATCGTTAGAGATGCTAAAATATTATGCTTATTGGCCACATATGTCCCAAGATGTGGAGTTATATACTAGGGGGTGCCTAGTATGTGCCCAATTTAAACCCGCTTCACCAATGCATAGAGCTCCTCGGATGAAAAGAGGCTTAAACCTTCCATGGTCAGATTTGCAAATAGACTATGTAGGGCCTGTAAAAAGGTTGAGTAGGTGGAACCATTATATTTTTAGCGTGGTTTATTTGATGTCAAAATGGATAGAATGTATTCCTGCACCAGATTGTAGTGCGCAAACATCAGCTACATTACTGGTAAATCATGTATTTTCAAGATTTGTGTTACCACAAAGAATAGAATCAGACAGAGGAAGCAATTTCACAAGTGCTTTAATGAGTAAATTGTGGCAGATACTGAGGGTGAAAAGAAAACTGCATATTGCATACCAACCCGCCTCTTCTGGGAATAATGAACGTTGCAACAGGTCTGTTGTGGAGATATTAAAGAAATTTGTAGCAGAGGCAGGTTCCAGCTGGCATTTACGATTGCCCCTGGTTTTGATGGCAATCAGATCAACTCCTGCTAAAGCAACAGGTATCAGTCCTCATGAGGTATTGACAGGTAGGAAAATAGTACTGCCACAACATTTATTATACAGGACACATGAACAGACACTTGTATGCCCATTAACAGTTCACAAATATGTAGCAGAACTGAGGAAGCATTTACAACATGCATTTGCTTTTGTGCAGCGAAATCTGGAAAGAGCTGCTGACAGTGCAAAATCATATTATGATAGAAAGACATCTGTGAAAGAGTATAACGTGGGGGATCGGGTGTATAAATTTCATTTTGGAAAAGGTAAACATAAAAATTCTAAATTTCTGGCGGCATGGCAAGGGCCTTTTCAAATTGTGCATAAGGTGTCTCCAGTAGTCTACAAAATATTGAAGACAGAGTGTGAAACGGTAACAGAGCAATTCGTTCATGTTAATCAAATTAAGCCCTGTCATCCCAAACATGAAATCAGGAAACTTGAATAAGTAGAAACAGCTTAAGTACCCTGAAGATATGGAAGGGAAGACCCAGTGATTTTTTGCATAGTATCCCACATCATAGAAATAATAAAATAATTGTAGTCCTTATTATAGAGATTAGAGATATAAAAGTAGATGAAAATACCATAGATGGTAAACATTGACAAAAGGGGCTGAAGCAGATTGAATTATTATGATACAATGTTGAGATATATTTTAATGTATAATGGTGTTTTATGTATATGTTTGTTTTTTTCTCTAACATGTGCTTAGTTTCAGCAGAAGAAAGCAGAATGTTTTGGATTTTTTTTTATGATAGAAAGGGTGAAATTTGTATTGGGCTATGTACTTAATCTGTCTCTTTTCTATTTGTTTTAGAATGACTAATCTATATTTTGAGTTCGGAGGTCGCAGGACCGGAGGACACGGGAGATGACGGAGACCTTGAGTCCGTGGGAGGAAATTCCAAAAAAGCCCCTGGCGGGGGCGAAGACCAAGTCTATAAGACAGATGTCATTGATGATGGTGCCAGCGATGTGGATAACAATTGTAATGATTGCAGGGAATCTTAAAGCTATGGAAGCACAAGTTATCATTGAGACCGGACCAGCATCTGGCATTGCGGTAGAAAAAGCACCTGGAATCATTATGGGCAACAGAAGGATGATCTTTCAGAGCATGTATATACCCATGAATCCTGATAGTCTAATGGAAAAACGTTTTTAAAAAACTGGGATCCTAACCGATCAAACTACAGAGTGGCTAGAATTAAGAAAAGAGGACACCAAGCAGACAGTAAGAGATATGTTAATGCAATTAGAAAAGACATTTGTGAATTTAGCAGATATAAAGAAAAGGAGGGGAAAGAGAGGGGCAGTAATGCTTGTGCTCTCCTTGGTAATGTATATTATTGGAGGTGTAATAGGTACTACGATGTTAACATCTAATGCCATTTCAGTAGGGACATTGAGTGCCAAAGCACAACAATTGAACTATGATCTAGAAGTAATTCAAAAGACATTGGATGGAATTAGGGGTGGATTGGATGAACAAGTGAGATTTTTCAACAAAACTGCAGTAATACTAAATGAACAAGCTGAAATTATACAACATAGTACTAAACTAATAATCAAGCATGACGGAATATTGAATGAGATTATGAATGTAATAAATCCTGTTGATAGATTGTTGACAAATTACATGTTGGATGTCCAAACTGCGATTTCCCAATTAATTCAAGGACATATACCGTTATATTTTGTTTCACAAGATATTATTTATCAAATGATGGAAAGAATAATTAAAAAGGAAATCGACCAATACAGGTGAAAGTTGCATTTGAAATGGGCAATGCAATGCCACTATATGTGAATTTGGAAAGAATGGAAATCAGATTTTTATTATGCATCCCATAAATAGCCCCTGAGCTTATTTATCAAACTAAGTGGGTACATAACGTGGGATTTTGGCAGGAAGGGAACTATATAAAAATTAAAACTCCAGAGGTGGTGGCATTTCAGTCATGGGAGCCTGAGGTTTACTTGATCCTGAACCTGGAAACATGTATAAAGTTTAAAGAACAAAATTACATGTGTCCAGGTAAACCATTTGTTCCTGATGCTACAGATGCTATTTGTGGTTTAAAACCTGATCCATGTGTATCAGGAGGATGTGAAGTGATCATTAGCAATTTGGGTGGTGAGGAGTTAGCACAAGCCAAAATGGTCAAAAATAGATGGTTGGTTAGCACCTTCATGAAAAATATGACAATTACGCATTTAAATCATGGAACATTTGTTGTTAAGCAATTGAACTATAATGTATTTTACTTGCAGATTCCAAAGGATACGGTGGTTTCGATTGGGGGTATAACATTATTCCATATTACAAATGATATTTGGGAAAGCCAAGTGGAAAATATTGAATTGTTTCAAAGGGGTACATTCTCGATAGACCCGGATGTAGAATGTTTATTGAATCATAAAGAAAAGCATACTATTAAGATTAATCTGAGAAAGAACAACATTACAGTTAGTAGTCTGGGTGTAATGGAGGTGCAAGTGTTTAATTGGGGAACCTGGGTGGAACGCACTATGGTGGGTTTAGCCATAGTAGTATTAGTGATGGAAGGATGATTAATCATTTTGTCCATAAAGATGAAGATGTTGCCTATGATATTGGCAACAATAGGGAATGAAAGATATCCCAATGCACATACATTCAAAAAAAAAAGAAAAGAGAAACACAATTTGGGTTTCCTCCAATTGTGGATTTGGGTAGCCATAATTGTCGGAAAAGGAGGGAAAATGTAAGAAAATATATGGCCTTTACATACTTTTTATTGCAAATGCAGCGGCAATTATTTTGTTGTTGCCAGCAGTAATATGGCACACACATATAGTTATTTTTGTGTTGCCAGTATAACATGTGAATATGTTGCTGGTGGCATGCAAGGTACAGACTTTATAACACAGCCAAGCCCAGCTTGAAACTGCAGAGAATAAAGTGCACCAATTTTTTTTTTCTGTGATGCCTTATATATGAGACTACATTAATCATATAACTGACTAATTTAATTAACATTTACTAAACACTAATTCTAACTTCTCTAACATTATAATGTAGTCTCATGTGCAAAATGAGGTGAAAATACATATTTTGGTAGCACTGCTATAATTCATTTTCAAATGCACACTGGTATTTTTTTTTGCTTCTCCTGGAGTTTTTAAATGTCCACAAATGTTCCTTCAATATATTATTAAATCATTCTCTGACACTAATTTGTCTATAGCTGGTATCATTTTTCCGTGCTTGAGGGGCTTTGTATCATATGTAAGTATGGCTCTTGCTTTCCAGCCAGGCAAATATTCCACAAAGCTATTTCGTGCATAATCAGAATCAGTCACCAGCACTATTTCACTGAATTTATGATCAACTGCAGTAGTGATTGCTTTATAAATGGCTGCCAATTCCCCTACCTGACTACTCCTAGACCCAATTCTCATTCCTATACTAGGAATGCCTTCACATTTCAACCAAACATTTCCTATTCCTGATACCAACTGTTTATAACTGTCATTTTCAATGTGAAAAGCACAACCGTCAACATATACAGTTGGTAAATTCTTGCATGCCTTTTCATCAAAAGCTTTATGTGGTGATTGTTCAAACTCCTGCAAACTAGATTCTGCCTCTACCTCGTCTGATACACATTCAGCTGCACAGTCATGTAAATCCACTAATCCTTGAGTAACTGGATTCTTTTAATTTTGGCCATATCTCACTTCTACAGGAAATCCTTGTAATGCCAATGTCCATGAAGTAATTCTGGACGGTGTTAGGTTACCTGACCTAATCCTTTTACTTTATAAAAACTGCAATGGCTGATGATTTGTCTCAATGAATACCTTTTCACCTTGAACAATGGGGCGAAAATGCTGCAGCGCCCACACAGTGGTCAGAAGGGCCTTTTAACATTCACTAAATTTAACCTCAACCTGGGAAAATGCCTTACTTGCATAAGCAATGGTTTTGTGGTTCAAATCATGTTTTTGAGATAACACTGCTGACATACAATGTTCAGAGAAACCTATTTCTATAAAGAAATCTATGTTTTTATGGAATATGCTAAACATGGTGCCTTTATGAGACATTCCTTTAATTTAGCAACTACCTCCTTTTTCCCATTTTCAGGGTGTATTCAGCTTCAATAGTTTAGTTAATGGTTGAGTAATTTCAGCATAATTTTCAATAAAATTCCTGTTATATCCTGTCATTCCTAATAAACTTTTTAAACCTTTCACAATTCTAGGATCTTTCAATTTCTGTATGGCCTCTACCTTTTTCTTTTGCGGGTTTAGTACATGTTCAGTTACTGCATGGCCTAGGAAATTCAACTTTTCCTTGCACCATTGTGCTTTCTGTAAAGATACTTTGGCACCTGCCTTTTGCGATTGGCCAAGTAAATGTCTAATTTCATCAAAATTGCTTTTTAAATTTTAATTTTCTATCAGGACATCATCCACATAAACTAAAGTTCCTCTTTCCGCAGCATCAGGCATAGCCTTTCTCAAAAATATGCCAAATTCACTCCCACTATTGATGTATCTGAATGGTGTTCTAGCACATGCGTATTGCGTTTTATCAAGGGAAAATGAGAATAAATTCTGAATATCCTCTGCCAATAGAACACACCAATATCCAGATGTGAGATGTAAGGTAGTAAATACCATTGAGCCATGATCCTGAGCTAAGCCTTGATCAATTAATGGCAGTGGCCATCTAGACACTGGCAATCTTTTATTTAATTCCCACAGGTCTGCACACAGACGCCATTGACCATTTGGCTTTAACACACCCAAAATAGGAGTGTTGGATGTGCTATGAATGGGCCTAATAATTCCTCTAGATTCCAAATTTTTAATTATCTATGCTAATGACTCTAAACATGCCAGTGGTAACCGATATTGGCGCACAAATACTGGATTTCTACCACACCCCTCCGGTAATGTGTCAACATGTAAATTAGTTAGACTGCAATCATATGCATCTTTAGCAAAAACATCTTTAAATTCCATAAATATTTTCCTCAATTCATTTTTATCCTCATCGCTATCACATGCATCTGCTAACAAAATCTGCTCCTCTACCATTTTTGAAAATTCTGGTAAATCCTCCAGTGGAGGAAACTCTGTGCTTTCTTCCAACTGTGTGGCTGTGTCTCTCTGTAAAGTTGCCACTTTTAAATATCTTGGCATATTGGCCTCCACTTCAATGTGCTGATTTTCTATTTCATTTTCATTTAAGTCAAATACGATACAATTCTCTTGTTGACAGCACACTGTCTCATTTGAATCATAAGGGTACACAGATTGAATTTTAAAGATCCCTTTGGGCTGAGAATCCAGATATTCTGGCAACACACCCTGTGCATCTACATATATCTCAGGGATATTCCCAATTACCATGTTATTGAAATCTGCAGTATAATGTGATTTTTGTATGGCCATTCCTAATGAACAATTCTCTTCTAAATAAATATCCTGACACCCTTTATTATTCACCATAATTTTGACAGATCCTTCTCCACATCTATCAATGGGGTGTATTCATAATCCAGGCCTTGCTGTTTTATTGATTCAAGCACACAAATGCATCAAAATCTTTAATTTGCTGTCCATTCTTGCACTTTAGTGTTATAGTAGCCTGCTTGGTGAATACAGGAATGGTAACATCCTTCTTCACCTGTAATTCAATTGCATACGGGACCAGTTGTGTGCAATGATAAGCCTTTCTCTTGTCTTCAAATTCAGGTGCAGGCCCACCTAGGCGGGACCATATTTTTTGATTAAGGAAATCTAACACCATACACATTCTGTGCATGATATCATTGCCCATGTGAAAATCATTTTGTGTTCCACTCACTATCCACACATTGTGGTTAACATTTTTTTGGCCAATAGTAATCTTTAGCATGCATCTTCCTGCAATTCGGTGTTCAAAGTCTGGTTTGTCCAAACCAGAGCCACATTGATTTATAATTCTAAATTTTGGGAACTCCTCTCTCTCCATTATTTTCTACAGTAATTTCTCATTAATAAAACTCCTTTCCTGTTCAAGCGCCAAAGTAGCTTTTATCACTCTAGAATGGTCATTTATACCAATGTGAACCCATGGCTGTTTTAGGAATTGTATTCTGTTTGCATTTCTTTTCTTTTAAATAGAAACGCAATGTGTGTTCATCTATTTCAGTTTGCCATTTCTTCCTGGGATCCAAATAAATCTGAAAAGATTGTTTTCCTTTTTCATCTTGCATTTTATCCTGACACATCAAAATGACAGTGACGCTAGGTACACAGCTATTCTGGAGGTATACCTCCACTGCATCATTTGTTTTGGCAACGGTGTGTGTCATTTATACTGTTGTTTTGTGATTTTATTTTCTTAGGTCTTAATGTTTTTTTGGTTAAGGACCACAGTTCTCCATTTACCCCACCTATGAGAGGAGAACATCTTTTCAGGCAATCTCTCCCCATCAGGAATGGACTTCACAAATAGATGTTATCAACACTTCCTGTTTCATTCTTTGTTTTCCTATCTTTATGTCAACCTCAGTGACACCCACAATAGGCACCTCTTCACCGTTAAAATTATGCACTGGGCCTTCACTCTGCCTCACTGTGATATGGTTCTGTGGAGATCTCCCTTCATTGATACTTTTTACCAACTCTTCTGACATAATTGTGGCCTGTGCGCCTGTGTCAATCATTGCAAACGTATTGTATTTCTCTTCCACAGTGATGGGAGCATAATACCTGTCTTCAACTTCCTCTAATATACACAAAAAGTGTTAATTCTTTCTGATTTCAGGACTCACCTTTCCCAGACCTTTCACTTTTGGCTAAGCACATTGACAAATGAAAGTACATTTTTCCCTCCTTTTTGTCCATTTTCGTTTGAGAAACCTTACTTATTTCCCCATACTCAGAGGTCCTTTGGAGTGTGGCCACTGTTAACCCTTCCACCCAGGAATCATCAGAGTTCACACTACAATTCTCCAACTAAATATGCATAGAACTATTACTTAGCAATTTGTCATTTTCTAATTTTGGGCATTGGTGGATATTTGACATGGAATCACTCTTTCTAACTTCCTGAAAAATCTGTGGCTCAAAGAACTCTTCAGGTGATTGATTTGTAGCCTCCTTTTGAGTACTTATTCTTTTTGCCTGTATTTGGTTAGTGTTAGTGTAGGGAAAGCATTATAGCATCCCCACTTACTCCCTGCTCAATTGCATTAGCCATGCATGAGTTGTCTTTCTTAAATCTTTCCCTTTGTTCTTTTGGAATTTCATGTTTTCCTTTTTCATTTGTACAAATCTCCAGCATTTGATTTAACTCCAGGTTAAACCAAACTTCTTTTTTAGATGTATTTGCAATTTCTCGCACATGTTCATTTGCCGGTACTTCCCTTTTTAAATCATTAAGCATCTCAGAGTCATTATGCAAAATCAAATCAGGGTAATCTGTCTTTTTAGCATTGCAGGTATCATTAATATTTAGTCACTTATTATCGGAAATCACCCGGTCATTGATCTGGCCTTCCGCCCACTCCTTTGATGACTGTTTTTGAACCGTACATAGGTTTCCTATTTGTTCAGCCAACATTTTTACTTGGGCCTCGAGACACTGGAATCGTTCCATCTCTCTAGAATCTTCTCTCTGCGGCGTAGGTCGATATTGGTTGTTTTGCCCCTGATTGAACCTTTTCTGATATCTCTCAGGAGAATGATTTCTATTGGGATTGTTTCTGAACTCTTGATTCATATGTGGAGGTGAGCGGGGTGCACCTATCCTTTGTTTGTAGTCCCCTGGTGATGGTGATTCATTGTATTGACGTGGGCCATAATTCATACTCTGCCTCATGTCCTGTCTCTCATTTTGTGAGTATTGTCCTCTATGCTGATTCCCATTTTCAGTAAATCGAACCACATATCGGGGTCTATCATGATTGCCATATATCATGGTGTTAGGATCAAATCTGCTTTGTGTCCCCAATGTCTGGTAGGGTCCATTATTTCTTTGATCCTGACTTTGTCTCTGATTATTGTTCATACCTGACATATCAGACCGATATTCTGCCCAGGGTCTGCCTCCTAAGTACCTATGGCTAATATAGCTCTCCCTATTACTAGGATCATGTGAGTGAAACTTTGGTGCAGGAGTGATAACCTCTGTTGATTACCCCTTTGTTCAGGTGTCACATTATTTTTACCTGGACTTTGAGCGGACTCAAGGGACATTTTGGCTGACCTGATCTCCATCACCTTTGCTGAGGATTCTTTAGATTTTGGTCTAGTGTACTTCATTTTATCACTCTCTCTACCATGAGAATATAGTGCTTCATATAGTTTTGTACTTTGGTGCACAATCCCTTCAAGGGACTTGTCATGGTCAAATTCACGGACTAACTGTGATATGAATCTTTCTGTCGCCCATAGAAGTAGGCAGTTTTAAACTCATTGGAATTGGGGTCAAAAGATACATCAGAGCGAGAAAAAGCTCTTTTGCAAAAATTGGCGAGGTGACGTATTAGGCCCCGCCGTAATTGTGTAACCAACTTTCTTCGCTTCCTGTAATTGGAATGGAGAAAAATGACGTCTAATCTCTTTTTCAAATTCTGCCCACGTCTTGTTCTGCTTTTAATCCCCTAATGATGGTGGCTGTGGGAGCGTCCAGAGTTAAATGGAAGTATTGTCTGTATTGTTCTTTAGGTATCTGGAGGGCATTAAATATATCATTCACCGCTTCTAAGTGGTCCTCTATGCAGCACTCCCCTCCTTTTTTAAATGGTTTGATCAGAGCCTTGATTGATTTCATTATTCTAATAGGGCTACTCGTTGCTATGCATGGAATTGCACTACTTTGTGATTCAACCTTGTTTCAGGCGTATGGGATTGGTGGCGCTCTCCAATGGGTGTATCAAATCCCCCAAAGGCGCTGCAACCAAGTTCAGTCACTGGCCCAGCCACTGGGACACTAGTTCTCTGTGCAGAAATATAATTTACCTCAACTCCATTGAATGTGGTGCCCTGTTGTTTATTTTGGGACCTGGAAATGCACATTTGCTGTTCCAAATCCTTGCAATTTCTAAGGAGCCTATCCGCCTCCTTACGCAAATAATTGTTTTCATCGCTCATCTTATTAATTACATCTTGCATATCGCTCATTTGCATTTGGCATTCATTGAAGTCTTTGTCTCTCTTGTCTCTTTCTTGAAACATTTTAACCATTTCCTGTTCAGCATTTTGAAGATCACTTTCTTTCTCAAAGGGTTCTTTTTGTAAAATCTGCATTTCCAAAACAACTTCATCTTTATCTTGTCTAATATGATCTACTAACGCTTTCAAGTGTTTTAATTCTTGCTCACTATCCTCAAACTGTTTCTTTCTTTGGGACAATTGAATGTCGAGATCTTTACATTTTGACTGCATGTCCTTTTGACATACCTCTAGCTCTGCTCTTAATTTTTTCTCTTGTTCACTAGCTCCATCTAGTTCAATCTTTAACCTGCTAATCAGCTTGGCATCATTTTCTTGCATTCGCAGAGACCTATTTAAAATGAACCATGTCTTGGCACATAGCCGTATCAGACAATCTTTCTCTGCATGTTTATCAGCAGCATTTAATAATCTCAAAAGACAGACCTGGATTATGCTACCTTCTGCAAAAATGCTGTCTAATGGTTCTTTCTGCACTTCACCATATATGCGGTCATGCCATTCTGTGGCATTATTTGATGACTATGTTCCATGTGCATATAGCTTTGCCTCCAGATATTGCCACAACTCTGGGAATGTGGCCTCCATTTGAGACATTCTGAAATTCATTTCGAGTGTCACACTGCTCTCATAAAATGGGTTCCCTTTAATGCACATATGGTAGTGTGAGACACACTTGCCACGCCCAGTAGGTGCTCTACAGCCACTTTCCCAGCCAACACACCATTATATGTAGGATATTTTGTCTTATTGGGGTAAATTTGGGGTTTGGTGGTATTTTCTTACCGTCAAAATATGAGCGGTAGTTTGGTGGAAAGTTAGCCTTGCATTTAGATTGGGTTTGGTCTCATATTATTTTAGTGACCATACCTTGTTATTTTATATTGGGGAATCTAGTGATATATTGTTTGTGGTATTTAGTGGTGAGCATAGTTTTCTTCCCTATATTATAACTCCATCTTAACAACAGAACTTTCCTTTCTATTAGAGTACCTCCCAGTGGTCTATAGAGAGCCTTGGGCCTATGCATGTAATGGAAACACTACCATTTTATTCAGAGTGCCACCTACAGGTTGTGGCCGGTATCACTGGCTTATTTACATCCAGTGATCTATGTCATAAAGTATTACTGGCTCATGGATGTCCAGTAATCTATATATCATCTCAGATTATCCCCCATCATCATGCAATGAAGACACACACACAAGCACTAAACTGCTTTATCACTGAATATTATTAGCTTCTTTTGGATTGTTGTTTCATCTGCAGTGGTATATTGACAAATGCACTACTGAATCTCCCCTGTGTATTTACATAAATTCACAGGTGCAAAAATGACACTAATAGGGTAATTCATAGAATTTCGCACAAAAGTGGCGCACGCGGCTGGCGCACAGTGTGCGCGTGCGAATGTCTGCGCCAGCCACGTGCGCTAAAATCGATATCCGCGCACAGCGTATTCATGGATTTTAGCCTCCAAAACCAGCCGTGGCGCAGAGTGGCGCAGCGACCCCGCAGCAGCGCCAGTTACGCCCCCAAGAATGCCCTCGCCAAGGAAAAGCCATCAAAATTCCCAATTCAGCGCAAAGGGCTGCGCTAACCCTGGACCAGTATACAGGGCTGCCAAACAGCAAACGCCGAGCGGCGAACGTGTATTACTGGGGTGAGCGGGAAGTTCCACACGCGACTTCAGCAGGGTACGTGTATTTCTGGGGTGCGGGGAAGTTTTACACGCGATTCCAGCAGGGTACGTGTATTTCTGGGGTGCGCAGGAAGTTCCACATGTGATTTCAGCAGGGTACGTGTATTTCTGGGGTGCGGGGAAGTTTAACACACGATTTCAGCAGGGTACGTGTATTACAGGGGTGCGCGGGAAGTTCCACACGTGATTTCAGCAGGGTACGTGTATTTCTGAGGTGTGGGGAAGTTTAACACGCGATTTCAGCAGGGTCCGTGTATTACAGGGGTGCGCGGGAAGTTCCACACGCGATTTCAGTAGGGTATGAGTATTTCAGCGGCATGGGGAAGTTTAACACGCGATTTCAGCAGGGTACGTGTATTACAGGGGTGCGCGGGAAGTTCCACATGCGATTTCAGCAGGGTACGTGTATTTCTGGGGTGCGGGGAAGTCCCACACGTGATTTCAGCAGGGTACATGTATTTCTGGGGTGCGGGGAAGTTTTACACGCGATTCCAGCAGGGTACGTGTATTTCTGGGGTGTGCGGGAAGTTCCACACGCGATTTCAGCAGGGTACGTGTATTTCTGGGGTGCGGGGAAGTTTAACACGCGATTTCAGCAGGGTATGTGTATTACAGGGGTGCGCGAGAAGTTCCACACACGTTTTCAGCAGGGTACGTGTATTTCTGGGGTGCGGGGAAGTTTAACAAGCGATTTCAGCAGGGTACGTGTATTACAGGAGTGCGCGGGAAGTTCCACATGCGATTTCAGCAGGGTACGTGTATTACAGGGGTGCGCGGGAAGTTCCACACGCAATTACAGCAGGGTATGTGTATTTCTGGGGTGCGGGGAAGTCCCACACGCGATTTCAGCAGGGTACGTGTATTTTTGGGGTGCAGGGAAGTTTTACACGCGATTCCAGCTGGGTACGTGTATTTCTGGGGTACGCGGGAAGTTCCACACGCGATTTCAGCAGGGTACGTGTATTTCTGGGGTGCGAGGAAGTTTAACATGCAATTTCAGCAGGGTATGTGTATTACAGGGGTGCGCGGGAAGTTCCACATGCAATTTCAGCAGGGTACGTGTATTTCTGGGGTGCAGGGAAGTTTTACATGCGATTCCAGCAGGGTACGTGTATTTCTGGGGTACGCAGGAAGTTCCACACGCGATTTCAGCAGGGTACGTGTATTTCTGGGGTACGGGGAAGTTTAACATGCAATTTCAGCAGGGTATGTGTATTACAAGGGTGCGCGGGAAGTTCCACATGCGATTCCAGCAGGGTACGTGTATTTCTGGGGTGCGGGGAAGTTTAACACGCGATTTCTGCAGGGTACGTGTATTACAGGGGTGCGGGGAAGTTTTACATGCGATTTCAGCAGGGTACGTGTATTACAGGGGTGCGCGGAAAGTTCCACAAGCAATTTCAGCAGGGTACGTGTATTACTGGGGTGCGCAGGAAGTTACACATGTGATTTCAGCAGGGTACGTGTATTACTGGGGTGCGGGCAAGTTTCACACGCGATAGGCCCTGTGCGAGTGGGGTACGTGTATTTCGGGGGTGCAGGGGAGTCCTACACATGAATTGGCAGTGTGGGTCCTCCCAGGTGTTCCCTCTACACCCTCCACGGCCCCTGCAGGCAGACCACACCACAGGGGACTACCCTGCACCCCTGGTCATGTTCCGCAGGCAGCCCATCCACCATGGGCATGCCCCCCCAGCCAAGCCACATCTCACCTTGCACTAGTGATCACCAACGCATTACCCCCTTGCACCCCCACCCCACAGCAGTGCAGGGCACCTGCCAGCAGGCCCCCACACATGTCCCCCAGCACCCCCACCCCCCAAACAGTGCAGGGCACCTGCCAGCAGTCCCCCACTCATGTACTCATGTCCCCTTGCACCCCCACCCCCAGCACTGAGGGGCACCTGCCAACAGGCCCCCACACATGTCCCCTGCACCCCCACCCCCCAGCAGTGCAGGGCACCTGCCAGCAGGCCCCCACTCTTGTCCCCTTGCACCCCCACCCCCCAAGCAGTGCAGGGCACCTGCCAGCAGGCCCCCACTCATGTCCCACTCATGTCCCCTTGCACCCCCACCCCCCAGCACTGAGGGGCACCTGCCAGCAGGCCCCCACTCATGTCCCCTTGCACCCCCACCCCCCAGCAGTGCAGGGCACCTGCGGGCAGGCCCCCACTCATGTCCCACTCATGTCCCCTTGCACCCCCACCCCCAGCACTGAGGGGCACCTGCCAACAGGCCCCCACACAAGTCCCCTGCACCCCCACCCCCCAGCAGTGCAGGGCACCTGCCAGCAGGCCCCCACTCTTCTCCCCTTGCACCCCCACCCCCCAAGCAGTGCAGGGCACCTGCCAGCAGGCCCCCACTCATGTCCCACTCATGTCCCACTCATGTCCCCTTGCACCCCCACCCCCCAGCACTGAGGGGCACCTGCCAGCAGGCCCCCACTCATGTCCCCTTGCACCCCCACCCCCCAGCAGTGCAGGGCACCTGCGGGCAGGCCCCCACTCATGTCCCACTCACGTCCCCTTGCACCCCCACCCCCCAGCACTGAGGGGCACCTGCCAACAGGCCCCCACACATGTCCCCTGCACCCTCACCCCCAGCAGTGCGGGGCACCTGCCAGCAGGCCCCCACTCATGTCCCCTTGCACACCCACCCCCCAGCAGTCAGGGGCACCTGCCAGCAGGCCCCCACTCATGTCCCCTTGCACCCCCACACCCCAGCACTGAGGGGCACCTGCCAGCAGGCCCCCACTCATGTCCCCTTGCACACCCACCCCCCAGCAGAGCAGGGCACCTGCCAGCAGGCCCCCACTCATGTCCCACTCATGTCCCCACCCCCCAGCACTGAGGGGCACCTGCCAACAGGCCCCCACACATGTCCCCTGCACCCCCACCCCCCCCAGCAGTGCAGGGCACCTGCCAGCAGGCCCCGACACATGTCCCCCAGCCAACACGTCATCACAATCTAGATCCCTGGCCCTTATGGCCAGCCTCCACATGCCAAAGACCCACCCAAGTATTGCATCCACCCACATAGAAATGCAAATTACATGATACAACCCCAATGGCAAGTATGTAAATGAACACATGTCCGTCACACACACACAATGGGTGCAAGTGAATGTCAAAACCCATATCATGACATGCATGAAACCAATGAGATGATACCACAAATGGAAGTATAAAAAAATATATATTAAAGATAACATGAACGTAAATCAAATTAAACACACAACAATGGGAATAACAAAAGAAATGGTCCATGTCCGATAAATCATGAAAATCAAGAAAACATAAGCAAAAGAAATCCAAAAAGAAATGTCGTCCAAAGTCACAGTTCAAAAATTCAAATCCAAGGGAAAATAAAAAGTAAAAACCATTGCTCCATGGTGAACACAAAAAAAATATCAAAAAAGATGAATCCAATGTAAAACTATGTACAAATGAAGAATCCAGGGTCCATGAGCCCAACTTAAGAAATGAAACCTACCAAAAACTACTACCTAATAAAAAAAACTATATACAAAGATGTGGTCCATTGTCCAAGCGGTCCAAAATAAAGAAAAAAACAAAGGAAACCTAATACTAACTAACTAACTATTTACAAGGGCAGCGGGCAAGTCCAACGGCTCACATGTTGATGTTCCGAGCCAGGGCATCATCGAACTCCTGCTCGATGTCCAGGAGGTGGTCCTCTTCCATGGCCCAGAGGGTTCTCAGGGACGATGACATCTGAAACTCCAGGTCCCTGCGAATGGCCTCGAAGCACTCGGCCCGCTCAGGGCCCTACGCATGGAGTTCTCCGCCCTGACCATCGTGAGCCGTGCCTCTCACGCCCGCTGCCGCTCCGCATCTATCGCATGGCCCAACCGCTGCCACATGGAAGACACTTCCCGTCCAGGGTCCTCTTGCCCTCCGGCCGATGCCTGCCCCTCCGATGATGACAACCGGAACCCTTTTTTTAACATAACAAATACTTTACAACATGATACAAATCCGCGACGATAGTCCAGGCTAAGAAACAAACTGAACCAAGTTATGAATAAACGGGACAATGTACATAGAATGGTGAGAGCAGTTAGTCACTTCAAATCCCAGATGGCCGTTCGGCGGCTACGCCAATATACGAGGAGCCGCCCACATAGAGGAACACGGCCCTGCAGCGAACCAATACGGCTGAACCATACACACGTGACGTGATCGTGTGATCACGTGATCCATCAGCACTGAGCACGTCTCCAATAACCAGGATATAAAAACACGCCACAAACAAGATGGCGGAGTACCGGACATGCTCTGAGATTGAACAGACCAGAATTTAGAGGTAAGCAACATCCACGCTTATTATCCGCTGAAAAGCCATTTGTGGGTTGACTAGACTATGGGAATATAACAACAGAGGTTATCAGGGACTTTATTTACCTATAAACTCATTCTCTCCACACTGAAGAGATATACCCGCATAGCTCATATCACAACTTGAGTTGGTTTCCTAAATGAGAAGAAAAAATCTCCACACGATGAGATACTGTAACAGTGCTCTTAGACAACATCCACAGACATTAAGTACTTACATATGTCCATTATTTGACCACAGGGATAGGAACAAAGAGAGAGAATCGAACAGGCTCCCCCTTACCGGACCAAAAGAATTTCTGTCACAGTGGAGACTACTGAAGACACCATCCTTATTACTGATCCTGGGTCTCCACCACAGAGGTATGATGATTATTACCCCTTACAGGTGGTACCCCCAGAAGTTTTCAATTGTTTAAAATAGACCTGTTAGTACTTGAGACTGATATCAGTCCCCTCCTTTCTTGTCTTTTGTCCATATAGGACTAGGAATTGATTACCCTATCAAGTCTTGGATGCTAGAAGACACCCTCTAACACTTCACAGTGCTGAAGATACTGTTAAGAATACAAAAATCAAAAAGTATTCGTCCTGAAGAAAGCGGCTACTAGAGAATCCCGCTGAAACCGGTTGACTAATCAATAGGCCTGGTGGATAACCCAGACCTTCATTCCCTTATAAAAAAAACTAAGGGTTTGCTTAAAGAAATTTAACCTGTTATCCACACACATAGTGGTACACTTGAAGTTTGGGCAAGCGAGAAATACACGTTTTGCCCCCTGTTTTTAGCTAAATCTATCCCACTGACAACTGTTCTCTAAACCAGTTGCCTTGGGTGTTGTATTGTTGTGTTTTTGATGATAAGACACACACATTGGGGGCGACAAATTAAAAATACAAGAATCGACCTCCAATCTGTGTGCACATACTAGACACCAGGAAAGTGTTTTTAGAGAGTTCAGGGACAAGATCTCAACACCACTTGTAGTCGGCCCAGCAGCACCAACTAGGGCCCCTAACCAATTGGTAAGAGATTACGCACAGATAGGGTCATTTAAATGTTGGCTAGGGATTTAGCCATAGGAATAACTTTATAATTACTTTACCTTCTGTTGTTTGAGTGTTACAATAATTTGGCATAAGCAGGAGGGAACTGCCTCTAAACTCCCCTTTGTGGTTACTACGTCACACTTCAGCCAATGCCTGCACCAAGTCCCATGCTCAGTGTGCATTCCCACCCTCCAACTACCCAGTCCACTGGTGCTCCTGCCCCTAGTGGCCAGAGCGGCGTAGGCCACTCAGGATCCCCACCACCTTCCAAAAGAAAGGGGAAGAGTGCTCGTCCACTACAGGCTGATACCCCAGACACGGCTACGCAGTCCGGCACGCCAAGGAAGCCTAGCTTCAATGATGCCGAACGTGATGCACTTGTGCAGTATGTGTCCTCACATGACAGCGAAATGTTGATCACTTCAGGGTGCAAGAACAAACCTGCTCGACGTCAGGCACACTGGCAGACCGTCGCGGACATCATAAATGCCCTTGGATTTGTGAGGCGCACAGCTGGTGAGTGCTACAAACGCTGGAATGACCTTCAGCGCAGGGCAAAGAAAAAGCTGGCCTCAAGTCATGCTGCTACTCTGGTGACTGGAGGTGGGTCTTCACAAGTGGACATTGAACTCACTGTACATGAGACTGTTGCTGGGACCTACGTCACAGAGGAACAGAACCAAGGTGTGGGAGAACTGCCAGATTACGAGGCATTGTCCGATGAGTGCACATGCATGTGTGTGTGATCCATGTGTATGTTGTGTGTGTGAGGGGTTCTGATTGGGTGCCAGGTGAGGGTGTGTGTGCCTGAGTGGTTTGGGTCACCCATGTGCTTCAACCAAAACATTCTGTGCCCCTGGATTTGGGTATTACAGTATCCCTTCTGCCCACAGTAGACATTTTGTGCAACATCACGCCAGTTGCCCTTGAAGTGGCATCTTGGAACAACATTGTTCCGTATTTTTCAGTGTTCATTCAGGCTGATTGTTTCAATTTCCCCACTTGCACTATGCATTTCTCAGCCCTATTGTCAAACAATATGTGACATGCCTATGGTACATGCCATCTGTGTGATAGCATGTGTCATGTATGTGGATTAGACATGCCACTCACAGGCCAATGTGTGATGGCACTGCTAGCCAGCATGCAGCTAATGTGTTGCTCTTCCATCTTGGTGTCATCAGTGTCTGACATTTTCCTCCCCTTCAAACTCAGTGACAGTGCATGCATGGGAGGATTATAGTCATGTGGGACATGTGTCAATCAAGTACTGGTTCTGTAGCGTGTCAGGCCTAATTGTGTGCCATGGTGCTAATGCCTGTTTCCATTTTTTGTCTTTCATGTTTTTGCAGGGGATGACACACTTGATGCTGTTGAGGGTGAGGAGATGGTGCAGACCCAGGAGGGATCTCAGGCACGACCGGGCACCAGTGGGGGACAGGGTGTGGTGGTGGGTGAGAACCCACTCTTGCTGCAGACCGTTCTCTCCAGGGGTGTCTCTTGGTGCACCTCCCCAGACCTCTATTCAGGTGTTGATTCGGATGATGTGACCTATGTGGCTTCGCAGGTAGGTGTTTCTGGAATGGATTCTGTTCTGTCTGACCCACCTGCACCAGGGGTACAGCCAACTATGGGGATGTCAGTGTTGGTAGGTCCGCCTTTGGTGGTTACGGATGCAGGGCCACACTCTGCAATATCTGATCCTGTTCCTGGGCCAGCAGATCAGAGGGGGAATGCAGTCCTGCAGCCTCAGGCAGTGCCGACACAGCAAGGCACAGTTCGCCTTGCCCCAGACAAGTGTGGTGCCCGCCAACGCGGTGGCCGTACACCACCAGGCAATGCTGCATGGGGGCAATCTATATACGGTATGGCAAACCAACAGGCAGCATCATCTGAGATGATGGCTCAAGCAATGGAGAGGGTGGCCACTTCCATTGTCCCCCCAGAAAGGCAGATGGAGCAACTACAGCAGGCAACAGACTCCATTTGCCAATCACTCAGGGAGGACATGTTGGTGTCCAACAGGGACAGACGGGCGGCCCTGGACACTCTGCGGGAAGCCATTTCTTTGGAGTCCCAGGGCCAGAGGGAAGCCCTGAGGGTAGAAGTCCATCACCTCAGGCAGACTCTTGTGGACCTTGAGGCTTCCACTGTCACGAGGACAGAACAGCTGCTGGAGCGGCTCACACGTACGCTCTCAGCAGAGATGCAGGCAACTCGGGAGGAGGTCCGGGCATCACGTCATTTGGTGCATGGGGATCTCTGCACCATATTCCTCCAGATCGAGACCTTCCACACCCGCATGCTTGCTGCCATGGAGGACCAGACTAGGGCTTTGCGTGGGCTGCCTCCCATAGCACCACCACCTCCTGTGGCGGCAGCAGCACAGAGTGATGAGAGTGACCACAGCGATTCTGATTCTCTCACGATAGCGTAGCCGTGCAGGCCATGAGCCCATGGAGGTGTTTTTATTTCCGCAACATCCTCACAGGTGGCTGTTGGTGTGCACCCTGTCCTCAGACCTCCTGGGTGGACTCCCCCACCCCCTTGGCCCCCACAAGGCCATTTTTGATTTTTGATTTTTTGTTACAGTGTGTTGCCTTGTGTGGCTCCTGTTAAGCGCAAAACCTGTGCAGTTCCCTCTGGGACCACTGCAAAAGATTTAGGCTTACAGGTGTTGGCAGTAAACCCACTTGGTAGCTGTCTGTACGACACAGATTCACCTGGTAGCTGTGGCTGAGCAATCAGACGTCTCTCAAGAAAAGTTAGGCAGTATGTGGAGTATACAAAATAGGGCAATTTGCACAGTAGAACAAGCAAACACTGAACAGAGCTTGGGTGTAAAGATATATAGGTATTTATTTATAACAACACATCTGTGAAAAACACTCTGGCACTAATACGGCAAACAACTTCAATTACAATTACTATAAGTAAATCAATCCCCTAACAATAGTTCGACCAGTCTAGGTTCAACGGCACCACTTATTTGCAGACAGAGGTGAATGCTTTAACCTAGATGGCACTCTAGTATTCGTTAGGATGGGAGAGAAAAAGGCAGGGTATGAAATCAACTCGGTACCAACACTTTTTCGAACAAATGCAAGGCAAGTAAGGCAGGGTCTACTGTAGATCACAAAGTTCAGAGGCCAGGCCCACTCGGAGAGAGGCAAGGTGATATGTTCCAAAAAGTATCACAGTGGAAATGCACTTCGAGTCTTTGTCGCAAATTGTTATAGAAAGATTGGACCAGTTCAGAACAGAAAGTTACGAAAGCTTGGAGGCGACCCAATGGAGAGGCGAGGATTAAGACACCTCACGCTACCCGTCACGAGGGAAGCCAGGCGGACACAGTACCTTGTATGTGGAGAGACAGCTCCGGCGGGGGCAGTTGTTCCCGGTGGTGGATGCAAGTCGGGGCTTTGCCAAGAGAAGAGATGCTCTCGTCGTCGAAGGAAAGTTGAAGATCGTTGCACCACCAGGGAAGAGACCAGCCGCGGAGTGCTCCGACACAAGACACCACCTTTTGGTCGCGGTAGGGCTCGTGGCTATCCAGTTGCCGGGGTGCTCAGCATGGGCAATTCGACCACTACGCCCTGGAAGCGAATCAAAAGCAAAGGGGACTGGTTGTTCCCACCAGTCAGGGGAAGAAGACTCTCCAGCCGGGAGATCTCCTCTGTCGTCGGGAAGTGGTGAGTCGGTTCAGCAGGGTTCCACCGGAGGTGTCGTCGTTGCAGGTCGGCTCAGCTTTACCCTCGTCAGATTCTTAGGTCCTGTGGCGACTTCTGAAGATCCAGTCCCAAAAGCCCTGCTTTTATGCAGAAAACCCCCATTCATTCAGACTAGCTGTCAATCAAAACTCGCTAAGTGGTGAGCGGGGTGGCTCACCACTTGGGCCAATCACACCAGAGTGCGACTTGAGTTGGCAAGGCAACTCAGTCCAGGGTGCCTAAACCCCCTCCCACACCCCCTGTGGTACCCAGACAGAATGGCACCACTTTGGAGGGCCTCTGTGCAGAAGCCCGCCAAAAGTGGAACAAAGGGCTCAACCTTTGGTTTAGGAGTCACAGAGACGAAAACAGACGCCATTTTAAAAACCGAGTTCTGGCAGAAAATACCAACCGATAGATTTGTTTAAGACTAATAAACCGGTGATATGTTAGAGATTAACGAGAAAAAGTATCAACCTCCAACAATGGGAAGAATCCCATAGAGTTATATTCGGGGTCGAATATAACAAGTAGTTTCCACTGCCACCAGCCAAAACTCGACGAGGGGGGACGGGACAGTGCCCCCTCGAATAACAAACTCAGGGGTAATCGAATTACCCCTACCAGTACGTCTACAATAGGATGGTTTGTACTAGTTCTGTTAGTTAATTTAGGTCTAGTAAAGCCAATGATGACTTTACATGCCCGGGGAGACAGTAGTCAGTCCCCGGGTATGGAGTCTATAGTGGGGGTCCTCTAGGACGCCCCGGTGTTACGGCACGGAGGGTGCATTGTAACACACATAGCAAAACATATGAGACCCTATGGAGTAAAAGACCCCATAGCCCATAGAACACATTGACATTCAAAAGGAATTAACCACATTCATGTCCAAGAGTGGGGGAAAAGAGTCTCACTCTTGGCAGGATGGAAAAAAACAAACTCCAGAAATCCAGCAAAGCTGCTGGGGGACTCACTAGGTTAGGAAATTCAGCCTAAACATAGAATTCTCCCTAACACTCGCCCCCCCAGACTAAGGGACAAGAGGATTTAATCCACTCCTGGATGAATCTCATACCTCTAGTCGATGACATACATCCTACAGAGACCATCAGCATTTTGGTGGTGACACCCTGACCTGTGCTCAATGGTAAAATCAAACCCTTGCAGGCAGATCGACCATCTCAGTAGTTTTGGGTTTTCCCCTTTCATTTGCATTAACCATCTCAAGGGTTGGTGGTCAGTCTAAATGACAAAAGTTGAACCATACAAGTATGGCCTAAACTTCTTCAGAGCCCATACGATAGCAAAGCACTCTCTTTCGATTGTTGCCCACCTTGTTTTAGGATCCTTCAGCTTGCGGCTGATGAAGGAAACGGGTTGCTCCCTACCTTTCTCATCTAGTTGACTGAGTACGGCACCTATTCCTACATTTGAAGCATCTGTCTGCACAATGAAAGTTTGGCAGTAATCAGGAGCTCTGAGTACTGGGGCTTGGCAAAGAGCCTTTTTCAGGTTTTCAAAAGCCTGATTGCACTCCTCATTCCATCTAACCTTTTTAGGAAATTTGGGCGAGGAGATGACATTCAGTGGAGAAGCTATGGTCCCATAGTTCTCAATGAAATTCCTGTGTTACCCAGTGAGGCCTAAGAAGGCTCTCACCTGGGTCTTAGTAGTAGGTGTTGTCCAATTTTGCACAGCTTCAATCTTACTGAGCAAAGGCCTTATTTCTCCACCTCCTACCTCATGTCCAAGATAGACTACCTTACTCTGACCAATTTGGCATTTACTCGTTTATGGTCAGATTGGCTCGTCCAAGAGCCTGCAAAACATCTCTTAGGTGGGTTACATGTTCTTCCCAGGAATTGCTGAACACTGCTATGTCATCCAAGTATGCCATGCAGAGGTCCTCCATCCCATTCAGAACCTGGTTTACCATCCGTTGAAATGTAGCAGGTGCATTCTTCAATCCGAAAGGCATTACCTTAAACTGGTATAGGCCAACCGGGGTAGAAAATGCAGTTTTCTCCTTGGCATGGTCTGTCAGGGCTATTTGCCAATAGCCTGACGTCAAGTCAAATGTGCTGAGGAACTTGGCGGCGCCAAGTTTATCCACCAACTCATCTGTTCTTGGCAAAGGGTGGGCATCAGTCTTGGTGACTGCATTAAGAGCTCTATAATCCACGCAGAATCTAGATCCGGCCTTTGGTACTAACACAACTGGGCTAGACCATGGACTAGTAGAGGGCTCTATTACCCCGAGATCAAGCATCTTGCTGACCTCACCTTTGGTGTGGGTTCGTACGTTTTCTGACATTCGGTATCCTCTGCTTTTGACTGGCAGATAGTCACCAGTGAGCATGTCATGCTGGCCCCAAGGGGTCAAGCCTGGCGAAAGTGAGAACAGAGAGGCAAACTGATTCAACATAGATTTGCACTCTTCTTGTTGCTCAGGTGTCAGATTTGAAGAGAGATTTACTCCTTCAATTTTTTCGTCTAAAGGTAAGCCTCTGAGGAGATCCGGAAGAGCTTCACTCTCTTCTTCTTCCTCGGATGATGCTAGAAGCAACGCTCCTACATCAGGTCTCGAGACATACGCTTTGAGTCGGTTGGTGTGGAAGGCTGTCGGAGCCTCCTTGGGATTGCCCAAGTCCACCAGATAGTTGACCTCTCAGAGTTTACCCACAACTCTGATGGGTCCCATCCATTTGTCTTGCAAGGCCCTCTGCCTTGTTGGGATCATAACGAGAACAAGCTGGTCTTGAGCAAACTCGACTATGTTAGCCTTTTGATCATGCCAGTGCTTGACCAAAGTTTGTCCAGCTTTCAAGTTATTACTTGCTTCCGTCATCATGTGCGACATTCTCCTCCGGAGACCTATCACGTAGTCAGTCACTCTGACTGGCTTGGGGGAAGGAGCACTCTCCAACCCCTCCTTAATCAGGGCCAATGGACTTCTGACGGGATGACCATAGAGGAGCTCAAAGGGAGAGTAACCTACTCCCTCCTGAGGGACTTCTCTATAAGAAAAGAGAAGGCATGGCAGTAGAAGGTCCCACTCACGCTTAAGGGGTTCTTCTAAAGCACCTATCATGCTCTTCATGGTTCGGTTGAACCGTTCTACCAACCCATTTGTTTGGGGGTGGTAGGCTGTTGAGAACTTGTAAGTAACTCCACAGGTTTTCCACATGGCTTTCATGTAGTGGGACATAAAGTTTGCCCCCCTGTCAGAGATTACTTCCTTAGGAAACCCGACCCTGGTAAAAATACCAAGGAGGGCCTGAGCCACAGCCGGAGCTGTAACAGTCCTCATAGGAATTGCCTCAGGATACCTAGTAGCATGGTTTACTACAACAAGTATAAACCTGTTGCGTGAAGAATTTGGAGGATCAAGGGGACCAACAATGTCAATCCCTACTCTGTCAAATGGGACTCCCACAACGGGGAGAGGCACTAAAGGTGCCACATTCTTGGCGCCAACCTTACCAGAGGTCTGGCAGGTGTGGCAGCTCCTGCAGTGTTTTTCTACTTCGACCCCCATCTTTGGCCAATAAAACTAGAGAGAGAGAGCCTTTACTTAGTCTTCTTGAAACTCAAGTGACCAGCCAAAGGAATCTCGTGGGCTAACTGCAAGAACTGTGGTCTGTTCTCTTGGGGTACTACAAGTCGTTTGTAGTCTCCAGGTGCAGACTCGGTCGGTTCACTGTAGAAGAGGCCATCTTCCCAGTGCAACCTGTATTTCCCAGGCTCTTGCCCTTCAGCCTGAGCTTCTGCCTGGTGGCGAAGACCTTCCAGAGTTGGACATTCCCTCTGTCCCTTACTGAAGTCTGCCCTGTTGGGTCCACCTTCTGCCAGTAAAGACTGCAGCTCCGGATGGTCAACAGGATCCACATCTCCAATTAGTTCCTGGCCTTCCATTAGCTCTTCTTCAGAGTCTAATTCTACCACACAGGGTTGTACCTCCCTCTCAGCCTCAGCTGGAGGGGGAGTTACGGGTGTAACTTTGGACAACCGCGGGGAAGTCCTTGTTGGCTGCACTGAAATGCTGGCTGCTGGTTTCGGTATAGAAGTCTTAGGTTTCCCTTTCGCTTGTGATTTCTTGGAGACAGCAGCTGACAATTCCAGTGGAGCAGGGGTGAATTCTTTCTTCATCATCTCATGGAGAGTACTGCAAATGGTTCTCTCCCTTGCAGGTCTGGTTAGCTCCTGTAACCGTTTACTAGGAGGTCTGGTGGTATGTGACACAACTCCGAGAGTTTTTAAATCGTTACCCAACAGAATACGTCCTGGCACCTCACTCTGTATGCTGACAGGTATCTTCACAGTCATTTCGTTACACTGGATGAGAACTGGTAATTGGGGAAGCATCTGCACAGGCCCTCCAGCTAACTTGGTGAGGCGTTTGGGTGCCTTAGCAACATCCTCAGCCTGAAAAAACGATTTATCCACCACAGTTATTCTGGCCACAGTGTCCCTAATGGCAGGAGTCTCCTGACCATTCACCTGGACACTGTCCTTATAACACTCTTTAGTATTATCGGGGATAGAATTATAGACATCTAAATTCTGTTGTTCCCACAACCCCAGAGACACTAAAGAAACACTGGCTGAGACTCCAATGGGTTCATCAGCCAGCAGTAGAAAGTTTCCACTTGCCATTTGGACTTCCTCGTCTGGAGCGAAGGCTAAGGGGACAAGCTGGACCCCTGAAGGTTTACCCTTACATCTGGGATCTCCTTTCACGTGGTCAGTCGAGCCACAAACAAAGCATTTACCGAATGCTTTCTGGAATGGTGGCGTGTTCTGGCCTCCTTCCAGTTTGGCACCAGAAGGCACACTATTCTGCTTCTGTTTTCCTTGTGGCTTACCCTTCTGGTTTTGTTTGGGGCCCTCTTTGGAATTTGAGTTATTCGAATTCTCTTTTGAGTCTTTCTTAGGCTGTTTTCCCTCATTATTTTTCTGAGTTGCCCCAGAATCCTTATGAGTAGCCCTGTTGGCAACCCACAAGTCAGCAGCCTTAGCTACCTTCCTGGAATCTAATTCCTTCGAATCAGCCAAGTGCTGTCTGAGCTCAGGAGAACAGGCATCTTAAATAGACTCCAACATAAAAAGATTCTTCATACCCTCATAAGTGTTCACTTTGTAACCCTTAATCCATCGCTCTAAGTTTTTCAACTCTTCACTCACCCAGGTAGCCCAAGGGGTACCATCATGCTTTTTGAGGGTTCTAAATCTCTTAAGATACTGGGAAGCGGTCTTCCCGAATCTAGCTATCAAAGCTAGTTTCACACTTTCGTAATCCTTCTTATCCACCTCCCCCAACTCCATTACCGCAACAGGGGGAAGCCTAGAGAACAACCAGGGAAGCAACTCATTCCCAGTGATGTCCTGGAGCCCATGATTATATTCAAACAGTTTTAACCAATCCAACACATCCAATCTCGGTTCATACATACCCACTAATTCCTTCGGCATCCGGGGTCTTTTGGGACTGGAGCTTCTAGAGTAACCAGAGGAGAGAGAAGCATTTTCCACAGACAACTTTTTCATCTCTAACTCGTGATTAAGTTCTATTTCTCTGAGCCTTAACTCAGCTTGCTTCTGCTCAGCCTGGGCATTCATCCGTCTGAACTCTAGCTCTTGGTTTCTTTCAGATTGAGCGAAAAACCGTTTGTATTCTAATTCGAGCTTCATTTTTTCAAGTTCAAAATAAGCAGGGTTACATGTGCGACCTGTTATGGGCCCGTAGGTACAGTAGGTAAGGCAGACAGAGGCTCAGCGTGGCTAACCTCATTAGGTTCACTTTCCTCTTCTGACTCATTATCAAGACTTTGATTCAGATCAATACCATCACTGTTTTCTACATTCGCTGGAGAAGTTGGTTCCTCTGAACCAGTACCCACACTTTGGTTTTCCAGCAATCTCGCGATCAGTTCTACTTTCTTGCCTCTTACAGAAAGACTCTCTTGTCTACAGAGAGCTCTCAAACTCTCAGTATTTTCACCTGACAAGTACTCTTGACTGTAAACTTCCATAGTAGACATGTTTTTGAAAGTTGCTTTTTAGTGCTAAGCTTTGTGGTTAGTTATCCTAAAGTGTTGAAAAGCACTCTAAACTGTGTACTCGATACAAATTCCACCGCTGTACGCCAGTGTTAAGCGGAAAACCTGTGCAGTTCCCTCTGGGACCACTGCAAAAGATTTAGGCTTACAGGTGTTGGCAGTAAACCCACTTGGTAGCTGTCTGTACCACACAGATTCACCTGGTAGCTGTGGCTGAGCAGTCAGACTTCTCTCAAGAAAAGTTAGGTAGTATGTGGAGTATACAAAATAGGGCAATTTACACAGTAGAACAAGCAAACACTGAACAGAGCTTGGGTGTAAAGATATACAGGTATTTATTCATAACAACACATCTATGAAAAACACTCTGGCACTAATACGGCAAACAACTTCAATTACAATTACTATAAGTACATCAATCCCCCTAACAATAGTTCGACAAGTCTAGGTTCAACGGCACCACTTATTTGCAGACAGAGGTGAATGCTTTAACCTAGATGGCACTCTAGTATTCGTTAGGATGGGAGAGAAAAAGGCAGGGTATGAAATCAACTCGGTACCAACACTTTTTTGACCAAATGCAAGGCAAGTAAGGCAGGGTCTACGGTAGATCACAAAGTTCAGAGGCCAGGCCCACTCGGAGAGAGGCAAGGCGATATGTTCCAAAAAGTATCACAGTGGAAATGCACTTCGAGTCTTTGTCGCAAATTGTTATAGAAAGATTTGACCAGTTCAGAACAGAAAGATACGAAAGATTGGAGGCGACCCAATGGAGAGACGAGGATTAAGACACCTCACGCTACCCGTCACGAGGGAAGCCAGGCGGACACGGTACCTTGTATGTGGAGAGACAGCTCCGGCGGGGGCAGTTGTTCCTGGTGGTGGATGCAAGTCGGGGCTTTGCCAAGAGAAGAGATGCTCTCGTCGTCGAAGGAAAGTTGAAGATCGTTGCACCACCAGGGAAGAGACCAGCCGCGGAGTGCTCTGTCACAAGGCACCACCTTTTGGTCGCGATAGGGCTCGTGGCTATCCGGTTGCCGGGGTGCTCAGCACGGGCAATTCAACCACTACGCCCTGGAAGCGAAGAAAAAGCAAAGGGGACTGGTTGTTCCCACCAGTCAGGGGAAGAAGACTCTCCAGCTGGGAGATCTCCTCTGTCGTCGGGAAGTGGTGAGTCGGTTCAGCAGGGCTCCACCGGAGGTGTCGTCGTTGCAGGTCGGCTCAGCTTTACCCTCGTCGGATTCTTAGGTCCTGTGGCGACTTCTGAAGATCCAGTCCCAAAAGCCCTGCTTTTATGCAGAAAACCCCCATTCATTCAGCCTAGCTGTCAATCAAAACTCGCTAAGTGGTGAGCGGGGTGGCTCACCACTTGGGCCAATCACACCAGAGTGCGACTTGAGTTGGCAAGGCAACTCAGTCCAGGGTGCCTAAACACACTCCCACACCCCCTGTGGTACCCAGACAGAATGGCACCACTTTGGAGGGCCTCTGTGCAGAAGCCCGCCAAAAGTGGAACAAAGGGCTCAACCTTTGGTTTAGGAGTCACAGAGACGAACACAGACGCCATTTTAAAAACCGAGTTCTGGCAGAAAATACCAACCGATAGATTTGTTTAAGACAAATAAACCGGTGGTATGTTAGAGATTAACAAGAAAAAGTATCAACCTCCAACAATGGGAAGAATCCCATAGAGTTATATTCGGGGTCGAATATAACAAGTAGTTTCCACTGCCACCAGCCAAAACTCGACGAGGGGGGACGGGACAGTGCCCCCTCGAATAACAGACCCAGAGGTAATCAAATTACCCCTACCAGTACGTCCACAATAGGATGGTTTGTACTAGTTCTGTTAGTAAATTTAGGTCTAGTAAAGCCAATGGTGACTTTACATGCCCGGGGGGACAGTAGTCAGTCCCCGGGTATGGAGTCTATGGTGGGGGCAGTCTAGGACGCCCCGGTGTTACGGCACGGAGGGTGCGTTGTAACACACATAGCAAAACATATGAGACCCTATGGAGTAAAAGACCCCATAGCCCATAGAACATATTGACATTCAAAAGGAATTAACCACATTCATGTCCAAGAGTGGGAGAAAAGAGTCTCACTCTTGGCAGGATGGAAAAAAACAAACTCCAGAAATCCAGCAAAGCTGCTGGGGGACTCACTAGGTTAGGAAATTCAGCCTAAACAGAGAATTCTCCCTAACAGCTCCCATGGGCATCCACTGTATTCCGGCTCGGCACATGCAGGCTTGTCCTGAGTTTGGGTTAGATGCTTGGGTTCGTGAAACAGGCACCCCTCCTGCTTCCCTTTTCCCTGGGCTTGCAAAGGGTGTGCCCAAGTGACAGTGAATTACACAGTGACGTTGGACTCCCATGACATGTGTGGGCAGTCTGTAGTCAATACTGTGTATACATTCCTAGTGCATATTGTTGTAGTATTGTACACTGCATGGTGTATTGATTTGTGCTTGTTCATCCATGTCTCCCTCCTAATTTGCAGGTTCATTCCTCATGCCTTCACAAGGCCGTCTACTTTGGAGATGGAGTTCATGTTGTAAGCAGTGCACTTCCAGATTTGCGTGGCACCAACACTGTACAGTTGGAAGTGGTCGATGTGCTAGCATCACCAGGTTGTAAGACTACGTATCCTTTTACTAAGTTCTGTCATGTGAATGCTATGTTTGGGGTTGGGTAGCTGCATTGTATTGTGGTAAGTATTTGGTCATGTGTGTTGTCAGTTCTACATTAATGGGATCATATTGTGTGTGGCCAGTTTCCATTCGGGCACTGTACTTTGTGACACTTGTGTCATGTTTTGGGGATTCCTTTGTTTGCTCTCACATAGCATGACATGCCATGGTGTGTTGGGTGGCGGTGCTGGGGAGGGGTTGGGTGACATGGCACTGTTGTCATGTTGTATCTTGCAAGGGGGTAATGATTCTAGCAGCATAGAAGTGTGTCTTTTGATGACACAGCATTGGTGGTGTTTGTGTAGGTAGGGATGCACACAATGGAACACTTCCAGGTGAACAATCTCAGGCTGGTATGGTTGTGACAGTTGACTGTCACTTGACTCATCATCATTGATAGTCAGCTGGTATGTGCCAGGGCTGTGTGCACTCCACAGGGGTGTGATTTTAGGTGAAGTAATTAGCCACCAGCTGCGTACGGGCTGCCTCACCCCGTGCCCTTTCCCCTCCCATGCGCAGCGGGCGTGCATGTGGTTGGGGATGTGGGGCACCACCATGTCCACAGCCAGGCCCCGGCGTGTTGCAACGCTGTGCAGGACACATGCTGCCACTATGATCCTGCACACTACTGGGGGAGCGTATAACAGCTGTCCGCCAGAAAGGTCAAGGGAGCAAAAGCGTGACTTGAGCACTCCGAATGTGCACTCCACTATGCCCCGGGTTGCAATGTGGGCTGTGTTGTATCTTACCTGGGGTGGCGTGGTGGGGTTCTGAATTGGCGTCATCATGTGGGTGCTCAGAGGGTAGGCACTGTCCCCTGGGGAGGTGGTGATGGGTATCATTAGTGGGGTTGTGACATTACTCAGTATCTGACATGCATGCATGTGCAGTGGCATTTGTACTCACCAAGCAGCCATGTATCGCCATGCCACCCAGCTTCTAGGTCTTGGTTTAGGGTTGACATTCTGTAAATGAAACTGTCGTGCGTGGACCCTGGATAGTTGGCATATACTGAGATGATGATTCCCTTGGCATCACATACTACCTGGATGTTGATGGAATGCCAGTGCTTGCGGTTTCTATAGATGAACTCAGATGCCCTGGGGGGACGTAGAGCCACATGGGTGCAATCATTGGTACCTTGCACTTTGGGGAATTGTGCCACTCCGTAGAAATCCTGGGCGGCAGCCTGCCTTTCTGCAGGTGTTCTGGGCAGGTATATGTGCCTGCGGACTGATGGGCGTGTAGTGATGATGGCCAAGACCTGGTGTAGGCAGCGTGACTGAGTGGCCTGTGACACCCCCCCCCCCTATGTCACTTGTCCGCTGAAATGATCCAGTGGCCAAGAAGTGCAGTACATTAAGGACCTTCTCCAGGGGGCTGAGTGCTTGGGAGCACAGGGTGGGTGATGTGAGGTCATCCTCCCATTCACTGACCAGGTCGAGTATTATGTGAGGTCGAAACCTGTACCTCCCATACACGTGGTCATCAGGCATCCCAAAAAGGCTGATTCTGGGTGTAAAAATTCTGGCCCTGACTATCTTCCTTCCTCCTCCTCCTGCGGTATCCCACGGCCACTGCTGCTAGGAACGGTATATTCATCCTGGCTTCTGAGCTTGTTTGTTGTTTGCGCGCACTTTTATGATGCGCGGGTTGACGTACGCCTGCTTCCTGCTGGCGTACGTGTTTCTGGATTGGCCCGTCTTTTTGGGCACATGCCTTAGCCACGTTCGATTCCATGAATACATGTTGTAGGCAAGCATGTGAAACTTCCAGCACACCCCAGTAATACACGTACCCCGCTCGGCCAGGCCCAATCGCGTGTGAAACTTCACGCAAACCCCTGAACTACACGTGCCCAGGCCAATCGCGTGTGACACTTCCCGCGCACCCCAGTAATATACGTACCCTGCTCACCCAGGCCCGATCGCGTGTGAAACTTCCCGCGCACCCCTGGAATACACGTACCCCTCTCCCCCAGGCCCAATCGCGTGTAGAACTTCACGCGCACCCCTGAAATACACGTACCCCGCTCCCCCAGGCCCGATCGCGTGTAAAACTTCCCGCGCACACCCGGAATACATGCACACGCTATTTTTCACCCAGCGGGTGTCGCTGTTTGTCGCGTACCCCTTTGCATGTCATTTGTCAAGGGGGCCACAGTATGGGACATTCATCAGAGCTGTATATTCATGCTTTTTGTTAGCGCACATTCGGGCGCACATTTTTTTCCAGCGCAGGGACGCTACCGTCTGCCTTCGTGTGGCGGACGGGTTTGGGTCTGTGCGCGTCTTTGCCCGTGCGCTGGTTTGCCCTATTCGATTCCATGAATACGTGTTGTAGGCGAGCGTGTGGGCGTTCCGCGCACTTGCCTCCTGTACTTCCCCTGTGACGCCCACATTTTCACGAGTTGTTCCCCATTCCGAGTGTTACGCCCCGTGTTACGCCTACTTTTGTTATGTGCGCCGCGCTATGTGCGCTTTCGCTGTGGCCTTAGCGCACGCCGTTAGATGACCTTGCGCCGGCATGCGGTGCACACTTTTTCAGCGCACATCCCTGATTTTACTCGCGCGCGGACTTCCATGAATAGATGTGCTCTGGTTTCCCTGTGATATTCGCATTTGCACTGCAATTTTCGCTCTTTCACTGCGAATCGCACGTTTTCGCATGCTTGCGCCGAAATTTTCAGCGCACATTAATTCCATGAATCGGCCTGTAAACCTTTTATGTTCATGAATACTTATTATTTGGAACCTTATTCTCATATTAACAAATCTTATCATGGATAAATTGCATCATCTTCTGAAACACAAGAGAGACACAACAGAACAAACAAGCCTTTTAAAGTATGGTTACTTTTTTCCCATTCTGAACATGGCGAACAAATAAATGCAGTGACTTCCCTCCCTTTCTTCGCTGTTCTAAAACTCAGCCATTCATGCAGCATTTAAAAGAATCCTCACTTGTACTTATCTCCTTTCCAAAAGTGTTTCTTTGAAGTCCCCCACGCAACCTTGTTTCACTCGCCTCACAAAGACAGGCCCAGTCAGCACGAATGGCTCTTGTGTGTCTGGGAAGCATGGCGAGAAACTCTCTAGCCAGCGCTCTGTGACACCTCGGACTGCTGTCTTCACAGCCCAGTCTCCACGAACTAACTCCCCTCTGCAGTTTTTGCCATTAGCAAAACTCAGATCACTTCCATTTTGACGTGGCCTATCTTCAGACACTTTCCTCCAATCAGGTTAAAAGCATGTTTTCAGCACCACCCTTCAGTTTTATAACAATGAGCTTGTTGCTCTCTGAGCAACTGTTTCAATTTTATTTCCTGCCGCCTCTTCCCCTCTGCTTTCTGCAAACTAACACAGAAAGAGAGAAAAAAAAATGCCAGTGTGCATTTGAAAACGAATTATAGCAGTGCTACCAAAATATGTATTTTCACCTCATTTTACACATGAGACTACATTATAATGTTAGAGAAGTTAGAATTAGTGTTTAGTAAATGTTAATTAAATTAGTCAGTTGTATGATTAATGTAGTCTCATATATAAGGCATCACAGAAAAAAAAAATTGGTGCACTTTATTATCTGCAGTTTAAAGCTGGGCTTGGCTGTGTTACAAATTATGTACCTTGCATGCCACCAACAACATATTCACATGTTATACTGGCACCACAAAAAATATATGTGTGTGCCATATTACTGCTGGCAACAACAACAAAAAATGCCACTGCCTTTGCAACAAAACACCATAAAATACCATCCTATTTAGTACAATGCTATATATATCCTTACCAGTTCTCTAGCTTCACTTCTAAGTTCATACAGCAGTGGGCAAAAGAAAGCAAAAACAGAGGCACCAAGCGATGTCCTGCACCACCTCAGATGCATCCAGGTCTAACACCCAGAAGAGGCACACTGTGGGAAAAGACAAAGGTCAGAACTACTACAGGATATTGTTGGGGAGACCCTGTGTGAGGTGAAGGAAGCTAATAAGCACAAAACCAAGTTGCAAGGGGGAACACACACACACAATGTGGCCAGTATGTATCCCCTTTATCTTCGCCTTCCTCCTTCCTATTCCTACCTTACCTCCTTTGATGAAGAATTGATCTGGGAATTCCAGGGACAATTAATTGACTAGAGTAGCAGTGGACACAGTACTTGCTCATGTGTCTCAGTAGTGCATTACATTTGAAATAGATGACCTCTCGGAACCTTCTGCAAATACCACCATCAGGCAGTTTAAGGAATCAGCCAAGAGTGGCCCCTGTTGGTATCTCTTGTATTCTTGAATCAATGCAACATATTTCCATTCTGTGCTTCATTCCAAAAGTGTACTGTTTGACAGGTGGCAAACTTCTAGAATTACTGGAGATTGACATGCGGCTATCCAGCCTCATTGGCTGAAACTCAGTGGTCCAAAAATAAGCAATAACTCAGGACCTCCATGATAAAACAGTAGATGCACTCCTCAAGAGTAAGTATGCAATGGCCCAACTCTCCCTCCATTCCATGCTTTGTGTCAAAACTGTACTTGTTGGCAGGCAACAAACTACCAGAATCACTGGAGATTGACTCACTGCAATTCAGCCTTACAGCCTGAACCTACATGGCCTCATAAGAAATAGTCATTCAGGATCCGCTGAATAAACAAGTGTATGCATGCCCTCAAGGGGAACTATGTTGGGCCTGCCTATCCCTAAGAAAGAGCAACTATGTATCTTATAGAATGCAAGCATTACTGGTTGATTTCAATGCATTGTATATCATCATGGGTGCAGTGTACAACTCAAATAGAATTGATGGCCCAACACGCTGAGTTCCTCATGAATCTTGCAAAGGATGGTGTGAGGTATGCTGCTGTGGGGCTATGAAGTAAATGGGTGGAGGTTCAGCAGCCAAATAACAACAGCCTAGAAGCGTTGATGTGAATGTTACAGAGGCCTGAAATTGAAAGGCAAAGGATAACATTGGATCTTTAGGGCAAGAGATTTAGGTTGACACATTTTCTCCCCTAGAGAACTGTACATCTACCAGCATAGGGTCATCTAGATTGTCAAATATTGCATGGTTACCTCTTAGGACCCTCCGACCAATACTGGGTACATGCAATTTGGACACCCCACCCCGTTCCCTGGATTTCTGCACCAGTCAAATTTTGTTGCTGTGTTTGTGGCTTTGCAACGCGTTGTTCCTTATACAATTCCACACCTTTTCACCAATGTGCACCAATATGCACCATATTTTGCATACTTACCTGTTAGAGCCCTTAGGACATTACAGGCTACATGACATTTGAACACCACACTCCTTTCCCCGGATGTCACCAAAAGTTAATATTTGTTTGTGGGTTTGTGGCTTGGCAAAGCGTTGTTCCGTACACAATTCCACACCATTCCACCAATCTGTATCAAATGTTGCATAGTTACCTATTAGGACCCTTCAGGTATTACTGGCTACATGACATTTGGACACCCAACCCCTTTCCATGGACTTCAGCAAAAGTGATAATGTGTTTGTAGGTTTGTAAACCATATTCACCGGGAAGGGAAACAACATGTTTTGCTGCATCAGGTAAAATTACTTTTCCAGAGGATGTTTGCAAGATGGTGCCTGCCAATGAAGCTGTAAACCATGTTCACCGGGAAGGAAAACAAAAAATGTATGAGAGGCGAATGGACCTGAGAGGTGAAGGTGAAGGCAGGTAGCATTCCAGAAGTTTCAAAAATGTTGCTGCGTCAGGTGAAATTACTTTTCCAGAGGAGTTTTGCAAGACGGTGCCTGCCGACGAAGCTGTAAACCATGTTCACCGGGAAGGGAAACAACCTGTTTTGCTGCATCAGGTGAAATTACTTTTCATGGGGATTTCTGTGAAAAAAAGTCCTTTCTCAAATAGTCCCGACACGAGGAACAGAGCTCAAGGCCATGTTTTAAGGCCCTACTATGCATGGCTTCTGAGATATTTGCACCACACTGCACTGCAATGAACTGCACCCCTCCAGGATGAGGTGGAACAGCGACCTCCACGATCATCCATTTTCAATAATTGATGAGAATGTTATCATGTCTGTCTACAGAACTGTTACGGAGAATGTGTACTTCTGCTAGTAAATAAATAACTGTTTGCAGTGATTAGGTAGGACAGGGTTCAGTGCAAATTGATTAACAGTAGCTAGTTTAAAGAATCTTTTTTGGAAAATCAGACCTTTTATCCTTCTTGATTAACTCAGAAAATATTTGCTCAGACATCTCAAATAACAATGCTATATAACATTCCTAAAACTACAATTTAAAACCTAGTGGAGGAACAATAACTTTATACGAACATGATCTGAAAGTCAAATATTTATTCAGTTGTTATTGAGTTGTTCTAAATTCTTATTTACGTACATTTTTGTAGGATCTCAAAGGGTTCTAAAGCATTCTTACAAAACATCAATGAAAGTTATTTGTGATGTAAATGAGAACAATGCAAGGCACCGACAGGGAATAATGCATGGGAGATTGACTGATGATACTCATGATAATGCATACATAAATAGAGAAGGAGTGATTCAAAGTCTAACAGGGTAATTCATAGAATTTCGCAGAAAAGTGTCGCAAGCGGCTGGCGCAGAGTGTCCGCGTGCGATTGTCTGCGCCAGGCACATGCGCTAAAACCGATTTCCGCGCACAGCGTATTCATGGATTTTAGGCTCCCAAACCAGCCGTGGCGCAGAGTATCGCAGCGACCCTGCAGCAGCGCCAGTAACGCCCCCAAGAACGCCCTCGCGCAAGGAAAAGCCATCAAAATTGCTAAATCATCGCAAAGGGCTGCGCTAACCCTGGACCAGTTTACCTGGCTGCCAAACAAGGAACGCAAAGCGGGTAACGTGCATATCAGGGGTACGCGTGAAGTTATACACGCGATTAGCCAAGCTGCCAGGGTACGTGTATTTCAGGGGTGCGCGGGAAGTTCAACACGCGATAGTCCAGGGAACGTGTATTACAGGGGTACGCGGGAAGTTCAACACGCGATTGTCCAGGGAACGTGTATTACAGGGGTACGCGGGAAGTTCAACACGCGATTGTCCAGGGAACGTGTATTACAGGGGTACGCGGGAAGTCTTACATGCGATTAGCCAGGGCACGTGTAATACAGGGGTACGCGTGAAGTTATACACGCGATTAGCCAGGGTACGTGTATTACAGGGGTACGTGGGAATTATCACACGCGATTTGGCTGGGTACGTGTATTACAGGGGTACACGGGAAGTTCTACACGCGAATCGGCTGGGTACGTGTATTACAGGGGTGCGCGGGAATGATCACACGCGATTTGGCTTGGTACGTGTATTACAGGGGTGCGTGGTAATGATCAGACGCGATTTGGCTTGGTACGTGTATTACAGGGGTGCGTGGGAAGTTCTACACGCGATTGGCCAGGGTACGTGTATTACAGGGGTACGTGGGAATTATCACACGCGATTTGGCTGGGTACGTGTATTACAGGGGTACACAGGAAGTTCTACACGCGATTCGGCTGGGTACGTGTATTACAGGGGTGCGCGGGAATTCTCACATGCGATTTGGCCAGGTACGTGTATTACAGGGGTGTGCGGGAATTATCACACGCAATTAGGCTGGGTGGGTCCTCACAGGTGTTCCCTGTACACCCTCCACGGCCCCAGCAGGCGGCCCACAAAACAGGGGACTACCCTGCACACCTGCTCATGTCCCCCTGCACCCCCAGCCCCCAGCAGTGCAGGGTCACCCTCCACCAGGCCCCCACTCATGTCCCCCTGCACCCCCACCCCCCAGCAGTGCAGGGTCACCCTCCACCAGGCCCCCACTCATGTCTCCCACCACCCCCACCCCCCAGCAGTGCAGGGTCAACCTCCACCAGGCCCCCACTCATGTCCCCCTGCACCCCCACCCCCCAGCAGTGCAGGGTCACCCTCCACCAGGCCCCCACTCATGTACCCCTGCACCCCCACCCCCCAGCAGTGCAGGGTCACCCTCCACCAGGCCCCCACTCATGTCCCCTGCACCCCCACCCCCCAGCAGTGCAGGGTCACCCTCCACCAGGCCCCCACTCATGTCTCCCACCACCCCCACCCCCCAGCAGTGCAGGGTCAACCTCCACCAGGCCCCCACTCATGTCCCCCTGCACCCCCACCCCCCAGCAGTGCAGGGTCACCCTCCACCAGGCCCCCACTCATGTCCCCCTGCACCCCCACCCCCCAGCAGTGCAGGGTCGCCCTCCACCAGGCCCCCACTCATGTCTCCCACCACCCCCACCCCCCAGCAGTGCAGGGGCACCCTCCACCAGGCCCCCACTCATGTCTCCCACCACCCCCACCCCCCTGCCACCATGGGCAGCCCCCACCAGGCCCCCACTCATGTCTCCCACCACCCCCACCCCCCTGCCACCATGGGCAGCCCCCACCAGGCCCCCACTCATGTCTCCCACCACCCCCACCCCCCAGCAGTGCAGGGTCAACCTCCACCAGGCCCCCACTCATGTCCCCCTGCACCCCCACCCCCCAGCAGTGCAGGGTCACCCTCCACCAGGCCCCCACTCATGTCTCCCACCACCCCCACCCCCCAGCAGTGCAGGGTCAACCTCCACCAGGCCCCCACTCATGTCCCCCTGCACCCCACCCCCCAGCAGTGCAGGGTCACCCTCCACCAGGCCCCCACTCATGTCTCCCACCACCCCCACCCCCCAGCAGTGCAGGGTCAACCTCCACCAGGCCCCCACTCATGTCCCCCTGCACCCCCACCCCCCGCAGTGCAGGGTCACCCTCCACCAGGCCCCCACTCATGTCCCCCTGCACCCCCACCCCCCAGCAGTGCAGGGTCAACCACCACCAGGCCCCCACTCATGTCCCCCTGCACCCCCACCCCCCAGCAGTGCAGGGTCACCCTCCACCAGGCCCCCACTCATGTCTCCCACCCCCCCCCACCCCCCAGCAGTGCAGGGTCACCCTCCACCAGGCCCCCACTCATGTCCCCCTGCACCCCCACCTCCCAGCAGTGCAGGGTCACCCTCCACCAGGCCCCCACTCATGTCCCCCTGCACCCCCACCCCCCAGCAGTGCAGGGTCAACCTCCACCAGGCCCCCACTCATGTCTCCCACCACCCCCACCCCCCAGCAGTGCAGGATCAACCTCCACCAGGCCCCCACTCATGTCCCCCTGCACCCCCACCCCCCAGCAGTGCAGGGTCAACCTCCACCAGGCCCCCACTCATGTCCCCCTGCACCCCCACCCCCCAGCAGTGCAGGGTCACCCGCCACCAGGCCCCCACTCATGTCTCCCACCACCCCCACCCCCCAGCAGTGCAGGGGCACCCTCCACCAGGCCCCCACTCATGTCTCCCACCACCCCCACCCCCCTGCCACCATTGGCAGCCCCCAACAGGCCCCCACTCATGTCTCCCACCACCCCCACCCCCCTGCCACCATGGGCAGCCCCCACCAGGCCCCCACTCATGTCTCCCACCACCCCCACCCCCCAGCAGGGCAGGGTCAACCTCCACCAGGCCCCCACTCATGTCCCCCTGCACCCCCACCCCCCAGCAGTGCAGGGTCACCCTCCACCAGGCCCAAAATCATGTCTCCCACCACCCCCACCCCCCAGCAGTGCAGGGTCAACCTCCACCAGGCCCCCACTCATGTCCCCCTGCACCCCCACCCCCCAGCAGTGCAGGGTCACCCTCCACCAGGCCCCCACTCATGTCCCCCTGCACCCCCACCCCCCAGCAGTGCAGGGTCAACCACCACCAGGCCCCCACTCATGTCCCCCTGCACCCCCACCCCCCAGCAGTGCAGGGTCACCCTCCACCAGGCCCCCACTCATGTCTCCCACCACCCCCACCCCCCAGCAGTGCAGGGTCACCCTCCACCAGGCCCCCACTCATGTCCCCCTGCACCCCCACCCCCCAGCAGTGCAGGGTCACCCTCCACCAGGCCCCCACTCATGTCCCCCTGCACCCCCACCCCCCAGCAGTGCAGGGTCACCCTCCACCAGGCCCCCACTCATGTCTCCCACCACCCCCACCCCCCAGCAGTGCAGGGTCAACCTCCACCAGGCCCCCACTCATGTCCCCCTGCACCCCCAACCCCCAGCAGTGCAGGGTCACCCTCCACCAGGCCCCCACTCATGTCCCCCTGCACCCCCACCCCCCAGCAGTGCAGGGTCACCCTCCACCAGGCCCCCACTCATGTCTCCCACCACCCCCACCCCCCAGTAGTGCAGGGGCACCCTCCACCAGGCCCCCACTCATGTCTCCCACCACCCCCACCCCCCTGCCACCATGGGCAGCCCCCACCAGGCCCCCACTCATGTCTCCCACCACCCCCACCCCCCTGCCACCATGGGCAGCCCCCACCAGGCCCCCACTCATGTCTCCCACCACACCCACCCCCCAGCAGTGCAGGGTCAACCTCCACCAGGCCCCCACTCATGTCCCCCTGCACCCCCACCCCCCAGCAGTGCAGGGTCACCCTCCACCAGGCCCCCACTCATGTCTCCCACCACCCCCACCCCCCAGCAGTGCAGGGTCAACCTCCACCAGGCCCCCACTCATGTCCCCCTGCACCCCCACCCCCCAGCAGTGCAGGGTCACCCTCCACCAGGCCCCCACTCATGTCCCCCTGCACCCCCACCCCCCAGCAGTGCAGGGTCAACCACCACCAGGCCCCCACTCATGTCCCCCTGCACCCCCACCCCCCAGCAGTGCAGGGCCACCCTCCACCAGGCCCCCACTCATGTCTCCCACCACCCCCACCCCCCAGCAGTGCAGGGTCACCCTCCACCAGGCCCCCACTCATGTCTCCCACCACCCCCACCCCCCAGCAGTGCAGGGTCAACCTCCACCAGGCCCCCACTCATGTCCCCCTGCACCCCCACCCCCCAGCAGTGCAGGGTCACCCTCCACCAGGCCCCCACTCATGTCCCCCTGCACCCCCACCCCCTAGCAGTGCAGGGTCACCCTCCACCAGGCCCCCACTCATGTCTCCCACCACCCCCACCCCCCAGCAGTGCAGGGGCACCCTCCACCAGGCCCCCACTCATGTCTCCCACCACCCCCACCCCCCTGCCACCATGGGCAGCCCCCACCAGGCCCCCACTCATGTCTCCCACCACCCCCACACCCCAACAGTGCAGGGTCACCCTCCACCAGGCCCCCACTCATGTCTCCCACCACCCCCACCCCCCAGCAGTGCAGGGTCAACCTCCACCAGGCCCCCACTCATGTCTCCCACCACCCCCACCCCCCAGCAGTGCAGGGTCAACCACCACCAGGCCCCCACTCATGTCCCCCTGCACCCCCACCCTCCAGCAGTGCAGGGTCACCCTCCACCAGGCCCCCACTCATGTCCCCCTGCACCCCCACCCCCCTGCCACCATGGGCAGCCCCCACCAGGCCCCCACTCTTGTCTCCCACCACCCCCACCCCCCAGCAGTGCAGGGTCAACCACCACCAGGCCCCCACTCATGTCTCCCACCACCCCCACCCCCCAGCAGTGCAGGGTCAACCTCCACCAGGCCCCCACTCATGTCTCCCACCACCCCCACCCCCCAGCAGTGCAGGGTCAACCTCCACCAGGCCCCCACTCATGTCTCCCACCACCCCCACCCCCCAGCAGTGCAGGGTCAACCACCACCAGGCCCCCACTCATGTCCCCCTGCACCCCCACCCTCCAGCAGTGCAGGGTCACCCTCCACCAGGCCCCCACTAATGTCTCCCACCACCCCCACCCCCCTGCCACCATGGGCAGCCCCCACCAGGCCCCCACTCATGTCTCCCACCACACCCACCCCCCAGCAGTGCAGGGTCAACCTCCACCAGGCCCCCACTCATGTCCCCCTGCACCCCCACCCCCCAGCAGTGCAGGGTCACCCTCCACCAGGCCCCCACTCATGTCTCCCACCACCCCCACCCCCCAGCAGTGCAGGGTCAACCTCCACCAGGCCCCCACTCATGTCCCCCTGCACCCCCACCCCCCAGCAGTGCAGGGTCACCCTCCACCAGGCCCCCACTCATGTCCCCCTGCACCCCCACCCCCCAGCAGTGCAGGGTCAACCACCACCAGGCCCCCACTCATGTCCCCCTGCACCCCCACCCCCCAGCAGTGCAGGGTCACCCTCCACCAGGCCCCCACTCATGTCTCCCACCACCCCCACCCCCCAGCAGTGCAGGGTCACCCTCCACCAGGCCCCCACTCATGTCTCCCACCACCCCCACCCCCCAGCAGTGCAGGGTCAACCTCCACCAGGCCCCCACTCATGTCCCCCTGCACCCCCACCCCCCAGCAGTGCAGGGTCACCCTCCACCAGGCCCCCACTCATGTCCCCCTGCACCCCCACCCCCTAGCAGTGCAGGGTCACCCTCCACCAGGCCCCCACTCATGTCTCCCACCACCCCCACCCCCCAGCAGTGCAGGGGCACCCTCCACCAGGCCCCCACTCATGTCTCCCACCACCCCCACCCCCCTGCCACCATGGGCAGCCCCCACCAGGCCCCCACTCATGTCTCCCACCACCCCCACCCCCCTGCAGTGCAGGGTCAACCTCCACCAGGCCCCCACTCATGTCCCCCTGCACCCCCACCCCCCAGCAGTGCAGGGTCACCCTCCACCAGGCCCCCACTCATGTCTCCCACCACCCCCACCCCCCAGCAGTGCAGGGTCAACCTCCACCAGGCCCCCACTCATGTCTCCCACCACCCCCACCCCCCTGCCACCATGGGCAGCCCCCACCAGGCCCCCACTCATGTCTCCCACCACCCCCACCCCCCAGCAGTGCAGGGGCACCCTCCACCAGGCCCCCACTCATGTCTCCCACCACCCCCACCCCCCTGCCACCATGGGCAGCCCCCACCAGGCCCCCACTCATGTCTCCCACCACCCCCACCCCCCTGCAGTGCAGGGTCAACCTCCACCAGGCCCCCACTCATGTCCCCCTGCACCCCCACCCCCCAGCAGTGCAGGGTCACCCTCCACCAGGCCCCCACTCATGTCTCCCACCACCCCCACCCCCCAGCAGTGCAGGGTCAACCTCCACCAGGCCCCCACTCATGTCTCCCACCACCCCCACCCCCTGCCACCATGGGCAGCCCCCACCAGGTCCCCACTCATGTCTCCCACCACTCCCACCCCCCTGCAGTGCAGGGTCAACCTCCACCAGGCCCCCACTCATGTCCCCCTGCACCCCCACCCCCCAGCAGTGCAGGGTCACCCTCCACCAGGCCCCCACTCATGTCTCCCACCACCCCCACCCCCCAGCAGTGCAGGGTCAACCTCCACCAGGCCCCCACTCATGTCCCCCTGCACCCCCACCCCCCCAGCAGTGCAGGGTCACCCTCCACCAGGCCCCCACTCATGTCTCCCACCACCCCCACCCCCCAGCAGTGCAGGGTCAACCTCCACCAGGCCCCCACTCATGTCTCCCACCACCCCCACACCCCAGCAGTGCAGGGTCACCCTCCACCAGGCCCCCACTCATGTCTCCCACCACCCCCACCCCCCAGCAGTGCAGGGTCAACCTCCACCAGGCCCCCACTCATGTCTCCCACCACCCCCACCCCCCAGCAGTGCAGGGTCAACCACCACCAGGCCCCCACTCATGTCCCCCTGCACCCCCACCCTCCAGCAGTGCAGGGTCACCCTCCACCAGGCCCCCACTCATGTCCCCCTGCACCCCCACCCCCCTGCCACCATGGGCAGCCCCCACCAGGCCCCCACTCATGTCTCCCACCACCCCCACCCCCCAGCAGTGCAGGGTCAACCTCCACCAGGCCCCCACTCTTGTCTCCCACCACCCCCACCCCCCAGCAGTGCAGGGTCAACCACCACCAGGCCCCCACTCATGTCTCCCACCACCCCCACCCCCCAGCAGTGCAGGGTCACCCTCCACCAGGCCCCCACTCATGTCCCCCTGCACCCCCACCCCCCTGCCACCATGTGCAGCCCCCACCAGGTCCTCACAATCCCCAATCATGTGCGTAATGGTCAGCCTCCACAGCCAAAAAGCCCTACCAAGTAACCCATTCACCCAAATGGAAATGAAAACACATGTTACACCCCCAATGTTCATGAAGCAAATGAACCCATGTCCGTCACACACAGATTTTCAAATTGAATGGGAAAACACACAACATGACATGCATGAAACCAATGAGATGAAACCACACAGTGAACAATGGAAAAAAAAAGTATTGGACAAAAATACGAATGGTAAAGAGAGAAAAATAACTACAATGTAAATGTGAAAAAATAAGCTGCATGTCCGCATAAAAACACAAAAGTAGAAAATCAAATCCATAAAATTTTGTCCAAAGTGAAATGTAAAAACTCTCCATGCAACAAAGAACTATGTACAAAAATAACAAGGGTCCATCATCACAACTGAACTAAGGAAACCTCCTAAAAAACCTACCTAAATATCAACTATATACAAAAAGTGGAGCAGTGTCCGTCGACTCCAAATCATAAGAAAAAACAAAGGAAACCTAAAACTAAAGAACTATATACAAAGGCGGTGGGCAAGTCCAGCGGCTCACTCCGTGGTATTCCGGGCCAGGGCATCATCGAACTCCTGTTCGATGTCCCGGAGGCGGTCCAGTTCCATGGCCCCGAGGGTCCGCAGGGACGACGCCGTGTCCTCCTCCAACCCGCTGCGGATTGCCTCGAGGCACTCGGCCTGCCTCAGGGCCCTCCGCATGGAGTTCTCCGCCCTGACCATTGTGAGCCGCGCCTCTTCCGCCCGCCGCCGCTCCGCACCTATGGCGTGGCCCAACCGCTGCCGCACGGAAGACACTCTCTGTCCTGGGTCCTCCTGCCCTCCGGCCGATGCCTGCCCCTCCGATGTCGAAGGCCCCGAGCCTTCATGGCTCCCACCATGTTGCTGCTGCTGCTCTGCCTCTGCCCGTGCACTGCCTCCTGCTGCCTGCACATCCTCCGCCGGCTGGGGTGCAGTTGTTGATGTGGCCACCCCTGCTAGACGTCCGACTCCCGACTGTGGCAGGGATGCCTCCTCCACCAGCCTGGCCGCACTGTCAGAGGCAGCTCCACAGGGCACCCAGGTGACTGATGGGTGGGAAGATGGCACAGAGGACGACTTTCGCGTAGGGGGTCCAGTTGAGGAGGGGGTCGGAACAAGCCCCATCAGACGGAGGAATCCGGTCTGGGTGACCTGTCCCAGCAGGCTGACGTGGTCAACGAGCCATTCGAGATGACGTGCAGTCTCTCCATGAAAAGACTGCAGGTCACCTCGCATGGCCCGTTGACGCAACGCCACACCAGCCAGGACAGGCTCAACCCGGACCTGGATAGCCACGATCGCAGGCAGTGGAAGGCAAGTTGACGTCAGATCATCCCCTGCCTGGAAACGGGTCTGGACGTAGGCATCCCTGCTGGTGCAAGATGATGCAGGGACAGGATCGGGGACAGGATTTCACACAGGCACCTCCGCGGCGGCTTGTGCTGCCTCCTGTCCCTGGTCCTGGACTGCACCACTAGCACCAGTGGGATCCCCACCTCCAGACCCCGTCTCTGGTGCTTGCACGGCCTCCTCCTCCACCAGACCCCCCACCAACCTGGATGACTCCGTGTCATCTTCCCCTGTTGGGCCCTGTGGGGTCCCAGCTGCCCCTTCTGCTGCCGAGGAGTCCAACTCCAACCTCCGCCTCTTGGACCTCCCCCCGGCAGCTGCAGCCTGGGACGCGGCACCGGACTCCTCACTCCCCGACGAGATGACAACACGGGAGGGGAGCCGGGCCTTGCGTCTCCGGCTGGCGGTCGGATCTCCGCCGCTGTGCTCCACAGCACCTTCTCCGCCCTCTTCATCAGTTGACGCTGCAGACAGGGAGAAACAAAACACAGGCATCAGGGCACTGTACAATGGACACATACACACATGACAGTTGCACATGAGTGGCATTGGCAAACCTCAGACATGTCATCACAATCCCCAACACACATGGCATTGCAACTCGCACACATGAGCCATACCACAGCCATATCGCAACTGCCACCACCATCCATACACATACAACAGCATGAGCAGCCAAAGGTGACCCAGACATCACATGCAACACAGGAAGTGCACCACACATGTACACACACCACCACACTTGCATGCATGTGTACACCTCTGCCAAGTGTCTCACTGTTCAGACGGGCATCCATGTCACATCTGCCAATCAGGCTTACACATACCGCAGTCACATGTATCCATTTTGCATCACTGTTGCACCCTTGTCAAATACACACACATGCACATGTACACAGTGCTCATACATGCAGCCCAATACAACATACATGCGTGACATCACGGACATGTCTACTTACATACACATACATACAAACATGTGTGCACGCACAACTGCATTTGCCATGCAAGCCTACACACACAAGCACCATCCATGTCTCACACATTACAGCCCTCGCATGTGTCAGCCCCACGGCCATGTACACCCCCACCCATACTCGACCCCATACAAACAGATGTGCAACCTGCATAATACCGAATAATCACCACACGCACTGCTCACAATCAGGATGCATGTACACTCACCGCTCGACTCCAGACGGGTCTGCTTCTCCAGGACCTGGACGTGGAGCGCTGGGGATATGCGTTCCAGGACCCCCATCTGTTCTTCCGACAAGTGGCACCGGCGCCCCTTGGCATCCGCTGCCTTCAAGAGGCGCCGGGCCTTGTTCAGGGTCCTGGACCTGAAGTCCTCCCAGCGCTTCCTGACATGTTGTAAGTCCCGGACTGCCACCCCTTCCGCGTTGATGGCAGTCACGATGTCAGTCCAGATCCGAGTCCGTCCTTCCTTGTCTGCGCGGGAACTTCCGAAGAGGGCATCATACTGCCCCAGGACTTGCTCTACCAGGACACCAACTTCGGTGGCACTGAAGCTGGTGCCCCTCTGCCTCTCTGGCCGGGGGTTGTCAGTGGTCACAGATGGTGTTTGCCCCGAGATGACAACCCCAGAGGCAGGAGTGGGTGGGCAACTGGGTCCTGGGGCTGGGCTGTGGAGCGATGGAATTCCAGTCGGGAGTCTTCGGTACCAGCAGGGGTGGTCACAGCAACAGCACCCCTGGCTGATGTGCAGGCAGCAAATGGCAGTGCACGTGGGCAGCAGGCAGTCAGGCAGCAGCAGATGGTAGGTGGGAGCGTGCTCGGGGCTCTGGGCGGCAGTAGTTCGGCCTTCTGGGCAGGAGCGTGGTCTTCCGTGTGCTTACGCGTGGCCAGCTTGGTACGGAGTGATTTGGCACGTGAAAATCCTGCACGTCAGCGTGAAAATCGAGGAAAGGCCCTTAGCGCGTAAGCGCGTCAGCACGCAAACGCGATTCTATTGGACCAAAGGCCCTCAGCGCGTAAGCGCGTCTGTGATGTGACCCGCACGGGTGTTTCCCACACAGCACGTGATGACAGAGCACACGTGGAAAGACTGCACGTCAGAGTCTCATCGCGTGTGATTGGTGGAAATGGCCCTACACGCAGAAGTGACAAAGCGTGTAATTGGAGGAAATGTCCCTACACGCAGAAGTGACAAAGCGTGTAATTGGTGGAAATGGCCCTAGCGCGTACACGCCGCGTAAGTGACGCTGGACGTGTGGGCCTGTATAAAAGGTACGCGTAGAACACCACTTCCTTGTACGTGCTTTTCGTGGAGAGCGAGTGGGTGAATTCTGTACTTCTTGTCGTTTCACACGCGATTTACTTCACGGCGTTTCAAGTTCGTATTCCCTGTTACCTCTGACAGCTTTTTCTCTTCTTTCGCTTTTACTGGTTTACCTGGGCCTGTTCCCTCAAACAGTGTTCCCTTCTACTGTTGTCCTGTCTCCTCAGACAGCGTACAAATCTTCTTTTGGCGGGGATGTTGCCAACCAAACGTGCTCCTTTTACACGCTCGTTTACCAGGCAGACGGTGAGTCACGCACGTATCTAACATCTGTGCTTGCCCCGTGTGTAGCCTACCCCTTCAGAGGTCATTCTAGGCTGCGTGTGACACGCATACGTTCATTCTTGTGTTTCTGGGTGCCACAGCGTAGTGCAGGTTTTTCTTTCTGCACACGTGGTCTAGGAGGGGTTGCGTGCACGTCATCTCCCTTTTTTGGGCCTCCTGTGCGTTGCGTGACCCGTCATCTTTCCCCAGGGGTTACATTCAGCCTTGCTAGAGCACTAGGGTACAATTACCATCTGGTACCCAACCCCTTTGACCCCCAATTGCCCAGGACAATAGTCTACATCCACTCCCATACTCACATTAACATCAGTGCCATGGCTGGGAGGCGAGGATTCCGTAAGGGTGGCAAAGGTGGAAGAGCCACAAGTGGTGGCCGTGGTGGATCCGGTAGGGGACGTGGTCGTAACTTGCAGGGTGAGCCTGTCCCCCCATGTGTGGAGGACCAGTCACGGGCACCCATAATCCCCCCCTCCTCCCCCCCTCCCATTGAGGCTGATGTGGCTGACACCATCCATGCTCAGCCCTTGTTGGACCAGCCCATTGTGGCACCAGACCTGGCTGACTCCATGGCTGACTTCCAGGTCAGCAGGGCTACGACACGTGCGCTGGTGCACGTTGATGCCATCATGCCACGTGGATCTGGGGCAGCAAGGTCATCTGCTGCACCAAGGAGGCAGGGCGGAGAGGCTGCAGGGGCAGCTGCGGCTCCATCCACCCCAGCCCTCACACACCCAGCCAGGACAATGTCGGTCCTAGTCCATGCTGCTGACATTCCCCCTGACACCATCACACTAGAGCCAATGCCTGCACCAACTCCCATGCTGAGTGTGCAATCCCACACTCCTGATACAGAGTCCACCAGGGCACTCAGGATCACCACCACCCTCCAAGCGGAAGAGGAAGAGTGCTCGTCCGGCACAGGCTGATGCCCCAGACACGGCTACACAGTCCGGCCCGTCCAGGAAGCCCAGCTTCACGGATGACGAACTGAATGCACTTGTCGAGTATGTGTCCGGACATGACAACGAGATGGTCATTGTTGCAGGATTCAAGACCACACCTGCACAACGCCAGGCGCACTGGCAGACCATTGCGGACATCGTAAGTGCCCTTGGAATTGTGAGGCGCACAGCCAATGATTGCTATAAGCGCTGGAATGACCTAAAGCGCAGGGCAAAGAGTAAGCTGGCCTCAAGTCATGCCGCAACTCTAGTGACTGGAGGTGGGTCTCCAGTAGTAGACATGGAACTCACTCCACATGAGTCAGTTGCTGGGACCTACGTCACGGAGGAACAGATCCAAGGCGTATGAGATCTGGCTGATTACGAGGCATTGTCCGGTGAGTGCACATGCATGTGTGTGTCATCCATGTGCATGGTGTGTGTGTGAGGGCTTCTGTTTGTGTGCCAGGTGAGAGTGTGTGCGCCTGAGTCGTATGGGTCAGCCATGTGCTTCATGCAATCCTTCCTGCGCAGCTGCATTTGGCCATAGCAGTATCCCTTCTGCCAACAGTAGACATCTAGCCCAACTGCACGCCAGTTGCCCTTGAAGTGTCACCTTGCCACAACATATTTGCTTATTTTTCACTGTTCATTCAGTCAGTTTGTTTGCATTCCACCACTTTCACTAGGCATGTCGCTGTCCACTAGTCACATGTCTGACATGGGTATGGTAAAGTGGAGTGACTTTGTTACCTGGATATCATTTGTACACACATGTCCCTGTGCAATTGGACCATTTCAGACTGGCAGCTCCAGGTGAAAAATCTGACCTGTTAGAATTAGAAAAGCAATTACATGCGGGAACTGGACTGAATGAATAGGTGCTGCCCTCCTCTCCATCTTCACTCAATAGCAATGGTACATGCCATCTGTGTGATGGCATGTGTGTTTCACCTGGCAATCACAGGCCAATGGGTGATGCCACTGCCAGGCAGCATGCAGAAAAAGTGTTTATCTTCCATCTTGGTGTCATCAGTGTGTGCCATTTGCCTGCACTTCATACGCAGTGAGGGTGCATGCATGGGAGGGTTTTAGTCATGTGGGACATGTGTCAATCAAGTACTGGTTCTCTTGCTTCTCAGCCCTCATTGTGTGCCATGGTGCTAATGCCTGTTTCCATTTCTTTGTTTTCATGTCTTTGCAGGGGAAGACGCACCTGATACTGCTGGGGTTGTGGAGATGGTGCAGACCCAGGAGGGGTCCGAGGGCCGACCAACCACCAGTGAGGGACGTGGTGTGGTGGTGGGGGAGAACCCACAAGTGCTGCAGGTCGTGCTCTCAAGGGGTGTCTCTGGCTGCACCTCCCCCGAGCTGTACTCAGGTGTTGATTCGGATGAGACCTACGTGCCGTCGCAGGTGAGTGTTCCAGGGAGGGATTCTTTTCTGTCTCACCCACCTGCACCAGGGTCAGAACCCTCCATGGGGATGTCAGTGTTGGCAGCTACGCCTTCGGTGGTTACGGATGCAGGGTCACACTCCGCGACATCTGATCCTGTTCCTGGGCCAGCAGATCAGAGGGGGAATGCAGTCCTGCAGCCTCAGGCAGTGCCGGCACAGCAAGGCGCAGTTCGCCTTGCCCCAGACAGGTGTGGTGCCCGCCGACGTGGTGGCCGTACGCCACCCGGCAATACCGCATGGGAGCAATCCATTTACGGTATGGCAACCCAACAGGCTGCATCATCCGATGGCTCAGGCCATGGATAGGGTGGCCACTTCCATTGTCCCCCCAGAAAGGCTGATGGAGCGACTAGAGCAGGCAACCGACTCCATCTGCCAGTCACACAGGGAGGACATGTTGGGTTCCAACAGGGACAGGCGGGCGGCACTGGCGACTCTGCAGGAGGCCATCTCCATTGAGTCCCAGGGCCACAGGGAAGCCCTGAGGCAGGAGCTCCTTCACCTCAGGACGACTCTTGTTGAGCTTGAGGCTTCAACACACCAAAGGACAGAACAGCAGCTGGAGCGTCTCACCCGTACGCTCTCAGCTGAGATGCAGGCAACGAGGGCGGAGGTCCGGGCATCCCGTGAGTTGTTGCATGGGGACCTCCGCACACTCATCCTCCAGAACCAGACCTACCACACCCGCATGCTTGCAGCCATGGAGGAGCAGACTAGGGCCTTGCGTGGGCTGCCTCCCATAGTGCAACCACCTCCGGATGCAGCTGCACAGGGTGATAATAGCGACAGCAGTGATACTCCCACAATAGGGTAGCCATGTGGGCCATGAGCCCATGGAGGTGTTTTATCTTCCCAGGATCCACGCAGGTGGGTTCTGGTGTGCATCCTGTCCTCGGACCTCCTGGGTGGCCTCCCCAACCCCCCCGGGCCCATCAATGGCCATTTTTGATTGTTTCTTATTTTTATTTTTATTTTGATTTCTTTTATTCCCAATTTTTTGGGACGATCTGTTGGCTTCCGTGGTTCCTGTGGGCATAGGCTGCATTGTGGCTGGGCACATGCAGGCTTGTAATGTATTTGGTTCAGATGCTTGGGTTTGAGTCACACACACCCCTCCTGCTTCCCGTTTCCATGGGCTTGCAAAGGGTGTGCCCAAGTGACAGTGAATTACACAGTGACGTTGGACTCCCATGAGCTGTGTGGCCAGTCTGTAGTCAGTACTGTGTATACATTCCTAGTGCATATTGCTGTTGTGCTGTACACTGCATGTTGCATTGATGTGTAACTCTTCTTCTGTGTCTACCTCCCAATTTGCAGGTCCCTTCCTCATGTCCACACAAGGACCTCTAGTCTGGAGATGGGGTCCATGTTGGCAGCAGTGCACCTACAACTCTACATGGCGACAACACTGCACAGTTGGTAGTGGTGGGAGTGCAGGCATTTCCAGGTGGTGAGACTACTAATATGTAACATTTGTGATGTCATGTTAATGGTAGTACATGCTCAAGTATGTTGTTGGTCCGGCATTGCTGTGAGCATTTCAGGTGTTGCAGGTTTCTAATAGGGACACTGTACATAGTGAGACTGATGTCATGTTGTGGGGATTACTTTGTTTACCTGCAATTAGCATGACATGGCACGGTGTGTCGTGTGGCGGTGCTGGGGTTGGGTTGGCTGACATGGCACTGTCCTCTTGTTGCATTTTGCAAGTGGGTATTCATTTTAGCTGCTTCAATGTGTAACTTCACAAAACTGCATTGGTGGTGTCTGTGTGGGTAGGGATGCACACATTGTGACACTTCCAGGTGAACAATCTCAGGCTGACATGGTATTCCAGGTTCATTCTCCAGACATTCAGGATCAGTGTCAGGTTGAGTCATCATTGATTGTCAGATGGAATGTGCCAGGGCAGTGTGCACTCCACAGGGGTGTGATTTCTATGTGAAGTAATTAGCCACTAGCTGTGTACGGGCTGCCTCCCCCCGTGCCCTTTCCCCTCCCATGCTCAGCGGCTGTGCATGTGGTTGGGGATGTGGGGCCACCACCATGTCCACGGCCATGCCCCGGCGTGTTGCAACGTTGTGCAGGACACATGCTGCCACTATGATCCTGCACACTACTGGGGGAGCGTATAACAGCTGCCCGCCAGAACGGTCAAGGGAGCGAAAGCGTGACTTTAGCACTCCGAATGTGCGCTCCACTATGCCCCTGGTTGTAATGTGGGCTGTGTTATATCTTACCTGGGGTGGCGTGGTGGGGTTCCGAATTGGCGTCATCATGTGTGGGCTGAGAGGGTAGGCACTGTCCCCTGTGGAGGTGGTGATTGGTATAATTGGTGGGGTTGTGACCTTGCTCAGTATCCAACATGCATGCATGTGCAGTGGCATACATACTCACCAAGCAGCCATGTATCGCCATGCCGCCCAGCTTCTAGGTCCCGGCTTAGGGTGGACATTCAGTAAATGAAGCTGTCGTGGGTGGAGCCGGGATAGTTGGCATATACTGAGGTGATGATTCCCTTGGCATTACATGCTACCTGCACGTTGATGGAATGCCAGTGCTTGCGGTTCCTATAGATGTGCTCAGATGCCCTGGGGGGACGTAGAGCCACATGGGTGCAGTCGATGGCACCTAGCACTTTGGGGAATCGTGCCACAGCGTAAAAATCCAGGGCGGCAGCATGCCTTTCTGCAGGTGTTCTGGGCAGGTATATGTGACTGCGGACTGATGGGCGTGCAGTGATGATGTTCAAGACCTGGTGTAGGCAGCGTGACTGGGTGGCCTGTGACACCCCACCCACTATGGCACTTGTCCGCTGAAATGATCCAGTGGCTAAGAAGTGCAGTACATTGAGGACCTTCTCCAGGGGGCTGAGTGCTTGGGAGCACAGGGTGGGTGATGTGAGGTCATCCTCCCACTCACTCACCAGGTCCAGTATAATGTGTGGTGGAAACCTGTACCTCCCATACACCTGGTCATCAGGCATCCCGAAAAGGCTGGTTCTGGGTGTGAATATTCTGGCCCTGACTATCCTCCTCCTCCTCCTTTGGTAGCCCACTGCCACTGCTGCTAGGAACGGTATGTTCATCCTGGCGTCTGAGCTTGTTATTGTTAAAGTCTGCAAATGTATGCTTTGAGCGTGTTCTAGGCGAGCGTGTGACCCGCGCACCCCTGGAATCCAGTTCCCAGTCCAATAGCGTGTGGAAATTCACACGCACCACGGGATACAGCGTGTGACCCGCGCACCCCTGGAATCCAGTTCCCAGTCCAATAGCGTGTGGAAATTCACACGCACCACGGGATACAGGTTCGCTGACGTACTTGCGTGTGTAAGTGCCCGCGCACCCATTAAATACACGTACATAGGCCAATCGCGTGTATGCGCACTTTTGTCCAATTACACGCGATGACACTCTGACGTGCAGTATTTCCACGTGTGCCCCGTCATCACGTGCTGAGTGGGGAACACCCGTGCGGGTCACGTCACAGACGCGTTACGCGCTGAGGTACTCTGGTCCAATAGAATCGCGTATGCGTGCTGACGCGCTTACGCGCTAAGGGCCTTTCCTCGGATTTCACGCTGACGTGCAGGATTTTCACGTGCCAAATCACTCCGTATCAAGCTGGCCACGCGAAAACACACGGAAGACCACTCTCCTGCCTAGAAGGCCCAGTTACTGCCCCCCAGTGCCCCGAGCAGCCTCCCACGTGCCATCTGCTGCTGCCTGCCTGCCTGCCTGCCTGCTGCCACCGTGCCCTGCCATTTGGTGCCTGCACATCAGCCATCTGCAGGGGTCCAGTTGCTGTGTCCACCCCTGCTGGAACTGAAGACTCCCGACTGGGATTACATCGCTCCACAGCCCAGCCCCAGGACCCAGTTGCCCACCCACACCTGCCTCTGGGGTTGCCATGTCAGGCACTTCCACATCTGGCACCAGTGGCAACCCCAGGCCAGAGGGGCAGAGGGGCACCAGCTTCACTGTCACCGAAGTTGGTGTCCTGGTGGAGCATGTCCTGGGGCAGTATGATGCCCTCTTTGGATCGTCCAGCGCCAGCAAGGAAGGACGGCAGAGGATCTGGGCCGACTGTGTGGTTGCCATCAACGTGGAGGGGGTGGCAACCCGCGACGTCCTGAAGATCAAGAAGCGCTGGGAGGACTTGAGGTCCAGGACCCTTGTGAAGGCCCGGCGCCTCGTGGAGGGGGGCCGGGGCCGCATGAGTTCCATCCAGATGAGGGTCCTGGAACGCGTACGCCCAGCGCTCCACGCCCAGATCCTTGAGAGGGAGGCCCGTCTGGAGTTGAGCGGTAAGTGTCCAAGCATTACTGTGTGAGACAGGGCATGTTGCGGTGTGCTGGTTCTATGATACTTGCCTGTATGTGTGCCATAGGCCATGTATGCATATATGTGTGCAGGGACATCATGGTAATGCATGTGCGACCAGTGATGTGTGATCCACATGGTTGTTGCATGTGTTGAAATGCCGCATGGGGAGCCCTATGCAGATTTTGAACATGAGAGCATGCCAGTCTCTGTACCTGGACATGGGTGGGGGTGAGGGATGGGTGCTGATGCCAGGTACATATATGGTAGCCATGTCTGTGTGCCTGACCTGCGTGTCTGTGACTTGTGCATGCCATGGATGCATGACACATGTGTGTGACAATGCACAGATTCAGTGAAGCAGCCAAATTACCCTTGTATCCGCTGTGTTTGGTGTGTTTGGGGCCAGATGGATGTGACTGAGGTGAAGTGTGTGCATGTGATAGGCATGAGCCATGATGCATGTGAGTTACATATCATTGAATGTTTCAAGAGTCCATTGGACATGCATGGAAATGTCCATGGCATGCACCATGCCTGTTACTGTGTGTGTTTTGCCTGGACTGACCCATGTGTTGTGGAGGGACATGATGGAAGTGTACTTTGACAGTGGTGCTCATCTGCTATTGCTTCCTGTCTAGGGGACCATTGTACAGTGCCCTGATGCTTGTGTTCTTTGTCTCCCTCTACGCAGCGGCTAGTGAAGAAGAGGGCGGAGACGGCGCTGTGGAGCAAGGCGGCGGGGATGCCCCCACGGCTGCAGCGGAAGGGGTGGGTGAGCCCCCACAGGGGCCTGCTATGGTGGGAGACGGTGAGGAGCCATCCAGGTTGGTGGTTTGCACAGAGGAGGAGGAGGCCGCCACTGGGGCACACATGGGGCCTGGTGGGGGCATCCCTGCTGGTGCAAGTGGTGCAGTCCAGGGCCAGGGGCAGGAGGCAGCACAGGTCACCGTGGAGGGGCCTGTGCATGTCGCTGTCCCTGACCCTGTGAGTGCACCACCATGCACCAGCAGGGATGCCCCGTCCCAGGCCTGTCCGCAGGTAGAGGGGATGTCCATGTCACCTGACTCCCCTCCACCTGCGGACGTGGGAACCCCTGGCCGTGCGGAGAAGGTCCTGATTGGGGTCGCGATGCGCACGGCTGTGATTCGTGATGCTGTGCGTGCTTCCCGGGAGGAGCACGCACGTCATCACGAAGTGCACCGTGCCGACGTGGCCCAATTGGGATCGGCCATGTTCGGGGGTTTCCTGCATGTGTTAGCCAATGTGGCGGCCCTCTCCTCCTCTGTGCAGGCTATCCACCAGTCGTTCCCCTTGCCGTCTTCCAGCCCAGATGCCACCAGGGCCCCCTGTGGACCTGCCCCGACCAATGCAGCCAGCTCGGTGGGGATCCCATCCCTGCCACAGTTGGGAGTCGGAGGTCCAGCAGGGGTGGACAACACAGCAACTGGACCCCAGCAGATGGAAGATGTGACAGCATCATCAGGCAGGGCACGTGCACGACGGCGTCGGTGGTTTCCATCAGCCTGGATGCCGTCGTGCTGGCAGAGGCAGTGGCGTCGGAGGTACCAGCGGGCTCGACGTGGGAGGCATCATGGCTCGGGGCCATCAAGATCAGAGGGGCAGGCATCGGCCGGAGGGCAGGGCAACCCTGGGATGGTGGTGTCTTCCGTGTGGGAGCAGTTGGTCCAGCGGATAGGTGCGGAGCGGCAGCGGGCGGAAGAGGAGCGGCTCGCCATGGTCAGGGCGGAGTTCTCCATGCATCGGGCGTTGAGGCGGGCTGAGTGCCTCGAGGAAGCTCGCAGGGAGTTTGAGTTGAACATGGGGTTATCCCTGCGAGACCTCGGGGCTAGGACAGAGTCCCGCCTCCAGGACATCGACATGGAGTTCGATGATGCCCTGGCCAGCAACATCAACAAGTGAGCCGCAGGACTTGCCCGCTGCCTTTGTATATAGTTATATAGTTAGTTAGTGTTAGGTTTCCTTTATTTGTTTTTATTATTTTGGACCGCTCGAACAATGGCCACTTTTTTGTATGTATTTTTTTCATTAGGTAGTAGTAGGTTTCCTTTATGGTGTTGGGCTCATGGACCCTGGTACATTCCTGTATTTAGTTTGTTTTTTGAAGGAAAAATTTCTTTTTTTCATTATTGTGTTCACCATGTGGAAATGGTTTTTCATTCTTTTGCTTCTACTTGATATTGCTTTGGTCAACATTTGTTTTCTTATTCCTTTTTCGTTTTTTGATTTTTACTTTTGTTCTCCAACATGGACCATTTATTTTGTTATCCACATAGTTGTATGTTTGATTTGTTTACTTATTTTTAATCTTTAATACATTTTTTATTTTTACTTCCACTTGTCTTATTTTGTCTTTGGTTTCATACATGTCATGATATGGGTTTTGACATTCACTTGCAGCCATTGTGTATGTGTGTGTGACGGACATGTGTTCATTTACATACTTGCCATTGGGGTTGTGTCATGTAATTGCATTCACTATGTGGGTGGATGCAATCCTTGCCTGGGTGTTTGTACTGGGTATGCTGCCCATTACTGCCATGATTGTGTATCGTCAGGACCTGGGGGCAGGGGGACATGGGTGGGGGCCTGGTGGAGGGTGACCCTGCACTGCTGGGGTGTGGGGGTGGTGGGAGACATGAGTGGGGGCCTGGTGGAGGGTGACCCTGCACTGCTGGGGGGTGGGGGTGGTGGGAGACATGAGTGGGGGCCTGGTGGAGGGTGCCCCTGCACTGCTGGGGTGTGGGGGTGGTGGGAGACATGAGTGGGGGCAGGGTGGAGGGTGCCCCTGGTGGCTGGGGTGTGGGGGTGGTGGGAGACATGAGTTGGACATGGGTGGGGGCCTGCTGGCAGGTGCCCCACAGTGCTGGGGGGTGGGGGTGGTGGGTGACATGAGTGGGGGCCTGGTGGAGGCTGCCCCTGCACTGCTGGGGTGTGGGGGTGGTGGGAGACATGAGTTGGACATGGGTGGGGGCCTGCTGGCAGGTGCCCCACAGTGCTGGGGGGTGGGGGTGGTGGGTGACATGAGTGGGGGCCTGGTGGAGGCTGCCCCTGCACTGCTGGGGTGTGGGGGTGGTGGGAGACATGAGTGGGGGCCTGGTGGAGGGTGACCCTGCACTGCTGGGGTGTGGGGGTGGTGGGAGACATGAGTGGGGGCCTGGTGGAGGGTGACCCTGCACTGCTGGGGTGTGGGGGTGGTGGGAGACATGAGTGGGGGCCTGGTGGACGGTGCCCCTGCACTGATGGGTGTGGGGGTGGTGGGAGACATGAGTGGGGGCCTGGTGGAGGGTGCCCCTGGTGGCTGGGGTGTGGGGGTGGTGGGAGACATGAGTGGGGGCCTGGTGGAGGGTGCCCCTGGTGGCTGGGGTGTGGGGGTGGTGGGAGACATGAGTGGGGGCCTGGTGGAGGGTGCCCCTGGTGGCTGGGGGGTGGGGGTGGTGGGTGACATGAGTGGGGGCCTGGTGGAGGCTGCCCCTGCACTGCTGGGGTGTGGGGGTGGTGGGAGACATGAGTTGGCCATGTGTGGGGGCCTGCTGGCAGGTGCCCCACAGTGCTGGGGGGTGGGGGTGGTGGGAGACATGAGTGGGGGCCTGGTGGAGGGTGCCCCTGGTGGCTGGGGTGTGGGGGTGGTGGGAGACATGAGTGGGGGCCTGGTGGACGGTGCCCCTGCACTGCTGGGGTGTGGGGGTGGTGGGAGACATGAGTGGGGGCCTGGTGGAGGGTGCCCCTGGTGGCTGGGGTGTGGGGGTGGTGGGAGACATGAGTGGGGGCCTGGTGGAGGGTGCCCCTGCACTGCTGGGGTGTGGGGGTGGTGGGAGACATGAGTGGGGGCCTGGTGGAGGGTGACCCTGCACTGCTGGGGGGTGGGGGTGGTGGGAGACATGAGTGGGGGCCTGGTGGAGGGTGCCCCTGCACTGCTGGGGTGTGGGGGTGGTGGGAGACATGAGTGGGGGCAGGGTGGAGGGTGCCCCTGGTGGCTGGGGTGTGGGCGTGGTGGGAGACATGAGTTGGACATGGGTGGGGGCCTGCTGGCAGGTGCCCCACAGTGCTGGGGGGTGGGGGTGGTGGGTGACATGAGTGGGGGGCCTGGTGGAGGCTGCCCCTGCACTGCTGGGGTGTGGGGGTGGTGGGAGACATGAGTTGGACATGGGTGGGGGCCTGCTGGCAGGTGCCCCACAGTGCTGGGGGGTGGGGGTGGTGGGTGACATGAGTGGGGGCCTGGTGGAGGCTGCCCCTGCACTGCTGGGGTGTGGGGGTGGTGGGAGACATGAGTGGGGGCCTGGTGGAGGGTGACCCTGCACTGCTGGGGTGTGGGGGTGGTGGGAGACATGAGTGGGGGCCTGGTGGAGGGTGACCCTGCACTGCTGGGGTGTGGGGGTGGTGGGAGACATGAGTGGGGGCCTGGTGGACGGTGCCCCTGCACTGATGGGTGTGGGGGTGGTGGGAGACATGAGTGGGGGCCTGGTGGAGGGTGCCCCTGGTGGCTGGGGTGTGGGGGTGGTGGGAGACATGAGTGGGGGCCTGGTGGAGGGTGCCCCTGGTGGCTGGGGTGTGGGGGTGGTGGGAGACATGAGTGGGGGCCTGGTGGAGGGTGCCCCTGGTGGCTGGGGGGTGGGGGTGGTGGGTGACATGAGTGGGGGCCTGGTGGAGGCTGCCCCTGCACTGCTGGGGTGTGGGGGTGGTGGGAGACATGAGTTGGACATGTGTGGGGGCCTGCTGGCAGGTGCCCCACAGTGCTGGGGGGTGGGGGTGGTGGGAGACATGAGTGGGGGCCTGGTGGAGGGTGCCCCTGGTGGCTGGGGTGTGGGGGTGGTGGGAGACATGAGTGGGGGCCTGGTGGACGGTGCCCCTGCACTGCTGGGGTGTGGGGGTGGTGGGAGACATGAGTGGGGGCCTGGTGGAGGGTGCCCCTGGTGGCTGGGGTGTGGGGGTGGTGGGAGACATGAGTGGGGGCCTGGTGGAGGGTGCCCCTGCACTGCTGGGGTGTGGGGGTGGTGGGAGACATGAGTGGGGGCCTGGTGGAGGGTGCCCCTGGTGGCTGGGGTGTGGGGGTGGTGGGAGACATAAGTTGGACATGGGTGGGGGCCTGCTGGCAGGTGCCCCACAGTGCTGGGGGGTGGGGGTGGTGGGTGACATGAGTGGGGGCCTGGTGGAGGCTGCCCCTGCACTGCTGGGGTGTGGGGGTGGTGGGAGACATGAGTTGGACATGGGTGGGGGCCTGCTGGCAGGTGCCCCACAGTGCTGGGGGGTGGGGGTGGTGGGTGACATGAGTGGGGGCCTGGTGGAGGCTGCTCCTGCACTGCTGGGGTGTGGGGGTGGTGGGAGACATGAGTGGGGGCTTGGTGGAGGGTGACCCTGCACTGCTGGGGTGTGGGGGTGGTGGGAGACATGAGTTGGATATGTGTAGGGGCCTGCTGGCAGGAGCCCCACAGTGCTGGGGGGTGGGGGTGGTGGGAGACATGAGTGGGGGCCTGGTGGAGGGTGCCCCTGGTGGCTGGGGCGTGGGGGTGGTGGGAGACATGAGTGGGGGCCTGGTGGACGGTGCCCCTGCACTGCTGGGGTGTGGGGGTGGTGGGAGACATGAGTGGGGGCCTGGTGGAGGGTGCCCCTGGTGGCTGGGGTGTGGGGGTGGTGGGAGACATGAGTGGGGGCCTGGTGGACGGTGCCCCTGCACTGCTGGGGTGTGGGGGTGGTGGGAGACATGAGTGGGGGCCTGGTGGAGGGTGCCCCTGGTGGCTGGGGTGTGGGGGTGGTGGGAGACATGAGTTGGACATGGGTGGGGGCCTGGTGGAGGGTGCCCCTGCACTGCTGGGGTGTGGGGTTGGTGGGAGACATGAGTGGGGGCCTGGTGGAGGGTGCCCCTGGTGGCTGGGGTGTGGGGGTGGTGGGAGACATGAGTTGGACATGGGTGGGGGCCTGCTGGCAGGTGCCCCACAGTGCTGGGGGGTGGGGGTGGTGGGTGACATGAGTGGGGGCCTGGTGGAGGCTGCCCCTGCACTGCTGGGGTGTGGGGGTGGTGGGAGACATGAGTTGGACATGGGTGGGGGCCTGCTGGCAGGTGCCCCACAGTGCTGGGGGGTGGGGGTGGTGGGTGGGATGAGTGGGGGCCTGGTGGAGGCTGCCCCTGCACTGCTGGGGTGTGGGGGTGGTGGGAGACATGAGTGGGGGCCTGGTGGAGGCTGCTCCTGCACTGCTGGGGTGTGGGGGTGGTGGGAGACATGAGTGGGGGCCTGGTGGAGGGAGACCCTGCACTGCTGGGGTGTGGGGGTGGTGGGAGACATGAGTTGGACATGGGTGGGGGCCTGCTGGCAGGTGCCCCACAGTGCTGGGGGGTGGGGGTGGTGGGTGACATGAGTGGGGGCCTGGTGGAGGCTGCTCCTGCACTGCTGGGGTGTGGGGGTGGTGGGAGACATGAGTGGGGGCCTGGTGGAGGGTGACCCTGCACTGCTGGGGTGTGGGGGTGGTGGGAGACATGAGTTGGACATGTGTGGGGGCCTGCTGGCAGGAGCCCCACAGTGCTGGGGGGTGGGGGTGGTGGGAGACATGAGTGGGGGCCTGGTGGAGGGTGCCCCTGGTGGCTGGGGCGTGGGGGTGGTGGGAGACATGAGTGGGGGCCTGGTGGACGGTGCCCCTGCACTGCTGGGGTGTGGGGGTGGTGGGAGACATGAGTGGGGGCCTGGTGGAGGGTGCCCCTGGTGGCTGGGGTGTGGGGGTGGTGGGAGACATGAGTGGGGGCCTGGTGGACGGTGCCCCTGCACTGCTGGGGTGTGGGGGTGGTGGGAGACATGAGTGGGGGCCTGGTGGAGGGTGCCCCTGGTGGCTGGGGTGTGGGGGTGGTGGGAGACATGAGTTGGACATGGGTGGGGGCCTGGTGGAGGGTGCCCCTGCACTGCTGGGGTGTGGGGTTGGTGGGAGACATGAGTGGGGGCCTGGTGGAGGGTGCCCCTGGTGGCTGGGGTGTGGGGGTGGTGGGAGACATGAGTTGGACATGGGTGGGGGCCTGCTGGCAGGTGCCCCACAGTGCTGGGGGGTGGGGGTGGTGGGTGACATGAGTGGGGGCCTGGTGGAGGCTGCCCCTGCACTGCTGGGGTGTGGGGGTGGTGGGAGACATGAGTTGGACATGGGTGGGGGCCTGCTGGCAGGTGCCCCACAGTGCTGGGGGGTGGGGGTGGTGGGTGGGATGAGTGGGGGCCTGGTGGAGGCTGCCCCTGCACTGCTGGGGTGTGGGGGTGGTGGGAGACATGAGTGGGGGCCTGGTGGAGGGTGACCCTGCACTGCTGGGGTGTGGGGGTGGTGGGAGACATGAGTGGGGGCCTGGTGGAGGGTGCCCCTGGTGGCTGGGGGGTGGGGGTGGTGGGTGACATGAGTGGGGGCCTGGTGGAGGGTGCCCCTGCACTGCTGGGGTGTGGGGGTGGTGGGAGACATGAGTGGGGGCCTGGTGGAGGGTGCCCCTGGTGGCTGGGGTGTGGGGGTGGTGGGAGACATGAGTGGGGGCCTGGTGGGGGGTGCCCCTGGTGGCTGGGGTGTGGGGGTGGTGGGAGACATGAGTGGGGGCCTGGTGGAAGGTGCCCCTGGTGGCTGGGGGGTGGGGGTGGTGGGTGACATGAGTGGGGGCCTGGTGGAGGCTGCCCCTGCACTGCTGGGGTGTGGGGGTGGTAGGAGACATGAGTTGGACATGTGTGGGGGCCTGATGGCAGGTGCCCCACAGTGCTGGGCGGTGGGGGTGGTGGGAGACATGAGTGGGGGCCTGGTGGAGGGTGCCCCTGGTGGCTGGGGTGTGGGGGTGGTGGGAGACATGAGTGGGGGCCTGGTGGACGGTGCCCCTGCACTGCTGGGGTGTGGGGGTGGTGGGAGACATGAGTGGGGGCCTGGTGGAGGGTGCCCCTGGTGGCTGGGGTGTGGGGGTGGTGGGAGACATGAGTGGGGGCCTGGTGGAGGGTGCCCCTGCACTGCTGGGGTGTGGGGGTGGTGGGAGACATGAGTGGGGCCTGGTGGAGGGTGCCCCTGGTGGCTGGGGTGTGGGGGTGGTGGGAGACATGAGTGGGGGCCTGGTGGACGGTGCCCCTGCACTGCTGGGGTGTGGGGGTGGTGGGAGACATGAGTGGGGGCCTGGTTGAGGGTGACCCTGCACTGCTGGGTGGTGTGGGTGGTGGGACGACATGAGTGGGGGCCTGGTGGAGGGTGCCCCTGCACTGCTGGGGTGTGGGGGTGGTGGGAGACATGAGTGGGGGCAGGTTGGAGGGTGCCCCTGGTGGCTGGGGTGTGGGCGTGGTGGGAGACATGAGTTGGACATGGGTGGGGGCCTGCTGGCAGGTGCCCCACAGTGCTGGGGGGTGGGGGTGGTGGGTGACATGAGTGGGGGGCCTGGTGGAGGCTGCCCCTGCACTGCTGGGGTGTGGGGGTGGTGGGAGACATGAGTTGGACATGGGTGGGGGCCTGCTGGCAGGTGCCCCACAGTGCTGGGGGGTGGGGGTGGTGGGTGACATGAGTGGGGGCCTGGTGGAGGCTGCCCCTGCACTGCTGGGGTGTGGGGGTGGTGGGAGACATGAGTGGGGGCCTGGTGGAGGGTGACCCTGCACTGCTGGGGTGTGGGGGTGGTGGGAGACATGAGTGGGGGCCTGGTGGAGCGTGACCCTGCACTGCTGGGGTGTGGGGGTGGTGGGAGACATGAGTGGGGGCCTGGTGGACGGTGCCCCTGCACTGATGGGTGTGGGGGTGGTGGGAGACATGAGTGGGGGCCTGGTGGAGGGTGCCCCTGGTGGCTGGGGTGTGGGGGTGGTGGGAGACATGAGTGGGGGCCTGGTGGAGGGTGCCCCTGGTGGCTGGGGTGTGGGGGTGGTGGGAGACATGAGTGGGGGCCTGGTGGAGGGTGCCCCTGGTGGCTGGGGGTGGTGGGTGACATGAGTGGGGGCCTGGTGGAGGCTGCCCCTGCACTGCTGGGGTGTGGGGGTGGTGGGAGACATGAGTTGGACATGTGTGGGGGCCTGCTGGCAGGTGCCCCACAGTGCTGGGGGGTGGGGGTGGTGGGAGACATGAGTGGGGGCCTGGTGGAGGGTGCCCCTGGTGGCTGGGGTGTGGGGGTGGTGGGAGACATGAGTGGGGGCCTGGTGGACGGTGCCCCTGCACTGCTGGGGTGTGGGGGTGGTGGGAGACATGAGTGGGGGCCTGGTGGAGGGTGCCCCTGGTGGCTGAGGTGTGGGGGTGGTGGGAGACATGAGTGGGGGCCTGGTGGAGGGTGCCCCTGCACTGCTGGGGTATGGGGGTGGTGGGAGACATGAGTGGGGGCCTGGTGGAGGGTGCCCCTGGTGGCTGGGGTGTGGGGGTGGTGGGAGACATAAGTTGGACATGGGTGGGGGCCTGCTGGCAGGTGCCCCACAGTGCTGGGGGGTGGGGGTGGTGGGTGACATGAGTGGGGGCCTGGTGGAGGCTGCCCCTGCACTGCTGGGGTGTGGGGGTGGTGGGAGACATGAGTTGGACATGGGTGGGGGCCTGCTGGCAGGTGCCCCACAGTGCTGCGGGGTGGGGGTGGTGGGTGACATGAGTGGGGGCCTGGTGGAGGCTGCTCCTGCACTGCTGGGGTGTGGGGGTGGTGGGAGACATGAGTGGGGGCCTGGTGGAGGGTGACCCTGCACTGCTGGGGTGTGGGGGTGGTGGGAGACATGAGTTGGACATGTGTGGGGGCCTGCTGGCAGGAGCCCCACAGTGCTGGGGGGTGGGGGTGGTGGGAGACATGAGTGGGGGCCTGGTGGAGGGTGCCCCTGGTGGCTGGGGCGTGGGGGTGGTGGGAGACATGAGTGGGGGCCTGGTGGACGGTGCCCCTGCACTGCTGGGGTGTGGGGGTGGTGGGAGACATGAGTGGGGGCCTGGTGGAGGGTGCCCCTGGTGGCTGGGGTGTGGGGGTGGTGGGAGACATGAGTTGGACATGGGTGGGGGCCTGGTGGAGGGTGCCCCTGCACTGCTGGGGTGTGGGGTTGGTGGGAGACATGAGTGGGGGCCTGGTGGAGGGTGCCCCTGGTGGCTGGGGTGTGGGGGTGGTGGGAGACATGAGTTGGACATGGGTGGGGGCCTGCTGGCAGGTGCCCCACAGTGCTGGGGGGTGGGGGTGGTGGGTGACATGAGTGGGTGCCTGGTGGAGGCTGCCCCTGCACTGCTGGGGTGTGGGGGTGGTGGGAGACATGAGTTGGACATGGGTGGGGGCCTGCTGGCAGGTGCCCCACAGTGCTGGGGGGTGGGGGTGGTGGGTGGGATGAGTGGGGGCCTAGTGGAGGCTGCCCCTGCACTGCTGGGGTGTGGGGGTGGTGGGAGACATGAGTGGGGGCCTGGTGGAGGGTGACCCTGCACTGCTGGGGTGTGGGGGTGGTGGGAGACATGAGTGGGGGCCTGGTGGAGGGTGCCCCTGGTGGCTGGGGGGTGGGGGTGGTGGGTGACATGAGTGGGGGCCTGGTGGAGGGTGCCCCTGCACTGCTGGGGTGTGGGGGTGGTGGGAGACATGAGTGGGGGCCTGGTGGAGGGTGCCCCTGGTGGCTGGGGTGTGGGGGTGGTGGGAGACATGAGTGGGGGCCTGGTGGGGGGTGCCCCTGGTGGCTGGGGTGTGGGGGTGGTGGGAGACATGAGTGGGGGCCTGGTGGAAGGTGCCCCTGGTGGCTGGGGGGTGGGGGTCGTGGGTGACATGAGTGGGGGCCTGGTGGAGGCTGCCCCTGCACTGCTGGGGTGTGGGGGTGGTAGGAGACATGAGTTGGACATGTGTGGGGGCCTGCTGGCAGGTGCCCCACAGTGCTGGGCGGTGGGGGTGGTGGGAGACATGAGTGGGGGCCTGGTGGAGGGTGCCCCTGGTGGCTGGGGTGTGGGGGTGGTGGGAGACATGAGTGGGGGCCTGGTGGACGGTGCCCCTGCACTGCTGGGGTGTGGGGGTGGTGGGAGACATGAGTGGGGGCCTGGTGGAGGGTGCCCCTGGTGGCTGGGGTGTGGGGGTGGTGGGAGACATGAGTGGGGGCCTGGTGGAGGGTGCCCCTGCACTGCTGGGGTGTGGGGGTGGTGGGAGACATGAGTGGGGCCTGGTGGAGGGTGCCCCTGGTGGCTGGGGTGTGGGGGTGGTGGGAGACATGAGTTGGACATGGGTGGGGGCCTGCTGGCAGGTGCCCCACAGTGCTGGGGGGTGGGGGTGGTGGGTGACATGAGTGTGGGCCTGGTGGAGGCTGCCCCTGCACTGCTGGGGTGTGGGGGTGGTGGGAGACATGAGTTGGACATGGGTGGGGGCCTGCTGGCAGGTGCCCCACAGTGCTGGGGGGTGGGGGTGGTGGGTGACATGAGTGGGGGCCTGGTGGAGGCTGCCCCTGCACTGCTGGGGTGTGGGGGTGGTGGGAGACATGAGTGGGGGCCTGGTGGAGGGTGCCCCTGGTGCTGGGGGGTGGGGGTGGTGGGTGACATGAGTGGGGGCCTGGTGGAGGGTGCCCCTGCACTGCTGGGGTGTGCGGGTGGTGGGAGACATGAGTGGGGGCCTGGTGGAGGGTGCCCCTGGTGGCTGGGGTGTAGGGGTGGTGGGAGACATGAGTTGGACATGGGTGGGGGCCTGCTGGAAGGTGCCCCACAGTGCTGGGGGGTGGGGGTGCAAGGGGACATGAGTTGGTGTTCATTAGTTCAAGGAGACATGTGCCTTTGCTGGGGGGCATGCCCATGTTGGGTGGGCTGCCTGCGGGACATGACCAGGGATGCAGGTTAGTCCCCTGTGGTGTGGGCTGCCTGCAGGGGCCGTGGAGGGTGTACAGGGTACACCTGGGAGGACCCACACTGTCAAATCACATGTGGAACTTCCCGCGCACCCCTGAAATACACGCGCCCAGGCTATTCGCGTGTGGAACTTCCCGCGCACCCCTGAAATACACGCGCCCAGGCTATTCGCGTGTGGAACTCCCCGCATACCCCTGAAATACACGCGCCCAGGCTATTCGCGTGTGGAACTTCCCGCGCACCCCTGAAATACACGCACCCAGGCTAATCGCGTGTGGAACTCCCCGCGCACCCCTGAAATACACGCGCACCCAGGCTATTCGTGTGTGGAACTTCCCGCGCACCCCTGAAATACACGCGCCCAGGCTATTCGCGTGTGGAACTTCCCGCGCACCCCTGAAATACACGCGCCCAGGCTATTCGCGTGTGGAACTTCCCGCGCACCCCTGAAATACACGCACCCAGGCTATTCGCGTGTGGAACTCCCCGCGCACCCCTGAAATACACGCGCCCAGGCTATTCGCGTGTGGAACTTCCCGCGCACCCCTGAAATACACGCGCCCAGGCTATTCGCGTGTGGAACTTCCCGCGCACCCCTGAAATACACGCACCCAGGCTATTCGCGTGTGGAACTCCCCGCGCACCCCTGAAATACACGCACCCAGGCTAATTGCGTGTGGAACTCCCCGCGCACCCCTGAAATACACGCGCGCCCAGGCTATTCGCGTGTGGAACTTCCCGCGCACCCCTGAAATACACGCGCCCAGGCTATTCGCGTGTGGAACTTCCCGCGCACCCCTGAAATACACGCACCCAGGCTATTCGCGTGTGGAACTCCCTGCGCACCCCTGAAATACACGCGCACCCAGGCTATTCGCGTGTGGAACTTCCCGCGCATCCCTGTAATACACGCGCCCAGGCTATTCGCGTGTGGAACTTCCCGCGCACCCCTGAAATACACGCGCCCAGGCTATTCGCGTGTGGAACTTCCTGCGCACCCCTCAAATACACGCGCCCAGGCTATTCGCGTGTGGAACTTCCCGTGCACCCCTGAAATACACGTAGCCCGCTCCCCCAGGCCCGATCGCGTGAGGAACTTCACGCGAACCCCTGTAATACACGTAGCCCGCTCCCCCAGGCCCGATCGCGTGTGAAACTTCATGCGAACCCCTGAAATACACGTAGCACGCTCCCCCAGGCCCGATCGCGTGAGGGACTTCACGCGAACCCCTGTAATACACGTAGCCCGCTCCCCCAGACCCGATCGCGTGTGAAACTTCACGCGAACCCCTGAAATACACGTAGCCCGCTCCCCCAGGCCCGATCGCATGAATAACTTCACGCGAACCCCTGTGATGCACGTACCCTGCTGAAATCGCGTGTTAGACTTCCCGCGCACCCCGGTATACACGCACACGTATTTTTTGTCAGCGGGTGTCCGTGTTTGTGGGTACCCCTTGGCACGTCATTTTTCCTCGAGGGCCACAGTATGGGACATTCATCATGGCAGTATATAGGTGCTATTTGTTGGCGCACCTTTTGGCGCACATTTCTTACAGCCGCAGAGACGCTACCGCCTGCTTTCTTGTGGCGGTCGTGTTTGTGCCTGTGCGCTGGTTTGAGCGTGCGCTTTTTTGCCCTATTCTATTCCATGAATGCGTGTTGTAGGCGAGCGTGTGGGCGTTCCGCGCACTTGTGCCCTGTACTTCCCCCGTGACGCCCGCGTTTTGGCAAGTTGTTCCCCATTCCGAGTGTTACGCCCGTGTTCCGCCTACTTTTGTTGCGTGCGCCGCGCTATGTGCGAATTTCGCTGTGGCCTATGCGATTTTCGCTGTGACCTGGCGCACGCTGTTAGATGGCCTGTGCGCCAACGTGCGCCGCGCACTTTTTTATCGCACATGCGCTGGTTTTCTCGCGCACGGCCTTCCATGAATCGACGTGCGCTGCTTTTCGTGCGATTTTCGCAATTGCACTGCGATTTTCGCTATTCCACTGCGATTCGCACGTTTTTGCCCACTTGCGCCGCGCTAATTATTCCATGAATCGGCCTGAAAATGTCTGCATGAATTTTAGGGATTTATATTATGCCAGGTCAACCTTCAAATATCGAAGGATTTGTCCACCACTTGATTCTGAATCAGAAAATGCAAACAATGAACTACAATTGTCGTATATGGCTTCCATATCTAGCCAATCACACATATTTACATTAAAGAATATTGTAGCCTGCCCTGTGACTAAATAGCAGTGGTTTATACAATTCATAATCAACCTGTTGTGACATCACAGCAAAGGGATGTAACATTATGCCTAAATGAATTGCTATAATTTCCTTTGGGGCTGTTGTGCTGTGATATAAACTTGTGTATAATATCTTTAGGCCTACAATTTACACACTGCAGGCAGTACTGGTCCATAAGAGACAACTGAGGTGGTGAAAATGGAATGAGGAGTGGCCATACAGAATATGCAATTGTAGATCGGTCACTATCACTTACGGGTGCATTTCACCTCAGGGTACCGAATGATACCATAGACAACTTGGGCTATGCTCCTTCTCTCTTTAGGATTTCACTCAAAGCCCCTCAGTGGTATATTTCCATGTGGTTGATGGACATCCGTCTAAAGTTTTGCATATACTCTTAGCTAACTTTAAAAACTGCAAAGTTAAACATTAAGCAGAAATTGAGGACATTAACCCCTCATTTCACCTTCCATCCATTTAGCCTGTAAATTCTCCTTGTTTCCCAAGTATGCCATGTAATTCCAATATATGCTGTCGACATCCCTATGCTGAAGGGTTCTAAATAACCTAACTAACCTAATCAACAGAAATGTATGTAACATTAATTCAGTATTTCTTAAAATTATGTTTAAGGACATGTTTTACTTATTTTTATTTTCATAAAAAGAGATCACTGGCATAGTGGGGGCACTGCACCCTATGCAGCATTGAGGGGCCCACTGCACCATGTTCTGGATGGGCCTAGCCTACCCAACTTCAGGAAGCCATTACTTCATTCTGAAGTCAGAGTGTGTGCACGTACTAACAGTTCAGAAACACATGTTCTGTTGCTAGTCTCCATTATTCCACTCGAGAACCAGGCTTCCTGGTTTCTATTTGGCAGAGTGTGGGAGGTGGAGACCTGACGTCCCTCAGGGAAGTTGAATTCAGATAAGAATTTTGTGTTTGTTGTTGTAAGTGTGTGTGTGCTTAGGTGGGTGTTGGATGTTTATGATGTATGTTTGTATGTATGTGTGTCTGCTGGCAAGGGTGTCTTGTGTATTATGTAATATGTGTTGGTGAATGAGTGAGTGCATGATGTATGGACGGCTGGGTACATGTGAATGAGTGAGTGTATGGAGTATGGGTGCAGGTGCGAATGATCGAGTGTGTGGGCTGGGCTGGCAACATAGGAACTGATTTTAGTGTGTTAGTCAATGAGTACTGAGAGTCTGTTGGTTAGGGGTGGTGGGAATTCAGGGGAGCGGGTTGTTCTCTCTTGCAACTATCACATTTTCCCTCTATGATAAAGTAAGCATGAAATGTATGATTATGTTGCTAGCCTGGCATTTTGGGGCAGCCAGACTGACCTTTTCTTACTGTGGTATAGCATATTTACTGAGGAGGTCTAATACAGAAGCATGATACGTGATTTTACATGGGTAGAATTGCATTTATGTGCAGCCAATCCAGTCATTTCTTACTGTGGCATGCCATTTTTAGTGTACATCAAACCATGATAAAGCTAGCATAATAATGTGTTATTCCATGGCGAGACTGGCATTTTTGTTCAGCCATTCTAGCCATTTCTAACTGCGACATGACATTGTTTCTGGGCATCTATGATAAAGCATGCATGATAAGTGGTCTTATTTGTCTAGTCTGGCCTACATTGGTGCCCGTTCGAACATGTCTTATTGTGGAATTACATTTTTAATGGCAAAGCCAAAAAGAGTATGTTCTTACTTTGGGTACTGGTATATATTGGCAGAGTCAGCTTGGACATGGTTTCATATGGTATCATTACTGGGATTATGCGCTAAAAGAAAACATGAGTATGTTTCTGATATAGGAATATGCCATACATTGGTGCAACCGGAGTGGAAATGTGTGGGCATATTTTGTAAAAGAAAAAAAAAACATTGTAAGGACAGACACCATAAACATTCCTCCAAAAAGGAAAACAAAAATAAAAATGAAAACAAAGCAAACACATAATTAGCGAACAGTAACATATCTTTGCAATACATTGATATTATTACAACTGTATCAACTATTAGTAAGTTTACCGAATAACTGGCAGATATTGTGGGGAATATAAGGGCATATACTGTGGAGAAAGCCATGAAATGCATTGGAAAAAGTTCCTGTGCAGTGTTGGTGACTTGCGTCCATTGAATTTTTCCATGAGTTACCCAACCTAACCGATTGCAAACTGTCTGGCTTTTTACCCAATTTTTCACAGAAAGAGTGCTCTACAATGCATCAGGTTAACCCTTTATTCAAAACGTTCTCTTTGAGGAAGAACACCCCCCCCCATTTCTCGGAACACCCCTTTGTTGGTATGGGGCTCCTCGCTACGCTTGGTTGCTCCTGCATACTTGTGGACAATATTTACACTCCTCCAATAAAAATATTCCCTTGCCGCCACAGTTGGCGTTACATTTGGGAGCCAGGGGCCAGGTACCAGCCCCTTGAGTCTATGCTAGGTGAAAGATATATACATCTTTCTCCTATTGCAGTGTGCGGGTGCCACTACAGCAGCATGATCATCCTGGACATTGGTCCTGGCAGATCCGCAGTGTGGTGCATCCAATGCTTTGTTGAGGAGCTTGGGCGGGGGACCCTCATAATGGCTCGCTTTTTGTGGTACACCACTGCTTAAGCTAACATGAAGTGCCAAACAACACTCCATTTGTTTGCCCTTCTGCCACCCTGGGTGGAAATTGGGGACAGTCCAGCAGAACATGCCGGTAACATGGATGCTGATGCGGCCCACTCCGGCTATTCATGTGCAGCATCCAAATGATGCTCTATGTCACAAAAAGTAACTGTAGCTGCCACTACCCTAAAATAAATAAAAATGATCAGACGGGGTCACTGCATATAATGTTAGTTTAGTCTCTCAAAGCATTCTGATCAAACATAATTGCAAATGCTCAGTTTATACTGTAGGAATTCCTGCCCTGCTGGCAGGGCATACATTCCGCCTGCTTCTTCCTCCGAGAAACTCAGAGGATTCTGATTCTGTCACTCCCTGATAAATGGTTTTCTGGCTGGTGGCAGAGCTACCCGAAGAGCTATAAAATCCCGTGTACATTTCTTAGGAAATGCATAATTGAATACATTTGCGTGTTAACGACAAATATATAAAAAAAATGCACTTAGAAACCTTTTAAGACTGCTACAACAAAACATAAAAATAACAGATAGTGCCAAAGTCTATCTTCCTATGGATGCAGGATATTCCACGGTGGCCATTAATATAGTGGAATTGGGCTTTTTGCTTCTTTGAATTAAATCAAGTCATTTTTTAAAAAGAGCATTTTAATTCATTCCCGTGACAGGTAGAAAATGAACTGCATGCTAGGAGCCATTGAATTCAACTTTAACAGTATCAATAAACATTCCTGATTGAATTATGGAATTGATTTTATAATTTTGACTATTATGTTTTTACATCAATATCATCATCTGACAGTAAATGTAGTTACTGCTTCCTTATTGATCTCAGACATGGCACTCTAAAGTACTCATTTGACTATATTATAAAATCAAACTCGATTTCCTGTAATACAGTAGTAACTTCAGGTCATAACCTAATATGAGGAGTCAAGGCTGCATGAATTATTTAGTTGCTAACAGATCTCTTCCCTCCCCTGGAAACAGAGAAACAGCTTTGCTAACCTGGGCTTGCAGTTTTCACTGCGAGCTAGGGCTATGACTTAATATGACAATTATGATGTCTCCCTTCCAAATGCTAATCTTATTGCTCCTGAAGAAGAGATATCTGGCTTCAATAAAAAATACACCATTTATTCTAAAATACAGTGAAGCGTCTATGGTATTCATGCAGCCACCCCCACACTCCTCACTTCTCACATTTTCCCTGACATGCAGGGTATAGATATGGCTAGTTCGCCCTTCTCTTTCCTGTGCCTGTAGTGACATTATTTTGCATTTGTTCAACACCTTAGAAATTTCTGCTATAATATCACGCATATCATCGGTTTGCGCCTCTCCAATAAACACAAAATGCCAGGTCAAAAGTATTACTACTGGACATTGAAGGCAAGGATCACAACACTTCACATTCATTTCCGGTTGCTCACACATCCTATTTTTATCAAGGAGGACCCTCGCCTCAGTGTGTTTGTGTTTCCATTATCAAACCTGAGAACATATCCTGAATAGATTATACCAACGAGACACTGCCAAGCAGGGTCGGACTGGGACAAGAAATAGGCCCGCTCGCACAAAAAGTGGCGCACCCCTTGCCTCACGACCCTTGACCTCTGATGACATCACTGAAAGTGATGTCATTTGACCCCACCAGTGACATCCTGGGAAGCGATGAAACACAACCTTTCACCCCTTGACAAAACAGGAAGTGGCATCAAATGGCATTGTTCCTAAGTACACTACGAAAAAATATTGTTATGATTTCACTAATGTGATATACATTTCATACAAGAATGGATCACCATATGTATCTATAATATCAGTGTGTATAGATCCATATTGTCAAATTACTGTGAATACAAGTAGACGTCCAAGGGCAAATGATAATATGTTATTGTATAGCACTTACGCTTAAGCTCTTTTTATAGAACAAATATGCATACAATATCACGCAACCTGTGTTGGTACTCATTTATAGACCTAAGAAGGATGAAAGGCTTTTTGAAAAAAAAATAATTTGAAACAAATAATTTATTATTTTCAATTTCTTTTGTCCCAACGGCCCAGGAGTGGCCAGAAACCGGCCCCCATTCCCGGGGACGATTTTGGCCCGGCCACAGGCCAATCCAACCCTGCTACCAAGTACAGAAATAGAAGTATGGAATGACGCATGTGCCCATTGCCATCTCTACCTCCGTTTAGTTATGATGGCCGCTCAAACCACAATTGTCTGGGGCACCCAAAAAAGTTTCCCACATTCACGAATCGCAATGTTTAACTTGTTACACCACACTAGGTAGTATGTAGGGGCACAAAGGTTGGGAACATAAGTGAGGAATACTGAATTCTTTACAGCTCATTGGTCAGATAACATTGTACCAGCTTGCACAATGTAGTGAGCATTTCAACTGGGCAACATCTACCTGTCAAGCCGGGCATTCGGGCATTGCCCTATTACACCATGGGTCAGTCCGAGCCTGGTTGTGTTATCCACCTGCTGAGAATACATGGGTCTGGGCACTTACAACTGAAGCTTCATCGTGGCACACTTTGATCAACACAGAGAGGAGAAAGTGTATGGGGCAACCGCGTGGCAAAGAGTATGATATCAGAAAAACAATCAGTGACAATGTCTGCTGATAAGTCATCGAAAAGAAAGACTATCTACGAAGAACTTCTTGATAGATGGAAGATGTCTTTTTTCTGTACACTTTGATGTGCGCTAATCAGAGTAATATTTAAAAGGGAATATGATATACAAGTTGATACAATGAAATTAACATCACTCATCATTTACAGTCCCCACTGCTAGCCTCTAAAACGCAATCTACACAGTTGAAAAAAATGTTAGCTTGCATGCCGTTATTTTCAACACTCATTATGTGGATTCTGGTGCAAAGTCACAAACCAGTTGCCTGAGTGTGCAGTACGGCTATATTCACACCAGGCCAGGAACTGCTTTCAGCATGTCCAGAACTAGGAAGGCGAACCTGTAGTTATCAAGAAAGGGATAGTTAGGTCCCTTTGAAGATCAAGAGACCTCCGTCCCAAACCCTCTTATTTATGCCCTACCAGTGAGGTGTTTATTGTGGCCATCAGGGCCAGTAAACTGTACCCACCCACATCGCCGATTTAACACTGTTTCATCAGTTTGTCTCAAATATGATAATGCTTCACTGTTCTTAATAAATGTCATCATTGTGGTCATAGGCTGCACAACAGGGAGTACAAAGTTAAGGTGGCTTTAGCAGAATTTTAGGGGTTTTGTTGCGTTAAGTTCTTGCCTTAACGTCCATCCATGTTTTACATGGCCAGTGATGTTTTACACACATGTCCAGTGGCCACGGCCTTCCACTGTCAAGTACAGAACACTACTTCGGCCATGTCCATTGGGCAGGGCCATGATAAATAAAATAAAAAAATGCAACCCATCACTCAAAGATCTTCGTCAATCACAAACTAATAAAAACAAAACTGCTAAAATTATTTCCTGAGGATCTCTCACTTTGGTCAAGCAGCATGCTACAAACTACTTGTTTTATGGCTGCCTTTTGGTGACTCTTGAGTTAGATTGCACAACCCCAACTAACTGCATTTAAGCAGCATTGAAAATGGAAAACAATGACCAGCTGAAAGAATAACATATGCCCAGGTACTTTTGCCCCCATAGCGAAAATCAAAAGTTGGTGTCCATGAATTTACGCACAGCAAGTGAACATGCATCTTAAAGTGAAATATACAAATGTAGTTCAATGGACCTTACCCTTACAAGAAAGTGCTCAAGACAAAATAGCATTAGACTTTGAAATGTTCCAATAAATATGCTGGCAAAGTATTAAACCCAGCAATCTGTTGTGAAATATTCCCTAGAAAACAAAATCGCAATGCAAAATCAGTGTTTGTGGTATTGTGAGTAAGCGTCTGTACTGGGAATATGACAACCTAAGTAAAATCCTGGTAGCCAAATAATTGAGCAAGCTTGCCGACCTCCCAAGGGGTTGTATCTGTGCTATGGAAAAAAAGTTATGCTGTCCACCCACATGTGTCCATTACTTGTGCCCTGAAATGCAGCCACAATCAGGGCTAAATAACTGCACCAGTGTCCACGATTGCAAACTCTCTTGCCGCATCATCGGTAAATATCCATGACTTACTTGCCCTTTCATCACCCCCATGTCTGGCTTTCAACTACACTCTGCTTTATTAAGATAACTTGAAAAGTACACATACCATGGTGTCACTCAAATATATAAATCCTTACAGAACTGTGTTGGGCAAAGAGTGTAGAATTGTGGCATTATCCCCCCATCTTAACTGGGAGACTACAAATACCAGAGTGCAATTCAGCAAAAGGTAACAAAATAATCATCTGAGTACGAAACTTTAAAGGACTGAGAGTAGCATGTTTTAAAAAAAATAACGTGGATGCTCATTTGGTCACCCATCCATGCAGTAACAGGGACTGACCCTGCTTAGCTTCAAAGCAAGGAAAGAGCCTGCCATCTCAAGCAATGTGGTCTTGTAACTTCTGCTCATTTATTAGGCAAAATGACCTAAGGAGGCTGGCTCTTCCTCACTTTGAAGCTAAGCAGGGTCTACCCTGGTTACTGCATGGATGGGAGACCTTGATGTGATGTTGTCATAGGCTGTGCAACAAGGGGCACAAAGTTAAGGTGGATTAATTTCCATGTCTTTTTGCGATATGTTTTTTTTACCTTAACTGATCATTAAAAAACGTTTTTTTTCATTGAATTTCATGGGTTTTGTTATTTAATAGTTTTTTCCACACCATTCAGCCATGGCCAGTGTATATTTTAGGACACTCCCAGACCACTAGCCCTTGGCTGGGCCCACTGTCCATTTAGTACACTACCAGACCACTAGCCATGCCCTTTGGCCGTGCCCAATTTATTTTTTATTTTTTAAATCACTCCACAAGGCTTATTCTTCGGCCGTGCCCACTGTCCATTTTAGAACACTACCAGCCCACTAGCCATGTCCTTCGGCTGTGCCCACTATTCTTTTAAAACACTACCAGATCACTATCCATGGCCTTCAGCCATGGCCAGTGGGCACGGCCTCTGGCCATGCAAACAGTATTTTTTAAATCACTACCTGCGCACTAGCCACAGCCTTCGGCATTGCCCACTGTCCATTTTAGAACACTACCAGCCAACTAGCCATGGCGTTTGGCCATGCCCACTATATGGTTTAAATCAGACCACTAGCCGTGGTCAGTGGGCACAGCCTTTGGCAGTGCCCACTCTATATATTAAAACAGATGCGTGTTCTCATTGCTCTCCCCTATAATACAGATATCCCCATAATGTAATTATTCCATTGTGAATCCTTTCTCTTCTAATAAATATTTCCTTTCAGGCTCTGCAACAAGAAAGCTCCAAGTTAAGCCAGTCCTGAGTTCCCCAATGCGTTGAGTTTCAAGGATTTTTGTGCGGTAAGTTTCTTACCTTAACTGATAATCAACTAACGTTTTTTCATTGAATACAAGAGACGCTATGGAATAGGCTCCCATGCTCCATTGACATTAATTATAGCCGCAGCTAAAGTATTAATGTCATTGTACCTGCAGCTACAATAAAAACATTAAAAAACATGATTGCTTTTAACACACACTGTATCAAAAGGACCACTAATGGATTATTGATCCATTTATACAGTCTGTGTTTTTTATTGTCTATTTTTTAAACTTAGAGTGTGGCCCTTAGAAGGGCCGGTTTGGGGTATGGAAAGAGAAGGGAAGAACTGGGAGTGAAAGAACATTAAGGAATGAACATAACTCAAAATTGTACTAAAAAAATCATGTTATACTCTGACAATGTTTCTACTTCACTGATCCCCTTACGAACTCCTTTAGAAGTATCCAAAGAAACTTCCAGTGTATCTCTGTAATATTCCTTCAGAAGTTTTATTAATTTTCTTTCACCAAATATGAAATAACCCGAACTCCTAACTAAATATATCTGTCCACTATGCTTACAGATAGCTTTTCTTTCAAAAACTCCTTCTAGAGTTCTGTGGCGATCCCAGAAACAGGTACAATTCTTCTCCATACTTGCCAAATTTCCTTAACATCACTGTTTGTTATAGTTTCACGATAAATTATTTCCTCAACATTATCTGAAGAAGGAGATTCATCACCTGACAAATCAGTAAAGGAATTTTCCGATACTGGCTCACAACTTTGCTCCATTTCTTCACCTTTCTCCAAAAATAATACATACCTCAAATGTCTTCCAACAACAGTCTATCTGAACTCTTCAAGCCCTAAAACTAATAATGACAGCGTTATTTCCAGTAGAATGTAAAATAAACACCATCCAATACCAAAACAACTTTCAACATGTAGCATGGAACAACCAATGAAATAATCACCTCAAACTATTATTGTTATTGGAGAAAAATTGCACACTTATAACTTACATGTATATCCATGGCTATTCTGTACCCCCGGCTGTCATGACAGTTGTAGCCGCGGCTAGACTATTGTGCCAAAATACATGATGTCCTATCCTCTTGCCTCTAGCAGTGTGTAATGAAAAGCCTCATATATAGCCATGACTACAAACAGTGCAACCTGATTTGTTGGTGGGCATAGCAACTGTTATTCACCACATTGAAAGACATCTCCTTTAATTTTCCTCATTACTTTTTCTTCTGACTGCTGAGAAGGTTGTCGGTAAAGTATAAGAAAGTTTAGCGTAATCTCCTAATTTCTTCCAGTCCTCTTTTCCCCTACTTTGACAATTTACCTCTTTCCTTTGCCCTGTCATTTTTTCTGTATGTCAAATCAATATTTTAGTTTTTAGGTGATCTATTTTATGCAGTTTGCAGTGATTATCAGTGGGGGTAGGGTGAGTAGGTGGGGGTAGAGAGGGTGTGAGCAGAGTGGTTGGGGTTAAGGGCTTAGAGCAGGGTGGGTGGTGTTAAAGAGGGTAGATGGAGGTACAGAGGATGGGGGTATGGTCATTGGGTTGGGGTAGAGAGGGTGGGGGTAGGGTGAGTGGGTATGGGTACACAGTGTGGAGTTAAATGGATGAGAGCACAGAGGCTGGGAGTATGGTGGGTGGGGTATCTGGGAGTATGGTAGGGTGGGTCGCAGAAGGGGGCAAGATGAGTTGGGAGTAGGTGGACAGGGGTACAAAGGGTGGGGCTACAATGCGTGGGCAACGGTGCGGGGGTTGAGGGAGGGCAGTAAACTGAGCATGTGGTAGGGTAGAGTGGAGGTAGAGAGGATGGTGTAGGTAGGGTGGGGTGGGGTAGGGTGGGTGATGGTATAGAGGTTGCAGGTAGGACATGTGGGGGTAGAGAGGATGGGGTAGAGTGGCTGGAAAAACATTTCAAAAGAATAAATGAAAATAACCTCATGCTTAACTCGGTGCATTTCTTTTGATATCCACCCTAATGCTACATCCCCATGATGCCATTTTCTTTGTCATTGTCAATGTATTCTCTTCTAATATATATATGCTATTGGGCTTCGGCACGTGAACACCCCAAGTTAAGCAGGTCCCGAGTTCCCCAATGCATTGAATTTCCAGGGTTTCGTTTTGATACCCTTTTCACCTTATCTGCCATAATGCCATATCCCTATAGTAAAGTTTTCTATGTGATTGTAAATCGATTCTCTTCTTAAATATATGTCCTCTTGGGCTTTGCAACAGGAACACACCAGGTTAAGCCGGTCCTAAATTCCCCAGTGTGCCCAGTATGCACAGCCTTTCATGATGTCATCAGTGATGTCATACATAATGTAAAGTGAGAACACCAGTATAGTTGTGGCCATAGTTGGTTGTTTAGTTGTGGCCATGTTATGGTTATATACAGTGGGCACATCCAAAGGCTATGCAACCAATTAGCCATGGCCACAGTAATATGTGCACAGTGATTATGCAATGAATATGATCATTGTAAGTAGAATAATGGGGTTACTGGCCTTACAAATTGCATCATAACAGGTATGGACACTTAGATATGGTGAGAACGGTGTAATTTGCGCTTTTCTGTCTGTACAAATGAAGAAAATATAATTAGAGAACATAGTTTATGAAATACAATTAATTACAGTTGTACAAATATGTTTCATTTGTTTGACCCTCATAAATAGTACATCGTATTCACTATGTTTGATACAACATTTGTGCATAGTACACTGTGTTTGTCTTCACATATAATAATCATTGGGTCATTGGGAAAAAATCCATGCACTGCCTTAGATTTGATTGCAGAGAAAGTTAAGGACAAGTGCAAGCACATGGTATCGGGAGGATAGCTCCAGGGCAATGTGTTCGCCTTGGAAGCAAGATGACACGGAGCAACACAGGTTTGATCCCCGGGTCCACGCTTAGAAACCTCTGGGTATTTAGCACATTATACATAACCTATCATATCATATCATACACCTTTAACCTGAGAGGAAGTTGTCAATTCATTGTTTCAAGTTATTTTTATTTTTTTTATTTTTTTTATTTTCAATGTCATAGTAATTTTTATCATGTCTTTTTCAATTCTACTTCATTTTCCTCCAAGGTCAGACATTGTTTACCATGTCTGACCACAGCAACATAGGTTCTGTGAAAAATAACTAAGGTGTGGACCTTCTAACACGCAGAGCTTGGGGCATCCGTCCTCATTCAACACTTAATCCGAGTCCACTGGGACAACTTTGATGAGGACTACCAAAAGGCCCATGAGCAACACAAAATAAAAGCTGTTAGGGAGAATTCTCTGTTTAGGCTGAATTTCCTAACCTAGTGAGTCCCCCAGCAGCTTTGCTGGATTTCTGGAGTTTGTTTTTCCCATCCTGCCAAGAGTGTGACCCTTTTCCTCTCAATCTTGGACATGTATGTGTGTAATTCCTTTGAGATGTCAATGTGTTCGATGGGCTATGGGGTCTTTTACTCCATAGGGTCTCATAAGTTTTTCTATGTGTGTCACTCTGCACCCTACGTGTCGTGACATGGGGGCGCCCTAGCAGGTCCCCCCACCATAGACTCCATACCCGGGGACTGACTACTGTCTCCCCGGGCATGTAAAGTCACCATTGGCTTTACTAGACCTAAATTTGCTAACAGAACTAGTACCAACCATCTTATTGTGGACGTGCTAGTAGGGGTAATACGATTACTCCTGGATCTGTTACTCGAGGGGGCACTGTCCCGTCCCTCCTCGTCGAGTTTTGGCTGGTGGCAGTGGAAACTACTTGTTATGTTCGACCCCGAGCATAACCCTATGGGATCCGTCTTATTGTTGAAGATTGATACTGTTTTTCGTTAATCTCCAACGTACCACCGATCTACTTATCTTAAATAGGTTTATCGAGTGGTATTTTCTGCCAGAACTCGGGTTGTAAAATGACGTCTGTGTTGTTCTCTGTGACTCCTAAACCAAAGGTTGAGCCCTTTGTTCCACTTTTGGCGGGCCTCTGGACAGAGACCCGCGAAGGTGGCGCCATTCTGTCTGGGTTACCTCAGGGGTGTGGGAGGGGGTTTAGACACCCTGGACCGAGTTGCCTTGCCAACTCAGGTCGCACTCTGAAGTGATTGGCCCAGGTGGTGAGCCTTCCCGCTCACCACTTAGCATGTGTTGATTGACAAGCTAGGCTGAATGAATGGGGGACGTCTGCATAAAAGCAGGGCCTTTGGGACTGGATCTTCAGGAAGTCGCCACTGGACCTAAAGAATCCGACGAGGGTAACGCTGACTCGACCTGCACGACGACACCTCCGGTGGAGCCCTGCGGAATCGTCTCACAATCTCCCGACGACAGAAGAGATCTCCCTGCCGGAGAGGCTCTTTCCCTGGCTGGTGGGAACAACCAGTCTTCTTCTCCTTTGTGCTTTTTGGTCGCCCAGGACGCAGTGGTCGAATTGCCCGTGCAGAGCACCCGGCAACCGGATAGCCACTACTCCTGCACCGTGATCGAAAGGTGGTGCCTTGTGACGGAGCACTCCGCGGCTGGTTTCTTCCCTGGTGGTGCACCGGACATCTTCTCTTCGACGACGAGAGCATCTCTTCTCTTGGCCAAGACCCGTCGTGCATCCACCACCAGGAACAACTGCCCCCGTCGGAGCTGTCTTCCACAACAAGGTACCGTACCGCCTGGCTTCCCTTTTCGATCGGTTCGTGTGAGGTATCTGATTCCTCCCCGTTCCGTTGGGTTGCCTCCAAGCTTTATTCACTCTTTGTTCTGAACTGGTTCAACCTGACGCTAACCAACTTGCTAAACAAGACTTGAATGCATCATCCGTAGAGACTTTCCAGGACATCGTGCCTTGCCTCTCACCGAGTGGGCCTGGCCGCCGAACTGTATGATCTAGTGTGATTAATGCTTTCTTGCCTTGCATTTTTACCCGCTTCAGTACGAACCGTGTTGACTTCATTACCTGCCTTTCTCTTCTCTCCCTTCCTCACTAAATATTCGAGTGTCATCTGGGTTGAGGTATACACCTCTGTCTGAAAATAAGTGGTGCCGTAGAACCTAGAGTTGTCGATAGTGTGTTTCGGGGGATTGAGCTTATTCCATTTTGCAGAGTAATTGTATTTTGAGTTATTTGCCGTGATTCGCTTTAGTATTTTTCGTAGACGTTTGTTATCAATAAATAACTTACTATCTGTATACTAAAGCCTGGTTGCGTGTTTACTCGTTTTGCTGCGAAGAATTACCCTATATTGTATGCTCCCTATACTGACCAACTTTTCTTGAGAGAAGTCTGACTGCTCAGCCACAGCTACCAATTGAATCTGTGTGGTACAGACTGCTACCAAGTGGGTTCATCGCAACACCTGTAGTCCTAAATCTTTTGCAGTGGTCCCAGAGGGAACTGCACAGGTTTCCGCCTAACAAAAGCACATGGACCTAACTCTGTACGGCGCCCAACAGCTGCTGTGGCATCAACCTCTGCACCACCAACCACCACAGCAACCTCCACACCATCCACCTCCACCACCGTACATTCCTCGACCTCCAACAGAACCCAACCTCCCTTATTTCTGCCCAGACCAGATCAAAAGCAGTGTAAAACTTTTTGCTGCAAAAATGACAATTGGATCACAGTAGGAGATGCAATTTTATTTCAGAGAAAGTTTAGGACAAGTGCAAGCAAACAAACCTCTAACCTCAGATCAACCGTATATACTCCACAAGATAAACATTTTACCTGGATCAGAGCACCGAAGCAATATATTTGCAGTAGACCACATGAAAGGAATTTGTCCAGATCTTCTTGAATCTCCAAATATAAATCTGTAAGAGGGTGAACAATTGTTTAGGATAGAGCAGGCTCTAAATCAAAGGACAAAAGCAGTCACAGAATGTTCACTGCAAACAAACCTGTAAATATTTACTGACACTATCTAAAAAGTTATCCCTTCAACAACAAAAAATCTGCATGTAGAAAAGCATATAATATTTATTAAAAATCTAATTTGTAATCTTCAGCAACACAAAAACAATGACTTAAAATATCTGACGCACAGCACACTGCACATAAACCTTTACATATGTAAATATTTACTGACACTATCACATCATCCACAGACTTGGCATGTGAACAGTGGGAGTTCTGCAATCAGAATGGCAACAGTCAACAAAATGGTGCCCATGATATGTTTCAAAACCAATGGCACAAAAAGAGGACTTTAGTGAGCAAAGTACTAAAATAGACGACACATTTTCACTGCAACTGATCACAGGCAAGTACAAAATTCCAACTATAGCACCAACCAATTGCAAACATCATAACACATACAAATCTTTTTCTTTCAATCATCTATTTATAACTGTGGCTATTCCATCTGTGACTATAGGCGCACCCTCTTGCAGCCACGGATACACATACATTTTTTACAAATTAAAAAACACACATTGCCAACCTTTCAAAGTTCAAATGACACAAGGGTAATGGTGCGGGCATGGAATCAGAAATACATGTAAAATTGTGTGGTTTAACATCCACGTAATTATATGATTATTGCACAGAAATGTATGACTTACTACCCATGGCTATAGCAAAACAAAAGAGGGGATGACTATTCTACATAGCCGGGTTTACAATAGCAATCATTCAGCTGACGTGGTTTGTTAAAGCAGCTACGTACAACTGGCGGGATGCGGAATACCCGCACAGTATGCAAGCAACCAATGAAAGTACTTATTTCTGTTTTGTCATAGCCAAAGCTATCGGGAAAAACAGCAAAGAAATATGCTTTCCTGCTCTCCCAGGCCCTCACCAAGTGCTTTCCACATCTATGTCAGCCCCTGCCAATATCCTGATGGCCTCCTCACATGCCAAGCCCTCTGACAATCCCCCTATAACACTTGTCATTCATGTGATGCATTTTCAGTCGAAATGTCAGGTAGCCATGGGTATACCCCACATTATAGCTGGCGGGATGCCCACCACCGCGCGTATGCCAACATACAATCAAAAACAATTATTTGTATTTTACTTATCCATGGCTATCAAGAAAAACGGCAACACAAAAATGCTTCCCTGCACTCCCAGCCCCTCACCATGTGCCGCCGATATCTGTATCCCCCCACTCCTCTGTTGGCCTCATTATCTCCCCTGCCCTCTCCCATTCACCCTGTTTCCGTGATGCAGTTTCAGTCAAAATGTCAGATAGCCACGGGTATTACCCAGGTTATAACCGACACAATGTTCTATACCCGTGTGTATGCTTGCAACCAATGAAACTACTTGTTTCTGTAATCCATGGCTGTGGCTATCAGAAAAACAGCAACACAAAAAAAGTTCCTGCTCTCACACCATCACCAAGTGCCCCCCACAAATGGTGTTGTTTCTGACTATGATCACATTAAAATGATCTATCATTTTTGAAACTGTTTGGCTGGTAATCAGCATTTAATCTCTTCTACACTTCTCTCCACAGCTTGTCCTGCCATTTTGAAGACTCATTGTAGGTGGTGGAGTACACCTTGAGTTGACGATATTTGAGTGCATGCAAAGTAGAAAAGAGCTCTTGTTTTTATTTGGCCTAAAAAAAGATAATTTGGCAAGTCTGGGTGAGTGAAAAGTAGGCTCCCAGAGTTCTGTCTTTTCTCACTGCAATGAACCCTGAAAAGGACAGTGTGTGTGCACTTAAAAGAGTAAGAATGAGTAGGCTCATCTGATGACAGAAGCAGTCTGTGGGAGCTCTGCTTTCTGCCACTAGGAAGAGGCAGAGATTGCTGAAAAGTACACCCCTCTCTAGTGCTGATGCTGTGTTTTCCTTCTGCTCTGCTCCTCACTCTTACTTCCTTCTCTCCAGTGAATGAGTCAGACTATCCAAGTCCTTACCAGTGAATATACCCAAATATGGGCCTGATTCATGGAATTATTTGCACAGAAAATAGGGGACTTGTGCACAAAATTGTGCGCAAGCACCAATTTGTCTATTCATGCAACTCAATGTGCAGGGCCTACCAGGGACGTGCTAGGCTTCCTCGCCAGTCCAGCAGGTTACTGCGACATGACCAACACATTGCGCGAAACTCCAAGCGAAGGCCCACCCATGTGTGCGCAGTCACCTAAAAAGGGGGTGGAACACGTGGAATGGAGAACAACAAGCAAAAATATGAGGGAAGTACCACAGTAAAATCCTCGTAACGCTGATACGCGTGATAAAAAGCTGTATTCATAAAATTGAACAGGGCTCGCCGGCATGTGGAAAATATGTGCAAATCCTGAAACACACACGCCACGTGATAGCTGTTGTAAATGTCAACGTGCACAAAAACAAATGCATAAAAAGCCCACGTGATCAACCAACGCACGTATACAGCTACGATGAATGTAGCATTTATCGCAGCAGTGATCGTGGGACACCACAGGAGGAGAAGGATGGCCAGGGCCCATATTTTTCTACATAGGACCAGCCTTTTTGGGATGCCTGATGACCAGGTCTATGGCAGGCATAGGTTTCCACCTCATATCATATTAGACCTGGTCACGGAGTGGGAAGATGACCTAACATCACCCAACCTGTTCTCCCATGCACTGAGGCCCTTTGAAAAGGTGCTCAATGTACTGCATTTTTTGGCCATAGTTGCAGGCATTTGACAGCCCACGCAGACACGCTGCCTACACTAGGTGTTGGCAATAATGACTGCACGCCCCTCGGTCCGCAGGCACATCTACATGCCCAGAAAACCTGAAGAAAGGCAGGCCGTGGTCCAGGACTTTTATGGGGTGGCGCACTTCCCGAAAGTGCTTCATCGATTGCACCCATGCAGCTCTATCTCCACCTAGGGCTACAGAGCACATATATCGCAATCGCAAGCACCGGCATTCCATCAACGTGCAGGTTGTATGTGATACCAAGGGCATCATTACTTCTGTATATGCGAACTATCCAGGGTCCACCCATGATAGTTTTATATTCAGAATGTCACCCCTACACCGGGCCATGCAAGCTGGGAGGCATGGAACACATGGCTCATTGGTGAGTATAAATGCCCCTGCACATGCATGCATGTCACACACAGACAAATACAAACCAATGACAAACATTTTAACATCTACAGGGGACAGTGCCTTCCCTCTGAGCACCTACATGATGACGCCAATACGGAACCCTGCCACACCGCCCCAGGTAAGATACAACACAGCCCATATTGCAACTCGGGCCATAGCGCAGCGCACATTCAGAGTGCTGAAGTCACGTTTACGCTCCCTTGACCACTCTGGTGGTGAGTTGCTATATGCACCACCACTAGTGTGCAGGATCATTGTAGCAGGATGTGTCCTGCACAATGTTGCAACACAGCATGGTGTACCTGTCGACATGGTGGTGCCCTCACATCCCCAACTACATGCACGCCGCTTGCGCATGGCAGGTCAAAGGGAATGTGGCGAGGTTGCCCATACCCAGCTTGTGGCTACATGTTTCACCTAAAATCCAACCCCTGTGGAGTGCACACAGCCGTGGCACATTACAGGTGCCATTCAATGATGACAAAGGGCCAATCATCTGTGCCTACCAAACCACCCTGAACATGTGCCCTTGGAAGTGCAACATTGGGCCTCATTATGAGTCCGGTGGTAGCCGTGCAGGTAAAACCGGCAGGCTGCCACCGGACTCGTGGGGATTTACTGGCTCCAGACTTGCCAGAATCACACGGGCATTACAGCCCTGGTGGTCTGGTAATTCCGGAGCCGGCCTTCCATTACTCCCCATTCCCGAATGGAATGGGGAGTAATGGAATGGGGGCAGTGGAAACACTGGCACCATTCAGTAATGGTGCTGGTGTTTCCACATCCGTGTGCGGCCAGTGGCGTTACACCCACCAGTTCAGACCTGGCGGGTGTAACACCACTTGGCCACATAACTCAGAGTTAGCCGGTGTGGAAAATGGCACTGGTACGGTTTTACAGGCACAGTTAAATCCAGACCGGCTAACTCATAATGAGGCCCATTGTGTGCATCCCTTATAACTAAAACTAATTTAATTTTGAGTTTCCAAATGAAACACATAGAAGAGGGAGTATGCCACTAACACCATGCCAAACTAGACATCAAATCGCCTGTGTGTCACATAAACCGTCCCATATGTCATGGAAATTATCACCAGACTGTGCTATGGTATGAATGTCAAAGGAGATAGATAAATAGCCAATTCATAATACAAGTGTCTTAAAGCACTCAAAGATGTATGGAACAAGTACAAAAATAACACCCGCTCTTAGAGATGCATAATATTCTGGACACAAACAGTAATTGCATAATATACTATACTATTAACAGTGGATGTAACAGTGAATCTGTCGGACAGGGATTCATCAGATTTTCACAAGTGCCTCAATGTGCCATCATGCAGGGACCGAGGATAGGGTGGAACAGACAGACAACGTACCTGCACGGTGCAATCAAAAGGAGAAAGTGTACAGATGTTTAGAGGGGTATGGTATTCGGAGGGTGGTAACAAGTTCAGGGGTGATTCAAGTGCAATCAGTGGATGCTCGGGTAAGTGCAGAGAGATGCAACTCTCTCGGGTAATTCCCCAAGTGCAGTGATGATGACACTAGTTCAGGTCATGGAGGCAACTGCCCCACAAATTGCTGGGGTCGACGGGGGCATGTGAAACCTTGAGGCACATCAAGCAGACAGTCATCAAGCAGCAAGGACAAAAGGAATGGATAGAGTGAGAAAGCAGATGGATTGCTTGGCAGGGAAGAGAGAGAGAGAATGAAGAGTAGAAGATGAAACACATGGTTAGTTCATGAAAAGTAAGGAAATGAGTCCCCAAACAGAGGGTAGCAGGATGGGTATCCCAGAGGTTGGCCCCTGCTGACGATAAAGACCCCCTGGAAAAAATCTCTGTCAATAACTGCCTCAACTGAAGAAGGTTGGAGTAACATGATGAAATGGCTCTGGAGGGACAGCACTGAGGAATGAACATTAGCAGATATAGATTAAGCAGGCCTCACAAATCACGATGCACAATGCATACTTCCTATGACATGATGCTGTCTGCCACGACTAGCCAGTGGAGGACAATCAGTGGCAGAGAGATGTGGTCCCTGGCCTTGACGTCAAGCATAATATGTGCGGTCTTGTCCCAAATGAATTACACAGGGGGTGGATTAGAAACATGGAGTTGGTGCAATAGGCAGTAGCAGTAGTGTCCTGGAGAGTAACACAGCACGTGTAACATTGCACCTGTGCGTGATGTTGTGGAAGTATACATTAACTGTGTGCATCAAGACCTGAAAGTCAGACTCCTTCACAATCACACTAATATGTGGCAGCAATGGAAGGGGGTTGTTGAACATTAAGGCAACATTCCTGTCTTGGAATGAGTGTGTATGGAGTTAGAACATGTAGGAAGGACTGAGTGAATGGCAGGAGTAGGCTGCAGTGGTGTGGAGAGGGACATGCAAATTACTAAATGGTGCACAAGTCAAGGTCATTTTGAGGGCACCAGTCCAGTATAGCTGTGTGGCAGTCATGGTGAACAAGGGTGCCAGTGTGTCACTAGGAACAGTGCTGAAGAGTACTCTGTCCTCATCATAGCACATTAATCATAATGAAAATGTTACAAATATTTGTTGCAGCAGGCAAATATGTATGTCAAAGATGCATGGAAAAGGAATGGACACCTGCATGATGCCACAGGTGGCAGCTGAAGTAGGGCAGAAGAAAGGACACAGTATGGAGTTTTCATGGAATATATTTTTAGGAATGACATAAGCAAGTCCACTGTCCGTTCAAGGATCATCAAAATAAGGATGGAATGCATCACTATGTGAAAACAAATGAGACATCCAGGATGATGGGGACAGCAGGGCATTATGAATGGAGGGATGCTACCATTCATCATGTGACCCTAGTGAATGTTGCTCCGGACTGCTACAATGCACACTGGTGTTGATGTACATCCACAAGAATGCCCTAATGGGCATACATTTGTGTGTGGATCAACTTCGCTAGCATTTTCTCCCGGAAGGCTATCAAGCTATTCACCAGTATCTTGGTGGTCAGGAAGGCTGTGCATGTGTCATGTTATCAATGTAGTGCAGAGGTGAGTGCGTGATGGAGGATTGAAACTAAACACCAGTAAAGGAGAGAATGCATAGATCAGCAAGAGCATTAGTCCTAGAGGGATGACACCTTCATGTACTTCAGGGGAGACATTAGTGAATGAGGAGAATGAATAATGATGATGGTGAGTGTCAGTGTGCGTCGAGGTGTGGAGGGTTGTGTATGAAGTTTCTCTGGCCCTCATTACGAGTTCGGCGGTAACCATGCCGCTATTGGCGGCTTGGCTGCCGCCGAAATCGCGTCGGGGTCCGGGTCCGCGGAATGACGATTTACCGGGCCATTCCGAGTTCGGAAGGCCCGGTAATTCCTCCCTCCAAGGACCCGGACCTTCCCCATTCCCATTTCAGCCGCCATAGGGCTGAATGGGAATGGGAGAGGGAGCAAACAATGGGCCATTACGAGATGGCCCGTTGTTTGCTCCCTCTTCCCCTCGCGGGACCCGATAAGCCGCCTGGTTTTCCCAGGCGTGCTTACCGTGTCCCGCGAGGGGAACTCGTAATGCGGCGGTACGGAGTAAACGGCGCCGGCACCTTTTACGGCGCCGTTCACTCCGTACCGCCAGGGTCATAATGAGGCCCTCTCAGTAGTTGGTACAATCAATCACGTGTATTATCAAGACATATTTGGTGCAAGTGCATAGCAAAGGTACTGTGAAGGTGGTCTAGGAGACTATACAGTGGATGTCTTCACAATAAATCAGCCATTCACCTCTTGCTCCTCCGCCAGAACCCTGCTTGATGGCACAAAGTACTCCTGCACAACGATGGAGCGTCAAAGGGAATACATAAGCCAACAACAACAAGCAAACATATAAAATCCTAGAAAATTCAAATAATGGTAATAGTACACTGTAAACCACCAGAACATGGTCAATGCAGATATCATTGTCACCGCATACCAATGGTGTAATGCTGCATTCATTCCAATGCCGCACCACCATGCACCTAGATGCGTTACATTAGAAGCTGCATACACCATGTTGCCACATGCCTGAGAAAAGGAAGAAAAGCCACTAACAATACAAAACCTGATGTGCTGTAAGACCAAATAGCCCACATACCAGCAGACATAGCAACATGTTTGTGGATCACGATGCGTAAGCACACACTAATAGTTGAATCATGAATTCAACCCGGCAAATGTGAGAAACATCCTTAATCCCATAGACCCTGATAGGGATTAGATGTGTCACTCATTAGACATGATAAATGTTGAATGAGGCAAACCTCAGCTCAAACATCTGCACCTGCCACAGTCCACAAACTGTTGACCATGCTACACACTCCCAAACAACCATGAAAGTCAGACACACAGAAATCACAGTAATCATAACCAGTGAACATTGGCCCCAGCAATCCATCTGATTAACCTGACCAAAACCAACATTGGAATCACCCCCGGGTGATCAATTCCACCCTCGAGAAATAGTGATAGAGGGCAAGGTAAGTAAATCCAGAGTGAACACACACAGTGACCTGCTCTCATGCAAACACCACCGAAGTGTCAGCAAATGCCATGCACTCACCTGTCCGTGGAACTCACCTGCTTTGCATACAATGCACACCATCGGGAGACACTTTACCTAAATGGAATGCAATGCAGAGTATCAGCACATACTGCATGCACATACATGATCTTAATTGATCACCGAAAGAAAATATGCATAGAACACAGAGTGCAGGAGAAACACAGGGTGATTCAGGGTGTATGATTATAGAAATAGATTTGCACAGGAGTACAGTGTACCACCCCAGAGAGAGGGAGAGAGTGAAACAGAGAGTGAATACCAATGAAATGACAGATCAAGGAGTCCATAGCATTTTTTTCTGATGTACAATGACATGCTGTGCAGCACAGTCGGTGCGCCCATTGATGTATCCACATACGTAGCTTAGACAGTGACATGAGCTCTAATCGAATTACCACAACGCCATGTGAGCATGCAAAGGACATATAAGACAACCGACACATGCAGCAAAGATGCCCAATAATGAAGCATGCCCAACATGCAAGACAGTGCAAACGCTTACCAAATTATTGTGTCTGCATGTTATAAATTCCACATGACCTTCACCAGTAAGTGTGTTTCCTAATTTGTCAAAGGGAGGACAGTGTCTGGTGGAGGGCATGAGGAGTGTGGACTTTGAATGGTGCAGGATGTCGCACCCGGGACAGCAGTTACCGTCACATCATGGATTACTGGAACAACATGGGAGAACATATTAAAACACCCATTGTGCAGTATCATTTACACAGCACACACGTGCCATGGAACAACAAACCTATAATTACCTGCACATGCCATCCTGTGCACCCCATGCAAATATGCTAGACGACTTCACTAGGCATGCCTACACATACACCACTGCACATGTAAAGTCCATGAGGAGTTAATGGCACACCTCAAGGGCAATTTATATGAAAAATTAACAAAGAACACAACAAGGAAAGGGCAAAACAAAATATTATATGCCAACATCTGGGCATGGGGGAGGAAATTAAAAAAAATGTCCATCTTGGGCCTGGGAGTAGGGGGGCACCCAGAAGGGGGAAAGGTAGGGTGCACATCAACTCCTACATGGGTGGATGTTGAAAAGAACAATTCCCTCCATGGGCTCATGGACCACACAACTATCTTGTATTGGGAGGCCTGTCGCTGCTGTGGCCACCTTCCTGTGTAGAATCCGAAGGTGGTAGTGGTAAGGGAGGTTGACCACATAGAGCTCTGGCCTGGTTCTCAGTGGCAGCAGCCAGGCAGGACTTAGATGAATGCATCTGCAACATGATGCTTTGGAGGTCCTCATGCAACACCTCACTGGATGCACGGAGTTCCTCCGAGATAGTATGACTCAACTATAGCATCTGTTGTTGGTACTGTGTACTGTGGGCTGCCTCTAGCACTTCCATTAAAGCTCTGAGGGCCACAAACCCTTGCCTGAGGGCTTCCCTGTGGGCCCGACCCTCTGCAGGCACGGACACCTGAAGGGACCTCAGTTCAGCCCGTCAGCTCCTGCTGCTGGCCTCCATGTGCAACCTGTGTGAATGGCATGTGGACCACAATGCCTGCAGTTGGTGCTCTACCTGTGTTTCTGGGGGATCATGGAATTGGCCACCCTACCCATGACCTGATCCAACATCTCATAGGAAGCACCCTGTTGTTGTGCAATACTACACATGCACTGCTCCCACACTGTCTCCCCAGCCACCACATGTCCACCATGTGTGCGGGCCCCACGCCTGCCTGACACAAGGGAGCATGGCCCTTGATGTGATGCCGCTGGCTGTGGCTGCAGGACTGCATCCCTTCCTTGGTCCTCTGTCCCAGGACCAGAAACCAAAACTGTGGAGCGTGACCCTGCAGCCGTAACCACCACAGACAGAAGTGACAACACTGATGGGCCCTGTGAGGGGACATGACACCCTGCAGACACACTGGCTACAACAGCCCCAACACTTGATGCACTCACCTGTGACAGCATAGAGGAATGGACATCCGGTTCACGACCAGAGCTACTGGCTTCATCAGAGTTGGATACATACTGAGAGATGACCCGGATGGCCAGTAGCACCAGTGGATTTTCATGGGCTGCCACAACACGTCCTCTACTGGTGCTCTATGCCGGCTCAGGATCCCGTTCCTCCTCAACCTCCTCCCCTGCATCTAGTGGATCATCACCTGCACATGGACATATAAAGACATGAAGAATCATGTTAATTGCATAGACTACATACATAGCTATCACAATGCTGTCCTGCAACTCATTGCTATGCATGTAACCATGCCATTATTTGCATACACACACTATGCACAAAAAGCTCACAGACACGGCTATGCAGACTTGCCACTACATCCCATGTCCCTGACCATGTAAGCACTGCACACATTGCCAACACACATGTATCTGTAGACACACATCCTGTCCCATGGCAGAGCAAACAGTTTAGTGTAACATGCTAATTGTGACTCATCAAGTGGATATGCAAAATGCCATTACGGTACATGAGAACAGTCCACACAATTACATCTAACACCAGTGTACCACTGGCACAGCAAGTGTACCCAATGTGGAAATGCCCCGATTGTGGAGTCTTATGTGTGTGATGTGGAGAGAGTAATGACATGTTCTGGGAGATAGGAAGTGGGGACAGTGACACACAAGAGGGACAGGGCCATGGACCCATGTAGTGTGTGTTGAGTGTGGCAGGTTAACAGGGATGACTCCTGACAAATATTTCACAAGGGGGTCAGTGCCATAGCTGGGGCTGGGATTTGCACAGTGTAGTAAAATGGTATGTCCCTCATGGCACAATGTCACGGCCACTGCCAGTGTTCATGGAAGGTATGGGTAGCATGAAACCACCTAAGAACATGTGTGCGTGGACTGTCTACTACATGGAGTTCATGATTTGTAGCACATGCTTCAGACACAAGCACTTGACTGGCATAGCTGAGTCACTAACATCACTGATGAAAATACCCAGATGGCACATTGTGTTGGCATGCCAGATATGTCATTTAGTATCTGACGGTTGTTGATTACTACTGTTCCAAAGCCATGTTCAACAGATGTGCAGCACATGGCTTGTATACACTCTACAGTACACCAAGCATGGGTCAGTACACCATGACATGAGGTGTGACAGATGAGGTGGTGAGGTCAACCTCATGTGCATGCATGGTGTTCATGTGTATGTGTCTAAGATGTGACTGTGTGACTGGCCAGCACTCCTGGATGGATGTAACAGGTGATTTTCAATGTGTGACCTAGTCATGTTGCATGATTGCTGTTGAGGGGACTCTGATGTGATTGCTCAGTGCACTGTTTGAGGACTATCAGGTGATGTGTGTGCATGACATGCGTATGCGTCCATGATGCATGTGTGTGTGGCATGCGCAATTGATAGGTTGTGACAGTGCCATGTCCACAGATGTGATTGTCTGTTGTGAATGACAGACATGTATGTGTATGTGTGTACATTGCATGTACCTGTGTGTTGTGGAGGGTGATAATGGATGTACCCTTTAGCGGTGTACTTAATGCAAATGTTTTTGATGTGAAGCACATATCTGTGGACTACCCTGATGTTTTTGTTCTATGTCTCCTCATCTGCAGTTGCGTTGGAAGAAGAGGGTGGAGGCAGTGCTGTGGAGCAAGGCAGCAGGGATGCCTCCACCAGGCATAGGCGCATGGTCCAGCCACACTCCCTGGACACAACATCATCGGGAGTGAGGAGGCTGGTGCCGTGTCTGGACCATCGGCCACAGCTGCTGAGCAAAAGTCCAAGAGGGCGAAGGTGGACGTGGACTCCTCAGCAGCGGGGGGGACAGGTGAGCAGACACAGGGGCCTTCCACTGCGGAAGATGCTCGAGCGGCATCCAGGATGGCCGGGAGGAGGAGGAGGAGGCAGGGGCCATAGTAACCCAGTCCATAGGGTCAGGCGGGGTGGTGAGGTGGGTGTGACTGCTGCAGTCCTGAACCAAGGGCATGAGGCTGTGCAGGTTACTGTGGAGGTGCCTGTGCTAAATCCTGTCCCTGTGTCAGCACCTCCAGCAGTATGCACTTGCTGGCATGCCCTAGGCTGTTACGATCCACAGGTGAAGGATGTTTCCATCCTTACCAATACCCTGATGCTTGCAGATGTTGCCATTCGGGACAGAGTGGTACCCCTGCTAGTCCCGTATTGGGAAGTGTACCAGCGTCATTTGTGATGATGTGCAGGCTTGCACTTGTGTGCTTGCACATCATCACAATGATGTCGGGCATCTCCTGAACTAGCTAACAACCTTCCTGGTCTTGAGTGTGCTGCATGGGCTGACCACTATTGCAACCCCCTCCTCGTCTTGCTCCTCTGTGCTCCAGTCATCTTCCTGGGTGCCTTCTGGCCCAGATACCACCAGGGACCCCTGTGCACCTGTCCCACCCATGTTGGCCCGTCCGGTGGAGCAAACATCCCTGCATGAGTTGGGAGTCGACAGTGGATCAGCCGAGGTGGTCACCATGCCGATCCAGACAATGACAGGAGCAATGGCAATCGAGGGAGTGCAGGCACCCAGGAGCAGGGCACAGGCCAGACACCTCCAGATAGTGTCATCAGGCTGGAGCGTGTCCATATGAAGCAAGCACTGGGCGCTATGGCAGCAGCAGGCTCTAAGGAGGAGGCTTATGTACTCAGGGCATGCCATCCCAAGGGGGCAGGTATCCGGCATCAGGCAGGACGCAAATGTGGACATCAGATAGAGGATGTCATCCGTGTTCGTGCAATCCATCAGCGAATCGGGGCAGAGAGGCAACGTGCTCGGGAGGCGAGAGACATCATGGCCACGGCAGAGATTGCACTGCGTCGGACAAAGAGGTGGGGTGCCATCCTCAAGGATCCTTGCAGGCATTGGGAGGGGATGGAGTAGTCCATGTTGGTGGACCTGCAAGCCCTCAAGGAGAGAACGGAGGCCTGCCTGGGGGAAGTGGACCCAGTGCTCGATGATGCCCTGGCCTAGACATTGAGTGAGATTGACAAGGAGGAGGACTAGCCCACTACCTGTGTACATAGTTTTTTAGATGTAATTTTCCCTTGATTTTTGTTATTATTTGGAGCTTGGATTTTGGACATCAGTCCATTTTTTTGAAAATAGTTATTTATCTGTAGGTTACCTTTTATTTATGTTATTATTTGGAGTGGACTATCCTTCATGTTTATTTTGTACATAGTTTTTTAGTGTGTGTTTTATTGATCCTGTTCACCATGTGTTATTAGTATTTATCATTTTATTATATTGTAAATATTTGTATAGACATGAACATTTTAATATTTCAAATTTTTACGTGGACATTTTTGAAATTTTAATTAGAGCCTGCATGCAAGTAATACAACTGTTACATTTTTTTTCTATCATGGTCATTCTTCGTCACAGTTATTTCTACAGTGTGCTGGTTTGTTTGTACATTTAGTAGCCCTGATTCTGCCAATTGTTAGTCATGTGTGTGGTTCCTTACATGCATGTGTCATGTTCAGGGTTTATTTGCGTGGTGAGTATACACATGTGGCTGACCAGTGGTGGTGTGTGAAGTGGGATTTTGGGTGTGCACGGTCAAATGGCATTTCCTTTCATATGTGCAGCATCACTGTGTATTAGCCCTCACTGGGTTTGGGAGGGAGGTGGGTGGGGTGACTGTGGGAGTGCTACTTGTTCAGGATATTGCCACATGATTTGCTTGATGCTGTGTAACACACATGTAGTGCTTTCCCCATCACCAGCATGTGTTTGTTCACTTATCATTATCTCTGGTGTTGGTCGACCTCTTGCACTGGGATACAATATTGGCATTTCTTTGTATTTACACATTGGCTGCCCAATGCAGCTGTATCTATGCGTGGTGCACTGTCTGATTGCCATGTCCATCACACATGGGCAAACCAGTTATGTATTTATTAGGAAATCTCTTCTAGAAATAGCTTTTCAATGAGGCTCAGGCTGTGACACACTTGGTTAGTGTTTGTTAATGTGGCACACATAAAGAGTGGTTTTAATTCTGTCATTGTTGGACTATTTGTCCCTGGGGACTGATGACATGACATTGTCATGTGGCCAGCAGGGCCTCACCTTAACATTAACGTGTTACATGTGTATGTTGGGAGATGGTTGCAGACAGCAATTGTGTTTGAGCATCTGCCACTCAGGGATGTGGCCCAGGTGAATGCATTCATTTTGGTTTGCAGGATACATGTTCCGGTGGATATTCTTGGTGGTGTCACAACACGGAAGTCAAGGTGATGAACCATTTGGAGGGGTCTGCCTGCAGGGTGGGATCACAGGTGATCGGGACTGGGGTATTCAATGTGGAGGGGGCTACCTCCAGGGTGGGGTCACGGGTGATGGGGGCTGGTGTAGCCCATGTGGAGGGGGCTGCCTGCAGGGTGGGGTCATGGGTGATGGGGGCTGGGTTGTCCCATGTGGAGGGGGCTGCCTGTAGGGTGGGGTCATGGGTAATGGGGGCTGGGCAGGGGTGTCCCATGTGAAGGGGGCTGCCTACAGGGTGGGGTCATGGGTAATGGAGGCTGGGGTGGGAGGTGTCCCATGTGGAGGGGACTGCCTGCAGGGTGTGGTCACAGGAGATGGGGCTTGGGTGTCCCATGTGGAGGGGCTGTCTGCAGGGTAGGGTCCTGGGTGAGGGGCCTGGGGTGGGGGTGCCCCATCTGGAGAGGGCTGCCTGCAGGGTTTGGTCATGGGTGATGGGGGTTGGAGTATCCCATGTGGAGTGGGCTGCCTGCAGGGTGGGGTCACGGGTGATAGGGACTGGGGTGTCTCATCTGGTGGGGGCTGCATGTTGCCGATTGCAAGGTGCAAACGCACAATTTGGCTGGGGTGAAGCCGGGGATCACAGGGCGTTTTTACGCAACTACACTGGGGTGTGGCAGGGGATCGTGGGGTGTGTTCACATGATTTGGCTGGTGTGTGGCAGGGGATTGTGGGGTGTTTTCGCGCGATTCCGCTGAGATGCGGCCGGGCATCATGGGGTGTTTTGCGCGATTATGCTGGGCTGTGGCCGGGGATCGTGTGGTGTTTTCGAGTGATTACGCTGGGAATTGCGGGGTGTTTTCGCAGAGTTAAGCTGGCGTGCGGCAGGGGATTGCACGGTGTTGGCACGCGATTTGGCTGGTGGAGGGGCAGTCCTTGCATGGGAGGGCACACATTTTCTTTGTGGTGCGCTCGAGGATAGCGGGGTGTTTCCGTGTGATTTAGCTGGGGAGGCTGTATGCTGGCCCAGGGACGGCGCAGAGGCTAGCGCTGTGTTAGGCATTTCACTTGCTTTTTACTGTGTGTGGGGGGCGTGTTGGGGCATTAATCACACAGCTTGCTGTTACTTGCGCGACGGCTACTGATGCCTCTGGGAATCCATGAATATGCGTGCCGCGCAAAGAATTCTCTGGCACAGACTCCTTCTCTGCGCGCAGCACTTGCGCCTTTTATGCACCCGATTCTATGAATCACGCCCTATAAATGTCCTTCATTAGACATTGTGCAAGCCATTGATTAACTCAATCAGACTCTACTCTGGAAGAAGCTAAAACATTTGGACATTGAGCAAGGTCATTTAATGCAGATCCATTTACAATATGATGATACTTCTTCCAAGGTGTTGCGCCCCCCCTTCAAACACATTTTGCTATATGGGCGCATTATAAATACCCAATAAATAAAATAAAGTAAATAAATAAGGTGCTTTGTTTGACCAGGGGCCTGAGATTAAAGGCTTTCAAATAGTAAAGGTGTAAGATAAGGCTGCTTGCTGGCACCTGACGTGTTCAGTCTTCACCTGTGGTGAGGACAGGGCAAAACCCAGATATGATCCAAAGATAAACAGAACTTTGTATTACTAATGATTTATGTGTGCATGCCCCATTAACCGACTTAAATAGTTTAAAAACTGTGCTAGTGCCTAATTTATGTAGAGAGATAATGTGTAGATGTTAGCAACTCCAAAATCGTGTGATTTCACTGGAGAAATCCCGAAACGAAGACACAGAAGCAATCTTATTCTGAGGACCAATGGCATAGCAGTAGCTGTATTTTCACCCACATATATATATATATTTTAAAGTGTAGAACATTTCAAAGGACTTATGCTACCACTGATAGAGCATTTGGGATTATATTTGACAATGGTATTTATTTTAACCCCCTTTTCAAAATATCACCTGAATTGTAATGCTTTTGGCCGTGTGTGCATGGGCGTAATTTTAGGGGGGGACAGGGGTGTTTGTCCCCCCCAACTTTCACGGCACACCATTGTGTCCCCATATATTTGGCTGGGGTGCCTTTTCTTCAGATGTCATGTCCCCCCCAACATTTTCAGCGAAGTTACTCTACTGCGTGTGTGTGTGTGTGTTTTTTTAAAAATATCTTTTAAGCAGGGAGGTCGTACACATTTCTCCTTTTACCCCATTAGCCTCCCATTTCCTTCTTTTAATTAATCAGCATTTCTAACACTTTATCCACTGCCTAATATGTTTTTAATGAAATGCCAAATTCAGGTGAGGTTTTTGTGCAAGTTGATTTTCCATCATGATTTGCACATGTTACTCATATGTTGTGAAGGCACAACACTTGGCTGATGTAAAAGCTCTGGTGCAGCAGGTCTTGCTTTTTTAAAGTGGTTGCGCTTCCCCAGGTCCACTGCCCTAAATGCTTGCGTCATGAAGAGGGTGGGTTATCAAACACTATAGCACGATTTACGCCATCTGTAAAACGGAAATGGGAATAATGATATTTGAAATGTAATAGTAGAAGCAGAAAAATCTGATGGTGTTTGCGACGTTCGCCTGGTTTTCACCTGTCAGTGGCCTACCTAAGAGTATGCCAACAAGGACATTAAAGGAATGGAATCCTTGTCAAATGGATACTCAGTTTTTTAATTAGCACACAGAGCAGACTTTGCCACTTTCCCTCAGCCAATCAACCTTCTTTGAAAATGTTGAAATAATATCCGGACAGGTGATGGTATTATATAGATTAGCACCATTTCATGCTATCAGGGTGATGGCTGACATGGACATATCTGATTAAAATTAAGATAGGGGCATTAACTCATGGGGTGGGTCATGCTCCTCAATGACCCCAAATTGTCTACCTGTCGAATCAGAAGAAATGATGAGTAAGCAGTGTGAAATGGACCGGCCTAAAAATAACACAGATTTAGAACTAGAAATTGGAGGGGAGGATATATCGGCACCGGTGCACCCGAAATGCCAGAACTTTCACCCGCCAAATTCACCATTTCCAAAAAAAGGCAAAAAAGAAATTAGGCTAGAGTTAAGACCAAAATGCTGAATTTAGATCTACGCAAGGGAACCAATAAACCTCCCAGAAACTCCTGGAGAAAGATGGTAAGAAACGAAACAGCAGACATACTTGAATCTGCGAATCTTGACTGTTTGTTGGAAGGTGAGGATGGGGATTGCATTGAATTGAAATAAAAACTAGAGAGCCATGGATTCTCTCACCAATGCTATGAAACATAAGGGAGTGAAAAAAGTTCTTAAGATGAGGAATGAACCCTGGAGGGAAGACCCAGAGACAAAGATCTATACTATATTTAGTAAAAAAAAGGGAATGTAAGAGGAGGTGGTTGAGGGTGCTGACACAGGAGTGAAGATTGATCTTGGAAAGGTCGGGAGGGGAAGCCTGGGGAGGAGAAACTGGGACAGAGGTTTACGGGAGGGAGATGTCTGCACAAACCTGATGATGGAAGAAATGGTTAAGTCAACAAACAACAATATGATGTAACAGTGGCCGGTAACTGAACCACCTACGTTAAGAGGGGTGCACAGGGGAAAACTGGTTCACCTGACAGAGGAAGTAGGAGTAGCATCGAAGTCAATAATTCTGAATCTTAGAGTAAACGGGAAAATAATTACAGTGGAAAAAAATAACCAGGGACTTCCTCCTCTGCAGTTACACACACAAGCCCAAAGTGAAACAAGCAATAATACTGATAAGCACCTTATACATAGGGAACAAACCAGGCCAGTGAATCATCTTATGTCAAGTCACTTAACCCCAAGGGTCACTGCGGATGATGCAAGCCTGGCATTGTATTACACGTTTGGGTATGGAGGACACGCCTCCTTAAATTGGTGTAGAGTATTAGCCCTTTTGAATGAAATCCCAACCTTGAGACTTATTCCATGTGCAGACATAAAACTGGTTGACTTCATCCATCCCGACGACTGATACGATCATGTTAGGCTGGTCTCTCACTCTTGTGTGGTGTACAAAGCTCTACTGTTGGAGGTCACTCATTTTAACAAGTTAGGTTATGACCGTCTGACATTTAGTACTGGGTTCAGTAATGTGCATCATACCAAACTGAATGACCACATTAGACAGGGGAAACATGAGCAAGATGTGGAACGTAGGGAGGGAAACTCAACTCAGTACTCAGAGGAGGATCAGAACCAGAGATGGCTGGCCCTCTCCCCGAGAGAGTCTATCTCCCAACTCCAAAGTTTGAAAAACCAACTTTAGCCTGGATCAGTACTGCTCAATAATATCATGGAACTCCAGAGGTTTCTGCAACGTATGTGCTTCACCAGAAATATGTCATCATTTAAGTCAATTTACCAAAAATTGGCCTACATGAAACATGGTTGATGACCCCCCGCTCTGAGCTTTGATGGATATGATGTCCGAGTTGTACTGGCAACTAATGGTGAGAGAGGGTAGCCAGCAGGAGGGCTACTAGTTGCAGTTAAAAATGGATGGGATGTTAAAATGACTAGTCACCTAGATGTTTCTAAAGGAGACTTACTGACCACACAATGCTTCAGGTCACCCTCTGTACAATTGTAGAGGCAAATACAAGGAAATATACTGTTCCAGTGAATGTGAATAACAACAAATCTAGAGTTGTATGGCATGAGGGAAATGTCTCCAAATTAAATGCTCTTTTTATTACTGATTTCTTAAGTTCAACCCTGGATATTAAATTACTTACATATACACATACTTCCTTTCATCCCCACATCCAGTCTCTAATTAAGAAAACTGTGAAAGACACGGTAGTGAGACCTGTAAATAAAAGGCATAAAAACATGTTTGACCTAATGGTGCAGAATAAGAAAAACTATGCCGCAGAGAATTACGTCAAATCTTAAAAATTACAGGCTGTAATAACATAAAACAAAGGCTATACTGAAGGTAAAGCAAAAATAAAAAATTTGATTAAATGACATTGGGCTTCATTATGAGGAAGGCGGCCCCGTAATGAACAGTGCCGGTAAGAGACCGGCAGCGTTCATTACGGGCCGTCACATTAAGGGTCTGCTCATGGGTGGAGGTAAGGACATATGGTCCAGACCAGACATGCTTACCGCCACCCGCAAGCAGACCCGGATGCTAACAATGGGCCTGTTGTTAGCATCCTCACCATTCCCATTGAGCCCTATGGCGGCTCAAATAGGAATGGGGATGTAGCGGGCCTGCCAAAGTCGGCATGGACAGGTAATTCCCTATTTTCTGGACCCGGACCCAGTACCCGGTTTGGGGGTAGCTATGCCGCTAAGAATGGCATGGCTACCTCCAAACTCGTAATGAGTCCCATTGTGCTAGTATGTATCAAAGTGACGGTGAAAATATGATTTTCGCCCTGAAAGATGGCAGTTCTAGGCAATTTTGGATTTTGGTAAATGCTATGGAGATCACCCAGTCTACAGTGCAAAGTAAGGGGTCTGGGAGGGAGGAGCTGATATTTTCAGAAAGGGGTGGTCTGAAGGCCAGCACCTAGGATGTAAAATTTACTATTAAAGATATTAAGGACCTGATTAGCAAGGATAGTTTGTCCAGAGCAGCTGGACCAAATCAGCTAAGGAACGCAACTCTAAAAAATAACGCAGATCTTTAGTCCAAAGCACTATATCTATTCAAAGATATTGGGTCTCATTATAAATTTGCCGGTCCAGAAACAAGGGTGCCGGTAAGCTCACCGGCACCCTTGTTTCCAGATCTGCAAACTACAAGTCTGCCTGCCATGGCTGCTGCACCCTACAGGTCTGCCCTGCTGGGCGCAGCGGTCACAGTAGGCAGACTTTTCATGGGTGCACCGTCACTATGAGCTATGGTGCTGGTGCGCCTGTGTCCCCACTCCTAAAGAGTCCAGAGAGATTTGGCACCCTAAAAGAATGATCAAGGTCTCCCACTGAATTGATTCACAAAGCGCTCATCCCGTGTGACCACTAACAGTACCGGCTCATGCCCCAAGCATTTTCATTATTTCCTGGAACCTTGAAGACAAACATTTAATACAATATGTTTCTGGTTATTTCTTACTTTTTGCTAAAGGTTATTTGTAGTTAAAATGTTTAGGGATCAAGTGGATTACCCAATGAAAAGATGAAGGACGCTGGCTTTACTACAAGAAGTTTCTCTTTTGAAGAACTTGTCACTCGTTGACATAAAATGGGTTGCGCTTGACAAATCTGATATGTTTAATGTGTTTAATTCCTCTACAGTTCATACTTACTCTGCTGTTATTGGTAAATTGTTGTTGAGTGCTGAAGAAGACCTCTTTATTGGACTCTATGATGGGTGAATTTTTACTTCAGTTTATAACAATGTAGTGTTGGGTGAAAGTCTGAAGATGTCTCCTATAATTACAGATAGGGGAATTTGTGTTGTATACCTGGGTCAAGTGGTGCGAAGCTGGTCTTGTTCACCCCACAGTCTAATGACAAATTTGGCAAACGGGACTGCTTGAGGGTGGCATTGCCTTGCCCCACGGTCTCTATGACATGTTTTTAACTCTGATTTATCTTTGAACTTGTCTTCTTTAAGCTGGAACTCTCTGGGTTTCAAACGTTTCTTGAATGACATAATGTTACAAATGATTAAGTCACATGAGTCTACTTTGGTACAGTAAACCTGGCTAATGGAATGGCTATAGCATTTTCATAAAACCAGCAAAGAAAGGACCGAAAGCTCGTCCATCGGCAGACCTTCTAACGGCTTTAAAAAACCATGTTTGTCAAGCAAATGAGTTAATTGTAACTCACTCCGATGTTGTACTTACAGTTAGAGGACAGTTGGAAATGGAAACAGGTCTGCAGGGTATAATTTTAATAAATGTATAGTTGTCAACCCCTAGCTACATCTGAAAATGTAATTAGGATTTAGATGAAATGTTGGTATCAGGCTCTGCCTCTTTTCCTGCTACCTTGATATTCTGTGCAGGTAGTTTTAATTGGTATTGTTTATATGAGGATTCTATAGACGGTACAACGTCCATTCGTTGCCTTTTTTTCGTGGCATTTGTTGCCGCAGATTTTTTACCGCAAAAACCCATCGGAAAATATGGGTGGGGGGGTGGATAGAGGTATATAAATTTGTGGTGTATTTTGGGAATACATTCTAAATAGGTGGGATGGAAGATTTTGGGTGGGTAACCCCACAACAAAAAAAAAAAATGCGATGAGATTTTGCGGCAGAAAAATGCGTGACAAAAAATACCGCAAAATAAAAACGGCAATGGAATGACACAGAGAGATTTAGTGACAAGGGAGACTAATTACAAATTAGGAAAAGTACCTGTTCGTAAGGTTTGGGGGTGGGCCTTTTACATGAAGAAATGGGGCCTGTTTTGACTTAACTGCAATGTGGAAGGGGATACAGATGTGGGTGTTACTTGGATAGGTCCTTTCTCCTCTTCTGTAATAGATTTTGTGTACACTTCGAGAAACCTGTGGGACAGGCTTAGTTCATTTGATATTGACTCAAATTATTTCCGTGATCATTCATGTTTAATTACTACAGCTAGTGCCTATGTTCCTTGGGCATTTAAGGAAACTGAGGCCCTCATTACGACCCTGGCATTGGACCATGGTGCTAATAGCACCATGGTCCATGCCGGTAACTTACCGACTCCGCCATGGCGGAATGGGAAATTCCGAGGTTGGCGGGGCGGTAATTCCCTATGCCGCCATGGCCCTTCCCCATTCCCATTTTTGCCCAATAGGGCTCAATGGGAATGGGGAAGGCGCTAAGTACGGTGCTGCAAATTGCGGCACCGTACTTAGCACCAAGGTCCCTTTGCGGGTTGGTTTTTAACGGCTGCAAAAAGCAGGCGTTAAAGTTTCCAACCCGCAAAGGGACCTCGTAATCAGGCGTTAAGGGTTTAACGGTGCCGCCACCTTTTACAGCGCCGTTAACCCCTTAACGCCTGGGTTGTAATGAGGGCCTGAGTGTTCTAATTGTGTTACTAACATTAAGGAGCATGCAAACAGACTCTGGGGCAGGTCTCTGTACATTTTAAAAAATAAAGCTCTTAGAGACTAGAATAGCTCGTTAGAGGTTGAAAGATGGTTGCACTGTTCTCCGGTACAGTTTATTAAAACGTTGTCAGCCTGAAATCTATCTCATCCAACAGTTCTAGAGGCTGTCAGTTAAATCATTCATCATGCTTAATTGGATTTGATTTATAAATTAGAGAAAGAAAGGCCCTATTGAGGTGACACTTAAGAGCTCTAGAATCACAGGAACAGACTAGCCTGATTTACTTTTCATTGTGTCGATTAGAAAGACAGTATTTTAAGAACTGGTTGAAAGCCTACACAATTAATACATATTTACTCCAGAACCAGCTTATTCCAGCTAAAGCTACTTGTGATGTCTGAGGTTTGTGGTGGCAACTCAATAATATGGGGTTCCATCAATGCAGAGCTCAGTCTAATAATGTTATGGAATGTGACTGGGTAAACGTATATGCAAAACAATTTAAGTGGTCTCAGATAGATGAAGTTAACTCACAGTAGAATGTTAGGCAAAGCTGAGTCATTGATTTTGACCTTGACGAGTCAAAGACATCTATTGCCCATTTAAATCTTTCCAGAGCTGCTGGCCCTAAAAGTGTGTCAAATTGTATCCTATGAAGTAATACAGAGCTATGGGCCACTATAGTAGAAGCCACCCTTGACTTAACATCCACTTTTGACAGGGTCAACAGACATCGCCTGTGGTCCAAATTGAACAACTGGGCCATACCACCTGGCTTATTGTCTATGTTGATTTTTTTCACACAAATAATAGCCTTAAGGTTTGTTTGAACTCATAGGGCTAGCTTTTGCATAGAGTGCCAGTGGACTCAGGCTTACGTCAGGGCTGTGCAGTTGCCCCAGTGTTGTTTAATTTATACAGTTCGGACTTGACCTGCCGTTTCAATCAATCAGTCATTTATCCTCCTAGAATTGGCACCGTAGAGATTGGTTGGCTAGCCTACGCTGATGACTTAATTCTTATGGATGTCACTCCCATCGGTCTTCAGCATAGGCTGTCGATGACAGCTCAGTATTTGTCTGACAATGATATGTGTATTAACCCCAGAAAATCAAGTATTCTGGTGTATAACCCACTTCCTTTTGCAAATAAGATTAGCTGGTTTATCAATGATTTTAAAGTATCTCACCCTCTGGCTATAATATACTTAGGTTTTCTTTACTCTTCCAAGAAACATTTGACTTTATATTTGACTTTATTAAAAACTAGACTTGAAGTCAAAATTTAATCTTATAGTGTCCAGAAGAGAGCTATCGAGAAGCAACTGTGTTTTTACTTTTTGGTACCAATTATTCATGTTACTCCCTCCATATTGTATGGCTCTGAATAATTTGTGACAGAGATGAAGAACTGCTTAGAAGTAAAAGAAAGAATTTTGTGGAGAAGAATATTGAATCTTCCTATGCATATTCTTAATAAAGCCATTAAGCTTGAACTGGCCCTCAAACTGTGTTGATTTTAACAGAAGTGGTTCAAACTGTGCTTATATCAGAACATTTTGAATAGTTATACTTGTGAGTTATTCATCTGATTGAGAGAATCAACAGTTCCAAGGACAAAGGATGAATAGGCCATTGTCCTTGTATATTTATGAATGCAAGAATTACGTGGATGAAATTGCAAGGGAGAGGTCCTTGGTCTTACCCAGTATCAAAATAAGTTTAATTGATCTTGATCGTACACAAGCCCTTGCCTATCTAAATGAATTGACACTGTTCAATGATTATGCAGTTTTTATGTCTTTTATTGTTTTACCCATTAAGCTTGAACCACAACCCTAAGTGTTAAAATCTCCTTCACAATCAGTTAGACATACGTTATTGAGATTTAGGTTTAATTGCTGTAACACACTAGGGGGGTAATTCATAGAATCCAGCGCACAAGTGGCGCACGCGGCTGGCGCACAGTGTGCGCGTGCGAATCCCTGCGCCAGCCGCGTGCGCTAAAATCCAATTCCGCGCACAGCGTATTCATGGATTCCAGCCACCAAAACCAGCCGTGGCGCACAGTGGCGCAGCGACCCTGCAGCAGCGCCAGTTAGGCCCCCAAGAACGCCTCTCGTGCAGGGAAAAGCCATCAATATACCCAATCCAGCGCAAAGGGCTGCGCTAACCCTGTACCAGCACAGCAAGCGGGCTACGTGTATCACTGGGGTGCGCGGGAAGTACCTCACGCGATTCCATCAGGGTACGTGTATTTCGGGGTGCGTGTGAAGTTCCACACGCGATATCAGCAGGGTACGTGTATTCCAGGGTGCATGGGAAGTTACACACGCCATTTCCACAGGGTACGTGTATTTCAGGGGTGCGCGTGAAGTTCCACACGCAATATCAGCAGGGTACGTGTATTTCAGGGTGCAGGGGAAGTACCTCACGTGATTCCATCAGGGTACGTGTATTTCGGGGTGCGCGTGAAGTTCCACACGCAATATCAGCAGGGTACGTGTATTTCAGGGTGCATGGGAAGTTACACACGCGATTCCATCAGGGTACGTGTATTTCGGGGTGCGCGTGAAGTTCCACACGCGATATCAGCAGGGTACGTGTATTTCAGGGTGCATGGGAAGTTACACACGCGATTCCATCAGGGTACGTGTATTACAGGGTGCGGGGGAAGTCTCACACGCGAAATCAGCAGGGTACGTGTATACCAGGGGTGCGCGGGAAGTTCCACATGCGATTCCATCAGGGTACGTGTATTTCGGGGTGCGCGGGAAGTTCCACACGCGATTCCATCAGGGTACGTGTATTTCGGGGTGCGCGTGATGTTCCACACGCGATATCAGCAGGGTACGTGTATTTCAGGGTGCAGGGGAAGTTACACACGCGATTACAGCAGGGTACGTGTATTCCAGGGGTGCGTGGGAAGTTCCACACGCGATTCCATCAGGGTACGTGTATTGCGGGGAGCGGGGGAAGTCTCACACGCGAAATCAGCAGGGTACGTGTATACCAGGGTGGGCGGGAAGTTCCACACGCAATTCCATCAGGGTACGTGTATTTCGGGGTGCACGTGAAGTTCCACACGCGATATCAGCAGGGTACGTGTATTCCAGGGGTGCGTGGGAAGTTCCACACGCGATTCCATCAGGGTACGTGTATTAGGGGGCGCGGGGGAAATCTCACACGCGAAATCAGCAGGGTACGTGTATACCAGGGGTGCGCGGGGAGCACCATACGTGAATTGCACGTGTGGGTCCTCCCAGGTGTTCCCTCTACACCCTCCACGGCCCCTGCAGGTGGCTCACACCACAGGGGCCTACCCTGCACATGTCCTGCAGGCACCCCATCCACCATGGCCATGCCCCCCAGCCAACCCACATGTCAACTTGCACTACTGCCCACCAACGCATGTCCCCCTGCACCCCCAGACACCAGGGGCACCCTCCACAGGCCCCCACCCATGTCTCCCAGCACCCCCACCCCCACCCCCCAGCACTGTGGGGCACCTGCCCGCAGGCCCCCACCCATGTCTCCCAGCACCCCCACCCCCCAGCACTGTGGGGCACCTGCCAGCAGGCCCCCACCCATGTCTCCCAGCACCCCCACCCCTCAGCACTGTGGGGCACCTGCCAGCAGGCCCCCACCCATGTCTCCCAGAACCCCCACCCCCCAGCAGTGCAGGGGCAGCCTCCACCAGGCCCCCACTCATGTCCCCCTGCACCCAGGTCCTCACAATCCCCAATCATGTGCGTTATGGTCAGCCTCCACAGCCAAAAGGCCCTACCAAGTAACCCATTCACCCACATGGAAATGGAAATTACATGTTACACCCCCAATGTTCATAAAGCAAATGAACCCATGTCCGTCACACACAATGGTTGCAAATGAATGGGAAAACACCCAACATGACATGCATGAAACCAATGAGATGATCCCACACAGTGAAGTATGAAAACAAAATTGTATTAAAAAAAATTGAATGCAAATGAAATGAAACAAACTACAATGGCAATGAAAAAAAAGCATGTCCGTCCAAAAAAATCAAAACTACAAATCCAAATCCAAAAAAAAGTTGTTCAAAGTCACATTAAAAATAAAATCAATCCGAGAGATAAAAATAAATGCAAAGACCATTGCTCCATGGAGAATAAATCAAAAATAAAAAAAAAAACAATTCAATGAAGAACTATGTACAAAACATCCAAGGGTCCATGAGCCCAACTGAACAAAGGATACCTACAAAAAACCCTAACTAAAATGCAACTATATACAAAAAGTGGAGCTGTGTCCGTCGACTCCAAATCATAAGAAGAAACAAATGAAACCTAAAACTAAAGAACTATATATAAAGGCGGCGGGCAAGTCCAGCGGCTCACTCCGTGGTGTTCCGGGCCAGGGCATCATCAAACTCCTCGTCTATGTCCCAGAGGCGGTCCTGTTCCATGGCCCCGAGGGTCCGCAGGGACGATGCCATCTGCTCCTCCAACCCCCTGCGGATTGCCTCGAGGCACTCGGCCCGCCTCAGGGCCCTCCGCATGGAGTTCTCCGCCCTGACCATTGTGAGCCGCGCCTCTTCCGTCCGCCGCCGCTCCACACCTATATGCTGGCCCGACCGCTGCCACACAGAAGACACTTCCCGTCCTGGGTCCTCCTGCCCTCTGGCCGATGCCTGCCCCTCCGATGTTGATGGCCCCGAGCCATGATGCCTCCCAGGTTGAATCCGCTGCTGCCTCCGACGCCACTGCTTCTGTCAGCACGACGGCATCCAGGCTGATGGAATCCACCGACGCCGTCGTGCACGTGCCCTGCCTGATGATGCCGGCACATCCTCCATCTGCTGGGGTACAGTTGCTGTGGTGTACACCCCTGCTGGACCTCTGACTCCCGACTGTGGCAGGGATGGGATCCCCACCGAGCTGGCTGCATTGGTCAGGGCAGGTCCACAGGGGGCCCTGGTGGCATCTGGGCCGGAAGACGGCAAGGAGAACGACTGGCGTATAGTCTCCACAGAGGAGGAGAGGGCCGCCATATTGGCCGACACATGCAGGAAACCCCCGAACATGGACGATCCCAATTGGGCCACGTCGGCACGGTGCTCTTCGTGATGACGTGCGTGCTCCTCCTGGGAAGCACGCACGGCATCACGAATCACAGCCGTGCGCATCGCGACCCCAATCAGGACCTTCTCCATATGGCCAGGGGTCCCCTCGTCTGCAGGTGGAGGGGAGTCAGATGACATGGACATTCCCTCTACCTGCGGATGGGCCTGGGACGGGGCATCCCTGCTGGTGCATGGTGGTGCACCCACAGGGTCAGGGACAGCGACATGCACAGGCCCCTCCACGGTGACCTGTGCTGCCTCCTGCCCCGGCCCCTGGACTGCACCACTTGCACCAGCAGGGATGCCCCCACCAGGCCCCATGTGCGCCTCAGTGGCGGCCTCCTCCTCCTCTGTGGAAACCACCAACCTGGATGGCTCCTCACCGTCTTCCGCCGTAGCAGGCCCCTGTGGGGGCTCACCCACCCCTTCCGCTGCAGCCGTGGGGGCATCCCCGCCGCCTTGCTCCACAGCGCCGTCTCCGCCCTCTTCTTCACTAGCCGCTGCGTAGAGGGAGACATAGAACACAAGCATCAGGGTACTGTACAATGGTCCCCTAGACAGGAAGCAATAGCAGATGAGTGCCACTGTCAAAGTACACTTCCATCATGTCCCTCCACAACACATGTGTCAGTCCAGGCAAAACACACACAGTGACAGTCATGGTGCATGCCATGGACATTTCCATACATGTCCAATGGACTCTCAAAACATACAATGTAATGGAACTCACATGCATCATGGGTCATGCCTATCACATGCACACACTTCACCTCAGTCACATCCATCTGGCCCCGTACACCCCAATCACAGTGGATACAAGGATGACTAGGCTGCATCAGTGAATCTGTACATTGTCACAGACATGTGTCATGCATCCATGGCATCCACAAGTCACAGACACGCAGGTCACGCACACAGACATGGACACCATATATGTACCTGGCATCAGCACCCATCCCTCACCCCCACCCATGTCCAGGAACAGAGACTGCCATGCTCTCATGTGTACAACCTGCATAGGCCTCCCCCTGTCACATTTAAAACACATGCAACAACCGTGTGGTTCAAACATCACTGGTCGCACATGCATTACCATGATGTCCCTGCACACATACATGCGTACATGGCCTATGTCACACATACAGGCAAGTATCAGACAACCAGCACACTGCAACATGCCCTGTCTCACACAGCAATGCTTGGCCACTTACCGCTCAACTCCAGACGGGTCTCCCTCTCAAGGACCTGGGCGTGGAGCGCTGGGTGTACGCGTTCCAGGACCCCCATCTGGATGGAACTCATGCGGCCCCGGCCCCCCTCCACGAGGCGCCGGGCCTTCATGAGGGTCCTGGACCTCATGTCTCCCCAGCGCTTCTTGACCTTCTGGATGGTGCGGGTTGCCACCCCCTCCGCGTTGATGGCAACCACACAGTCGGCCCAGATCCTCTCCCGTCCTTCCTTGTTGGCGCGGGACGATCCGAAGAGGGCATCATACTGCCCCAAGTCTTGCTCCACCAGGACACCAACTTCGTTGGCAGTGAAGCTGGTGCCCCTCTGCCCCTCTGGCCGGGGGTTGCCACTGGTGCCAGATGTGGATGTGCCCGACATGGCAACCCCAGGGGCAGGAGTGGGTGGGCAACTGGGTCCTGGGGCTGGGCTGTGTCGCGATGTTATCTGAGTCGGGAGTCTTCTGTTCCAGCAGGGGTGGACACAGCAACTGGACCCCTGCAGATGGCTGATGTGCAGGCACCAAATGGCAGGGCACGGTGGCAGCAGGCAGGCAGGCAGGCAGGCAGCAGCAGATGGCACGTGGGAGGCTGCTCGGGGCACTGGGGGGCAGTAATTTGGCCTTCTGGGCAGGAGCGTGGTCTTCCATGTGTTTTCGCGTGGCCAGCTTGATACGGAATGATTTGGCACGTGAAAATCCTGCACGTCAGCGTGAAAATCGAGGAAAGGCCCTTAGCGTGTAAGCGCGTCAGCACGCGTACGCGATTTCATTGGACCAAAGGCCCTTACAGCGTAAGCGCGTCTGTGACGTTTTGCGCACGGGCGTTGCCCTGGCAGGGCTTGGAGATCCCGCGTGCCTTTACACTGTTCTGTACATGCTTTTCGTGCGGTGCGTGTGTTTTCCATCCGTTGGGGTTCACACGCTATTACTTCACAGCGGGTGTTGGCTACGCGTTCTTCTACACGCAAGGCAGACGGTGAATCACAGGCCCGATCGCGTGAGAAACTTCACGCGAACCCCTGAAATACACGTAACCCGCTCCCCCAGGCCCGATCGCGTGAAAAACTTCACGCGAACCCCTGATATACACGTAGCCCGCTCCCCCAGGCCCGATCGCGTGAGAAACTTCACGCGAACCCCTGAAATACATGTAGCCCGCTCCCCCAGGCCCGATCGCGTGAAAAAGTTCACGCGAACCCCTGAAATACACGTAACCCGCTCCCCCAGGCCCGATCGCGTGAAAAAGTTCACGCGAACCCCTGATATACATGTAACCCGCTCCCCCAGGCCCGATCGCGTGAAAAACTTCACGCGAACCCCTGAAATACACGAACCCGCTCCCCCAGGCCAGATCGCGTGAGAAACTTCACCGAACAGGCCCAATTGCTGTATGTTGCCACTTTTGTAATGCGCAGGGACGCTACCGCCTGCCTTCGTGTGGCGGACGTGTTTCGGCTTGTGCGTGTCTTTGGCTGTGCGTGGCTTTGCCCTATTCGATTCCATGAATACGTGTGGTTCGAGTGCGTGTGGGCGTTCCGTCTGCTTCCCTGCAGTACATCCCCAGTTACGCCCTTATTTTCGCGCGTTGTTCCCCATTCCGCGCGTTACGCCCCGTGTCCCGACCACTTTCTGGTGTATGCGCCGAGGTTGTGCGCTTTCACTGTGCGCGTCCCGCACGCCTTTCGGGATGTTGCAGTGACTTGTGCGCCATGCACGGGTTTGGCGCACATCCCGGGGTGTACACGCGCAGGGACTTCCATGAATCGCACACGTGCGCGTGCGCCTGTTTTTTTCCGCTTGCGCCTGCTTGCGCCTGCTTGCGCGTAGATTTTCGGCGCACGTTTGTTCCATGAATCGGCCCCTAGATGTTTTGGGTACTCTCATTGGTCTTAATGATTATAGCTGACATCTTTGCAAAGTTTCTAGTGAATCTTTGTGACATCTTATAATTTATTGCCCTGTTTTTATTTTGGCTGTTTTGTAAATTCTTTATCAGCAATCATTTTAGAAAGTGTTTGGTGCTCCCTTATGAGTACGACTCACCTTTCACACGCAGTGGCTCTTTTACATTTTTTGAATGAAACTTGAACCCTTGTGGGTGATCATATGCTCCAGGGTAATGACCTTTTAAGTATCTCAAATGATTATAACTGTTTCATTCGTGTATTCCTCTGTAAACAATTTTGAACTATTGATGAAAGTACTTTTATGGATTTTGTAAATAACCTTGAATCAAGGACTTTATGGATAGAGTTTTATCCTTTTTGATTTCTGCGTTATTCATTGGTTTTATTAAATGTTGCATTGTACTTAGATATGTATTTAATGCATTCTTATGTTTAATTATTTGTTTGTTTTATTGTGAAAAGTTTCTTTAATGTAGCTAAAGCACAATTTAGAATGACAAATGTTTCTATATTTAGTCCATGTAAATACATTGTTTTTGGAATTCCCCTTTCTTGGGCATTACATACTGAGCATGTGAACTATGTTCTGTTGTGTATGCTTTTACTTAAATCCACCCATCAACTATTGCATGGTTTAGTTTTGAGACCTGACAACTACCAAAGTCAGGTGTAGGAAGACCAAGGCTACCCTAGAACAGGGGTTTGCAACCTGCGGCCCACCAGATACTTTGGACAATGGCTGTCATGGACCTTCACCATTCACTATGATGATTAGATGTGAGGGGATTTGTAGTGAACACATCTGGAGGGACTTTAACTCATCTAAGTTTGTGAGAAATTGAGATGTATTGCTTTAAAATGTGGATCTAGGTCACACAAACCTCCATCCTCTCTGACACATCAAGCAGAACACATGCTTTCTCACACACATCTGCACTTAATTAACCCAGAATAATATGTTTGGTCCCTTTTTCATGATCCATATGAAAACTCACAAATGTATTTTGCAGTGGCCACATTCTTAGCGCCTTTCCATAAAGTGCAGTCTATCTACTAGTGGTTAATATGACATTTACTCAGATAGTGAAATAGTGTTAACTTGATAGACAAAAAGTGTTATTTGCCTAGGTAGTGTAAACACCAAAGATGGTACAACATGTGCTATGCATTGTCTAGTTTCCTTTGTGCACGCGACTCTGCCAGTGCAGACACAAGGGCTTCAGACAGGTGCACATTTACAGTAGTCTTGCATTGGCAACATGTTTCCTTCTATAGCCCATGTACACTGAAAGGCCATTTCAGTGATGAAAGGGCATACACAGACAGTAGAGCGATGGCCACAGGGCACATCAGGATTTAATCTCCCAACCCCCGGAAATGTTCTGCTATGTGGACAGGCTGACCTACAGAGCTGTAGCCGGTCAAAACAGGACACAGACAATAATTTAAAAGTGCTAGAGCTGCACAGTTAACAAAGGCCCGGCAATTACCAATTTAAAATGTCTCATTGTTTTCACCTGCATTCTTATGCATAGATTTGTAAGCAATTGAAATTGTGATGAGGGCTAGCACTTACATGTCAGGGGAGTGACTGGAAGGCTGGGGGTAGGAGGCAGCCCATTCTCACAGCAGTCCTTACAAGGCAAGTTCTCTCAGGAAAGTTAGTGGCCCAATTGATCAGAAATGCATTTTTTAGCATGTTTTGATCAATCAGAAAATAAATTCCAATGCATTTTACCTTCAGTTTTTGCACATCTACACATGCAAAACTCATGGCTCGGAAACTGTCATCTTGTGTTAATCTTATCCGTTGATCCATTGCCATAAGTTCAAGGGCCCTGGTGGCACTAAATCAGATCACTTGCCCCTCAAGTTGACAGCGGCATATCAAACCGATATGCTTCACGTCTTCTCATGATGTTGGTGCACAACATAGCCAAACATACCCTGTCATGACCTACATCTTCACATTCCCTAACGCAAAACCAGCAAGATCAACAAACACACACAGACCTAGCATAAAAGTTTACTTGCTTTTCACAAAAAGAAGAAAACAACTTATACTTTTAAGAAAATATTAATAGTCAGGATTTCACCAAGTGGTTATATTTTTAAATTCAAATTAAACATAGAAGATTACATCCAAGTAATCATTGAAAATACTTGAGAATTTAATGATTGCAAGAAATTGTGGTTTACTACAAGGCATAGTTTGACTGTCAAATTCCATTCAAAGGTTTCAGACCCTTCATTAATCTTTAATTGAATTGTGAAGTCAAAGTTATGTGTGGTAAAATCTAAGGCACTTGTGTTCCTTCTTTGTTTTTGTATGGATGCACATGCCATTCCGTTTTTGATTAACAAAGTCTCCTTTCATGTAGAAATGCAGCACTTTGCCATCTGCATGTATTCATACCATAAATGCTAGCATGTTGCTTAGTATCACTGGCAGTGCAAAGGGGCAAACTGGTGCCTCATGATCGTCCCAGAATATAGTTATTACTGTTCCATTACTGATGCTTATCTTTCAGTTCTGGTTAAAGAATCCATAAACGGGATGGCACACGCACATCCGAATGATGTAAGTATGTACATTTGGGAAGGCAAAAATATATATCAATAACCAATTTGATAAATATGGTAGACGTTGATATTTACGATGTACACACTTTGAGTCAACTTGAATATCAACGTGGCACATTGTTAATCATGAAGCATACAATTGCATAAATATCAAGTAAAAGTTGACTTACATTATCTGCATATTTTCCATTCTAGTAATGTAAATTTGAATGACTGTCTCACTTGAAAGCTCTTATGAATAGAAACATAACTTTTGTACGTTACATTTCATTATAGTTAACCTTATCATTTCTTTGTGGTGAATCAACACATTGTGTCCTTGAAAATGTTAGTACGATGGATTCAGGGACACATAAAAAAGAGACCCTGTATCAAGTGGTCACGCTGCCAAAGGAAGGTTTCAGTTTATATTATGATCCAGTTTCAATTGCAAGCTTTCCTGTGAAAATAAGGACATGATTGAAATCTTAAGAAGAAGCAAACCTTTTCTTTGATATTTACTATAAATTAAAACATTTTTTAATGTAACCTTTTTTATTTATTTTTATAATTTTAACCTGCAAGACTAAATGCAGCCATGGGAGTGCTCATGTACTCAGCTAATTCTACAATGCAAATAGATTATAACTTTATTTTTGTACAATCAATAACAACTTATTTCAACAAAAATACAAACAGTGTCCTACAGTAACAACAATACTTTTATCCATGTTGTTATGTGAGTGTACTACAATAGTAACCAGTGGCATAACAAGTGTGGTCTGCTGGGAGGGGTGGGAGGTGTTGTTGGACTCCCACTACAAAGAAATAATGTTGCCATATGAACAGGAGCACACCAGAAACACACCAGAAACAGGTGTCCATGTTATGTTATGTTGTGATGTTTACTGTACACCGCTTTCATTTTCATGGTGTACAGGATGGCGAAGCAACCTCTGACGGGCCCATGGGATCAGAGCTCACCCTCGAGTACCTTAAGATGAGATAGCTGCACCTTAAGGAGGATGGAGTGCAGGATTCTCTTTCTCCAACACCAATCAATAAGGACAACTCAAATGGTTTGACAAAGGGAAGTCTGTTTAATGACAAGTACAAAAAACAGGGAAACATTAGGAAATCATCAGTGATGCGATCGCCCGTCTCGCTTCAAATTCCACAATCTTCATTCAAACAGCAATTTTTATAGGCAATATTCGTCATCATTGACGTGTAACACTCGAAAGCTTGTCATGCAAGTCTATTGTTTGGAAAAGGTAATTTAAGTATAGGTACTATAACTGTATATGGTAACGGGGTGTGAGGATTGGATAACTCTTATCGAGTGGGGTCTATGCCCATCCCTCTACATCACTCGTGCTAGATATCACTACAAGTACGACGTCTCATTGGTTCTACTAGCTATAGGACCCTAGATTATTTGGTCCATTGTGGTTGGGTCGGTTACACCCCTAGGCATAAATTTCCACTTTAATTAGCAGCTTGCAGAATGGTTACCCAGATGCGGCATGCCCCAAAATTCACCCTGCCTCCCTTCCATCAATCAGTACTTTAGGGCTATGTGTCAATTAGTTGGCTGAGGACAGCCTCGAAACTGTAGCTTCTTATCAGGAAAAGTTATGGCATCCTCTGGGTTTGGGTGACATCAGACGTTGGTACCTCTTCGCGCTTGGCTGGTCACGTGTCAGTACACGTAAAGCTGCTTAATTTTCCATCTATTTGCGTATTTGATTCTCTCTTCGGCCTCGCCACCTGCCTGGGCCTCCTTATCTCGACCTTCGCGGGCAGGCTGCTATGCTCTTAAGTTTCGATTCTTCGGAGTTGCCGCTCTCCTCCCTTCCTGGGGTTGTCCTCGAATTCCTAGGCATGAGCTGCTTCTTGCTAAGTTTCGATTCCGTCGTTCTTTCTAACTTTAGCTGGAATGTGAATCTTGGCCTGTTTGACCCCTAGCAGCCTAGGCTTAATTCTGCTTTTGTAAAATGGAGTCACAATTGTATAATGTGCTTCGTTGGGGTAGATCTATAGTTGGAGCTTGCCGCTCTATTCTTCTACTAAGCTTAGCAAGCGGTACTGTTTTCTTAGCTTCTTGCATTACAAGCCTATGTACAGGTGTTAGCTGGTTGCATATTTAAATCCTGCTTTATGGTTGCTGTTCTTTATATTTTGACATTGTCTTAACTTCTATGTCTCTGATGTCTTTATTCATGGTGTTTTGTCTTAGTGTGTTATCTTTTGATTGTTGTTTGTTCATCTGTACTTCTGTCCGGGCTCTCGTGACGTCACCATTCGCTTTCCATTAAGGCCATTTGGGTCTCTTCTGGGACAGTCTGAAAGTAGTCTTCATGTCGTGTCAGCTGTTGATGCGGTTGTCTCAATGGGTACCATGCTGCCCATGGTTGTCTGGTTATTCGATCTTCAACAGGTATTGCTCTTCCGATGGGCACTGGACAAAGCCCTAGCGTGGCTCTCTGCTGGTTTATTTGCTCATCATACATCACATATCTCAGCGAGTATGTTCATGGTATTTCAAACTGGGTGGCTAGAGTGCAGGCCATATCTGGGACTTCCTCTACACTCCCCCCCTCTGGTCGGTTCATCGACCACTTCTGCTTACTCCTTTGTATTCACCTTACTTCGTTTTTCTGTATTCATTTCTTCTTCATTTTCTGGGTTTGTACATGATGGTGCGAAGGAGTGTTTCTTTGGAGTCCAAATTTTTGTCCATTTGTTTGTCTTTGTTCCAGGTCATTAGCTGGCATTGTCCATTTGGGCTACAATAAATCCATTTTCCTTCGTACTTTCTTCGTTTCCTGGGATACACAAATTTTGTTCCTTCTGGCGCAAATTCGCTGGCCTTCACAAATTCTCTTATTTTGTCATCAGTCAGGTCTCTGGGCTTCCAACCTGGTTTGACATCGATCATGATCTTCATCCCTATGGATTTCTTAGCAGTTTTCTGGCATTGTGAGATAATTATCTTGATAATACAAAATCCTTATAGTATCATCAGTAGCAGGGCTCCCAGGAACTTGAATATGTCTGCCATCCATTGTGGGAACCATGAGAAAAGTGTTCCAGACCAGCTGTCATCATCAACTTTGTCAGTTTCATCAATCATCTGGTTCTGTAGCTTCGTTAGCATCTCTATGGCTTCTGTCAAGGTTACATTTTCTTCGTCATGGGAAGGTGTAAATGTGCAACATGATTCTCTGATTTTTGCACAAATCCTCCATCCATCACTCTGATCATGTCAAGCACATATCTGTTCTGTAGAGTCATCAGTCGGATTGCTCTTAACTCTTTCTTAATTGCGTTGAATCCCATTATGGTCGAGTTCACGGTTCGCAGTAGTTCCCATCTGGTGATTTGTAACCACTTAGTATTTGCTCCAACCTGAAATCTTGGCATGATGATCGTTGTGAACACAGATGAGGTGAGGCTGAAGAGCCTGTGTTCATATGGGATTGCATAGAATGCTTCTTCTGATTTGGCAGAAAAGTAATTTTCTCTCTTCCTTCGGGATACCAGTTCCACAGATCTCCTTTTCCTCAGATGAGCATCTGCTTTCGAGAAACTGTCAATATTCAGGTCAATTTTCGGGATCACTAGTGCAGGAACGTGGACGTTCACTATTGTGCAAATGCCTCCCCAGTTTTTCGGCAGTCTTATGTATGCTTTGGATCCACACGCCCAGTAATGTTCCATAATTACTGCGGTTCCATTCGTCATTCCTGGAGCCTCAAAAATTCGTCCACAGTTCTGATTCTCTCCTATCTTCCTCGTGCCATTGTTCCTGAAGCACAATTTTGGGCTTTCCAGTGGCACTATCTGCAGGGGTCCTCCTCTGTCTTCAACCCATGACAGTAATCTTGTGAGTTTCGGCCATAAAGGTTTGCACAACCTCTGTGAGTTCTCTATTGCTTCCTTATAGGCTCCAAAGACCATTCATGCTCGGCAGATCACCACTCCTTCTTCCCATCCGTTTGGTGAAAGTACCGTTCCCCAGTTTTTCCTTGGACATTAAGCTTTGGGTTCACTTCCCATCTGATTGCTGTTCTTTTAACTCCAGGCTTCTCGTACCTGATCACATGATTCCTTGTATGGGCTCTGTTTCTCGTCTTAATGTCCTGTATATAATTATCTTCATCGGGGTAATTTGTTTCGGTTGCCCCTATCAATGAGGCGTCCCTTCCCATGAACTGTCCTCTGGTGTTGCACATTGCTACGTGTGACAGACAGTGTGCTGTCGGGGCATCAATTTTTACAGCCACGAAGATCTTGGATTTCCCCATGCTGTACGGTAGGAGTGTACATATGAAGCATTCTCCTTCTGATTTCCTTCTTTCAACTTCTTTCATGTGCTGGTACCAAATGTTGTTTACTAGATGTGCTGTGCTGTCTAGGTAGTCGTTTAGTTCATTGTTATATTCATGCTGGCTCCTCTTGATTCTTAACGTCTTTCTGTAGTTAGCTATAACTACATCTCTAAACGCGTCTGTGTGGCTTTTCCTTGCTGGAGGCCTTTCGGGCATTCTGGTCGATGGAGCAGGTTTCCTTATCTGCATCGATGTGGTAGGTGGAGGTTTCACAATTCTCTCCTTCTCTTCTTGCATTCTTTTGCTGCCCTCTATAAGTGCCTTTAACCACCAGCCTGTCACCGGTCCAGTGTATGGCTGCATTGTGGGCCTGGTACTTGTTCCTTGTGTGATTGTCAGTACAGTCTCTGCAGTTTTATTTTTCAGTTCCTCATGTAGTTTCTTCGTTCTAGCTATGAACGGGAATAAATGATCTATCAACATTTGTGTCCTTGCAGTGAATTCTCCCGTAGCTGCTTTTGTCTTCTTGAGGGCTTTTGCTATGTCTGCTCAGTTGGTCCTTCACTGGATTCTTTTTGGTCTCTTCCATTATTTACTGGGACTGGTTGTTCGGTAAGCTGTCTTGTGCTCTCTGTCATCTTTGCTTGAGGTTCTATGGCCATTGACACTTGCCCTGGTTCGTGTGCATTCAGTGTGTGTGTGCATGTAGTGGCCAGTGCTATGTTTTCATTCATTCCATGCTGACCCTGTCTCCAGCTTTTCTCTTCATTTGTAACCTCAAGTGTGTATGTATCACTGCTAATTACATTCATTTTTAGTTCATTTACTTTACCATCAGATTTTCTCGGGACTGGAATAACTATATAGGGTCTGGGTGCTTTTGTGGGACTCATGCGTACATCATCAGGTGGATGACAGCAAAATAATGATAAACGCAATGCATAGATACATGATGGTATGGTACGTGAGGCGGCAGCATTTCCTTCCTGAGAAGCGAGGGCGCCCCTCTGCTTGTGGAAGGACCAGGTTACTGTTCTGGGCCCCATCCCGCTCATAACAAAATGTCAATGTTTATTATTTTCCCCCAATTCACTTGTTCTTGAACAGTTTGTATCATAAAGTGTCTGGTGCTTGCAGGTGACAATTGTCTCTTGATACCGGTTGCAGTATCCTTGCTAGACTATGGAAAAATAGATTAGACTAACACTTCAATAAGTCACTTTTACTGCGCATATTAAAAGTAGGTGAGTTCCCAGTCCACCCCCCGAATCTGCTTCAGCCCTGAGGACATGCTGGACACTATTCAATGTGAAGAAATGGGAAAAATGGGAATCAAAACAAATAAAGGTGAAGTTCTTGTCTCTGCTTCCCTCGATCTGTCCCTCAGCGGAAAGATGAAGTGCTTGCCTCGGCTTCCTTGATCTGTACCTCGGCGGAAGGTTTCACTGGAATTTCCTCATGTAATCTCTCTGAAAGTTGGACAGCTCCACTTGAAGCATGATGCCTTGGAGGAGCGTCCCCATCTGTGCGACGTTAGCTGGATCTCTGATGAAGGTGAGGACGTCAACCTCGACAGGTCTCCCCACCATTTCCGGAAAGTCAGTTACTAGGCTGAAGAGGACGATGTGAGCCAGTCGGCTCTCCTCAGGTGACAGGGACATTTGTCCTTCCTTGCTGGGTTCAGGATTATAGGCTCTTCCCTTGGCGTGAACAATGCTTGCACTTTCCTGATGCGTGGATTGCAACCAGATAATTTAGCTTGGTCCACAGCTGGCTTTAGAGTTCAGAGTTTGCTGGATCTCTAATAAAAGTAAGAGTGTCAGTGGTTCTCCCAATGATTGCTGGGCACTCCTCTATGATACGAAAGAAAAGCGTATTGGTGAGTTCATCTACTATCACCTGTGGTGGAAGCATTTGTGTCCTTATCACGGCTATTCAGGCAGTTCAATGAAGGCTTCCGCGATGATAGTAAGTAGTTGCCACATTATCTTCTTGTTTGCAGGATCCTGGATAAAGTCTGTGATACTGGTAACCCTCCCTACTAGTGATGGATAGGATTCCAATGCTAACTGAAAGTAGGTTAGCACATCCCTTGTGATATTTCTGCTGGGGGACACCATAAGTGCTGCACAACAAAGTCTTGATATTTGATGATTCAGGATACTGTGTTTAGCTCTTAAGGTAAAAAGTCCTTGATCACTGTCTGTTAGAGTCTTGTTTCTCAACAATGCTGGAGTGTGGGTTGATTCACAAGTTTGTGTCAACAAAACGTGTTGTGGCTTAAATGCGCAGTTTCTTCTTCACCCTGCAACTAGGATGCACAAAGTGTCCGTTTTATGTCCTTATCCCCCTTTTTTTGCTTAGAGGAAATGTCCAATTTAAGCCACAATTTGCTGAAGAGTTCTTTGTCTTGGCTTTGCTGCTCATGTATCCTTCTTTCCCGTCCTGGATCTCGTCTGCACGTGCTGAGGTTCTTCCCCGTTGTCTGTAGTTTCTTCGCGGTGGGGTGCAGATAGAGGACTTTCTCCAATATAGGGCTTAATGTCATTGAGAAAAATCCATGCTCTCCTGCCTTGCAGTTTTACAGCTGAAGGAGTGCAGTCCTCTACGATGAAAGGGCCATTGAATCTTGGCTTGTCCCACCTCTTCCTCGTGTGTTTTTTTACTACCACCACATCTCCAGAAAGACGAGCGGAACACGTAGACCTTGAGCTGGGCCTGTTGTAGCATCCCCTGCTGCATTTTGTGCTGTGCTGCACCCTTTTCGTCATCGCTTTTCATCATCGCTGCAGTTGGTCTGAAATTACAGTAAGACTGGATGTCATGCAGGTCAGATATTCTTGTAATTCGGATCCCAGACCTCTCTGGTTGGCTGGGCTGGGCATCACATCTAGCTCTGTCTCGAGCGGTTAGGGGAGTATTCATTCTCCTACCTGCGACTATCTCGTGTGGCATAAGATGATGGTCGGAGCTTGGTTGGTTCCGAAGAGTATACAATGCCAGTGGAAGGCAGTGCAACCATCCCCTCTTTAGAGTAAGCTTCAACTTGACTATCCTATCTTTTAACAAGCTGTTGAGCCTCTCACAGATACCATTATCATCCGGATGATATGCCGACGAGAACTTGTGCTTTATACCAAGCAACAATCTAATCTGTTCAAAAACTGCATTTACAAAATGAGCCCCATTGTCTCATCTCATCACCTCACACACCCCCCCATCTAGGGAATGCTTCCTTCACCAGAAATGTGGCTGTACAGGTAGAGTCTGGGTGTGTACATGTATCTGCTTCTATCCATATAGTGAATGGACACACCACTACAATTAAGTAACTGTACCCGTTACACACTTGTATCATGTCATCATGTAAGTGCTTAAAAGGCCCATTTGGCTAGGGAAGGACTCCTCCACTACTTTTAATGTGTGCCCAGCGGTGATTTGCTGGCAGATTATGCAGTTCACCATATAGAATGCAACATGGTCTGCTAAATACGGTATAAACCAGTCTTCTGCGAGCGTTGTTGCTAAATTTTCCTTTGACATATGTGTGGGGTAATGCAATTGCTCCAATGCTATTTTTAGTAGGGCTACAGGCATTACTGGTTTACCAGTGCTCTCTTGCCACCACAATCCATCAGAGGGGCTTAAAGAACACCCTCAACGTTTCCACAGGTTCTTTTCGGCCTGCGGTGCCTCCCCTTGAAGCTCCATTAGTTGTGTCTGCCCACTATTACTATAGGCTTTGGGTGTGGTTCGTGCCACCATCATTCTCTCATGGGTGCACGCCACTTCCACTTCCATGATCGTCTCACTTTTGGAGGCCATGCGCTTGGCTTCCGTGCCTGCTGCATGGTTCCCGCGTGACACGAAATCTGTCCCTTTAGTGTGGGCGGCGCATTTCACAACCGCTATGCCGACTGGGAGCTGTAGTGCCTTAATCAGCCTGTCCAATAAGGTTGCATGCTGCACTGGCGTGCCATCTGCTCGGAGGTAGCCCCTCCTTTTCCAGCGTGCTAGTCCTGCGTGCACTGTGGACGTCACATAGGCAGAGTCACTGTACACCGTCACTTCCTGATCTGCGTGGTTCTCAATGGCGAGTATCAACGCCAATAATTCTGCAGCCTGTGCCGAATAATGCGATGGTATTCGTGCACTGATGAGCACTTGGAATTTTCTGTTTGCTATGTATTTTATTACGGCAATGCCTGTATATCTTTGTCCGTCTTCTTGGTCAATTCTCGAAGAACTGTCAATAAAAACAATCTCACCTCCCGCCAGAGCATTTTTTTTCACCCTGGGGATTTCCTCATAGAATTCTTCATAGTTTGCACAGTCATGTATCGGCTCTCCTTCAGTGACTGGCTCAGCTATGAACGTAGCTGGGTTTATTGTTTTGCATCGAACTATTTTGATTGATGGATTAGATATGATCACTTCATAGGCAGAAGCTCTTTGAGATGTCAACGTACCCTTTGGTTGATGGCAAATAATGAGTGCTCGACGTACGTCATGGAACATCTCATTACAATGGTTGTTGACTTTTCTATGGCGAATGCTGCGGCAGCTAAGCTTTGTTCGCATGGGAAGTGGCCTCTCCAGACTGGGTCCAGCCTCTGACTGTAATACGCCAGGGGCTTGTACCCCAACAAGGTTCTTTGAGCGAGCACTGCCGTCATAACGCTGACATCTGTGTGTGAGAATAGGTAGAATTCCTCTGCGTAATTAGGAATCCCGAGAACTGGAGCCGTACAAATCGCTCTCTTGAGTTCTGCAAACCCCTTTTCCATTGCCTCGGTCCATTCAATCTTTTCCTTTGTCACCTGGGCCTTCTTTAAAGCCTGGAGCAAGGGCTTGGTATGCGAGCTGTAATCGAAGACCCATGCTCTAATATAATTGCATAGGCCTAAAAAGCTCTGCATTTGCTTTATCATGAGTGGCTTTGCCATGTTCATGATAGCTTCAGCCCTTTCTGGGGTCAACTTTTTTTCCTCATGCGAGATGAGTTGGCCTATGTACAGCACTTCCTGTTGACAATACTATAGCTTTTCATTGTCAACCTTATATCCTTTCTCAGCCAGTATGGTCAGTAGCTGAACAGAATCGCGCCTGCATTGCTCTTCTGTGGCGCTACAGATTAGGATGTCATCTACATACTGCAAGATGACACAATCTAATGCAATATTGCTTAGGTCCATCTGTAGGACTCTGTTAAATATGGACTGGGACTCACAGTACCCCTGTGGCAACCTCGTGCTTTTCAGACGCATTTGTCAGAATGTGAATGACGTCAGATCTTGAGAGTCACGGTTCAACAGGATTGAGAAAAAGGCATTTTTCAAGTCAATCACTGTGAAATATTTTGCCTCAATGGGTATGCTACATAGGATTGTAGATGGATTAGGGACTAGAGGGAACTTGGCTTCAACAATATCGTTTAATGCTCTTAAATATTGGATTAAATGCCACAACCCTCCTTTTGATTTCTTGATGGGATAAATCACTGTATTACAAGGTGATTCTGACGTCACTAGGATGCCCTGATCCATCATGGCAGAAATTGTCTTTGCGACTCCTTCATCCACTTCTCTGGACATGGGATATTGTCGCGCCCTTGGTAAAATTGCTCCTGGTTTCAGTTTAATTTTCACTTCTCCCACCCCCTTCAGGAGGCCTACGTCATATGGTCCTGTAGTCCATACTGAGACAGGCACTCGGGCCATGTCGTCATCAAAGTATTCCAGACGTACCAGTGCCAACATCATTCTCTGAGGCACTTCTCTTTTGATCATTTTTACCCAAAATATGAGACTCATTTCTACTCTTGTCTCTTCTGAGTCTGGTTGTTCTTCAAACAGATCGTCATCAGTGACATCAGTCATTCGACACCCTTCTTCAATGGCGATAATTGCGCACGATTGTCTGCCTTCATCATCGTAGCCTTCAACCAATGCTACTGTCCCTCGTACTGCTGCAGCATGTATTATCAAGGGAAATACTTGTCCCTCCTCTTCATGCATAGGTATTCTTGGTCTGAATAGAAACTCATCAGGGGTTCTCATAGTTCTATCTGTGAGGCCTGGCAACCCTGCCATAAGCACATGCATGCCATATGCGAAGACCTCTGGTACGGCCCTCATGGCTATGTGTCCTGAGTATGCCCTGATCATTTCGCACACGTTTGAATAATGCATTCCTGGAGTGGAGCATACTATGCTCTCCTCCGTGAACGATATTGTCATATTCAATTTTGTCATTAAGTCTCGGCCCAAAATGTTTACCGGGGTCTGACGTGAATGTAATACAGGTACATTCATCTCGCACTCTCCTACGGAGACTGGGAGTGCGTCTGTAAAGGGAACTCGACTGTGAGCTCCTGTAAAACTCTGAGTATCTATGGCCTCGCCGGACAAGGAAAACTTGCCTTCACGTATACACAAGCGTGTAGCACCCGTGTCAACTAACAAGGAATATTCTTTACCCCCTATGACTATATTCACCCTAGGTTCCCTATTAGGGTCTGGAGTCACTGATAGGATAGAGCACATCAGGGTTCCCAGTGAGCTGTCCTACTTCATATATAAGTTCGGTCTACTGTACACTTGCAGATTCCCTCCACTCCCTGGGCTGCCTGCCCTTTGGGAGTTTGTGCCCTGAGATGATTGCGATGGTGCTTGTTGAAATTGCCCTTGAGGCAAATTCACCATGTTCGGGGTTTAAAACCCTTTTTGCGCACCCTGCTGCATGCCTGGTGCTTGCTGCTGCACTGTGTGGTTTTGTGCATTGCCCTGTTGTGAAATAGCAGGTGGATTCACCATGCCTGCTCCCATTCCTTGGCTATTCTGCCACACTTCTTGACTTCTGCATGTGCGTGCCAAATGCCCCGTCATTCCACACAGCCAACATACTGGCGGTGGTCGGATTATTTGTCCGTTTGACATATCTGGGTTGCCCATTTGCACGTTTTGAAAGTCTCCTTGATTACTCTGGAAACCTCCTTGATTACTATGCCATCCTCTTCCTCTAAATCCCCTTCCCCTCGGGTACAGTCCTACGTTACCCTGGTTGTTCTACTGTGGGTTAGCCACCTGTTGTAAGTTCAGTTCAGCTGGGCTAGTTAGCATGGCTCCTTCTAGAGCATACTTTCATAATTTTTTTTGCACCCGCTTCGCTTCCTCACCCTTTCGTGTTGCCTCCTTTTTCCAATTCTTTTCTTGCAACAATCTACAGTAATGTGTGATGGTTAACTGCATTTCAGCCCAAGGTTTAGCCTCAACCCCTACCAATTTCTTGATCTGTTTCTGCACTGGTTCTGGCAACCCTTGGCACAATATGTGGTAAAACACTTGTATAGATTTCGTCCAAGATTCATGCGTTTCGAGCACCCACGCTTCTTGGAAATTCTGGATATAAATCAACGGATCTTCTGATTCCTTCATTTTGTGAGTCATTACAGCTTCCATATCGGAAGTGTCTGGGTACAGCACTCTTAGCGCTTTCCATACTTCTGCTCTGCAATTATTAAATGGTGCTCTGTCGTGAGCAGTGCTAATTATAGTTACCCCAGGGTACCCTGCCCGCATCCACACATCGTCTGCTCTCTCACCAAGTATGGCAATCAGAAGACCTTTAATATCCCCTATTGCGAGCGTGACACACCCTATCATTTTTTCTAACTCGTGTATCCACTTCCCGGCTCCCGATGTCAGCATTGGAAGCTTATTTTTCAGGTTTTCTCAATCCATGTGTGGTCATGGAATATATTGCGGTCTAGGTCCCCCGTTTTCTAGCAGCGGAAATTGGAATGCGTAGCCTTCTTTCTCTTTTCCCATAGCTCTTCTGTCTATTGCTGGGGTAATATTCCTGCATCGCCGTCTGCCTGGCAATGTAGTCAACCTGTCTACATAGGCAGGTGCTGACACCCCCCTCTGACCATGGGGTGTTCCTTCATGCCGGTCTGACTGTGTGGCAGACTCTGATGTCCTCGGTGCGGACTCACTAGCAACTGACCATTGTACCCCCTTGTCACTTGGGAGCCACTTTTCGTGCTGTCTCCCTTCTTCATTTGTCTTGCGCTCCATTTCCTCTCCGGAGTCGGACATTGATTGTTCCCAATTCACGCAACTCCTTGTGTCATCATCATTTTTACTGATTTCTAGTCTGTCCAGGGACATTCTCCTGTTCCCACTACTTCGGGTGATTTCCTCAGTGTCATACAGCTGAGTGCTCTCCAGGCGCTCGTCTTCCCTTTACCCTTGGGTATTTCTTCTAACCCCATTTTGTCATATATCTCATCGATCGTTTCTCCGATGTTTCTGGTGTCGAAGTCATCTTCAATATTTGCCCCGGTCGTACCTGGTACTGAGTCATACGCAGGGAAGAATTCTTCAATGTCTTCACATTCTACAACAGGATTGGGTTTTTTAACTTCCCTCTCCAGATATTCGAGATCACTTGCCCTCTGTCTACACTTACGTTCTACGACATCATCACATTCCTTGCGCTTCCTCGCCTCTTCTCTGACCTTATCTTCTTCTCTTCTCCTTTCATTTCTACGTTCATTTTCCCTTCAAACTACCTCATCCCTTCGTCTACTTATCTTGTAACATGCTCTTTGCTCTTCTGCTAAACCTTGCTTTTTCTGTCTGTCCAAGGCATAGACTGCTCTCTGTTTGCGATCGAGCTGTTTCTCTTGCTCTTCGAGATATAGCTGTCCACGCCTCAGTCTATCCTTCCATCTTATCCTTTCATCCCTTAACTCCTTGTCTTTCTCCTTTTTCTGTGCCTCATCTAACCTCTCTATAGGTCTCACATCATCACTTCCTTTTCCATCGAGTTTTAACAATATCTGTCCTCCCATCCATTCATCTTTTGCGGATGCTATCTCATCAGTTCGGCTTTCACCTTCTTTCCATTTCTTTCCCTCTCTCTCCTTATCGAGAGATGCACTAATCTGTGCCTGATCCTTCCTCTCATCATCTCGTCTCTCCTTGTCCCTCGGGTCTGCGGAGGTATGAATCTTGTCCTGATTTTTCCCTCGGTCTTCGTCATTACTGTAAGTAGGTGACTCATATAAGGGGTTGCTGTACCCTGTGGCCGCTTCAAGCTCCCTTAATGGGTAGAGTCCCTCAGGCTTACCACCCTTGGTTTCTGTTTCAGGCAGGGCAGGTGGCGTGGTAGGCGTCTCACCCCCCTCTGTGCATAGGTTTAATATCCAGTCTGCAGGTGGCTCTTCCTCCTTCGCCTGTTCGAACATTTTCCAGACTTCTAGAACAGCGAGGCGTTTCTCTAGTTTTTTCCCTGTATATGTGACATGCAAGTAAGTCGTCATGTGTTGTAAGACGGCTTTGGATAAGGACCCATTTTGTGGCCACGGCATAAACATCTTGTGGGCGGTGCCCTTAACCTAATCTGTGCTATATTTCTTAAGCTTGGGTGCATCAATCCAAGTGCGATTCCCTCTCAACTATAGAATCGCGTAAAAACCCTATTTGATTTCAACCAATACAAGACAACATTTCTTACATGTGACATACAACAGAACAGGCACAACAGACATTTGACGGACTAGACAGACACCAGCTGAACACAAATATCCCTGACTTCTAATTAATACCCCGATATGGAGTTTAAACTAACTCCTTTACAACGTCTTTAAACATGGTAGTAGTCTAGTCGTCCCCTATTATGTGGGTTCTGAGTTCACGTTTCTTCTGACCGCTATATTAAAGCGCAGGAACACGGTGAATCCTCTCTCTTCTCGGGTGTCTACCCCGGTATTCTTTAATATCTCAGGTGTCCACCCTGGTATTCTTTACTATCTCAGGTGTCCACCCTGGTATTCTTTACTATCTCAATTATTCTCGAGTCATTATCCCCTTATATATATTCAGTCTTCTCTACTTCTGACTATTTTGTTTATTCCACCTCCCTCCGTTACCTTTTCCCTTACTTGTTCTAATGCCTATGACATTTGCCAAAGCATTACATTTTTTGTTTCACTCACCGCTCGCATGGTTCCTCTCTGGATCCTTGGGATCACTGCCTCCGTTACCGCCTCTTTTAGTCTTTCTTCTGTTCCGCTGCCCATAGGAATGGAAGGTTTTCTGTTTATTAAATGGGTTCCTTCAGACCCAGTGCAGATTTTAGATAGACTTATACTATCATTGTCCACGGGAAGCTTCACAGTCTACTCGGCCAAATGGCGAAAGACTTGTGATATTGCCGAGGACCTAGAGTTACTTCGTGTCGACAGTCAATAGGTGTCTTATCAATAATCAATAATCAATAGTTGATGGTCAAAACCATCCTCACTGCTACCAAGCATACAGGAGGGTGGAGCGACCTCTGATGGGCCCATGGGATCAGAGCTCACCCTCAAGTACTTTAAGACAAGATAGCTGAACCTTAAGAAGGATGGGGTGCAGGATTCTCTTACTCCAACACCAATCATTAAGGACAACTCAAATGATTTGGCAAAGGGAAGTCTGTTTAATAACAAGTACAAAAAACGGGGAAACATTAGGAAATCATCAGTGATGCGATCGCCCCTCTCTTTTCAACTTCCACAATCTTCATTCAAACAGCAATTTTTATAGGCAATATTCGTCATCATTGACGTGTAACACTCGAAAATGTGTCATGCAAGTCTATTGGTTGGAAAAGGTAACTTAAGTATAGGTACTATAACTGTATATGGTAACAGGATTTGAGGATTGGATAACTCTTATTGGGTGGGCGTCTATGCCCATCCCTCTACATCACTTGTGCTAGACGTCACTACAAGTACGACGTCTCATTGGTTCTACTAGCTATAGGAACCTAGATTATTTGGTCCATTGTGATTGGGTCAGTTACACCCCTAGGCATAAATCTCCACTTTAATTAGCAGCTTGCAGAATGGTTACCCAGATGCGGCATGCCCCAAGATTCACCCTGCCTCCCTTCCATCAATCAGTACTTTAGGGTTATGTGTCAATTAGTTGGCTGAGGACGGCCTCGAAACTGTAGCTTCTTATCAGGAAAAGTTACAGCATCCTCTGGGTTTGGGTGACATCAGACGTTGGTACCTCTTTGCGCTTGGCTGGTCACGTGTCAGTACACCGTGAAGCTGCTTCATTTTCCATCTATTTGCGTATTTGATTCTCTCTTTGGCCTCGCCACCTGCCTGGGCCTCCTTATCTCGACCTTCACGGGCAGGCTGCTATGCTCTTAAGTTTTGATTCTTCGGAGTTGCCGCTCTCCTCCCTTTCTGGGGTTGACCTCGAATTCCTAGGCATGAGCTGCTTCTTGCTAAGTTTCGATTCCGTCGTTCTTTCTAACTTTAGCTGGAATATGAATCTTGGCCTGTTTGACCCCTAGCAGCCTGGGCGTAATTTTGCTTTTGTAAAATGGAGTCGCAATTGTATAATGTGCCTCGTTGAGGTAGATATATAGTTGGCGCTTGCTGCTCTATTCTTCTACTAAGCTTAGCAAGCCATACTGTTTTCTTAGCTTCTTGCGTTACAAGCCTATGTACAGGCATTAGCTGGTTGCATATTTACATCCTGCTTTATGGTTGTGTTTCTTTATATTTTGACATCGTCTTAAGTTCTATGTCTGTGATGTCTTTATTCATGGTGTTTCGTCTTAGTGTGTTATCTTTTGGTTGTTGTTTGTTCATCTGTACTTCTGTCCGGGCTCTTGTGACATCACCATTCGCCTTCCATTAAGGACCTTTGGGTCTCTTCTGGGACAGTCCGAAACTAGTCTTCATGTCAGTTGTCTCAAAGGATACTGTGCTGCCCATGGTTGTCTGGTTATTGGCACTTCAACAGGTATTGCTCTTCCGATGGGCACTGGACAAAGCCCTAGCGTGGCTCTCTGCTGGTTTATTTGCTCATCATACGTCACATATCTTGGCAAGTATGTTCCTGGTATTTCAAAATGGGTGACTGGAGTGCAGGCCATATCTGGGACTTCCTCTACAATGGTCTCCAGGTGCCCTGTTCCACCCCGCTATGGGCGATGGTAGCAGCTGCAGCCTAAAATGGTGCAGGACATGGAGACCACACAGTGCTGTGTGTTCAAGGCCATCCCAAGGCATGGCCAATCTGTGCTTCTAACCAGTGCCCTGTGGCCACATGGGCTGGGTCTCGCAGGCACCTGCTTCCTGCCTGCCTGCTTACTTTGGCATGACTTTTTTTTCTGGGCATTAATGATAAGCTTTTTCATAGATGCCAAGAGGTGAGGCTGTTGTGCAGCAATGGGGTTTGGGGGGCTGCTCTCAGAGGTGGGCTCGCCTTTAGGGAACCTATTTTATTTTCAAATGTTCTCATAGGAAAAGGGTTGGTCTTGCTGAAAATGTGTAACATGGGCAAGTTCAAAAATGATTTCCATGGTCTCTTTTGGTTCCCAGTCCACCCCTGGCTGCACTGTCTGCACCTAAGGTTCTGTTCTGACAAGGTGGTGACGCGTACCATGCTTTTTATTTATAAACCAAGCATGCTGTATATTCTTTCTTGGCCAGAGTGCAGGTTGGGGTGCCAGTTGCGCACTTTCTTGCTGTGTCCTGATGGCTTCTCATTTTTGCATCCTGTTTGGGACAGCAGCGTTGCCATGTGTTCCTTCTAGGCCTAGCTGCCTGTAGAATGATGGCCTGGAGCAGGACACGAATAGCAGAGTAGTTGTCTGTTCATGCTCTGCACCCCACATGCACAATGGGTGGCACAGTAGGAGCACTATTCATGTCACACTCCAGGACGACTGCACTATTGGCCCAATAATGGGCAGAGCCAGATGAACAGCATGAGCAGACAGCTCCATGTTCCACCCCTGACTGAATGTTGTAGGGAGAGAGTACTGTTTCAAGTCGCCATATGGGGTGCAGGAATGATTGTGTATAAGTTTATCATTAATTTTCCAAGGTGCATTTAGTGGGAAAAGTAGTACAACTTTTTTCGTGGCATGTTTTCCTCAATCTTGCAACTCTGGATAACCCCTGATAGTTACAGTTTGTAATATACCACCAGCACCTAATCCCAGGTGACAGGTGTGTTCATGTGTTTCTGTACTCTATGGAGACTGCCAGAATCGAACACAGAAATAAAACACTTATGTTTTTGCAGCTAGGCACCAATAGGGGCCAAGTATTGTGTGTATGCTCTGGCTGTTGGGTGGCGGGAATAGGGCTTGTGTTCTCTGTTTTGGAGAGGCTGGATGTGAGCCTAGGTGTCTGTACTCTGGGTCTTGTGAGTGTTGGATTTATTTATTCTTTTTGTGTTTTTACACTACTTATTGTGAATTGATCTCTCATATAATGGCATTACTATCACAAGAGCTTTTAGAATCAGGTGTCAGTCTTTCTTAAATGTAAATTCAACCACCCCATTACAATGAAACATAACCATATAATTCCCGGGTACAGCCAACCCATCTTCACATTTCTCAATGAACACTGCTTGATTACATACATCGAAAACAAGAATCGCCACCTCAAACCCAATACAACTTAGACACATGCACAATTCTGTCCATAAGTTATATCTTGTTACCCTTGTCACTCTCCCACCTCCTTCAAAATGAGTCACTGCACCTATTCCCTCACCTGATATGTATGTGTTGCTGCTGGCTACCTAGCCTCTCCCTATGCTCCTTCTGTGCTGGATAGAAACACACTAACTCATTTTATAAATCTTCTCTTCAAGTCTTTCATGACTGAAATTGGTCTTTAAAAGGTCTAAAGGTCATTCAAATACAGAGCGCTTCTTAGACACAAAAATGGCAGACATTTTAGAGCATGCAATATATTATATATAAATGAAAAACACAATACTACAACATACAGAGAGACAGACAGACATATAGGCAGAGGGTGTGGACTACTTGTTATAGTTAGAGAATGGTCTATCGAGCTGCAGAGTTAGACTGATATTTGGATAGATCACCAGATAAATGTATACAGATATAGCCAGATTTATAGACAGTGAGGGATAAATAAAGATGCAGACAGAGAGATACACTTTCAGATCGATGTACACAGACAAATCGATAGAGGAATCTATAAAGATATATATATGTAGAAGAATAAATATAAATGATAGTGATTGATAAATGTATACATTTAAACATATGTTAACACATATATATGTAGTTACATTCGTGGGGATAGATGGACAGAGCCACCTATGAATCAAGGTATGTAGACAGACATTGATGGATATGTACATTGATATATATGTATTAAGATGTACATTCCATAAAATGTATAGAGAAATATGGAAAGACAACGGCAAATTCATAGATGCAAATAGATAGGTAGTGACAAACAACCAGTAATCAACAAGGACAGGCATACAGGAATGGATTCAGCGAGATATACAGATGCATGGATATTGATGGAGAAAAAGAGGGGGTGGATATATAGAGACAGACACATATGGAATGAGATCACTATATATAAAAACAAAGATACTTTTTTTGCAATAGACGTATTGAATATTTGTGGATCTGACAGTCTGTAACACTCCAATGCCTCCATGCCTTTGCAAAGTGACTAAGAAGTAATCTGCTTCACACTTTAAAATAAAGTGCCTGATTGTTGCATGATCAAATCCATATATTATCAGGACTTTGTTGTGTATTCCGCAATGATCCACAATTACTATCAACCACACAGCTAATTTTTCTTTTCCTGTCCATCCATGTCCTGTCTGCAAGATAAATCCTAATGTGATCATGGTGTATGGTATCATATTGAGTATAGTAGTTATGAATGTTAGGGATGGTGGATTTTCAGTCTTATGCCATTGCAGAATCACAATCTTAAACACCAGTGTAATAGCTTCCATTTAAAACCATTATAAGTTAACCCTTGGGTATGTAGTGTACAATTTTAATATTTATGGTTATATATTTAAATGTAGATACAAGAATCTTATTCTGTTGTTTTAACCTTTATTTACAAATTTCCACCCCAAAATGTATAGTCACGTCTGTCACCTGTCATCTGTCTGACTATCATGATTCAATTAACAGTCTGATTCATGGAATTATTTGTGTGAAAAACGCAGATTTGCGAACCTTTCCGGCCAAAAATCCCTGTTTGAAGTATAGGGATTTTTGGGCAGAAAGGCGTGCAAATCTGCGCTTTTCACGCAAATAATTCCATGAGTCAGGCTATTAGGCTGTGCGTCCTGTTCATCTTTGTGCCTTTTTTCTTTTTCAACAATATAAAATAACATATTACAAATGTGAACAAATAAAATACTGTTCAATTATTTTACAAAAAATCTACAGTTCCAAATATTAACATTCTCATTTATTGTTATAATATCAAAGTATAGTATTGGGCAAATAAATAACAAAATGGTAAAAGAAACACATTGAGTTATAAATATCGATTAACTTTTCCAAAAAAGGACCTAATTTAAAAAATGTAAAGAAAGCAAATATTTACAGTTCTAGTTTTCTGCAAATACTTGTTTCTTATCAATACAGTTTCTCAACATAAAATAAATGATTGAAACTTGCTTTGGATGAAATTGCAAAGACCACAACACTTCATTTGAATCTTGAAGTCAACTTTTAGACAGGTTCAAGTTCTAGAGGACAAACCACATTAGCAATGCTCTGTGGCATAGACTGGCCCCTGGAAACATATTTTGGTGCCAGTCTGTGCATTTGCATGGCCAGACTGTCAACATAAGACCTTTCACAAAGTCAAATTCCATCTGCTGTAATATTGGCTTTGCCACTCATTGATATGATATGATGTGATGTGGCATTTATAACGTGTCTTTACACAAGTGTTTCTAGGCGCGGCAAGACAAGCCGGGGGAAACAAAAGTAGGACAAAATAATCTTACTAGGCCTTGTGTCATTCAGATCATGCATATGCAGGGAAGAGGTAAGGGGGGAAGTGCCAGGGTGGAGGGGAAGGGGGAAGTGCAGTTAACTCACAAATGCAGCCAGCGGGAGGCTCATAAGTGCAGAGAGAAGGGACTGTAGGGTTGCAGATACATACCCTTAAGTGCTGGGGAGCCCAGAGGCAGTGTAAGGGCAACAGGACATGCAGGAGCCTGGGCCCAATTTCAGATGGTGACCAGGTTGACCAGTGCGCAGAGCAGTCAGGTGCATCAGCAGGGGAGAGTAATAGAGAAAGCAGAAGTGAAAAGGAAAGTCTTGAGTTGCTTCCAGTACCAGAAGTGGCCCCAGCTGAGGAGATAGATGTGCCCCCAACTCTCTGCTTGGAGAAGTGTATGACTCTCAAAGAGTTGGAGGTGGATGAGCAGAGAGCTTGAGAAGGAAGATGTTTTGGAAGTGAACACTGGAGATAGAGCAGTTCCAGGCCCCAGGAAGGCTTGTGGACAATGCAGAGGGTATGGAACTTGATCCTTGCAGCCAAGGGGGGCCAGTGAAGAGATGTTAGAGCTGAAGAGATAAGATCCCTGGGATTGAGGCCAAGGACAACTCTTGCAGTCCTGTTCTGGATAAAGGTTGAAGAGTAGAGGCAGGGAGATTTAGAAAGAGGTTGTTGCAATAGTCCAGACTAGAAAGGACCAGGGCTCCGGAGACAGTGAACTTCTGGGGGAAAGTGAGAAAGGGAAGAATTTTTCTTTTTTTTTTGTAAAAGCCATAGTGTAACAGAGCATACCCAAAGTGCCTGGAGTATTTTCTTAAACCCTACTAATGTTCTCCTTGTGTACCAGTACATCCAGCCTTGTTCTAAGCTGAAATGCAAAATCTTTTTCCTGTATTTTCCGCACATATTATGGAAAACCTCCAAATTACTAGTGTGGCAAAATTCTGTCAGGCCCTTCAAATCTCTGGTAAGCGTTTTGTCGCACACAATGTTTTCAAGGACTGTGTAATGAGCGGAGCCTTGCACCAACCACTTTTTCTTACGTTCATGCTCCTCACTCAGTGGGCCATGTGCACATGCGTGCAAATGCTGGTTTTCCTCCCATGGGTGCACGTTTGAACAATGGTGGAGCATTGAATGCCACTTTTCAACAAGAATATCTACAGAAACCTCACAAGATTTTGAATTCTACCAAAGATGTTTGCTGATAGACTGTATACATCAATAAGCTAAGGGTTGTCTCTTAGCTTATGATATGATCTCTCACTGAGCCCTTAATAATAAGTTGCAGCTGTTTACCCAATGTTCAAAATAAAGTTCAAATGATCTTCAAATCAACATTGGTATGTACATAACAAATTCAATATAAATTGGATACTAAACAAAGGGGGGGTTCTGGGAATCTCTCTACCAGCACAAACACAGCCCAATGACCTGTTCTTGGATGAATAACCCCTGAGAGAGACTCTATCAAGTCTTTAGCTCACTGTCCCTTTCACAGAGAAACTTTTCTATCATATCAGTCTTTGTCCTACCCAGGGGCAGTCCAGCACCGAAATGCTAGGCAATTCTCCTCTGAACAAGAGTACCAACAGCAACCCCATACACATGTTTCAGACTAGTTGGGCATCATCAGTGAGGTGAAGCTGTGCCTCTCTAAGAACAGTGAGGAAGGGGTCCTTGTCTGGATCACTCTGGTAACTTAGGGTGAGACCCAAAGTTAATTTATGCAACACAAAGGGGGTCTGGGAATCTCTCTACCAGCACAAACCCAGCCCAATGACCTGTTCTTGGGTGAATAACCCCTGGGAGAGACTCTACCAAGTTTTTAGCTCACTGACCCTTTCAAAGAGAAGACATTTCTCTCATATCAGTCTTCGTCCTGCCCAGGGGCAGTCCAGCACTGAAATGATAGGCAATTCTCCTCTGAACAAGAGTACCAACAGCAACCCCATACACGTGTTTCAGCCTTGTTGGGCATCATCAGTGAGGTGAAGCTGTGCCTCTCTAAGAACAGGAAATTGGATACTAGTTAGACAATTAAATGTTAACTTCTTTGATCACAAAAATGACATCTTCATAAGTTAAGTAGTCTGAATGTTGATTTTCCACCATTAGTTATCCATAAAATACAGAAACTGTAAATCACTAGAAGATATTTTTTGTAAAAACTTTAAAAAATGTTTACTGATAAAATACAATTTTTACAATAATTGATTTTGAAATGTACCTGTTGAACTTCACAGATGTCACAGGGAATTGACGTTAGAGTTAGCACTATGGTGTCAGCCTGCAAAAATAAACAGATTAAATTATTGAAACCAAAAATATGCTTTATTGTAATGCTGATTTTCATTAATGGCCCTTTAGATGTTGACCAACAGTATTTTAATACATACAAAGACCGTTTTGAGAATAAAAAGATTCATGTCATTCTTCTACAATCATAGTTTTTGGTATATATTATTGTCCATGTTGTATGTAGAAAGGTGAATGACTCAACAAGATTGATGATTGCACGCATTTCAATTTTCTAAAATGATCATTAATTCTAAAGAAATTATCCTTTATATTATTACTTGGAAACAAAAGCAACAATCAATACTATCATTCAATAAAGTAACACGTGTCATACATCATCCACCTGACCGGTTGCAATAGAAGAAAAGAATGTTGCCAAAGTACCTGCATCTACCTGTATATAAAAGTTTTTATTTTACAATTGTAATGTTGGTACAGAAATATAGCAAATTAAAGTACAGTACATTAAAATGAGAATAGATAATGTGATCGACCGCAGTTACACGAGGTGTGAAGGTCTTTCATGCAAATAAGATCAGGATCCTGTGAATGATAGTCACTACTTATAGTAGATTATACGACAAACCTACCAACCGCCTGCTCCCCTACTCTATCTTTTCTTTAACTACAATAATCAGAAAGTTGTTAAACCTGATAGATCAATTTTTATTCAGTTGTACATGTTTTGCTCAGCCAGCCAACACATGTTTTGACCATTGAAATGTCTCCCCCAGGGCTGTAGTAAAAGTACACAATATTCCAACATATTCATGACACATTTACAAATGTTAACGGAACATTAATTAAAAAATCCAAATATTTACGTTCATAACATGATATAAAATTAACAAAAAACTGACAATAAAAGAAAAAGGGAGCAGGGGGATGGAGGTAGGTTGTTAAAAGAAAAAATAAAACAAAATATTAATTACTTAGTTATCATCATATTACATGCAATTGTCTATTCTCTGATTAAAAGTGTGTCACCACTCTTCCATCCTAAGAGTTATTATTCATATGTGTTATAAGTGCCCACCACCAAAAAACACATAATCAGACTACATTTTTGTAATGGTCACCTTAATACTTAGATGGTACTCTCTGATTCATGTTGATGATTGTTTAATTGGAATCACTTTCATAACTGGACATATTCACCACTTACTTAGTTTATCTTTTTAAATAATTAGCAAATGTCCTTATATTCCATATTTCCCGTGGTGTAAACCTTATTTTCCAAACCACGCACAAAATGTGTAATTAAGCCCTGGATAGTGTCTATATTAGGTAGAATTGACTATACACGTGTAAATATTTATTGATTTACAATTTGTTTTAGCACCAAAGTCATATTTTCCACAACATCTTAGTTGTTTAGTCCACTCAGAACTGATCTCTGTATCTGAAACATGATAGGGATATTCTTTAGTAGAATTAAGCTTTTTCTAAATACTTTCTAATACATCATCTTTGTGGGGAAAGGTTTAAACTTATCTTGTATTTATAGCATTCTTTTTTTGTTTTTCTGTACTCATCACTCTAGACAATCTCTGAATTAGAGTCTGCTAGAAACACATTTCTGTATATGAAATTGATAGGTATGCCCATATTATTTTTAAAGTCAACATCTCCTACACTTCCTTTTTGTGTATTACAAAAATACATAATTTTTTTATTTGTATTTTTAGGCTTTATTGGATTGTGATTTACAAACCTTTTGCCTTTTATGTTACCATCATATTGGTTAAAAATCAGTTAGAACATAGAGAGAAAGAAAAGAAAAACAAAATAAATTAATTTCACATTTATCAAGTTCTTTTGGGCTACTTGATCGGTGACTTGTTAAGGTATTTTCTATTGGTTACTCAAGTAGATCTCCACTCCTATTTACTCACACATATATTGAATATTTTAAAATGTTTGTATCTTCATTCATGTTCATCAGTTTAAGTGTTCTCTTGATAGTAGTGCATAAACATATCAAACCCATTCAAATATATCCATGGACACCCCTAAACAAGGGAGAAAAAATCAAACCCAGACAGGTAGTGAGAATTTGTATCTTTTCATTATATGTTTGTCCCAACTCTTTCACTAAGTACTTTAAACCACACTGTTTTCAATACTTATAAATTATTTGGTCAAACGGTCCTCATTTATTTTTTGTTCCTAACTCGCAGTGTTCCGTGTGGCCTATGGCAGTGGCCGTTTTGAAAAATGGCCCTTTATAAACACTGGTTGGGACATAAATGCAGAACATTTCTGGAATTTTCTTACCCAAAGGTAACTTATCAAGCTTAAGGTGCCTTTGAATCTTTATAGTATGGAGACATAACGTATAGATGATTAGCAGAAATGGTTGTACTGATCCAGAGTTTTCATTACATTACAGTTATTCTTCATAAATATGAACCCCTGATGAAGAGCACACCAACTTGAAACATGTTGGGTTTCCTTAAAGGAACATTTGTGAAGACCAAAGCAACCTGTTGGACATTTTTCTTTAATATAGATTGATTGATATGTTTAAATTAACTTGCCTTACTAACAATTACTTAAGTATTCACTGACTTATCTAAGATTGTCCAATACACAGTTGTATGAACCTTTGTCATAATTACTTGGCTGAATTTCAACCATTGAGAGTGTGCGGGGGACGCAGGTTGCCACATCTTGGGAACTTTTCATTCTGCATTGCTTACTTCTATGATCCATGTGCCAGGACCGTCTTTTCTCCCCTGCACCTTAACACTTACATGATCATTGATTAAAACCAATACATTTGATTGACATCAACTGAACAAACCTTAGCAGGTGTCTGGTGTAAATTATCTTCTCAGTACATGTAAAAATTAAATCATGTAAATATAAAATGTTTAAATGGTTTAGTAAAGACATTTCTAAATTATAGACTACATTTAAGATAAAATAAAGTGCTAACACAATGCATTCATTTGAGGTAGTGTAAGTACCTGTACCCAGTATTTCTTACTTGATAGATAGCTGAACAAAGTGCAAGGAAGTTGTGGACGTTCGCAATTAAATAGACTAGCAGGAAGGAAGAAGAAAGTCCAATGTTGTCTGTCTGATCAGAAAGGGTTTGTTGATACTTATCGAGGAAAGAGGCATCTTGACATTTCCATGAAGACACGTCAATAGATTGTGCACAGAGGACATTGAAATGCGACGTGCACTGACATTGTCACAAAAGGGTCCTCAGCGCCTAATGATGTCAGCTTGAGGGGCAGTTGATCTGGTTTACTGACACAAGGGCACTTGAGCTTAGGGCAATAGATCAACTGATAAGATTATCACAAGATGGCCTGTGAGTTTTGCATGTGTTAATATGAGAAAACCGAAGGAAAAATGCTTAGGATTTTTTTTTTCTTCTAATGGATCAATATTTGCTCAAAAATACATGCTTGGTCCAATGGGCCAATGACATTTCTGAGAGAACTTCCTCTTTGAGTCCCTGGTTTCAGACGTGAAGAAGAGAGTTAACTGTTTGTAACATTGAAGCTACACTAGAAGAGCCTCATTAGAATGTGTAAATAAGTTAGCTGCCTCAATACAAATACGTTTACCCTTCCCCCACAGTTAACACATCTCCCAAAATGTGAAGGGTTAGCCCCACTCCCCCACTTAAAATGTTGTCATAGGTGCACCCCTGGGCATGCATGATGAGTGTGGGTGCTGAGTTCAATGTGCAGTGGCTTTTGAAGAAAAGGTAAATAATGAAGTCCTTAATAAAGCAAGATTATTGCACTGGGAGAACTAAGGCAAGCTGTGCGCAGAAAGGAACAGTGCTATATTGTATGCCAGAGCAAGGTCTCCCTGGTGTGTCAATGTACATGACATTGTACTATTTGGGGATTTTTTCTTCATTTCTGTAATCTGAAGGAATCTAAATAAACACACTCATAATCTTTTCTAGATTCAAAATAAAAGCAACATCAATGTCCTTCATAGCAATGAGTTTAAGAAAGTGTTTTGGTAAATAACAACACATTTTGATTGCACGAACGCATGGTATTATTATCTAATAGGATGCAGCAAAAAGAGCGAATGGGCACCACGTTCAGCCGCATAGAATTATTTATTATTCATTCATTACAGTAGCAGTGCTTGACGTATGGTTTCGAAATCTCCTGTGCGTGTGTTGGAAACATAGTCCTGCCAGAAAATGATGCGAGCAGGCCTGTTAGCCTTTCCAAAGCATGTAGCTGGAGAGATAAGATGGCGACGCTTTTCTAAACAAAAGATTTTCAGGTCTCTCCCCAGTGATTAACTTATCACAATGCTTAATATCTATACTTAGGCTGTTTAAACGTGAAGGGCAACTCAAGTCATTGGATAAGCAATGGAAACTAGTAAATGTGGGCCAGACATCCAGTGTGATTGAGAGAGTTACAATTACCTTCTGCTTCTAAAAATATCGTACGGCTTTATTGTGGAAACTATTTGGCAAATATTTTCTTGGAAACATGTTAAGATTAATGTAGTTATGTCCACAACCCTTTAGATAATATTTTTTTCCAGACATCATTCTCTGTAGTTGATATTATCCCGCCTAAATGCACTGAGGTTGTAAAATGCACTGAGGTTGTATTTTCTTCAGAAGAAAGACTATCTCGTGGAAAGAATTAAGGTGGCAGTTGACGTTGGTGACATTACCCCCATGATTAAACGAACCAACCTGCGCATTTAGAATCTTTGAGATCATCCATGTTGCTTGAAGTGGTTTTCATTCATGAGTGCATCAGTCTCATTAACTGGTCTCTGAATGAGAAAAACAATAGCTTTTTGTGCCCCAACAGGGGAATCATGTGGTCTCAGGGCCCAGCTGCCAGGAACACCGTGGCTGCTGGTGTATCTCAGCACCAGTGGTGACCGGAGCCATAAGTCATCTTTAGGGGCAGGCTGCATGCAAAGTAAATAACTGGGCATTACTGCCGTGCAGACCTTGGTGGATTTCATGTGGACTTGTCAGATGTGCGCCTCATGCACAATGGACAGCCTGACAACACCATTGATGGTAAAATCAGATCCCCAGGATAAAGTCGCATTCATTTGCGGACAGAAAATAGAAATATTGTGTCGCAGAACTGCAAATGGTTTGCTATTTTACTACAGTAAAATGTAGCTGCTACATTTTTAGACATCTATTGCTGGTATTCCTATTGTGCCTACTGAATGAATGAATATTGCGCCGGCGGGTGACAGAGACAGCACGGCACTGCGACGGCTCTTATGACAGCCTGGGACTACCTGTTGGGGGTTGCCAATGTTTGTTTGTTTGTTTATTTATTTGTAATGCGCGCCAGACCCAAGGGTAACCGGGCGCATTGAAGAGAGTATGCAAAGCTTACAGTGTTACATAGAATTACAATGTTACATAGAATTACAATGTTACATAATTTACAGTGATAGAGAGATAGCTATGTACAGACTTAGCAGGGAGCAGATCTGATCAAAAGATTGAGGCATTGCTCTAAAGCGAGGCGGTCAGTTATATACAATGTTACTATAATTATTGTAGCATAACACAAGTGTCTAACAGTACATTACATATTTTTGTCATTGAGGTGTTTGATAAGATTCATTCTAAAGTGTAAGAAAGGTTGGTCTGTTCTCAAGTTGTGTGGCAGGGCATTCCAATGAAGGCGACATCAGCATGCTTGTCATGCTGGACTTGTCGGTGCCCTTCGACACAGCCGACTGAGATTCTTATTCCTAGACTGTCATTGGTGGCACAGATACCTGATGAAGCCCTTGAATGGTTCACCTCATTTCTGACCGATCGCCTTCAGCAGATCAAAGTTGTCCCGTATCTTTCAGACTATTTACCTGTCAACTGTGGGGTAACCCAGGGATCTTCTCGGTCCCCTGTAACGGTTTAATGTTTACATTTGCCCACTGCTGAACATCTTTTCTGAGTTTGATTTGTGTTATCACTCATATGATGATGACACCCAAAGTTCGGCTTAAGCAATCATTGGAGGGAATGGAATAAGTCTTATTCTGCATGAACAAAACAAAAATTGGATGTTCGAAAATAAGCTCCAACTAAACCCATCAAAAATGGAGGTCATTTCATTTGGCTCCAAAAAAAAGGTACCAAATGCCCTACAATTTACCTGCTCTCCAATACTGTTTGCGTCTCCAACAAAAGTCATTGAAACAGTAAAGAATCTTGGCTGTATGTGGCAGTCCAGTATGGACTTCAATTTACATATTCACCAAACGGTAAAATCCGTATACTGTCAACTAATACTGATCAAGCCCATACTGGCTCTTATCGCAGAGAAGGATTGTTTGAGAGCGGTTGGTATACTTACAAATTCAAAATTGGACTATTGTAATGCCGATCTCATGGGCGTTCAAAGACTCCAAATACAGAGATTACAGGTTGCACAGAACTCTGCAGTCAGGCTGATTTCTGCGTTGCAGAGGAAGTCAACCATCTCACAGTATCGAAAAAAATGCCTTCACTGGCTTTCATTGCAGCAGAGGATCCTGGTTAATGTTATACGTCAGGGCTTTAAATGTATCCACGGCCTAGCCCCGACATTTTAGTCCTCTAAAATCCTAATCCACCTCCCAAATCGATCACTTCGATCCATGGGACAAGAGCTTCTGGTGGTCCCCTTTTCTAAAAGTACAACGTGGTGTGATAGACGTTTCTCCTCCTTGGGTCCTCGCTCCAGGAAGACTCTTCCAGTGGATCTTCGACAGATTCAATCCCTATCTTCAGGAAACAACTAAAAACCTATCTTTTTCTTTAATCGCCTTTTCCACCTAATACTGGCATCAAGCTAACATCGAGTGCCATTCATGATTAATTGTTAACCAGCACCTCTACCCAGATGCACATTCTATGGGGTATACACCTTAGAAATGCCAAAATCAACCATTCATGAAAAGTCTTACCAAGTGTGTGGGTCTTTGGAACACCTGCCCTGGCAGTGTCAGATTTCAGACATTGACAATGATTTGTGATTTAGACTAATAAATATGAGGCAGAGATTGATAAGATCCCAAATGCTGCAGCTTTTTTTTTTTTAACCATTTATAAAGTAGTGTGGCAAAAATGAGCAATTTTCCGGCTTTGTTTCGAGTGCCAAATCACTACAAGCTTGATTGGCAGAATGCCAGTGCCAACTCAGCCTTTCATCCTTGTGAGGCCGATAAATGAGTGGCAACTAAGGTTGGGTGATAATTGTATATATATATATATATATATACAATTACATATATATATATATATATATATATATATATATATATATATATATATATATATATATATATATATATGTTCTAGGTCCAGCTCTTTGGAAAAAGCGCTATATCAATATCAAGTCATTATCAGTATCTGCATAATGCAAATTCAGTAAGGGGCCCAAGTGTGGTGTCGCAAAGATTTTTTTTTTTTGGGACTCATGGGAAATTCCTTATTTGAAAAAGGCACCGTATGCGAGGAGATTTTGACACATGTCCTTGCATTTTGACTCTGCAAAGCCACATCTCATCTGTAGCTCCCCAGTCAAAGCTTGCTCAGACATTGGTTTGCATGTGTTCTTGACCATCGCTGAAACTGTAGAGATCAAGGAAAGTTGAACAATATATTTAAAACATGCCGAATGGTGTGCCAATACTCTGTGTGAAGGGCAGAAGCACAGGTTGGCGCCAATGCAAGTTACACATCCAAACGACCGTTATACAGATGAGAGCCCATTGTACGGTTCCCAGGACGAGAGAAAGCAGGTCCCCTGAGCAAGAGGAATGGCGCTTCATAGCCAAGTTGCACGAGATCCTGATGGAGCTCTTATGGCCAGGCGGTTATGCTTTATCACCAATAGGCCCCATGAAAGGTTGTCTGTGAAAAGTATACACACCATTACTCATTGTTTCTGCTATGTCATAGATTGGTAGATCAGATTAAATGACAAGGTAGCCACATGCGGGATTTACAATAAGAGGCATGAGATCTGTCACGCAGCTTTTAAGTGTCCTTCACTCCACGTTGGCACTAGGCACCTTGAACAAGCAGCTGTCGTATTAAGTAACGTTGTGTTTAATGTAAACGTACCCTCTTGTTGCTATACTGACACTACTGAATACATACTAGTTTAAGCCCCGTAGAATGTGTTTTAACCAATTCGCATTCGTGTACATTTTTTCATGATAAATGTCGAATCATGTGATATGGTAAGTATATATAGACATGCCACCAAAACCATAGACATCTATTCAAACTGCAGCTGGTTTTGCTCTGTTGTGGTCTGAGTGGTCCCTTGACTGACATTGGTGGCATGTACACTTCCAGCACGTACTGACATCTGAATTGCAGGTACATAGATGTTAATGTTAATGTTAATGTTAATGTTAATGTTAATGTTAAAGGATGTTTGTACCATGCACTATCACCACCGGAGTGGTCCCCTGGCGCTCGGTTCTGAAAAAAGGGAGGGCTGGTGGGGAGTTAGTGGGGATGAGCTGGAGAAGTGTAAGAGAGCAGTGATGTGCTGTTTGCGGCCTCAGCCTGGAATTCCGTTGGCTGGGCTTGGGGTGTTATACTGTCGGAAGACGTTGTGTGCTGTTGTGCAGGACTATGTGTGCTTTGTTTTGTTGTTGCAGTGTAGTGAAGTTTGTGGATGTGTTTGGTTAGAATTTGAGAGGTGTATGGAAAGGGTGAAGTTGTCTGTGGGTTGGTTAATTGGCTGCCAACGTGGCCGGTGGCCTCTGTTTTTCTGAGGCAGGCAGGCGTTTGTGTGTCCCTTGCAGTCTAGCCCAGATAGCATTCTCAATCTAGTAGGAGGGCGGCATTGGTAAACCTGGATTTACTTCCTCCATGTGTTGAGGCCTGATTGGCATTCATCATCTTATTCGGTTGCTCATTAATTTTACCGCTCCTACCCCCTTTGGTATGTCGCATTGCTAACGCTTGCACTTATGTCCAGGGGCGGCGTCTTCCTTCATTCACAACTCTCTTTGATCTATGCCCCTGCCAATATCCACAGCTTAATTATTGTGGCAAGTGCTAATGTTCACCCAAATTTATACCGGTATGATATATAGTAGCATTTATCGAGTGGGTAAAGGTTAATAGCTGGGAGTTGGCTAGGGATGCTGGATTCTGTCCTTATGGGTGTCGTTTGTGTCCTAGTAGACATAGTGTTGTCTCTCTTGTTGTAGTAAGAGTTTCTTTATTCGGTTGTAGATGTTGTCATTGTCGTCCTAGATTTGTTTGCTGGGAGTTGGCTAGGGACGCAGGATTCTGTCCTTATGGGTGTTGCTTTTGTCCTATTAGACATAGTGTCGTCTCTCTTGTTGTCATCCTAGATTTGCCATCCTTTTCATTGTGTTTACCGTTTGGTGGTTTTGGTTTTTCAGTTTGCATCTGTGATGTTTAAGCAACAGGTTTTTATTAATTTTCTGAATTGTAGGTGGTCTTTGGTGTTTTTTATTTCTTTCGGGATTTTGTTCCAAGTTTTTGCAGCTAAGTGGTAGAAGGAGGAGCCCCCAAGTTTTTTCTTAAGGTATGGTTTTTCTTCCAGATGGATTTCGTTGCTTGATCTGCAGAGTCTTGTTTGCTTGTAGAGTGTTAGATTCTTTTGAAGGAATTCAGCCCCTTGTCCGCTGATTGCCCTGTGTGTTATGCACAGCTGTTTCAATGTTTGGGGTTAAAATGTCTACTTCTGCTATATAGTTTGCACATACCTTACCACGAAGCAAGAGAATGGTACAGTTGCTGGACTTGAGGCACGTTTACATCTCGCTGGGTCACTGTTTGACAAATTGACTTCTGCCCTGCAGGGCAAGTACACGCCTTTCCCAGTTCACTATACATTTCTGTCACACTGTGGTTAGATCCCAGTTTCTGTTCCCAGCCAGAAGCCACTGTGTTTCACCATCTTAATCTCTGCCTCAGTGTCAGAAAGGGCCTCCAGTAGGACCTTCCTAATTCCACCCATCTAACCTATCACCTCCCACCTCAAATTACAATCTTAAAAGTCACCCCATACTATATAGACACATTTGAAATTGCCCAGGTTTGATGAAAAATAGCCTTTTATGTTGTCCGCCATACGTTCCCTAAATGAGTCATCCAGCAATGCTTTGCCATGCAGTCTGCAAGTGTGAATCGGGGGCCTTTGTGATTTCCCCAGCCACATGGTCATAAGTAGGGCATGCTCAGAGAGATCATGGACGATGTGAGTGAATTCACCTAGAGTCTCTTTTCCAGTGAAAATGTAGTCTATGCATGTATGTACGCTATGTGGGGCCGAATAGTGTGAATTACCATGGGATTAACCTTCAACTCTCTCTTCCTAAATATCTTCCTTCCCGAGCCCTTCGCTCATCCGTCTCCAACTCCCTCAGGGTCAGCTGCTTCTCGAAGCAACAAGCTGTGGGTAGATCTCTCTACGCGGCAGGGGCCTCCCTCTGGAACAGCCTTCCTGCCTCCCTGAAACTTGAGGAGAACCATCTCCGGTTCCGGAAGCTCCTCAAAACCTTCCTCTTTGCTTCTGCTTTCACGCTCCCTTTCGCCTGCTAAATTCTTCACTGAAACTGCTCTGAATCTGCAACTGGGCCACTCTCACCGACCTCGGTCCTGGGCCCAGCCACTCCCCACTTGCACTGCCTCCCTGGCAACACCTGCACTGCAGGACTGTCTCTGTATCCCTACAGCCCCCCTTCCCAGCACTTGTTTGCACATACCTTGCACTTGCCACTAGCTGGCCCTATTTATTTATTTATTTATTATTCTACTTACTTTGTACTGCACTTCCCCTCCCTCTCGCTCCCCTTGCACTTTCTCCCTTCCTCCTACCCCTGCACTTCCACGTCCACGATCTGAATGACACCTGGCCTAGTAGGATCGTTGTCTGTCTTCCCCTTGTTCCCCCCTCCCTGCCTCATTGCGCCTTGAAACACTTGTGTATAGGCGCGTTGCATAGCCACATCATATCATATCATATTATACGTGTGTTGCTCTCCACATGTCTGCTAGTCCCAGGTGCCCCGGTAGTGCCTCTTACTTCTTAGCTGACATGACAGGCTTCTGATATTTATCATCTGACCTATCGATGGAAGGGTTTCAAGTGCAGTTAAAATCTCCAGCCAAGATCCGCAGCCCTTTTCTATAAGTCATCAGATTCAGGTAGAGTGAGTTGAAAAAGGCCCTGGCATCATGTTTTGGGGCACAGGTTTTGATGATACACACCCCTATTTTATACAAAACAATGTACTAGCCCCATTCTGCCCACTTCATCATGTCTGGACTCCAATAGTTTAACCTGAACTGAGGGTGCTATCCATATTAGGATCCCTCTAAGCATATGCAGAGAAAGGGACGCCAAACAGATACCTGCCCCCACTTCCTGGCAATTATGTTTTGTGTATCTGCAGTTAGGTGGGTTTGCTCAGATTTGATATCTCAACCCCCTTCCTACGCTGAGGTGTATGCACTTTAAGGGCTTTATTACAATTGTGGAATTTTTTTTAAGCAAACCATTTTCGCCAAAAAGTGCCATGAAAGAAAAACAGGTGATGAATGAACATAGAACCGTTTAGAGGAATTGAAAGTATATGATCTCACAAGAAGGGATATTTTTATGAGGAGCAGAAAAAAGGACATGAGATGATTCCCACAAGAGAAGTCATTCAAATGAATATTGAAATACCTATTCTGTGAAATCCAATGTTCATAGCAAACGGGAGGAGTATTAAGTGAATATGTACTAAGGGTTAGTGACTCTTTAAAGCTTAAACATACATGATTACTAATTCTAAATACAGCTGACCAACGGAATTGTTTAAAAGTCAGAAAAACTCTTAGAGGTTTGGGGCAGATGTCCTATTTAAGACTAGGCACAATGGGAAAAGAGCTTATAAGAAACTATGAAACATTCAACTCACTATGAAACACAAGCAGATCCAGTAGAAAAGAGAAAGAGTCCAGAAGGTGATCACCAGCCAGCAGTAAGAACAATACCTCAATGCTTTCCAAGGTAAGGTTTTTCCCATAGCCAATTTGATGCAAGGCCATGCAGAAACTAGGTGTATTATCTAGGTGGAGTAAAAACCCAGAAGAAGAACTGAAAAGGGAATGCATTTCTACCGACACAGGGATTGTAGAGGAGTAGCCGAATGCCTCTGCAGGAAGTCCCGCCCCCTTCTACCTCTATGTTGGAAGCCTGAACCTGCACCATGTTTGACACCAGTAATTGTAACCATACCGTGCCAAATGTTCGAGAAAAGGAATCTGTTAAGAAAGCCCTACCATATGTTTTCCCAAAGAGATGATAATCTCTTGGAAAAGGTCCCTGAATGAATATGAATACAAGAAAAGGAGAAGCTGGTGACGTCACAAAGATAAGCATGGTGCACTAACAATGATGGCCGAAGAAGAGGATGCATGGTCTCTATGGAATCTGATGGTGAAATAAGGAACTGATTAAATGTTCATGTGCAGAAAAGAAGATTGCATGTTTATATATGACACACTGAAGATAATTCAAACCGTTCAATAACTGTTCAGATGCTGTAACGCAAGTAGATTAAGTGATCATAGAAGCTGGCTATATGTAGTGAATAGACTGCAGGCGAAGCCGCCATTATATGTATATAACGGAACTGGACAGCAGTGTCACAATTTTAGTAAACTGAAAGCCACAGAGACAAACTATCGAAAACTTTTTTGCAGCAACAAATTAGCCAGGAGCAAGGAGGAAGCGAGAAAGGCTGCTTGACCTGATGACAAGACTGGAAGCGGCCAAGAACTGGTTATCTGTTCTCAAAGGCAGCAAACGTGAGAAGAGGGATAATCCCATGATTAAGGCATGAAGAAAGAACGCCATGAGTGGCAAGTTTATTAATTCAAGTCAATTAAAGGCTATGAAATGGGTCTCTTGTCATGTGAGTCAAGGATGAAAATAGGAGGTGGGCATGCAGACCAGATTCCTGATAAGCATGTACCTACTCCCTCATATTCCCAGAGAAGAGAAACTACTACGCGGCTGAGTTCAAAGGCAGGTCTGCATGGTAGAAGGCATTGACGATGAGAGATGCAGGACTAATTGTGTGGGGAGGTGAAGTCAAGTTCACCCACTGGCACCTGGGTCTGAGCTTACATGCTGCTAGTGTATCGGATGTTCCAGACATGGTATGAGAGTGTCAACCAATTATAGAGGGCCATATTATAAAGAGCCTTATAGTTTAAGAACCAATAGTACCGTGTACCTAATAACTGTTGAGGATGACTTACACTAGTGGCAGCTTAAGTTGTCCACCTGATAGTAGATGTCCAATCACAACCTGATCCCTTTTTGAAAAGAATACTTAGAGATTCCCTTTGTTCCAACCACAACTCCCCACAGTTTTTCTTATTTGCCACGTAGTATGACATCACTGATGATTGTTTAGTATAAAGCTGTGTTTTTTATGTGAAATGTTTGAGAGCACATGAGTGAACATCCGTTGATGTCCATTGTAACTCATTGTTTTAGACAATTGATAATAAAACAGTCACGCACAATTTTGCCAACTCCCTGGGTCAGTCTTATTATTTGGTGTAAGAGTTACTCTGCATCCCATCCATTGCAAGTTCATTTGGTAGCACTGTCAGATGGTTTCGTAAGACCCATCGACTTGTTGAGACTCTAGAGTTTTCTAAAATTTGACAACCTCTGCCATGTAGCTGGAAGATCGCAGGGTTTCCTGTGGAGAGCAGCCAAATTGAAAACTTGCAAGAAAATTGAGATGGTGGCCATGGTCCCTCTTTGACGAAATCCCTACCTAGATTCCACAGGTGCTGTGCAGACGGAATGCAAAAGTGGTTGGTTGGAGGAAGAGACGATACCGAAGGCCTGGAGAAACTGCAAGGGGATTGCCAGGTATTCTTAGTGAATCCTTCTCTTATTCACTCTTGTTGACTTTTCTGATTTAAATTTCACGTGATGTGTTGGAGGCCTTGTCTGGTATAACTTTCCCACTGAGCTGCCACTGTGGGTGGCCAGAGTAATATGCCTTTTTATTCTTCAGCCCTATCCCTCCACCCACCTTGCTCCCGAAGGTGAGGGATTGCATAGTTAACAAGTGTTAACATATTTCTACCAGCGTTAACCAGACTAACCTGTTTGGGAAGACAGTTATAGAATATTAGTACCCGGGAAGGGACAAACAGATTGTTAAAAACAATCTGAATGGCCCTCGCCGCGTCTCTACCAGAGCAACAAAGACTCACCTGCCAATGTTTGGCACGCAGCATTCCATCTCTTTCTTTGCTAACTACAGACAATACAAAATATTCTGTGCACATCATTTATGACATTCCTAGGAGAGAACACATCACCAGCGTCAGTAGGACTTTACACTGGCTACTGGTACAGGCTACAATACGTTTCAAAGCACTCACCTCGGTAAACAGATGTACCCATGGAAACGCCCCAACATACCTCAAGCCTAAAGACAAACCTTATATACCATCCAGACAACTCTGCTCCAGCTGCTCAGGTATGCTGAAAGTGCCCAGAAGCAACACATGTCGAGGCATGGGAATATCCTTTGATCTACTCTCAGCACAAGCACGAAACTCTTTGCCAAAAATGAAACCAAACAGCAAAATTTTAGGAAGCAATTTAAGACCCTTCTGATTGACCAATCCCTCCTCATGCGCCATCCTCCTCATGTTCACCTGCGGAATTATATGTCATCCCGTTTTTTGGATCTGATGTGTATGTGTAGCGACCTGATGCCTATGGGCTTTTGGTGCTTAATAAACAAATAAATAAAATAAATAAACCTTTGATGGAAAATTACTCTTTGTTGCTTCCGTTGAAACCTTATAAAGATCCCCAGATGTTTTTTTCGCATCCTCCTATAACGGTTCTAAACATAGCACCTGATATACACCAAGGATACTGACAATAGTCTGTCTCTGGTTCTATCAGATTTGATTGGCCCTGTTTGGACTGATTTGTTATGGGTAGACAGGTTCATGACAATTTCATGAATGAGTTAAACAACATAGATATTGCTCAAAGCACAAAATATCCCTTCTTACTTTTCTTAGACAATATCGAATAGGCATCCGACCAGGTAGATTGGCATTATATTTTTTCAAGATTCTGTCCCATTTCGGCTTTGGACCCAAATTCTCCTATTGTCTATGTTTGTTCCCATACACTAATTAAGATGAACATTTGGTGTCCACCCCTCTCAAAAGGGGCATGAAACAAGGTTGGACACCACCCCCTTCCTTTTTGCTTAAGTTATGAACCCTTTGCCTTTCTAAGATTAGGCCTAAGGATAATATTCAGGACATAAACTCTCAGGGCTCCGCCCAAAAGAGTTCTTTACATGTTGATGGTATTTTCAGTAGGATAAAAAATCCTCATACGTCTCTACCAAGCCTTATGGAATAAATGTCCCAGTTCCAAAATATATCAGGCTACAAGTTTATTTATGATAAATCAAGCCTTTTCAATATAACACCTCCATAAATGATATTCAGTCTCCCCAATCTGCATTTCCTTTTCATTGGGAAAGATCCCATTTGTTAGATGATACAATTACTCACTCCCTGTGCACATTGGCGGAGAGCAATAGAATTTGAAAGAAATGTCATTATTGGATTGAGTGATGGCTTTGAAGATTAACTTGATTCCCAAGTTGCTTTATGTTTTTCAAGCACTCCTGATTCGGATTCCACAGTTGGATTTCCTTGGTTTGCAATGTAAGATCACTCTTTTTACAAGGTCCTAGGGTTTCTTCGGGAACCCTAGTGGTGAGCAGAAACAAATGAGGCATATGGGCTCCAGTCCACTGAATATATTTAGTAACATTGCATTTGAAAATGTGTCTTAAAGGTTTGGATCTTGGTACAAAGAAAAGAGTGCATGATTTAGAGCAATCATTCGATAGGGTTCGTTTGGAGACCTTTATCGGGAGGTCAGGAAAATCTAGAATTTCAGAGCTTTTATATATGTCAGAAGACATGCTTGTTTATTGGGATGTGGCATGGAGGAACACCGAGCTGGAGAATGCCTTCTCCATGTACACAATGGTTTGGCATAATGCAGATTTTCCCCCAGGACTTGATACTTCTTCTTTCAGACATTGGTTGGGGGACCTAATAAACTGGGTAATTCCATACAGAGGTAACGGTTAAGTCCTTTGGAAAATGTAAGCCTGAGATATCCCTTCCGATAGGAGAAATATTCAGATACTTAACATTCTTAAAATACAAACACTGTATGTCCAATCCTAAAGTTATGCAAATGTGTAGCAGGATCCAAACAGTTGAGAGCAATTAATGATAACGAGGGGTGACGAACACTGCACATTTTTTCGAAATGTAAAAAAAATCATTCATACACAGTTCAACGGGAAAACAACATGAAACTTAATTTTGATAAACTCTCTTGCCTCAACATCTAGAGGAGAACAGCTAATCTTTTATCTTGCATCACACACAAAAGTGTCCCCTAAATGAACCACTTAGAAGTCTGATTTTCTAAAACCACTCCCTCGCTCAGGCATGTTGCTGCCAGAAAATCTATTTGAATTAATCTGTTAAAGGGCATACAATGAAATATAAATAAACATGTTTAATTATTTATTTATTTAGCAGGCCCATGGGTCCTACAAATATGCACACAATGAATGTACTTTAATTCAAATTATACAAACAAAACATTCAATAACAACACATGAACGAAATCCACCCAGAACGTGTTATTGGGTGCAAGACCCATATAACGATCACTTACATCTGTACATGATTGATGTCAAATACAACAGACAAAAAACAAAATAGGAACCAAACCTTGTGTGTTATGCAAGAGGTGGAGATGAGGATATTGAAACTAACAAAATTATTTGTAAACAAACAAACAATTTGTTGGAATTCTTTGTCACTGTGAAGGAAAGATCAATTTGATTATTACAGCAACGTAGGCCCAATCCTTTATTGCTGGCTCTATCTGACTACTGACTGAGTAAATAGGTCGCAGTACCATATAAAGGAAACATTTAAAATGTTAGCAAAACTAATGCACATCCCATGTCCATTTTATATTGCACATAATTTAATTGTTTTCACATTATATGATCATGTTGTAAGAGTCCACCCTTTTGGTTCTCCATATTAGAATATATTGACTACATTGGCAAAGTGGAGTTACTCAGGGAGATAAAAGATATATTACTTGGGATATTTTGATACATGTGATTTTTATATATTGGAAGGCCTTGAATTTAAATTTGTAATTCAGATGCTGTTAGCAGCATTTCTTACTACTACACAGTTTTGGAACAGTTTTAATACGCCACAAAAATGAGAAACGTGTTTTTATGTATAGAGTAGTTGCCTTAGCACAGCAGTTCTTATCAAATATAAAGGTACATGGTTGCCAATCAATCAATATATCCATGAGCATAATGATGTGTCTTCTATTCAGATACTGGCACTATTGAAAGTCTTTGCTTCATTAGGAATATGGTTGGCATAGCAATGGAGGGAGGATTGAAATATGCATGTTTTGATTATGCAAACTGATGCTAGAGCAGGGGGAGCAGTTCATAGGCTCTAGCTATACCTAATTATTGTTAATGTTTCTGATATGGCTCCCTGGGGGAAGCTTGATTCTGTGTTGAGGTGTAAACAGATTTGTATTTATTATTTTATTTGAATTGTTTCCAGCCTTAGCCCTATCCAGAGGGTCTCTTGGTGCCTTACAAAGTTTGAAAGGGTGGAGGTGAAAAAGAAGTTACAACATGTTCAGGACAGGATAGGATGATCAGCATAGACAGAAGGTGGTAGGGGAGGGGATCTGTCTGGATTATATGTGGGAAAATATGAATACACTATGGTGTTTGTAATTGTATTTGCTCTTATTCTCAATATAAAATGTTCAGTGAAAAAAATTATTCTGTTTGATAAAAAATCTGGGAACTCATCTTGAATTGGTTCTCTTAATAATGTTAGATTTCGATACAAACGAACATTAATAAGTTCATGTAAGTCTACTTTGAGCAGAAGCCTTGATAATGGTAACAACAGATGCCATAAAGCAAATCTTTCTTTGTTTTGTTTTACTTTTCTTACTATTGTATCTGGGTATAGTACACTATGGGTACTTCCCACTTTTTTATTGATATCGGGGGACCTTTATCGTACAAGAATGAGACAACCTACACAAGAAACACAGGGTACAGGCTACTCCTCCCTTTTCCACATATTCAAATATGTTTTAGCTATGTCAAGTGCCATGGTTGAAAAATCTAATGCACACAACCAGAAATCTGTTTAAAGAAAGTTTAAATATTTCATCAAAAAGCTTTTTTATAAAAAAACAATGCATATTTCACAACAAAACACAAAAGGCGATGTCCCTTTATCAACTATCATTGACACCCAAGTACTTTTTTTAAAACTGTGTCACACTGTGAGGTTATACTTATACCAGAAAAACAAGAAGAACAATACTGCATAAATGGAACACCGTATGAACAGCTGATTTTAATCTGGAAAAATCAAGATTTGCTTTCAAACCACCACGAAATGTAAAAGATCTGTTGGTACACACATATGAACAACCCATGGTATAGAGAACCATTCAATCCACTCTATGGACTTTACCACCAGTAGTGGGGCACTTTAGGTGTGGTAAGTGTTCAGTTTGAAACCTCACAAAAGACACAAAAGAACTTGACCTATATGGCTTAAAGTGGAAACTTCAATTGTTCACCAATTGTGTGACCAAATGGAAAATATATGGGAGTAAATGTCCCTGTGGTCTTATCTACACTGAGAAAATAAAATGTGAGATTAGACAGTGGATATGTGAGCACTGCTCCTGTTTGAAGAAAAAAGTACCTGATAACCCGATGGAGGCTCATTACAAAGAAAAATCAACAAACACACCAATATGTTTTGGTTTGTCATTCAGATCATAAAAGAACCTCCACGAGGCAGTTATCGAGATCTAGTTCTAAGGAAAACTGAATGGAAAGGGATCCACATACTTGACTCAGGGAATAACGGACTGAACATGGCTATCGAATGGAGTCTGTTCATGCATTAGGCACATTTTTATTAAATTCCTCTTCTAGCTTTTATACTGCATTAGGAAATGCATCTTGGTATTGGTACATTTTACCCTGTGTCTAGCAGTAGTAGATGCCACAGAAATAAAGACAAAACTGATTTGTGGGTAACCAAGGGCGTAAATAGAGTGTATGGTACATTTACGTTTAGTTCTAAAGTTTATTAGTACCCTAAAAAGTATATTAGAACCTGTACAATGCCCTATTTAACCAAAGTGTTTCACTATTTGGGATCAAAAAATACTGTGGTTTTCCTGTAAGGCTATTACACTTATTAAAATCGTGGGAAACAAGGCATTTGTGTTTCCTTAAGTATACAAAGAGGTGTTCAATGATAGCCCTGAGTAATGAGTAGTTTTGAATATACATTAAAACATTTTGGGAAAAATGTTTTTTGATTATTCCAGATAATAAAACACAATCTTTATAATATATCTCAGAATTATTGCGGCACACCTTTATTATTTTTCCTGAGATGGCATAGGTATTTCTACATATCGTGTTCCTTGAAAATAACACAGGTCAAATTGTGTTTTATAAAAAGTTGGGAGAGTGGCATGAAGGAGCAATTTGCACAGACTATGTTAATTAATAGCCACTCTGTGCTTCTTGTCAAGATGGTGGTCGCCTTTGGCATTCAAAATCAATTGCCTCCAATACTTAATATGTCATTGAGTGAAGACTCCTCCCCTGGAACTTTTCTTTTGGAATAATTAGGACACATCGTCACTTGACCTAGATTGGTGAGGTATTTTAATAGTGTGTGCTTTTGATAATAATACGGGTCAAATTGGGTTTTTGAAAAAGTTGGGCGAGGCAAGAATCAGCAGCTCGTATGGATTGTGTTAATAAATAGCCATTTGGGACTGCGTTTCAATGTGGCGGTTGCCTTTGGCATTCAAAATCAACTGCCTCCACAACTCAGTATGTTAATAAGCACATTCATAAAAGAAGGAGTCTAATGTTGACGCTGCCTTTGTTGCTCCACAGTAGCATTTTGAACACCATACCCATACCAATATGTGTGAACGTAAGTGATATTTGTATACACCGGAGGGGTGTAATTTAGCCTTGTTGTTAAATAGAATTGTACAGCATTTGCACAGCCAACCGTAAGATAATACAGAGCACTGTCATTAAAATATGAGTGTTTTGGTATGAAATGCCTGAGAGTGTCTAGTCCCTATGCAATTGAATGTGTGAAAATACTCCTTACATCTTTTTTTTAGCACATCGACACATTCAAGTACACATAGTTGATAACTATAAAGGGTCTAAAGGGTCCTTTTACCAAAGAATGGAGGGAAGTATTACCACACTAACTGGAAAACAGTTTTCTGCAACTCTCATGAGACACCGTACAAGACTTTTACTAAATGATTGAAGTGGGGACAGTGCCCCAACATTTGTGGCATAAATGATAAGAGAGGTTTAATATCTCTCCTATGCAGTTATAAATACACTTGGACATCTTGTGAGGCTTTTGATTTGAGTATTAAGTAAACACGAGGTACTTTCATATCTTTTTGACAGCGTCCATCCTTCTGTAAGGAAGGAGGCAAGAAGATTAAGAGAAGTCTACTTAAACCCACCATGTATATTCAGATTAATGTAGTGAAGAGAAAAGAACGTAAAGATCATTCCTAGTTCACCTGCAATTTATACACATACGTTTTGTGACAATGTATTAATGGAAATCTCTGTTATTATTTAAGGAGAAGCCTTTGATGTTGGTGATGATTTAATCTATTGAAAGAGAAAATATATGAAGAAATGTGCCCTACACACGTGGAAATAATAAAGACGTTTGGTTTGAGCTATGTTTTTTCTTATTTGGAATTGAGATCATTATTCCAGAAATCAGTTTTTAATGGGTTGGTTTGATAATTTGTATGTCATGTACAGTTCCCAAAACAGAAAAAAGAGTTTTGAAAATCAACAACAAAATGTATTTACCACAAGGTTTTCTATGCCCTGATGAAGGCCCTGTTGACGATCATATGAGAATGCTCCTATTAGGGGCCAAAACATATTGTGTCAACTTGCAGCCTGACCAAATAGATACATGAGACAGGAGTCCGTTTTTTCCTTGATTTGGTCATTCTCACACCAAGCCATTCTTCTGTATTAGATATATCATCAAATAGCACCTGGATTGAGTGTGATTACATTGGTATAAGGATTTAAATTACTCTGTAAAAATATATGAAGGGTGGCATGTGTGTTTCGATAGTTCTATGTTGAATGTGTACCAGAACGAGTTTCTGTCTTTTTTAGTATTGTTGTGGTATAAGATATTGTCACCTTTATATACTAACCTCACAGTGTGACACAGTTTTAAAAAATGTATTGGGGCATCCATGATTGTTGATGAAGGGACGTCATCTCCAGTGTTTTGTTGTGCAACATGAATTGTTTAAAAAAAATGTTTTAGATGTTTTAGATGAAATATTAAATATTAAACTTGTTATGGGAAAATCATTTCTATTCAGTCATCACACACCAACCATACGTGATGATATGACATTGACAGAGCACATTTCTAGAGCTCTATGGTACCTTTACACCATTATAAATATGGTTTTGTTTCTGCCATCATTAGTTTAACTATAAGCAAAAGTGAACTACTTTTGATACATTTTGGAGTTAGTTTCACCTCCCTGTTTGGTGTGTACTTTATTACTTGAAATGATTTGTATTGCAGTACAGTTATCCTACCACCTTGCATAATGTTTAACTTTTGTAGCCCATCATGTTGGATTTTCCTGTTGCTGTCTATATCATTTGATGTCTCTCATATGTTGGATTACAATTGTTATTAAGGTATTTACTGAGCGCAGACCTAGCTTGGGAAGCAGCGGAGTGGTTTGCAAAAATAGGGTGAAGAACACGCTTAGAGAGAATGGAAACAGGGCAGTGTGGCTTTTATCTAAAGTGCTTCTCCTAGGACTTATTTACATACATTACTATTATTACCCAATCGAAAGTGGTACTCATTTATCGACCTCGAAATGATGAGTACCCAGGTGAGGACAATGGGGATCAGATCACTCAGTCTCAGGTATGGTGGAAGTAGGCAGTGTATGGACTTGGGCGTTAGGGAGGAGCCATTCCTTGAATGCAATCAATACATATAAAGAACATATGCTTACTTCTATAATTTCTATTTCTTTTGTAAAATGCAAATGTGCAATGAAAAGTACAAAATAAAATATGTGTTTTCAGTATTCAAAATATACACACATATAAGTGTCATGCACTTCATAAGTCTAGCTCAAGTACTGACAACATTTTGAAATGTCTCCAGAAGCAAACTGGAAACATAAAAAGGTGCCTGAAGTTAATCAGGCTCTGTCTATTTTCAAATGATCGATCAGATTATTGTAAACAATTTATGTTCACATGGGGACCAATAATCAGCACGTTAGGCAATGCCAAACATGTTTAACATGATGAGCAACAAGCAATTATTTTTCACACCGCAGAAATCAACTCTCATTTGCATCCCCTTGTTGTTTGGATTAGCTAGTGCTGTTTTCTTCACGAACATCATGACATACTCCACAAAACATAGATTACAAAGGGTTGAGTGGAGAGTGTTAAGTCTATGGGCAGTGTTGTGAGAATAAAAATAGTCACCCTAACTTTGGCATTGTTCATAAATAATGATATATATATATATATGTATACACATGAAACCTTCATACCTAGGTACAAATGTTGAAATGCACTCCAGAAGGCAGTTTATGGAGCATAATGTCCTCACAGCAACGAGAAGAAACACCACAGCATTCCTGGCAACAACATTTGCCATGGAAAAAAGAAAGCAGCAAGAAGACGACGCTCTTTTGCGGTTCACAGCACAAGTAACTCTATGGTCACAGACTGAGGGAGAGTATCTTAATTTAGGTCGATGTATGCAGATTTAACAGATAAAAGAGGGGTAAATGCTCATAGTGCACTAATGGCAATACAACTAATTAAAAGGAAGACTTCAGCAGACCACACTTGATAAATAATCACATAGATGTAAAGTTAGGAACCGCAACAAAAACTACCTGGTAATATCATCAACAATCTCAGAGGAACACTCTCCATATTACATCAGTCAGCAAAAAATATGTGCCTAATACGCAATGTCTAGCCATGTCCTTTACAAAAGCAAATATAACAACTTTGGAAAATTAAAGCTACTGTAAACACTTGTTCATGTGCAAATATGCAAAGCAGCAATCAATTGAAATATGCAATTTCAGGTATATAAAGCAGCAATTGGAATAAAGTGCATAGTGCCTATATATGTACAAGCTGCTTTTATGATAACATGGTAAGTGTGTGCAAAGTTGCCAATATAAAGTGCCTAGTGCATGACTGTAGCAATAAATCCATAAAGCTATATAATATATAACAATGTCTAAGACTGCAATCCTTTACCATATCTATACAAACTCTAAAAGCAACAATCCATAGCCAATGTGTTTAAATATAAAACAATCCATGGTCTTTGTGTCAAATACAGTTCATAATAGAACCTCCCTTGTGGAACAAGAAAATGTAAAAACATAATATGAGTTAGGTAACAAAGGGCTAGCGCATCTAATCAAAATCTTAGAACCACCCTTGAGTCTTAGTCAAATAATACCTCACAAACATATGAGAAAATCAATCAAACATATTAAGAAATACAGAAGAGAAATTTGAATATACATTAGCATCCAATTGCCATGATGATGTACACTCAGGAAAAGCAATGCGATAAGGGACTTGCAGTATTTGCAAAGGGGACTTAAAAACAATAGATCAGTTAATCTTGAGTGCCCAGAAAGGTGTAAAGTTCCTCATCTAAGTTGTGTCCTCTTAGTCTTTTAGTTTGCAGATCCAGGATACATTTGTGGGCCGATTCATGGAACAAATGTGCGCCGAAATCCATTGCGCAAGGTGGCGCAAGCGTCAAAAAGAAAGCGCATGCGCACGCGTGCGATTCATGGAAGGGCCTGCGCTTGTTTTCCCCGGGATGTGCACCAAATCCGCGCATGTCGCACACGGGCACCCACGTCACTGCAACATCCCGAACGCCATGCGTGATGCGCACAGTGAAAGCGCACGTTAGCAAACACACCAAAAAGGGGGCAGAACACGCGGAATGTGGAACAACGCTTGAAAATAAGGGGGTAACTGTGGAAGTACTGCTATGAAATACACGGAACAACCACACACCCGCGAACTACACATATTCATGGAATCGAATAGGGGAAACACACGCATGCCAAAAGACATGCACAGGCCTAAACACGTCCGCCACCCAAAGGCAGGCAGAAGCGTCCCCGCGCAGTATAAAAGGGCGCACTAACAACAAAGCATGTATATACAGCTACGATGTATGTCCCGTTCTGTGGCCCCTTAGGAGAAATGACGTGTCATGCAACGCTCAGGCATCCCAAAAAAGCAAGAAAAAGAGATACGAGACCCATGTAGCCCACGTGCGTGTAAAAAAACACACACAGTACACTGTGGCAGCCAGGAACACAAAAAATGCGTACGTGATCAACACGCAGGCTAGTATGCCCGGAAAAAAATGGGTACGCGACTAACAGGGACACACGCAGTAGGAAAAATAGCATGTGCAACTCACTGTCTGCCTTGTGTGTAGAAGAAGAACGCGTAGCCAACACCCACACCAAAAGAAGAAGTACGCACTGTAGCCGCTGTGAAGTCATCACGTGTGAAACCCAACATTTGGAAAACACACGCACCGCTTTCCAAGAAAAGCACGTACAGAGTCATGGAAACCCATGTGGGTCCTTCAACCTGTGCTGAGGGAAACGCCCGCATGCACGTTATGTCACCTACATGCTTACGCACTAAGGGCCTTTCCTCGGAATTCACACAAACGTACTGTTTATCACGTGCCAAATAACTCTGTATCAAGCTGGCCACGCGACAACACATGGAAGACCACGCTCCTGCCCAAATGGCCGAATTACTGCCCCCAGAGCTCCAAGCAGCCTCCCACGAGCCATCTGCTGCTGCCTACCTGCCTGCTGCCACTGTGCCCTGCCATTTGCTACCTGCAAATCTACCATCTGCAGGGGTCCAGTTGCTGTGATCACCCTCGCTGGAACAGAAGACTCCCGACTGGTGTTCCATCACTCCACAGTGCAGCCCCAGGACCCAGTTGCTCACCCACAGCTGCCTCAGGGGTTGCCATGTCCGACACAACACCTTCCAGCACCAGTGGCAAACCCCCAGCAGAGAGGCAGAGGCCTACCAGCTTCAGTGAAAAGGAAGTTGGTATCCTAGCGGAGCAACTTCTGGGGCATTATGATGCCCTCTTCACCGCATCGCGCACGGACAAGGAAGGGTGGAAGAGGATCTGGAAGGACATAGTGGGTGCCATCAATGCAGAGGGGGGGGCAACCTGCAACATCAAACACATCCAGAAGCGCTGGGAGAACTACAAGTCCAGGACCCTCAAGAAGGCCCGGCGCCTCTTGGAAGCAGCGGATGCAGTGGGACGCCGAGTCCAGCTTACCACCCAGCAGAGGAGGGTCCTGGAGCACATTCGTCTAGTACTTCACCACCAGATTCTCAGGATGCAGGCCCGTCTGGAGTCTAGCGGTAAGTGACCATGTAGATGACAGGGAGCTACAGGCCTACAACAATTTGAAAAAGGACCTCCTGATGAGAAGGACCGGAGATTGGAAATGGACTTTAAACTGAGGGAGAGAAATATCAGATTGGTTGGAGTGGAAGAGGACCCTGGAGTTGAGAATCTGATTTCGGCAGTTATTGGGATTTTCAAAGAATGTTTTGGTTTGTTATCAATTAAGGAAGAGGATATTGACCACGTTTACAGGATTGGTAAGCAACCAGGCTCTAGACCTAGGCACATCATGGTGGTCTTTGTTTTGGCCAGAAAGAAGGAGGGTTTGCTGCTTGATGCCCGGTCTAGGGGGTCTGCCTCCTATAAGGGGAAACCTATTTTTGTCTTCCCTGATTATCCTAAAGAAGTCATGGTGGCTAGAAAGAGCTTTAAGGGTGTGAAAGATTTGGCAAAATCCCTGAAAGTGAAGACTCTACTGAATAAGTATAATCTCATGACTTTGATGCTGCCTGAGGGAGAGACAGTCACTTCAGATCCAAAAGAGGCTCTCTCTTGGCTGGAAATGTTGCGAGATAAAACTGACATAATTGCTGATTAATATACCGTTTCACGAAAAAAAAAAGAAAAAAAAAATTGACATTGGATTTATGACAACAAAATGGCACCGTGTATGTGTTTCAGTTGAATTTTGAAAGTTTACCTGGGATCGATGTTGGAATATGATGCTGTTTGGATTCCTCTCTGGATGCGGCGTTTGGAGAAAATAACCTTCATTCTTTTCCTGACGCGTGTCATTGCGTCTCCCTGCATGCCGCGTCATGTCTCTAGGATACGGATGTGAAAGGGGCACCGCGATTAAGATATGGAGGGGCCGGAAGACTGGATTTTGGCGGTGTCCCTCTATCCTGATGCGGCGTATGTGATCAGATCTCTTCAGACGGCGCAAGGTATGTTAGCTGATTTGGCCTGATGTTGTCGAGCCCAGACTCTTGCAGTTTTCGGCTGATAGTGATGGTTTGATTGTGTATTGCCCCCATCAACCTCATGATGTCGCAGATTTCTACTCGGGTCAATCGGGGCGGGCAGCCTCTGACGCAGCACTGTGCTCCAGGAGCCATGCTTGGTTGGTTGGACAGCTTACGAGACTGTAACTGGAAAACTGATTTGGGACTTGCTCTCAGGGTACTGTACGGGCTCTGAGGTGTGATGTGAAGCTGCTTCCGGGAGTCATCTTGAAGATTTTTGAAAAGTTCTATAAATTCGGCTCCTCTGCCAACTTTTATGTCTGTAGTGGAGGAGGGAGTGACATACAGACATGTGTTGCTTTTGTACCATGATGTTTCATAGCATGCATTACAACTAGGATGTTTCCTTTTCAGCTCTGTGGGGGGTATTTTTCATGCTGTATGCGCAAATTGGTGAATGGTGGGCACTTATGGTAAATTTACTTGGTCAGTATATGCTACTTTATCATTCTGGTGTGACCAACATGTGTGATCTGGGCCAGTGATTTACAATATGGAGATTGATCACTTCGTTCCTGCTACACAGCCATTTGCTCTTTTGTTGCTGTTTTGGAAAGGTAATGACATATATTGGGGGGATGGTATTTTTATGCCCAGGTTTTCTGGTATCAGTGTTTGGCTGCAGTCTGCAATTGATCTGGGTATGCATTTGGATGTTATTTTTGCCTACTGCATTACCATTTAGGATGCTTTGGACTTGACTCAGGGTGTGTCATTGATGTGTGCCTTTGTTACTTTTTGAAGCCATGCACAAGCTCTTGTGGTGTTTTCTGGTTGGGGAAATTATTTAGGTGATTGGGAGGGGTACCGGGGGTGGCTTGGGGTTTATTTGTTCTTGTTGATGTTGGATTCATACTTCTGCAGGAGGGAGTGGTGGTGGGTATTTGTTTTTTGTGAGCACAACATTTTTGACCTGATTTTGCGTTGTCTTCTTTTTTCCCTTGCAATGCCATCTGGGGGGGTGATCAATTATCTGTTTCCTCTTGGAATATAAATGACCTAAACAATTCACTCAAAAGGCAAACGATTTTTAATTGTTTGAATTATATGCATAGTGATGTTTATTTTCTTCAAGAGACCCATTTTATTGTTGGATGAAGTTACTATGTTACGCAAAAAGTGGATTGGGGAGTTTTTTGTCTAGTGCTATTCGTCCAGGAGTAGAGGGGTCGCTATTCTGATACGGAAGAATGCCCCAATTAAAGTCTTAAACTCTCGCTCTGATAAGGAGGGTAGGGTCATTGCACTCTTGGTGGAGGTTCAGGGGGTTCAAAATATTCTTTGCAATGTTTATGCTCCCTCAGTGGATGATGGTTCATTCTTTGGAACAGTTGCTCAAATGTTGCAGGATTTTGCTTGCCGGAATATTATTCTGGGGGGAGATTTTAATTTGGTTATGGATAATGTAAAACATCGTAGTGGATCCTGTGCTGTTCGCAGAAGGGATCCGACATTTTGTTCTTTTAACTCACTTGTCTCTAAATTTGCCTTAGAAGACTGTTGGAGATTGCTTCATGCTGATTTGAGAGAATACACGTTTTAGGGGGTAATTCATAGAATTCAGCGCACAAGTGGCGCACGCGGCAAGCGCACAGTGTGCGCGTGCGAATCCCTGCGCCAGCCGCGTGCGCTGAAATCCATTTCCACGCACAGCGTATTCATGGATTCCAGCCACCAAAACCAGCCGTGGCGCACAGTGGCGCAGCGACCCTGCAGCAGCGCCAGTTACGCCCCCAAGAACGCCTCCCGCGCAGGGAAAAGCCATCAACATACCCAATCCAGCGCAAAGGGCTGCGCTAACCCTGTACCAGCACAGCAAGCGGGCTACGTGTATCACTGGGGTGCGCGGGAAGTACCTCACGCAATTGGCCCCGTGCGAGCAGGGTACGCGTATTTCAGGGGTGCGCGGGAAGTTCCACACGCGATTCCATCAGGGTACGTGTATTTCGGGGTGCGCGTGAAGTTCCACACGCGATATCAGCAGGGTACGTGTATTTCGGGGTGCGCGGGAAGTTCCACACACGAATAGCCTGGGCGCGTGTATTTCAGGGGTGCGCGGGAAGTTTTACATGTGAATAGCCTGGGCGCGTGTATTTCAGGGGTGCGCGGGAAGTTTTACACGCGAATAGCCTGGGCGCGTGTATTTCAGGGGTGCGCGGGAAGTTTCACACGCGAATAGCCTGGGCGCGTGTATTTCAGGGGTGCACGGGAAGTTTCACACGCGAATAGCCTGGGCGCGTGTATTTCAGGGGTGCGCGGGAAGTTTTACACGCGATTTCAGCAGGGTACTTGTATTTCAGGGGTGCGCGGGAAGTTCCACACGCGAATAGCCTGGGCGCGTGTATTTCAGGGGTGCGCGGGAAGTTTTACACGCGATTTCAGCAGGGTACGTGTATTTCAGGTGTGCGCGGGAAGTTCCACACATGAATAGCCTGGGCGCGTGTATTTCAGGGGTGCGCGGGAAGTTTTACACGCGATTTCAGCAGGGTATGTGTATTTCAGGGGTGCGCGCAAAGTTTCACACGCGATTGGGCTGCGTGCGGGTATTACAGGGGTGCGCACGAAGTATTACACGCGATTTCAGCAGGGTACGTGTATTTCAGGGGTGCCGGGGAGTCCTACATGTGATTTGCCAGTGTGGGTCCTCCCAGGTGTTCCCTGTACACCCTCCCCGGCCCCTGCAGGCAGCCCACACCACAGGGGACTACCCTGCATCCCTGGTCATGTTCCGCAGGCAGCCCACCCAACATGGGCATGCCCCCCAGCAAAGGCACATGTCTCCTTGCACCAATGATCACCAACTCATGTCCCCTTGCACCCCCACCCCCAGCATTGTGGGGCACCTGCCAGCAGGCCCCCACCCATGTCTCCCAGCACCCCCACACCCCCCAGTCACCAGGGGCAGCCTCGACCAGGCCCCCACCCATGTCCAACTCATGTCCCCCACCACCCCCACCCCCCAGCACTGTGGGGCACCTGCCAGCAGGCCCCCACCCATGTCCAACTCATGTCCCCCACCACCCCCACCCCCCAGCACTGTGGGGCACCTGCCAGCAGGCCCCCACCCATGTCCAACTCATGTCCCCCACCACCCCCACCCCCCAGCACTGTGGGGCACCTGCCAGCAGGCCCCCACCCATGTCCAACTCATGTCCCCCACCACCCCCACCCCCCAGCACTGTGGGGCACCTGCCAGTAGGCCCCCACCCATGTCCAACTCATGTCCCCCACCACCCCCACCCCCAGCACTGTGGGGCACCTGCCAGCAGGCCCCCACCCATGTCCAACTCATGTCCCCCACCATCCCAACCCCCAAGAACTGTGGGGCACCTGCCAGCAGGCCCTCGCCCATGTCCAACTCATGTCCCCCACCACCCCCACCCCCCAGCATTGCGGGGCACCCTCCACCAGGCCCTCGCCCATGTCCCATCCATGCCCCCCTGCACCTGGGTCCCACCTCTACAACAGTATTACACCCACCTGGGATCAATGCAGAAAGGCTTTCCAATCTAACCATGCAAGAATTACTGCTATCTCTACCGTGCTCAACCCCTATCAGAAATAGCAAACTCCGGGCAAGACTGCCTAAACTGTATGAACCTCTCGCCAGAACACTAGCACCTAGTAACAACAGATCCTGCATTTCACCCGTCACCAATATTAGTAAAACCAAAGGTAACCAAACACAAATAACACAGACTACAGCACTAGCCAACCTACCGTGCCATACTCTTAAAGGAGCTCTAATAAATGCCAGATCCCTGGTGGCACACGCCATTGAGATATCAGAGATCATACAGCTAGAACAACTAGACCTATTAGCAGTCACTGAATCGTGGTTGCACGCTGCGGCAGGTCCAGCATTATCACTAGCTATCCCTAAAGGCTACACTATCTTTAGAGCAGACAGAACTGAGGCACGAGGTGGTGGAATTGCACTTATTGCAAAAGATAACTTACCTATCAGACTCATACCACATCTTGATACCAATTCATGCGAGAACCTATCAGCCAAACTTAACTTAAATTGTACCCAAACTCTTACTATCCACCTAATATACAGACCTCCAAACTCCATTGGTACCTTCCAAGATGACTTATCTAATATCATATCAAACAATCTAAAAAACTCCTCCCAGGTAATCGTATTAGGAGACTTTAACTTAGGGCATAACGACCCAAAAGACGCACATGCCTCTACTGTGGCAAATATCCTTACAGAACAAGGTCTCACCCAAAAAGTACTAGACCCTACACATTCCAAAGGAAGAACTCTGGATTGGATAGCGGACCATAATTGCAATGTGACTATCTCTTCCAACTCGCCTGTGATATGGTCAGACCACCACCTGATAACCTTTACTATTAACACTGAGAAAACTACTGCACTGCCCACACCACTAGCTCCATCAGTCCCTACTCGCAACAAAAAAAACATCACCTGCGATAAACTACTCCCCCTCATCTTACCCACCCTTAATGCCCTCCCAGAAAACCTGGGACCAGACGCCCTGACCAAAATCTTCAATAACACCATGACCACCTCACTGGACACAATCGCGCCACTCAAAATTAGAAAAAGCAAACCTAAGGCGCATCTCAACTCCTGGTACACACCCCACTTAAAAACACTACGCACCAAAAAAAGATCCTGCCAATCACTATGGAAAGCTCACCCCTCCGAAGAAAATAAAACTAATCTGCGCGCTATCTCTGCTCTCTACAAGAAAGAAATTCTCTTAGCCAAACGTGAATCCTACAATTCAAGAATAGCCCAAGCTAACTCCAGTACTAAGGAACTCTTTGCCATCCTCAAAGAACTCGAAGCACCCATCCCCATACCTGACAACTGCATTAAGGACAAACTTTGGTGCTCGAATATCCAACAAGCACTGACAGGCAAAGTTGCTACTCTTCAAACAAAAATTAAGAATAAAAAAGCTTCACTAACAATAAACCCGCCCAACATTACCACTTCAACCCTGCCCACTATTTCCGACACACTAACACGATTCAAATTTTCAAAAGTTACTATTCTCGAGACAGAAAAGACTATACTCTCTCTCAAACCCTCTAACTGCCAAGGTGACCAGTGCCCTGCCCAACTCATAAAAGATGCAGCCAGAGAACTATCACCCTTTATCACTAAACTGATCAACGCATCATTTAGGTCCAACAGTATCCCCACTAACCTTAAGGAATCCTGGGTGCTCCCCCTACTAAAGAAACAAACTTTAGACCCACTAATTCCTACAAATTACCGACCCATTACCACGGTACCATTCCTCTTGAAAATCATAGATAAAATAGCCTATCTACAAATCCAAAAACATTTAGAATCTAATCACCTGTTGGGATCTAGACAATCAGGCTTCCGGCCCCAACACGGGACTGAAACTGCATTAATTGACTTGAAGGCACAGATTGATGACCTCAGGGACAGAGGCGACCTAGCTCTCCTGCTGCTTCTGGACTTATCAGCCGCGTTCGACCTGGTCGATCACCAGGTCCTGTGCAGCCACTTGGACTCGGCAGCACACTTCTCCCCAGAAGCTACAGCTTGGATACAATCCTTCCTCAGTGATCGCACCATGAGAGTATTCTCTCCCATTGCCTCAGCTGACCCTATCCCTATCTCGTGTGGTGTTCCCCAGGGTTCATGCGTCTCGCCTACCTTGTATAATATTTTCACTAAGCCCCTTTTCGATGATTTGGATCTTCTGGGTATCACCTACACTAACTATGCAGATGATACGCAGATCCTCCTACCTATTACTGGTGATTATGAAAAGGATTTGGCCTTGGTAAACAAGGTTTACCTCATCATCCAGGCATGGATGGCCACTCATGGACTATGCCTGAATGATGACAAGACAGAGATCCTTATCCTGGGTACACAAATATCGTTAAAGAAACTTAGCCCAAACTACTCCTCCTTTAGCGTCGACAATAACATCATTCCAACTGCTAAGGAAGTAAAAACATTAGGTTTTTATCTGGATTCTGCCTTAACGCTTAACAAACAGGTAAATACGTTGTCCTCGGCCACTGCCTATACTTGTAAATTAATCAGAGCGGGCAGAGCTTTCCTATCTAATGACAGCTGCATCACCCTTGCTAGAGCTCTTATATTATCAAGACTTGATTACTGCAATGCCATGTATATTGGGGCCAGTAAGCAAATAACTAATAAAATCCAACTCCTGCAAAACAACGCCCTTAGAGCCGCGCTCGGAATTTCCAGGAGAAACCAAATCTCGGACACCAGAAGAGCCTACAACTGGCTGTCGACAATGGACAAAATAAAACTTAAAGTCGCCTCCCTTACACATAAATGTGTAAACAAAGTGGCCCCCAGATATCTTATGGACAGAATCATCACTAAATCTGAGACAAGACTAACCAGACAGTCAAATACTAATTGCCTCCTGACCCCCAGATTCAAATTGGCCAAAGTGGGAGGCAACAGCTTCCAGGTCAAGGCCACCCAACTATGGAATTCATTCCCTACCCTACTCAGACTAGAACCATCCTTTACAAAATTTCGCCACACCCTTATAAAAATGTTCAAAGACTCTGATGGCTAAGCGTGATTTGGCGCTCGCCCTCCTCTCCTAGATCCTACCCTCTATTATTCCAGATCCTACTCAGTATGGTTGCTTGCAAAGATTTTGTATATACTCATTTTTGTATATAATGTATAAATATTCTCCCTATATAGGTAAATTGTAAAAATTGTAATAGTGCATATTGTATTGTATTGTATACCATGTACAACTAAGCTGTGAGTTATCTTTTATGATGCGCCCGACTACCTGCGGGTTTGGTGCGCAATACAAGTAATAAACTAAACTAAACTAAACAATCCCCAATCATGTCCGTAATGGCCATCCTCCCCTGCCAAAAGGCCCAACCAACTATCACATCCACCCACATATCAAAGGCAATTACATGTTACACACCCAATGTAAATAATGCAAATGAACACATGTCTGTCACACACAATGGCTGCAAGTGAATGTTAAAACACCCAACATGACATGCATGAAAGTAATGAGATGATACGACACATTGAAGGATGAAAATAAAAATGTATTGAAAATCAACTAGAATGGAAATGAAATTAGAAAAACCACAAAGCAAAACAACAAAAAGAAGATGAATGTCCATGTAAAAAATCCAAAAAATCAAAAAATCCATAGAAGAACTATATACAAGACAATCCCGGGTCCATGAGCCCAACCAAATGAAACCTAACTATGTCAACTAACTAAAAACTGAACTATATACAAAAAAGTGGCGCATTGTCCAATCGCAACCAAATAAAAAAAAATAATAATTTAAAGGAAACCTACCACTAACTATATAACTATATACAATGGCAGCGGGCAAGTCCTGCGGCTCACTCTGTGATGTTGCCGGCCAGGGCATCATCGAACTCCATGTCGATGTCCTGGAGGTGGGACTCTGTCCTGGCCCCGAGGTCTCGCAGGGATAACCCCATGTTCACCTCAAACTCCCTGCGAGCTTCCTCGAGGCACTTAGCCCGCCTCAACGCCCGACGCATGGAGAACTCCGCCCTGACCATGGTGAGCCGCTCCTCTTCCGCCCACTGCCGCTCCGCACCTATCCGCTGGACCAACTGCTCCCACACGGAAGACACTACCATCCCAGGGTTCTCCTGCCCTCCGGCCGATGCCTGCCCCTCTGATCTTGATGGCCCCGAGCCATGATGCCTCCCACGTCGAGCCTGCTGCTGCCTCTGACGCCACTGCCTCTGCCAGCACGACGGCATCCAGGATGATGGAAACCACCGACGCCGTTGTGCACGTGCCCTGCCCGATGATGCCGTCACATCCTCCATCTGCAGGGGTCCAGTTGCTGTGTTGTCCACCCCTGCTGGACCTCTGACTCCCGACTGTGGCAGGGATGGGATCCCCACCGAGCTGGCTGCATTGGTCAGGGCAGGTCCACAGGGGGCCCTGGTGGCATCTGGGCCGGAAGACGGCAAGGAGAACGACTGGCGTAGAGTCTCCACAGAGGAGGAGAGGGCCGCCAGATTGGCCGACACATGCAGGAAACCCCCGAACATGGCCGATCCCAATTGGGCCACGTCGGCACGGTGCTCTTCGTGATGACGTGCATGCTCCTCCTGGGAAGCACGCACGGCATCACGAATCACAGCCGTGCGCATCGCGACCCCAATCAGGACCTTCTCCACACGGCCAGGGGTCCCCTCGTCCGCAGGTGGAGGGGAGTCAGATGACATGGACATCCCCTCTACCTGCGGATGGGCCTGGGACGGGGCATCCCTGCTGGTGCAAGGTGGTGCACCCACAGGTTCAGGGACAGCGACATGCACAGGCCCCTCCACGGTGACCTGTGCTGTCTCCTGCCCCTGCCCCTGGACTGCACCACTTGCACCAGCAGGGATGCCCCCACCAGGCCCCATGTGCGCCTCAGTGGTGGCCTCTTCCTCCTCTGTGGAAACCACCAACCTGGATGGCTCCTCGCAGTCTACCGCCGTAGCAGGCCCCTGTGGGGGCTCACCCACCCCTTCCGCTGCAGCCGTGGGGGCATCCCCGCCGCCTTGCTCCACAGCGCCGTCTCTGCCCTCTCCTTCACTAGCTGCTGCGTAGAGGGAGACATAGAACACAAGCATCAGGGTACTGTACAATGGTCCCCTAGACAGGAAGCAATAGCAGATGAGTGCCACTGTCAAAGTACACTTCCATCATGTCACACCACAACACATGTGTCAGTCCAGGCAAAACACACACAGTGACAGTCATGGTGCGTGCCATGGACATTTCAATGCATGTCCAATGGACTCTCGAATCATACAATGTAATGGGACTCACATGCATCATGGGTCATGCCTATCACATGCACACACTTCACCTCAGTCACATCCATCTGGCCCCGTACACCCCAATCACAGTGCATACAAGGATGACTAGGCTGCATCAGTGAATCTGTACATTGTCACAGACATGTGTCATGCATCCATGGCACTCACAAGTCACAGACACGCAGGTCAGGCACACAGACATGGATACCACATATGTATCTGGCATCAGCACCCATCCCTCGCCCCCACCCATGTCCAGGAACAGAGACTGCCATGCTCTCATGTGTGCAATCTGCACAGGGCTCCCCATGTCGCATTCAAACACATGCAACAACCGTGCGGTTCACACATTACAGGTCGCACATGCATTCCCATGATGTCCCTGCACACATACATGCGTACATGGCCTATGTCACACATGCAGGCAAGTATCAGACAACCAGCACACTGCAACATGCCCTGTCTCACACAGCAATGCTTGGCCACTTACCGCTCAACTCCAGACGGGTCTCCCTCTCAAGGACCTGGGCGTGGAGCGCTGGGTGTGCGCGTTCCAGGACCCTCAACTGGATGGAACTCATGCGGCACCGGCCCCCCTCCACGAGGCGCCGGGCCTTCATGAGGGTCCTGGACCTCAAGTCCTCCCAGCGCTTCTTGACCTTCTGGATGGTGCGGGTTGCCACCCCCTCCGCATTGATGGCAACCACACAGTCGGCCCAGATCCTATCCCGTCCTTCCCTGTTGGCGCGGGACGATCCGAAGAGGGCATCATACTGCCCCAGGACTTGCTCCACCAGGACACCAACTTCGGTGGCAGTGAAGCTGGTGCCCCTCTGCCCCTCTGGCCGGGGGTTGCCACTGGGGTCAGATGTGGATGTGCCCGACATGGCAACCCCAGGGGCAGGAGTGGGTGGGCAACTGGGTCCTGGGGCTGGGCTGTGGAGCGATGTTATTCGAGTCGGGAGTCTTCTGTACCAGCAGGGGTGGACACAGCAACTGGACCCCTGCAGATGGCTGATGCGCAGGCACCAAATGGCAGGGCACGGTGGCAGCAGGCAGGCAGGCAGGCAGGCAGCAGCAGATGGCACGTGGGAGGCTGCTCGGGGCACTGGGGGGCAGTGATTCGGCCTTCTGGGCAGGAGCGTGGTCTTCCGTGTGTTTTCGCGTGGCCAGCTTGATACGGAGTGATTTGGCACGTGAAAAATCTGCACGTCAGCGTGTAATTCGAGGAAAGGCCCTTAGCGCGTAAGCGCGTCAGCACGCGTACGCGATTTCATTGGGCCAAAGGCCCTTACAGCGTAAGCGCGTCTGTGACGTTTTGCGCACGGGCGTTGCCCTGGCAGGGCTTGGAGATCCCGCGTGCCTTTATGTTCTGTACGTGCTTTTCGTGCGGTGCGTGTGTTTTCCATCCGTTGGGGTTCACACGCTATTACTTCACAGCGGGTGTTGGCTACGCGTTCTACTACACGCAAGTCAGACGGTGAGTGGTACCCCGCTCCCCCAGGCCCGATCGCGTGAGAAACTTCCCGCGCACCCCTGAAATACACGCGCCCAGGCTATTCGCGTGTAAAACTTCACGCGAACCCCTGAAATACACGTACCCTGCTGAAATTGCATGTAAAACTTCCCGCGCACCCCTGAAATACACGCGCCCAGACTATTCGCGTGTAAAACTTCCCGCGCACCCCTGAAATACACGCGCCCAGGCTATTCGCGTGTAAAACTTCCCGCGCACCCCTGAAATACACGCGCCCAGGCTATTCGCGTGTAAAACTTCACGCGAACCCCTGAAATACACGTACCCTGCTGAAATCGCGTGTAAAACTTCCCGCGCACCCCTGAAATACACGCGCCCAGGCTATTCGCGTGTAAAACTTCCCGCGCACCCCTGAAATACACGCGCCCAGGCTATCCGCGTGTAAAACTTCCTGCGCACCCCTGAAATACACGCGCCCAGGCTATTCGCGTGTAAAACTTCCCGCGCACCCCTGAAATACACGCGCCCAGGCTATTCGCGTGTAAAACTTCACGCGAACCCCTGAAATACACGTACCCTGCTGAAATCGCATGTAAAACTTCCCGCGCACCCCTGAAATACACGCGCCCAGGCTATTCGTGTGTAAAACTTCCCACGCACCCCTGAAATACACGCGCCCAGGCTATTCGCGTGAGAAACTTCACGTGAACCCCTGAAATACACGTAGCCCGCTCCTCCAGGCCCGATCGCGTGAGAAACTTCACGCGAACCCCTGAAATACACGTAGCCCGCTCCCCCAGGCCCGATCGCGTGAGAAACTTCACGCGAACCCCTGAAATACACGTAGCCCGCTCCCCCAGGCCCGATCGCGTGAGAACGCGAACCCCTGAAATACACGAACTCCGCTCAATCGCGTGTGTAACTTCCCGCGCAACCCCGAAATACACGTGCCCCGCTCGCACAGGCACTATTGCTGTATGTTGCCACTTTTGTAATGCGCAGGGACGCTACCGCCTGCCTTCGTGTGGCGGATGTGTATCGGCTTGTGCGTGTCTTTCGCTGTGCGTGGCTTTGCCCTATTCGGTTCCATGAATACGTGTGGTTCGGGTGCGTGTGGGCGTTCCCTCTGCTTCCCTGCAGTACATCCCCAGTTACGCCCTTCTTTTCGCAAGTTGTTCCCCATTCCGCGCGTTACGCCCCGTGTTCCGCCCACTTTCTAGTGTATGCGCAGTGGTTGTGCGCTTTCACTGTGCGCGTCGCGCACGTCTTTCGGGATGTTGCAGTGACGTGTGCGCCATGCACGGGTTTGGCGCACATCCCGAGGAAGACACGCGCAGTGACTTCCATGAATCGCACGCGTGCGCGTGCGCCTCTTTTTTTCCGCTTGCGCCTGCTTGCGCCTGCTTGCGCGTAGATTTTCGGCGCACGTTTGTTCCATGAATCGGCCCCTTATTCTAATTCTCATGGCTCACATTCTCGCATAGATATGTTTCTCACGGCTGGTTCAGCAACCTTGAATCTGGCAAGTTGTGAGATTGGCTGTATTGCTGTCACTGACCATGCACCTGTGTTTATGAATATGGGTTTGCAGTTTGATACTTCTAGATCATTTTGTTGGAGAATGAATACCTGAATTCTTCAGGATGAGGAGATAGTGGAAAAAATCAGATCTGAGGCTGATCATTTTGTTGTAGAAAATAGGACAGAGGGAATTGGTGTTGGGACAATCTGGGAGGCATTTAAATGTACGATGCGGGGCTTGAATCTGGGTTTGTCCAGTAACAAGAGGAAATGTTTGGAGAAGAAAAGTTTGGATCTGGAACAACGTATCAAGCAGCTTTCCAAGGATTTGGTTAATGACTCAGTAAATCTGGAGAAAAGGAGAAAACTTAGGGAGCTGCAGAAGGAGTTGAATGAGACTTTGAAAATGAGGTCTGAAAAGGATTTATTCAGATTGAGATGTTCTTATTTTGAATATGGTGAGAAATGCGATCGCTGGCTCGCCTATAGATTAAGACAGCAGCAATCAGAAAGATCTATCACTTCTATTAAGAGAGAGAATGGCCAGGTGACTTGTGATCCGAAACTGATTAATGAAACATTTAAGGAATATTATATGAAGCTGTATCAGAATGAGTTGGGTGTCAATGGATAAAATGAGTCATTTTTGGAATGGTTGGAGATACCTAGAGTGAATGATTTGGAGAATGCAATGCTGGGTGAAGCTTTGACTGTGGATGAAATGAAAACTGCGATTGGGAAGTTGAACTCAGGCAAGTCTCCGAGTCCGGATGGTCTGCCTGCTGAATTTTATAAAATCTTGCCTGATTCGGTGGTAGAACTTATGCGGGATATGTTCATGGAATCCAGGTTGGGAGGTTTGCTTCCTGCTTCTACTAGTCATGCCATTATATTGTTTTTTCTAAAAAAGGATAAGGATGGTTGCTTGACTTCGAACTACCGTCCGATCACTTTGATTAATACTGATAATAAGATTCTTGCGAAATTATTGGCCCTTTGTTTGCAGAATCTTCTTGTGAAGTTAGTGCACACTGATCAGTTAGGCTTTGTTCATGGCCGGAGAACCTCTAGCAATATTAGGAATTTATTGTTGTTGATGACACATGCACAGGATATGGAAGATGATGTTGCGGTGCTTTCCTTGGACGCGGAGAAAGCGTTTGATCGCGTTGATTGGACTATCTTTTTTCGGTATTGCGTGCTATGAATTTGGGAGAGGAATTTATTTCATGGATTGCCTTGCTTTATGCTTGTCCAACTGCCGCTGTCAGAACTAATCGGCAATTGTCAGATTCTTTTGTACTACAGAGGGGTACAAGACAGGGGTGTCCTTTATCCCCCCTGATATTTGTTTTGGCCATGGAACCATTGGCGATTGCCTTGAGGTTGATGTGGGGATACAGGGTCTGAGTTTTCATGGTGCTGATCAGAAGTTGTGGTTTTATGCGGATGATCTGTTATTGTTATTACGAAAATTAACAGTGTCCCTTCCGGCCTTGCTGGACGTTTTGGATAGATTTCATGCGGTGGCTGGATTTAAGGTCAATTGGTCTAAATCTGAGGTGTTGCCGATTTTTTGAGGATATTGTGACAAGAATTTGATCACTGGGATGGGGTTTCAGTGGTGTGACAGGAAACTGAAATATCTGGGTATATGGCTAACCCCAATGGTGGATGAGATGGTTGTGGTGAACATGAGTGAAGTATGTAATGATTTGAAAATGAGCATTTTGAGGTGGTCTTTGCTTCATTTGTCCCTATGGGGCAAAGTGAACGCTATAAAAATGAATGCAGCTCCGAAGATTAATTACGTTCTAGGTATGCTTCTGATGAATATTGGTCAACATTATTGGAAAAAGATTGATGGTTTGTTGCAGTCGTTTCTGTGGGATAATAAGCCGCCACGGCTAAAATAATGGAAACTTCAGTTGCCAGTGGAAAAAGGGGGTCTGGGGGTGCTGAACTTTAGGGCATATCATTTAGCTTTTTCAAGTCATTTTATTTTACCCTTTTTGATGGATCAGCTTGATAAATGGGTAATTGCTGAGGCAAGTATGTTGAGCCCGCTCCCTCCAAGGGTAATTCTCACGGCAACTAACAGGTTATGTAAGAAATCGCCTTTGACTGTCTTTTTGAGAGAAACGTGGAGACAGGTACATGCATTCCTGGGATCGGTTGCTTCAAAGACCATTCATGCTTCCATTTGGTTGAATCCGATGATTTCTGTCTGGGGTAAGTCTTTACTCTGGCCGGATTGGTTTCTAGGTGGAGTTCTCTGGATTGATGATGTTCTGGTAGACCGTGAGTGGATTGGAGAGCGTGAGTTGCGAGCGAAATTTCATATTGACAATTTCAGATCTGATGACTTCAGAAAATTGAAGAGAAGTATAGGTGATGTGGCGGAGCAAGGAAGTTCAGTGGTAAATCTCTTTCTTAAAGAAAGGGAGCCAGGTGGTTGTTCAATCGCTAGCAGGATATACAATTGTATTGTGTCTGCCTATGAGGGAAATTCTGATCTGAGAGATGAATGGGGAAAGAGATTGGGGTGTGAGATTTCACCTGAGATGTGGTTGGATATGTGTGCGAATGTTAAACTATGTGCTATTGAGTGAGTGCTGGTGTTGTGGGAATGGACAGGGAAGTTTGGAACATCTACTGTGGGAATGTGTGCGTGTACGGGAATTCTGGCATGGCGTTTGTTGTGTCTGCTTGCGTGTTTTGAATCTGGATGTTGAATTGGATTTTATGACAATGATTTTGGGAGGGGGGGAGTTGCTAGAGGATCTCTCTGTGTCACGGAAAAAGTTTCTGCTCCGTGGTGCTAGTCTGGGCAAGAAGCTGGTTTTGAGGGGCTGGAAATCACAGAATGCACCAGTTCTCGAAGATTGGATTGATGGGATGTCTGCCCTGGCGTCCTTGGAAAAGGTGGTTTTTAAGAGGCAAGGGAAATTGAGATTGCATGGAAAGGTTTGGGATGACTTTCTGAATATTTACTAATTTCTTGCTGGTTATGAATATATAACGTTAATTGTTTATCTATATGTGAAATTTTATAAATACATAAATAAAAAAAAGAATTGTCAAAAAGAAAAAAAAAGAAAAAAAAGGGGCATGTTGCAGTGTACTGGTAGTTAGCTAATTGGCTGCTTGCGTGACATGGGTCATGTTTGAATGTGTGTGTGCAGGGACATGATGGTGCTGCATGTGAGTCCAGTCAGGCATGACCCACATGGATGGTGCATGTGTTACAATGCATCATGAGGAGCAGCATGCGGTAACCCACACATGTATGCATGCCTGTGTCTGTACTTTGAAATGTTTGGGGTGTGAGAGATGTGTGCTGCTGTCATGGACATGCATGATGTACATGTCCCTGTGTCTGAGTAGTGTGTGCGCCATGGATGCATGACACATGTCCGTGACGATGTGTTGATTCACTGATACAGCCTAGTCATGCTTTTATCCACTGTGTCTGGGGGTATAGCGGGCCAGATGCATGACCCTCCGGTGATGTGTGTGCATGTGACCAGCAAGTCCCATGATGCATGTGAGTATAAGCACACCATTGGATGAATCTACGGTGCCTTGGGCATGGATGCCAATGTATGTTGCATGTGCCATGCCTGGTCCTGCATGTGTGTTTCCTGCACTGACCCATGTGTTGTAGAGGGACATGATGGAAGTGACGTTTGACAGTGCCACTCATGTGCTATTGCTTTGTGTCTAGGGGACTATAGTTCAGTACCCTGATGCTTGTGTTCAATGTCTCCCTTTACACAGCGGCGAGTGAAGAAGAGGGCGGAGATGGCGCCGTTGAGGAAAGCAGCAGGGATGCCTCCACTGGCCGGCGATGCAAGGCCCAGTCACCCTCCAGGAAATTCCATCATCCGGGAGGAGGTGACTGGTGCCGCGTCTGCCACTACGGCTGCAGTGGAAGGGGCGGATGAGCCCCCACAGGGGCTTGCAATGGCGGAAGACGGTGCAGAGCCATCCAGGTTGCTGGTGTGTATAGAGGAGGAGGAGGCCGCTACAGAGTCGCACATGGGGCCTTGTGGGGGTGGTACCACTGGTGCATGTGGTGCAGTCCAGGGGCAGGGGCAGGAGGCAGCACAGGTCACCGCGGAGGTGCCTATGCATGTCTCTGTCCCTGACAATGACCAGGCCCATCCGCAGGTAGATGTGTGTGGATTTATACACGCGATTTCGTGGTTGGGGGTCTGTATGCTGGTCCACTGGCCTTTGCGCCATGTACTGGATTTGTGTGATGGTTTTAGCTCACAGGGCGGGGTTGGGGGCATAACTGGTGCTGTTGCAGGGTCGCTGTGCCACTCTGCGCCACGGCTGCTTATGGATGTATAAATCCATTAATACGCTGTGCGCCAAAATGGGTTTTGGTGCACGCGGCTGGCGCAGGCTGCCGCACGTGTACTCTGTGCGCCAGCCGCGTGTACCACGTGTGCACTAAATTCTATGAATTACCCCCCTGGTCTCTAATTGTCTAAGTGAAAGCTCCCGGTTTCCACATCTGGGTTGTTTTGTGAATGCCAAAATAAGGAAAGCCATCCAGTTTCCTTTCATGAATTGTTTGAAAATGTAATGCCATTGGGTATGTCGGGTCCACGTTCTTAATGGCACGTATATGTTGGAGCACTCTAAGCTTTAATTTGCCTATAGTGCGCCCAACATACCATTTGTTACATGGGAAAGTCAGAACATATGCCACATACTCTGTATCGCACGTGATACATGACCTCATTGTGATGTCCTTTGCCAAAATGGGATACAAATAATTCAAAGTGTTAATGGTGTACTGGCAAGCCTTACATTTCATGCATTTGTGAAAACCAGTTGTTTTAGTATTGAGCCAACATTGGCCTTGTGACATTGCCATGGGACTCATGAAACTGGACACTAGGTTGTCTTTAAGCAAAGTAGATCGCTGAAATGAAATGCTCATTTTTTTACCCAGTATATTTCCCAAATGTTAATCTAATTGAAGAACATGCCAGTGTTTTTGCATTATCTGTCGGATATTCTGGGGAATGCAGCAGGGCACCCAGGTAAGAAGGGGTAATGGCTGTACCATGACAGCAGGCTCAGGGTGGGGGCCGCAGGCCCGCTCGGGCCAAAGCCACCCGCACGGTGCAAAACTTTCCCAGAGACACGCTGTCTCGGGGACAGTAAGAACGGACGGGCAGGGTGTGATTTCAAACCTTGCTCGTCCGCAACACAAAGGGGTGGGAGAAGCCACCCAAGACAAACGGCAGGAAGCTCTTCCAGAGCAAACGGTGCCCCCATCCCCTAAGGGGGAGGGGGACTCAGACAGTCGGCGCCGTGCCGGCCTGGGGGCTGGGTTACAGCTCCCAATAAAGCACCTACGTGCATATAAGGACAGCGCTGGTGGACAAGACACCAGCAGTTTTGTGGACCCTACACGGGGACCCAAAACACAAAGGGAAGTGCACTGTGACCTCAGTGCCTTCCAAAACTCACTTTTCCCGAACTACCTCCCACCCCAGAAATAAGGAGAAGAAAAGAAGGGAAGAGAAATCAGGTCACTGCACGGTGACCAGAAACACAAGTCGTGGGACAGCGAAGGTGGCACGGGTCGGAGGGGAGAACCTCAGGACCTGGCACCCAAAAGGGTATATGATATGCAAGTATTGTTACTGTTACCAATAACCATATCTGTACCAATAAAAACCAGGGGGACACCGGCCAGCTGCACACACAGGGGGTGGCAAACAGGTACAACAAGGCTAAACTGCCTGCATATGGGTACAGCAGTTATGTGATCCCTTACCAAAGGTCAAAATAAGGCGTGTCTAACTGGTAACTGGATCGACTAAGGGCACTGAATTGGATACCAACAGAGAGGAACGGTCTTTGGCCCTTGCTTTAATATAAGCTCTTTTGAGTACCTTCTTCGGATAGCCACATTGTTGAAACCTCAAAGCCATGCGTGCACATTCCATATCAAAGGGTTCAATTTTAGAGCAGTTTCTCCTTATGCGCATAAACTCCCTATAAGGTATGCTCCACTTAAGAGCTGTCGGATGGTTACTCATTGCATGTAGTGGTATGTTAGAACTGGTGGGCTTTCTATAAAGTTCAGCAACTAGTTCTCCTTGAGCCACTGTTCCAAGAATATCTAGATAAACGATAGCAGGCTTGTTGTGCCTCTTTGTGAATATAAGATTTAACTGGTTTACATTAAGTGTTTGTACAAAGTCCAACCATTCAGTACTTGTCCCATCCCAGATAATAAATACATTTTCAATGTAATGCAGCCAAAGTACAATTTTGGTTGTATGGTTATTGTTATCTGGGTGCCATACCACATACTTCTCCCACCAGCCCATCATTAAATTGGCATAAGGGGAGCAAAGATAGTGCCCATGGCTGTTCCCTGAAGCTGTACATAGAATTATTTGTTGAAAATGAAACAATTGTTAGTCAAACAGAGATTAATCATGTCCAATATCATCCTCCCATGTTGTAGAAAGTGATGGATCTAGTGGTGTCCAGTCAAATGGTCGACAGTGATTTGGTCGACAGACAATTGGTCGACTGAATTTGGTCGAATGCCAAATGGTCGAATTTTTTTTTTTTTATATATATATATGTGTTTTGTGGGTTTTCGTGTGGGGAAAAAAAATAAAAAAGAAAAAAAAGGGGGTTGGGGGGGGGGACCCCCCCAAAAAAAACCAAAAAATGGGTAAAAAAAAAAAAAAAAAAAATTCGACCATTTGGCATTCGACCAAATGGTGTCGACCAAATTGTCTGTCGACCAAATGTTTTCGACCATTTGACTGGTAACCGGATCTAGTATGAGGAAAGTACTCACATGCTTGTAGGCCATCAGTGTGTATGATTGAAGTGTAGAGAGACATTTCATCCAAAGTAGTCAACAAAAAGGTTGATTCCCATGGTATGCCATCTATTACATTAAGGAAGTTTTTTGTGTCTCTCAAGTATGATGGAAGAGTAGTCACAAAGGGCACCAAACTCTCATCCACAAATTTGAAAGTGTTCTCATATAAAGCTCCACAAAGTGTCACAATTGGTCACCCTGGACGTTTTGTCATACTTTTGTGCACTTTAGGCAGAAAGTAGATAGTCGGCATGACTGGGAATTTAGGATGTAGAAATATAAACATTTCATCATTGAGCAACCCTCTCTTTTTCCATGTAGTTAGAAGCTCGACGAGTTTGACATTCATACTTACTGTGGGATATTGTTCCAGTTTGGCATAGCAGGCTCAATCTGTTGGTTGTCTTTCAGCCTCTTTTATGTAATCCAACTGATTCATTATGACTATAGTTGTCCCTTTGTCTGAGGGTTTTATAATACGGTCATCAAGTGTACACAGTTGTTTAAGACTACTCTGTTCATGTGAGGTGAAATTATTATTTGTTGAGACTTTTTTCTTTCTCATTTTTTTCAAATCACTTATTACTAGATCCTGGAAGGATTTGAAATGTACTCCTGGGTTAAACATGGGGTTGAATCTAGATTTCAATTTGAGTTCACTTGTTCCTGGCCAGTCCGTGTGTATATTCATTGAATTCCAGTCCAGATCTCTGATATCTTAATTCTCCCAACACTCTAGTTCCAGACTAATGAGGTTACCAAATGTTTGCATATCCTCTATGGAAACAGGCATGTACTGTTACGCTCACCTGGCTCCCACAGGGGCGTCGATCGGAACTGGACAGCTGCGGTTTCCACCCACGTGACGCGTAGTGCAGAGATGACAGACTGGCCCACCTAATCTCGTTTGCTTGACCCGAAGAAGTATTCTCCTGAAAGTGGAGAAAGGGAATAGCCATCCGTGGATTTGAGTGATAACCCCCCCACTACTGTTCTCCCCTCTAATCACCTCCGATGTCTCTTTTTATATTCTCACCTTAGGTTTTTAAAGGATGAGCTCTCCATTCTGCGTAGAATGCACGGTCACGTGGATAACCAGTTACTTCACTGGTCCGAAGGATTGGAGAGTTCCAGAACAATATTGACTCTGAGATTCCTGGCGAGGAGCCGTAAGTATATAGTTCGTAGGAGTTCAAAATGTCTGACTTTCACTCTTGTCCGATTCCTTGCAGCTTGCAGCTTGACCCTAGAGAAGATTGCCTTGTGCGGCTGGTAAAGTTCAGGTAAGAGTCTGTATTATCCAACACTGTCCGGTAAATAACACCTGTATGTAATCTGTTGCTCCGGCGGTAAAATCATGTAAGTCTATTATGGTGAAAGAGATTCCCTTGGTTTGTTCTTTCAGCTCACCTGGCTGTCCTTTTGTTCCCCTTAGGTGCCGGAGTTCGGCGGAGATGAATGGAGGCTGCGCCGGCCCGTGGAGATGAAGAATGCCTCCGGTGGTAAAATCAGGTAAGTCTATTGTGGTGACTAATATTGCCTTATTATTCTCTCGGCACACCTTGCTTTTCTTTATTCCCTTTAGGTTCCGGAGTTTGGCGAAGAAATGATGAAGACAGAGGTGGATCGTGGAGGTGCTGCGAAGACTGGTGAGTATAGCGCGGCGCTGCAGCAGGCGATGCGACGCACATTAAATAACGTCTTTCTTCCTATTCAAAGGTGCGATGGATACAGAATCAGGTGAGGAAATAAGTATTGTTCTTGTTCTAACCTTTTTCCTTCTTTCTCCCTTTTTTCTAGGAGCTCCAGACTCGAGGCGGGCGTGGCAGTAGAATGGATGCTGGCTTGCAGGCACGGTGAGCGTTACGCTGCACTTCGGGCGTGGTTTAAATAGCCTTCAAAGTAGTCCCAGGTAAGAAGTTCCCAAGACCACAACCGAGTAAGAAAATAGTCTCTCTTCAGACTTCACATTGGCTTGAATGCTGAGCAGCATGGACTGCATGAGGTAAGTGAAAGCAAATGAGCCTGGCGCCTATGGCGCCAGGACTGACCCCGTCTGTGAGCCTGGCGCCTACAGTGCCAGGACTGTACCCAGATAGCCCCTAGCCAGGGCTGCTGGGTTTTTCCCAAGTATCTGGATGCCTGCTCCCGGGACAGATGGACCTGGTCCGGATGCCCGGGGGTAGGAATCATGACATCTACCCCTTCGGAGATTCCTTCGCACTGGGCTTGGGTGGATTCATGGGAAAGAATTTCTTAAGCCTGACTTTGTGCATGTATTTATCAAAGTCAATGCGATTTTCTGCATAATTATAGAAAGACGTGGGACAAAAATTAAGACCCAATTTATGAGTTGGTCTGGGGAAAGGGGTCAAGATGAAAGGTTAATTATGGACGTGTCTGGAAACTACATAGCTGTTTCTATAATGTTTTTGTTCCAGAGCGTGTTTTCTTTACAGATTTGTCCATGTCCCCGGTGTCTGAAGCAGTGGCCCCTCCTTGTTTATTTCCCCCTCTTTGTCCCGTGTATTTTCCCCGTCCTCTGCCTCTTGGTTTTTTATTGCTGTTGTTTCTTCCATCCATGCCCAACAGTCTCATAACCTCTAAAAAATGTAGCTTACGTGTATGCTTCTCATTTTCAATTTCTGTAATGTCTACGTTTGAGGATGATTGATCAGTGGGTATTTCAGCGACTGAATTTTGTGGACCTGTGAGAAGCTTAAGTCTTAGGGTGTCAAAGCGTTTAGCAAAAGTAAACACCCTCCCCTTCTCGTAATCATCCTTGTCCCGTATGAATTTGCATTGTTTCCTTAATTTGATATCATCCTCAAACGTCTTGTATCCTTTTTCCATGCTGATACGGATAGATTTACCTTTTTAATTGGGATTAATGGTCTGGAACTGATCTTCAACTTCCTGTATTTTGGACAGTATCTTCTGCCTGTCTGTCCTGGCATATTTGATTAAAATGTTCAAAAAAGTTACAGAGCATGCATTACTGGATTCTACCTATTCTTGCAACATTACAGGATCTTATTCTTCAAATGTAGTTGTGGTGAGAATACGTAAACCTCTGGGGTTTCTTCCCACATCAATGTGATTCTTTAATGAGAATTCTTCCCACCACTTACTGATTTCGTGCCGTTGCAGCTTTTCCAATTCTCTCAGTAATCATACTTCATTATTTAATTGAATTTCAACTGGTTGTCCCCTTGGTTTTCTAATATTCGTGATAGTTTGCTTTTCGCAAAATATAGAAGCGTCTTGTTCCCTTCGAGAACTTTATTTATGCACCTGTGATGTTATGTTGACTATGCACAGGGTTGTCCGGATCGGATGTTCTTCTCACTTGAAACAATATTCACTTTTCATATAGAAGACCCTCAGTATCCTGGGTCTTCTGTCATACCTCGTATGGGTGACCAAAGAAAGTGAAGCTCCTTCAGGAATCCAGTGGCTGTATGCAGCGGACCCACCACAGCAGTCGGACTCTCTCCTCACCCTCCGATGAGGGGAAATGATCTGTCTGTAAACACGACTAGTCCTGCTGCACTAACGGGCACTTCATAGAGACAATGGAAAAAAACTTTGTTCGTGCCTATAGCCCAAACCACCAGATGGATTTACCAAACTTGTGGCAGGAGCGGCGGCTTTGTCCCAAAGGCATGCTTTTGTAAATTTGGTGTAAATCTGTCCAGTAGGTTTTAGAAAAATGGCCAAAAAGTAGGTAAAAATAAGTAGTGATGTCTCGGTCCGGTCTGCAAACTCTTTTTCTGATTCGGACACCTGGAATCCAATGAGTGCCCAGCGTGACATGCAGGAACATCGTACACGCCCCATGATTGGATTTAAAAAATGTGAGCTGTGTCATATGGACATTGCAGTGAGAAAAATGTCTGGACAACAGATTTCGGTTTATTTTGTGGCCGAAAGAGGGTCTGGAGAGGGTAGGTGGAATAAAGTTGATATGGAGCCGTTTTTATAGGTAAAGTGTGCAGGTACTACAGGATGCCTGGCATTGAAAGAGGACATTGGGGGACTAGCCAATCAGGTCTTGTGGTTGTAGAGGAGGAGTTGAAGTGTACAGAAGTACAGGAAGCAAGTTTTTTGTTTGTTGTGTGTAGTGAAGATGGCTGTGGCTATGGTTCTGAAGAAAAAGAGTGTGTGGATGGTGGGAGATTCTTGAATCCATTAATTGAAGGTTTATACTGAATCTCATGGCATCACTGTTACTATTTAATTAGAAGAAGTGGACGTTTCGTGGTATGCAGATTATGGATTAAAGTGGGCACCTTTATTACCATTCTGTGAGAGTACGGCTTCTATTAAACGTCCAGATATTATTATTGTGTATTGTGGAGGCAGAAGTTTGGGCTCTGTGACTGCAGGATTTTTGCAGTTTGACACGAAGGACCTGTTGAAAAGTCTAATGGAACTGTTCCCAGCTATGAATATTATTCTTTCAGAAATCCATGAAAGCCAAATATGGAGACGTCCAAACTTGTTTTGTTCTTGAATGGAAGAAGCTAGACAGCATGTCAATAAAGGTGTATGTTCTTTTTTGGGGGTTTAGGAATTGCAACTTTTAACAATGCAAATAACAAGTTGGATGATGTCAATATTTTAGAGGAGATGCAAGGCATTTGTCTGATGTCGAAAATCAGATTTTTCTTTTCAATATCCAAAACACATTGACATTTTTTTGTGAAGTCGTGAAATATCTTGTAAAGTATTTTAGTAGTTGTAGCAAATAAAAAATAAAAACTGAAAAGTAGTTTTTGTGAGTTAAATAAAATAATTAAGGTCAGTACAACATTTGTTTGTTCAGTATACATAACCCTCAACAACAACTGGGTCAACAGTGTTGTGTATGTTATACAAGGCAGCCGGTCGGATCCTGTGCTCCACAGGAGTAGCCTGTTTGGTGGTAGGAGAGGTTGAGGAAGATGGGGCAGAGGAAGATAACCTACTTCTCCATAAGAAGGGACTTTCCTTTCTTAGAGCACCTGTGGTGTAGCATGAAGGTGGTCACAAAAGAGTACTTCCCAGGTTGTCCGTGTTTGAGTATGACTGTGCACTGAATGCATTGAACCATGGCAGGTTAAGCTTTTGGTACACCCCCAATGGTTTTAAAGAACCGCCACACCCATGATTCTCTCGGGGTGCTGGAGGTAGGAACTTCCTTTACCTAAACTTCCAGTTCCTTGTCATTCTCCTCGGCATCATCATGCTAGTTCCCCTGTCCAGGTCCTCCATATGGTGATAGTGGTGGTGGCCCCTGAGAACGTGGCATGGTCATGACAGATGCCATTCTTGGACTCCTGGAAGTAGCTTTCAAAAGATGCTCTCTCCTGGTCTGCCAGATTGAGAATGACTAAAACTAAATGGTGGGTCCATTCAGAGGAACCGTCACAGACCTCGTGACAGTCCACAGACTACCAACTTGATAATAAACCTTGGAAAAAGTTGACAGATCAGTTCAGAATAGGTCTAGAAGCTCTTGAAATGTGAACATTCAACTTGAAACATTCTAGACTGGCCAAAAATGCTGTTTCCAATCATCTATGGTCACAGACATTGTCCGTGGACACATTGGCACAGCACACTAGTGCAGTGACCTGATGATCTTCGTGGAGTGTTCATGATGACAGTGGGTGTCCACAGACATTGGCGGGTGGGAGACGCTGGGTGTATGTGTGGGGATGTCCGCAAATGAGTGCGTTGTCTGTGGACTAATTTAAAAGGTATCATGCAAGACCGGACATGCACGGACAGGGTGCGATGTCTGTGTATGCCCCATTGTGCAAAGAGACCCTCCAAATGGTTGAGATGTCGACAGACTATTGATTGGGGCTTTAAAAAAGAAATAAGAATTTATTACACAAAGATATACAAGATATCTATAGTAGAAAAAATAAATGAAAGGAATGGGGTATTAGAATGGGAAACATAAATGGGAGTGATTGGAATTTTAATAAAGCCATCATCTAGGATGGGAGAGCATTTTCATCAAACTGTCTTTGATTTATGTTTTGTGAATTTGATTGTGGTGAGTGCTGGGGGCAAGGGGACAGGGACAAGTAGGAGAGTGATAATCAACATTTTATAATGACATGCTTTTTAACATAATTGAAAAGTTCTTTAAGTTCATCCAATTTTGAAGACAAGATAATTATTTCATTCTGTACAGTTGGGATTTGGTATAATTAATCTGTAGTGTAGTTTCTTCATGTAAACTATTTACTATAAGAAAAGAAGATATGATTTCAATGAGCTCATAAATTATAATATTTGTGTATATTGAAAGATGTATTGTTTACCATTAGAAATTTTATTTTCACTCATTTTTTCTTTGGGAACGTTTTCTTCCAGCCACAAACTGTTTGCCATTTCTGTCAAAATAAGAAATGGCGATATTTGTTTATGAGAAATGTTCATATAATGAATGGTAATAATATCTTTAGTAACTTTTTTGACAGCTTATAACTTTGGAGTTGTTTGAAGAATGGTCACCAAAGTTTGCAGAGAGGTGCATGATGAATGGATGTTTGAAAATATGAGGTGTGTCATCATTGTAGAAATGATCACCATATTGGATGGAAGGATCATGGCCTTTGGGACAGACTGGTGAAGAAAAGAAGCCTGGAAAATATATTTGGTGTTATTCTGTGGAGGAAGGAGCGTGATATAGAGCTCTTATTATAGGTGAAAAAAAGCTGTGCAGGTGCTGCTGTGTTTGGTGTTAATTGTTTTGTCCATGGACGCTATTGGGATTGGTGGGGTAGAGGGTCTGTTATTTGAAGGTGTTTTGTACATACTTTTTATATGGTTTAATGCTATTGTGGTGGTTGTGGTTAATTACCAGATTATTATGGGCACAGCCATAGGCCGTGCCCCCAAGGATCTGGCCACATAAAGTATAGTAATATGTGTATAGGTATTATAGGTACTATAGGGGGAGAATACCATATTTGTAATATGGTGGAATTATATAATTGAAGTGTATATGGTATTTATGATAGGACAATTGAGGATAGTGCTCCATGATAGCGCCTCCGGCTTTGTCACAGTGAACCATTATATCCTCATTAAACAGTTACATGGTGCCTTTGGTATCACGGACCGGGCACTGGAATGGCTAACCTTTTTTGCTCACTAACTGCCCTTGCCAGCTGCAACTGGGCCACTTTTACTCCACCACCTCACTCTCTACCTGCAGTGTAACCCAGGGTTCTATCTTATCATTGTGGCTCTTCAATATCTATCTCGTCGCTCTGGCTCTTCTGATCTCCTTTTTCTCTTCTCATTTCCAGTGTTATGTTGATGACACACAGCTTTCCTTGAAACCTCCATCTACTAATTTCTTCTTCCCGTTTTTTTATCCCTGAATGTCTGACAGCCATACAGGCATTGTGTGCAACTGACAATCTATGTCTCAATAACAGTAATACAGAGATACCTCTTATTTTGACACCTGTGCCCGCTTTTCCTCTTTCCTGCTGGCTGTCCTGTTTAGGACCTCTACTCTCACCATCCTGTGAGGCCACAAACGTTGGGGTGATCTTTGTCTCCCCTGTCTCCTTTACTCCTTACATTTTGAAGCTTGTAAAGAAGGTTGACTTTCAGCTTCATCTCCTCACAGGCATTCTACCATTCCTCACCTTCCCCAGAAGCTCAATGTCAAGGCCTGGTCCTCTCTAGGTTGGACTACTGCAACAGCCTTTTCCTCAACCTCCCCCTTTGTTGTCCACACCCCCTTCGGTTAATCCAGAATGGGACTGCAAGACCTATCCTTGGCCTCAAGCACAGGAATCGTAGCGCTGCAGCCCTAAAATGGTGGCTGCAAGGATGAAAATCAAGATCTTTTTTATCATTGACAAGGCTTGCTGGGGCTTGGGTCCACGGTATCTCCAGCACTGCCTCCCTAAATACATTTAACTCAAATTCTCTTGATGTTTTCCTCAATCCATTCCCTGCTATCCTTGAGCCCTTGGCCTCAAGCACGGGAGTCATAGCGCTGCAGCCCTAAAATGCATACATTGGCAACTGGTGGCTGCAAAGATGAAAATCAAGATCCTCTTTATCATTGACAAGGCTTTCTGGGGCTTGGGACCACAATATCCCCAGGTTTATCTCCCTAAATACTCCCATGCTAGAGTTCTCTGCTCATTTAACTCCAATTCTCTGATTGTGAAATGCTTTCCGAAACAGAGAGAAAATGGCATGTCTCTCTATTCAGCCAGTGCCTCTCTTTGGAACAGCCTTCCTGCTCATCTTAGACTTGAGCTGGACTGCCTTAAATTCCATAAACTTCTAAAAACTCTGCTTTTCGCTTGATGTTGGCCTCAATCCATTCCCTGCTATTCTTGAGGCCTTGGCCTCAAGCACTGGGATCATAGTGCTGCAGCCCTAAAATGCGTACATTGGCAACTGGTGGCTGCAAAGCTGAAAATCAAGATCCTCTTTATCATTGACATGGCTTGCTGGGGCTTGGGACCACACTATCTCCAGGTTTATCTCCCTAAATACTCCCCTGCTAGAGCCCTCTGCTCCTTTAACTCCAATTCTCTGCTTATGAAATGCTTTTTGAAACAGCGAGAAGGAGCCATGTCCCTCTTTTTGGCCATTGTCTCTCTTTGGAACAGCCTTTCTGCTCCTCGTAGATTTGAGCTGGACTTTCTCAAGTTCCGAAATTTCTAAAAACTGATTTTCGCTTCATGTTTTCCTCAATCTATTCCCTGCTATCTCACACCACTGCCACTGACACTGGTGACCTGGTCCCTTAAGAACCTTACAGGTTATAGGCCCTAATCTAGTCAACACCATTACACCCGATCCCCCAATCCTCTTTAGCACTGCCCTTGTGGGTCTACTGCCTGACGGCTGTGTACCCAACCCTTGGGACTCCTCTGCCCCAGCAGTTAGCCTGTGGCCTCCCACCTTGGCATCCCTTGGCATTTTTCTTATGGGCTCCTATCAGTAGTTGGCCATCCCTACTGCCCCTTCCATTCATGTACTTATCTTACTGCACAATCCATATGTGCATTTATAGCATCAATGTGTACAATTTCTTTGTATACGTAAGGGACATGCAGATGCAAAAGATTTCTAGAACATTGTTAAGTGCCAGTTGGTGTGGGGAAGTTAAGTATGTTGATAGGGTTATAAGTAGAGTTTTTGGAAGTGATTGGTGGATAGATGCGTGGCTGTTTGAAAGCAGGCAATGAGGGAGTGTTACAAACATAACAGTAAAAAGAGTAGAAGGGCTATCCCGTGAGATGATGTGCATGTGCAAACCGGGTCTTTTAATGATGCATCACCTGGAAAGGGGACTGCAGAGACCACGGATAGTCATGAAGGTCCATGGATTACGGTCCTTGTTGTAGGTTAGAGAAAAGTATTTGGGACAGAACATTGCTTCTGTGCTTTTTTCTATTTCTCTAATATACAATTCTCCATTATTTTCATTAGCATAGTACAAACTGCTAATGGAAATGTTGGAGAATCTTATTGAGTCTAACTACTTTACTGAAAAATGTAAAGTAGTTGGAGTCCATAAGATTATTCTTTTTTAGTTCTATTTTTTAACTGTGAAAGGTTGTTCCTAAAGGAACCTTTTTTTTGGTGTTTTTTGATTTTATATTTTTTTAAAATCTTTTTTGGCAGGAATGACCAGGAAGTAAGGTGGTGGGGGAATGATGGAAGGGGCACTAACCACAGATATTGAGGGGCAGGTGGACAGGGGAAGATTTTGGAGGTGCTTTAAATCTAATGTAGGGGGCAGTGTTTCTCATGCTACTTGATTACAGCCTCGAAAGCACTTTGAAACTGCTCCCCCTGCAGAGTGGTGTGTTGCAGTATATACAGAGCACTGTTGTCTTGGAACGATATGAATCAACAGCCTCTATTATGGCTAGCAAGGTAGCCGGTGGGATTTTCTGCCCCACAGGAGTAGCTGGTGTGGTGGCATTAGCGGATGGTGTAGAGGAAGACAGCCTACTACTATTTGAGAAAGAAACAGCCTTTCTCTGGGTACATGGGTGGTGTGAGTAGGTATATCAGCGCATGGAGGTGGTACCAAAAGAGTACTGCCTGTATTGTCCGCAACTGAGTATGATTCCACACTCAATGCATTCAACATGGGTAGCCCGAGCCTTTTGACACCTCGTACATTCTCAAAGAACTGACATACTCATGATTCTCTCTGGGTGCTGGTGGTAGGCATTTCCATTATCTCATCTTCCTGGTACTCTTGATCCTCCTCTACATCATCATGCCTTTTCCCTTGTCCAGGCCCTCCAGCTGGTGGTGATGGTGGTGTTGGTGGTGGTTGCTCTTGGGGATGAGGGATGGCCATGGCTGATGCCATTGTTGAAGTTAAATAAGATTGCAGACGGAAAATTAATAAGAATGGGTCTCGGAGCAGTGGAAGGGTACACTTTTAGCTTGAAACTTCATAGATTGGCTGAAAATGCAGTTTTAAAATGTTCGTGAATCCCGGACCCCATCGCGAAGCAAGGACCCGTTCGCAAACACGTCACCACGCTGCATGCTTGCATACAATCATGTGACACTGTTCGGGGAGTCCGCAGTGACGTCAGAAGTTCACGAATGCCGGCGAACAACAAACAGTTCAAAAAGTTGTAGAAAGTTGATAAAATGTTTAGATTGTTACTAGGAGGTGGGGAATGACACAGTTTTTACTGGAAACCTTATAGATTGACTGAAAATAATAATTAAAAATTGGGGGTGAGTGTGATGTTAGGCACTTGTAGGAATTTAGGGGGGTCTGGTAAAAACAAATAAAATTCAGTGAAAAAACTTTGTTAAAGGGACATTACGGTTAAGTTGCACTAATAAAAACCTTTGAAATTCAGTAAAGAAATGTGTTAAAGGGACGTTATGGTAACAAGTAAAACCGAAAAACCCTTGAAATTCGCCATTTATGATAAGCTAAGCAACCATAACTCACGCCACCACCATTCACTGTTAAGACTAACACAAATGTCATTGATGAACTTTATCTCAGAAAAGGATAATGAGAACTAATTATGTGCCCAGATGCCCCATGGCCAGGTGCGCTATATAAATAAATAAAATACAAATACAGGGAAATACAAATATGCAGGGAGTGGTTGGTACCCTGTGCCGCATATATGCATTAATATTTAATGTTTATGGTACAATTTATGAACTGTCCTCTTCAGGCTCCATTTCATTATATTTTGTCACATTACCAATAGAGGTTAGCAGTCTTACTGATGGTGGTAATGAGAGGGGCCCTGCCAGATTGCAGGACTACCACTGGTATGGAGATACAAACACCATTGTTACTGTTGAAGGCATTTCTGTCCTTATCCCCAACTCTAAGGCAATAAACTGGAGTCTTTTCCTTGACTACACCTGATCTTCTAAAGTGGAAATATAACAAAAGCATAGACAAATATTTGTGAACATATTTGGGAGGTCTGGTGCTAGCTTTGATAATAGTATGAGTGGTGAAAGTATTTGCTCCAACTCCAAATGTAGTTTATATTTGTTTGTTGATCATGGTCCGTTTGCACTTTTGCAGTGGTACTGTGGTCTCCAAGTTTAGTAAAGATTTAAACAATTTACTGCATCTGGAAGTTTCCTTTTTTATGTGTCATGTTTTTATATGTATCAAATGCCACAATATTTCCATTCAGGAAAGGGGCACTGAAAGGTTTAGAAGGTAAATATAGATGTGGAAATGTGAACTTGCCGAGGCCAAGGAGGATGGTAACTTAGGTCGGAGCAAGGAATTCCGTAGCTTTGAAATCAAAGGAATGAGACTGAAAGTCAGATGGAGGAAGAGGACAGAAGGTTAAGCTTTGTTTATCAACAATCCAATCGCTCCATAACACCTCTCAGTACCAGGAAGAATTGGTGCAGCATGAATGTGATGGGCAGCGAGCATGGCAGAGTCATGAGCGGTAATCATATCTCAGTTATGGCCAGTACAGTGAGGCCATGGTTATGAGAGTTGAAAAATCTGCAGTGTTTTTAAGGTCGTCCCAGATTGAGGTTAGGGTGGTTTTGGTTACGTGTCAGGGTTTGAAACATGATTGCGGGGTCTAGGAGATTGTTGGCTTTGACAAAGGCATTTAGTTGGGAGTAGGCGGTTCGGTCAATGAGTTTAGCAAGGAACCTGGTGTTTGAGATGGAGCGGTAGTTTTTGGGCTCGAGAGTGTCGAGGGAAGGTTTTTTTTGAAGCAGCTTGATATGAGCAGTTTTGAACGCATCCAGAAAAATTCCAGAGGAGAGGGAGTCGTTTATGATGGTTCTTGATTGTTCTCCAGCGCAGGTAGATGCAAATATTTCTTTGAGGGTTGTCGCTGGGCAGGGGTCCAGCGGGGAGCTGGATGGCTTGCGGGCAGAGAGAAGTTTGAGAAATTGGTCAGTTGTTATTGGAGTGAAGGAGTTGAAGGTCGGGTGGGTAGCGGTTGCAGGCAGTTGGATGGCCGGTGTGGTGGGTGGATTGCGTGGTGGGTGTAAGAGGGATAGTTTGTTGGTTAGAGAGTTTGTTCTTTTGAGAGCAGTGGTGAAGAAGTGGAGAGAGAGTGAGTCACAGAGTGATCGTGAGGGGGTCAGTTGGGTGGTGGTACATGATGGTTTGGTGAATTCAGAGATGATTTTGTGGAGTTCTTTGCTGGGGTTTTCACAGTTTAGGATTCGGGAGTTGTGATGGGCTTTTTTTGCTTTCTGGATTTTGGCTTTGTAGTGGTAATGGTGCCGGGCCAGGGTGGATGTGCTCAGGGTGGTTTTGTCTTTCCACCATTTGCGTTCTAGGGATTTATATAGTTGTTTTGTGGACTTCAGTTCTGGTGTGAACCATCTTGGAAAAGGGCCATGGCGAGCTGATGGTTTGCAAGTAGGGGTGAGGGGATTAATGATGTATTGAGCCAAGCATCAAATGCATCGGAGGTTAGGGGTTCATTGGGTGGGCGGGTAGGTCGGTCAGGATTTTTATTTTCTTTCAGCATTTGCGTAGATTTGGAGGGTATGGTTCGGGTACGGGGAGCGGGGTGGGTGAGCAAATGGTGAAGGAGACAATTAAATGATCGGACCAGATGATAGGGGCGGGGGGGTTTAGATGTATCTGGTCGTGGGAGCTGGAGATGGCATCAAAGGTGTGTCCTTTATAGTGAGTTGGCCCGTTTATCTGGGTATGGAGGTTAATGGCATCTAAGCAGTCGACCAGAGAGTGGGTCATAGGGTTGTTGGGGTTCTCAAGCCAAATATTGAAATCTCCTGGAAGGGTGAGGGTGGGATGGTTTAGTTGGAGGGTGGCTATGGAGTCATAGAGGTTGTTTGAGAAATGTCTGTCATAGCCAGGGGGTCTGTAGATGATTAGGAAACTGTGGGAGAACGATGGGGCGAAGGATAGTTTTACGAGGAGTGATACGCAGGAAGGAATGGTTGGCTGGTTGTCGATGATTGAGGTGGAGAAGTGTGACTTGAAGGCGATTGCTAGTCCTCCTCCTCTAGATGGTCGGTTCAGTGGGATGATGGAGTAGTGAGGGGGGAAGGCTTCATTGGCGATAGGGGAAAAGTCGTCAGAGAACCAGGTTTCCGTGATAAAGACAAGGTCAGGTTTGTCGGAGGCGAGGAGGTCAAAGATGCTGTGTCTGTTTTTTGCTACAGATCGGGCATTAAAAAGGATGCATCTTACTTCGGTGCAGGAGGATGTTGAGGGAGTAGCAGGGGTGGGGGTGGAATGGAGGGGGAAGTGCAACGGCGGGGTGGTGGGGTGGGTCAGCGGTGAGGGGTGAGGGGTGAGTGGAGAGAGTGGAGACTGGGTTGAGAGAGGGGGGGAGGTTGGTGGTTGATGGGAAGAGTAGGCGGGCGGTTGAGGTGGTGGGTTCGGGGAAGGAGGGGTTGGACTGGTGTGTTGGGTTGGTTGGATTTGGGTCACGGGAGTTGAAAGTCGGTGTGGGGGGTTGTGAGTTTCATTTGTGGTTGGTGAGAATTCAAAGCAGAGGGGTTTCAGGCGGGGAGAGGCAGGGGAGGAGAGTGGTGATGATCGAGATTAGGAGATTGAGGTGGAGGGTCGAGACAAGAGTGGTGAGGAGTACTGAGAGATTGAGGGAGACCAGGTACGTTTCCTCTTCAGTGTTTCTGTTGCGGTTGGTGTGTGAGAGAGGGTAGGGGGGTTGGAGGGTCAAAGGGATGTGGCTACGGTTCTTGCCAGTGCGAGGTGTGCAGTTTTTAGGGAGGGGAGGGAGTGGAGTCGGAGGGGGGTGTTGATGGGAGTTGATGAGCGGAAGGGGGGTGGGTGGTTGTGGAGCTTGGTGTGCTTGGGAGGCTAGGCAGGCCGTTTGTTGGAGGAGCGGGGGGGGGAAAGGGGGTGTGCGGGGTGTGGGTATGATGATATTGGGCAGGTGGGTAGAGGGGATGGGAGGAGCAGGGGTCTTAGGATGGTTGGCTCGCCATTGTGCTCCTCTGGCTTGGTGTTTGGATAGGGGATGGGTTGGGTGCGAGGTGGAGGGTGGGGTGGGATGGGTCTTCTGGCTTGGGAGATGGATAGGGGATGGGTAGAGGATGTGGCGGAGGGCGGGATGGTTTGGGGAAGGGAGGATTGGAGGTAAGGCGAGAAGGAAGGGAGGTGGGTGCAAGCGGGTCATTTTCGGCAGACCTTGGAGGGTTGGGTGGGCTCAAGGCTTGGATAAATTTGAAATGTGTTATAGTCGGCATAGGATGATTTTGTTTCAAACCTTCCAACTTCAACTATACCACCAGATGTTAATTGTTCCCCCCTTCTATGTTTAACTGTACTACAGCTAGGGACAGTTTCTAGGTTCAACATAAACCACAGCAAGATGTTATTTTTTCTTTCTAGGTTTGCCTATACTAGAGTTATGGACAGTTTCTAAGTTCAACTGAGCCACCGGAAGATATTATCCGCACTCTCTAAGTTTATCTACACTACATTTAGGGCCGGTTTCTAAGTTCAACTGACGCACAGGAGGGTATTATTCACACTTTCAGAGTTTAATTATATTTTAATTATACACTTTCTAGTTTGGCAGTGGAACTGGTTGTTATTGTTTAGAATTTCTCTAAGTTCAGTTGTATCAATGAAAAATATTATTCATACTTTGAAGGACAGTTATACCACAGGATGATAATATTCACACTTGCCAAGTTTAACTATGCCCTAGGGAATATTCTCACTTTCTAAAATGAATTGGACCACAGTTACGTTCTTAGGCAGACTTTCTAAATTGAACTAGGCCACGTTTATGCTATTAGGTAGACTTTCTAGATTGAACAACATTGGGACACTTTCTAAATTCAACTATGGCACAGTGTGGTGTCTAGGTATCTTCTCTAAATTGAACTGGATCGCAGTTAGTTGTTAGGGATAATTCTAGATTCAACTTTGGCACAATGTGGTTATCAGATACACATTCGGAGTAGTCCACCGTCACTCTATTGGGTACACTCTCTAAATTGAGATAGACCACAGTTACACTATTAGGGACACATCAAAATTCAACTTGGGCACTTCTAAGTTCAATTTAGGCACAATTGGTAAATAGACATACTTTCTAAATTGAACTAGACCACAGTTACGCTACAAGGGACACTTCTAAAATCAGCTTAGACACAATTGGTTATTAGACACACTTTCTAAATTCAACTTTAGACAGAATGAGGTTATTAGACAGTTTCTAGAAAGTGCCTAGAAACACTTGTGTACAGGCATGTTATAAATGACATATCATATAATTAGGCTTTTAGGCTTTCCTGTTTTCAGTGAAATCTGATAAACACTGGAAAAACACCCCCGGAAGAAAAAATGCCTTCCTAGGTTTAAACTGAAAAACACGGTTTCCCCTCTCCCAGTGGTGCCTTAGTATGAGCAGGGATGGGATGAAGTTTGGAGTTGAAGGGGTGGCTGGAGAGGGGGCTTGGCGGACAAAAGGTAAAGGGCCCTATTCCCCCCACGTATGCTTGTTTGCTTTCTCCCATTGCTTCCTCTCCTGTTCCCTGACCATATTAAAAAACACTGTACATTCAATGTTACATCGTTTTCTTTGTTAGGTCAGAGTTTTTTTGAGGAATTGTAGAAAAATTGCAAACATTTTTATGGTTGCTGATTCAAGTCTTAAAATTGGCTAAAAATCCTCAAAATAGCACTTGATTACTGACAAATATTTGTATTTACAAACCATTGTTTAACATGGATAAATCAGTGTCTCAGTTTGTAGTCAGAGCCCCTCTATGTGTGTGTATCTGTCTGGAGAAGAGCCGAAAAGTGTCTGCTGCCTGTCGGCTTTAAAAGGAAATCCATGTGAGACTTACATGTATGAGGCTTGCGTGAGACCGCAGTTTCACAGTCACCGCCCAACCTCATGTGGCTCGCTAGAGCATCCGCACACAGCAGCCCATCAGAAGCTGCAGGCCCCTTGATTGCTGCTTAGCACTTTCTTTCTTCAAGGAGAGTTTTTAAATTAGGAGTGAGATATAAATGATGGCTCATTTAAGGGATACATGTGGGTGGACAGCATAACTTGAGGGCGGACGCAACCCCTTGGTTTTTTACTCAGGTTGTCATGTTCCCAGTGCAGACACATACCCACAAGAAAACAAGCACTTGTCTTGTATTGGGATTTTGTTTTCCAAGGAATATTTCACTACAGATTGCTGGGTTTGAAAGGTGAGCACCTTTTATACCTTTCCAGCATTTGTATTGGAACATTTCCTCTCTCAGGTTATTTTTCTAGTGTTCATTATTTTTTTAAACATCCAATGCTCGTTTGTCTTGCACACTTCCTTCTAAGGGGAAGGTCAATTGAACTACATTTGTATATTTCACTTTAAGATATGTTCATTTACTGTGCATAGATTCATGGGTGCCAGCTTTTGATTTTCGCTATGGGGACAAAAGTTCTGACACAGAGTGAAGCAAGAGAACCGTGCTCATCCCCAGTCAAAACAACACTTTTTACAGCACATGTTGCAGCAGGAATAGGAAAAAAGCCATGTGATTTACAAGAAGGCATAAAAAATAACACCTCAGCAACAATCACCTAACCTGCTGAGTTGCCTTTGAAAAATGCGGCTATAGGTTCCCCTGATATTCCCACATCAGGCACACAGTTCTGGCCTGCTCACCCCCTCCAATCAAGCCTCAGAGGGTACATTAATGAGACTCCCTTCTCATTTTGTAGTGTGCAGCACTTGATAAACAGTTATTATCTGCTTGGATTTTATTTATTTTGACAGTCAAAATAATCCTTATCTCCACCGGCAAATCCTTTTATCATGCTATGCCTTATCTGGTAAAATTAGAAGTCTGTACAATGTGAAAAGGTCGTTTTTACAAATCAAAATCTTCATGGGAAGAAAAGAATGGGCAAAGAGTCCTTGAAAAAGTATTGCATAATTGACTACAATAATTTTGACTTCTAGAATGTTAGATATTACTGGATTAACACATTCATCTTTATTATACAGAAAGCGTTCATAACATCTTGCCCTAAGAGACATTACCCTGCTTATGCGCGCAATGAAACAATAAAATAATATTTGTGTGCTTACACTGGAAAAAACAGTTATCCGCCAATTTTTGAAGTTGGCAAACAGGATAACACTGATAAACACAGATCCTGAAACTTTTTTGAAAACACTGAAAAAACACCCCCAGAGGTAAAAAAATAATAAATCCCTAAAACAGGAAACCCTACATATAATAGCATATCATCATCTTTTTTCCCTATTTAATCATCCTTCCAACCTCGTTTGTTTTCCAATTGGTGAGCTGGTGCAAGTGACTTAAGCTCTTACAACCTGTCAATCACTGGTAATCTTTTGTAACTTTCTTGTTTTGCTGCTAATTTCTTCCCTAGTAAAACAGCCTTCCAGACTCTTTTTTTGTAGTTGGTGAGCTGATGCAAGGGGATCTAGCTCACATGACCTAAGCCCCAAACACCCACTTAGCCTTGCTTTTTCCTTTCCCTTAACTATTAAATCACAGGACATCTGCCATCCGGGCATCCACACCCACAACCCATCCCTATCCTCTCCAGGGATTGCAGAGCTAAATGTCTAAATCATCCACTGTCAGCTACCCTGGCAAGCTTTCTCAATCTCCCCCATACAACAATGCACCTACTGTTTGCATCTGCCCAGTTATGATGGCTAAGCCCAATCAGTGGTCACACAGGCCACCGACATCGCTGACCTAATAACCAACAAAGATCTTGATGCCCTTTTAATGACCAAAACACGGTATACACCCTACTCCCTCCACATCTTTGATGTACTCTTACCCCAATGCTACTGTATCCAACATACTGACCACATAGGAAAAAATGGTGATGGGGTGGCAGTCATTAATAGGGTTGACTGGTCCCAGCACACAGCTCCTTAAAACCCCTCTTTTGCCAGTTCCCCATTACAAGCAAACACAAACAAAGACTTAATTGTGTTTTTTTACTTTATTTGCAGGCAACCCCAAAAGAGTATTAAGTTCATAGATGATCACTACAACTTGATGACAAAAGAGGTATCAATGATACCTCAAAATCATACAGTGCCCTGCTATCCTCCACCGCTTCTCTGCCAGAGAGATGCCTTCCTTAAAAACATCACCCACCTCTCTAGTAAGGATCTCTCAGATACACTCACCTCCCTTAAACCAAACATTTACATGGACAACTTCCTACCAACCTACTTCATTAAACAACTCAGTAACCCTGTGCTGAACACGCTCTGGTATACTGTGAAAAGTCCACAGATAAAGTGCATTCCGAAATATGTTGAAGACTGGCCTCATACAACCCCTTCTCAAAAAACCATTCCATGATCCTGAGGACCTAGCTTATGACATACCTATCTCAAGCCTCCCATTCATCGAGAAGCTTATTGAAAAAGTAGTTACAACTCAACTACTTGTCAGAATAGACCAGCTTGGCCTCCTCTGCGATTACCAGTTTGGCTTCAGACCAAAATGCAGGACTGGAACTGCATCCATGCAATTGGTTGACAATGCACTGTCAGCCACCGACACAGGAGACTCATGCCTCCTGCTCTTCTAACACCTTTCAGCTGCCTTAGACACAGTTGACCGACTAACACTCTTATCCCTTCTTGACAACAGGATAGGCTTCTCTGCAACCATCCTAAAAAGGTTAACTTCCGACCTAAGTGACAGACACAAGGTCTTACTGATGTGCTCATTCAGATCTAACCAACTCCCTGTCACATGTTGGGTCCTTCAATGTTCTATTTTCTCCCAAATCACCTTGTATCTATACATTATACATGGAACCCCTATGAACTCTTCAGAATGACCCCAACACAGCCGTCCATTAGTATGCCAACAACACTCAGCCGTATCTTAAGTCAGCAACCGTAGGATATTTTTCACTCATGTGAATGCCTGGCTATGATCCAAATGTGGATTCCAAATGTCTACTTCAAACTGAACTCCACCAAGACTAACTTCTCCCTCATCAGTCCGCCCACCAAACAACAAATCAGTCAACACTGGCTGGATAACATGGGCCTGGAAGGATTCACCCCCCTACTGCCAAACTCAAAGTACTCCCTGGGGTTCATTTTTGACAGTAGGATTTCCTTCCAAAATCACATGGCCAAAAATGTGCAATCTGTGTAGATAAACATCTCCACATCCCACAAAATTAAACCCATCATCCCCTGCATGACATCAACATGGTGGTCCAACTACGCGTGATTGCAAGTACAAGCAGTTTCAATCTAGTTAATTGACCACCCTCAACTCATCCACCAGTTTTCCGGCCCTCTTGATCTTGGCCCTCAACAGCAGGCACAATTTGAAAGAGGTAGGGCACTGTTACCTTCACATCTACCTTATAGTCAATGCTGCCCACCATCATCTTGCTGTTCTTTATTTACTATGTCCTCAGTTGATCACTTCTGAGTTCCAGTTATCTTGACCTGCCAGAAGATCCAGGAAGTGATCATGGAAAGGAAGTCAAGTCCTCTCACAGAACAAGAAGTCCCAAGGTTTAGCATTTGTTACAACAATTCAGGGGAGGCATTATAGCCAACCTTACTTCCCAGCACCACTCCCATTTCATGATTGAAAACACTGACATATTGTCTGGTGCCTGATTTGACTCTCTCCATACATTTCTACTAGCTATAGTGGTTGCCAAATGCACACATATCCCCATAGAAATCTTAAGCAGTCAATCAGCAATAAGGTACGCACTGAAGAGGAGTGCTTCAGCCAATGTATAGATTCTGAGTGATGTAATACTATGATTTGAGATGCTTTAAACTTTTAATAAAGGAATGTGATCTAATTCATAAATATATCCTAATGCCTCCAAAGTTTGGTACACTGAAACACATGGGACAATGTAGCCTCAAGGACATCACAGCCCAATTGTGCAATAGCATAGCCACCTGTTTTGGACTGCCCAAACTAATTTCCACAAAACAGACCCCTTTCCTACCAGCTCATTTGTATTCTTTTAGAATGTAATGTTATATATGTTTTTAGCCATTGAGTTCTGTTGAAGTAATCTATGATACGTATACTAGTAGCAAGTTGAACAGATCATGATTTCACCCTGACCATGAAGGCTGTTAGACTTTGACTAAGCGCATATGTATACTTCAAACAAGTTTCTCATGATCAAGAGACTGGAAAAGAGAAAGGCAGGTTTAATTGTTCGGGTTTAAATAATCAAGTGTTCAGAAAATACAGGTATGCTTTATCCGATAGCTTTATGGACCATACTCATATATTTGTTAAATGACTCCAGGAGAATGACACCTCTCCCAAACTTGATGTACACTTTTGCACTCTGTGTTGGTGTTGGCAAAGTCCCAAACATCTATTTGTTGGTCACTGGGCTTAGTGCCACCACTGTGATAAGGAAGTTCCCTTCGCTTGCTCTTTTCACTTTTGTTGAGATCCTAGACCATTCTCTGATGGTCAGGTGGTGTATTACTGCCAGTGCAATGAGGAAGCTCTCCTTGGATGCTTGGTTTGTACTGGTTAGGGTCTCTGACCCGTCTCTGGTGGGCAATGGGCTTATTGTCACCACTGTGATGAGGATGCTCTCCTTGGATGCTTGGTTTGTACTGGTTAGGGTCTCAGAATGCTTTCTGGTGGTCAGTGGGCTTACTGTCACCACTGCAACAAGGATACATGCCTTGGATGCTGGGTTTTGCTGGTTACGGCCTCCAACCCATCTTTGGTAGTCAGTGGGCTTATTGTCACCACTGCAAAGAGGAAGCTCTCCTCGGATGCTGGGTTTACAAGTGTTAGGGTCCCCGACCCATCTGTCTTCCACCCCTCTGGATCTCTCGCACCTCCAGTCATCTTCCAAGTGATTTTGGCAGAACACTGGAACTTTCTGGGACTGGGGTTCTTCTCTCTGATGCAACGGGCAGCCTTCTCTCTCCAGTTTCCACAGCATTGCAGCAGCTCTGCTCTCAGGTAAGCTGCTCAGCTCTTCTCTCCTGCTCTGTGTTTGGGTCTGCTTCAGATGGAGCCTTGGAGATCTCCATACGTGCTTTGCAGGCATCCTCCACTCTTCTCTGACTCTGGTCTGCCCGCAGCGTTTGAAACTTGCACTTGGTTACCTCACCTGTTGCCTCTCAGGGCTGGGTTTGACATGTTTTTTAGTCCATAGTTTATACATATACAATGTTGCCAGTCCCACCCTGGTGCATTGTAAAAGTCCTTTGTTTCTCTTGATAACTCTATCCTCATGCCTCCACGGGGCCACCTTGTACCAGTACTGTCGAAGACCTTCATGTCGCCTGTGCTCTTCTTCAGCCTAGTACTTTTGCTATGTCTTTATTGCCTGTGTTTCAATAATACATAGGTTTACTTTCAACAAAACGGTTTTGAACAGTGGCAAGGGCTAGGGAATGTTGGGAAGTAACAATACCCTATAGGCTGTACCCCAGGTGATCGTCCTTATCCCCACTGGGGGAGTCCCTCCCCATGACGTCCTCCACATTAAACCACCTATATGTGATTATTGGATAGCTGCCGCACCGCCCTAGCATCATGGCAAGGGCTCCCCTTTGGAGAGCAATGACAACACCTTGTGAATCGTCACAGATGTCACTAGCTAATTAAATTCCTTAGAGTGAGGGGGCTCATCTTGAAAGTATTAGTCTAGTTTTAGTGCAGCACCTTGTTCAGTTGCTTTATCTTGCCAAAATAAGATTAGTGAGAGAGCACTAAACACCAAAGGTTGGAACCTAGTTGTGGTTTCCTTAGAATACATGTAACTGGTGCCATTTTTAAGGCATCAGGAAATATGCTGTTTGATGGCAATTCATTAATGCAAGTGCTCCATGTGTTGCAGATTACGCAAAATAAAGTGTTTTTAATATTTGGCATGGAAGAAACATCTGGTGTGATTAGTTGAATTCTCAAATTGATGCAGGATTAATGGGACTGTAATTTAATATCAGTATATGTAGCATTTTATGTATATAACATTTTATAGTTCTTTGTTGCTCTTTGTTCTTTTTAAAGTCTTGGAAAATTACTAATTTGTTTTAAGAAGTGCCATCTTATAGGCTGGGTGATGGGACTGAGGTTATGAGTTCTGCCACCCACCCCACGATTCAAGCCCCTGTGGAGGTACACAGAGGAGGCTCCAGGCTCCTCACCAGCATTAAGAAAGCACCCATCCATTGCAACCTAGTGGACCCCAGACAGGATAGAACTGCCACTCCAAGGAGAAGGGAATTCCATAAAACAAGGAACACATGGGACAGGAGCCAATGGCCCAAAGGTGCAGTGGAGGAATTCAGTCTGAAAGCCATCAAGCGGATGTTGACCTTTGGAGGGAGGCATATCCTGACAGTGAGACTTCATCTAGTTACCCCTGGGTAAAACAATCTACTCACCTCAAAAGAGTGTATTGAATAGATCCACTGCCACAGATAGCGTATTGCTCAGATTTAAAGGACATAGTTGACTTTTTAAGATCTCTGATAATCACTGCTCCAACATGCATGACCATGTGAAGGCACTGACTACCAGCAATCAATCGGTAGCCAGTGGGACACAAACATGCACCAGATAGTTTGACATAGAAAGGCTATCAACTGGACCTTTGTGAATAGCAGCAAATGCAGCCATATGGATCAAATAACAATAGCTGAGAATCCAATTCAAATCCCAGGAAGAAAATTCCTGTGCTCAGTCCTGGGAGAAACACATCTGATCGTGATTCTGCAAATATGGGATACATGGGTGGGGCCACATAAATGTAAGAATTTTCACTATTTCAAGGTGGGTATGAGATTTAGTGACCGCAGCTGGAGTAGGAGTGAGGCTTATTGGCGCAGTCAGAGGTTGTTATAGCAGAGCAAGAGGGGTGGTGAGCAGGAAGAAAGAAACAGCAGATGTAGGGTAGAAGTGCAATGTGGAGGAAGGAGAGGTGGAGTGAGCAAGCACAGATGAGATTGAAAAGATAAGAGGGTATTGAAGCAGAATGGGGGAGAAAGGCGAGAAGAAGAATGGATGAGGTTGGAAAGTAAGTGTTGTAACTGAAGTAAAAGGAGGAGAGTGATAGAAAAGAGTGAGAATGAATTCAGTATGCTGGAGAAGAGGGGCTTTAGAAGAAGAAAATAAATAGGAGATGTAGGGGAAGAAAGAGTAAAGAGAGGGTATGGAGGAGGTGGAAAGTAACCCATCAGGGGAGGTTACTGAGAACAACTGTATGGAGAGGAGGAATGAGGCAATAGAAGATATCCAGGAACAAGTTGAATGCAGGGGTTGGGGAATACAGACCAATTGCTGTGGGTCACTGAGGAGGGAACAGGAGAATCTAAAACAGTGAAGGAGAGGGGCTAGGGCCCAAAAGCTCAGCAGAGGGAGTATGGGCCAAAGACAAGGGTTACATGACAGGTAGGGTTTGAACCACCTCAGTGCTGGTGTACATTGTGTCTGAGTTTTCCAGTGGCACACAGGGAACTGATTCCTACCTTTCCTGGATCAAAAGAAATCTGGACCAGCCTCAAAAAATGGGTGGGTCTTGGCCCATGACCCAGAAGCACAGTGAGCCAATAGTGGTGGAAATTTCAGCCAGGGAGAGAGTCATCCTGACTAGTGCAGCAAAGGAGCAACCAGCTAACAAAGCCAAGCAAAAAGCACAGGGCTCTTAAAACTCTAAGACTGTGAATAACTTGACTGCCAGGTGGCACCGATAAAGGCAAGAGAGTGCTGTGCTGATGGAATATAGTGCTCAAGCAGGGTATAGTTAAATCCATGGCATATTTACTTTGTAAATCAAATCCTGCTGAGTAATACTCTTGGGGTTTGAGATGTCTCTTGGTTTCCTGGCTGTGACAACTGCTGCAGCCTTTTTAAGTGTGTAATAGTCTTTTTCTTTTAGTTGGTCATTGAAATAGTTTCTTAGTTTTGATCCCCAGGCTGCCACAACTGCCACATCCCTTCTAAGTTTGTACTTGTCTTTTTTGTGTTGATACAAACACAGGGGGAAACTGTTCCAATCAGGCATTATTTACAGCCACTAAGGCAAATGTCTATAATAGAGCCAAAGGCTTCACAGTCATTAATTTAGTCAACTCTGCTAAGAAGTAATGAATACATCTTCATATTACAAAACGAAATAATAACAATGAAGTGATATTTAATATTAAATTTGTTGGTGTTTGAGTAGACAACAAAGCAAATTTCTTTTGACTGAAAGCTCTCATCGATGTCCCTGCTCTAGTTGATTCTGGAGCATTTGAAATTCATGAATATTTACATTTCACCCAACACCATACACTATCTATGTTTTTTAGACAGGTACCAGAACCCATACACTAAATGGATGTTTCTTAATTGACTGCAGGCATGATTACACACATAAACATTGCACTACACATGAAAGTCCAGAATTATCAAGAATGTATCTGCTTTACCTTGATTGATCAACTTAATTGGTGGTCTGAACCTCAAAGTCAATATCTTGGGCATCATCTCACAATTAGTTGGTCAATGGGCTTACTGCTATGGTGCATCTGGTATCAGATTATTGCCAGAATATTTGTCAAATGGAGGAAATAAAAAAAGAATAAGGACACCCTTCCCGTTCCAGCTGCCACACAGATCATAGCATCTAAAGATGCAGTATGTGCCAAATATCATGGGTTTGTGGATGTATTATCACTGGAGGAAGCATAGAAATTGCCACCTCATTGAATGTAGGATTACATGTGATTTACCAATCGACTAATAGCAGTCAAGAATATTTCACACAGTAGGATCTACTATCTATTGAGTAAGAAACCCTTTTGAAGAAATCCTGGAAGATTCAACATGAAAAAGGTTAATTCAGCCATCCAAACCATCGTGAGGGCTCCCGTATTTTCCACCACAACAGGAGATACATGGCCAGGGGTAGAATTTCCATGCAAAAAAACAAACTCTCCTTCTCAAACTGATTAACAAATGGCTAACAATAAAACTATCACATATGAAAGGAGTTGGGCAAATGCTCAAAAGAAAATAGTCAAGGGAATGCCTGCTGTTGCTGTGTGGAGTGAGCCGGCACTGGAGGTCAGGCAGCCCATCAGAGAGTCAGAAACGGGAAGCTACTATACACGCCGGGCGGAGACCATGCAAAGGATGTGCCTACTGTTTGGTGCATGTTGCGACCCCGCAATAGAACCTGGAGGTTGGGCAATCCATCAGGGGACATAATCAGAAAGTTACATCACACCCCGTGGCAAAGCTGTTCAGTGTTGTTAGCGACTGCTCTGGAGGGGAGAGATTAAAGAAATTTTGAGGAAGCATCCCCAGAGGCCATCAGGAACATCTAAGGTAACTTTGTGCAGCATGAGGAGTATTTATATGTATGCCATTGTGGATACTAACTGGCTACAGCTGATCAAACCAGGGTTTTGTTATTGTTGTTGTTTGACCTGCGTCAACAAGTTTATCTAAACCAGTTGTCAATTAACAGACCTGATTTGGATATTTCCCTGACATTGGAGTTGGAGAGAATTTTGGACCTGAATTGAAATTAAAGCTCTGCAGCTTTGAGCTATTGATTCATCAATTAATTTCTAATGTTGAACTATTGCATTTTGCAACCCTGACAGCCAGCACAAAAATCCCATTGGACTAATAGGATTATCAGGGATGAGGGAGAGGAGTCAGACTCTGTCTGCCCCTTAAGCCGCCAGGGCATTCCTCACCCTGATACTAAACAATGCTATTTTATACTACTATGCTATACTGTACAATACTATGCTACACTGTCTATGCACCAATTTTTGATTATCACTGGCTTTTTTATATTAATCACAGCGAGGAGGAGTTAACTTTTTTTTACTTTTAAATCCAGCTTTTTTTTTTTACTTTGTTTCATTTTGTTGTGATATTTTATGAGTTAGCTGTACCTTTCATAAGATTTGTAAGTTATGAAACTTGAATGTTTTAAGCGATTTAGAAAATAACAGTGACCTCTAGTTTACCTACACCCCCATAGTTCTTCAAAAGTCTCATGCAGTGTCAAAACCTATTTAGGAGGCTATTGCCCTAATACATGAAATTGAGATCCTATTGTATCTCTTTAATTATAATGATACAACTACCATGGGACAACTGGTAGAAAATACAATTCTATGAATTGCATCTTGACAGATGACTTGAACATTCTATAACTTACTTGGTTAGATCCTAAGAATTGTAAGAACCTCAGCTTGGCTGGTGCCAAAAATAAAGTGGATAGCTCAACTTTCTGCAAGAGCATGAGTAGCCAATGTAAAAGAGACCATGTTTATCTGGCAACTAGTTCCTATCATATAATAATGTTTGGGAAGATTTTGTCAACATATGAGATTCTGTGTTATCACCCCGCTGTGTTTGGAGATTGACAATGAAAATGTCCCAATATCGCAACTGGTGGGGGGCTCAAGCGAGATAGCAGCCTTCAGTGGATTAAGCGATGACATTGGAGAAGCTGGATAGAGGGACGAAAGGAGTCTGCTGTAACCAGACGAAATTGTGACAATGTTCAGTGTGTTGATTCTTCCAAACACATTGCTAGTTGCTGTAATTGTGAGTTGTTAGTAGGGGAAATTGTCAAGCTAAGAAAATGAATTAATAGTCTATATGGGGAGAGGAGGGATTTGAAAAATGTGGTCTTGCAATGTTTCAACCCTGCTGAACATAGTTATGAAGGATTATGTACAGTTATGAGCACTAATAGTTGCAGCACTAATGGTAAACAATAGTACGCTAGTGCCATAACTCTGTAAAGAATGAAATAACTAACTAGCAGTAAGGGTGTAGTAGAGACTTGGGACAGAAATGAAGGTACCTGATTGTCAGTCTCATTCTCAGACACAATCCTACCAACCTTTGTGTTAAAAGTAAGAGCTGTCTGTGATATGAGCAGACTTCTATGGCACCCCCCTAAAGTTGCGCTGCAAGATAATAGTTTGTGTTTGAATAATGGATGAAGCAGCAGAAATTGGAGACTTTACAGCAGTGGTATTGGAAGCCAAGATGAAGAGGGCTTTAGTAGCAGAATCCAAGATTGAAATGTGGTCTAAATGACTAGTGGGCCAAGGTTATCTCAGGGAACATTTCAAACAATGGACCTATTAACAAATAAATGTATTCTCTAGATCTGATCTATTAGAGGCTATAATTCTGCAACACAAGAAGATAGTATTTGCTGTATTAGATTTCCTAGGCAAGGAGTTCATAACTTTATTTTCTAAATAAATAAATGCATTAATTGAATACAGACCTTATCCACTCTTGGATTCTACGTTTGAAGTTAGAGGTTTTGCTCCTGTGTGTCATGCAAAGGTGTCAAAAGAAGCAAGAGGAATGACCACTGGTCCCAATGGTTTAATCAATAAAATGTGAATCATGGTTTACGATGATACTGCGTATGGAACCAAGGGGGGCACAACTAACATTGCCCAATCAAGAGGTGTTGATGTAGTTGAAAGGCTTGAGGGTGTAGAATGACATATAGTAAACTGCAATAGCCCAACACAACAGAATGCACCCCATGTAACCCCAGGAGTGTACTACATGTACCTTCATGGAATGATGCCAGTTTATCAAAGAATTTGACAGACAATCTATGGTGTCAATTGATCACGCATTTTCACATAATTTATTTTCAAGAGACATGCTACATATCTACAGGTTTATGTATTCTATTATGTCCCTGCTTCTAAAGGGACTCTTGGATTTGGGTTGACCCAGACACAGGATTATGTGATTTGCAACAGCTACTTATTTATCTGGAGACAGGTTATACCATATTACTACTGAATATATACAATAGGCCTAGAAATAAGAATGGCATGGCTTTGCATGTGCATTTGGCTAAGCAAAGTGTTGAGGAGTGGATAACTAACTCTAATCAAGCAGTGCATGTCCTCTTGTGAGGACATTTTAATCTTCAATTGATATATATAATTAATAGAGATTATGGAAGAAGAGGACATAGCCTGGGACTTTCCCTATTTGATGGTTAGCCCTTTGCACTGAATGAACAAACACACTCTAGAAGTTGCAGATATCATCATAATTTAGAATTGAGAGCATGTAATGGCAGAGACCAGAAGCTAGTCTTGCAGCCCCCACTTATTTTTCAGGAAATAAATGCTCTGACATTGATTATATATTAATCAATGTGAGAAATTGGCATTCAATCAGAACATTCTCAGTATTGGAGCGGCGTGACAGTGATCATTGACTCCTCTTATTAGAATTATCCTATGATTCAGGGTTCCAGGCAATTAATGAAGATGCTCAGCAAAATACTGTAGTAAGTATACAAGAACAATCAAGGCAATCCAAATAAATTGGAACATATATAGACATGAAGTCCTGCCGTAATGTACAGTATTATCTTATGCATATTTAAAAGTTTTCTCTGACCCCCACTTATCTAACCTTTGAATATGAAGAGCATATCATGATTGTATCAATGCACTATATATCCTCTGGTTCTGAATCTATGAGGTAATACTTTGGGAATTTGGCTTTGGCCAATTTAACCACTTATTTTACTGCAGAAAATGGGGGGAGACCGCCCGCATCCTCCCTTCCACCCCCAACCCTTCTATAGACAAAGCCTAAACTTATCATCTATAGTTTGGCGGTAAGAAAAGTAGTACAAAAATCGGCCCAATCAAATCTGCGAAGTTATAGTCAGGAAAAACGAGGAATACCCTGGTTACAAAGTCCAGCAAATTTGTGGAAAAAGTTCGAACTGTTCACTCATTTGGTTGTTATTACATTAAATGTAACTGTTTTGTGAATTACATTAAAATGTACAGACATCCTGACTGACTTCTCAGTATAGTGGTGTGCTGGGGACGGGAGCGTCCGGCAGGCTGGGACACGTGCTGCCTTTTGTACTGTTTGACCTCTGTGCCAGGGTCATTTATACCTCCCTAGAACCCTGAAATGTCTGAAATTAATTTCGATTCTTTCTACACATACCAAGAGTTTTAGAAACCATTGGTGGGCACTGACAGTCCGATTTTGCTTTGGTTTAAATTTGAGAAATGCCATTTCCATACTCAAGATTTTTTTTAATGCAACCCCTTATCTATCTACTGAGGAAACCCTTTGCATTTCATTGGTTTGACTTTATCTGCAGGATCGTAACTACTTTCCTTAACAAGCAGATCGCCTGGTCCAATCATTCCAAATTCCTCTGATCTGTGTCCACCAAGTTGCTACAAATCAACTTTCGTCAAAAAAAGATACATTTCTGTAAATGAAAATCTTCTCATTGCACAATGTGAACTGTGTCTGCATAACTTTACATTTGCTTCAATAACAGCCTTGCATTGTTGAAAAGAAAAGGGCGCCATTTAAGTGTAAAACCATATAACACAACTATTTCAGGCTTAGTCTCTTTTCAAGTGCATTGTCCCTCTTCGACCCAATACAATTGCAACAAATGCCTATTAATATCAATATAATCCTTTTAGTTAGGCTGGGTGCACTGTTTCACTCTACCAGAATATGACCTTTCTAGACAGATAAAAGGAAAAGCTGTGATTCACCGGTGCTTTTAAGTCCTCTTGCGTATGCTAAGTGGCATCACACTCATTCTACAAATGTAGCAAAGCTAAATAAATAATGCATGTTTATTGTTTCAAAGTATTTACAAATAACAACAAAAGACACATGTTATATGTCCCAAATACAATTAATTGTTTACGTTGTTGATGTTGATCACTCCCTGGTGGGTATTTGAGTATTTTTTTATATTGCCAACATTCTCATTTGCATTACACAATTGCCTCAAGTTCCTAGGTGCAAGGGATTTAATACAACTAATTCTGTAAAAGGAGAGTTTGACCTTAAAATCATAAACTCGGAATCACATGTTTAAGTATCGTACACAATTATGTTTATACAGTCTAAAGGGTTGTTAAAGTATCGCTTTGCATAACTAAATTAAATGAATATGGTAAATTTGCAACACATACAAATGTGGCAAGTTTAAGTGGAGGCCGATCCATAATGGGTAAGGGGACACTGACCCGACAGAACCCTAACCCGTTATGTTGGATCTGGCAAGCGAGACCAGTGTAAACACTAAGCACTCCCACGGCTGATTTCTGCTGCTGAGGAAGAACTCCTGGGCTGTCTTAAAATGTCCAAGGGAAACACGGTTTCCCTGTGACAGTTTTTGTTCCCCACAGCACATGTGCAATGGACTAGGCAAAGCTGGTTTAGTTTACCCACCTTTCCATGGCTCATTAGGAATGCAAGCCAGGGAATTGCATGTCTGAATGTGCACACATCAAGCCAATTTAGGGCACTGCCACAGCAGCACTCTGGCTCCTGTGCACATGTGCAGGAACCAGGATGCCCTTTCCTTCCTGGTTCCTGTTCATGTGACACATAGCAATGTGGCTTCCGTGTTTCCTTAGAGGCTAGTCCACGGCTAAAGGTGAGAAGTATTTGTAGTATGCATGTATATATGCAGGTGTGTGTGAATACGTGACTGTGAAATACATGGGTGAGTGCTCGGTGCACAAATCAATGAGCGTGTTTATGGTGTATGGGTGTGCATGTGAATGCTGTGCAAATGAGTGAGTGTTGCTTGGATTTGTGTGTTGTGGAGGCCACTGATTTGGGGGGAGGCGTTGGGGATATGATGGCAATCTCAAAGACGCCCAGTAAAAAATGCTGCTGTGGTAGCTTCATTTGTTTATGGGCCTCTAGCATTTTGGTGCAGCCAGTCTACCTATTTCTTACTGCTGCATGGGATTTTTTATTCAGCATCTTTGATAAAGCAAGCATGATATGTGGTATTGCTTGGCTAGACTGCCATTTTGGTGCAGCCAGTCTACCCATTTCTTACTGTGGCATGTCTTCTTTCATTGAGCATCTAATGATAAAGCAAGTACGGTATGTATTATTACATGGCTATACTGACATTTTGATGCAGCTAGTCTAGCTACTTTTTACGGTGACATGCCATTTTTTACTGGCCATCTATGATAAAGCAAGCACGTTCTGTTAATACATGACTAGACTGTCATTTTTTGTGCAGCCAGTTTGAACATGTTTTCATATTTTGGCATCGGCTTATTAATGGTAAAACAGCTGGGGTAAATTCTAAATTGGGATACTGCTACATATTGACATAACCAGCATAGAAATGTTTTCTTATAATATCACTACCAGAATTATGTGCAAAGCAAACATGAGTATGTTCTTATATAGGAATAATGGTGCTGCCACCATGGAAATGTATGGGCAGAGCCAGAGTGAAAAATGTTTTATACCAGCATGTATTGTGGGGGAAAGCCACTTGAAAATGCTTTGGGAAATGCCCCTGTGAACTATCTTAGTTTTTCTTGAGTTATCCTACAAAACCAATTTCAAACTGTCTGGCTTTTTACCCAATATTTCACTTAAAGTGTGCTGTAAAATGCACCATTTTAACCCAATATTTAAAAAATAATTCTTGGTGAGGGAACCCCCCGGGCATCCCTTGGTTGCTCCAGGCTCTATCACTATGCTTGGTTGCTCTGGCATATGTGTGGGAAATATTTTCGACCCTCCAAATAAAAAATTCGCCAGCTGCCACTGAACTAGATTTATGCATACTTCCTGAGTTTAAGCAGCCCCCAGCAGCAATCTGATTGACAGACAATTCTAATATCTATGGGCATTGCAACTTATGCACATTAGCAAAGGTTAACATAACTTATTTTCAAATTGACGGAAACAAAAATTATGAAAAAAGACCTAGATATATGCATACATATATATGTCCATTACAGGATCTGGTTATAACTTTTGTGCTATTTGAAGAATCCACACAAGACGTTCCAAAAACAATATGGATCAGACCGTGATTTTTGGGGGAAAATTGCGAGCGGGATTGCAAAGTTATAGAAGGAGTCCCAATTGACTTGCACTGAAACACATTCTGCCCTGCATACAGCCTGAACTGCTGGCCTGATTTATGTCAAATCTGTGCAAGTAGTAGTGGCCTGGTCCCCAAAACAGGGTTTTGAAAATTAGGTACAAATACAACCAGCGGTTTGTTTCAAAATGGCGAAAACGTGGAAAAAACATGAATGATATCTTGTTTCATTTAGTGGACTACATTCCTGGTGTTTGCATTCACTGACCTTTTTTAGGGAAATGGATTGCAGAGGTATGAAATGCATTATATGATGTTTTGGGGATGCACAATCTTTTCCAAAATCTGCCATTTTGGTTCAATGTCCTTTCATGTGTCTGCGAATTTCAAAGCAAACTTGTACAGGTTTTTCCCCGTTTTTAGGGCCTAGCATAGCCTTTAGGGACCCCCTTGACCTGTCACGGGTTTGATGGGTTGTATGTCCTAAAAATGGATAATAATGCAGATTTGACTGCAATATTCACAAACATTGGACATGTTCACAGCCACAATTTCAGTTCAGTTAAAGTGGTTACTGTGCCAGGCTATATGCCAGACCTAGTTGCTACTTTGGATGGGTTGGTGGGGCTGGGGATGTGGCCACTGACCGTGGCCTGTAGCCATGGACAGTGAAGGACAGAACCACTATCGATATGAATAGTTCACCTGGGGTGTCTTATACCTTGGCCTGATTGCCTGAGGCATAGCTGCCATTCCATGGGAAATATGGCCACTTGCCATGTCCACAGGCGAGGCCAGTGACCCACAGACACGTTTTGGGGATGCTGACTACTGTGGTAGGCTAGTACAGGCATGTGACATTGGCCATGGCCGTAAGCCTGGTCCAGTTACCCACAGGCCCGTTATTCATAGAAAAAGCCAACTATGGGTGGCATATAACTTATCCATGTGGATGGGGGCTTCTGTTGATGGCTACACAGGACTTTGGGCATGGCTGTAGCCATGCCCCTAGGAATGTGGCCACTGACAATGGTGTGCTCATGGACCCTTATCCATATAAAATTTTGGGTGGCTTATAACTTGTCCAGCTTGTCCAAGGGAAGGCCAGAATTGGCTACCATGGGAGGCTAGGTGGGGCCAAAGGTTGCAGGCAAAGGCTATGCCCCAGGGAAAGTGGCCACTGAGCAATCACAGTGAACAATACGGTTAAAGAAACGTGTTGTTAAGTAGCCCTAATTAAAGCCTGTGACTTTCAATGAAACACTTTGTTGAAATAACATGATGGTCGCACTGCAAAATCCAAAAATGCATACAAGGTTACTAGTCATGGTGAGCTATGTAACCATAACTATGCAACCATAGCTCACGGATGTCATCACAAATGACATCATCAGTGACATTATATGTAACATTACCCTATCTGTAGACATCCATGTGTGTCGATATGAGAAGTGCATGAGAAGTGCAGGGTGATGGTGCAAGTTTATTTTGCAAAAGCAGCTATTAAAAAATAAATTATTTAATTGCATTCATATAGTAGGAGCTTTTTAAATTTTACAATGTTCATTTCCAATGTCAACTTCCATAACATAGTTAAGTCATAATATGAATTCTACATTTGACCTACTGACCAAAGCACATTATCAGAACTTAGAATAAACACATACATTATTTTCTGATAGAAGATATCATTCCAAGACGGAAAGTCTGAGACAATCATAGTGTCCTCTTTCAAAACACCCAATGAGAAAGTAGAAGTGCAAAAATACCACCAATAAGAATTTCCGCCATCTTTGCATACGATTAAAGAGCATTTTGGGGATATAAGATAAACATTTAGTAATGTTTCACAAATATGTCTGTGATGCAAGGGTTGTAGGCTTGAATCACTAAGTGCACAATGTGCCCTGGTTTTGGTGCTCATTTTATTTTTCACAACACTTACCCTACCAATAAAATGCCCCATATTTACTGATATGGACAGCTTTTGAACTTGGATATGATCAAAAAATAGCTCCAACTTCAATCATTCCATTGTGGTCCGCAAAATATATGCTTAGTTCCCAAAGCACAAACTTTTATGCAATAATATGTGGAAAACGAGTCATATGTTATGACTGTGGGGGCAACATTAGAATTAACATTTATCAATAATGACTGTGTTGGTTACTTCAGCTACAGACACCATTGTTGTGTTTTTTTTCTTGGCAAAATAATGAAAATCACGAATGAGGTGGGTGGTGTTGGAAGAACAGTGTATAAGTATATTTAATGTCCTTTGTTTCAATGTATGTATTTTTGATACATCATGTTTTTTGTTAAAATAAGTGTAACAGTATATCTACAGAGCAGCAATCATATAATGTTGCATGCCTCCGTATGTTACCAATGTACGTGTTTATGTTTAGTTTTGACTTGAGTTAAGATTGCTTCTGTTATTTTCCTAAAGTCCTCTTTCTAGGTTATGTGGGGTATGTAAATGCAATTCACCACTTAAAGCCTGGCATGCAATGACCTCTGCTTGCTAAAATGCCAAAAGAACCTTTGTGAGATATGTCCAGATACTAAGATCCCAACATGTTTTCCTTGGTGGTTATCACAATTCATAGTAGGCTGTTATGGGGACATTAATGAATGATTACACAATTGGTATCAACTTGATAAGTTCAGGTGATTCATGTGTGGCATTACATGTTGTTTAATATACTAGTTAGAGTTATATTGCGTTTTGTACTTAAGATCAGAATTCGTGCAGGGTGCACATAGCCAAAACAGGTGTCAACCTCATCTTCCATGATATATATCGTATTTGTGAATAAATAAATACATAAATAAAATGATTAATTTACCTGTATAGCCCATGGACAACATAATGTAATGACTGTTCACTGGTTATAAGCACAAATTCACTTCACTTTTGAAAGCTTAGTGTTTTGGAGAGGACTGTTAGTGATTGTCAAGAAAATACACAGTAATTGTACAATTTTATACCAGTTTAAAGATTAAAATATTGTTGTTTTAGTTATTTGCATCATACTGTTTTGGTCACATTGTGATGAATATGTATACACCATTGACTACACTACAGGTTTGTATTTGCTGCCTGGATTGATTTAATGAATTGTATTCATATAATTCATATTCGTATAATTCATATTCCACTAATTTGAATGTCAGATTATCAATGAGTTCCTTGATTTCAAGAGGAAATAAACACCAAAGAAAGATCATTATTTCGGATCCTTATGCATAGCTATACTGAAGGCTGGTGGAGTTTGAGTCCTTACTCATTGGCTTTCTATTCTCCCATAGTGGAATCCTGCAATGGATAAATGGTACACAACACCAATAAAGTGAACAAAGTAGCAGGCATTGTTTGATGATTTAGGAGAGTGGTCGATTCGAATTGCTATCAGTGTTATATATTTTCTAATATAAAAAGTCATCATCTGGGTGAACATGGGGAGCATGGGTGAGTCCAACCGAAAAATAGATTACAGTCAATCAAGTATTTTTTCATTGCACTGCAAGACTGAAGAAACGTGAAACCAGCCTACAATACTTCAAAACAGTTGACAGAAGAATCACCACATACAGGGAAAACATGGTTTATTCTCTCTTAGATTATATACTGGAGAAAAATGAAGAAATAGGAAAACTTTGAGATAGAACAAAAAATAGAAACTAATCATCCTCCCCGTAGCCCCATTTCGGACCCACAATACACATTGGATGGGTAGTTGTTTCAGGCTATTGAACCAGAATACTTTTGAGCAGCCACAACATGGTGAAGGTTTGCTGGAATGAGGAAGTATGCATGAGTGCCATTGTCAAAGCTAGCAATATTTTATTTGTGTACGGGTTCCTGGATGCAAATGATCCATAGCCCAAGCTGAGCCACAGCTATCTTTAGAGATAATGTGGCATGGCATACTATAGCAATAATTAGGTGTGTGGCATGGAAAAAATGCTGATTGGCTGGCCTGAATGCAAGACCCCCATAAGACAGTGCATGTTTTACATGAGCCTCTGTACAGGGCCTAGACATGCCTAGTTAATGGCTCCGTGTCATAATCAAAGGCAGGTTTTAACTGCCTGAGAACTGGAATCGAGAATCTCATGAGCTTTAATTGCTGAGTCGGGGCATTGTTACAAGTTGTGGAAAGATCTGCTAGAGGGAATAGTCCATAACATATGATTAGGCCAATCAAATTGTACAGGTCCATAATGGTGCTAAAGCCATGCACTCCAAGGTGGGAGGATATAGAGTTAGGAAGTTTGTTGTTAATGGAACTGACTATATATATTGTGCTAACCCTAAAAAAACAATGTTTCTCTACTCAGGGGTCACAGTTTTGGTACAGGGATACTATGCTAGTTTCTCAACCAATTTCTGCACACCTGGATAGAAATTACCTTTGTCTCTACCTTTGCTGCCTTATTTTTTTTTTTTTTGGTGAAAGGATGTGAGATACAACACCACATAGTGGTATATTGGTCTGGCTCACTTTTGCTGGATGGTAACTTTGCCGAATTTGGTTTCTGCCATATTTTGTTTGCCGATTCTTTACCACAAACAGGAATATGGTAAATTGGTGTAAGGTATATAATGGGGGAGGGTGGGGTCCTCCCCCGCTGTTTGCAGTATAGAAAATAATAACATCTCCCAAAAAGAATTGTCATAGCTGCCATTCAACAAAAAAAAAATCAGCAATCCTTCATAAAACCAGTATATGTAATCAGATATATCTATTGTATGAAAGCAATGCCTGTGTATTAGGTCTATAGCTAGGAAACTCAAAAAGGTTGTTGGAAGCAGATTATAAAGGAACGGTACAAAGACATTCTGACCCATTAGTCTATAGAAAGCTCACAGTATTGAACAAGATGTTACTCCAACACATCAACTGTTCCTGCTGTGAACAAATGTGCAAGTAATACTCTAATTACTGAGCCTGTGACATGAAACCATGAAAAAAATGTTTCCAATAAAGTGAACTCACCACCATCTGTTATTTCCTGAGCACCTGAGGCTGATTTGCTGGTGGTAGTAATGAACCAAGTTTTGGCTGTTGGCACTCCTGAATCCAACATGTTGATGACCTTTTGTCATCTCTTTCTGCCTCAGATCTTGCTATTTCACTTCTAACGTCATTCATCTTTGTACATGCTTCCCCTCAAATGTACCCTCTGTAACTTCTGTCTCCTTTGTTCCTTCACTATCTTCCCCAATTACCTTGTTCTCCCCTCTCTCAAAGACTGAGGTTGCCACGTATCTTCCTTGAGCTCATCCCACTGCTACTCCCTCTGATCCTAATACCTTCCATATTACTAAACAAGGTCTATCACACTCTTTATTCCCTACTTGACACTTCTCTGTAATATCACTTTAATCTCTGCTATGTTTTCATCTGAATTACAACAAACATAAATGCTGCCTATCCTCAAAAATCCATACCTTGACCCTTCCTTACCATCAGACTTTGTTCCAATTTCTATTCTTCCATTAATATTCAAACTTACTGAGCATATTGTTTAAATCCAAGTCTCTGGCCTTCTTAACTGCTCATTCGCTTACAGCGTTTTAGTATCTGGGAAGCTCAACCTTATCTTTTTTTATGTTATCAAACTTCACATGTTTTGCTCTTGTTTTTTGTAAACTTGATTATTGATCTTTCCTCCTGCTTGGTCTCCCGGACTATCAGCTAAGATCCCTTGCGTTCTACATACACATCCTCTAGCCATCTTCTGTTTATATTTTTCCTAATAGGTATGTTCATTCTGCTCTCTCTTCACTTAATTGACTGATGTTTTACTCCTGTCTGCTGTTACAATTTCAATGTGTTGTTTTTAAATCTCTTAATAGTCTGCTCCCCTCTTATCGTTCATCTCTTGCCCCTGTCTGTTCTCCTACTCGTTCTCCAAGATAACAATAACAGTTTTATATCTCAATTCTGTGCCCTCCCTGTGCCCAATCTCACGTTCACTTCTTTTCCCTTTGTGCATCAAAACATTGGAGAAAACTCCCTCTCTCTGAGATCCCTTTCCTCTATTTCTCTCTTTTGCTCCAACTTAAAAGACTACTTGCATCCTCCACCTGCCTCATAAATTGCATTTGTAATCCATTTGTATTGTATTGTCTTTTATCTTGGTTAATGCATTTTTATGTGAAGGTGCTATACAAATTACATTTTTGTTTATTTACTTTAAATCAACATAACGTCATAAATTACACAATTAAAAGCACCATTACAGGTATCACAAATCATTATACACGTTCAAATAGCTTTAGCTTTAAAAACATATATCACAGCATTGAATAGGTTAATAATCAGCATTATCAAAACTAAAACGACATTTACAAGCTCATCAAAAATGGTTATCATTATAGAGAATTGAAATAATTACACTCTAATTGTAGGGATAAAATAACATAAAATTCAGATTGCCAGATTTTACCGAGCTCTATTGAGCTATTTGGCGACAGAATAAACCATGGGAACATTGTCAGATCTATAACAACACAACATAGCTTGAGCTGTCGTTCTAATTTCAAGCACCAAGAATCTTGGTTTCAAATAGAGTGTTCTTAATATAACTTGTTTGTGGCATATTAGGAACAAATGCAATTCATTTTTACAAAAATAGCATTTGTCAGTAGCATTATGATCCCATTTGTTTTGGCGGGTAGCCATTGGTAAAATGACAATCCTGAGTTTCATATATAGACATCTGAGTAATTTGGCTTCAGTACATGTAAATACCATTCATAACCAAAACCTGTTTTTGCAACCAGTAAGTGGTACGCGTAACTGAGTTGACAAACTCGCATTTAATGTCTGTTTCTTCCATACAGTGATAGCTACGTTTAATTATCAAGTCTTTGCTGACCCCAAAGTGGCCAATCCCATCCCAGTACCATATGGGGTGCCACATGGCTCCTGCATCTCCCCCACTGTGTACAATATGTACATCAAACCCCTTTTTAATCACATCGATAATCTCAAAATCCCCTACAGCAACTTTGCTGATGTTACACAAATCCTACTCAAACTCACCAGCAACATTCTAGACTCTGACAAAATCAACCACGTATGCAGCATCATCCGTGCTTATATAGCGTAACAACATCTATGCCTGAATGATGACAAGACTGAACTCCTGATTGTTGGTTTCCCACATCGTCTCAAACTCCTGGATCCTGCGTTCACCCGCTTCGCCATTGATGACAATAGTATCAATGTCTCCAGCCACGTTAAAACCATGCCCATCCACTTTCATGCAGAGTTATCTATGCAGAAACACGTCAAAGGCATTGCATCATCAGTGGCTTTTTGCACTAAACTCATTAACCTCAGCATAACATTTTTGGCCCCTGACAACTGCTTCACACTTTCCAGAGCCATCAATGGTATAGAAACTAGACTACTTTAACACCATTCTCTCAGGTGTCGCCTCCCAAAACATCTTCAAGCTCCAACTGATTCAGATAAATGCCCTCCTCACCTCCTGGGGCATGAAGCTGACCACATCTCCCAAACCAGACCGGTGGCCTATTGGCTTCATTGAGTTCAAATTCCTATTGATAACTCACTGATGCGTCCACAAAACTGTTCCAGCCTTCCTCAACCAACGCATTACCATAAGGCCTAAACCATGCTAACTGCGCTCTTCTGCAGCCATGGTATTAGCCACACCCAGATACTCCAGAAAGCAGACAGGGGGTGACAGCATCACTGTCACAGCCCACACACTATGGAACACCCTCCCCTCTGGCTTCCAGGAAGAACCCTCCTATTTAGCATTCAGAAAAAGTTAAAAAACATGGCTGTTCATCAAATACTACTAAGAATGTAAGTCAATACTCTGTAAGACTCCTACGAACTCTGCATCCATTATGCCCTAGCAACTGTCCATTGTCGTTGTTTTGTTCCTTCCTAATATCTACCAGCGCTGTGATACCTCCCGGTCTGGGCGCTTTCAACAAATGAAATCAATAAAAACATAACAATAATGAATAAATAAATGGGACACTTTACTTATGGTTTCCAGACTAGTCCTGTATACTCCACATCCCATCTTAAAAAGCATTTCCTTAAAGAACGTACACAAGGACACCGAAGATCCCCTTTCCTGGGAAAGGAGATTCTTGAGCGAGTCTCTATATTTCTTAAAGGCTAGTGAGCAAATTAAATAAATACAATACAAATCAACAAAGTGTCTCAATGGGTTAATGCCAGTTTGAACTCTCAACCAATTAATACTACTTTGATAGGAAAGGCCAGTCGAGTGGACTGCATTGGAACAATGTATTGAAATTAGCTGAATTGTGAGGGTAGCCAATATATTGAACATAGCTGAATTTTTATACAGCTGTCCACCAACCCACTAACAACTCTTCAATATCCTGCATACTCACCCTTAAACACAGAACAAAAGGCATCATACCTCAAAATGCTCACACCATGCAACACTGAAGAACTAAACCAGGCACACACAAATCTCAACAAAAACACTCATGCACCAAACACCACATAACAATTACCAACTTAAAACAAACCAGCACACAGTGACTGTTTTCCTGAAATGAACTGACCTACTGCACATCAAAGCTCTCTTGCTCTTTTCCCGCTCAGTCCTACTAACTAAGCCCTCTAAGCCCTCCTTCCTTTTGAGATCTGCCAGGGTGCCTGGAGACCATGAAAATGGCAGTGGTGTGCAATACAAGTCACAATAACTTAACATAACCTTTAAATAAGTCTCTGAATGGCTACTGTGTTGTAGCTTCTTTAGCTTATCCTGGTATTGTCCAGATGTGACTTAACTCTAGTTTAGCTTTTGCAAGCATAGTCAAGAAAATCACTTTGATTCTGCATAGGTTTTGTTTGGTATCCAGTGAAAATGTATCCAACAAAAACATAGTCAGTGAAAAAGTTGTGGTGAAAAGACCTCTGCTGTGAAAAAGTTGGCAAGCAAAAAGTAGTAAAAAAAATGCACCTGAAAAGTAGCCACAAATGTAATACCTCAAGGGGAATTGTTAGGGTAAGGGAGGGTTTAGTGGGCTTGTGATTGAATGGTTTTGGGTAGGATAGGGTTAGGGGTAAGGATAGGGTTAGAGTAAACACGTTGAGGTTTGGCTAGCCACTAGGGAAGATAGTGTCATGATTAGTGTTAGTGTAGGATTATTGCTAGGCTAGGGACAATAGAGTAATGGTTGGGGTAAGTGTTAAAGAAAGGGCTATGTAGGTTGTCGAGGCCTTGTGGTGTTGGCATTTGTTAACAAGCTTGCATTTAATGTCTGTTTCTTCCATACAGTGATAGCTACTTTTAATTAAGAAAATCACTTTGATTCTGCATAGGTTTTGTTTGGTATCCAGTGAAAATGTAGCCAACAAAAATGTAGTTATTGAAAAAGTTGCGGTGAAAATACTTCTGCTGTGAAAAAGTTGCCAAGCAAAAAGTAGTAAAAAAAATGCTGATGAAAAGTAGGCACAAATGTAATACTGCAAGAGTAATTGTTAGGGTTAGGGAGGGTTTAGTGGGCTTGTGATTGACTGGTTTTGGGTAGGACAGGGGTTGGGATATGGATAAGGGTTAGTGTAAAGACGTTGGGGGTTGGCTAGCCAATAGGCCAGATATTGTCACAATTAGTGTTAGTGTAGAATTATTGTAAGGCTAGGGCCAATAGAGTAATGGTTGATGTAAGTGTTAATGAAAGGACTATGTAGGTTGTCGAGGGCTTGTGATCTTGGCATTTGAAGCTTATTCCACCTTTTTTCATAAGGCTTTTCCAAGCCGTAGGGGTAGGAAAGTGAGTGGGATTGCAATAATGATAAAATATTCATAATATATTCATACTGAATGTGTTTTTTAGTCTCTCGCAATTTTTGATTGCCATTGTTGTATTGATTGAGTAACAAATAATGGAGATCATTAGTTGTTACTACTCCTTCCAAGCAAAGAGAGCATTCTTTGGTTAATGTATTAAATCGAGAAATGTTGTCTACCTTTTTACAACTTAATGTTAGTTGACAATTAATTGTACTTTGTACTATTTGTAATACTAAAGGTCACTTTAGCAGTTATTATTTGTTAGATCCAGGTGATTATAACTGTTTAGGAGTGGTCCATTTCGTCATGATAGATTCTCATAGTGATTTCGATGGCCTTCAAATGTTCAAATATTCTATTGAGTGGAATTTTTAATTAATGAATGGAAGGTTTCCTTCAGATGCACCTGGCAATCTTACTTTTAAACTCTAGAGTTGTCCTCCCTATGAAAGTTTCCTCTAAACAGTTTTACCCCTACTCCTCCAGAACCATTAAGGACAACATCTCCTCTCTCACCCCAGCCTTGGGTGACCTCTGCAAGCATTCCTCTGCTAATGACTCCTTCCCGCAACCCCTTAAGCACTCTCTTGTGCACCCCCTCCTAAAAAGCTCTCTGCTGGCCCTTCTTGTCCGACTAGCTACCGCTATGTCACTATCACCCCTTTCTTGGGAAAACTATTGGAGAAGCTGGTCATCCCTCAACTGACCATCTGCACTGAAATGGCTGACTACCTACATGACCACCAGTCTGGCTCAGGGCATCCAGAGGCATGGAAACTGGTCCCCCGCACACCTGTCAAAACCTGCCCTCCAACCTGGACTCTAACACTCCTTCCGTCCTGATCCTCCTTGATTTTTCTTCTGCCTTTGACAGTCAACCACTCCATCCTCGTAAACTGTCTCCATGATACCCTTAGCATCACAGACAGGGCACTCACTGGTGTGGCTGACCTCCTTCCTTTCAAACAGACCCTGCCAAGTTCAATTGGGTCCTTTTTTCTCCCCCACCCCTCTCTCTACCTGTGGCGTCCGTCGGGGTTCTATCCTATCACCATGGCTTTTCAACATATATCTGGCTCCTATGGGCCACCTTATCTCCACCTTCTCCCCTCATGTCCAGTGTTATGAAGATGACACACAGCTCTTCTTTAAGCTGCTATCCTCTCCCGCTGCCCCTTCCTCTCTCATACTTGAGTGCCTGGCTGCTATTCAGGCATGTTGCTCTGCCAACAATGTATACCTTAATGCCGGTAAGTCGGTAATCCTTCTCACTAGGACTACTGCACCTTGTTCTCCCCCCACACTCTCTGGGCACCCTCCTTTGGTCACATCCACTCACTCTCTTCCAAAGCAAAACACTTTGGGGTTATCTTTGACTCCTCTCTCTCTTTCTCTCCACCCATCGCGGACCTTGCCTAGAAGTCCAACTTTCAGCTCCCCATCCTCAGAGCCATTCGACCCAGTCTCACCTTCCCCCAGAAGCTCAACATCTCCAGAGCCCTAGTTCTCTCTAGGCTGGACTAATGCAACAGCCTCTTCCTCAATCAGCCTCTCTCCTTCCTCTGCCCCCTTCAACTAATCCAAAATAGAACTGCAAGATTTACCCTTGGCCTCAAGTCCAGGGACCACATCTCACCAACCCTAAAGTCTCTCCACTGGCTCCCAGTGACTTCAGGGATCACATTTAAGACCCTTTGCATCATCCACAAGGCTGTCTAGGGCCTGAGACCACTCTACATCCAGATTTCCCTCTCTTAATACCTCCCTGCCAGAGTTCTTCATCCATCTGGTTCAAACTCTCTACTCTATATTAAACACTCTACTCAATGCACTCCTAGTAGTGTTAACAGTAAGATCGTTAGAGCCTATAGATAACTTTATATAATCGATTTCTAGGTGCGAGGGAAAATAGTCAACCCTGGCACAGTGTTGAAAAACTGAAACAGAACAAAACAAAGTTCCCAAATAGGGAACTCCCATCCCTCGCACACTTTCCTGGGCTCAAAGAGCCAGACGTTTTAGACAATAATTTAGACAATACATTTTGGTGTTTTACGACATGTCTCCACAAATGTAGTAAAATAAATGACAATCTTTCAAAATAACATCTTCAGTGTATTCAGTGATTCTTCAAAAAAAAGTCAAGTTGTCCTTGGCGTCCAAATATAAACTAAGGCAAAGTTCATAGGTTTATCACAAAAGTTATAATGGTGTAGAGAGCAAGAGTCTTATTGCAACATTTTTTAACACTGACTACATGTAGAACATTAGACATGACTGTCATTCTGTTATTGAGTTCATGTTTAAGAATGTCTATTGAACAATGGAGTGTATTGTAATTATTTCTTTATTAGAAATACTCCACTGAATGTACTTTATTTATATTTCTTTACAATGTATGTAGAACGCAGCCCTTGATAAAGAGATATTTTGTCTTGAAACGTATTGGGCATGAGGAATAAACCCTAAAGAAAAACCTATGAACGTTTCCTTTGTTTATATTTGGACGCCAAGGACAGTCACCGAATACACAGAAGATGTTATTTTGAAAGATTGTCATTTATTTTACGACATTTGTGGAGAAGCGTTGTAAAACACCAAACATATTATAATCATATACATATATGTATATGTATATCCAATGCAGCAGGTGGCGAGGCTTGAATCCCTCTGTCAGGATGTTTGGAGTACAGTAGTGCAGCACAGGTCCAATGATCGCAGATCGGGGTGTAAGGGTCACATGCATTAGCTTGGCTATCCACCTCGCCCTCACCACTAACCCCTTTACTGTGCTTCATTACACTAATTCCCGTCGTCCCACCACTGGAAATCATTACCTCTGAAATAAACACCAAGAGTCAAACTGGACCTGATAAGGCGTCTCCTTGTACCAAAGTGCCCCCTAGCAATCAAGCGATCCATGATCCCTCTGCGTAATCTATCAGTCCAGTGAGATTCAGTAATCTCCCTTTCATGTTACCATTTTTTTACTGCGAGGTTCCCACCCTCCCTTCTTCAGGAAGAAGTCCCTGTTAATCCCCACTCTGCATGCTCCAATAGTGTAAGGCACCCAGAAATGGGTATAGTCTGGCTGTCATGTGACCTTTCCTTTATGAATCTAAGCACTACTAGCCTGATTCACAAAGCGTTATTCATTGGGTGCACCCCATTGAAGAAACACTTTGTGAATGAGGTCTTATCTCTCTTTCATAAATACATAAACAATGAAAAGAAAAACAATTCCTCTGACAGTGTCAACCAACTACTTTAAAAAAAGAAATGGTGCAAACAGAAATTGAAAAATGATTACATGCAAATCAGATACCTTTTTGTTTTGCCTCAGTGGAACTTGTTGGTCTGCTTTATTAACCAGGTAATCGTTTAGGAAGGCTAGGCCCATGTTCAGCATTCCCATTAAAGTATATCACCGGAATGGTACACCTGACCATACAGTGAAAAAAAACACTTTGAAGAGCAAGCGTGACACCCAGTAGAGCATTATGGTAACTACAAAATAAACACTTTGTAAAATGAGTTCTAGTCTTGACCTCATCCACTTGGACCCATATCGAACTGTGGTAGATTTCATACCATGTTTGAACTGGTGCTGCATTTAAAAAGGCGATGACAACTATTTCATCATCCTTTAAATGCAGGGTGTGACCTTTAGCTCAAACAGGATTATACCTGAACAAAGGAATGTTAATTCATTGAGCAGGCATGTTTGCCACAAAGAAAATGGGTAATGCTCCAACTATGCTAAAAGACATTCCCATTTTCCCATGACGCATCGATGATGCTTATTTTAGATCGCTTTACTTTGTAATGTGATTTCTTGTATATTTTATGGATTCCTTTCTGTATAAAGCTTTGAAATTTAAATTGAAGATGGAGACACTTTGATTCCACCAAGTGGATGATCAGTTCCATATGCAATATGCATGAAGCATGTGCGTGGTCAACTGAGCCACTCTTTATTTTCTTTCATTATATCAATAATTTAGTTTATTGTGATATAATCCAATATTTGGATTTTACACAACATACAATTCTAATATACAAAATACAGAAAGTAAAATACAGATTTGCAAAAATACAGATAAAGAGTACAAATAACAATCTACAAAATACAGCTTTATGTGACACAACAACATCACACTGGCTCATATAGTTATATGGTACTAAGCCCTTGCAGACACTTGAGTGTCGATTCATGGAATTAATGTGCGCCGAAAATTCCCGCGCACAGGTGCCAAAATGTGCGATTCGCAGTAAAAGTGCTAAAATCGCAGTGCAAGTGCGAAAATCGCAGGGAAACCAGCGCACATCGATTCATGGAAGTCCGTGCGCGAGAAAAACATTGGATGTCCGCTGAAAAAGTGCGCGGCACACGCCGGCGCACAGGTCATCTAACAGCGTGCACCACGGCCACTGCGAAATCGCACATAGCGCGGCACACATCACAAAAGTAGGCGGAACACGGGGCGTAACACTCGGAATGGGGAACAACGCGTGAAAATATGGGCGTCACGGTGAAATTACAGGAGGCAAGTGCGCGGAACACCCACACGCTCACCTACAACCCGTATTCATGGAATCGAATAGGGCATACCAGCGCGCAGTGAAAGACGCGCACAGGGCCAAACAAGTACGCCACAAGAAAGCAGGCGGTAGCGTCCCTGCACCTGAAATAAATGTGCGCCAAAATGTGCGCTAACAAAAAGCACCCATATACAGCCATGATGAATGGTCCATACAGTGGCCCTCTAGGACAAATGAGGTGCAAAGGGGTACCGACAAACACGGACACTCGCTGTGTGAAAAATAGCGTGTGCGTGTGTTTCGGGATGCGCGGGAAGTTCCACACGCGATTGGCCTGGGTACGTGTACTTTGGGGTGCGCGGGAAGTTCCACACGCGATTGGCCTAGGTACGTGTACTTCGTGGTGCGCGGGAAGTTCCACACACGATTGGCCTGGGTATGTGTGTTTCGGGATGCGCGGGAAGTCCCACACGCGATTGGCCTGGGTACGTGTACTTTGGGGTGTGCGGGAAGTTACACACGCGATTGGCCTGGGTACGTGTGTTTTGGGATGCGCGGGAGGTTCCACACGCGATTGGCCTGGGTACGTGTACTTCGGGGTGCGCGGGAAGTTCCACACGCGATTGGCCTGGGTATGTGTGTTTTGGGATGCGCGGGAGGTTCCACACGCGATTGGCCTGGGTACGTGTGTTTCGGGATGCGGCGGGAAGTTCCACACTCGATTGGCCTGGGTACATGTACTTCGGGGTGCGCGGGAAGTTCCACACGCGATTGGCCTGGGTACGTGTGTTTCGGGATGCGCGGGAGGTTCCACACGCGATTGGCCTGGGTACGTGTACTTCGGGGTGCTCGGAAAGTCCCACACGCGATTTCAGCAGGGTACGTGTTTTCCGAGGTGCGCGGGAAGTTTCACACGGGATTTCAGCAGGGTACGTGTATTTCGGTGGTGCCGGGGAGTGCTACACGTGATTTGGCCGTGTGGGTCCTCCCAGGTGTTCCCTCTACACCCTCCACAGCCCCTGCAGGCAGCCCACACCACAGGGGACTACCCTGCACCCCTGCTCATGTCCCACAGGCAACCCATCCACCATGGCCATGCCCCCCAGCCAACCCACATGTCACCTTGCACTACTGATCACCAACACATGTCTCCCAGCACCCCCACCCCCAAGCACTGTGGGGCACCCTACACCAGGCCCCCACTCATGTCTCCCAGCACCCCAACTCCCCAGCATCCAGGGGCACCTTCCACCAGGCCCCCACTCATGTCTCCCATCACCCCCACCCCCCAGCAGTGCAGGGCACCCTCCACCAGGCCCCCACTCATGTCCCCTGCACCCCCACCCCCCAGCATCCAGGGGCACCCTCCACCAGGCCCCCACTCATGTCTCCCAGCACCCCCACCCCCCAGCAGTGAAGGGCACCCTCCACCAGGCCCCCACTCATGTCTCCAATCACCCCCACCCCCCAGCAGTGCAGGGCAACCTCCACCAGGCCCCCACTCATGTCCCCCTGCACCCCCACCCCCCAGCATCCAGGGGCACCCTCCACCATGCCCCCACTCATGTCAACTCATGTCTCCCATCACCCCCACCCCCCAGCAGTGCAGGGCACCCTCCACCAGGCCCCCACTCATGTCCAACTCATGTCTACCAGCACCCCCACCCCCCAGCAGTGCAGGGCACCCTCCACCAGGCCCCCACTCATGTCTCCCAGCACCCCCACCCCCCAGCAGTGCAGGGCACCCTCCACCAGGCCCCCACTCATGTCCAACTCATGTCCCCCTGCACCCCCACCCCCCAGCATCCAGGGGCACCCTCCACCAGGCCCCCACTCATGTCTCCCTGCACCCCCACCCCCCAGCACTGTGGGGCACCCTCCACCAGGCCCCCACTCATGTCCAACTCATGTCTCCCATCACCCCCACCGCCCAGCAGTGCAGGGCACCCTCCACCAGGCCCCCACTCATGTCCAACTCATGTCTCCCAGCACCCCCACCCCCCAGCAGTGCAGGGCACCCTCCACCAGGCCCCCACTCATGTCTCCCTGCACCCCCACCCCCCAGCAGTGCAGGTCACCCTCCACCAGGCCCCCACTCATGTCTCCCATCACCCCCACCCCCCAGCACTGTGGTGCACCCTCCACCAGGCCCCCACTCATGTCTCCCATCACCCCCACCCCCCAGCACTGTGGGGCACCCTCCACCAGGCCCCCACTCATGTCCAACTCATGTCTCCCATCACCCCCACCCCCCAGCAGTGCAGGGCACCCTCCACCAGGCCCCCACTCATGTCTCCCATCACCCCCACCCCCCAGCATCCAGGGGCACCCTCCACCAGGCCCCCACTCATGTCTCCCAGCACCTCCACTCCCCAGCATCCAGGGGCACCCTCCACCAGGCCCCCACTCATGTCTCCCATCACCCCCACCCCCCAGCAGTGCAGGGCACCCTCCAGCAGGCCCCCACTCATGTCCCCTGCACCCCCACCCCCCAGCATCCAGGGGCACCCTCCACCAGGCCCCCACTCATGTCTCCCAGCACCCCCACCCCCCAGCAGTGAAGGGCACCCTCCACCAGGCCCCCACTCATGTCTCCTATCACCCCCACCCCCAGCAGTGCAGGGCAACCTCCACCAGGCCCCCACTCATGTCCCCCTGCACCCCCAACCCCCAGCATCCAGGGGCACCCTCCACCATGCCCCCACGCATGTCAACTCATGTCTCCCATCACCCCCACCCCCCAGCAGTGCAGGGCACCCTCCACCAGGCCCCCACTCATGTCCAACTCATGTCTACCAGCACCCCCACCCCCCAGCAGTGCAGGGCACCCTCCACCAGGCCCCCACTCATGTCTCCCAGCACCCCCACCCCCCAGCAGTGCAGGGCACCCTCCACCAGGCCCCCACTCATGTCCAACTCATGTCCCCCTGCACCCCCACCCCCCAGCATCCAGGGGCACCCTCCACCAGGCCCCCACTCATGTCTCCCTGCACCCCCACCCCCCAGCACTGTGGGGCACCCTCCACCAGGCCCCCACTCATGTCCAACTCATGTCTCCCATCACCCCCACCCCCCAGCAGTGCAGGGCACCCTCCAACAGGCCCCCACTCATGTCCAACTCATGTCTCCCAGCACCCCCACCCCCCAGCAGTGCAGGGCACCCTCCACCAGGCCCCCACTCATGTCTCCCAGCACCCCCACCCCCCAGCATCCAGGGGCACCCTCCACCAGGCCCCCACTCATGTCTCCCAGTACCCCCACCCCCCAGCAATGCAGGGCACCCTCCACCAGGCCCCCACTCATGTCCAACTCATGTTTCCCAGCACCCCCACCCACCAGCATCCAGGGGCACCCTCCACCAGGCCCCCACTCATGTCCCCCTGCACCCCCACCCCCAGAATCCAGGGGCACCCTCCACCAGGCCCCCACTCATGTCTCCCTGCACCCCCACCCCCCAGCACTGTGGGGCACCCTCCACCAGGCCCCCACTCATGTCCAACTCATTTCTCCAAGCACCCCCACCCCCCAGCAGTGCAGGGCACCCTCCACCAGGCCCCCACTCATGTCTCCCAGCACCCCCACACCCCAGCAGTGCAGGGCACCCTCCACCAGGCCCCCACTCATGTCCAACTCATGTCTCCCAGCACCCCCACCCCTCTGCACTGTGGTGCACCCTCCACCAGGCCCCCACTCATGTCCCCCTGCATCCCCACCCCCCAGCATCCAGGGGCACCCTCCACCAGGCCCCCACTAATGTCTCCCTGCACTCCCACCCCCCAGCACTGTGGGGCACCCTCCACCAGGCCCCCACTCATGTCCAACTCATGTCTCCCATCACCCCCACCCCCCAGCAGTGCAGGGCACCCTCCACCAGGCCCCCACTCATGTCCAACTCATGTCTCCCAGCACCCCCAGCCCCCAGCAGTGCAGGGCACCCTCCACCAGGCCCCCACTCATGTCTCCCTGCACCCCCACCCCCCAGCAGTGCAGGTCACCCTCCACCAGGCCCCCATTCATGACCAACTCATGTCTCCCATCACCCCCACCCCCAGCAGTGCAGGGCACCCTCCACCAGGCCCCCACTCATGTCTCCCATCACCCCCACCCCCCAGCACTGTGGTGCACCCTCCACCAGGCCCCCACTCATGTCTCCCATCACCCCCACCCCCCAGCACTGTGGGGCACCCTCCACCAGGCCCCCACTCATGTCCAACTCATGTCTCCCATCACCCCCACCCCCCAGCAGTGCAGGGCACCCTCCACCAGGCCCCCACTCATGTCTCCCATCACCCCCACCCCCCAGCATCCAGGGGCACCCTCCACCAGGCCCCCACTCATGTCTCCCAGCACCCCCACTCCCCAGCATCCAGGGGCACCCTCCACCAGGCCCCCACTCATGTCTCCCATCACCCCCACCCCCCAGCAGTGCAGGGCACCCTCCACCAGGCCCCCACTCATGTCCCCTGCACCCCCACCCCCCAGCATCCAGGGGCACCCTCCACCAGGCCCCCACTCATGTCTCCCAGCACCCCCACCCCCCAGCAGTGAAGGGCACCCTCCACCAGGCCCCCACTCATGTCTCCTATCACCCCCACCCCCAGCAGTGCAGGGCAACCTCCACCAGGCCCCCACTCATGTCCCCCTGCACCCCCAACCCCCAGCATCCAGGGGCACCCTCCACCATGCCCCCACTCATGTCAACTCATGTCTCCCATCACCCCCACCCCCCAGCAGTGCAGGGCACCCTCCACCAGGCCCCCACTCATGTCCAACTCATGTCTACCAGCACCCCCACCCCCAAGCAGTGCAGGGCACCCTCCACCAGGCCCCCACTCATGTCTCCCAGCACCCCCACCCCCCAGCAGTGCAGGGCACCCTCCACCAGGCACCCACTCATGTCCAACTCATGTCCCCCTGCACCCCCACCCCCCAGCATCCAGGGGCACCCTCCACCAGGCCCCCACTCATGTCTCCCTGCACCCCCACCCCCCAGCACTGTGGGGCACCCTCCACCAGGCCCCCACTCATGTCCAACACATGTCTCCCATCACCCCCACCCCCCAGCAGTGCAGGGCACCCTCCACCAGGCCCCCACTCATGTCCAACTCATGTCTCCCAGCACCCCCACCCCCCAGCAGTGCAGGGCACCCTCCACCAGGCCCCCACTCATGTCTCCCTGCACCCCCACCCCCCAGCAGTGCAGGTCACCCTCCACCAGGCCCCCATTCATGTCCAACTCATGTCTCCCATCACCCCCACCCCCCAGCAGTGCAGGGCACCCTCCACCAGGCCCCACTCATGTCTCCCATCACCCCCACCCCCCAGCACTGTGGTGCACCCTCCACCAGGCCCCCACTCATGTCTCCCATCACCCCCACCCCCCAGCACTGTGGGGCACCCTCCACCAGGCCCCCACTCATGTCCAACTCATGTCTCCCATCACCCCCACCCCCCAGCAGTGCAGGGCACCCTCCACCAGGCACCCACTCATGTCTCCCATCACCCCCACCCCCCAGCATCCAGGGGCACCCTCCACCAGGCCCCCACTCATGTCTCCCAGCACCCCCACACCCCAGCAGTGCAGGGCACCCTCCACCAGGCCCCCACTCATGTCCAACTCATGTCTCCCAGCACCCCCACCCCCCGCACTGTGGTGCACCCTCCACCAGGCCCCCACTCATGTCCCCCTGCACCCCCACCCCCCAGCATCCAAGGGCACCCTCCACCAGGCCCCCACTCATGTCCCCCTGCACCCCCACCCCCCAGCATTGAGGGGCACCCTCCACCAGGCCCCCACTCATGTCCAACTCATGTCTCCCATCACCCCCACCCCCCAGCAGTGCGGGGCACCCTCCACCAGGCCCCCACTCATGTCTCCCAGCACCCCCACCCCCCAGCATCCAGGGGCACCCTCCACCAGGCCCCCACTCATGTCTCCCATCACCCCCACCCCCCAGCAGTGCAGGGCACCCTCCAACAGGCCCCCACTCATGTCTCCCAGCACCCCCACCCCCCAGCATCCAGGGGCACCCTCCACCAGGCCCCCACTCATGTCTCCCAGCACCCCCACCCCCCAGCAATGCAGGGCACCCTCCACCAGGCCCCCACTCATGCCCAACTCATGTTTCCCAGCACCCCCACCCACCAGCATCCAGCGGCACCCTCCACCAGGCCCCCACTCATGTCCCTCTGCACCCCCACCCCCAGAATCAAGGGGCACCCTCCACCAGGCCCCCACTCATGTCTCCATGCACCCCCACCCCCCAGCACTGTGGGGCACCCTCCACCAGGCCCCCACACATGTCCAACTCATGTCTCCGAGCAGCCCCACCCCCCAGCAGTGCAAGGCACCCTCCACCAGGCCCCCACTCATGTCTCCCAGTACCCCCACCCCCCAGCAGTGCAGGGCACCCTCCACCAGGCCCCCACTCATGTCCCCCTGCACCCCCACCCCCCAGCATCCAGGGGCACCCTCCACCAGGCCCCCATTTATGTCTCCCAGCACCCCCACCCCCCAGCACTGTGGTGCACCCTCCACCAGGCCCCCACACATGTGCCCCAGCCAACATGTCATCACAATCTAGATCCCTGGCCCTTATGGGCAGCCTCCAAATGCCAAACACCTACCCGAGTATTGCATCCACCAACTTAGAAATGGCAATAACATGATAGAACCCCAATTGCAAGTTTGGAAAAGAACACATGTCCCTCACATACACCCAATGGGTGTCAGTGAATGTCAAAACCCATATCATGATATGCATGAAACCAACGAGATGATACTACACATTGAAGTTTGAAGAAAAAATATGTATTAAAAGCAACATAAATTGAATCAAAAATAAACAAACAAAAATGGTAATTAAAAAACAAAAAACAGCATGTCGGGAAATAATGCAAAACCACAAATCATAATCCAAAGGAAAGGTGTCCAAAGTCACAGTCCACAAAAGTAAATCCAATGGAAAATTAAAATTGAAAACCATTGCTCCATGGGTAAATCATTAAAAAAAATGAAAATCCAACAGTCAACTATATACAGATAAACAATCCAGGGTCCATGATCCCAACAGAAGAAATAAAAGGTATCTAATAACACTACCTAATAAAAAAAAACTATATACAAAAATGTGGCCCATTGTCAAAAAGGTAAAAAAAAAATGCAAACCAAAGGAAACCAAACACTAACTACAGAACTATTTACAAGGGCAGCGGGCTAGTCCGACGGCTCACTTCGAGATGTTCCGGGCCGGGGCATCATCGAACTCCTGCTCAATGTCCCGGAGGCGGTCCTCCTCCATGTCCCCGAGCGTCCGCAGGGCCGTCGACATGTTCACCTCCAACTCCCTGCGGATTGCCTCGAGGCACTCGGCCCGCCTCAGGGCCCTCCGCATGGAGTTCTCCGCCCTGACCATCGTGAGCCGTGCCTCTTCCGCCCGCTGCCGCTCCGCATCTATGGCGTGGCCCAACCGCTGCCACACGGAAGACACTTCCCGTCCTGGGTCCTCCTGCCCTCCGGCCGATGCCTACCCCTCCGATGTCGAAGGCCCCGAGCCATCATGGCTCCCACCACGTTGCTGCTGCTGCTGTGCCTCTGCCCGTGCACTGCCTCCTGCTGCCTGCACATCCTCCCCTGGCTGGGGTGCAGTCGTTGATGTGGCCACCCCTGCTGGACGTCCGACTCCCGACTGTGGCAGGGATGCCTCCTCCACCAGCCTGGCCGCACCGTCAGAGGCAGCTCCACAGGGCACCCAGGTGACTAATGGGTGGGAAGATGGCACAGAGGACGACTGGTGCATAGGGGGTTCAGTTGAGGAGGGGGTCTGAGCAAGCCCCATCAAACGGCGGAATCCGGCCTGGGTGACCTGTCCCAGTAGGCCGACGCGGTCAACGAGCCATTCGAGATGACGTGCAGTCTCCTCATGAAAAGACTGCAGGTCACCTCGCATGGCCCGTTGACGCAACGCCACACCAGTCAGGACAGGCTCAACCCGGACCCCGATAGCCACGTCCGCAGGCAGAGAAAGGCCAGTTGTTGTGAGCTCATCCCCTGCCTGAAAACAGGTCTGGACGTAGGCATCCCTGCTGGTGCAAGATGATGCAGTGACACGATCAGGGACAGGATTGCACACAGGCACCTCCGCGGCGGCCTGTGCTGCCTCCTGTCCCTGGTCCTGCACTGCACCACTAGCACCAGTGGAATCCCCACCTCCAGACCCCGTCTCTGTTGCTTGCACGGCCTCCTCCTCCACCAAACCCCCCACCAACCTGGATGACTCCGTGCCATCTTCCCCCGTTGGGCCCTGTGGGGTCCCAGCTGCCCCTTCTGCTGCCGAGGAGTCCAACTCCAACCTCCGCCTCTTGGACCTCCCCCCGGCAGCTACGGCCTGGGACGCGGCACCGGACTCCTCACTCCACGACGAGATCACAACCTGGGAGGGGAGCCGGGCCTTGCGTCTCCGGCTGGCGGTGCGATCCCCGCCGCTGTGCTCCACAGCACCTTCTCCGCCCTCTTCATCAGTTGACGCTGCAGACAGGGAGAAATAAAACACAGGCATCAGGGCACTGTACAATGGACACATACACACATGACAGTTGTACATGAGTGGCATTGGCAAACCTCAGACATGGCATCACAATCGCCAACAGACATGTCATTTCAACTGGCACACATGAGCCGTACCACAGCCATATCGCAACTGCCAGCACCATCCATACACATACAACAGCATGAGCAGGCAAAGGTGAGCCAGACATCACATGCAACACAGGGAGTGCACTATACATGCACGCACACCACCACACTTGCATGCATGTGTACACCTCTGCCAACTGTCTCAGTGTTCAGATGGGCATCCATGTCACATCTGCCAATCAGGCTTCCACATCCCGCTGTCACATGCATCCATGTTGCATCACTGTTGCACCCTTGTCAAATACACACACATGCACATGTACACAGTGCTGATACATGCAGCTGAAAACAACATACATGCGTGACATCACGAACATGCCTACTTACATACACATTCATCCAAACATATGTGCCCACACAACTGCATTTGGCATGCAAGCCTACACACACAAGCACCATCCATGTCTCACACATGACAGCCCTCGCATGTGTTAGCCTCACGGCCATGTACACCCCCACCCATACTCGGCCCCATACAAACAGATGTGCAACCTGCACACTACTGGCACATCACCACACGTACAGCTTACAATCAGGATGCATGTACACTTACTGCTCGACTCCAGACGGGTCTGCCTCTCAAGGAACTGGACGTGGAGCGCTGGGGATATGCGTTCGAGGACCCTCATCTGATCTTCCGACAAGTGGCCCCGGCGCCCCTCAGCATCCGCTGCCTTCAAGAGGCGCCGGGCCTTGTTGAGGGTCCTGAACCTTCTTGACATGTTGGAAGTCGCGGACTGCCACCCCCTCCGTGTTGATGGCAGTCACGATGTCCGTCCAGATCCGAGTCCGTCCTTCCTTGTCGGCGCGCACACTTCCGAAGAGGGCATCATACTGCCCCAGGACTTGCTCCACCAGGACACCAACTTCGGTGGCAGTGAAGCTGGTGCCCCTCTGCCTCTCTGGCCGGGGGTTGTCAGTGGTGCCAGATGTTGCAGTGCCCGACATAACAACCCCAGAGGCAGGAGTGGGTGGGCAACTGGGTCCTGGGGCTGGGCTGTGGAGCGATGGAATCCCAGTCGGCAGTCTTCGGTTCCAGCAGGGGTGGTCACAGCAACAGCACCCCTGGCTGATGTGCAGGCAGCAAATGGCAGGGCACGTGGGCAGCAGGCAGTCAGGCAGCAGCAGATGGCAGGTGGGAGCGTGCTTGGGGCTCTGGGGGGCAGTAATTCGGCCTTCTGGGCAGGAGTGTGGTCTTCCGTGTGCTTACGCGTGGCCAGCTTGATACAGAGTGATTTTGCACGTGAAAATCCTGCACGTCTGTGTGTAATTCGAGGAAAGGCCCTTAGCGCGTATGCACATCAGCACGCATATGCGATTTCATTGGACCAAAGGCCCTTAGCGCGTAAGCGCGTCTGTGATGTGATGCGCGCGGGTGTTTCCCTCATAACACGTGATGACAGAGCACACGTGGATTTCCACCAATCGCGTGTGAAACTTCCTGCGCACCCCAGAAATACACGTACCCAGGCCAATCGCGTGTGGAACTTCCCGCGCACCCCGAAGTACACGTACCCAGGCCAATCGCGTGTACGCTCACTTCCCTCCGATTACACGCGATGACACTCGGACGTGCAGTTTTACCACGTGTGCTCTGTCATCACTGCTATCCAAAATAGGGAACTTCCCAGGAGAAATAACATTGAGAATAATACAAATTTAAAAATAGGATGTCTTCTCCAAAAGAAATATCTTTCCTGCGGAGTGGTTAATTAGGCCTTCGGGCCCCTGGAGTGAAATTCGTAGTCCACATTGTTCCAAGAAGGTTGTATCGAAACTAATTCTTCCTTCTAGCAAGATATGGGACTCACCCCCACGCTCCTACTATTCAGAAAATTCAGAAAAGAAATCAAGACCCACCTCTTTAAGGAGTCTCCCCTCCTCAAAACCTGGGCCGCAATACTGACTTTGTTACCAAGTCTGCAGTCGTGAATGACAGGGTGTGCTAGATTGAGTCTCTGGGTTAGATGGAGCATAATTTAGACCCCTTTCCGCTCCCTTTCTAAGCTGACTACAACCTCCCTCTGCCCCCCTTTCACCATCTAGGCCTGCATAGGACTGATCTGTCTGACTGGAACCTTCCTATGCTCACTATATGGCTCCTGGTCTTTGATATATTATCTATCAATGTTTGACGGTCTTTGCCCACCTTTAGGCCACTCCTTCCAGATGGAGTGACTGGTTCTGTTTCACTTTCTGGCCAAGGTCTGTGTACCAGCATCAGGTCCATAACATCTAACCCTTCCTTCATGCTTCTCTCTTCCACAACCAGACCCAATAGTGTCCCTTCCTCCACCTCCTGGACCTGTACTATATTGTCCTCCTTCTGTTCCCTCTCCAATCCTGATAAAACAACCTCTTCCTTGTGTACAGTTTCCACACAAGATGTTTCCACTTCTTCCTGGGTCTTGCCTGTGTTAGGGAGATTTATCATTTTTATGCTTCATCCCCTCTCCTAGTGAGACCCCAGCACCTTTTTGCTGGACTTCTAGACATTCTTCTTTCAATCCTGAATGAGTGGTGCCTTTTTCCTCTCATTCATTCTTGTGGGCAGTGTTGCTGGGGACCCCTAGGATGCTCCTTTAAGATTATTTTCCTATATCCTCAAGTAACCAGAGTTCTTAAGGTTAGAGAGATACTTAGTATCCCTCCCAAAACTCTGTAGTCTGAGAGATTGGCACACACCACCTTCAGTGGACTGCCAAAGGGATACTTAGTATTCCCCTTCTCTCTGCTCCTGTGACTTTTTAGTCACATAGACAATCACCTATTTATGGCTGGTGACAGTGGACGTGTTCTACCAACTATTGTGTATGTTTTATACCGCAGGCTATGTCCATAGCCTCGGTAGTGCACAATAGGGGCACCCACGTACCAACTTGGGGTCTCCCTTCTTTTTTCACCATTACTAGCATGGTTGTTCTGTGTTAGCCCTTCTTCTACCGTTCTGGGAGAGGGAGGTCTGTGTGTGTGTTTTTTGCCTTTGGCGGGAACCAGTAGGTATCCCCGCCTAGGGTCCAGATTGTCTGGGCAGGCAGGAAGTAGGGGAGGAGTTTTCCACACCCCTGTCCTTTGTCTGCCAGAGTACCTAAATAGGTCCAGCTCCCGCAGGGGGTATGGCTGTCCTGATTAGACAGCAAAATGCTCCTTTCTGATAAATGCTGAGAGAGATTGCAGAGCAGTGTGTGCTGGAACTGTATAAAAAGTGAGGCTTCTGGAGTGAAAAGCAAGTCGACCACTGGAAACAGAAGTAACTGAAGAAGAAGATGACCAGAGATGCCTGCATACCCTTTGTAACACTGTGAAGTGACCACTGCAGTCCTGGCCCTGTTTTCTATGTGACAGAGGAGCTCTGAAGAGGGTGTCTCCTTCCCTTTGGCAAGTGAGAACAACCAGTCCCAAGACGAACTTTGAAACGAGCCATCTCCCGAGGTCCTAGGACCTTCCAGAGCTGCGGAACCCCAATGACAGGAGACCTGCTACCCATTTTGAGTGCATCATCGTGGAAAGGCTGAATCCATCCAAATCTTTGCTGAACCCGTAAGGACTCTCCAGATATCCGATCCAACCTGCCCAGACTCCCTCACCACAGTGTGGTACTGAAGGAAGCAATGAAGATTGACGGGATGATCTGTGTCCAATGTTGGTGCTGCAGAAAAGGCGCCAAAACCTCAGAGTGAACCAAGAAGTTGCTGAAAGTCGTGCCACTGGTCCTCCCTCAAGACTGCTGCTGAATGATTCCACCCATTGTCCTGCCTTCAGTCACCAAACCAAGGAATCCGGAGGTCGGGTCCAGAGCTGCAACATCGCAGAGCATCTAGCACAAACATATTCTTCTAACGTAAGGTACGGAGAGGAAAAAGGTATTGCTTACTTGATTCCAAGAAGTTGCTCCCGAGCATTATAGCGCATGTAGAGGTGTCCAGGGCAACCCCCTCTTGCCTGCGACCCTAGGGGCATCTTGTCTCCCCTTCTCAAGTCCTTTTTAAGGTCTCCCTTGTCAGTTCTTAACTTGCTGCTCTAATAACATTAGACACTGGAAGAAATCCACAGGAACTCTTCATTATTCGCAGATGGTCAAGACTTCAAGCCCTCTACAAACTGCCTTTAGCTAGGATTGTGTTTTTGGACTTAAAAGACTTACTAGTTGAAGAAACTGTTTCTAGAACCTTGAACTAAGCTTATGTTGAACTCACTAACCATTTCCCTCCCTTTAAGTGGCTTTACTATATGCGTTTGCAGAGTAAATGTACTACTATATAAACCGTTGAAAACTGCATGAGTGCGCAATAACAAATAATACGATAATATTGTGTCTTCCCTTTCTAACATTGCTACAAATGTAACCGCAAACAGACACAAAAGTGAAAGAGCCCTTTGAAGTGTATTATCAAGTATTCCCAAGTGTTCTAATGTAAACATCTGAAGTATTTAAAGTGATTCTGGTGTAAATATAATAAATACATTCCTTTTATATAATTATAAGTGTAAATAAGTGCAAGTGCTTCTTTGTTGTGCCTGTCTAGCTAATATTCACTGTACTTACCTACAGCTCACATCTTCCTCCTAAGATAAGACTGACTGCTCTGCCACTCTACCAAGGTCCTGAGCTAGTACAGACTGATACTAAGAGTTGGGGATCTACAAACCACTGGGATAGCTTGCTTGCTAAAGTCGTACTGCCAGTAGGACTGGAAAACTACCCTAACAGCCTGCTACCACAACTTCCTTTGACTTAATTCCGCCCTCAAGATGTTATGGCTTCAATCCAGACTTCTCCTTCTACCACCATCCCCTTCTCTTTCCTCCTCTTTTGTGATGTTTCTGACTCCTTTCCTATACCTCTTTTTTATCAACATCTCCTCCTCTTCAGCCTTCACTTTTGATTCTATCATATCTTCCTGGCTATAACCTCCTTCTCTTCACTCTCTACCCTCAATATCACTGTGTCCTCCTGTCTCTGTCTCGCTATAACCACCTTCATCCATTACGTTAGCTTCGGTTTCATGTGTTTTCATTATGACTATTTTTGTCATTGGCATTTTTGCTGTGGTGTTTTCACCACAGCTGTTTCCAACACATTTTTCTTTTTTTAATGGGGGGGACCCCCACACCTTTCTAAGCCATCCCACCACCTCACGCTGTCACCCACACACATAATTCCTCCACCCCAAACGCACAACACGTTTATTTTTTTAACTCAGCGAAAACAGCTGCACCGAAACACCAAGGCAACGTCAAAGGAAAACACGGTAAGCGGTTATCACGTTTTGGTGAATCTCTCCTAGTACCACGACCAGCCTGAATCTTAACTTCTCCACTTTCTCTCCATTGCCACCACCTTGTCAGCCTCCTCCATCTTCCTGCCTCAACATCTCCTAGCACCTCCTGTGGCCTCCTGCTCCAGCAACCCAAACTCAGTAACTTGGGTTGTCTATATTTGTACTGTGTTCACTCTTCCCCATGGTGGATCATACTTTGAGCTTCTGCTTGTGTGTGAGTTGACAGAGCAAAGACTTGGATTCTCTTACTTTCCAGTGAACACCTATGTCATTTAGGCTCAGGGGGTCTGTCCAAGACATATTAGTCTGGTTTGATCATCCCTGAAACTGCATGATGGGGCTGAGGTCAGTGGTGCTTGTAGCATCTGGATTCCTGATTTGAAACATGCTGGGTAAGCCTACTGTATTGTTTAATTTAATGTTTGCATGCTGTGTGCGAGGAGTGGGATACCTCAAAATATGCTTCTTTCTGTGTGAGTTTCTGCACTCAGAGAGTCCAGCACTTGAAAGAAAGCATACATGGAATCATAGAAAAAGAGGTATGGGCACCCCTCAGCGAGAACAAACACAGCTTTATGACCTGTTCTATGAGAAGGTGTCCACTCGAGAGTCTTCAGCCACATTTGAGCTCACTGTACCTTTCACAAAGGAGGAATATCCATTTGCATGTCAGTCTTTGTCCCGCCCACTTGAGCAGTCCAGCACCGAAATGCTAGGCAACCCTCCTTTGAACAAGAGTACAAACAGCAACCCCTGCCACATGTTTCAGCCTATTCGGCCTCATCAGTGAGGTGGAGCTGTGCCTCCCTGGTCCACGTCTGGATAACCCTATATAATTTAGGGTGACCAACCCTAAGTTCCTTAAACATAGAAAAAGAAGTATGGGTGCCCCTGTGCGAGAACGAACATGGCTTAATGACCTGTTCTATGGGAAGGTGCCCAATTGAGAGTCTGCAGCCACACTTTAGCTCACTGTACCTTTCACAAAGGAGGACTATCTATTTGCATATCAGTCATTGTCCTGCCCACTTGACCAGTCCAGCAGCGAAATACTAGGCAATCCTCCCTTGAACAAGAGTACCAACAGCAATCCAAGACACGTGTTTCGGCCTAGTTAGGCCTCATCAGTGAGATGGAGCTGTTAGAGAAGGTAGGAGAGATGGTGAGCGCCATCTCAGTGGGAGAGGATGGATGAGAGAAGGAAAGAATGGGGGGAGGCTTCACTGCACAGTCCTGGCACTTACTCAAAGGCAACCCAGTAGTTAAAGAGGGCACACGTACAAATGCAGAGCAATAGGTAGGGTGCAGGATTCAATTTTAAAAAGCATCACAATGCAGTGCCAAAATGATGCAAGATGAAAAACACACCCACCTAGATACTAATTTAAAAAGGATCCCAATGCAGTGCACAACGTTGATGCAAAATGCAAAAGTACACCCACCTAGATAAGTTTTTAAAAAGAATCACAATGCAGTCTACAAAATGGATGCAAGATGAAAAGCACACCCACCTAGACACGATTTTAAATAGGATCACAATGCAGTGCAAATAATGGATGCAAGATGAAAAGCACACACGCCTAGATATTATTTTATTTTAAAAAGTATCACAATGCAGTGCACAGAATGGAAGCAATATGTAGAGGACACACAGCTAGAAAGAATTTTAAAAAGAAACACAGATGAATGTGGTACATACAGGGATGCGAGATAGAAAATAAGCATTTACCTTTGTTGTACACAGAGTGAAGTGAAAGGAAATAGGGGACATGAGAGAAAGGCAGAATAGGATTGGTACAGTTATGGTTCAGGAGATAAATAGAAGAGGCAATAGAACAAGTTCAGCCATCAATCACATTTGAGCAGAAGGGAGCCTGGAGGTGCTGGAGTCCAGGTTCATGGAAGAGCAGGACATGCACAGGAGGCAGCAGCATGGTTTCTGGAGAGGCACTAAGGTAGGGGCCATCCAAAGCCCTTCCAGGCCTGGACAGGCTCAGACAAGAGCCTTACGGAGGGGCCTTGAAGGAGGGAGCTGGCTTCCACCTGCCAGCACCCAGGATTGGCTATTGACTCACTATGTCTCTTTTCTAGAGTGTTGTTAAAGATACATTTATGGTTACTTACAAGATGAAAATGCTGCTTCTGGCTGCACAGCTCTTTGTACATTCTCGGCATCCATGAACATCAATGGATTTGGGAGTTCTGTGCTCTTTTGAAAGCACCAAAAAAAAACATCTTCAGCATTTAAAGTTGATATCACTTTCTAGAGCATCATGTACTTTCAGCACATGAGACATGTCATTAGATTTGTCTGTCTCTTGCTCTTTCTCTGACTCAGTAGCAGCACAGTACAGTAAATTAATGTGAGTTTGAAGAGTATTGAGCTTTGGGAGGAAAGCCTCCTTCTCAGGTGTTTTTCTTTTTTAAGGTAGGCACTTCACATTTTTACATCAGTCTACCTGTGAACGTCAGATGTTTGAGCGCCATTTTCTGCTTAGTGTACAACTTACCTCCCTCAGTGCTGTCGTCTTGAGTCTTGAAAAACACTGTTTTCAGAGTTGAAAGTGCAGCAATGGTAGCACTTTGGAATATTTCTCTTACAAGGACCATTTTCATAAATGTACACATTCTATCATATAATTGTTTCATTTTGCAGTGTCATGCTACAGGTGTTTTTGGGTTCACTGTAAAGACTTGGATTGACAACTTGTTTGGAAGACATATCTTTCTACTTAGGCTACACAAGTGCAAATAAGCTTTTTGACCCTATTAACTGTGCTAATCACTGGACAGAACCTCTGATGCAATGGACTAAGGGAGCAGAAAGTAAACAGTACATTTTACTGAGGGCACTATTGGCCTAACAATGAAAAAAGAAGTAGGAAGGCATTAGTGGATGCAAAAAGCATTGCCAAGTGGCAGTGATTATGCAAGACATGCATTGCCTTACATGGCTGTCATAGCAATAAGCACCTCAAAATATTAGTGATTGAAGTTCTTACAGCATGGCTCGCAACCTGTAGCCTGTCTTTTGCAAAAGTAATAATATATTGAAAAAGAAATAATAGGAGTTTTTCCATAATAAGTTGGCTTATGTATTTAATTGCATCACACCAAGACAGAATGCAATTTATTGAGAAATGTAAGCACAGGAATGAGACATGTGGTCATGATTATCCAAGCCCTCAGATTGCCTCAATATTTTTCAAAGTGTGGAGGAGGGGACGAGTTAGCAGTGTCTAGCAATTCCCCAGCCATATAAGTCAGATGGGCTGGTTATAGTATAATGGAGAGGCACTGTTGAACACTGACAGCTTCACCGTTTCCAGAGATTTTGGAGGAACTTACCATAGACATTACATGAGTTGGAATCCTTACAATTGTTGTTTTAAGCACATGTTAAGATTTAAACAGACTCAAAGGAAAGGGCAGTGCTCAGACAGTGGGCCCATAGCTTGAAACATGACATGGCTATTTGGAAGTGCCTAACCTTAATGGTTCCCTCTATGTGTGTACTGTAGGCCCAAAAAACGATCGATAAAAACCAATACAAGCAATCAATAAGAAGTGCACGATTTGCAAGAAAAACAGGATTTATTAAATGCAAATACGGCTGAAGGGGTCGGTCAGCTCTGCGGAACTGAAAACGAAAAATGCTCTCGACACACTCATCTCAGTTTAGGGTTTTTATATACGAACACCACAAAATATCAAGTACATGTTAATCCCACATTCCATATTGGCTAGGCCTTACACAAAAACGTAAACACAACCTATACAACCCAAACCCATTGGTCAGTAAATTCCCCATGATCATTTGAATGCTGCCCCCTACGAATGACCTAATTGTGTAGTCAGAAAGAAAAGCTCAGTTTTGATTGGACAGCATATTGATATTGTTATTGCTACAATAGCCTTTTCCCGTTGGCCAGAACAACTTCATGATGTACATGCGCCCCAAGGCGACCCAATACTGAAGAGAGTGTGAACAGTAAGGTCAATAACCTATGGCAACAACATGTACACAATACTACTTTCTCATGAGACCAGACAACTTGGCAACCCCCAGCAATTCTCAGACCTTGCAGATGTACATTTGGCAACACATCATGCGACTTCCGTCTTGAAACATGTTGCTTTCCTAGCACACGTATTCCCATATCCCTCTCGGGAAACAAGTGGCTTCATCAAACTGCAGCCGAGTTACTGCTCTTGAAGACTAATTTCTCAGATCTATGTGCTCTATTTAGCTGGTCAGCTGAAGTTCCAATGGTCCTACCACTTCTCAGCTAAAAACTGTAACTTGGCCTAGTTCAAGATGTCAAGGCTCTGTTGGCCCTTATGTTAATAAAAACAATATCTACTCAACTTAATGCTTGTGCTACTTGGCACTTCAGCCATATAGTCGACACTAACAAAAAGCTTGTCCCAATGTAACAGTGACACAAACAAATTCTCTCCACTGCAACAAAGACATAGGCCCTCATTACAACTTTGACGGCCCAGAATTAACGTGCCGGTATTACCGTATACTGGAATGTTTCCTCACTGGCAAAGTACAAGTTTGCTGGTGAGGTGGCTGGAATTACCACCAGCTACAAGCTAGAGAAAATTCTACCTCCTTGCCAGCAAAAAATGACAGTTATTACTGACACTGGTATTACCGGTGCCGGTAATACCGGCATTTCCACCATAGAACCCTTTGGGACTCCTGGAAATGAGGATTTACCCCTGTTACTGGCACCCGAAATACAGTGGGCATTCCACCGGATTGGGTGTTGGCAACAGTATTACAGTTTATACCAGCAAACTCATAATAAGGGCTATAATCTGTGATGCTTGCTAAATGTAAGGCACAGTGGGCCTCATCACGAGAGGGCTGGATCACAAATAGCAGTAAAATGGTAAATCCCTATTCCGAAAACGATCCAGAAATGGAGATTTTTACCCACAGCAAAAAGCTGGAGGTAAAACTCCCATTTTCCGCCAGACTCATGATAGGGCCAGCCCTTAAATGCGGCGGTAATAGCATTACTGCTGCATTTAAGGGCTTTCTAGAATGTGTCAAAACCAAGTGCAATTCACACGTAAATACAAATGCTAAAACAAATGATAAAAATACTGACACTGAAATACTTGTTGTCTGCCTGAACCTTCATCCACGTTTGGTGCGTTGCACCTGCATGCCAAAATGTGCTTTGGTCACCTATGAGCGATCAAATTTAGCAAACAGATATGTTTAGGTTGATGGTAACATTCAACAGCCTGAATCAGCTTGCCTAGACAACCAATGTCCTACTGTGTGCACCAAGGGTAAAGTACCTTCTGTAATATAGTATTTCTATTACATATTGTGGGATGTATTTACCCATGCATCCGAGCCCTACCTCAAAACTGTGCAGTACTGACATGGAAAACCTCATGATGGCCAGAGCTTCCCAGAAAATGCACAGGGAAATGCATGAAGAATAGGCTGCCACTCATTTTTGCCGATGTTATGGGCACAGAAGGAAACTGCCTATACCACCATTGGACTACCCGCACAGTAGTCTGAAACCATTGGGAATGGAAATGCTGATTGCCAAATGCAACCTAGAATGGTGGGGAATTCATTTCTTAAATCTCAAAAATGGGTGCAGTACCAGTACTCACCACTATCCAAAAGCCGGCATTTTAAAACCACACCAGATTTTACTTTTTTGTGTAAAACTGAATGAACCCAAAGCAGGCTAAAGAAAGACTTACTGAGAGGTGGATACAATGTAAAGTGATATTCTGAAGTGACTTGAAGGTTTATAACAAGACTGGCTGAGCTGTGGATTGCAGCAGTTTAAGTTGCACTGGATTTAAAGACACTAAAAAAATCTAAATGTTTAGATTAAATGAGTGACCTATGTTTGGTGTCACATGCCTTTGTAACTGTTTAAATGTCATAGTTTTAAACTTAGAATCAGCCTTCTAGCTGCATATGTGAAAATGTTTAGTTTTATTTGAATGCAGAAACTGGGGAACAGAAATGACAGCTTAAAGAGATTCCAATTTGCCTGGCAACTACCCCCATCAGGAGTGAAACTTGAGTCACAGCTGTGTTCCCAGGCCTAGCTGCCCTTTTGCTGCTCACACTAAGGATATGCCATCTATCTGATAATTGAATTACCTGTGCTCTGCAGGAAAGTGAACAAAGCCCTGTCCTGGCTCAGGCAAAGGTTTTATTGGCAGGAGTCGTAAATGGTCGTAGAAAGTGGCTTCCTCCTGAGGAAAGGGGAGGGGCACTGCCTGTGAGAGCAAGCTGGCTTGGCAGAACTGGAAAGACCAGTATTTCTACCTTGTGCTGAGAGGAAACCACACCCCTTTGTAGCCAGAATATTGTTTAGAAAAAGATGAATAACTCATAGAGCGGACATGTGAAAATTTTATAAATGATACCATAATTCTTGTGATTTTTCTGCCCACATTTTAAGAGGTTTTTCGACCCGGTGGCATGTTCAGGGGGGTTTTAGCGGAAAAGTGGATATTACTCTAAATGTATGCATGTTAAAAATCTGAAACTTCATCAGTTAATGTCCCTACTCCCTGCACACATGTATGTAAAGTTGGGTCAATGTCAGAAAGTGAAAAATCAGTTAAAAAGTCAATTATGTGCCATTTCTGAATGCAAGCTCTTAGAAACAGCAGATTTGGACAGAGACATGGCTAAATTCAGCCACACCATGTATATGTAATTTCAAGCAACTGTGTAACTGTGAAATATGTCTTTTATTATCAAATATAGAATGTGTGCAATAACAGAGGAGTGTCCTATCTGCAAGCCATAAAATGACATCCCTCTGACTCACAGTTCATTCCCCAATCAAATGATAAATGGAAGTTTGACCAATTAGAAGCTGAGAGAGAGGTAGGGTCAGTGATGCTAGAACACACCCACATTCTAAACACATAAAAGCAGACAGACAGGACAGATAGGGACCTTCAATTCCATCTGCAGCGGGACGCTCTGCCGGAAAAATCCATACTTACCTCCATCAACCTTCAGAGAGCAACATAGAGACTTCAAATCCATCAGGCTAGACCAGAAGCAGAGTAGAGCTGACCTGTTAGCAGATCCAGAAAGAGAGAGACCCAGATCACTGTGAAGTGCAGAGACCAGAGGCGAGTCTAAAACCCTGACCAGATCCGTGATGAGGCCCATTTCACTCAAGAATATAGTGTGAGTACATAGTAAAACTGTGTAGAACCCATCTCTTAGTTAAAATAATATAATTCAATCCATTTTTAACCTAAGTAGAACTACAGCTTAGCAATTGTGTTATCCTGCCATCATTTTTAAAGCTGAAAAAGTGTGCGTTTAAAATTTCAAATCTGAAAAACGACCTTTATTCAATCGTTCATATCTCCGCAACCGTTTGTGCTAGAGACTTGCAGTAACTTTTATTTGGAAGCTGAGATCCTAGGCTTTCCTAGGACCCCAAAACTATAGAGATAGTCCTCTGTAATAGCGCTCGGCGCATCCGCGAATTTTGCCGCGATTTGCAAATTTCTTCACGTGTAAAAAGACAGCAGTTTTGCCTTCCATTTGCCAGAAATTCGTTTAACCTGCTATCTATCCCTGCATCATTGCTAGTGTGAGCCTGGACTAATATTAACTAGATACCACTCACCCTGAACCTCTGAAAGGGAATTAAAAAGCATTTCCAGCATATTTCTCATCCATTGCTAGCACATATCAAAGCATTTGGGCCTGTGTTTTCAAAACTCCTATCTGTGTTTTAAACTTCTGTTGTCTAAGCTTGGGGGGGGATTGAACTGATTACATTGATTGCATTTCTGAGAACTGTGTGCTTTCCTCCCATTCCCTTGCATTGCATAAAGAGGGGGGGAGTGAATAGCCAGAGAAAAGTGATTACATTGTTTTGTTGAAATCATATTGAGTATTTTCTATACTGCATTTCATTCATTCAACCTTGCATTTCCTTGAACCCTATAAAGCATTCTCTACCACATTATCCTTCTGTACCTATTTACCAGTGTGCTACCTTATCCATTTCATCTCAACTCCTTAGTAATTATAAAGAAGTGTGCTAGTGCCAGATTCTCTGTTGTTAATCTGTATCATATCAGATTAAGTGTGATATTCAATTATTAATTTATTATAAAGTGTCATATATATATCTATTGTTTAAATTATCAAATAAACCCTTTTAACTTGCAAAACAGAACTACGTCTTGGCTCAGTGGGGTCAGGGGGATTCCAAGAGAGGGGTGTTATATAGGGGTAGTCATCCAGAACGCATGAACTGGACATAAAGATATATCAATAAGGGTTTCCATTCAGTATCCCAGACTAGGCATTGACTTAGCTGTAGTGCTGAATTGAATCCTCTTACAAATTGGGGGCTCGTCCGGGATGTTGGGTTAGATTTACCACTTGTGCAGCTCAATACAGTGTGCTAACTGACGGGATACATACATCCAGTCGGATCACCACGCTGCATTACGCTGTGAAGCATTCCTCAAAAGGGACACTCCAAGAAAAGTTCTGTTCTGCAAAAATAAAATACAAACTTCTGTAAGTCAGGACAGAGACCAATCTCTAGAATGACGACCTTAGTAGACATGAAAATGGCCAGAGAGCACCTCTTGCATAAGCTATTTGTGAGAGGTGAATGGACCGAACAGGGCCAGGATGCGTGGTTGCAGGCAATCACACAACAGGTCACTGAAACAGGGTCAGATATATATAGAGATCAGGGTCCATTACATGTGACCCTGAGCGAACTATATATGGCTCCTAAAGCCAAAGAGGAACACAATAAGATTGCCAGGATAGCAGCATACCTGTACCTATATATGGGAGACATGCAGGATAGATGTGCTGAAAGCCAAAATCTGGCAAATAGGCAACAGATGGTGTTAGAGAAGGTCCAATCTGACCTGGTCTCTTCTGAGCAGAGGCTGCAGAGGAGCCAGGAGTCAGAAAATGACAGCAGACTGTACATCACTAAAATAAAGGAGGATATGGATGTGCTGCAAAAGGAAAAGTCAGAACAGGATACCAGATTTCTGGCCTTGCAGAAGGAACACCAAGAAGGTTTGGACTCCCTACTGCAAAGCCAGAAAAAGCTGGAGCAACAGCTAGACTTCAATAGGGCATGTGCTGAGCAGGTAGTCACCCTGCAAAGTCACCTAGATAGAGAGAAGGCAGAGAGCAACAAACTAATTCTGAAAGACCTGGATACCCAGGCAGAGTTTGATCAGGAGCGCCAGAATGCTGGTGCCTTCCAAAGGCAGAGGGACGACCTGGCAGCACAGATGCAGGCTCTCAGTCAGGAAAGGGATACCTTAGGCCAGGAAGTCTGCCATTTAAAAAGAAAAATGGAAGAAAATCACCTGACCCACCAGGGACTGGGTGACCTCCAAAAAGAACACCAGAACTTGCTAGAGCACACCAGGAGGGTGGAGGATGCTCTAGCAAGAAAGGAGCAGGCCAATAGGGACACAGCTCAGGAGGTAACCCTCCTGCAGCAAAGACTGGCCCAGTTCTCCAGGACCAACCAGGAAGCACAGAGGGAAAATGAGGCCCTCTGTCAACACAATGATAGGCTCCAACAACAGGTAGCGATGCAGGAGAGACTGATAGAGTCGAGTAAGGCCTTAACAGAGGAACTGAAAGCACAAATGCAGGCTCTTGCATTGCAACAGGGAGCAGGGGCGGATAGAGATGAGGTCCGCTGGGAAAGAGAGATTCCTGACCATAACCGCAGGAGCCCTATCACCAGGGGCCTTCATCTCCCCCAGTCCCTGGACTCTACCACCCCCATGTCCCCTGGCGCACATGAGCACAGGGCCACAGGGATGGCAGATTACTATCCAGCTAAGAGTATGGGGCTCATAGGCCAGTACCGCTCAGGAATGGAGGGGTGGGCATCCGGGTATGGGCACCCAAGTACAGTACAGTTCAATGGGGAACCCCAGGAGAGTAGGCCCATTAAGGGCATCCTGAAAACCTCTGCCCAGTTAGGTCAGTGGAGGGGGTACCCATCAAATCCTGGCAGCAAGGAGGAATCTGAAGACTCCTCTGAACTGCGCAGGACACAGGAGACCAGGTCCCCACATTCTGCCAGCCATTCCCAGGCTCGCAGAATCCGGGAAAACCTGGAAGAACAGACGGGAACCTCTGGGAGCAGTGCCTCTGAGTCCGAGGAAGAATGGACAAGGGTTACCCGAACCAAAAAGGCCAATAAGGCAAAAAGGGCCTTGCTTAAGGACCCCTTAAAGCAGATTAAGGCGATCAGGAGCGTCATCACGCCTTACCATAAGAACGCTAAGTATTCTGTTTGGGAGCACTTAGAGTTGTTTGAACAAATGATGGAGACTTTCCATTTGAAGGACAGCCAAAGGTGTATTCAATATGTAAAGTAGACCTTCTCCCCGGAATACTCCAGTTTCTTTGCGGGGCTGGAGGACCAAAATCATTTAAGATGGTCCACCTATAAGGCGGCCATCTTGAAACATTTTTCTGTTCACAGAAATCCTCAAGAGGCTCGCAAGGCAGCCTACAATTTGCAATGTGGGGAGGATCAGGCCCCACAAGAATTTGTGCAGGAGTTAAAGCGTGCTTTTGCACAGACCACAAGAAGGGTGCGCACGGATAGCAGGGAATTTATTAATACGTTTTTCCATGCCTTGCCCAAATATATCATGACCCAGCTCGTGAGGGATTTTCACGAGAAAAGATCTTTAGACTGGGTCATTGAACAGGCTACCCGGATCTATGAGGTGCAGAAACCGATAGATAGCAAAAGTAATGCCCAGAAAAACCCCAAAGCCAACAGCACCCCTGCTGCTGCCAAGGTGGCAGAGGTAAAGGTCACCCCCGTTTTGGATTTGGAGATGGGGGGGCCTAAAAACCTACCTGCACCTAATAATGCTAGGCCCAGAAGGTCCTCGGGCCAGTCACAGACAGGGAGCCAGGGAGGCAGCCCCACAAATGGGGTCCCTCGCTCTCCTGATTATGTAAGTCCCCGTTACAAGGGAAATCGACCCATCCTGGGTTATGTGTGGACTCCTCCAGCCCAAGGGGGGGGATCCAGCCAAGCACCTAACCCGGGGAACTTCCCTCCAAACTTCCCACAGGAGGGCAGAAATTTACCAAACCCTGGGCAGAACTTTTTCCCCAGATATCCACCCGACTTTCAGCCCCAAAACCATCCATCCTTCTTTCCCCAATTCCCTGAGCCCAGACCACTGAATCCGGGAGAGGGGAGGCCAAGGGTGGAGGGGTACCCAAATCTTCCCAACCCGGGCTATTACCAGAGGAGGGACAGCTACCCTTCCCGGGATCAGCCCAGGGGAGAAAACAGGGCCCCGTATCAGCCTGAGCGGGTTTCCCAGTTAGAGTGCCAGGTTCAAAACATGGCGCGGGACCTGGGTCACATACTGAGGGCTCAGCAGAACCCTCAGATGGGCGTGCCAGCGCAGAACGCACCCAACTCTGGACCTGGTGCTCCAGAACAATGACGGGGGCAGCACCCCGATAACACACCGGTTCCCAGGGAGGAGGCACAAAGGGAAGGGGGGTGTAAAGCCTTGGAGGAAGCTTCCTTCCTCACTTGTAAACAGCCCCTGGAAACCCAGGAACCGGAAACGAAATCTCTTGCCCCTGAAAGTCTGCCCCCTAAGGAGCAGAGGGGGGGTGGGAGAAACAAAAGACCCAAACAGACTCAGTTTGAGGAGGAGGTACAGGTCTTCCAATTTGAGGGAGAGGGATCCTCAGAGGATCCTGGGAAAAGGATCTTCTCCTTCAGAGAGGGGGGAACTCCTCCCAAAGAAAAATGGGTCCCTAGGGATGCAAATCCAGACTGGGGAGATGTGGAGACTGAGCTACCGCCGCCCACCATCTCATCCCAGAACCAACAGCAAGAAAATCCCGGGTTCAAACCCATACTGGGGACTGCCTCCAAAAAGGGGGGGGCGGCCCAGAACTGGAACCAGGGGAACCCACAATGGCTCTGATCTCCAGTTGCCAACTTTTTCTTTCAGATTCCCAAGGCTCTCCACAGAATTCTGCCCAAATCTCTTCGCTAGCAATGTCCAAAACCAGAAAGTTAGCCCACCAGTTGTCCAAAAATGTACATTACCTGTGCCCCCTTGAGGAGAAGGAGGGAAGATATTATGCCCCGGTACAAGTACAGGGGCAGGGTACAATCTCGGCACTGGTGGACACTGGATCTCAAGCTACCCTTCTGTCCAGAAGGGCCTTTGACGAACTGAATGCAGGAAGGGGAGAGAATTACCAAATTCCTCTCACCTCTCTTCCGGGACAACTACAGAACTTTGACGGGAAGGAAATTCCCGTTGAGGGGACTGCAGACTTGGACATTAAAATTGGGCGACACAAGCTGAAACACCCGGTCATAGTTGTGACCCCGGAGGGCACCCCTTGTTTACTAGGGAATGACCTCCTGAGAAGGTTGTCACCCCTAATAGATTGTGTAAACAAGGTCCTCTGGACCCAGACTAGCCGACCAATAAAATTAAAACAGAGTGTTAACCATGTTAGTTTAAACGGCACCTGCCACATGGTTGAACAAAAACCTGACCAAGTAGAATTTCACTTCCAGAATAGCCAAATTCCAGACGTGACAGTAATAGCAGTAGGACAACAGACTAGTGATGGGGGGTCCTCTCTATTTCTGAAAATCAACCTTCCTTCCAGTTTAAGGTGGTATTCCACGCTGGAAGGAAACACTCTGAAATTCTATACCAATCCACAACCTGAAACTCCCACTCCTACAGTCCAGAAAGATGTGAAATCAGCTCAGAGTCTGGCTGATATTCAGCAAATTGGAGAGCAGTTGTTCATCCCTGTTCAGTTAAATGATGGGAAGGACTCTGTTCTCGCTCGAGTGGGCGTGAACAATGGTAAGAGCTTCATCAGCGAAGCCATGTTTCGCCAACTCCCAAAAGATCCAGCCATTCCCACCTTCAAACTGATAGACAAATGGGAAATGGACATGGAAGCACCTAATTCCAAACATCTCCTGCCAAGCAGGTGTATGCTCAAAATCTCCATTGGCAACAAGAGCATAGTCCACAATTGTTGGGTCGTGCGAGACGCCCCTGCCGCCTTTTACTTAGGCAGTGACATTCTCAATCGCTTTGCCATTAGTTTGGACCTAATAAACTTCAAAGCTTGGTCCCGATTAGCGGATAATCCCATGGGCTTTGATGATCCAGAAAAAGCATTTAGGTCAGCTCAATTGCTACCTTATGCAGTTGAAATTCAGATCAAAGAGGAAGTCACCATCCCAGAAAGGACCCGACAATTCTCCCTGGAAGTGAAAGTTAAAAGAGGACAATATTTGCAAAACCCTGATGCTTACATACATCTAAATGCTTCTCTCCAACTGCAAGGGTTAGGGGTAAACCCAACTCCATTAGTCAACATAGAACATGACACCATTCTAATAGAGGTGGACAACAGCGACTTAAAGAGTATTACTCTAGCCGCAGGCACCATTATTGGAATGGCGGTTGATGACCGACATTTTTCCATCGACTTAGTAAATGAACTGTTAGGACCAATCCCCAAGGACTGTTTTGACAGTGACAGTGAGGACAATACAACACCAGACAGGATTTTTACCCGGCATGGGGGGAACTTCCTGGTGTACACTTCCTGCCCTGATGGTAAGGAAGATGTGACGTGTGACTTCAGGAGGGATGAGGTGATTTTCCAGGTCCATGAGGGCTGCCTTTCCCACCTGAAGCCTCCGGTCCAAATCAGCACTCTGACCAGGGACTTCTCCACCCAGCTGGAGGAGGCCGCGGAGATAGCCAAACCAGAAGTCTTTCCAGGCTTCAGGCAGATGGTGGAAGAGAGAGTCAACCTAGCTGATGCCTGTGTGACTCTGGAACAAAAGCAAAAGTTGAAACAAGTTTTCTTGGATTTCCAAGATCTCTTTGCGGTAGACTCATATGACTGTGGTCGCACTGACATCCACACAACAACAATCCCCACGGACCCTGGCATGACTCCTGTGTTTGTGAAGCAATATCGCTTGCCTCTCGCATCAATGGAGTCCCTTACTGAAATAATTAAGAACCTTGAGTCCCGGGGAATAATCCGTCCAGTCCACAGCACCTTCAATAATCCGGTGCTGGGAATATTGAAGCCAAACGGCCAGTGGAGACTCTGCGCCGACCTTAGGGAGCTCAACAAACGGGTCCATACTTCCCGATGGCCTCTGCCCTACATTGACCAAGGGCTGGCCCAGATCCAGGGGTCACAGGTATTCACTGCAATAGACCTGACCAATGGATACTGGACTGTGCCTGTCAGTAGGGAGGACCAATACAAGCTGGCTTTTACCTTTGGGGGCCAGCAGTACACCTGGACCCGGACTCCCTTCGGATACCTCAACTCCGGCAATGAATTCAACATTTTTCTACACAAGGCCATGCCTGACTTGGGTGCAAGGGGTAACCTGGCTTATGTAGATGATGTCCTCATCAAAAGTTCATCTGTGGAGGAACACATAGCGGAGATCCGTTATGTTCTGACACAGTTGAGGGCCGCCGGAGCAAAACTTTCCTTTCAGAAAGCACAGTGGTGTAGAACCCGTGTTAATTTCTTGGGGCATGAGATTACTCCTCAGGGTCTCTGTCCCCAGGAAAAGAAAGTGGAAGCACTTCAGAAACTGAAAGACCCCACAACTCTGCGGGAACTAAGGAGCCTCCTTGGACTGACTAATTACAGCAGAAAGTTCATTGAGGGCTACGCAGAGATCACCAGACCCCTGATTCATCTCCTGAAGGGGGGGTCAAGTGGGAATGGGGTCCAGAACAATCCGAGGCAGTAAAACAACTCAAAAGAAGCCTCTCACAAGCGCCTTGCCTAGCTTACCCTGTCAGAAACAAGGAGTTCTTCCTGGAGACGGGGTTCTCTAATACGTGCTTGACGGCAGTATTATACCAAAAGCATGACAAGGTCAATCAAGTAATCTCCTATGCGAGCAAAACTTTATCCTCTGTGGAGGAAAAATTCAACGATTGTGAGAAGGCACTCCTGGCAACGGTGTGGGCATTGAAGAATTACCGCCCGTTTATCCAGGGGGAACACATCATAGTGGAGACTCCACACCAGCCTCTGCAATATCTCCAAAGTGACAGAATCCGGGCCGGAAATGTGAGTAATTCCCGAATTACTTCCTGGATTCTGTCAATGGAAGGCTTTCCTGTGGAGGTCAGATATGGCCAAAACAAGAAGAGTCCACTCGCGCAAGGTCTGGCTGACTTGCATGATTGTGCCAGAGAAAACTGTCTCGAGGACGAAAGTCTAAAAATAAAGGACAACATGGAGGCATACCTTAATTCCCCCCACAAAGTCTTTGAAGAAGACAAGTGTGAGGGAATGCCCACTGTCTATGTGGATGGATGCTCTTACCATGTTGACAACAACGGGGAGAAAGAACTGGTGGCCGGCGTAGGGAATGCATGGGTGAATGAGTCCCCAGAACCCTCCGCTGGATACAAAATTGGTCCCCGAAGTAGTCAGGTGGCAGAATTGATGGCTGTGCATCAGGCCATCCTCACTGCTGTCCAGCATCAACTCCACGAACTGGTCATAATCACAGATTCGGATTATGTACGGAACGGGTTCGTGGAGCACCTGGTTAATTGGAAAACCAGAGGCATGTTATGTGCTAACAACAAACCCTTGAAACATGGGAAGTTGATCCAAAACATTGATGATCTGGTCATATTGAATGAGATGACCATCTATTGGAAAAAGATCAAGGGTCATTCCAAAGTAGAGGGACCAGACAAAACTGGAAATGACTTAGCTGATCAGCTGGCCAAAACCGGAGCCATCCAAGGGGATCTAATTGAGATTGAGTCCCTGTTGGGGGAAATCCAGGTCACTGCCATCACTAGGTCCCAGACAAATGCTCACAACGACCTTTCAATTGCACAATGGAGTAAGGAGACCCCTGATGCTGATTTGATTACCGCTCAGAAGGGGGATCCAATTATTGGTAAATTTTACCAGCACCTTGAGGACCCTGAGAACTTTCCCCTGACGGATACCGATTACATTGGGAAAGAGGACCTAAGAGTGTTGATGAAATGTCCAAAAATGTTCCGGATCCAAGACGGTTTGCTGGTAAGGAAATCCAAAGCTGGCCACGATCAGTGGGTGGTTCCTACCTCATTCCGAAGTCTGATGTTAAGTCACGCCCATGATGCGGCCACCGCCGGTCATAGGGGGTTTCACACAACATTGGAAATCTTAAGAGAGGTTGCATACTGGCCACACATGGGGCAGGACCTCGACCAATACTTGAAGGGGTGTCTTGTGTGTGCACAATTTCAGCCATCATCCCTTACGCACCGGACGCCTTTACAAAAGAGGGGAATGACACTGCCATGGTCAGATTTACAAATCGACTTTGTAGGCCCTGTGATTCGCTCGGCTAGGGGGAATAAGTACATGTTGACTGTGACATGCTTGTTTACCAAGTGGGTGGAATGTCTCCCAGCCCCAAACTGCAAGGCAGAAACGGCAGCTGCCTTGATGATTAACCACATCTTTTCCCGTTTTGGTCTACCTCAAAGGATTGAGTCAGACAGAGGTAGCCACTTCACCAGTGAAGTAATGACAAAGATGTGGGAGATATTGGGGGTCAAGAGAAAGCTGCATATTGCTTATAGACCAGCTTCTTCTGGGGCAGTAGAGAGATATAACCGGACAATTGTGAGCATATTAAAGAAGTTTGTGGCAGATTCTGGGCCAAGTTGGGATATCCGATTACCTCTGGTCCTAATGGCTATCAGATCTACCCCTTCATCTGCAACCAAAATGTCACCATTTGAGTTGATGACTGGGCGCAAGATGGTGCTTCCTCAGCATTTGCTCTACAGGACCCAAGAACAGACACTGATAAATGCCTCCACTACTCATGAGTATGTGGAGAATTTAAGGAAACACCTCCAACATGCTTTTGCTTACGCTCAGCGGAATCTAGAAAGATCGGCTGATAGCATGAAGACCCATTATGACCTGAAAACCTCCAGGAAGGAATATCAGGTGGGGGACCGGGTCTATCTATACAACTTCCAAAGGAACCAGGCTAAGCAGCGCAAATTTTTGCCTACATGGAAGGGACCCTTTGAAATCATAGACAAAATCTCCCCTGTGGCCTACAAAATCCACATCCCCAAAGGTCCTTTGGCAGAGGGGGACGACAAGTGGGTCCACATAAACCAGTTGAAGTGTTGCCATCCCAGGCACGCTCTGCAACAACTGGAGGAATCCTCTGGAATCCTAGCGGGTACTGTCTCAGACTAATTCTGTTCCAATCATAAAACATACCACATCTAGTCTCTAAAATATTGTGATTTGCATGAAACTGTCTCTTAGTTATACTGTTTTTTTTTTTAAATAAGAATGTAATGTTTCGTCATGATGAAATGCATATGCTGCCCCACTATCTCAACAGTGGTGGAAAAACGTCTACGAGTAGGTATTGCCGCTCTTCCTTTGTCGTCCTAGGAGAAAGAAAACCTGAAGAATGACCAAGGAGGACGATCCGGAGACCGGGAACGAAGATCCAATGGGCCCAGTGGACCGCCCAATATTCCCATCAGGACCGGCGAGGAGAACCGATCGATCAGTACCGGATGGAGAAGAAGATGCTGAACTGTGCCATCTATTGGAAGAAGATGAGGAAACATCCCAGGTCTTGCGAGTCCCATTCGTGAAATAGAATGGCCATCGCAAGAGGGGGGCTTGTGGGATGTATTTACCCATGCATCCGAGCCCTACCTCAAAACTGTGCAGTACTGACATGGAAAACCTCATGATGGCCAGAGCTTCCCAGAAAATGCACAGGGAAATGCATGAAGAATAGGCTGCCACTCATTTTTGCCGATGTTATGGGCACAGAAGGAAACTGCCTAAAACCACCATTGGACTACCCGCACAGTAGTCTGAAACCATTGGGAATGGAAATGCTGATTGCCAAATGCAACCTAAAATGGTGGGGAATTCATTTCTTAAATCTCAAAAATGGGTGCAGTACCAGTACTCACCACTATCCAAAAGCCGGCATTTTAAAACCACACCAGATTTTACTTTTTTGTGTAAAACTGAATGAACCCAAAGCAGGCTAAAGAAAGACTTACTGAGAGGTGGATACAATGTAAAGTGATATTCTGAAGTGACTTGAAGGTTTATAACAAGACTGGCTGAGCTGTGGATTGCAGCAGTTTAAGTTGCACTGGATTTAAAGACACTAAAAAAATCTAAATGTTTAGATTAAATGAGTGACCTATGTTTGGTGTCACATGCCTTTGTAACTGTTTAAATGTCATAGTTTTAAACTTAGAATCAGCCTTCTAGCTGCATATGTGAAAATGTTTAGTTTTATTTGAATGCAGAAACTGGGGAACAGAAATGACAGCTTAAAGAGATTCCAATTTGCCTGGCAACTACCCCCATCAGGAGTGAAACTTGAGTCACAGCTGTGTTCCCAGGCCTAGCTGCCCTTTTGCTGCTCACACTAAGGATATGCTATCTATCTGATAATTGAATTACCTGTGCTCTGCAGGAAAGTGAACAAAGCCCTGTCCTGGCTCAGGCAAAGGTTTTATTGGCAGGAGTCGTAAATGGTCGTAAAAAGTGGCTTCCTCCTGAGGAAAGGGGAGGGGCACTGCCTGTGAGAGCAAGCTGGCTTGGCAGAACTGGAAAGACCAGTATTTCTACCTTGTGCTGAGAGGAAACCACACCCCTTTGTAGCCAGAATATTGTTTAGAAAAAGATGAATAACTCATAGAGCGGACATGTGAAAATTTTATAAATGATACCATAATTCTTGTGATTTTTCTGCCCACATTTTAAGAGGTTTTTCGACCCGGTGGCATGTTCAGGGGGGTTTTAGCGGAAAAGTGGATATTACTCTAAATGTATGCATGTTAAAAATCTGAAACTTCATCAGTTAATGTCCCTACTCCCTGCACACATGTATGTAAAGTTGGGTCAATGTCAGAAAGTGAAAAATCAGTTAAAAAGTCAATTATGTGCCATTTCTGAATGCAAGCTCTTAGAAACAGCAGATTTGGACAGAGACATGGCTAAATTCAGCCACACCATGTATATGTAATTTCAAGCAACTGTGTAACTGTGAAATATGTCTTTTATTATCAAATATAGAATGTGTGCAATCTGACAGAGGAGTGTCCTATCTGCAAGCCATAAAATGACATCCCTCTGACTCACAGTTCATTCCCCAATCAAATGATAAATGGAAGTTTGACCAATTAGAAGCTGAGAGAGAGGTAGGGTCAGTGATGCTAGAACACACCCACATTCTAAACACATAAAAGCAGACAGACAGGACAGATAGGGACCTTCAATTCCATCTGCAGCGGGACGCTCTGCCGGAAAAATCCATACTTACCTCCATCAACCTTCAGAGAGCAACATAGAGACTTCAAATCCATCAGGCTAGACCAGAAGCAGAGTAGAGCTGACCTGTTAGCAGATCCAGAAAGAGAGAGACCCAGATCACTGTGAAGTGCAGAGACCAGAGGCGAGTCTAAAACCCTGACCAGATCCGTGATGAGGCCCATTTCACTCAAGAATATAGTGTGAGTACATAGTAAAACTGTGTAGAACCCATCTCTTAGTTAAAATAATATAATTCAATCCATTTTTAACCTAAGTAGAACTACAGCTTAGCAATTGTGTTATCCTGCCATCATTTTTAAAGCTGAAAAAGTGTGCGTTTAAAATTTCAAATCTGAAAAACGACCTTTATTCAATCGTTCATATCTCCGCAACCGTTTGTGCTAGAGACTTGCAGTAACTTTTATTTGGAAGCTGAGATCCTAGGCTTTCCTAGGACCCCAAAACTATAGAGATAGTCCTCTGTAATAGCGCTCGGCGCATCCGCGAATTTTGCCGCGATTTGCAAATTTCTTCACGTGTAAAAAGACAGCAGTTTTGCCTTCCATTTGCCAGAAATTCGTTTAACCTGCTATCTATCCCTGCATCATTGCTAGTGTGAGCCTGGACTAATATTAACTAGATACCACTCACCCTGAACCTCTGAAAGGGAATTAAAAAGCATTTCCAGCATATTTCTCATCCATTGCTAGCACATATCAAAGCATTTGGGCCTGTGTTTTCAAAACTCCTATCTGTGTTTTAAACTTCTGTTGTCTAAGCTTGGGGGGGGATTGAACTGATTACATTGATTGCATTTCTGAGAACTGTGTGCTTTCCTCCCATTCCCTTGCATTGCATAAAGAGGGGGGGAGTGAATAGCCAGAGAAAAGTGATTACATTGTTTTGTTGAAATCATATTGAGTATTTTCTATACTGCATTTCATTCATTCAACCTTGCATTTCCTTGAACCCTATAAAGCATTCTCTACCACATTATCCTTCTGTACCTATTTACCAGTGTGCTACCTTATCCATTTCATCTCAACTCCTTAGTAATTATAAAGAAGTGTGCTAGTGCCAGATTCTCTGTTGTTAATCTGTATCATATCAGATTAAGTGTGATATTCAATTATTAATTTATTATAAAGTGTCATATATATATTTATTGTTTAAATTATCAAATAAACCCTTTTAACTTGCAAAACAGAACTACTTCTTGGCTCAGTGGGGCCAGGGGGATTCCAAGAGAGGGGTGTTATATAGGGGTAGTCATCCAGAACGCATGAACTGGACATAAAGATATATCAATAAGGGTTTCCATTCAGTATCCCAGACTAGGCATTGACTTAGCTGTAGTGCTGAATTGAATCCTCTTACAATATACGTCAAGGTCATACTTTCAAATCATTATTAAAATGCACTGCACAGGAACCGTGTGTGTGTGTCTGTGTGCCTGTGTGCCTTTTACCGGTTTATTCTGGCTATACCGCCCACAAGGATTGACTGAAAGCAATGCCCTGTGTGCATTTCATAGTGCTTTATGTGAGGCCATTCCTAATATGGCCTGTGTCCTTAGTTGTACCTCATAGAGTACATGTAATACATGCAGGGTATGGCTGCAGACAATGCATCCATGTATCTAGCATTCACATGGTGTGGTTGAAGGCCATATGAACTTCCCTAAAGGCCAGCAACCAGGCATTTTGAGTCATTTCTGCTAGGTGCCCCTATATGCACAGGGCACTTCCAAAATCTTGCAATAGCCCCCTAGCCCACCACTTGACCATGGTTTTCCTTCATATTCCTGGCACTTCGATCTTATGCCCATTTACTCTCATCATATCCTGTTTAGTGATGTTTGTACACGGGAAGTAACATTGTGTGCCCTGACAAATGGTTTGATACTGACCATCAAGTGCTGCCACCTTTTGTGGAGGGAGGTAGATCAGGGGAAAGTGCACCCACTCAGCTTGCATTGGATTGACACACATCCATACAGGCACAACGCTTAATCACACACTAATTTCACTCACGTTGCTCACACTCACTAATATCATTATTATGACGATGTTATGGGCACATTGTTCAACACCAATATTGTCTCTTGGAGCTCCGCTCAGGGAGGCTTTTGTAAGTTATATTTGCTGTAGCGTCAAATATTCAGTGCTCTTTGGAAAGTCAGATGATCTGTGATGTCACATAAAGGGAGGGAGAGAACACTCGTGCACAATATTAACATATGGCAAGGATAGTAGGAGAATGGGACGAGGATAACAGAAGAAACATGATCCAACATAAAAAGAATAGGCCTGAGTGGCAACAATCGATGTCCGTGTCTTTATCCTAAAGTACATTCACCCTGCAGCATCCTGTGGCTAAGAATAGATGAGAATATATCCTAGTCCCATTAAGGTGCCCCTCCTGCTAATGCCTATCATTCACCACTAAGGTATCTTGGATATACTGAGGACCTGATATCCACCGTTCACAAGTCCTTGCAGGGGACAGGTTGAGAAACTCATAGAAGAGCTAGGGGAAAGTGAGGACTCTAATATTACCTATTGGAAAAAGTAACAGGAATGAAGTTCAATGAAAGCAAGTGAGGGCCTGTTCTGTTCAGACATCGAACCTCATTATGAACATGTCATAATTGTAGCCAAACCTGTTTGCCGTTAGCACCACTTGGTGCAGCAGATTTACCACTGGATCATGAGTAGGTGTAAGGCAGTGATAATTCCCAATTGTATAGTCCAAATGATTCCTTGGAGATTTGTGCAGTGTTACCATGAGCAGTTCTTCCGCTGTGGTAAATCCAATGAGTTTTGGAGGTAAAGTGGAGGCTTTACTTCCAACTTTACTCTGGAGGTACATCCTCCACTTTACTGCCAAACTTGAAATTTGACACTGTGTTCAAGCGAGCAGTAATTCCATTATCACCAGAAAAACGTTGCAGTAATGAAATTACCACCTAAGATTTACTGAACCGCCAATATCATAATACGCTCATAGTGTTTGTTTCCTAAGCTAAATCATAAGTTCCTAAGGCATTCGTGGCCAGCAAAGTATTTTCAGGACACTCCAAAGCCTCAGGTTAATTTTAAGTGACCTAAGAAACTTCTCTATTTTTACTTTTGTCTTTATCTTGGCCTTATACAATTATCCCAATATCTGTCAGTCTGTTGGGGGATGGTGTAGCTTTGAATGCCTTATTATACCACTCTTGCCTTAGGGGTTCCATTGGTTATTTACCAAAGCAAAACCTGGAGCTTTCCCTTAGACCATTATTTATTCTCCTTTATCTGAGTATTTGTCCAATTGCATTAACTATGACCCCACAGGCAATGTTTTTCCAAATATTTCAGATTTCCTTGTGTGGTCACTTTGTAAGTATCAACATTGTTGGGAGAAAGATTAAGGAAAGCTATTTACATTTTCATTTTTCATAGGCTGGCTGCCTTTGGGGCCATGCTACAAGAAGGTTCCATTGACTTGCCTTCCCTACAACCAGGCATGTTTTACAGTGTGACTGACTTTACTTAGCCACCTCCTGTTCTCTGTATTCTCTACTAGCCTATTTAGCTTGGCCAAACCAGGCATGGGCTTTCCTTCTCTTCTCCCCTTCTGACTGTAGCACAACTCACACCCTGGAAAATGACCTAACAATCTCAAAGTTAGGAGGCGTACACCCTTTTTTATAGTGAGGACCTAACAAGTTCCTTTCCCAGTGATTGCTTGGTGGATATGCTTCCCTATTAGATGGTTAGTTCATGTTAGGTTCTACCCCAATACTTCCACATCCTCACAATGTGTCTTGCATGTAGTTTCACTTGTTATCAGATGCTGGCTGTGTTTTAAAAATGGAAATGGGCCCGCACACCGGTCCTCATGTCCTGCAAATACAAAAGTGCTGTCAGCCATTTAGGCATCAGGCAAAGGTGTTAATAACACCCGCTGAATTCATGTTCCAGGTCACTTATGAGTGTGTTACACTGCATCCAGTGCCCTCATGCTCAGTAGTAAAGCTAAATATTTGCATTTCTCCTTGTTGCTGCGGGTTTCCATTATGTTCCAGTTTGCTTTGCAGGGTTTCTCTCCAAATGTGTGCTGTTTTTCAAATTCTGATTTACCTATGACCCATGAACAGAGCCTACATTGTTCATCAAGTTACCCACTTATGTCAAAGGCATGTTAAACCTTTTCTGGGGCTGATTGTCCCTGGATTTCTTCCCCAGTAGCATTGTGCAGACACTTGACCTTGAACATAAAATGGACCCTGGAATGAGGAATATTTACCCCTGGAAGACATGGATATCAAGTGACTTTGCTACCCATCGGCAACCTATAAAACTCAAATACATTAATAGTGAAGCTCTGGGAACATTTGCCACATGCCACACCCAAAGGTCACGTTACTTCGAGGATGACTTCCTCCAGACACCATATTCCTAGAGTCTCACTTACTGGTGTTAAGTTGTTGACTTTTTCACAACAGACAGATTTGCGATAGTCTGGATAAAAGATCAGTGAAGGTATGCTCGCCTACATTTTATCTTTGGAACTAGAGTGTAAATGAAAGGTTTTTGGATGAGGTGCAAAGTCTTCTAATTGTGGGTTATTGTTGTCCTATTTAGATTAGTAAGCACAGTCCAAACTTTTGAAAGGTATGGTGAGGAATGCATCATGACTTGAACATTATTGGTTTGCTGACTAGTTACCAATAAGGAAAGAAGGTGTTGAAGCAAAGATGCTGCTTCTTTTGACGTGTAAAGTCTAGTTTGTGGAGAGATAAAGCTACAACTCACATCCCTTTGCATGAAAATAAGAAAAAGGTTACAATCATCATTGTCAAGAAGGATGTTTCTAGAGATGGGACACAGGCTGATAGTTGTAGGTCAGATGGAATTAGGCCTGAGTGGAGGGTCTTTTTGTTACATTGAACTGCTTTTTTGACTCCATCAGAATTTAGCACACATTTGTGAATCACTATCATGCAATGGCACAGAGTTTTAGCAATGAGGGCATCCTGTTGTCACTCTTGCCAGGATATAGGTTCAATCATCCTATGAATATAAACTGGATGAAATATACCAGGTGCAAGGTTTTATGTTTAACTAGCTGGGGTAACCAGCGTAGCCCATGTCCTGATCGAGTGGTGTCTCATGTGCCCTGGAGGATGTTGCTCTTGTCCTCTTGTCAGCAAATCTTGCTTCAGTTTGCGCTGGCGTCTCATGTGCCCTGAAGGATGTTACTCTTATCCTCATGTCAGCAAGTCTTGCTTCATTTTGCTCTGGCATCTCATTTGCCCTGGAGAAAGTTGCTCTTGTCCTCTTGTCGGCAAGTCATGCTGCTGTTTGTTGTTGTGTTTCAGAAGCTCTTGATATTGATTTTCGTTTTGCATCTGATGGAGCTTTTCCAAGTGATGTTCATTTTTTGTGCAGCATGTTTCAGTTACTCAATGGCTTCAGTACATTTGAGAAAATGTCAAAGAAAGATGGATTGGTTGTGCTCTCTTCTTGTGTATGAACCTAAGTAAACTGTAACCTTGCCATTTCCCATATTTGGAGTGTTGTGATAAAAACAAATAGCGTCTTTTTTAATTCCCTTTGAAAATGCTTTAATAAACACTTTGAAACTGTATACAGTAGTAATACATTTCAAAGGAATAACCAACACATCGAACATTTTGCTTCTGACACTTTTCCAAATGTTGCCTCCTTCTCGTACCTACTGTAGTGAATCGGGGTGAGCATGAGTAAATGAGGGTGTCTACGGATTGAATCTTTTGCATCCAAACATAGACTACAATCTTGCCCCAGACAAATGAGGAATACATGCGCAATTTGGTAGCAGTGTGTTCAATGGTGTGGATTTGTATAGCTGGACAGGCATTCACACACATATCCCAAAAATATTTGCATGTATGATGTGTGCATCCCAACAACGCATACTATCTTGCCCCAGACAAAAGAGGAATCCATGCAAAATTTGGTAGACGTGGGTTCAACAGCGTGGATTTGTGTAACCGGATAAACATACACACATACATACATACATACATTCATCTTTAAATATAAAGATAGAAGTAGAGGGAGGACCCACTGAGCCATCGCACACAGTTAGTTTACATTGAAAAGGGTCGAGAGTGTCAATGTCCCTTCTTGTTGTGAGGAATGAAGTGATCCAGTGGAATACAAAGCTGTTTGTTAAATAAAATATTCAGTACTATCAAATGAAACTGAGATCAACAATTTACTGACAATTATAAAAGTGCAGTGATTGGTGTGACATGGTTAGATCAGGTGTGAAACCTCTCCTTTATCACATAGTGAAAGGCATGGCAGAGTTACAAAATTGTAATAGAAAATGTGTAGTGAACTACGTGGTACAATATATACGTTAATCTCAAACTTCATGCCTTCTCGCCTTCGGGCCTCATGTAGCTGGTTGTTCATCTAATCTGTTCTTGTAAACCAAAATGTAACCTTCTTGAGACCTCTTGAACGTTGTCTGCTGACGGTACCTCTGTAACATTATGCCTTCTCGCCTTTGGGCCCCATGTAACTGGTTCGACAGTGTCCTGATGCCTAAGGGTCTGTGTGTGCTTCTCAAATGAAATAAATAAATAAAAGTACATCTATAGGTACCCCTTTATTTCTTGCTAGCCATGGTGGGTTTAACCTGCTGACTTCTTTCTGATCTCTCACCATCTGTGATTTAGTGGGCACTGAGCCTATATGCATCCAAGCACTCTCAAAGTACTTCCTTTAACACCAATGATCATTTGAGTGTTATTTGTATGGTGTTCTGCAGAAGCGGCTTCTTCCTTTCAAGTAGGCCATTTGCTGACAGACGACACAAGTCGACACAAGTCGACACATATATATGTGTTGTTATCTTTCAAAAAACCTTGCAGACTTAAACTGAACTCTGCTATCAGTCACCAAAATATTTGGAAATCATTAATGATCAATTATTTATTTTCGAAATATGTGACCATTTCAGGTGGTAACCCTTCTCATGAACATAACCTATTCCACCCACTCAGAAATATCGTCAATCAGTACTATTATTTATACTTTTATGTTACAAACGTTTTAATTGGTCTGAAAATATCCATAGCTACCTTACTTTATAGCTTTCTTGTTACTTTCACTATTTGAAGGGGCTAACATAAGGTTAGTTTGGTCTTGTCACTCAAACAACAGGAACCACAATATTTTAACAACCCTTAAATGTCAGAATACATGCCTGGCCACCAGAAATTCTCTCATACTGTTGGTCATTCTGAGATCTAGGTGTCCCTCTACTGCCAGATCCATGACCTTCTTTCCCGAATGGAAAGAGGCATTAACCTTTCCCCTCTCATTATTTCCCAATTGTCATCTTAATTATTCAGTAAAATGTTCTTATCTTCAGGTTACTCTTCTCGCATTCACAACCTTCCTTTCTTCCTTTGTGATTGTTGTATATCACTCTGTCTTGCTTGCTGCATTCCATCAATGCCACCTTACTAACAACCAGCTGTCCTCCTCTTCAGAAGAATGTTGGGCCTCCACAGCACCATGGTCCTTCTTTTCATTGGGCAATCAGGTGAGGCACTCTGCAACTATGTGTTTATGCTCTGGGACAAAGACCAATTCACATTGCACTCCATTAGGCAGTGGTCGAAGTGTATGAAAAGAAGTAGTGGAACTATGTCCCCTGCTGCCTTGCCCCTGCTCCCCACAAACTCCATTGCCACAACCCCTCCCACACACAATACACCCCCCAAAACACTTGCACCTGCTGTTTAAGGGAACATTAAGTGCATTGCACTGAAAGGGAAGGTTTCAACTTCTTCCTACACTTTTATTTTAAAACAAAACCATCCCGGAACGGTTTCTTTTTAAAATAAAAGTATAGGAGCTGTACAAGGTAATTTAAAAAAGTATAGGAGCACCGCTCCCGACCGCTCCCGCTCACTTCGACCACTGCCATTAGGTCCGTAAACCATCTGCATATTATGTATGAGGCCCTTTACATGCCTTTGACGGTTAGCTTATGCATTCAAGACTTGTGTTCTGTTTGTATTGTCACTAGTAGACCGCACACACATGCTCTGAAGTGTTTAAGGTACTAAAACACCTCTAGTGCTCCTCTGTCCACAGTTGAGCAGCAAACGCTATGATGACCTCTTGAAGTTTCTGTATTTGGATGAGAACATCTTGAACTCCTTTTTCACTGCTGTCAAAAAAGATTAACTATTGACACCACCCTTTATAATTGCCCACATACGGCCTCTGCTCTCTCCGCGGCACCAGGACAGACAAGCTGATAACATCTGCCTATACAAGGGTCACGGGGCGCAGACGAGGTGCGGCTGCAGCAATATACACCTTGCTGTTCCCCAAGCCAGTACAATACCTAGCTCATAACCCACTACGTCAGATATGAGCAGCCCATTGCCCACCTTTTTAAAAATTGCTGCCTGTTTGAAACATCTGTTGCCCACTTCTAGGCTGCCCATCCTGAACTGTATGCTGCCCACCTTTTCTAAACTGCTGCCCATTTGAATTGTGTACTGCCTTCTCTGAGCTCCTATCACCCACCTTTCTAAAAAACCTGCATGTTTGTAATATACGCTGCCCACTTGTACTGCCCACTTGTACTGCCTTCTCAGAGCTGCCTCTCACCCACCTTTTGAAAAAACTGCATGTTTGTAATATACGCTCCCCATTTGTATGCTGCCCACTTTGAATTGCGTGCTACCCACAAATGTAAAACTGCCAGCCCATTTAAACAAAACTTATAATAGACTGAAGTGCCCCCGACCAATCAGTAGCACCCTTCTGAAACATGTCATCCACACTCCCACTCTCCCACAACGTACCACCAACACCATTCCTACCAGCACTACCCACAGGCACACCTACCTCAAAAACTATGCATGTCTTCCCAGCTCCCACGCTGAATCGCACCACCACCGTACCTAATCCACACCACAGTACACAAGCTAACTCTTACCCCATGCCTCTCCACCTTAGGAATCTAAGGCTAGGCTCCCGATCTTCCTGCCTCTCTGCCATGCATAAAGCACACCCATTAAAGCAACCATCACCGACGCCCACCCCAATGCCAAAAACCTTCAGTAAAACTGCCACTCCGATTAGCATCACCACAAAAAACAAATCAGAGAACTATCAGAAAACACAACTCCAATGTGCACTTATCAATGCACGCTCGCTACCAGCTCACACCACAGAGATTCACAACCTCATTACTGATTTGAACCTAGACATCCTAGCCATCACCGAGACTTGGCTACATGAAGCCTCCGGTCCAGCCATCTGCTAAACCTTACCACCAGGCTACATTATCCTCCGCCAAGACAGAACCTCTAGTAAAGGCGGAGGGGTCGCCCTAATTCTCAGGGATACTCTTAACACCAGGCAATTAAAAACCGCTGAGGATGACAACTTTGACATGCTATCAGTTAAAATATCTCCCTCACCAAACAACACCATAACAATACATAGTGTCTACCGGCCTCCAGGCACTACTCCCGATTTCCAATCTAACATCACCCATATCTTAGGAGACAACCTCAAAACGAACACAAGAGCCATTCTCCTAGGTGACCTCAACCTGGGTTTCAAAGACCCCAAAGACAAGAAAGGCAAAGCCCTTGCTAAAGCGCTCCATGACTTAGGTTTCACCCAAATAGTCAACGACCCGACCCACACCAAAAGTCGTACATTACACTGGATTGCGGACCACAATTGTGCGGCCGACATCAGCTATAACACCCCGTGCCCATGGAACGACCACCATTTACTGCACTTCTTCATACCTGCAAAAACAGGAGGGAACCCAAACTCACCGGAGCCAGCCACCATGGCTAGGTCAAAGAAACTACTTACTGTTGAAAGAATCCTTCCTCTCCTTGAAACATCAGCACTTGCCCATCCCACCTCTAACAACCCCACAGAGCTAGTAGAGATCTACAATACCACTCTCAAAGAGGTATTAGATGCTATAGCCCCACTTGAAAAGACAAAAGCCAAGCATATACTTCATGCCAACTCATGGTTCACACAAGAACTCCTGGATGCCCGAACCATTAAAAGAGCAGCACTAACCGCATGGCAAACAAACCATTCCTCTACGACAAAGGAGACCTACCTTACAGTAGCTAACCAGTACAAGCAGGCCATCTCTAAAGCCAAAGCCGCCACTTACAACTCCAGATTTGAGAAGGCTAACTCCCAATCTAAAGAATTATTTGCCATCTATAATGAGCTGACTATCCCCCCAGCCTCCTCCAAACGAACTACTGAGAAAAACGAAACCTGGTGTAACAACATTCAACACGCCATGTTAAACAAAATAAAAACACTCCAGAACAAAATTAAGACTCAATTTGACAAAATGCCCAAAGCCACTCCACACAATCTTAAACCCTCGGCCACCAAACCAGTCACAGACTCTTCACATGACCCAAACAAACCTACACCCTTCGCATTCAGGTTAGTTACCATCCCGGAAGTCCTGTTGATCATGAAGCGCACCAAACCATCGCTATGTAAAGGGGACACATGCCCAGCCAACCTAGTCAAAGAATGTGCATCAGCCCTGGCCCCATTTCTCACTAGCTTCATCAATGCCTCCTTCGCCAACAGCACCATCCCGCTCTCCCTTAAGGAAGCTTGGGTTCAGCCATTATTAAAGAAACCTGCCCTCGACCCTGATTCCCCAAATAACTACCGTCCAATTACCACTGTGCCATTCCTGCTGAAAATTCTAGACAGGGCCGCCTACTTACAAATTCAATCTTACCTGGAAACACATAACATCCTAGGCAAAAGACAATCTGGCTTCCGCCCTCGTCATGGCACAGAATCAGCCCTACTGGACCTTAAGAACCAATTACTCGAAGCCATGGACTAAGGCAAACCCTCACTCCTCCTACTCTTGGATCTCTCGGCGGCCTTTGATTTGGTTGACCACGAGATCCTGTGTAAACATCTCACAGACACGGCTCACTTCTCCCAAGAAGCTACCGCCTGGATCACTTCCTTCGTGGAGGGCCGAGCCATGAGGGTCTTCTCCGACCAGGCCTCAGCCTCCCCTTCCCCCATTGAGTGTGGAGTGCCACAAGGATCATGTACCTCCCCTACTCTCTACAATCTATTCACCCTTCCCCTGTTCAGCGACCTAGAAGAATTTGGCATAGTGTTTACTAACTATGCCGACGACACGCAAATTCTTCTCCCCCTAACAGGCAACTATGAACAAGACCTCAACACCCTCCAGAAGGCATATGCACGCATCCAGGCCTGGATGGCAGCCAATGGCCTCTGTCTAAATCATGGGAAAAAACAGAAATTCTACTGCTAGGTCCAAAAGAATCCCTAAAAAAAAAACTAGACATCAAATACAATTCCTTCAGTATTGAGAACACTATTATCACAGCCTCTACTGCAGTGAAAACCCTTGGGGTATATCTTGACTCCACCTTATCAATGGACAGGCAAGTCAGCGGCATCTCATCTTCAGCTGCACTTACAACAAAAATCATAAACGCAGTCAAACGCCACCTGTCGTCAAAGAACTGTCTTAACATCGCTAGAGCCACAATTGGCGCAAAACCTGATTACTGTAACATCCTACTCCTAGGCACCTCAACAAATAACATTAACAGATTGCAAATTGCACAAAACAGCGCCCTGAGAGCCGCCCTCAGCATCCCTAGGAGAGAGCACATCTCCTAGGCAACTGGCTTCCTATCAAGGAACGCATAACATTCAAGCCTCTCACGATCACACACAAATGCCTCACCCAGACCGCCCCAGCCTACCTAGCAGAAAGAATACACCAGGCTCTGGCCGACAGACCAAAACGTGACCAATACTCCCACTTACTCTTACTCTCAGTACCAGCATTCAACAGAGCCAAAGCAGGCGGCACCAGCTTTGAAGTACTAGCCCCAAAAGCCTGAACGCGCTTCGGCTTAGCTTAAGAAACAAAGAATCCCTCACAGTTTTCAGAAAGGTGCTAAAAAACAAAACTATTTAACTAGACCACCTGCCAAATGTACAGTATCCTACATTGTTCCTCTGTAACCATGGAACACCAACAGTCATTAGCATGTATTACTGCCTATGTATCATCGGTGCTATTTTGTATCACTGCTTCTGTCATATCTGCCATCTTGTATTAAGTGAATATTCTGTAACAGCGCCACGATGCCCCAGGGCCGCTGGGTGCTTTATAAATTCAAAATAAATAAATAAAATAAATATATTGGCCTGCCTTTGGAATGGTCACAGTGTGATGTTTTGTTTACTTATTATTTGAGTATCTCAAACTTGAATCAAAAGACATCTGACCATGTGAATGTTCTATTTGTCTTCAATAACTCAAAAAAGCTTGACCTTTTTATGTGTGCAAATCCCTTCCCAAATTTGGTGCAATGTTCTATCAGGCCAAAAAAGCATCCAAGCCGATCCTTGTCTTGTGGTTGTGATACTCACACAATGGTGTCTACTAGAAGAAGGTTTGTTTGATGCACTTTGTACAACTGTTGTACCCCAAATACTTCACTTTACTCACTCGGAACTGTAATTTCTCTGATTTTGTTTAAAATGTCTCTTAACTTTGCATCATGTTTCCTTATGTCTTACCCAGTCCCCAACATGTCATCCTGAAATAAATAAATTCCACCAAAGCCTCCAAACAATTCCTGCATAAAACACTGGAAAGAAGCAGCCATGGATGCCAAACCAAATGGCATAGGACGATAATGTAAAGTTCCTAATGGGTGACAAAGGATGTTGGGTGTCTGAAGTCTTTTCACAGCTTGATTTGGTGATAAAACGAGAACATATCACATGCTGAAAACATCACTGCTCATCATAGTGGATGGGATCACTTTCATGTTCGGCAAGGGATGTCTGTCCATCCATATACATATGTTCAGCACCCTGGGGTCTAAACACATCCTGATAGCATCATTAGGCTTTCAAACTACAACCACAGCAAAAAGCAACTCTGACAATTCAATCAGTTCTGAATTTCACTTTTGCAAAGTTTATCCAGTTCAATTTTAGTTTGTTTCTGATCCGTATTGAGACTGGTATTACTTTGTGCATGATGGCCTCCTGCCTCTCTTTAGGATGTACTTGAATTTAAATCCTTTGCGTAATCCAATATTGTCATTGAACACCTTTTGGAATTCTTTTTTTAGATGATTAGATTGTTGCAAGTTCTCTGACAGGCAGTTTGAGAATGGGACAAGCTTCATCAGGATGCAAATTTACCTGCAACGTCATTTGTGTGCCCCTTTGTGTTTCCTTGAACCAACAAATGACTGCATGCCCCCTGAATTGTAGAGTTACCCACATGTGTTTCTTGATGTATGCCCAAATCTAAACTTCTAAGTATTGCTGACCAAGTCCTCATTTTGGAGTCACAACCCCTTTAGGCTAAAGTTGTGCCATGAGCATGTAGGCCAGTTGTAGTTCCACACCTGTAGGATTTGCCAGTAAGTGAGTGAAATGATTACATAAGGCACAGCAAAGCAGCATTTTTTGAAAAGGTTCCAGCAGGCTTACCAGATATTATTTTAGTTGTTTGCTCTGATTCCTTCTCAACTGGGCCTCAGACAGATTTCCCCAATTTAGGTAGCTCCATTATGGATCTCAGCCATAACACATAGCCACATGCATGACTTGCAGGATGTTTGACCCTCATCACCAATCTGTGTAGTGATGTATGTGTTACAAGATTTTTAAGTTTTATGTTGTTCAACTCACCCTTCAGCTCCTGACTTCGCACCCCAGGGATGGACAAAGTCAGTATGACACGGGGGTACTGGCTAACTTTTTTGTGCACATGCATTCAGCAAGAAGGGTCTGTGAAGGAGCAGCAAAAGACTGGAAAGAAGAAGTGCATAAGTGCAATTACCTGGAATGTACCCTCATAAATGAAACCAGCTTGAATGATTGAAGTGTTGTGGTGTGGAGGCTTTAGCCATAGGGGTCTGTCAAAGACACTTCTGGACACTCTGTGCTGGTGCCTTGCCCGTGTTCATTTCTTTGAGTTGTAGAGGCATTGTTTTTAATTACTAAAATGAGTACTACTACTTAGGCGATAGGATGTTTTTCATGTTTCTATGACTTGAAGATCAAGTGACTATTTCTTTCCAGAACATCGCTAATTTCAATGCGGACATCTCAACATAAAAAATACAGTTTTAATAAGCTACATTTGTGTTGATAGTTGATGTCCACATTGCCATTATTTGAGTAACGTACAACCCATGGTTTCCATTGCACTATCCATTACAAAGAGGACTGACTTAAATGAGATGCGTAGTATAAAGATCTTTGCATTTGGAGGTACTTGGCGAAAAAGATCAGGCAACAACTGGAATTGATGTATTCACCTACTGGATCTATGTTCGAAGACGTGTACTATTCTCAGTTAATATAAACATTTCAACATGGAGGACAGATAGGCAGAAGGAATGGAGAGTCAACTTTTCAGCCTCTACATTTAAGGAAGTGCTTGACAGGCGGTTTGTGGTATTGTATTGTCTCATATGTAGCACACAGATCTAGGCTATCACATCAGGATGTGGGTTTTATCAAACATCTAAACTTATCAACGTGGGTTTTTGGGAAAATACAAATCCACTGATTAATAACAAAGGGGCATTTTTTGTCCACTAGAATGACAACTTTTCGTCCCTTTCCAACTAACAGGTCAAACAAATTCTGGCAAGTCTGGGTCCTTAAACTGGCAAATCTGGGGACAATGTGTTATATGGTTTAAAGGTTGTTAAGCAAAGAACAAAAGATGCTTTCGGCCTAACCTTATTCACTTTCCTTTAAAGAACAATGTGTTTCCATTGAATGAAACAAGTTGGGCAGAAAGTGTCACAGATATTCTATTTGTTGGTTTGGTGTAGATTTTTGGGGGTAGTTTTAGGCAAACTTGATGGAAAATGTGTTGTCCACTGTTCAGAAATAAAAGGCTGACTGTTGGCTCTCTGCCAGTGAATCTTGTGGCAATAGGGAAGATGGATGGAGATTTCTTAAAGCAGTTATGCTTCTTAGGGAAAATTGTGAGGGGAAAGTAGAGTGCAAATGAAACTAGGGGATACAATGGGAGGCATGGGTCATGGCAAGTGGCACAGGGTCTTTGAGCCTAATAGTTGCAATGTGGAAAACAGTGTCATCACCTCGTCTGCCACTGACTTTGATTGGTTTTGTTGTGATGAATTGGATCATCTTAAATCTGTCTTACCTAAAGATCTTATACTAAATATTATATACATTTTTCCCACTCAAAAATGCTTATCATTCAGGAATAGAATATCTGCACCATAAAAATATATGCTAGGCTTTAGTCTACAAACATTCTACACACATATTTGGTGCAGTCTGTATTGTACATTGGATTTTACTCAGATATGTGCTGTGTTTGAATATTTGATAATGTATGTTATTATTATATTTAAGAAGACATACAACAACCAAATTGTCCACAGGATACCAACAAGCAACTGTGCTGATCCTTTACAACCCATATACTGAAGATCCCATACTACTCTTGGTTTCTTGACCATAAGACTTTCAAAACTTCCATCTTTCTTCGGCCTTGATTAATACGGTGTTTGTCAGGCAGCCTCAACTCTGTGACTCTCAACAAAGCCTCCTTGCAAACATAGGGTCACAGATATAAATAATGTCTAACCTGGATTCAGACACCCTTACCAGTGAAGCCAAAGAATGGGTAGGATAATTAGGGTGTTCTGGGGAGAGAAACATGTATGGATATCCAGGGGCAAGGAGTTTTAGCTAGATAGACTGCATGTGTATGTGTGTTCTACATACTAAGACTGGTGTTTAAAAAAACATTCACAGAGAAGGGCATCGTCTAAAACCGCTGTGGGGAAACAGTTGAGTGGGCTGCAAACATTGAGTTACATTATCATCTTTTCTTTCTGCTGCAGTTATTGGATGCTCTTCCATTTAGGCAAAGGTGTTAGTACTTCTCATCCAGGGAACATTGATGATGCTGGAGGGATGATGGCTTTTTTTCTCTTGGCCCTTGAATGATAATAGGTGTTAGGAGCTCTCATATGGTACAACTACTTTGGTTTACCTATGACTGATGAGGGAGACATTGGGCTTACACCCCTACCCCCAAACATCTTTTTGTTAACATTGCTCTGATCATATCCCACAAAGTCCAATAGATATATGTGTCTTAATGCCAACTATTTAGCTTGTAAATATTGATTCAATGTATTCTACTTATTCTAAGAGAATAAAAATCACAACTGTAAATCAGTATTTGATTATATTTCTTCAATGATATATTTAATGTTTATATATTGACCGTGAGAAAATAGTAGGCGTTATGTCCATCGGAGGACACAACTAGTTTTCACTCAGGGCTCAGAACTCAACATTTGAAAACCACTGAACAAGGCATTGTTGGTGCCACTAATGCATCCGTAAGGAAGGAGAGTATCCATGTTAGTCTTATGTGTTCTTTCAGCAGAACTGTCAAACCTCTGATCTTAATCTCCAAGACTGAATCAATAAACCAGTCCTAAACTGACTCCCCTGCTTTCTATCCTATTTGTCTCCCATTTGAGAAAAAGAGAATTTCATTAGCCCATTCTGTCCCCATTGCCTATAGCTTCGTACAAAACTCAACCTCCTTGGAGCTAAATGGGAGAACTCCGAGCCCACCACTCAGTCCTCCTGTGAAAAGCGGCTTGGGTTCCACCAAGCACGTTGCCCAAACACAGCTACCTCATTATCTATCTTTGTGTCTTCCAACCTGTGTGTCGGACTCTTGGTTACGAACCCAGGCCCCTGCCATTGCATTGAGTACTACAGTAACCCCACCAAAGGGCTGAATCAAAAAGCTCCAACAAACTATTCACAACCAACCTCAAGCAGGCATTTATACACTAGCCGACACACTTCGTTCTACTCATATATCTGCTTTCTGGTCGCCTAACCTAATCTGTGTTTCTTAACATGCTCTAGGTACCATGGCACCTGCTCTCCAGAATACCCAGAACTGTGCGCACCTTCTGATAAAATTAAAATAAATCACTTTCATTCATTGGGATTTATTATATTGTGTGGGCAACCTTGCTATGTAAACACGAGTAAATTCACTAAAGTCCATAGAAAGCCGCAAAAATCTCATTGTACTCGTTTATGGATGTTCAACAGGGAAGTTAATACACGTGGAAAACTGATCTCACATTGAAATATAAAGAATAAGAAGTATCATGGTGATACAAGTCACATGTCTGAAAGAAGAAGGAGAGGCGGACACCTTGAAACACAACCAACAAGGATATAAGAAAACAAGACACAGTGCACATTCAAATTGAACAAGTGGTGTAAGCAAGACATGTGTGGGGCGTGACATCAAAATCAGATAACATGTTTATGTCCTTTTGGGTGAAATTAGAACAAATTTTTGCCCGGACAACATGCCCATGGTCTGAGCGGAACCCTGTGGCATTAAGAAAATGAGGGCAGCGATGTAAGGTGGGATCCAGTTGGGGTGTTGTGGTGGGGGCACCGCCAACATCTTTTGCCAACTTTGATGGGAAGTGCCACATGACTGTGAGCAGACTAGAATGATGGTTATGTATGCCTGGTCAGAGTAAAGCCAGAGAAAGCCCTGGTGCCGTTTTTTACACATGCTTTGAAATAATGAGGTTAGGTCTATTATCGATTTCTCTTTCAACCTTGAGATTTCGTTCATTTTTTTAAAATAAGTGATCAAATATGCCTTTTTGTCAAACCCTTAACAAAAAAGGAAGCAACATTTCCAAGTACCTGTTTTTGACAACGTCCGCGCAGCGTGTGAATGCATCTGAACACACTGCATGGGGTTCCCTAAAATATTTCTAAACCCGTCGCTTTGTTGTAAATCCTTACAAATTGGTTTTGGAAAGGGCACACAGTGAAAAATGTAAAGCCAACTTACCGCATCTGTTCCTGGGGGTGCATTAAATTGTTTTCATCTTCTGCTGTGTCCTTTTCTGAAGAAGCTCTTTAGCTCTTGCTGAAAAGAGTATTTTGCTCGGTGTGGAAGACAGCTGGATTCAAATTGCAAAGGTCTTTCTGCCAGCAGACCCCTCTTTAGACTTAAATAACCATGCTGTCCCGAAGTAATGGCATCTTCCATCGTGCTGCCTCCAGTGACTTCCATACTGCAACAGCCAAGGGAGCTAGCCTGAATGCCTCTGTTACTCTGTGAGAATCGTGAATTTACCATGTTATCCCGAATGATGCGGATCACACACCACCGCATAATTCCAGCAAGTCTCGAACGGTGTTAGGATTTTCAAGTGATTTTCCTTGCTATTGAGTTGGCAGCCTTGTTTTGTGATGATGGTAGCACTTATGTGTAACCATTCTAATAATGTGTGTCTGTATTTAGTAAACTTCCTATTTGAGGTGTCCATGTTAAAATCTCCATTGAAAGGTTTTCCATGTTCACGTTTGCTTGCGTTCGACATAACAGGTGTGGAATCTAATATAAAGTGCTCTTGTTTTTTTAATCTGAGCAAGGAATTCGCTACCTCATGTGGAGATGCAGAATCCACAAAGGTGTTCACAATCTGCACGCAATGATTGCATTCTCATTTAAGACTTCGTAAAATGTTTTGCTTTTTTTATTGTGCATGCTTTTAAACGAAAACCTTTACAAAACATGCATTAAGTATATTCAAGAAAAAGATTTGTTTAAAAAAATTCTAGATTAAAACTTAAATCTCGTAACTGGTTTAAACATTAGCATAGACACAACATAGTGGTATTGCACATAACAAAACACTCTTCTAATTTCATAACAAGGCCTAATATAACACATTTACATTTAAAACTCATCCTACCAGTTTGCAAAGTGCTATAGTGCAGACAGTTTTCGGGATTTCGGGGACATAATCCACAAGTTTCCAAGTGCCAAAATGCAGAGTGGTCCCATACAGAGTGCACACTTCTGATAGTTAATTTATAAAGTGCTCGTGCGAAAGGAGTTCAAAAACGCAGCCACGGCGACTCCATCAGCTGTAATTTCACTGCGTAGGCACCTTTCCCACAGATTGTTCTACGCATTCCAGTGAATTGTTAAAAGCTTACAATATGACATTCGTTCCACATTCAAAACCCTACAGGCCTTACAGTTTCTATGCTGTCTTTGTCCTTGCAGAATCTGCACATTGCATCCATCCTAGCACACTTTCCCCTCATTAACGTCACTTCTTTTGTTGACAACAGGTTCTGAATGTGTGAGTAGCTAATGCTCAGGTTGAACAGTGTGATGTCTACAGCCGCCAGGACGTGGGCGGCGGTAGGAGGCAGAGGGAGGGCCTCGGGCTGAGGCTTACGCTGGCACGCGATGCGCGGGGCCGGCGCGGGACAAAGGACACGACCACTCGCTTGGCTGCTTAAACCCGGACTGGCGTAACCCCGTCAGTTCCGGTGATACCTTTATTTCTCTTACCCACGCACTGTGTCACGTGACTTCGTCCGTCAGGACACGTGACACCACAAACAGGACAATCTGGTTAAGTACTTGTAGTGCATCCATCATTCTCTTCCTAGAATTGCGTTCCCCCATTGTTGCCTTATGGAGAACATGGAACAGTAAAGGGTGATTTTATGAATTCACTTTAACAGTCGGTGTTTGCTGTTCTAGACCTGTAGTTGCTACCATTCTTTGCATTGTGGGTAAGAACGGTATTTTACTTTCCCCTATACTCGTCTTGCTCACTCGGTTTTTGGTTCGATTCTTGACTCTCTGTGAAAGTACATGTGTCCAAGGAGACTCAGTACCCGATCCCTTTATTGCGCCGAATCAAGCTGTTCCTCATGTCGATCACATTTCCCCCCATTTCAAATCACTTCACTGGCGAACTGTGACGCCAGGATTCAATTTAAAGTTGGCAGCATTGCTCTTTAAGTCATTCGTCTTCAGTGTCCTTCGTACCTGTCTCTAAAAACGATTATTTCTGTCAGACACAGTACAACTAGAGCAGAGGCTTGCAACCTTTGGCTCGCCAGATGTTTTGGACTATAATTCCCATCACACCTTGCCATTGAATATTATGGCTAGGGATGATGGAAGGTGTAGTTTAAAACATATGAAGAGCAAAAGTTTGCAGACCCCTGAACTAAAAGCAACATTCTTTTTCACCTTTAAAATCCGCACGTTAAGAGAACCAGCAATGCGAATCTCGTCTTTGTCATAGCCATTCCTCATATTTGGAACGTTTTGTCGTATTCTCTTCCCCTTGCACCATATCTGCTTCTGCTCTGTAAACATTTAAACATCTTTTTTGTTTCCTCCTTAGCACTTTTTATATTCTTCAATCGTTTTTAATTCTTCAGTGCTCGGAATGCCTTTGGCAAGGTGTGTGCTTTATCAAAACCCTGTAATAAAATAAAAATACAATAAACATTAGTTATGACCATGTTATAGGTTAAGGACACTGAAGTTTGTGGCATCCTCCGTGAGACTAGTACAGCGGCCTGTCACACTTGGCTCGCTGGATGTTTCAAACTACAACTCCCATCTGCCCTACCAAGCATAGTCAAAGGTGAAGGATCATGGGAGTCATAGTACAAAACATCTGGAGAAGGGAGGTTGCAGATTGCTGGATCAAACATATTTTGATCTCCAGGTTTCCCTATCGTTCTCTCTCTTTACTTCCAATAAACTGGTCCTTTAGTGCTTCCTGTTCTGTTAGAGACAATATATAGCGTAACTGATAGCGTAACTGAAATGATCATGTTCAGCATTCACTCGGGGCAATAAGGCAAGTCTTCGGACAGGTTTCTTCTTTATTAAGTTCCAGTTACATATTTAATTACATATGTTCCAGCAGATAGACACACTGGCATGCTCCACTCAGGCTGGTCTTCATAACTGACAATTTTAGGAACTCTGGGTGAGAGACTACTCTACCACGACATCATATATGAAGAGACAGGCTAAAGGGAACAGCAGATCGGATACCACACATCTTTATTTCCTGGAAAATGTACACACACACACACCACACACACCACCGCTCCCCCCTTATCTTACAAGCATCACTGATGCACAAGTGCTCCCGGCCCAAGAATAACCCTTGGAAACACATGCACAAAAAACAAAAGCACAATCGTTTGAATCTACAAGAACAAGGGTGACAACCCTGCATTGGAATTACCATCCCAGCACCCACAGTCATTCAGGTATCACACAAGGTCACTCTGCTACTTCAGCCACCACCCATCTGGCTAACACCACCAATGCACCTATGTTCCCATGCCAAGAGTGGCACGTGGAAAAAACTGGACAAAAAACAATGCACAGGCATTTGAGCCCATAAGAACAAGAGCCCTATTTCTGCAAAGCAGGTAACACCCCAACACCCATACCCATTAAGTGTCGGGTAAGGTGTCAGGCTTGCCCTCAGTACCTATTCGCCTCGTGGCTTCTCTTTGTCCTTATTCTGCCAGAGACAGACTCTCATGCATATGATAGCACAGAGAGAGGACTCAACAAACCCCCAGGGATAGTACACCGGTGGGTCTCCTGGATCAACTCCCCATACCATTTTATGGCTTCCCCTGTATTTAAGTCGTGCAGGGGAGCCTGAAGCAAATGACGTTTGTCTGGGCCTCACAGGATTCAGCCTGGAACCATGTGTGGAAGATTCCAGGTGGATGGCTGACTGCAGGCAAGGGCGGTTGAAGGGTGACTGCAGGCCAGGGACTGGTGCAGGGTGACTGCAGGAAAACACATACCAATAGCAAGAAAACATACCAATAGTAGGCAGGCAGAGAGAGGTGATACGGCAGGAGGAAGAGAGAAAGGGAGCATAGGAAGCCAGGAAGGGTGCAGAGAGAGAAGACTAAACCCATTTAGAACTAACTGACAGGAAGGCCCCAACAGAAGAATCCCAAAGCAGAAGGAAATAGAAGAGGATTGGGAGCTGGCACTGAACAGGAACTGAGAGGCATGGATGGTGGATACAGAGTATTTGGGTTCACCATCTTGCTTGTAGTCGGGAATTTATAGTCTGACTAACCTTCCTCATTACAATGTAATGCAGGATATGTTGCAATGGTAACGAGGAAAGCCCTGGCCACGTGAGCCCAAAGCTGATGAGTGGGAACATCATCCTTCCTTGGGACCAAAAGCATGGGGGCATCTACAACAAGTGTGTTGTCGGTACCCCGGCGTCCACCACCTTGCTATCTCGCAACTGTTCTTGCAATGCACATCGGTCAGGAACGGAGATTCCAAGGAGTATCCAGGTGCCACATGCCTGCAGGTAAGTGGTGGGCAGTGCAAAGCACAGTATGCATAACACTAAGATACAAACACCTCACTGAACAAACCATAACAACATGCACTGTAGTCACAAATTGCTAAAAGAAAAATTAGATCTTTGACTAATGTTAATACGGATATCCTTTTTTTTTCTACTATAGCCTTCTCCAGAACTCACCTCCCATACAAAGCTCCTGTGGGAAAATATACCATTCCATCCTCTTCCAAACATGATACATCCATCACAGAGGATACCATTCCATCCACAATAACTGTCAACCACTGTGATGAGTCAGAACAAGGACACAGACTCTCTGAGGACATTTTTGCCATGCGTTTATTAAAGAATAAAAAGAAGGCCTATCTTTCCCTATCACTATGGGGTGTTCCCTGCCTACTCTAATAACTAAGGTACTCGTCAGACATGAGTAAATGTCCAAAAGAATAAATCCGCTGTCCAAAGCTAACCTAACTCACCCTACCACTATTTTAGTCAACTAAAATCAGGAGAATGGCTCCCTTGCCTTAGTAGTTGTGCTTATGCGCTTATGTTCTCTTCTTTCCAGAGATCTGATCAATATACAATACTTAAACAGTCTCTTGTTGTTCTGTGTGTTAGTTCCTTCTACTTCCCTAGGGTATTGATGATCTTTTCCTCATCTTCGTAAGGTTCTTCCTTTCTCGTGTCAGAATCCTCTCCCTTTATTATCGGATTCTGAATGTACTTTTATCATGTCCTTTTCTCTGGGGTTTTTGTTGTCCAAATACCTATGGCTGCTCTTTTCCCAAAGAGGTCTTTCCTTTAAAAAGTGTATCTTAGGGACCTCTCTGGTCTTTAGTTCCCAAATAGTTCTCTTTATTGTGTGCTCCACTCCGAGTTCACTATGAGCTGCCCAGTACACTGTAAAGTGCCAGTAATAACATTTACTGGCACCTTTAATGGACAGGCCAACTGACCCTTTGCCAGTAGGGGTGGAGGATTTACCACAAGCTAAAAGCTGGAGGTATATGTGACCCTATTGGCAAAAAACTGCCTGTATTACAGTAATAATGTGCTGGTAATTGTGGCAAAACCCCCCCATGGAGCTATTTGGGACTCCATTGAATGAGGATTTACTGTGAATACCGGCACTTGTAATCTGCCAGTATCACTGGGAGGCAAGTGCCAATAACAGGTAGGTATTCTGTTTGCCGGTATTCTGGCAGAATTAACGCTGGGATCATGGCAAACCCATAATCACTGTCTGTCTCTTGGATATTGGGTAGGCTTCCGCCTTTCCCGAGGTTTCAACACTCCAGTTCTATTTCTTTCACTCTTGGTACTTTCTGTATTTCTCATTACCACATCAACATAGTTCAATGTTATCAACTTATTTTCCACACTTTTGTCATTTGTACTGGGATGAGTTTTGGTACTTCTATAACAAGTCTCTTTCGGCTTCCCAGTTTTCCCATTCTCCCCATTATCTTCAGTATTGCAGACAAACATCTCCAGGGCCCGTAGGTACTTGGGATCTTGTCCTTTCTTTGGTTTTCTTTTTGGTTCACGTCCCACAATGTCTGTTTCTTGTGCGCTTCTAACCCTTTCTTTGGCTTCCGGATACCACTGCAGGTAATCGGTTTGTTCGGTGCTTCCCCTCTGAGTTGGAGTCATCATCTTTGAGACAGAAGCCTGACCACAATGCTTGTTTGGTGGTCACACCATCACTGAGTTCTCCAGTCCAGCTGCTTCTGCTCCCTGTTCCTCTGTCACGCCAGGCTTCCAGCTCATCCTGCTTCAGCCCGAACCAGTTCTGAACTTTGTGGGCTTTGCTGTCCGCGTCAGCTTGTGCCTCCTTAAGGTGTTCTCCGTAGGGGAGGCTTCTCCTGTCTGTCTCTTCCTTCCTCTTTTTCTCCACCTTTCCTTGGCGTCGCCTCTCTCTTCAATGAACTCGGCACAGTCCATTGGAGATTGGGATTTAAAGGGACAGCTTCCCTTTCTCATTGATAATGGTATACATTTACTTTATCTTCTATTGACAAGGGAGTGGCTTAAGAAATGAACATTCCCTTGTTGCTGACCTTTTTGATGTTAGACAGTAAAACAAAAGGACTCTAAATCCAAGAACCAGCTCATTACTCTGGAATTGGTGTCCTTTCATAAACTCATCCAGGTTAGCATGGCGTGATCCGTGATAATTCTAAACTTTTGACCTGTCAAATAATACCTTGAATGCATGACAGCCCACATTATGGCGAGAACCCCCAGTTCTACAGTAGCATAGGATTGTACTCTGAGAAAATGTTTTCAGCTTATATGTAGCACATGATGTTCAACTCTGTCATGTTCTTCTGAGTGTACGGCACCTCGGTGCACCTTAAATGCATGGAATAATTAGGTGTGAACCTTCCATAATATCCAGTCAACCCCAGGAAGGCACAGAGTTCTCTCTTGGTTTTGGGGATGGGGGTCAGTTGGACTACCTTCACGTTTTCATTTTGTGTTTGTATCAGGCCATTCCCTACAAAGAATCTGAGATATGTCATGGCTCATTGTGCAAGGTGAGTCGTTCATGGGTTAGCTGTAAGGCTGACTTTTCTGAAGGCCTTACTGATTTCATAGAGGTGATGGACATTTTCTGGCCAACTATTATTATGAATCACAATATCGTCCAAATAAGTTCTGCAGAAGGCTGATGAAGACCGAAAGGTAAAACTTTAAATTGGAACAGGCCTTGATTTGTTGAGTAGGCTGTTTTTTCTCGATCAGCTGGATTCACTCGGACCTGCCAATACCCCTTGGTTAGGTCTTGGGTTGATATATGCCTGGCTGATCCTAACTTTCCAATCATGTGATCAATTCTGAGCATGGGGTATTTATCAAACACTGAAATTGAATTTAGTTTTCTAAAGTCTATACAGATCCTCCATGATTGATCTGGCTTTGCTACTTAGACCATCAGGGAGGACCAAGGTCTCTCAGTGGGCTCAATTATGTCCGCCATGAGCATCTCCTTTACCTCTTGTTCGATTATTTTCTTTTGAGCGTCACAAATTCAATATGGTTATAAATTAATGGTCTTCCAAGCTGCAGTTCTTAAAAAGCTAATGTCGCTAATGTCAGTTTGTTGTGAAGGGGCTAGGTCAGAGGAGACTAAAGTAAAAGTATGTTCTTGTTAAGGTGGCCCCAAAATCAAAGAAAGGCCCATCGGAATTGGAGTAAATCCAAACCAGACTGAATGATATGGTAGAAAAAGTGCATGGCAAAACCTAACTTTATTCTCATCGAAACAAAGCTGGGACAGCATACAAGCATTGACATCTCATTGCTCTCGTCATGCTTATCAAAAAACAATTGCTTAAGTACTACAAACACGCCATCCTGATGTCATAACATAATATCAGCTTACAAAACCGATGGGGAACGGGGATAGGTTTGTGGGTTTGACTACATATATATTCCTTAAGGATTAAACAATTAATTGGTTACAAGTAGCTAATGGCTTCACCTGGAACCACTCCTATATTGATAAAGGGTATACTGAATCATCTTCACTGCAAGGGCTTGGTTGACATACTACTTCATGGGCAGCATTTCTCTAAGGATTTTGATAGGTTGGCACATTGCTAAACAACCATGGACACTTGATTGGTCGTCAGGATATGAGCCAGAGATAGAGTAGGGGGAAATAGGGCCCATGGAACCTTCTCTCTTCATTTTAAAGTTGCCATCCCTCATTCTCAGGCCATGAGACAGGGCAATTCCTTTTTACTTGACCTTGTGTGGCGTCTTGTGTCTTCGTGTGCATTTAGGGACTACGGCAGCGGTCATATCTGCCTTTGCTTCTAATGAATGATCAATGTTCTCCAATTAGGGGTCACATGCTATGTTTGGAATATATTTACCTTCTTTTTATTAAGATTTCAGCTAATATTAATATGTGTGTCATGTTTTCTGTTGCCACTGGGGACACTCTTGGGTTGTGCTTCATAGACACTTTTGACTTACTGTTTTACTGCACCTGTGACCATGATAGGTTGTTTGTGCCCTTCTGAATTTTGAAAAAAAAATTAAATTGTATTGCTATTTTTAAACAAGGAAATACAAATCATATCATGCATTGTCATCAGTAATCAAAGTGGATTGACAACCTTATAACTAGGTCCCCCATCCCGTTCCCCCATGCAGCTTATTTCAACAAACTCTAGGCACATTATATCGTGGGAAACCACCCACCTCGCTGAAACTCTGCATGCAGGTAATTATGTCACCTATATTTCTCACAGAAGGGTAGCCTCTGACTTTCAATATTAGAATATACTGTTGTATGTAGCACAAACTTTAGCCACCCATTCCCTTTCCATGGGCAAACATTTTCTCTTCCAAAATTGAGCCAGGCAACTTCAGGCAGCCACCAACAGGACCCACACCATATGCCCACCCTCCTCAATCTCCTCCTCCTCCATCCTCACCCTGAACAGGAGCATCCATGGGGAAATCTCTCTGGGGACCCTATCAATACCTTTAATCCAGGAAAGGACATTCTTCCAGTATTGCTGTACTCGAGGGCACCACCACCACATATGGCAATAGTCGCCCACCACCCGATGACACTTCCAGCACCGGGAATCATATACCTTATACATTTTGGACAATGTGGCCGGTGGGTACTGCCACCTATGGAGCTGTTTTATGGCCTGCATCCTGTACTGTAGAGAGGCAGTGGATTGAGAAACCCAACTACACATCTGTGCCTAAAGTCCATCATCAATTTCCCTTCCCAAGTCTTTTCCCCACTTCACTGGCCAGCAATGGATCTCTAGGCTCCTCTAACAGGATGGCTTTATACAGCCGTATAATCAGCCCCCTGGATCCTGCTCTGTTGATCAACAGCTGCTCAACTTCTGTCTGTCCTCTATGCATGTTATTCCCCTATTTGTGGTCTGTCATCACACCGTCTAGCTAAAGGTATGGGGACATAGACAGCTTATCAATGTGTAGGCACTCTCCAACTTATCTAAAGTGACAACATTCCAATCTATCCACATTTCACCTACCCTGCTCAGGCCTGCCTCATACCAGGTTTGAAACGGCAGTGACTCCACCATTGTGTCTCTCAGCAGGGGGGCATGTACAGCTAAGGGGAGACAGCCTTGTGGAAAGCCACTGCATGTCACTACCCTTCCTCCAGAGGGATCACAAAGCCGCCAAGATTGGGTGTTCAGCCACTCCCCTGGGATCCCATAACCATTCCCCCGATGAGACGGGGAACAATATTGCATTACATTATCCATTTGAAGCCACTGCTTTCTGGATATATGGTCCAGGTGATCAACCAGTATTTGGAGTTGTGCAAGTCTGTAATAGGTTTTCAAATCCAGAAATCCACCCCCGTGCCCTCCAGAGGATCAAAGCTCTATAAGCATTCCTGTGTTTCGCCCATGCCCAGAGAAATTTCACCAGGGGACCTTTCACCTCCTCCAGGAATGCCGATGGAACCAACATGGGAGCATTTGAAAAAGAAACAAAAACTTTGGCAGTACCACTATCTTAATGCAGTTGAAGCATGCCATCTAGGAAAGCATTAGCCGGGCCCATCTGCGCCGGTCGGCCTGCATCGCTGACCAAAGCAGATAATAATTATCTGCAGAGATTCCCATGTCATGCGAGACCTCTATCCCCAGTCATCTAAATCCCTCTTCCTGCTCCTGGAGCAGCACCATCCCTATAAACTCCCTGTTGGTATTTGATACTCCTACGGCCACAAAGGCTACTGATCTATGTAAACTAATTTAAAAACTCCAGAGAATGCCATAACAAGCTTGGGTCTCCAGCAGACACGTCACCGACTGTTTAGGATTAGTGATATAGAGTAGTGCCTCATTGCGAAAAGACTTAGCTTGTATTCCGCTCCCCTGCTGTTACCCATGAGATTCCTGCATTCTTTCTTACCCCATGACAGTGCATAAAGCAGGGGAGAAAGCAGACAACCCTGTTGTTTGCCCCTTTCTAATGGGACCCCCTCGGGACTCGTTCTGTTGACCACGACTTTGGCCTTTGACTTGGAATATAAAGCTGAGATTCAACCCATCCACTTCAGGTCCATCCCAGAAGCCAAGAGAGCCCTGCCTAGAAAGGACAGCTAACCCGATCAAAATCCTTTTTAACATCCAGGGCGAGGAGTAGGGATCCATCCCTTTTCATCATAGGTGAATTGAGAATATGCAACGTCTTACACAGGCTGTCAAATCATTTTCCCTGCAAAATAAAATAAGTCTGATTTGAATGGATCAACCTAGGCAAATAAAGCTCGAGCCGGGATGCCAGTATCCTGGCAAACCTTTTTGCATCTACATTTAACAGGGAGATGGGCCTGTATGAGAAACAGTATGTATTGTCCTTCCCTGGCTTCGGAATTACCACTATTAATGCTTGTAATAATGACAGTGTAGTGTTCCCACCCCAGTGATCGAATTGAATAGCTTGGCTAGGCGTTCTGCCAGCAGGATCTGGTATTGCTTATTAAAGTCATTGGTGAACCCATCTTTCCCAGGATACTTATCTGTCTTCCACTGCTTTATCTTCAACTCTTCCTCCTCCCCATGACCTTTGCCTCCGATAAGGCACCATCCATCTCAGTAAGTTGTGGGATAGAGAATTCACTTAGGTACGTATGTAGCTTGTCTCCTGAAGCCGTAGCTGGCTGGGCATAGAACTGACTGTAATAAGCTGTGAATTGTGCTGGGATAGCACATTCTCTACCCTCTGGAATCCCATCAATCCCACAGACCTGGCTGTACCTCCTCTCAACCTGACATCACCTCACCCTATTCCGAGCAGAGTGCCCATGGTGTCTTGCTTTTCATAATACTTTTGCCTGGTGTATCTCATTTTTTTTGCCACCTCCCCTCTTAAAACCGTGTGCAGCGCTTGCGTATTTATTTTCTCTCATCTCTACTAGGCGATCCTCCCTATTGGAAACCTTCTTCATGAACTGAGATCTCAGACCCTTCAATTACTTCCATTGTCTCCCTTCTACTAAACCCCTTTCTCTTTTCTTTCTCCTGCCCTCCACTACAAGCAGTCCCCTAATCATGGCCTTGACCACCTCCCTGTTGTCATTTACATCAAAGTACGCCTATCTACTTTGCCAGAAAATTCCTGAAGACCCGGTCCCTCAGCAGGTTATCATTACATCTCAATCTAGACACTCACCTGCAGGGCCTTAACACCCTTTATTCTACGATAACTAGCTTGTGGTCTGCCCAAGCAATCACCTCAAATGTGGGCGCCACTATGTCAGTTACTTGTTCCTACAGGACCAGCAGGAGGTCTATCCTTGTGTATGTCTGCTGCAGAGGCGAGAAAAACGTATAACCCCCATGGACCTGAGAAGTGCTACTGCCAAACATCAATTCAAAAGGGATCCGCTAGAAGGTTCCCAAAATCAATGTTGTCCTTACTAAACTTCTTCAGTCCACCCCCCCTTCGCAGACCACCAGTCTAGTACTGGATTGACTACGATATTGAAATCACCCCCCAGGAGAGTGGCACCCTCAGCGCAGTCCTCTAACAGTGTAAACATCCCTCATAGGAATCATATCTGGCCTGTGTTGGGCACATATCATGTGGCTTAAGTGACAATAGCCCCTTCATGGACCCCCTTCACTGCCATGAAACTTCCCCAAAGCCCCCTCTTGACCTGAATCTCTGTCATCTGGAAAGATTTCCCCAACAGAATACCCACCCCTCCTTCATTTGATCCCAGTGTGAAGCCCAAAAGACACACTCAATGTCTCTGTTCATTACCGTGGATTCCTTTTGCTGCTAGGGTTTCTTGCACAAAAAGGGCCACCAATGGTTGCTTACGGAACAAGTTACTTATCACAGACCTCTTGTTCTGAGAATTGAGCCCCTTTACATTCAGGGTGGTTACCTTTACTTCAGCCATTTCCTCTCTTCTCAGATCTTCCCCAGTATCTCCTTTCCCTGTTTGATTTCCTACCCATCCTCCAAAGTAAGCCACTGCACAGCCTTTTCCTCACCTCCCTTCATAAACACCACTAGCCCCCACACCCACCTGAGGCGTTTAACCATGTGGGCCAAAGAACATGGTCCCACCAGTGGAACCACCAGAGCTGCGTCGCCAACAACTATAACATTTCCAACCATTTTCAAGCAGGCGTAGACATCAACCGCCCCTTCCCACCCCCTACCAACTGGGGCCACACTCACTGATACCCCATCCTGTTATCCACAACATCCCCCCTATGTCCCTCCCAACTCACAGTGCTACCCCCAAAACACTCCAGAAGCTGCTGTAGACTAATATAGCACCCCATCAGACCTCTGTGTCCCATCTTTCAGTCTCACCCTCTAAGTCAAAAGCACACGAGGGAGTCCCAGAAGTGAGCCTGAAAGCAAGCTGAGGAAATCATGGGCCCAGACAAGAGATCAACTCCACCTCATATGTTCTCCTTCCTAGGAGAGGGAGTGTTAAGCTGCTAAAATGTCCTTGCTTCCTGGACTTTGCATCAACTAAGGTTTTTGATCATATCCCAGGAGTCTCTGCAGTTTCTACTCCATTCTCCCCTTCGTTCTTGAGGCCATCATGTCGGTGCCCCATCAAGTCATCCTTGGCTCACATTATTTCCCCCTCCATCAACAAAAGAAAGCATTTCTGTTCTACTGAACAATGTATGCTAATCTGATATGGTGTCATACACATTTGCTACGTTTATAGTTATCCCTCTGTGCATTTATTTCTTCAGTGTGTATTCATTCAGGGGAAATCACCAATCTGCACCTCACCCTGGGGCACTACTAGGGATGGTGCACTTATTACCACTAGTGAGCAAAGGGCTCCTGTATTCAGAGGGAGTTTCATGTAGGCTCTGGACCAAAAGCCCAATACAGGCCCATTAATACAGTCATACCTACCTGCATTCCGGTCACACTGAAAATACAGTTGCAACCTTTATGGTCCCCTATTTTTACTATGCCCGTGTTTCTTATACAAAGAGATGCATTTTTAAAGGGGACTTTGTGTGGTGGCCCTGCTTCATCTTCTATCGATGTTAGTATTTTAGTGTATTTAATCCATTCTGTGAGGCACTCCTTATTTACCTTTTGTGCAACCACTTGAATGTATCGTCCCTGTTTGTCAGCGCATTTCAGAAATTGGTAGTCTTCTGTTATTATTTTGCCTCTTCTCTGGCCTGATAATATATAACGTGTTACCTCATGCTGTGTTTTCAACATCACTCATCTCTGACACTTCTTTTATGAAATTATCTTCATGTAGGGAATCTTCTTTTGTTACCCAGTGCATGGAGGCATCTCTGCCCTGAAATTGCCCTCTGGTCAAACATGCAGCAAGGTGTGTCAGGCAGTGTGCTCCATATGCGGGTACTTTGGTGGATATGAATATTCTGGAGGCAATCATGGCATAGTGTATAAGGGAGCAAAACAAAAGAGGTGATGACTGGAAGGTTTGGAATTAATCTTAACTTCTGGCATTGCTCTGGGCAACCATCCAGGCAATCATTTCTCAACTGCCAAGCCATTTCAAAAGGGGAAAGACCATATGAAAATCAGGCATAGTCCCAACCCAAAAGGGGCAGGCCAGCCCAAACCGCTTGGTCACATCCCTTCTGCATGAGACCGCAAGCCTCCCCAGACATGTTTCGGCCTTGTTCAGCCTCATCAGTAAGGAGTTGCTTGCGTCTCAGGCATGGGACCCACATCTGGGCATATCCATCCCACTCAAGGTGACTAGCAAAACAAAAAAGGTGATGGCCTGAAGGTCTCATCAGATGTCTCTCTCCCAACTCAGCTCAAATATCTATATTACACATTGTTCGAGACATAAGCAATAATATAAAAATGTTGTCACATGAAGCGTTGATCATCAATTACACTTCTGTTTGCCCTTCTCCCTGTAGTGCTATGTTTGAGGGGTTGTTTCAGTTGGCATTACTATATGTATTCAACTGGTTTTAACATCATGGAGAACATGGAAGGCTGGTTATGCCTATCTGTGCTATTGTGTTATACTGTGAACCAGTAAATAAAGTACAAACACAAAAAGGAGAAAAATATTGCTCCTATCACGATTGCTGGGTTATCTACCTTTTGCAGATACTTATGGGTATTCAGTCTTCCAGGCACTAAAAGAAAATATCTCATCTCATTCAATGGATTCATTTTTCTGTCAGGAGAAATGTTTCTTAAAAAGAGCAAGTGTTTACAAGAAAAACCTGGTTAACAGTGATAGGAAATTTCTTTCTAGAACAATGTACGTCTTCAGGTTAAATAACAATACTGTTGGGCAAATGTTATAGGCTCCTTCAAAGGGATACACTTTCATGAAGAATGACAAGACCAGGAAAAACAGGATGGTTTTCAGGAACATTTGTTATGTCTCTTTTACTTCGGAAGGGCCACACTTTAGTTTAGGTAAGCGCCTTTAAAGGGTGTTGGAACAACTATTCTTGTTTATACAAATGGTTAATCTTTATTTTTCTTGTTGATGATTGGCTTTCATCATCGATCTTGTCTGAGGTCCTTGCACATCTTCTTCACCTTTGGGCTCAGTATTTGCAGATGGGGGATCTCACCTCTATAGAGTTTGATGTTACTGAGATGGATCCATGCTTGTTTGCCTTTCACTTTGAACGCAGATGGATTGACAGCTTCCACAAAGTAAGGTCCTCGGAAGTGGGGCTTGTGCCACTGTCTGACAAAGTTACGGCACAACACCCTACCTCTGGGATACAATAAAGGGGGTTTTAACTAATTGTTCAGGTCAGGTTATTCAGGTGTTCCTTCTGTTGTCTCCGAACCCACCTGCCACATCTGCACCTGTCGAGACATACAATTGGGAGATTCCATCATAGCTGTCAAATAATTGTGCATTTCCTTTCCTAACGCAGTTGCAGCATTCTCAATATCAGTAGGAGCCCTTATGAGAGGAGCGATGGAAGTGTGCATTTGGCATCCTATCATCAGTTCATTTGAAGTCAGGAGATGGTTTGATCCTGGCTGATTATATAAGGCAAGGAAGGCAGTGTAACCAATTCTTTTTAAGAGTGTACTATATTTTGGCAATCCTTTCTTTTAATAGACTGTCTAGGTGCTCACAAATTTCATTTTCTTGTGGATGATAGGCAGATGAGAATTTGTGTTTATCCCCAAAAGGATAGTGATGTGCTCAAACACTTATGTTACAAAATGTGATCTGTTGTCGCAATGTAGCACTTCATACGCTCACCACCTTGGAAAAACTTTCTATATGTGGAATGTCATAGCTGACATGGCATCTGGGTGGGTGTACGGACCGCCTTTGATCCAGCAGGAAAATGGGCATATGACTACTATCATATACTTGTAGCTGTTACAAATTTGGAGCGTATCCACATAGTCGATATGAAAATGCTGAAATGGTCCAGTAGGATGGGGTCTTGCTCCTCTCAAAATTCTCAATATATGACCAGCAGTGAACTTTTGACATACAAGATAATTTATAGCAACATGTATGGTGTGCTCTTTTAAATTAGGGGACAAACCACTCCTTTGAAATTAGTACTGCATGGCATTCCCTTATTCTGTGTGATGGATAGTGCAACTATTCTAGTGCTAGGGGCATAGCAGGCTTCCCATTGCTGTCATGCTGCCACATTGCTTCTTTGGGGGACAATGAGCAACTCCTCCTTTTCCATAATACCTGTTCTTCTGTTGGTGCCCTTCATTGCAACTCCATAAATTATGGTATGTGTAGTGTATTAAATCCCTCCTTCATCACTGTTTTCCTTGTACATGTGCATTTGTTTGGGGCACTTGCAATATCAGATACTTCTGAGAAATATGCTTCCCTTTTTACTTCTAAATCAGCTGACTCATTGCCATGAGAAATCAGATATGCACCTTTTGTGTGTGTTGGACACTTCACTATGGTGATAGATGATGGAAGTTCAAGTGCATCTATCAGCCTTTCGCCGGGGTACTGCCTTGTGTTACGGGGACAGTATGCAGTATTGCTGGGGTGCTTAAAGGCATGGTCTAGTAAAAAATTGTATTGTCCCAGCTGGTCGGCCATGAGTTTTTGTCCATTAAACGCACGCGAAAACAAGCACCAGGGAGCCGCCATTTTCTGATAATCCTATCTTTTCCCTGATTGCCCTGGCTGACCTGCTTTTGTGACACTAAATCAATTTCCCTGCCCCTGAGCCTGTCATCAGCAGACTCGTACCGCCCATTTCCCAACGCCAAACCACGTCTCGTGTCAACATTCGCTGCGCTTCAGCTAATGACGTGTCGCCATGGAAATGGCAGGACGCCTCTCTCCTCAATAAGTATAAAGAGACCGTTTCACAACACACAGCAGCCGATTTTCGATTCCATTCCTCTCTCTGTGTTACTTTGAGTATTCTGTGACTCGTTTCAGTGCTCTGGTCAGCTACCTTCGCCGCTTGTAGCCCGTGTGAACAGATATCAGTACTACCGCTATCAATTATTTTAGTTTGTTTAACACACAATGGCTACAATAATGCCCTACATGTACGAGCCCGAGTATACCGAGGAGGAACTACTGGAAAGGGAAGCACGTGAAAACGATGGGGATTCGGACAGCAGTTGGCAGGACGAATCAACAGATGAAGAGCCTGGGCCTAGTTGAATGGACGGCGTCTACACCTGGTGCACATGCAATCGGTGCGAGCTAATGCCAACTGAGGACGAGAACTGCTGCTGCCGAGAAAACTCGGGATGCCTGGCCTACATTTCGGAAGGCGAGCCACGACCGCAATGCATCACCGAGCTGCCAGACTTCAGGGCAGCCTGCCTCACACGGGCCGTGTTGAGAATAATGATGGTGCTTATGCACGAACTTCGAGCAACTGTTCGTCCTCGTAATCCGAGTAACAAGTATACTCTGCTTGTCATGCCACTCCTATTTCATGTTCTTCTACTATATCCAAAATTACATCTACATATCATTGTAACGAATGTAAGTCTTTCAATAGTGTGCATTGTCTAGTTAGCATTTGTCCGTGTAAAATGCCATTAGTTACAAGAATTGTCATTGACAACAAACGTTTATTAAACGTATCTGGGTCATTTAAAAACAGTTTGTTTCATTCCTTTTCACAGGTGGTACAGGCTGGTGGCCTATCGTTCCTTTGCATGGTGGCTTCACGGGAGGCTTGGACACCGCGTTGGAAGAGTGATACCCGCCTGTGCCGTTCGTGCCATTAGAGAAACGTTCCCGAGTGACAGCGGTCAGTACAGGGGATTTTCTCTCGCTGTGCTGCAACCTGACCTGTATAATCTTTAAAGTCTTGTATTTTTGTGTCATGAAAATAAGATACAAAATAAAACACCACATATATTTTAACAACGTTTGTCTCAATTTTTTAAATGAATCAAGTGTGTCTCCATTCAAGGATGGACTTCAGACATCTGTGCTCCGAATGGGTGAAGGTCTGGTTGCTGTGAAGCAGGGTGGTCACTATCTATCTAAGCTAAAATAATATATTCTCGATAATGCATGCACTAAATAACACTTGTTCAAAGTCTTTCAGTAGGTTATGTCTCTATAAAAGTCACACATATATCTATACTAACAATTACCATTGGATTATACAGGCCTTAGGGTCTTGACCACTATAATACACCGGTTGAAGTGTGGGTTTAGTTTAGTTTAGTTTAGTTTATTTATTTGTACCGCGCACCGAACCCTGGGGTAGCTGGGCGCCGGAGACTTAGAAACAGTTACAGCATGGCAAAAATATACAATACAGACTGTGATAAAACAACAACGGTGTAGCAGACCGGGTTACAGGTGGTCAACAGAGGCATGCAGAGAGGAAGTGCATTAAGCAGCGTTTTTGTTGGAAAGCCATGTTTTTGTTTTGGCTCTAAAAGTCCAAAATGAGGGTTCTGCTCTAAGGTATGGTGGCATAGCGTTCCATAGTTTGGCAGCTAGGACCGGGAAGCTGGCGCCACCTGCTTTTTTTAGGGAGAATTTGGGAACGGAAAGGCAATGTGCGTATGGTGTTCTAGTTGGTCTAGTTGAGGTGTGGTTGTGGAACTTGTCTGCCAGGTATTTGGGTGCGTCATTAGAGCGGCATTTATGGACGATGACGAGGGATCTGAGGGTGATTCTGTCTCGTACTGGGAGCCAGTGAGCATCTTGTCTGAAGCTGGAGATGTGGGCGTTTCGTGGGATACTGAAGGCGGCTCTGATGGCATTATTTTGAAGTACCTGTAGTTTGTTCAGGTTGTGTTCTGATGAGCCAAGAAAGAGGGTATTGCAGTAATCAATTTTTGAGAGCACTAACGCTCTGGCTAGTGTAATGCAGCTGGAAGGTGATAGGAAAGGTTTGCAGGCGTTGATGAGCTTATTGGTGTAAGCTGTTGAAGAGGCAGTTGCGTTCACCTGTCTTTTGAGCGAGAGAGTAGAGTCTAGATAAACCCCAAGGGTTTTAATTTTTTTGGCTACTGTGATTAGGTTACCGTCTATGTTGATGGACGCGTAACGGGGGTCTAGTTTGTTTAGTCGATGTTGGGAGCCGACAATGAGGAGCTCAGTTTTCTTGTCGTTGAGGCATAGGCCGTGCTCTGCCATCCAGGCTTGGATCTCTAAATAAAGGTTGTTGATTCTGGTGGAGTCCTCGTCGTAGCACCCTGATAGGGTGATGAGAACCTGGGTATTGTCAGCATAGTTTGTGTAAGTGACACCTAGGTTATCTAGGCGGTCAAACAATAGCTTTGTGAAGATATTGTATAGGGTCGGCGAGACGCACGAGCCTTGAGGAACGCCGCAGGTGATGGGGACAGGGAGTGCTGATGCCCCTGGGGAGAAGACCCGGGTGGTTCGGTTGGTTAGGAAGGACTGGATCCAGGCAGTCGCCTGGTTAGAGAAGGCCGCTGAGGTCATCAGATGTTCTGTGAGGATCTGATGGTCGACGAGGTCGAAGGCAGCTGATAGATCTAGCAGTAGGAGAATGGCTAGATTACCCTTGTCCTTTGCCTCGTCCATCTGGATTTTTAGGTCCAGTAGGGCTGACTCTGTTCCATGCCTTGGCCTGAAGCCGGATTGTCTGAGACCCAGGAGGTTGTTGTCTTCCAGGTGCTTCTGTATTTGCAGGTAGGCCACTCTGTCTAGGATCTTTAGGATGTAGGGAACGGTGGTGATTGGCCTGTAATTAGTTGGGTTATTGGGGTCTAGATTAGGTTTTTTTAGAAGTGGCATGACCCAGGCCTCCTTGAGGCTGCTGGGCACTGAGCTTGATTTGAAGGATGCATTGATGAGGGCTGTTATGAAGGGGGCCAGAGTGTTGGCGCCTTCTTGGATGATGGGAGCTGGGCATGAGTCCCCTTGGCATCTAGAGGGCTTGAGGCCCTTAATGATGCTTTCTACTTCTTTAGTGGAAACTGGTGAGAAGGAGAAGGGGGGGCAAGTAGGTGTTTTTGGGGTGGTGGACGGAGGATGGTTTGTTTTTTTGGAAAGGCTGAGCTTGTTCTGTTCGATTTTGGATTGTAACATGGTGATTTTGTCTGCTAGGGCTTTTTGAATCCTCTCACACCAGTCTGCATCTTTCACGTAGGTTTCAGCCAGAGTGGGGGGGGATTCGAGTTCCCTGAGGATATTGAAAAGCTCTTTTGTTTTGGATTTGGCGCTCTCAATTCTGTTATCATATGTCTCTTTTTTGGCCTTAAGGATAGCAGTTTTGTAGGTGGTGGCTGCTATCGAGAGTTGAGTTTTGTTGGAGAGGTTGGGCGTTTTTCTCCAGGTGGCTTCTGCGGCTCGTTTGGAGTTTCGGAGGATTTTTAGCTCTGGTGTGAACCATTTGTTCATATGGGTTGCCGGTTTGGCTTTGGTGAGTTTGAGTGGGGCGATGGTGTCTACTGCTGATTCTAACGTTTTGTTGTAGAGGTCAGCGAGTTTCTCCGCATCTAGGTTGGCGTAGTTTGTAGGGGTACAGATATTGTCTATAAGTGGGCAGAGGTTTTGTAAGGTAATGTTGCGGTTGTTTCTGGTGAGGGTTTGGGGGATGGTAGGGGTTGGAGAGTTTGGTTGTGATTTCCCTTGGATGGAGAAGGAGATGGCGTGGTGGTCAGACCAAGCAGTTTGCTCGTTTTTTGTGATGGTCGTAGAGCAGTTGAGATCCGCTAGCCAGTCCAAGGTCCTGCCTTTGTTGTGGGTAGGGTCTGTGATTCTGAGCTTGAACCCTAGTTGGGAGATGGTGCTTTCCAGGGAGAGTGCATTGGTATCGTTTGGGTCGCCGAGACCGAGGTTGAGGTCACCAAGAAGGATAATTTGAGATCCTGTTTTGGTGTTGGTGGTCAAGAGGTCAGATATCTCTTCCTCAAATGTGGTGATGGGGCCTGGAGGTCTGTAAAGGAGGTGTAATAGTATGGTTTGTGTGGCAGAGAGTTGGAGCTTAGCTGACAGAAGTTCTGCAGATCGGAAGCTGGGCGGAGGGATTAATCTAAGTCCAAGGGATGTTTTAGCGATGAAGGCTACTCCTCCTCCTTTACCTATGTCCCGATCTTTCCTTAGTATTGAATAACCTTCTGGGATGGCGAGGGATAAGGCTGGGCCTGCTGCTTGGTGCAGCCAGGTTTCCGTGATAGCCAGGAAGTGTAGATTGTTGATAGAGATGAAGTCTGCGATATCTAGCGCATGGGCGACCAGGGAGCGGGCATTGACGAGGGCGCCCTTGATTAGTGGCTGTTCAGATGTGCTCAAGGGGGCTGATTGGGTGATGTTCAAAGTTTGAGCGGAGTTTGCTTGAATGTGTGTGGGATGAAAGGAGTGTTTTTTGGCGAGTGTCTTGGGGGTTATGAACCGAGAGCCGAGTCTCAGGTTTCTGTCTTTCAATGTGCATGGGTTCCAAGGAGTGGGCGGAGCAGCAAATCGGCGGATCCATTCTATAGGATTGAGGGCGTCAGGCTTGTCAATATGTTGGGTCTCCAAAAAACCCATAGTATGTTGGGTTGGGAGTGATTGCGGACGGGGTTTGTGGTGGGTGGTGTTGTTGTGGTGGAGCAGGGCGAGTGTAGCCGTTAAGGTGAGCGTGGCTAAGTAGAAGTTTGCCATGGGTGGTCAGAGTAAGACTCGGGTGTAGTTGGCCGAGGTTGACTAGGTGGTAGTAATAGAGTAGTTTAAGGTGAGGCGGGAGCCGACTGGGTCGGGATAGGCAGGATGGCAGGTAGTCAAGATCAGAGTGGGTACAATGGGCAGGCACGGTGGTCAATGGACTAGGCACAGAGGCTAGCAGATAGGCACATTCAAGGTGAGGCACAGTGGTCAACCGACTAAGGCACGGTGGCTAGCAAGTAGGCACATTCAAGGTGAGGCACAGTGGTCAACAGACTAAGGCACGGTGGCTGGCGAATAGGCACATTCTAAACTGAGGCGCATAGGAAAAGTACATGCTAAATGCATGCACCAAAGCACCATACAGCGGTCTAGATGGTCTGTAGGCGACCAAAAGGCACAATATAGCAGACTAGATGTCTAGCCGGTCAAGTGGCACAGCGAGTAGAGCGCTCGCTTTGACATCAGTGCAGAGCCTGCTAACGCAGGTTCGAATCCAGGCGGGCCAAACTCAGCCTTTCATCCTTCCGAGGTCGATAAATGAGCACCACACACCGTGGGTAATAATAAGCAGCGCGTAGCGCTATATAAATGCCTAATTATTATTATTATTATTATTATTATTATTATTATTATTATTATTATTATTATTATTATTACTTTGTATCACTGTGTCTCATTTTCCTTAACTACCTGTAGGGAAAGTCTCAATCATATAGGTTTATAATCTGTATTGTTACCCCATAAATGATTATTATTGTAATAAATTAAATAATGTGAACTGGTCGAGAGGCTGGCTGCCCAGTGATGGTTTTATTTATGTGTATTGATTAGGAGGGTGGACATAGTGTTGTGTTGTGGGCTGGTGAGGCAGAAAGCCAGGTATGGGTCTTTTTCTGTGCGAACTCATGTTTGGCTAGAGAAAAAAGCCAGACCGCAGGGTAAGCTATGGTTGCGGTCTACCAATGAATTCTCTGGTCTAAAACTAAAGGTGGGATCAGATGGAATGGCCATAGATGCAGTCTGCTGTCAAATTGTAAAGTGGGACATGGGGAAATCTGGGCTCAAAATACCTGCATTCCCATGTCACCAGTTATATGACCATGGTGAAATAATGTTGCTATGTTGGGAGAGTTTCCTGGGGTCAGGGTCTGTAGAAAATCACAAACATAACTGAAATATATTTTGCATAAAAGGAAAGTAATGTCAATAATGTATATTATATATATTTGAGAATGTGTGAGAGAGGGAGCGGTTGGCATTGAGTTAACTTGTTCTGAAAGTTGGGACTGCTGCATTGTGGGCTTGGGTCACTGCACTGCTCCATGGACAAATGAATAACACTTGCCCCCCAGACCAAAGGTTGCCCGTCCTCCCCTGATTGTGCATGGTGGCAAGTAAAAGGAGAGTATGCAAGTAGCAGAGCCCCACTGTGGCAGAGAAGTTGCTTTTAGCTCCGGTCTCTGTGTGCAGAGCGGGATGAAAACGGAATGTATGACATTTGCCGATCAATACTTCCAACTAATATGCAGAATTATTTTGAAGCTGGTAGCATCAAATATTTCTGAATGCTATATATATATATATATATATATATATATATATATATATATATATATATATATATATATATCTTGTACATCTTGCAATCAATGTCTATGGAATACACTCTATCACTGAGTGTATCAAATTGAACCCCAAACTCTCTTAAGCAAATTGTTTCTGTAAGAAGGGTATGCTGCAATGACGCATTATTTAAATGCGTAGACAGTAAGATGGATGCTCGGAGTAGAGGGAGAAGCTAAATACCCATCTGGCCAATTCGGTGCACTTGGCTAGATGCAGATTGGCATTTACACTGGCTATCTGTGCATACAGCATGATCCATGCTAGAGGAAGGAATTACGCTGATGTGTTATTTTTTTAATTTGTCAACCTTACACAACAATATACAAAAACACAAAAACATGTCAGATTCATCAAATTCATATTAATAAACCCACATATTGGCCCTCATTCCGAGTTTGGAGGTAAGTAACGTCCCTTACCGGCATGGCGCAAATAGCGTGTCCGTGCTGGCACCAGTCAGCTAATAGAGGACTATTACGACTTTGCGGGCACAAGCTTTGCGCCATGCCAGTAAGGTACCTAGCGCCATTCTGCAAAAGGCTCTCAAAAAGCCCTTACCGGCATCAAGCTAAGCGCAGATAACACTACCGACATAGTTCAATGCGTCATTAGCTGTGACCGTAAATAGCGGTGACCATAATTAGCGGACACCACTATTTACGGTCACCACTAATTAGAGGAACCGGAAATAGCGTCATCGCATAGGAACGGGAAGGAGCACGGTGGCCATCTTTAAAAGCACAATCCATTGCCACCCTCAGCACACAGGACCCCTGGGACACTGCTGATTGTCAGGTCTGTGCTCACAAGAATCTCCGGTATGTGGCATTTGTTATTGATAAGCAACGATATACTATCATTGATATAAAGGCGATATACTGTATATTGATATAAAGGCAGTTCGCGCCGGTGGATGCGCGCTGGCATGGGGGGCTGTGACGGGCGCAAACGGCCAAGGTGCCAAACTACATGTACACTTCAAAAGGTATCCCACGCCAAGGGGCCATCGGTCACATGGCCTCCTCAGACCCCGTGTCTCCAGGCAGGCCTCCCCTGAGACAGGCCGCCCCCCTGCAATCCACATAAGTGTGTCTCCATTCAGCAATCTTCCTGTGCCTTATCTGCACGCCCCAGGGCCATCCATCCCAACCCCCTCTATCAAAGGCGGTTCACACCCGGGAATGAGCGCTGGCATGGGGGGCTGTCAGGGGCGCGAAAGGCCAAGGTTCCAAACTGCATGTACACTTTAAAAGGTGTCCCACGCCAGGGGGCCATCAGTCACATGGCCTCCTCAGACCCTGTGTCTCCAGGCAGGCCTCCCCTGAGACAGGCCGCCCCCCTGCAATCCACATAAGTGTGTCTCCATTCAGCAGTCTTCCTGTGCCTTATCTGCACGCCCCAGGGCCATCCATCCCACCCCCTCTATCAAAGGCGGTTCACACCTGGGGATGAGCGCTGGCATGGGGGCCGGTCAGGGGCGCGAAAGGCCAAGGTGCCAAACTGAATGTACACTTCAAAAGGTGTCCCACGATAAGGGGCCATCGGTCACATGGCCTCCTCAGACCCCGTGTCTCCAGGCAGGCCTCCCCTGAGGCAGGCCGCCCCCCTAATACCACGACATACATACGTCATTCATTCACAAACACAACCCAGTTTATAATACTTTAAAAACCACTCGATATGTCTCATGAGAACATCTTTGTGCTTTGCAAGTCAACTCTTGAACGTGCTACCTGGGAACCACTGAGATCTATGCTAATCTGCTCGTCGTCGTGCTATCCGTGAACTTCTGTGACCGCTTTGAGCATACCCATCAGTGCGCTACCTGTGGCCATCCACCTATTCGCCCGCAACATATTGCTGTGCTTGCTGAATCCTGCTGTTTGTTGGTCAAGGTAAGGCCATGTATCCTGGTCATATTTCGCAGATTTTTAAATTTCTATCTATTTTCGAGTAGAGTACACAATAGTGCTATGTTCATTGGTCTCATTGGTATTGACTTGAGTTTCCATTGCTATGCTATCAATAGATCTATTTATTTTCATCTGTGACTATTGTGATTGAATTGCATCCTTCGGTGGTCCAGTCAATAATGTTAGCATGTTTCCTTCTCGTGCAAGACAGAACATCCAAGGGACGAGTCACATGTTCAGATTTCAGTCACATCAATTATACATTTCTGCAACTTATGCGAGTACTAAGCAGCACATAATGAACTGGTATAGTTCCTGCGACCAAAACAAACCTTGCATTGATCATGTACTTTTGTATCAAATCTTTACTCTTGAAGATTGTATAATAATGTCGATATTTACTTTTCAGATTTATCAACAATGCCTTCCTGTTCGATTAGAGTTTGCCCTTCGAAGACCCATGCGAAATCTGAAGGAACTACAATGCATGTATTCCCGAAAACTGTTGATCGAATAAGAGAATGGGTCAGACATTGCGGATATCCACTGGATGAGCTGGAAAGTAGAGTCCAACAAGTCTTAGAGGACAAGAGGGGTGATCGATACCGCATCTGCAGCCGGCACTTTTCCTTGGACATGTACACAACTTCTTGGGTAACAAAGAAGAATAAACGGCGAACCACACGGAAATTGCGGGAAAACGCTATTCCCACTCTATTCGTCCACATTCCGCCACCGGTGAGTCAAGTGTCCGGATTTAGCTTTAGGCCTTGCGGTAGTGTGTAGCCGAATGGATTAATAGATATTGTAGGTGTTCTATCCCTTGTAATAATTTCGATATTGATACGAGTGTATAGTTTTTTGAATAATGACATTTATCAATATATTCTTTTTCGATTTCATAACCCACAAACGCAATGTATATATATATGGGGACAGGGAACTGTGCTGTATTGAGCATTTTTCAAGTATTCTGTCGGCTTACATGGCTATTTTTAATATTGGCATTTCATTATCAATCATTAATTGACCTTTACAACTTCTTGACTATCCCTTGAATCTGAAGCAAGAACATTCTACATCCTTGACGTGGTCGCAGTTATCAACCACTTCTAGCGCGTATCAGGTAATATTCCAAGGCTAATCCGCTACATACTTGTTTTATGCATGTCAAGTAATAGTTTTATTCTATCGTGTTATTATTTTACCGAATGTTTGGTTACTGCTTTCCAATTAATATACACCTTAGTTATCGTCCACTGGTGTTTGTTTTCAGTTATAATTAGTGTTATCCATACTAATTCAAGTACTGTCTTTCAGGGAGATGCTGAAGCGTCCGCCACATCTACAACATTTCTAGATGTTTTTCAACATCAGGAGGTATGGATACTGACAGCTCCGCCGAGCGTCATCATCATAGCTGGAATTCTTGTCGTTTGATTGTTCTACACAATGTTTAATTCGTGGTTAGCCGTTGATATGTACCTGTGCTGTCGACCCCAGGTGTGTGTTATGTTTTCACAATTGTAATCCTCACTAATGCAAGTACTATGTTTCAGGCAGTTGATGGAGTGTCAACCCCTGCACTTGATGCAGAGCCTGACATTGAAGTATACGAATCGGCGCAACAGCTTTCGGAAGTGCGCACTACATTTGCAACATCCATAGATATTCTTCAGCAGCACAAGGTATGGATAATGACAGCTCCATCATGCGTGACCATATAACGTGATTCCATTTGCTATACTTTCTTCCCTATTAACGCAAATGCTGTGTTTCAGGGAGACGACGGAGCTTCCACCACAATCACAACATCTCATTTCGATGATGCAGATGTAAAGGAATCGTTGAAATAAGTCGATGAAATGTGATCATATTTGGATTTTCCTTGATTCTTTTGGACAATGCATCATTTGCGGTTATCTCTTTATATGTACCTTTGCGTTCGACCCCAAGTGTGTGTTATGTTTCCAATATTGAAACCCATACTAATCCAAGTACTGTGTTTCAGGGAGACGACGGAGCTTCCACCACATTCACAACATCTCATTTAGATGATGCAGATGTAAAGGAATTGTTGAAATAAGTCGATGAAATGTGCTCATATTTGGATTTTCCTTGATTCTTTTGGACAATGCATCATTTGCGGTTATCTCTTTATATGTACCTGTGCCGTCGACCCCAAGTGTGTGTTGTGTTTCCAATATTGAAAAGCATACTAATGCAAGTGCTGTGTTTCAGGGAGATGCAGATGCCTCCTCTCCAATACAACCATTCATGGCAGTCCATGCAGAGCCAGAGGTATGGATACTGACAGTTCCATCGAAATAGATCATCACTGGTCAAATACTTGTCCTTTGATTGTTGCACACAATGTTTAAATCGTATTTGGCTATTGAGATGTACCTGTGTGTTCGTCCTCACGTGTGTTTTATGCTAACAATATTTTGATACATAGTAATGAAAGTACTATGTTTCAGGGAGACGATGGAGCCTCATTTCGTGCTGTCTATGCGGATACAGAAAATATAGTCCTTGCAGCGCAAGAGGAAGGGAGGACATGCGGTAACGAATCGGAGCTAGAGCGTGCAGATGTTGAAGGTCGAGTCAAAAAAGTTGCAAAGAAAAAAAAACAAAAAAAGGTTAGTTACAAACAGTTCATAACTTTAAAAAAATGTTTGTGCTGGGGATTATATTATGTTTTTTTCCAGTCAATTCTACTACACTCCATCTTGTGTTTAAACTGAACATCCCTTTTCCAATATCTCCTCCAGTTACCCGTGGGTGTCAGAACTATACACACACAGACAGTGAAGCGAATGAGAGATGTGTCTTGCCAGACCGTGTACACTATGGAGGAACTATTCATTGAGGCGAGGCGTGTTCAGGCTCGAGCTGCTCATGTCCAATGGCCAGAACATGAATTAATTGTGTTTGGAGACTACAGCAAAGTTGCATTGGACCATAGCTACAGTGCGACCGCACCACCACAAGAAGATGTTATTGAATGTATTGAAGATAGCTCTGAAGTAGTTGCAGATCAATTTACACAATCTACACCCGCCAAAAATTTGCCACCAAAAAACCTGTCGACATTGTTGTGTTCTCCCATCAATGTTGAATTAATAGATGTTGAAATGACAGTGAATGAACCAGCCGCAGCATCCATAGACTCATCAGAACTTGATATCAGCGATATTACTTTCCAATGTGTTGAAATCTCCACAACGTCAAAGGCCGAAACAACGTTGACGCAGGATGACAGTCTAATGAAAGAGAGCAAATACATTGTATTCGACAGTTGTTTGATGGAAATTATAAGTATGCTGAAATGTGTGCATTCCATTAGAGGGAAAGTATGTGGGAAGCCATTGATTAATGTGACTCGTCAAATAAAAGGCAGTAACGTCAATATAAATGTCACCTGTAGATTAAATCATAGGTTCTCATGGTCTGCACAACCAATGCTGGGGAAAATGCCAGCAGGAAATCTTCTGTGTGCAGCTGCATCACTTTTTAGTGGCTCCAGTTTTAGAAAGTTAGAGGTTTTCTTTCAGTTTGTGGGACTCAATTTCATTTTTAAAGCGCTATACTACACATGCCAACGTGATTATCTGTTTCCGGCCATTAGTGATGCTTGGAAAATTGAAGAATTGTCTCTAGCAAGTACATTCGAAGGCAAACGATTCAGGCTAGCTGGCGATGGACAGTGCGACAGCCCTGGATTTTCTGCCAAGTACTGCACCTACCACTTTCAGGACATGGATAGTAAGAAAATTGTGAGTTCGGTGATCGTGCAGGTAACACAATGTACATCGTCAGTGGCCATGGAGAAACTAGGTTTTATAAAATCAGTGGAATATCTACAATCGAGGGGAATGCACATCGACCTCATAGCCACGGATAGACACGTTTCAATTGCCAAGACAATGAGAGAGCAGTTCCCACATATTAAACATCAATTTGACGTATGGCATCTTGCTAAATCAATCAATAAGAAAATCTCGGCTGCAGGGAAAAAAAAAGGTTTTGAAAGTATTTTGCAGTGGTCCCATTCTATCACCAACCATCTTTGGTGGAGCTCAAAAACTTGTGAGGGGTCAGTGGAAATACTACTTGAAAAATGGCGGTCACTGATGCACCACTGTACCAACGTTCACCGCTGGACAGCAAATGAACATTTCCACCAATGTGAATATGGCCCTTTGTCCCCAGAGGAGGCACGGAAGAAGAAGTGGTTGATTCCATCTTCACCGACACACAAAGCCATTGAGAAGATTGTTTTTGACAAAACTCTATCAAGAGATTTGAGAGGACTGACAGAATTCTGTCAGACAGGAGATTTGGAGGTGTTCCACAATATGTGCCTAAAGTACAGGCCAAAGCACTTGCATTTTAGCTTTCGAAGCATGAAACATCGCACTCTACTAGCGGTCTTGGCCCATAACAGCAATGTCGGACGTGAACAATCTAGGATTAGGGGTAAAGTAAGGATGCCTCGCTACACTAAGGTGTTTTCAAAACGAAGTAAGCAATGGGTGATCAAACCAGTCTATGATGAAATGCAGTTCGACTTTGTGAAAGGCCTTATTGTTGCTGTGTTAGAGAAGCACAGATATGGAATTTTGGACGTTTCTGTGCAGAGCAGTGATCCATTGCCACCGAACATTGCGACTGTGCCATGCCCACCCGATGCACAGCTGATTGTGAAGTACAAATCCCGGTTTAAATAATTGCAATACCATTGTCTTTTTGTAAATAAATGTTATTGTACAGTGTACCTGTAAACCTAACCCCTACCTTCACCATCATGGGTGGCGAACAAGCTGGGTGTCATCTTTGAATTCTCTCTATTCACCTCACATATGTGTATGTATATATTTTTCTCATGTCTCATCTCATGTAAATGTAAATGCTGCGCACTGTTAACGGAGGGGAGGCTTGCGTATTGCAAATAATAAAACAAACAAACAAACAATAAATCTCACTTTTAACTCAACTCCTGTGGTACTTTATACTTTCCCTGACCTTCCGCCAAAAATTAAATGTCTCAATTTGGGCTGCAAAGCTCGCAGACAACGGGGACAAAATTGGGGCACTTAGAACGCGCCAGGCAAGCGGGCCGTGGCATTTGGGAGAGAAGCAAGTTTGCATTTGCACTTTGAGGCGCACTACATAGACGGATTCTAAACTTCAAGTTCTCATAGATGCCTATACTACGGGATGTTGCAAATAAAGAATGCGAAGGACAGCGCCCAGATGAGGCCCACAAGTCGCACTGGAAGTATAAGGGTCTATTGTTTTTTGACCTTGAGACAGGGACCATGCCGAAAGAACTACATTTGAAGGGAGTGCGCAATAACGTAAGAGACGATAAGGCAGAAAATTCAGAAACTAGACCGAGTTTCATTTTAGTTCAGTATACGAAAAATCGTTGTCAAGAGCATGGTCCGTTTTACAGACTGCATTACGAAGAGACACAATGGAAATTTCAATATAATGTAAGTAAATCTTTACACGCTTTTATACCGGAATGAAGATTTAATGAATGGATGCATGAATAAATGAATGAATGAAGAGCTAGGAAAAGCAAGTAAAACTGTTCATAGTGGGCACATGGGCATGCAGGTCCACTGGTCTCACCGATCTCGCTCCTTGGCCCAGCCACTTTTCCCTGCACTACGGGACTGACTCTGTATCCTTCAGCCCCTTCTCCCGGCATTTACCTTGCACTTGCCACCAGCTGGCCCTATTATTTAATTTGTATTCAACTAACCTTGTACAGCCCATCCCCATGCGCGATCAGAAAGACACCTGGCCTAGTAGAATCGTTGTCTGTCTGCCTTTGTTCCCCACCTGCCTCGTCATGCCTAGTAACACTTGAGTATAGGCACGTTACAAATGCCATATCATATATCATATCATTCCTCACGCATGTAGACTGTCGTTTATCATTGTGTGTTGGCCTCGATTTATCTCGTTACTTTTCGCATTGATTTTAGAGACGAACATACTCCATTGAACTACCCTTGCAAGCAAATAGTTTCTGATCGGCCGTAATAAATAAAATGAGTAATATTAATGAAGTTCGGCTAGCGAGACTAATTATAATTTTTTTGTTTTCATAACAGGTATTTGATCCCTTACTGCCACTGCCATCTGTTTGAGACACCGGCGGATGGATTCTTCAGCAGACACCTGCAGCTTTGTGTCAACAACTGGAGCATGATCACCATATTATGGGACGATCGCCAAGGGCCCACATGCCCTTACGCTGTACTAGTGGCTAGAAGCAACATATCAACCTTTAGGATGGACTAGTGCCTAGTTGATGGAACAGCCTTGCGGTTCACCGTGCTTCCAAAGTGATTCTTTTTACGAAAATGAACACCCTGTGTACCATAAAGGAACAGCGCATGACTCAAGATAAAACGGAACAGTTATTGCGGATACAGATAAAAGAAAATAAATGGCTTCCGGAGTTCATATGTCAATTGCTGAATATTCTCTAAACATTTAATGTCAAATAAATGTACTTTACCAAATGTACCGTGTTGCTGTTTCATTTTAAAGTACAGTTTCATATTCCGAATTGTGGCGCTCTGTGTTGTGAGTTGATCTGTGTTGGTTTCCAGGTTCTGTGTGGAGTCGCGTAGAAGACGACTGGCCGCGTTTGCCTACGCAGCACAGTAACGTCACGGAGAGAGGCGGGGATTATGAATGTTTTGATAATGTCAGGCTCAGGGGCGGGGGAATTGATTTAGTGCCGCAAAAGCAGGTCAGCCAGGGCGATCGGGGAAAAGATAGGATTATCAGAAAATGGCGGCTCCCTGGTGCTTGTTTTCGCATGCGTTTAATGGACGAAAACTCGGGTAAGGTCCATAGGAAAGTTTTCTAAAATCGAGCCACTTTGGCTTAAAAAACATGGCCGACCTGTTGGGACAATAAACATTTTTACTAGACCATGCCTTTAATGTTGGTTCAAAGGCAGGCGCAAAGGTTGTTTGTTGGTGCTAGTTTTTGTTTGTGTGGGGGCGTGTTGTGGGTGTTCCAATAACAAGTTGTTGTTGATTGTGTGGCGGGTTTCTTTGAACTTTAGAATCTATTAATGCGTGGACTGCTCAAAACATTTCACATGCACAACGTAGGCACAATGTTGTTTATGCGCTAAGTAGTTTGCAGGGACTTACCACTTTTTCTGTGAATTGGACATGTACCTGGAGGGGGTGCTGATACTGGTGAAATCCAACAACACATAACTCTGAGCCAATGGAATGTACAATGCCAGTTGTTTTCTTAATAGTTCATAATGTGGTTGGGAATGTGAATTATTTTGGGACCTGTTGGGATGAAACCTAACTTGTTGTTCTTGTGACAACTCTGATATAATGAGAGCACCATGTGTGCAAGAGTATTGGGATTTGTTAAACCCCTGCCAGTGAACACATTCTGATACTCTACATGTTCTAGTGCAAACTATCTACTGGTAGGCCACATTAATCAGGTATAGTTAGTGGGCACTGTAGCGGTGGACTGGCTTAGAGGGAACACTGGAGATTTCCTGGTGGGCCTCTGCAATCAGGCTTCTTTTGTGTGGGTCCGCTGGTTTGAGGGGTTGTGCTTGCTTGCTCCATTCGCTTGCACAGTGTAATATTGGGCCACTTTGAAAAACATTTCCAGGCCCAGGTTTGGTTATTAGTACAGCACTGCATCTCTGCAGAGTGCCAGATACATTTTTCTAGTGTTTTACACTTTTTTCTATGTATCTTTGTACCATTAAAATGAACAACCATTTCTTGGCCCCTCTCAAAAGAACAAAAAGGGAGAGTTTAAGAAAGGTTCTGTTTCTGAGCTCTGCATAATAGCCTCTTATTTTGTGCCAACTGACATGCTTTTCATCATACCCGCTTGTGTATACCAAACCGCCACCCAGTTCCAGTGAAGAAGCCTCAACTGGGGACTTGGCAGATTTAGTGGCAGAAAATAATGCTAATAACCAAAACAAGGTTTCAGAAGGCTTAGAAAATGTTCTTTGAACTACAGCAAGCAAAGCTTCTGCTCTTGATCACTTGACAAATGTACTATAATCCACATTATTGCTGTGTACCTACAATGTGAATACATGGAAACAAGCCTTTCTTTAAATCAACTACAATAAATGTCCCTAAATTGTTTTAAGTGAAACAAAGCAAATGTACACTTACAAAAATTCTACTCACAACTCATTAAACAGACAAACACATAACATGTTCTCACATTACCAGCAAGAGTATATGTGAATATCATACTAGCATACCTAAATTTGTATAGACTACTTCTAAAGCAAGTCATACATGTGTGACATCATCTAAAACACAACAGTAACAATGGATTATGTAATTTGGAGAAACATAAATTATACACAAGCTGAACAAAAATAGTACACTCTGTCATGAAGATGTTATTCATATGAATGTCTGGATGAATTTAAACGTGACCAAATTACATTAGAGAAATACATTTCAAAGACGGACATTGTACATGACAAAAAAATAGATTGATAACAATATACATAGAATCAAAGTTACCAATGACTCCCCTACCTACAAAAACAATGAAACAATGAGAAACAACAAAAAACAGCTTTGACAAAGCCCAAAATGTGGGCTTTGTGTAGGCATGGAACAGGCATTTCTAGACACTCCTATAATAGATAGTGCTATTTGGCCATAAGAATGCCTGAATCTATCCACATAAATGCTGGGAAGCTGAAAGCTTCTTCTCTGTGATGCACATCCCGTTTACATTCCTCAGCCAGTTTAACATGAGATCAAGGGAGGGCAATGTATCATTGCTTATGTGGTCACAGGGTGCACAAACAGCAACTGCTCAATTTTGAAGTGAGTGTAGACTATTTCTGCCGCTGTTCTTTGATATTTCTCCAAGATATCTTACCAACTTTTGGAAAAAGTTGTGAATGAGAGAGCACAATCCAGTGAACACCCAATGTACTTCAGAAAGGCAGCCCAACAGCCTCTGTTCCTCATTGATTCCATGTTGTTGTTGTGCTTGTGGCTTAGTGGTAGGCTTGTGGGAGTACAAAGGGGTTTGCATGTTCTCAAGAGGAATATAAAACTGTACTATAATTCCACAGACAGGAATCCTCTGGGTGAGAAAGGGATTTTCAGGGACTCATGTGGAGTTGTGGGGCACATTTTGGATGCAATATAAAACATTTGTATTGCAATAACCCGATGGTATAGATAAGAGGACATTAGTTCAATGTATCTTTGATATATTTAACAATTGGGCATGTAATTTGCATGTGACTGCATGTTACTCAGTGTGCATGTATTCTGTATGTAAGATATAGCAGAGCCCTCAATTGTAGACAGTTGTCCCAGAGTTTTATAGACTATTTCTAATGTTTTTATTTATTTTATATTTGGTTAATTAACAATCAACCTTTAACATATCACTGTACAATTCACATTTATAGAAATTCATCATTATAAAAAACATACACTTCTCAAATTAATTTAATGACATTTCATAAGATTTAAAACACATACAAAACAAACAATCAATAATGGAACAGATAACAATCTAATTCCCATTCACCCATTCAGTCCAGCTGTCACATAGTCATGATATACCAGTCATCTATGAACCTGAACACAATGTTCTGCATGAGGTTTATTATTTTTGTTTTAAACTAGTCATCTGTGCTAGTAATTGTACAGTCACCGAATTCTAATTATTATTTAATTGCAATGGAATGCTTTTTTTATGTTGCTATTTAAACAGCCTATGCTCTTCAGAAGGGCCTTCCACCCCACAGCCCTTCAAAGCCATAATAATGGCAGTAACATGACATAAAACCACAAAAGCTGGTACATAAAGTGAGTATCTGGGCATATGATGTCAGTGACTCACAAATGTCTGTTAAAACGCACCTAGCAACCAAAACTGTTAACGTTGTGCAATGAATGATTTTAACAGAACTTTGCTGCAAGAAATAGAAGTGAGCACACAATTATTGCTTATAAATCAAGTGGCTAAAGGCACAACGGATGAAGATACGTTTATTACATGTATTAATAGTTGCAACGAAACCATTAACTTTATAAATACTGCTTTTAAATTACACTGGCAGGCATTATACAGCACAGAGTTTGATGTTATTTGTAATAGAGCTACTCAAAGAAATTCCAGGAGGGCATTTTTGAGTGGGGAGGGGCAGCTAGTGGGAGGAAATAGTGAAAGTGATTACCATGGCCATGGGAGATAAGAAATCTAATAACACCAACTGGGTGTGTGCCCCTCCTCATCTCCCTTCTATACGTACTCTAAAACAATAGTTTTTAATTTTAGGTGGTGATAAAGTGGTACCAATGGCCAACACTTAATAGGTGAGTGGAGGTGACAGAGGTTGCCCTTCTGGAAAATGTAAATGAGAGATTCTTCAAAAGTGAATTAAAAAAAATAGTATACAGGGTGGGGACACCTAGATGTTAAAAATGTGGTTCTGAGAGTCGCATTGTGGGGTTGGTTATCAAACTACCAACTACTACGGCACATTGCTTCACAAAACACTACCATGCACACCATTCATAGACAGGTTGATCACTTCCCACCTGGAATGGTGAGTACTTGAAATCCTGCAGCATGACTGACAAGAAATTTTAAAAACGTGAATAGCCTACAAAATTACATTTACAAAAAACAATAACCTTATTCAGTTTATTTCTTTACAAACAGATATCCGAATACATCTCAGTGAAAACATCCTTAACAAAATACTGTACATTGAATAGTGGTACTTCTGTCCACCCCCCCTAAATATGAACTACAACAGAAAAGGTTGATTGAAGAAGAGCGGACAAGAGAATGGAAAGAAAGTAAGAAAAAAAGAAAAAGAAAAAAATACATCCACTCCAAACCAAAAAGGGGACAACCAATCCTCATAAACTTTAAAAATTACAAATTTCAGTCAATGAACATTAACGCAAGTTCATGAAATTATCAAAATAGAATTATCATTTCGCCATTTCTTCTCTATCTTTTCTAATTTGATTCCAAGCTCAGAAAACCACCCCATACCTTATCAAATAGACTCACTTTCTTCTGCAGAAACATCAGTTTTAATATTACATGTTGAATACATCTCCTACATCAATGATTCCATTGTGGTGATTATAGCCAATTTCCAATTACATAGGATTATCCTTGTTGCACCCAAAGAACCCTTCAAAATCCATGTTACTTGGTGGTAAAGCAGGTCATCAGATCAGTATCTTCACCCAGAATCAAAGTTTCAAAATTAAACTCTCTCTCTTCACTCGGTACTTTATTCATCACATCAGTACTTTATTCATCACATCAGCAATTCCTTTCCAAAACGATCTCACTGTATAGGAGTCCCAAAACACATGTTCAAATGAGCCTCATGAATGACTATATCCCCAACATGCATCTGTTGAATTCAAACCTTTTTTTCTTGCATACGCTCCAGTGACCAAAATACTCTGTTCAGTAATTTAACTTGCTGTGCTCTTTCACCGATGTTCAAGGACATTTGTGGAAAGGTTTTGCACAGTGCCTCCCAACATGGCTGTGTCATTTCTTCTTGTAGGCAATGCGACCAGGACTTCAAGAACTTATCATTCTCTCCTGATGTTCTACACAGGAGATTATATATCTCAGATGCCATATGGTCCTGCTCTCCTATATTCTTGATAGAAACCATTAGATCTGAAGATTCAAGTGATGGTAAATTCACTGCACCTCTTAGCTTCCGATAATCCCCATGTGTGCATTCATGCAGACCAAACTTTGATCTCAGATCTCAAAATGATAGCCATTTTCTGCCATCAAATAGGTCATCAATCGTCTTTACGCCTGCAAAAACCCAGTCCGACAAAAAAATGTTTTATTCTTAATCTTTACTATGGGATTTAACCAAATTGAAAAAGAACCCATCAGGCCCAACAGCATATCAAGGCTTGTGGCAATGTTCTTGCAGATCAATCTCAGAAAATCAGTTAATGCTTCCCAATCTTTCTTGGTGGTTGATAGGACTGCCTGTTAAATGGTAATTATATAGTGCCTCCTTAGTATTTATATTGGCCTAAGCCTATTCGCGCTACACGGAAAACCGCGTTGCAAAGTTCTGATTTTTTGGTTAACTTCGCCGCCATTTTAAGATTCATCTGCCATTTTGATTTTCACTCATGTGTTCTACGTTCTAAAATGGTGGACTATGTTTTCGACTTGCAGCCAAGCCTTCCGACCTTTGAGTTCTGTTAATGTTTAGGTTGTCCGAGAGCCGACTGTTTAGACTGAGCAAAGAGACCTTGTGCTCCATATGAGCTGTCATTCAAGTCACTGCGCTCACAAGCCTCATCCTTGTATAAACATTGGGACAATGAAGAACAAGCTTTGAGCGTATACTTTGGCTGAACTACATTATGAAGAAACTTAGTACAAGGCTTACCGCGGGATCCGAGCAAACCTATGTAATCCTTTGCATAATATTGTATAATCTGTATGTGAACTAGGTACAAACGCTAGACCACAAAGGCTGGACAATATTACACAAATTGTATAAAAACACAAATGTTTAGATGTCCATCTCTCTCTCACCTCTCCTTGTCGGCTAGTATACATTGCGAGGTGTTGGGAGCCAGATAGCTATCTGTTTTGCTTTGTGAACTGTACAGTAATAAAAGATCTGACAATCTTTTCAGCCCGTGATTGGTGTATTTCCTTTGTGGTAATCAGCCTCGATATTTCTTTGTTCTTTCAGATAGCGCCCGAATAGGGACCCTCAAGATTGATGCCACCTCGTTAAAGAGTTGACGCGGCTATCGGACCGGGATCGGACAGTGAGAAAAGGGGGCCCTTTTTGGATGAGACGTGACACCTCTACAGTACTGCACGATCTGATCCCTTGATGGTGAGCATGCGGTCCGAGATGGCATCTTGACGCGGGTCCATATATCGAGGCGGGCAGTTTTGCCAAAATCCCAAACCATGAGGGTCCTTTGTCCTTTGTAATCCAATCAGACCTCCCTTTGTCCTTTGAATCAGGTGAGTCATGCCCCGATTCCTAAGTATCCTGATAGTTGGTTGTAGTATTGTACTCGCGAGCACAATCGGTGCCAGGTAACACCAGTAATCTGACATCCCTGGGAAATTGTCTGCCTGTTTCAGGGCGTTATTCCGCAGAGACAGACAATCGTTGGAATTTGGCCGTCTGGCGCCACAGGAGGGGTCACCGGCATATACTATGTACTGTAAGTACGGCATTGGTAGTATAGTATTTAATGATATTTGGCACAGACAAACTAGACATGCTCCCGAACTTCAGTGGCCAGTCAATGGTAGTTTTGAGATTGCCCAAATAGCGTATTTAGAATCCATATTGTTAAAGAAAAAAGCTAGACCTGCAGCATTTGATGTATTACAAAATTGGAAAAAGGAAGCTATGCAGCAATTTAAGAGTAAAGAGAAGCATGCACGTCATCACATGTCAAATTCAGAAAAGGCATTATTGTACGATCAACAAAAACAGCCAGAGTCTGTTAGAAACATGGATAGAGCTTTTCAACTTGGTATACAGAAAGTATATCCGTCTAAAGATTTTCATACCTCAGATGAGGTAATTGATAAACTCTTAAATGAACGTAGACCTGGTGCCACTGCAACACCTCCTTATGTAGCTCTTCCTGTTGTCTTACCTCTTCCTGCTGTTGTTCCTCTGCCTGTAGCAATTCCTGTCCTTCCTGTTACTCCTCCGCACCAATTATTGCTCCTCTTCCTGTTGTTCTTCCTCCTCCTGTACCATCACCTTTACCGACTGTTACTGTTCCAGTAAATCTGTCTTTATTGCCAGTAGTAGTGTCTCCACTACCTGTTGTACAGAATTTGTCTATTCTCTCTTTTCCAAGCGGTTCTGCTCCACTTGTAGCTGATAAAGGGGCAAGAGCTGAATCAAAAGCTGTAACACGGAACACAGTTTCTAAAGAGGCGAGGAGAAATTTGAATGCATGGGCTAAGCAATGTATAGAGAAAGGTGAACAATCTATTGTCTTAGCTACACTCCTTAATCTAGAAAGTATTCCTGATCAGAATATCTTTATTGAGGGAATGGGGATACATTTGGCTGTAATGTGGAATTGATTGACGGACACAGATGTCCCACAAGGGTTGAGAGATTTGAATGTTTTAGCTTATTCAGGGGATACTGTGGAGAAAGTACATGAACATGTCGAGAGGGTTTTTGAGTTTAGAAAGGAGTTAAAACAGTTACAGAATGATGAAGTAGATGGTGATAGTTTGGATGCTTTTTATGTGCAGAAATGGTTCCTTCCTCCTTGTAAGTCAATGAGTGAAGAAACGCAAATTTTCACAAGGGATGCACTTAGATGGATTTCAGATATGTCGATATCTCCCGTAGAAGTATTTGATACGTATAGTTAGTATACTCCAGAAATGCAGAGGAAAGTGTTACAGGTAATTGTAGAATACCTGCAGATTGAATGTATAAAGAGAACGGTTTGTTGTCCCGCAGAATTATTGAATATTTATAAGAGAGCTTTTGCGTCTGATACTGCTTCCACCACTTTAGCGTTCGATTTGGCTCTGTTGCTTAGTAAACGTTCAGAGTTGCTTACTTCTCAGTTGCCCATGAGAGAGGTTCCTGCGACATTTGTTCCTAAAGTTGAGATTCCGGCTGATGCTGCAATGGGTGCAGCAGCCATCAATATTGAGGCTCATTATGTATCACAGTTTGTTCACGTCCCGTTCTCAAGACAGGAAGTGAATACTATTAGACAGTCGATTCTAGACATTAGGAAAAATCCAACAGCGTTTTATAAAGAAATAGAATCTGTTTTGCATTTGTCAGTTTTCACTTTGGGTGATATAGACTTGTTGTTCCCTGTGCTCTTACATGCTGATTTATGGAAACAGATTAGGACTGTAGATGATCCAGCGGGGAAAGGTGACAGATGGGTTAACTTGGTTAGGTTAGATGGAGAAGGGACAGCTGGTGAAAAACCACAGCAGGTGATACTGACTTTGCCAGATAGAATAGTAACGAAATTAAAGACTTGACTTCCCGAGAGAAGGATTGTTTGGAACAAACACACTGCTTGTACCCAAGGAAAATCTAAAGGTGCTACCAAATTCTTTAATCGGTTCGAACAAGTATTTTAAGATTTTAGCGGACAGGATTTAAGCACCAAGTCAGAAAAGAGATTGTTTGTGGATAAGTTTGTATGTGGATTGTTGATTGTTGCCCTGGGGCAGGCGGTCCTGGTAGAAGCCTGTTTGCTCAAAATTCTCAGTCTTTTTCACAAGATAATCAGCAACCTAGTGTAGATAGCAGAAATATTTTTGATAATCCTTCAACTGCCTATCTTTCTGAAGATCTTGTCTTCGATGATATATTGTTTTGTTAGGACAGGCCGAAGCAGGGTCTGGAACCAACGCCTCTTCCCATTTATCAGAAAGGTCCCTACGTTGAGATGATGGTGGGGAATATGAAGCATCTATTTTTGTTAGACACAGGAGCGCAGAAGTGTTCCATTGATCATTCACGGGTTCCAGACATTCACCGATTACTGTCTGTTTCTTCTGACAATGAACTGTGGAGAGAATTTGTTGCGATTGAAGGAATTAAATGCAGCAATTAATTGTTCTTTGGATGGAGTGCGTTTGACGATTTCACCTCAGCAATCTTCTGCCTCACAATTTCTGACTAGTCCTTTGCTGCCAGAATTTAACGAAGTTCTGGCGCGTTTATGGGCGATTGACGACAATGATATTGGTGTTTTGCAAGTTGAGCCTGTTAAAATTGTTTTGAGACCAGGAGTTAAGTTACCACGAATTCCACAATATAAGATTTCAGTTGATGGTGAGCAAGCTTTGAAGTGTATAGTTTCCGATTGTACATCGTGGAGTAATCAAAGACATTGCAGGAAGTTTGTGCAATAGCCCGATTTTACCGGTGTATAAGAAAGGGGATAATGCGATTCCATTCCATTTCATTATCGATTTGCGCGCTATCAATAAGATTGTTGCTCCACAATTTCCAATTGTGCCTGATGTAACAACGCTACTAACAATGATTCCTATTCATTTCAGTGTGGTGGATCTTAAGAATGCCTTCTTTAGCATTCCCATACATGTGGATAGTGGATATTTGTTCACGTTCACCCTAGGGGGATGCTCGTTTACATTCACCCGTGCACCACAAGGGTAGACGGAGAGTCCAAGCATTTATAGTAGGGCTTTGAAAGATACACTCGAGTTGCCTTATACTTAGGGAGTCCGGTTTTCGGGGATTACCGATTTTTACCGATATCTGACCCCTGTCACTGTATTTATATTCCCTGGGGGAATCCGATAAACCCTGCATTTCATATAATTTTAACATAATTGCAGCAGGAGCGGGATTCGAACTACTGTTGTTTTGTATTCAAGACAGACGCACTGCCGATGAACTATTCTTCCAGCCCTGGCGCTAGCAAGCTGTTTGAACTGATATTATTAATCACTATTGCCACCTTGTGGCAGAAGGTTGAATTAACCAAATGTATCCCACACATCTATCTTTCCTTTCCAACTGGCTGCAGGGGAAAGTGCTGAGGGTGCTGCCTTGTGTTTAGTCTTGTGTTTTCTTTGGCAGTAGCAGTGGCGCGGGGCGGGGCAAAACTCCTGAGTGGGCCATCTGGGTTTGGTGTTGGGCACCCGATTATTTATTTCTGCAATGTTGATTGCAGAAATAAATACGACCCGCTTTATTTATTTATTTGGGCCATGTTTTTCGGGTCCGTGGACCTGATTAATTGATTTATTTCTGCAAATAAATGAATCAGGTCCACGGACCTGTCCAATATTGCCCAAATAAATAAATAAACTTCGCCGTGGCTTTGTAGCGGGATGTGGGGAGGACTGTTACTGCCTCTGGTGCCGCACCAGAGGCAGTTACAGGCCTCCGCCACGGCCCTGTTTATTTATTTATTTGTCCAATGTTTGTCGGGCCAGTGGACCCGATTACTTTATTTATTTATGCACTGCAGAAATAAATAAAGTAATCAGGTCCATGGACCCGACAAACATTTGACAAATAAATAAATAAACAGGGCCGTGGCAGAGGAGTGGGACGTGGAGAGGACTGTTACTGCCTCTGGTGCCCCCTGCAAGGGGACACCAGAGGCAGTTACAGGCCTCCGCCACGGCCCTGTTTATTTATTTGTTGTTATCATCTTTATGTTACTATTTGTTGAAATTGTTAATATTTAATTATATCAAAATTTAAAAGAGTTAACGACTTGTGAGACTTGAACCCCTAATCCCCAGTTTCAGAGGCTGATGCCTTATCCAATAGGCCACTGGGCCCAGTGGTCGAAGTGTACGAAACGAAGTAGTGGAGCTATGTTTCCTACTGGTCTGCACCACTCCCCACAAACCCCATCGCCATACCCCCTCAAAGCACAATATAAACCACCAAATGCATGTGCCTGCAGTTTAAGGGAATGCCCAGGGCACTGCACTGAAAGTGCAAGTTTCAACTGCTTCCTACACTTTTATTTTAAAACGAAACCGTTCCGGAACGGTTTCTTTTTTAAATAAAAGTATAGGAACAGTAAAACTTCATTAAAAGAAGTAGAGGAGCACCGCTCCCGACCGCTCCCACCCACTTCGACCACTGATTGGGCCACTTGATGGGTGAGCTCTGATCTGACTGTGATAGACTGAGTGAACACCCTGTCACACACAAAATGAACACCCCATGGCAAAAACAACTAAATCATGAAGACACCAGGTCAACATGTAAAGCAAGTCTTTGAGTTTGGAGAACACACCCGACATATGATGTTGCAGTGAGCGAAGGTAAAGAAAGGAAAAACTCCTGCAACACAAACCCTTCCGCAATTCATATTTATCCCTTTTAACTGAAGAGGGTATGCAGTGTGGTGGTTGCTACGACTCGCCATCGTGTATTGTAACAGTTTTCGTTTGGCTTCTGATGTTATGTCTTCTAAATAATAATAGAAATAATACTGGTGCTTTGTACAGATGGAAATGAAGAATATCACAAAATAGGGTCAAATAGTCCTGACATGCACCAATCCTTAGCAATTGCTTTGAATTGGCCAATTGCGCAAATTCTATGCACTGCGTTTTATATAATATAAATTATAATATAAATGAGTGGCCTATGGATAAGGCTGGGGATTGTGGGTTCAAGTCCCACCTCGATCGTCAACTCTTTTAAATGTTAAAACAATAAAAGAACACTTCTGTGTTTACACTGGAAAAAACAGGTATCCGCGATTTTTTGAAAGGGGCAAACGCGAAAACACTGATAAACACAGATTCTGAATTTTTTGAAAACACTGGAAAAACACCCCCGGAAGTAAAAAAAAATAAACCCCTAAAACAGGAAACCCTACTTATACTTGTGCATTGCTACAGTATATCTACAACCTTCTCTTAGCTGCAGACTCAGAAAGTGCTTGCAAGGAAGGCACTGTGTTATTGCTTATTCATCTAACAAAGCATGGGCATAAAGCTTCATTGAAAATGTTTCAGAATTGTCGACAGGATGTTGCCTAGCTAGGCTATCTCCTGTCAAAGGAGGGAAGAAGATTGACACATGAATGAATTAAGAGCATTTCTGGCATGTCTGTCCCAAATAGAAAGAAGGAAGTCAGAGCCTTGATAGGAATGGCTTCTTACTGTAGACAGTGGATCCCTAACTTTTCAATAATGAAAAAACCAATGTTGGCATTGACAAAGAAGGGCATTTCTTTGCCACTACTGTGGAACTTGGAACACCAGAAAGCTTTTGATCTGCTCAAGACTGCACTGTATTCAGCAACAGTTTTGGGCACACCAAATTATGATAAGGCCTTTGTGTTGTATGTGCATGAACGTGATGGATGTGCTTTGGCTATGTTAAAGCAGGAACATGGGGGGAAGAATAGACTGTGCGGTTATTTTTTTTCCACACTTGATCCTGTTGCATGTGCTTTGCCGAGATGTTTGAGAGTTGTCGCTGCTGCTGCTGCGTCTGTAAAGCAGAGTAAGGGCATGGTTTTAGGCCATACCTTAACCGTGATGGTACCTCACTCTGTAGACATTACATTAAATAGAAAGCAAACGCAATACCTTACTTCCGCACGATTAACAAGATATGAACTAATTCTATTTGCACCGCATATCCAAATTAAAAGGTGTTGTGTATTGAATTCGGCTGAATTGTTACCTCTTCCGCAAGATATTGCTTGCAATGATGAAATGTCACATGACTGCCTTTATACTACAGAGCAAGAAACTAAAGGCAGGATTGATTTGAAAGATACACCCTGAATGATCCACAAGGGCAGCTGTTTTGCGATGGCTCCTGCTTCAAACTTCCGGATGGTACATCCACTGCTGCTTATGCCATCACTACACTAAGCATGATCATGGAAACCAAGAGAATTTCGCATAACTCTGCGCAGGCCGCAGAGATTATTGCACTAACTCGAGCTTGTGAACTTTCCAAAGGGCTTAGAGTGAATATATTTACTGACAACCAGTATGCCTTTGGTGTGGTTCACAACTTCGGTATATTATGGGCAGTACGAGGTTTCTTGACCTCACACGGAATTAAAATCCAACATGGCACCTTGATAGTTCAGCTACTCTCAGCACTTGCACTTCCTACTCAACTAGCAATCATGAAGTGCACGGCACATCAGAAAGTAGTAGATGATGTGGGGAAAGGGAATGCTTTTGCTGACAGGATAGCTAAACAGACTGCTACGGATTTATACTCAGAAATGTATGTTACGAAGGAAGCCACAAATACCTGTACAGTAGATGAAGGGATTGATTCGATAAAGAATATTCAAGCTGATGCCACTTTAGATGAACTTAAACACTGGGCTGAGGGTTTGGCAAGGTTGGATGAGGAAGGGTGTTGGGTAGACAGTTCAAAGGGAAGATGGATGCTACCTGATGCATATGTCACCGCCATGATCACAATGGCCCATGGTCCCACTCACATATGTGCTAGGAAAATCTGTAAAATGCTAGAATCTGTCTGGGTTAATGTTAACATCTCAAAAACTGCTGAGCGTTTTGTCCAGAATTGTATGGTTTGCTTACAGCATAATGCGCAGAAGGGTACGACGACACTGAGGGGTAGTTTTGGTCCCCGCTCTGTGCCTTTTGAAGTGATTAATTTCGACTTCATCGAGATGGAGCGCTGTAACAACTACAAATATGTCTTGGTAGTCATTTATGCCTTTAGCAAGTGGGTTGAAGCCTTCCCTGTGAAAGATGCTACAGCAATGACAACGGCGAAAACCATGCCTAAGGAATAATTTCCTAGATTTGGTTTGCCGAGGGTCATCTGGTCGGATAATCGTCCACATTTTATCGCTGCTGTTATTCTGCAAGTATGCGCACGATTACAGATCGATAAATGGTTCCATTCGGCTAGACACGCTCAGAGTGCTGGACTTGTAGAATGCCATAATGGTATCTTGAATAACAAAATTGCCAAGGTCTGTGCCAGCAGTAATTTAAAATGGCCAGACGCTTTACCTATAGCGCTACTGTCCATGCGGACAATCCCATAGACTAGAACTGGACTCTCCCCATACAAAATCATTATGGGGAGACCAGCTAATATTTGGAACCTGCCAAGACCCAGTGCGTTAAGAGATGTAGAGCATTTGCTTCTTCCTGAATACTGTGACCAGTTAACATAATTCAACCCGGTGTGAGTGCTCACAAAGTCATTTGAGAGAGCATCCATCCTCGCACTGCGCTGGAGAGGACCATTTCAGGTCCTGTTAGCCACACAGACTGCTGTACGAGTAGCCGGCCGATGACATTGGATACATGCTACACACATCAAGAGGATACCTTTCTCTTTGCCACACGACGGAGAAGAAAAGAAGGAAACTACTTGCTCTGCTTCTGGTGATCAATCGGTTTTGAACAACATCAAGGGTATTCCGGTGACTCTTCCTGAGCTCTTGGGGCCTGGGGAGACTGCTGCTTTGTCTCTGAATTCTTCTTCGGATCTTTCTGCACCCTTGAGCGACCTTGCCTCTGTTTCACCACTTCCATCAGGAAGCAAAGACACACTGTTCGCAGATCACGCAGTGCCTGGAGTCTTAAGGTATGATCTGCATCCACGGCACTAGACTTACAGCACAGCATGGCTGTGCCCACAGGAAATGACTGTTGAGCTTGTCCCTTGCCATTTTTGCCCTGAAACATAAGTAAGTGGCTGGGACCGGCAAAAGCTATCTTTAATCAAGATCACGTGGTCAGGGGATCACCAGCAAACGTACTACAGTGTTTGTCGACAGACACTTTTGGGAAAGAGCTTCGAGGAACAATGTCTGTCGCTATCTCTACTCGTACGGAGCAACAGATTGGTTGTGTGGCTAACAAAGACATTGGACAGAAAAATACATGGTCCTTGAGGACGTATTATTTCCTTGTAATTATGTTAACCGGTCTGATAATAGTAATTGCTCTTGGGTTTTGGTACATCGAGGGGGTGCGTCCACTTGAAACCTTTTTACCTATTGAGAGTGTTCCCATTATGTCTTCTCCTTTCGTGAATCTGCACGCTCTATCTCCTAGGGATTTCCAAAACAGACTGAGTTATCACAACAATACGCTTTTGTTAATCATGAATGCGACTCATGCGATCTTGAATAGAACTAATTGCTGGATCTGTTTGCATTTGCCACAACACGGGGAAAAAGGGTTGGGCTGGTATATTCATCCTTTGTCTCTAACTACTGCATGCTATGCCTCTCTAAGGGCATTATTCTTTGGTCGTTGGAATGATAGCATCTCAGGGAACTTTGACAGGACTCATTTAAATTAATTTGAAAGGCGAGTCCTGATGCTTCTGGGATGCTCCCTTTTCGCAAATAGGAGCAAGCTTAATGTTGCTTCTATTAGGCCTTCCAATAGACTTTCTAGACATTTCCAATCACAGATTTCTTTCAAGATGGCTCCCGTAGGCAACCGGGATGCTACGCCTCCTTCCTATACTATCAATCACAGCCCCAACTTTATCTCCTTCTGCATACAAAGGAATGGTTCTCAGTCAATGGGTACTTTTGAGGGTTGTACCAATATTGCAAATTTGACCAGTGAGGACAGACCTTTGTATGTAGGCGATCCTGTTTATTGTATTTGTGGAGATGAAGCTTATCCTTGGCTACCTAGGGATTGGAAGGGTACTTGTTATTTGGGTATCTTGTTAACAGGGGTATATGTAGCTAGCACCTCTGAGGTCTCTAGGGCTCATCCAAGGCGGGATGAGAATGGTGATACTCCTTCACAAGTCATGGGTGATGTATCAAAGTCCTTTGTGCCATTTTGGGGACAGATCATGAATTCCAAGGAGACTAGCAAGAGTATTGGAGAGAACCATCAACCGGACCACCGACATACTCTACAACATGACGTTAGAACAGAAAACGATTAGATTAGTGGCTCTACAGAACCGTATGGTGTTAGACGTCATCCTGGCTGAGCGTGGTGGCGTATGTAAATTGGTGGGATCTGCTTGTTGTGTTTTCGTACCTCACTCCTCCCCTACCATATTCAAGGCAATACAAAATCTGCACGTCCTAAGTACAGAAGTACATGTTCTTGATGGAAACTGGGATCTTAGTACTTGGTTCTGGGGCTTTTTATGGTCCTGGGGATGGAAACTCTTTTCAGTCTTAATGGTAATCCTTGGTATTCTGTGGTTCTGTTGTTGTTGCATACAATGTCTTCCTGTCATATGTTCGATGTTAGGGGGATGTTGTGCGCAAACTGTAGGAACATTAGGACCGGAAATACACGCACCTGAGAAGATGACTAATATTTTTGTAATGAAGGATATTACTGTCAAAGATTTGATGGCAATTGATATATCTGATGAATGTGATTCAGGATGTACGGAGTTTGAAACGTGGAGTTATGAGTAAAGCGAATATTTTTAGTAAGGCTCTTGGCTTAGGCCTAAAAGAGGGTTTGTTAAACGGTAATTATATAGTGCCTCCTTAGTATTTACATTGGCCTAAGCCTATTCGCGCTACACGGAAAACTGCATTGCAAAGTTACGATTTTTGGGTTAACTTCATCGGCTTTTTGATTTCCACTTGTGTTCTACGTTCTAAAATGGTGGACTAGGTTTTCGACTTGCAGCCAAGCCTTCCGACCTTTGAGTTCTGTTAATGTTTATGTTGTCTGAGAGCCTACTGTTTAGACTGAGCAAGGAGACCTTGTGCTCCATATGAACTGTCATTCAAGTGTTGTCTGCGCTCACAAGCCTCATCCTTGTATAAACATTGGGACAATGAAGAACAAGCTTTGAGCGTATACTTTGGCTGAACTACATTATGAAGAAACTTAGTACAAGGCTTACCGAGTGATCCGAGAACATATATCACCATTGTGTCTTCATGGAAATGCAAACCTATGTAATCCTTTGCATAATATTGTATAATCTGTATGTGAACTAGGCACGAACTCTAGACCATGAATTATTAACGTGAAGAGAGGCTGGACAATATTATACGACTTGTATAAAAGTACAAATGTTTAGATGTCCATGTCCCTCTCACCTCTCCTTGTCGACTGGTACACACTGCAAGGTGTTGGGAGCCAGATAGCTATCTGTTTTGCTTTGTGAACTGTACAGTAATAAAAGATCTGTGAATCTTTTCAGCCCCTGATTGGTGTATTTCCTTTGTGGTACTCAGCCTCGATATTTCTTTATTCTTTCATGCCAAAGGATTTAACGGGCCTACCATGCTTGCTTCAGCAATGGCACAATCATCAAAATTCTCAGATATGAATGGTAGGAATTGTCTTGCTGTGAAAGCCTGATAATGTCTCCCAAAATTTGGGATATTCAATCCTCCTTTTTCATTTTGGTGATGTAATTTCCATAGCTTTAAAGTAGGCTTTATCTTCTCCCACAGAAAAGACTGGATCATACTATCTAGTTGTTTCAGTAAAGATGTATTTGCAGGAAGTAGACTCCTGCTCATGACATAAGTTATTTTTGAAGATGCTGCCATGTTGATGGCATATACTTTCCCTCCTAGTGATAGTTTAAGCGAGTCCCGGCCTTTGAGTTCTGCTGATAGCTTGTCCATTGTTAAGTTCAAGTTTAAAACCATCATATCTCAAATATCTCTTGTATGCCAAATTCCCAGGTATTTCATCTTTTGAGGGCACCACTTGAAGCCTAGGTTTTGTAATGTCGAACCATTACTCAAATGTGTGCTAGGCAAAGCCTCAGACTTAGACCAATTAATTTTATAATTTGAAATGGAGCTGAATGTTTCAATGAAGCCCATCAGCGCTGGGATAGACGATGTTAAGTCCTGTACAACGAGAAGAAGATCATCTGCATAAGGCCATAGTTTCTATGGAATTCCATAAACGTTAATCCCAGCAACTCTGTCATCAGATCTGATCGCTACTGCTAATGGTTCTATTGAGAGAAAAAAAAGCATGGGCAATAACGGGAAACCCTGGCGAGTCCTGAGATGCAGTTCGAACTTCGTTGAAATGTTGCCATTAGTAGTCACCTCCGTAGGGTTTTTATAAAGCAATTTCACCCAGCTCAAGAATTTAGGACCAAAGTTCATTCTCTCCATTGTTCTGAATGGAAACTCCCATCGAACATGATCAAAGGCCTTCTCAACGTCCAGCGACAGCATAACAGACCCCACTCTCAACTGTGAACAAAGGTTTCCACATATTTGTTGCAGAGACTCTTACTTTTATAAATCCTGCTTGATTTTTATGAACCAGTTTAAGCAATACATTTTCCAATCTTCCTGCCAGTATCTTAAAAAGTATTTTACAGTCAGAATTGATTAGACTGATTGGTCTAAAATTGCTAGGATTCAGGGGAGGCCTACCCGGTTACAGGAGTAATGATATTGTGGCATGTTTAAGTGTGGGCGGTAACCTATTCTTGAACTTACAGTGAGTAAAAGGATCCCTTAGTAAATTTAGAAACACTTCAGGCATTGCCCTGTAAAATTCTGCAGGCAATCTTCCTACATTTAAGTCATATATCGCTTTCCTAATCTCATCCACTGTTATTACATTTTCCCAATACATTTTTTCTCCCTCAGTAAGACATTCTAAAGACTGACTCACCAAGACATTCTGTGAATCTGAACTGGATCAACTGTCTGGGTCTCACTGTAGCGCTTTTCATAAAAGTCTCTAAATTCCTCATTCATTTATTTCTGGTCATAGGTCACTCCACCACCTCTCTTTAGTATGGCACAGATCATTCTGCTCTCAACTGTCACATGCAAACGATGAGCCAACAGTCAGCTGCATTTCTCCCCACCCTCATAATAGGTACATTTTGCCTTAAAGGGGGCACATTCTTCCTTTTCACTTAGGTTCTTTTTAAGAGTTTCAATTTTTTCCCCTCATCAGACAAACACATCACGTCATTTTCTAATTCTTTTACAGATGTACTCAGAGCTATCAATTCTTTGTCTTTTTCTTTCCTCTTAATTCCAGAAAGCCTCATAAGCACCCATCTCATGACGCATTTGAAACTCTCACACGCTGTGTCAATTTCCACTTCTCTATGAAAATTAAATGTAATATACTCATCCGCCTCCTTCAACAAAGTCTCCCTCATTTCATCATCATTCTATAATGTGGCGTTCATTCTCCAAGTATTTGTTTTATTCGATGAATGATCTAGAGCTAGACGCATCCTAATGGGGTTGTGATCTGAGATAACAATACTTTCAATTTCGCAGATCTTAAAATTCTGAGTCACTAATCCTGAGGTCAAGATTTTGTCTATTCTTGGGTAAATATCATGTGCCCCTGAAAGGAAAGTATATTCCCTTCCTGTTGGGTATTCCAATATCCACACATCCAATAGACCAAAGTCCTGCAACAGCAAATCTAATGGCTCACTGTCCTCTTCCTGCCATCTCTGAGTCTATGGCTACTCTGGTCAAGAACAGGCTCCAATACCATATTGAAGTCGCCTCTACGAGGAGATTTGTGCATCCTGTATCAAGCAGATGACGTCTGCCTTTGCTCAAAAAAGTCTACTATTTACATTTGGTGCATAAACATTACAAATTTTCCTGAACGCGTATGGGCACCAATATCAACTGCCCTTCCTTGTCTGCATTACAGTTTAATATTGTTCCTGGAATGTTTTTCCTGGACAGGATCATAGATCCTCTTGCACTTGTCGAATAAGAGGAGTGCAGCACTTAACCCAACATCTACTCATCTTTTCTGTGCCTTTGTCAGTTAAATGAGTCCACGCTAACATAGCAATGTCAGCCTCTAAGCGTCTTACGTGTGAAAGCACCTTTTTCCTCTTCATTGGATTATTCATCCCATTTACTTTCCATGTCACAATATTTATTGAGACTGTACCATTTGTTGTTGGAACCGCCATACCCTTCAACTTCTTCTCAATTCATCATTAAAAAAAACAAATAAAACACAGAGCAATTACAAAACAAGTAGTCAAAACAACGTAACTTATAAAAGATGCCCCACTTCAGTGTTGAAACTGAGTGTGTTTGTAACCTCATTACTCTTATTAGCCTATTGAGCATTTGCCCTTCCTATATCCATTATCAATGCTTATACCCGGAACAGAACCTCCTTTGCTTTCTTATTACCTAATATCTAATTAATGAATTCAATTTCTATCTCTCTGGCCTTATTAATAATTTCCTAGTAACATATCACCTACATTATACATTCATAGTGTAAATCTTTTGCTCTTATAATACTAACATATTTAACTCCTCAAACCCGTTTCCTTCATTATTCCCAGCCATCCCTTATTGGACATTGTGTTACCTATATGCCCCAATCCATGCACTAGAACCTAAAGCCCTCTCAATAATATATTTGCATTTTGGATGGAGCACACCCTTAATAGTATATTCCGCCTTCTCTTGCAATTGAAAGGAATTCCATCTAGGGAATACTTGTCTAAATCTACAAACTATTATTATCTATTGCAAAGGTCATAAAAGCCTACGGAAGAGCAATTGCGGTTTCGAATGTGATAGTTGTGTGATTGCAAAGATAGTGTGTCGTCACCTAAATCTGTGTCACAGATCATAAAAAAGGGAAAAGAATATCATAACATATTCTGTCTCCCTTTGTTGTTACTAACCTTAACCAAAAAATGCAACCCTGTTTGATTGGTGGGGGCGGGGGTTGTCAATGGATAATTGTCTTTGAAAACACCTTATATTGTACTTTTGTGCATGTCCGGTTTAATTAAAAGGCAGCTAGATTTGAGTGTCTCCCAAGGTGCTCTCCCTCTGATTGCGCGAGACAGAACTCACAAAACTCCCCTTGATCCTCTCGTTGCAATCCCCATGAAACATTGATTCTGACATTGGCTGCTGAAAGGCTCCCCACGCCAGAATGCGCCGGCAGAAAGGGCATTCATTGAAAATTACAGCTTATTACCACGAGCCTTTGAAAATCCACATCCCATTAAATCGGGGTTTGGAGTGTGGCAGCAACCTTGGTTGCCTACAAAACCGCCTAGTATCATCCCAGACCAGGACCCGCTCTGCAGCAATATCAATTGACAGTGCGACCCGCCTATATTCCCTCCTCAAACACAACCCCGGAGGGGGTCACCTTTTAGTGGGAAGTTGCAGGGCATCTCCATGTTTATGGACTGGAGCCCGCATTAGAGTGAGGCACCTCAAGCAGCGTGATGCGTGATCTCCTTTCCCTTCACTTCCTCAATGCGGAAGGTGCGCGTCATGGAGAAGGAGCCAGTCAAATAAAACATTTGCAAACTGAATCAAGACTATGAAATTTTGCCCTAATGTTATTAATACCAGTAATTTACCTTTTAAAATAAAAACATGTCAACTGTGCACTCATCAACTAGATCTCCTGCAAATTAAATGTAATATGATTCTAGCTGCCCCAGCACCATCCTACCACGACCAGGCCTATTCATCTGCATACATATCGCACATTGCCCCAGCTCAAAAGACAATCCATAATCACATAAATCAAGCAAACTGCATGAAACATTGGCTTTTATTTTCCCTGAGCCCCATAATTATTAATTCAGCTTTTCCCCTCCTCTGGATCCTCTGTGGTTAAAACACCATTTGGCAAAAAAAACTTTAAAATTGCTCGTTTAACTAGTGTTGCCTTCAAGTTTTTTTTTCCTTTGCTAACTTCTTTGCCTCTGTGAATAGCTTCCTCTTTTCTGCTAATTCCTTTAGGAAATCCGGGATGCAATTTGTGCATTATTTTAAAAAGCTCGACCCTTCTCATGGGCAGCCTTCAATACTTTTTCCTTTGCGCTTGCTTTTGTGAAAACCAGTCAAATTTGTCTTGGACTAGTGCCAACAGTCTTTCCAACTCTAAAAGTATAGTCCAAGTCTCCTGGGCGTAGAACATCCTGACCATAAATCCAGACAAAACGTGTAAAATATCCTCCAGTTGACCATCCCCAGTTGTATTCTCAGGTAAACCCATGAGTCTGAGATTCTGCATACTTAATTTCAAATTCAGAACCAGGTTCCTAGCTTTCATGTCTGCCAGATACTTCCTTAAATCATTGTAAGCTCTATAGCTACCAGCACTCTCTGTTGAAAGACCAGTAGACTCTTTTTCTACCTGGTTAACCCTTCCCTCCAGGTTGGATACATTAACATTCAAGTCTTCCAAAGAGGACTTTATCTCACCTACATCTTGGGCCACCTTCAGAAATAGGGAATACATATTGTGGGCGTTGGGTGCTTCCTCCGTGTCAGCTTTGGTTTTTGGGGGACAGGATTCTCCTGGACATCGATCTTCTTTTTGGAATTTATTAAAATTGTATCTTTTAAATATCAGAGATCAGGGAGGTAGGAGCTCCAAGCTCAAGCTGCTACCTGCTAAGCCAACATTCCTGAATCAAAAAATAAAATACCCTTTATTTTTATTCATGAAATGTGCAAATATGCATCTTCATGAGCTGTCTAATAACAGCTGAGCTAAGGCCAGAATGGCAGCTTGGGCGCTGGCACGATGCTGGTAGCTTCCCTCTCGGTCTACACTCCATCTAAGCAGGACTCTACATTTATAGGACTCACAGGTCAGCACCTCATTAAGAATGTGGGAAAACACATGGAACTTGCTGCCATTATCACGAGGAACACTGGAACACATCCGCTGACACCTGGCAACTTAAATAACACCCTCTCAGTCTTTGGAGCTGGCCCGCCGCCCAGCCTGAATGAACCTTTCTATCTACTGGTGTCTGGCAAGACCTTTATGCATGCTGCTTATTACCTATTTACACTTCTTGCACACCCTTGGAGTAAATACTAGAATGCCTGCCTACAAGAAACAGAAATAATATATTTGGCCTATCCTTTCCTTTCTATATCTAAAATCTGCCGACAGAACATTCAAACAAATGTAACGTAGTGTAGCGTCGTTCAGTACTTTTCATTGTGCTTTGCGCCTCTAAGCTCAGAAGTTCAAGCTGTTTTCTAAACAAAAGTTTTGGACATGTCGCTGTAGGTGCTACAAGACCCTCTTACTATTCTCGACATTGTGTCTTCTCTGAGAGCAGTAAAACAAATGTTCTCTGACTCCCATTGAAAACAGAACGTGATGTGGTGATTAGAAAGCCAGCTGAAGCCCTGTGAGTGATGCGATACTATAAACAAAAAGCGCATCCCATTAAGGCAACTTCGCCATTAAGAGGAAGCAGGTTCTAATGCATTTTCCTTCTGTGCTCTTTCTTTCTGTCTGGAGAGCCGTGATTCACCATCTCGATTCGGAGAGCAGTTGCTGCGCAGCTGAAGTCAGTCCATGCTAATGGCATTACACGGGCATACGTCCTCTTGCCACTCCCAGCCATGGAAAATGCAGAACGAGTGGAGTGCGTCGTGGTCTGTCCGCTCGACGCCCCTATGGATGAAGCGCGTGATGTGTGTATGAACCTGCATAAGACCAAAAACTCAGTGCTCTGGCGTGTAAAATATTGGAACATGCAGCCTCCGTATCAGGGTGAAATAGGTATCCCCTGAGAAAGGGCCGCAGGGTGCTGCTGGGTATTCACGATTGTTAGAAGTAGTGCAACGGATTGATTTCTATTCACTTATCTGTGCTGCAAAGGGCGTTTGTTTGTTTGTTTTCATGTAAAGCACCTGAAGGTGAGCAGTGACCCCTTTCAAGTGATGCACGGAGGACCCCTGCCACTGTCAGAGAGCAAGCAATCCCGTCGGCGTGTGCACATGTGTGCCTTTACAGTCACTGCTATTCACATTCATACTTGTAAATACACAGTGCCCAGCTATAGTGAGAAATACTAAGTAGCATATTGACCTCCTCTCAGCCAATCAGAATGTTTAGAGTTCAGTCAACTACTGGTATTGACTGTGCTCTGAACATTGAAAGCAGACAGGAAATCAGCAATGTGATTTCCAGGCAAGGATTTGACAGCAAGACACTTCCTGTCTGAGAACACACTTTTTTTGCTGCAACATCCTATTTAAGACACTAAAGAGAAAGCTAGAACATAGGCTTCCTTGTAAACAAACCGTTTACTTTTGCATGCTCATGTTAAACTTGTTTCAGTTAAAACAGGTTTGTAATTAAAATGCTTGATTTAAATGGATAACTGTTATTTCAATATTACAAAATATATTACAAAACAAAACCTAATTTTAATTTACTGACTCAGTCGCAATTTACTTTATTGAGGGGGTCATTATGAGTCGGGTGGTAGGGGATACCGGGTACCAGTAAGGAGACCGATGCCGCTAATCCACTACTGTCCGATTCCGAGGTCCCCTAACGAGAACCGCAAGGGAAGTGTTGTCGGACCACACGTCCCTTATGGGTCCCGTTAGGCGGCCAGGCCCCTAATTACGGGCCTGCCATTAGCAGGCCCGTAAATAGCGCCTTCCCCATTCCCATTGAGCCCTATGAGGGCTCAATGGGAATGGGGAATGGTTTGTTCAATGGGGACTTACCGGTCCCGCCAGGGTCGGACTACACCAGTAAGTCCCCATTGAACAACACCGGACTCGGACCCATTATTGGAGGCAGTCATGGCGCAAATAGCGCGATGACTACCTCCAATCTCGGAATGAGGCCCTGAGTCTTAAAGTGACATTTTACTTCACCAACAAAACTCCAAAACTCTTGGATAATGAACCTTTGCGAATTTACTGCCATCGGCTATGCCTCGGGCCGTAACTGGTTGCTAGGTCATTATCCCGCAATAAGGACCCTTCCCGAGGTCTAGAAGCCTATATTTCCTTTTCTCATTTTAACACATGGAATCAATGCTAAAGGAAACAAGCTCTGAGTTTTAAGGTTTGAGAAGTAAGGTGATTCGTTATCAGCTGGAGTTTGCTAAGAGACAGCTGTACTGGAGCTTTAGAGTCAGGACTGGTTGGCAAATTCTGGAGAGAGATGCTGAAGTTTGGGAATAGTGCCGGCGGTCCATGCACATCAAGATAATCGAAGAGACAGGCTTATATATCTGAAGTGTAATCAAACATACTCCGGAAAGCTGTAAGTTCATTGGCCAATTGAACTCCATCAATGCGACCGCCCAAGTACTGTACCAACTTTGAGCAGTTTTGTTTTGGGTCTAAGCATAACATTCTAGGGTCTGATTCACAAATAGTTTTTCATTGGGAAAACCCCATTGAAAAATCCCATAAAGGGGAATTTCTCTCAGGAATGTTATTGGTCCAACAGATAGAGCATGTATTTTTGAGCATATATTGATCGATCTGAATTTCTTTTCAATGGCATTTTACCTTCGATTTTCTGACATTTAGACATGCGAAACTCATAGGTCAGAAACCACCATCTTGTCATAATCCTATCTTTCGATCCATCGCCCTAAGTTCAAGTGCCCTTGCAGCAGCAAATCAGATCACCCATACCTCAAGTTGACATCGACATGTCAAACCGATATGCTACTTCTCTTCTCATGATGTTGCTGCACAGCGTAGCCAAACATATCCTGTCATCAACAACGTCATCACGTTACCTAACACAAAACCCAGACGATCAACAAACATACACACACAAACACACATACTCACAGTACAAGTGTACTCTCTTTTTGCAAAAAGAAGAAAACAATGTAACAATGTACACTTTTCAATAAATGCTCAAAGTCAGGACTTTACCAAGTTGTAATATTCCTTAATTCAATGGAAAAAAAGTTGAATGCACCCAATGAAACTTTTATGATGTGTTTTGTGTGCATGTGGTGTTTCTGGAAGAAAGGGGGATGTGTATGCAGAAGATGTGATGTAATGCAGAATGTTATGGTGTGGATGAGAGAATGTTTGTGGTGAGGGTTCTAAGCCCAGGCATTTGGAGAGCCCCTGCCTGGATGATGGGAGCTAGTGTCTGCTCCTAGTAACTGTTCCAGCCAAGCTAACCTGATGTAACCTAAGAAGATGTAATAAAGCTTAATGGAACTTACCTGCAGCCTAAGGAAGTCACTTTGTTTCAGAAACATTAAAACTTTTGCCGGACACAATCAGTTGACGAGCACAATGTTTACTACAAGCCCAAGTTCAAATGTTTAGGTCAACTGTCACATTCCATGCAATCTTTCTGATTCTGTTCATCGATGGCCAGTATTTGAATTATGAAAGTCAAAGTTCCATTGAGTAAAATAATCTTCCATTTTCTGTTGAAGAACATAGCCTTCTGTTTGTGGGGGAAAAAGATTTTGTAACCCATCGACAACCAAAATGTTGTAATTTGCATGTCTTCATTACATAAAGTCTGGCATGTTGGGGCACCACAAATGGAAAAACCCTGGCTGCACAATGGTCGCAGAATTTGGATATAAAAAATGACTTGTCAATTAAAAAAGAGGGCTGTCTGTGTGTCAACTTGAATATCAACGTAGCATATGGTTTCTTGCCAAGCACACATTTGCATAAATATTATTGTAATACCATCAATTTTGCATACATGATTTGTAGACTTTCCATTTTAGCAATGTAAAATGAAGCTAGTAACCATTCAACAGTTCTTAAGAATAGAAACTTGATTTTCATCCGTTCAGTTTCTTTGAATTTCATCTTTTCTTTAATGTTATTTGCTACATTTAATCCTTGACATTTTTACTACAAGGGATTCAGGGACACATTACAACGTGTCTCTGTATTGTCTGCTCACATTTCCAAGCTCAAACTAGGTTTCATTTTCAGCTTTAACAGAATTGAAAAATATGATGCTGCTATTTCAATAGTAAGTTCTACAGGAAAAATAGGAAAATATATTTACTATTCAAAAACACATAGGGCCTCATTACGACCCTGGCACTGACGGAATGAAGGAGGCCGGTACCCTTCATTCTGTCAGGGCTGATTAAAATGTTCCCTTTGCGGGACCCGGATCAGACGTCTGGTAAAACCAGACGTCTTTTCCGGGTCCCGCGAGGGGAAGAGGGAGGTAACAATGGGACACTTGTAATGTGCCCATTGTTACCTCCATCCCCATTCCCATTGAGGCCTATGGGGACTCAACTGGGAAAAAGGAATGGTTCCTGCAAGGAGGAATTACCGAGTCCTCCTATGTCGGAATGACCCGGTTATTCCTCATTGCAGGAACCCGGTGATGGAGCCCGGTTTGGAGGCAGCCATGGTGCTAATAGCTTCATGGCTACCTCTAAATTCGTAATGAGGCCCCTAGTATTTTGTTTCAGCGTTACCATGAATATACACCTTCACAATCAAACCAAGTTTAATTATTATTTTATCAAACAAGATTACATGCACATGCAAGAGTGTTTCTGGTTTTACATCTAGTCAGCCACTTTGGCAATCCAAATATATTATTAATTGTTTTCACAGTCAATTTAATTTGGATACAATGATAAAAGACTGGCTTTTTTAAACCAACTGAAACAGCAGTCCATAGACATCAGATGCGAAGATGGTTGCTGTGACAGATTGTGAGGGGAGTAAGGGAATCAGGATACTGATTGTTAGACAGCTGGACCACACTTTCTTGTGGGACTCAGCTATATTCTATTGGTGGTGGTGATGTGAATCTGGGTGGTTGAAGTCAAGCAGTTGAAGAGGAAGTATCATGTATCGCCCCCACTCCAGTTGCCCCCCTCGTAGTGCCCGGTACTTTCACACCAAAGTATGTGATGTATGATGAACAGAAAAACCAGCAGAGAACAGCACCCATTGAAGTACCAACACCTAAAAAAACCTGGACAGTAACGTATCCATTGTGAAAGCCATATTTACAGTCGAGACAAAATGATGGTTGTCAGAAGGCAGTACCCGAAGAAGCCAAGAAAATAATGAAGGAAGAGGAATGGTGACGTCATAAGAAATCGGACTGACGCACATATAGAAGAAATAATGACCTGAGAATGCTGACAAGAAACGAGAGACTATGAATAAATGACATCTTGAGCCCAAGATGAAGAAATTGACGTCAAGATGCAAAATCATATGCCATATACATGATGAAGATATTCAGACATTTTAAACGTGTACAGATGCAAATAACCGCAAGAAGCAAAGATTCATGAAGCTTGCTTATGCTTAATATTTAATAGATTGCGGCAAGTGCCAAAATGTACAAATATATACCTCAAAAGTACTTTATATTTAAGTATAATTCCACTACGCACATGAGCAGAATTGAACGGTTCTACATGATTTCGCCGACCTATTTTTGGTTGTGGTACTTTTCATCGCCGGATTTTACATCGCCGGAAACCCTGTTTTTGTTTTTTTTTTTATTCAGGGGGGGTCCCCCCCAGATCCCCACTTACTATTATAATAACACCCCAACCCCAACCAAACACCCCCCAAAATAAAAAAATAAAAAAACGGCATTTCTGGCAATGTAAAATCCGGCGATGAAAAGTACCACAACCAAAAATAGGTCGGCGAAATGCGTGTATACCAATTGAACAAAGGTTACTAAAGGCCTCAAGAGGAGTGTTTCGCAGCAAGAAAATCGAGAATCATGGCAGAACGAAGCACAGCTGAAGATGATCATGCCAAGAAGCTGAGGTCTTATCTGGCTGGCACAGGCCGACATTGGATACAAATAAGGAGAAATGAACAGAAGATTCTGTTCAGAAAGGTCAAGATAAGCCACAGATGGCAGAAGACTGGTAGAATTAAATCAAATGTACAAATAGACACAGAGGAAAAGCCGATTTCACAGTGTCTAGTCACGTGACAAGGCAAGCTGGAAGAGTGAGACTTTCACACCTAAGCATGGATCTCCGCCATGCCGATACTCCTTAAAAGTTCTCAAGACCACAGAGCAGACTCAAGGCCAAAATACAAAGCAGTAATTGACACATTGCTACTGAGGTGATGATTGATTGTAACATAATTGGTGGGGAGCCGGGGTGAAGGCGAGCTCCTCTGCACCTGGATATTCTTTCTGCGTGCTGCTAGACATAGATGGAAAAGTATGAGTGGGGTTGATGCCAAACCAATCATAGTGGACCACGTAATCTAGGGTCCTATAGTGAGTAGAGCCAATGGGACATCGTACTTTTACTGACATTCATAGTGGCCATTTTGAAGGGAGGGCTTAGTTGCCCCACCTGACATTTATCTACTCCCCTCTCCCCGTTACCACATACAGATATAGCACCTATGTTAAAGTTACCTTCCTTTAACCAATCGCGTTGCATGTTAGGTTTTTATGAATTACCACGAAGAATGATGTCAGCAATAACAAATTATTGCTATAAATACTGCGTTTTTTCTAAAAGTAAAGAGAGCGAGAAGATCATTGTACTCCCTGTTTTATGAACTTGTCATTAAACCGATTCCCTTTGCCAAACTATTCTGTTGTCATAGTTATTTGATGCATGAGTATGAGTCTGCATCCCCATCTATCTCGAGGGTACTGCTACTCATCTCAAAGGGCTGTTTGGAAATCCCCCAGTCAGAGGACTGGCTGGAGAACATTCAATTCACTTGGTAGCAGAGATTGATGGTACTGATTAGATAAGATACCCATCGGCCGTCGACATAAGTAATTTCGGGCCTCTGCAATATCACAAGACCTTTGCCATCTGGCTGATAGAACGAGAAGCTCCCTGTAGATAGTGGTCAGTTTAATGGAAAACCCTGCTGCTTAGGTGTGATGGGACCTTTGCTTTCTCCCAGAAAAAACCTCCCACTTCTACGAGCAGCGGATGGGACAAGCAACACAGAGAGGCAGTAACAAAGGCAGTGATCCCGAGCATCCATAGATGAAAAACATGTCAACGGTGAGTAAAAAAGACTAAATACTTTGGCAAAGATTGCATGCCTTAAATAACAAGTAAAGCGAAGGTAACGGAGGGAGGCGAGACAAATATAACATCAGAGTACGAGTGTAACATAATATATAAGGGAAAAATATTGACTTGAGTTTGGCCGAGCAATATATAGAGCTATCGTGAGTGTGGCTGCGATAAGAGTATACGCCCAGTGCCTAAGTTTTAAGGAGCGCTAGCAGAAGCCTTCATCTAAGGTCCCATAAACGGGATAACGTAGGAGACCGGAATTGATTAAAGACGATCCGAAAGAGATGGGCTTAAATTCCAATTTGGAATAGATATAGGGGCAAGATACTGTGAGGAAGCAGACAGCATAGCCTTTGTGTGGCCGGCCAGAGTCTGTCTGTTTGATTTATGTATTTAAGTTAACTGTGACGCCACAATTGGAAACTGTTTTTGTGGGAAAAAAAGAGCATGAAAATTGCACCATTATAAAGGAAAAATGTTGCATGGCATGGATTGATGGTTGTTTTTTAGCAAGAGTAAAATAAAAATATTGTTGAAATGACGATTGGTGGTTGCACATACTGTTGATTTTTGAAACACAAATATAATAAAGTGATATATAAAGAGGGGGTTAACAGGTTAAACATGGAAGACATTACTCTGCTGATACACTTGTGCAAACAGCTGCTGAAACACGCACCTAAGCTTAAACAGTACAGTGCGGAAAGGGCTAAAGGGGCCGCAGGCAAAATGTTTATGCTGTGGCCCCAAGGTGGATCACTATCTAAAATGGTTCTACAGCACATGACGACATATTTACATGCCATGTATACTGGCAAAATGTTAGACAAATGCCTGGCTAGTTTAGAACGTTGGAAAATGTACCAAGAAGAAAAAGAGGAGGAGCCACTGTTAGATTAGATACTGAATATATGCAAAGAGGGGCTGAAGAGCCTTCTGTGCCACCGGCCACATCTGAAATAAAGAACGAAGCTAGTAAAGATGAAGGATTTTACCCATTTAGGGAACTTAGAGCAGCAACGCGATATAGCAACCCGTCATATGAGTCACCTACGCAAAGTAGTGATGAAAGCCCAGAGAAGGACAGGGAAAAAAATATTACTTCCAAAGTCCCGAGGGACAAGGAGAGACACGAAAAGGAAAAGGTGATATAGCACAAGCAAGTACATATCTAGGTGCAGGAAGAGAGGTAAAGAGATGGAAAGGAGATGAAGATAGAACTAATGAGATGGCATTCACACAGAACGAATGGATGTGGGCAGATTTTATTGAAACTCAATGGTAAAGGCATTGAGGACATGAGACAAAGGGGAAAACAAGACAAATTAGAGGGAAAAGAGAAGGAAAAGGAAAGACGATTAAGAGACAAAGGGGCAAGGAAAAAAGATAGGCAGAAACGAGAGCAGTTATATCATGACGAGCAGGTCAGAAAACAGGAAAAGGCGGAAGAACAAAAAAAACGCGATAGTAAGCAGAGAACAGCTGATGATCAGGAAAGAATAGAACAAAGGAGAATAGAAGAAGAAGAACAAAAGATACGAGAGAAGAGAATAAAAAGGTGGAGGGATGAGGAAATGCAAAGGGCAAATGAACGAAGAGATGTAAGGAAACATGAAGAAGCGAGGAAGCATAGAGAATTTGATGACGACATAGAACGCAAGCAAAGACAGAGAGCGCGTGATTTCGAATATCTGGAAAGAGAGGTTAAAAAACCTGATCCAGTAGTAGAATGGGAAGATATAGAAGAATTATTTCCTGAGTACGATTCAGTACCAGGCACGTCCAGAGTAAATCTAGAAGATGACTTCGACACCAGAAGTATCGGAGAGACAATCGATAGAATATATGATGAGATGGGACTAGAAAAGACACCACAAGGGAAAGGAGAGGATGAGTGTCTTGAAAGCACTCAGTTGTACGATACTGAGGATGATTCCCAAAGCAGTAGACATAGAGAGCTGTCCTTAGATAGGCTGGCTCTAAATAGAAATGAGGAGGATGAGAGAAGCTGCACGAGTTGGCCACATACAATTATCAGACGCAGAGAGAGAAGAAAGTGAAGAAAGAGAAGAAGAGAAAAGTCTCAAGAGACACTAGGGGAAAGGGAATAAGATGGTTGGATTATACTGGGTCTGCACCTAAAGCACCGGAGTCAGTACCGCAATCAGATCGGCATGAAAGATTGTCACACAGTCAGAGGGGGGTGTCTCCACCGCCATATGTAAGCAGGTTAAGGACATTGCCAGGTAGACGGCGATGTGGGAATATTACCCCTGCGGTAGACAGAAAAATGATGAGGGAAGAAAAGGAGTTTGGTCCATCACAGTTCCCCTTATTAGAGAAAGGAGGAACGCGGCCACAATATATACCTTGGCCACAGATGGATAGAGAAAACTTGAAAAACAAGCTCCCAATGTTGACATCTGGAGCTGGAAAATGGATACACAAGTCAGAAAAAATGAGGGGAGGAAACACGTTGGCTATAGGGGAAATTAAGGGTCTTTTAATCGCCATACTTGGTGATAGAGCTGACAATGTTTAGACACGAGCAGGTTACCATGGCGTGACTACAGTTAATACTGCACATGACAGAGCGCTGTTTAACAATTGCATAACCGCAGTATGGAAAGAGCTTTGAGTGCTATACCCAGACACTTCTGATATAGGATCTATAATGACGCGTAGGATGAAAGAGGGAGATGATCCGTTGCTTTACATTCAGAATTTCCAAGACGCATGGGTGCTGGAAACGCGGGAATCTTGGGGGAAATCTGTACCCGTGTTTTACCATATATTATGTCAAGGGCTGCCAAAAAAGGTGCAGATGCAGCTCAAGAAACTGGTAGGAATCGAAGCTAAACCATGGTCAGAAATACAGCTGACCATCTCGCATTATTGCAGGCTGCTACCAGAGAAAAATCGCAAAAAGGATGCTGTAAGAAAGGGCGAAGAGGCTAAATTAGGGCCAAACAAATTATCAAAATATACCCTTGAAGGGGCAATGAAAACTAGCACAGATGGATCAAATACACAGCAGGTCAATAATCAAAGACAGTTGGATGAAAGCAATAATGGGTTTAACCCAAGAGGAAGAAGCTTCAGAGGAAGAGGATGGCAAAGTAATCGAGGAGGTTTTCAAAATAACCAGGGAGGTTTTCAAAATATGCAGAACAGAAATCAGAAAATGCAAAATGGGCAAGTAATCAGACCACCACCGATATGTTGAACGTGTGGGATGACAGGTCATCTAACACGTATGTGCAGAAGTCAAGGAATGGTGCAAAATGACCAATTCACAAGAGGGGGGAATGATGCATCCATCTGCGTTCCCGCAGCAGGGTGGAAATGGAGTTGCACCAAATCACACTGTGCAGCAGCAAGCGCCAAGAGTACAGCAAAGCTTGCAGCCGCTGCATAATGTGACCAATTTTCCGCAAGGACAGTCTCAACAGTCTCCAATGCAACTTCTACAAACAACAGGCACAGAACAGGTACTGAATTCTAGAATAGGAAATACCACTGCTGATGGAGGAAATTCATTCACTAATTGTGGGACGAAATTATATATGGACTAAGACAGCTCACTGGGAGACCTGATGTGTTCCATCCTAACAGTGACACCTAACCCTCATGAGGAACTAAGGGTAGATGCCTCTATAGGGCGTAAAGAATATTTGTTCTTCGTTGACACGGGTGTGACACGCTCGTGTATATGTGAAGGCAAGTTTTCTTTGTCCGGCGACACTGTGAATACTCTGGGCTTTACAGGAGCAACAAGCCGTGTTCCTTTCACAAAAGAACTTCCAGTTTCTATAGGAGAATGTGACATGAAAGTGCCACTGCTGTATTCGAGACAGACTCCTGTAAATATATTGGGACAAGACTTGATGACAACGTTAAATATGACAATCTTGTTCACGGAGACGGGCATAGTATGTTCAACTCCAGGAATGCATTATTTAAACATGTGTGAAATGATCATATGCAGGACGAATGGCTATGAGAGCTATTCCATTGGAACCTGAGATATTCACATATGGAGTGCGCATATTAATGTCAGGGCTACCAGGCCTTGCAGATACAATAAAGAGAACACCAAATGAGTTTCTGTTCAGGCCACAAATACCTATGCATGAGGAAAAGGGATGAGTGTTTCTCTTAGCAATACAAGCAGTCATAGTACGAGGTGAAATGGCTTTGCTTGACGGATGTGATGACGAAGGTGCATTTATTGCCATCGGGGAAGGCTACAGATTGACTGACCTCACTGATGATGACCTATTTGAAGAACAAATAGGTGAGGATGAGATGACATTTGAGGTAAATCTCATTTATTGGGCGGAAATGATTAAAATAGAGGTGCCTCAGAGAATGATGCTGGCACAAAAACGTCCTGAATACTTTGATGACGACATGGCAAAGATGCCTGTCTCAGTATGGACTACAGGCCCGTATGACGTAGGTTTACTGAAAGGAGTTGGAGAAATGAAGATTAAACTAAACCAGGATCAATTTTACCAAAAGCACGACAATATCCCATGTCTAGGGAGGCAGATGAAGGGATTTTCAAGACAATTTCTGCCATGATGAATCAGGGCATCTTATTGACATCAGAGTAACCATGTAATACGTGAAAAAAGTAAGGGGGGGTTGTGGCATTTAATCCAGGATTTAAGACCAATAAACCAGATAGTAGAGGCCCAGTTCCCTCTAGTCCCGAACCTGTCCACAATCCTATGTAACATATCTGTTGAGGCACAGTATTTTACAGTGATTAACCTAAAAAATTCATTTTTCTCAATCCCATTGCACAAAGATTCGCAGGATTTGACGTAATTTACGTACAGACAAGTTAATCTAAAAAGTACAAGACCACTTCAAGGATATTGTGAGTTTCGTTCAATTTTCAATAGGGTTCTGCATATGGACTTAAGCAATATTACATTAGAGAGTGTCATCTTGCAATATGTGGATGTCATTCTGATTTGCAGCACAACAGAGGAAGAATGCAGACGTGATTCCATTCAGCTACTGATTATACTTGCTGAGAAAGGATATAAAGTTGACAAGGAGAAGTTACAGTATTGTCAACAAGACGTGTTGTACATAGGCCAGCTGATCTCATATGAAGGGAAAAAGGTCACCCCTGAAAGAGCTGAAGCTATTTCAAAAACAGCTAAGCCACACACGATAAAACAACTGCTGAGTTTTCTAGAATTATGCAATTACATCAGGGCATGGGTCTTTGACTACAGCTCTTATACCAGGCCCTTATTACAAGACTTAAAGAAAGCACAGGCAACAAAAGAAAAAATTGTGTAGACTAAGGCCATGGAGGAAGAGTTTGATGAACTAAAAAAGGCCATTTGCACGGCGCCAGTCTTAGGGTTTCCCAATTATGCAGAGGAATTCTACCTGTTTTCACACACAGATGGTACTGTTATGCGAGCAGTCCTCACACAGAAAACCACACTGGGGCACAAGCCCCAGGCTTACTAAAGTGGGATTTTAGATCCAGTGATAAGAGGTCCTTTCCTGTGCAAACAAAGTTTGGCTGCTGCAGCGTTCACCATAGAGAAAGCTACAACTATTTTAATGGGGTGCCCAATGACGTTATTTGTCGAGCACACATTATTTGCTATTTTAGAGAAGCCGAAAGGTACATTGACATCACAAAGAACTTCTGCTTATGAGGTGGTCATATCAAACCCAACAATAAAAATAGTTTGATGCAGAATAGTGAACCCAGCTATGTTTATAGCAGAGCCAGTGACTGAAGGTGAGCCAATACATGTTTGTATGAACTATGAAGAATTATTTGATGAGATCCCCAGAGTAAAAGAAAATGCATTGGCAGAAGGAAAAATCATCTTCATTGATGGTTCCTCTAGAATCGATCAAAATGATGAAAAAAGATACACAGGAGCCACTGTAATGAAACACACGGCAAATGGGGAATTTTGAGTACTTCTTAGTGCACGTATACCCTCTCACTATTCAGCACAGGCTGCAGAATTATTGGCGCTGATACTCACGCTCGAGAATCACGCAGATCAGAAGGTAACGGTGTACAGTGACTCTGCTTATGTGACGTTGACTGTGCACGTAGGTTTAGCGTGCTAGAAAAGAAGAGGCTACCTCCGAGCGGATGGCACGCCAGTGTAGCACGCCGCCTTATTGGACAGACTCATTAAGGCACTACAACTCCGAGTGGGCATAGCAGTCGTGAAATGCGCAGCCCACACGAAAGAGACAGGTTTTATCTCACGCTGAAATCAAGCAGCAGACACTGAAGCCATTCGTTTGGCAACTGAAGATGAAATAATGATGGATGTGGAAGTGCCTGATGTGTATGAGAAAATGATTGTTGTATGAAGTGAGCCGGAACGCTATAGCAATATGCCAAATGCTTAGTTAATGGAGCTCCAAGGAGAGGCACCGCAGGAAGAAAAGAACCTGTGGAAGCGAACAGGGTGTTCTTTAAACCCCTCCAAGGCTTTGTGGTGACAAGACAGCACTGGTAAACCAGTGATGCCTATAGCCCTACTAAAGATAGCACTGGAACAGTTACACTCTCCAGCGTACATAACAAGAGAGAATCTAGCAGCAACAATTGCTGAAGACTGGTTTATACCAAACTTGGCAGACCATGTTGCATTTTTCATGATAAATTGCATAATCTTACAGAAATTCACAGCTGGGCATACACTACGTGTAATCAGAGGAGTCATCCCAAGGCCTAATGGGCCTTTCCAGCACTTGCATATCAATTATGTCGATATGATTCAAGTATGTAACGGGTACAGGTACTTAATTGTTGTGGTGTGTCCATTCTCTAGAGGAATAGAAACAGGTCCATGTACACACCCAGACTCTACCTGTGCGGCCAAATGCCTGGTGACGGATGTGTTTCCTAGATGGGGAGTGTGTGAAGTGATGAGGTCAGATAATGGTCCTCATTTTGTTAATGCAGTATTTGAACAGATCAGCTTGTTGCTTGGTATAAAGCACAAGTTTTCTTTGGCATGTCATCCACAAAGGAATGGACTTTGCGAGAAGCTTAACGGCTTGTTAAAAGAAAGGATATCCAGTTAAAGCTTACTCTGAAGAAGGGATGGTGACTGGGTGTGGGTGCTCAGTGGCGAACACAAAACAGATTCCTGCAAGCTCAATGCACGTTTGTTGGCGTCTATCCCCGTGGAAGCCCATGAAGCAACTTGGTAAGTGGCCAATTAGCATGTGTGTGTCACTAACAACACACCAATTGTTTGCCTACATAACTCTTGCATGCAGGAAGCACCGGACACTGTGCAGTTGAACTAAGCTCTGTATTAGTGTCCCGGCTGTTGTAGTGGTGGGAGTTGCTGCTTACTGCTACACCGGAAACTTACCTGTGGACAATGTGTGCACGAATGCTGCACAAAGTGCAAAAATAAAACCTTCATAATAAGGACAGCACCGAGGACTGCGTCCATGTAAAACTCTGACGGGAGATAGAAGAGCAAGAAGAGGGTGACACCAGAACCTATATATCCCTGGAGGATACCGAGAACTCATGGAGGTCCCAAGATTCAGTTAATAGCACAGCTGAAAATGAGGAAGATACTCTAGATGCCCTGTTTGTGGAAATTTCAATGATGGAAAAATCCACACCACCTGGCTCAAACAAAACTTCTACAAGGAGAGTACTTAAGGACACAGCAACAACCAAATGAACTCATTCCAAAACTGGACTTCCCAGCAGAGATATAATGAGGTCACCGGATTCCACTGGATTGGACTATGCAGGTGTACATGCTAGACAAAAAACTATGAAGAATACTTTGGCAGATGGAACTAGAAGGATAGTAATCCTGCAAAGACCTATGGACAGGTGGGCCCTCTCTAAGCCTAAAGTAATTGCCTACAAAAGAAATAAGGATGAGGAGACAGCTTCTGATTGAAAAAAGGCCCCAAGGGCAGGCCATTTGGTGGGCTAATTATGGGAATTAGTCAGTGGCTCAGTTCCCATGAAGTATGCAAGTCAGTCAATGGTGGGTACATACAAGGGTTGTAATTATGGTCTGGAGTGGAGTACGATGCTACACAGTTGTTGATTGTTAACCTGTACTTTCCACCTATTATAAAAACAATGGAAGTAACCCTTCTGAAGCTGGAAGAATTGCTATCCATAAATGCCTCTTACCATGGGGATGAGGGTTTTGTACCATTGGGAGGTGATTTAAATGCTAGCTGTCGTGATGATTTGCAGTGTTCGCCATCCCGTAACGTTGCCCCACAATGCAAAATGTTACAAGGTAGTCGTAACCGCAAGGGGAAATTATTGATAAACCATCTGAGATGCTGCAACCTTACCATGTTGAATGGTAGAACCGTGGGAGACATACCGGGACAGTACACCTGGGAGAGGAATAATACCAAGGCCACCCTAGATAGTTTTTGGAGGAAATAACATGTGTCTCCTGGCTGTGAGTGAGCTCGGAGTTATAGACTGTGATTATAGCGAATATGAATTGCTTTCCCTCACTATTCATCTGGGGCATACAATCAGGAAAAAGGGGGAGATCTGTGGGTTTTCTGGGCTTCTGAGTCATGTAGGTTGTACCAGTAGGAACTTACAAATAATTGGGACAATAGTCGATGCTTTAAGGTCGGCAGAGATAGACTCTCTTGGTGCCCTGAATTATAACGAGGTCGAGGCTTGGCTAAAGCATTTTGCAATTAAAACTGGTAAATGCCCTAGGAGACATTAATTGACTAGCAATAAAGCCAACAATAAATACGATCAGGACTTCGGGACACCAATCGTACTATGCACAGAGAAATTAGAATGGTGCAAGTGTCCACTGTGACTATTAAGGAGGAAAGCGGACGGGTGAGACAGATTTAGAATAATTATAGGGGCTGGTAAAAGCGCTGGAAGTGCTCTATAAAAAACCTACACTGGCAAATCATGATCACAGAGCTGGGAAAGGGGTTGGTATGGTCTTATAGGTTGGTATGGTTGGATCATTTCACTCAGATATGCTGGGGCGAGACCATTCACACATTTAAAAATAAGCCTACTTTAAAGCTGATGCAATCTTCTACTGCTAGCCAGTGTAAAGCATGGCGGAACGGTGAAACATGGGTGGTTCTGCCTAACTTAAAGATCATCCTAATTGCTGCATCTTGCACTTTTTGGAGTCTTTGAATTTGTTTGGACGGAATACGAGCAACTGGCTGACCCTCTTTCAGAATGTAGGGGAGTACCTGCCATAGGAGTCTCCAAATGTAGTGCCCCGTTGAACCTTTGCTCCAACCCGACCTTCGCTATCCAGGTCCTTCTGCCAGACACAGCCCAAGTTCTTAACCCTAGAGACAAATTTTAGATTTGTTCCTAGGAGGGTCGGAATAGGCAGTCTCTTAGCAGCAGTTAAGGTGTGTCTTGGTCCGAACAGAACAAGTTCAGTTTTGGCTGCGTTTAGTTGAAGCTGATTATTGGACATCCAACCACCCACTACATCCAGACACTGCCCCAAACTACTGAATGCTTCATCAGAATTCACAATCCTGATGAAGATCTGAGTGTCGTCTACATAGGAGTGGAAATTCATCCCATGTCTTCTAAAGATCTCCAACAGAGGACGCATGTACAAATTAAACAATAAAGGTGAGAGGGATGATCCCTGGCGCACTCCACAGTTCAACCTAATAGAATCCGAAAGGAACTCACCCAATCTCACCTTCTGATGGTGATCTGTCAAGAATGATCTGAACCAACTAATAGCATGCTCAGAAACCCTTCCTACCACTTGCAATCGATCTATAAGAATGTGAAGATTCACTGTATCAAAGGCCGTGGACAGGTCCAGCACCACCAAAAGGCAGAGCACATCTCAGTCAGTGGCCCCCAGTAAATCATCCTGTACGGATAGGAGGGCTAAGATGAAACAATTGGTATCCCCCGAGTGGCTTTTGAGTATCCTCCAAGGTCTTCATTATGACACAACTGGGCAGGTGCGTCTGGATGATTAGGGTGGTGAACTGTCTCTTGTATGCTGTATGCAGATGATATTGCACTGTTTACCCACACATATAGTGGAGCAAAGGCAATGTTTGAGAAGTTGGTGGAGTATACTTTGGTCAACGATTTTCATATTAATATTGATAAAACCAAGGTTATGGTGGTTGCCCCTAAGACGATTAAATGTCCAGATTTCAACACTAGTTGGTGTTCCAGAAAAGGTGGAAAAGTACCCTATTTGAGTCTGGAAATTAGTTTATCCAGATCATATTACCATATCAAAGAATCAAAAAGTATAAAAGCTAAACGCCTGACCCACCTGATAGGCAATTTTGCAAACTATACTGTGGGATATTCACTTGAAAGGGTCGGTACGCTGTACAGTCAATGCCTGTGTCTGATGGTCCTTTTCAGCCTCGATGATGCCCTCGCCAGGGCATATTTCTGGTAGCTTGACATAATACAGGGTTATTTTTGTTAAAGGATACTCAAATTTCCACTATCAACTCCAAATGAGTACCTTAGGTTGGAGCTCGGTCTTGTATCTTTAAAAGGTCACGCAATGATTAGACAGGGGATGCTGTACTTGAAAACCAATGCTTGATGAGGATAACTCAAGGTTTGGGGAGGCTATCTAAAGGAAAAAAAATAGTTTAATAATTTGATCGATAAGCTTTGTGTAAATATGGGCTGGATTCCAGACTTCAAATGTGGTACTAGCCTTACCATGTTGCAATTTTTATTTAATAGAAAACTAAAACAGTGGGACTGGACCAATAATTATACACACCTCTCAACTTTGAGGTTTTATGCAGATGTTACAAATGTCACACATTTGGATATTACAGCACAAAGATACTTGAGACAGTGTCCTAACCCTGCTGGTAGGTGGTTCCTGTTGAGATTAAGGATAAATCAACTTCCTCTCTTGCAACCTGCGGGGCACTGTATAATATTCTATGCCAGGAATGAACCTGTCACTTTTGCAACAGGTGAGTCTCGCTCAAAACAGCGAAACACTTACTTATGGCAATTATGACCATGCTGGGTGGCCTTGTGCACAGCTATGAATCTTTAAAATGTACTCTTTCTTGATATATTGCCTTAACACAGAGAGTGAAAGGGTACAGTTAGCTCTGTATAGATTGTGGGTATCATTAAGAAATTGTTATCTAAGGATTCTCGTGGGGTCAACCAGGGGGGGTATTGTCAAAAACATATATGTCAATGACGCCCACAGTCAAACTAACTATTTTAATTGATTTTAATTATACAAGTCATTGCTGACTTGTATTCTTAGTATTTATAATATTATCTTAAATAATATGCATACACCAGAATTGCTTGCTGAAGGAATCCTCATATATTTTTAATTCTGTAATGGTAACTGACATTCATAAAAGCAATGCCCTTGGTTCCTGCACATCCATTGACTATACTTTGTATGCCTATGATGCTTTGTTCCATGAGGGAAGGAGTGCATTGTTGGTTTGTTCACTTGAAATCTGGTTTTGCACTATATGTTAATTGGATAGTAGGATGTACTAACTAGTCTTGTATTTTAGTCTGCTCTGAACATTTTTATCAATAAGTGTATAAATATGGTCAAATTGATGTTTTAATTTGAAAAAGTTTGAATACTATATACAAATAAATAAAATTGAATTATAAAAAAAACTGAAGAGGGTTTTTGAGCAAGACAATGTTTGACAAAGTGATACATTTCCACTTAATATATGGAATAATTAACAATTAAATAACTTAGAACAAAGTTCATCTTGCATTCAAGATATATATTTATGTTCCATCACATCACATTGGCATCAAATACATTGCTCAAAGCGTTCATCAGGAGTGTTCTGCTATAATCTAAATAAAATATATTAAAAAATACTATCTTGTTTTTTGTAGTAATTTTTAAGTGAAAATCATATTTCAGAATGGTTATTCCAATGGATCACTTTAATGATTATTAATTCCAAGTCACAGTTAGTATAGTAAATTGCTTATCATAACTCAGAAATACCTCACAAGAGATATTAAATGAACTTTTACCAAAAATCAGAGTAAAATACCTGATGGTGTTTGAGAAATACTATAAGAAAGTCTTCTTATGAAAAAAAAGGTGAAAAGGTAAGTTGACTGAATGTACATCATCAAATATTTACAGAATCAAAATACGATGGCAAAAAGATAAAAAAGGATACCTTTAACTTTCATTATAGAAATGGAAATAACGTTTGAGATTTTGTAATCATGCCATATGCAGCTAAATATTTAACACAGATTGTCAATGACATTATGGAATTAAAGCATCAACTTTTGAATTTTCAAATCTAGTGAAAATGTACAGGAAATATTAGATGACATCAAAACCACCATAGACTCACATCGTAGAGCCAATGAACAACCCAAAAGTTGTACATTTAGAAGGCACTAGTTACACAACATAGTCTACACTTGATAGGACTATTAAACACATAACTAATCTGTGAAGACTAACAAACCTTCATTTAAAATAAAACACATCCAGAAAACAGCACACAGAGCAGAGATGCTTCAAGCAGTGGAGGGGAATGCAAATAAGTACTTTATTGTCATATCGACATATATTGTCATAGATAAGAATTGCATAAACATTTTGTAGATTGGATAAAAATACATTACATAGCTAAAATATAATCAAATGTTTCATAATAAGTCAGGTTACCTACAATTCATTACATCGCTGCAACCCAGAGTTTAAACTTGTAAAATAAGATCATGAGGCTACACCAATGTATTTTACTCTTCTCAGCCATGCTCTTTGCAGTAGTTTATCTACTACATATACCATCATTTCACTGTTCATTCTTCTACAATGTACTAATGCAAGATGCAATCTAAAAACCCTATGCATTAAAAATCGTGGCCTCAAATATAGCTTCCATAAATCCAGGTATAAAGAAGAGATTAGTATATTGGTTTCAATGATTAGTACATCAGTTTCTTGTGGTCCTGGGTTTTTTCCTTAAAAATTGCCTTAATAGTTAAACACTAGAGATGGGATCTTTCCTGTTGTAAGCAGGGCTGCTCTATGTTTTTTTGTGTTTTACTCTACCATAGTGGCACAATTATATATACAGGTGCCTATACCTTTTGACAACAGCAAGCAAATTGTAAATTGCCTTAATAGTCAAACACTAGAGAAGGGATTTTCCCTGTTGTAAGCAAGGCTGCTTTATTTATTTATTTATTTATTTATTTATTATGTATTTATTTATTTATTTATTTTGTTCTATATTCAACCATAGTTGTACAACCATATATATAGGTGCACATACTTTTTGACAACAGTAAGCACCTTTGTACCCTAATGACACAATATTTTATGCCCTCAGTTTTGACAGAGGCTCTGATACCATTGGGTGTTTTGTCTATTTCTCTTTGTGTAGAAAACAAATCACACCACAAAACATCTACAGCCTTTGTGGATTAAGCTCCTTCAACAGCAATAGAACTTACCTGCAACACTCGTAGGTAAGCTTACTCACTACTTAGATAGTTATACTCCGATTAGTCCCTCTACTGAGAATTTATACTTAGATAGTCGCTCTCTCTCTCTCTCTCTCTCTTTGTTTTTTGTCCGCAGAGGAAGAGGAGGTTCCAAGTGATCTTCCCCATTTAAAAATAAATCGCCCATCCTGTACCAATTTGTTTGGTGTGCATAGACTGCGGATTCTTTTACCACACTCTAGAAGGTATGTAAGATACAAACATACTCAGCCTGCTAAGTGGATCGGGGTTGTCTTTCTTAAAGTCTAATGACAAGACTTGAAAACTTTAAATATACATCAGTAACAGTGTGTCTTTAACCCATAGGATTCATCATTGCTGAGGAACTGACAGAAAGAAAGTGTTAGGAAAGAAGAATTATCACTAGAAATACACAAGCGATTTTACCCCTGATGAATGTCCTACATTTGTCTGTGTTTTAAGGACAGAAACTTGTACAAGTTGGGTTTGAGAAATATACCAATTGCACTTTAGAATTTGACAAATTACTCCAGTGTGAATTTTCATACGGAGAAACGTTGCAATTATTGCAACAATTAACCCACAGTATGTGTTTTCCTTGTGTCTTGTAAAGTGTATGTTTTACATGTTTTATGCATCGTGTTTGATATTGAGTTTTATGTAATTTGATCATTTTAGGAGTTTTTACTCTACACATTTAATAAATAAAAATACTTTTAACGTGATAATTTGATATATCATTGGTTCTTCTTGTCCTGTTTTGTGGTGTAAGCACCTGTTTAATACACCTTCTTTTTGAATATCGTATACCCACAATACCTATTACATATTCTTGTTCTTCAGACTGAAAAAAAACAAGAAGCAGTAAAAATAAATCGGTAACCCAAGACCAAAAGTGTGATACCCTTGTGTGAAATATTTCTAGCAAAAACCTAACTATCCAACAATTGGACTTATTGAATTTAGGTCTCTCTTTTACTCCACTCACAATACAACATTTTTTGATGAGCAAATAAATCTTTTCAGACTAATACGTAAAATTAGACTTAAATTCTTTTTTGATTTACAGCCATTGCAGGAAGATATCTCCGATAGATTTGATTATATAGAGATGAGGCCCTGAAGTAAATTTTGTCCTCTGGTCAATAATTTGGTAATTGCTATATTTGAATCTAACGTTATCAGGGAATAACAAACAGTCAACTACAAAACCACAAAGTAAGTAACAATAAAAGAAAACCGATGCAACTCATTAAAGATTCGCCAGCTGTTTCATTGATTATCTTTAAACGGCTGACAAGGGTGGAGCTATAGTGGTTATGGATACTACTTTTTATTCTGCTAACGGTTTGGATTTGTTTTAAGATGATACAGTGTATTTAGAATTAAACACAGACCTTGCAAGGGAAGTGTAACAGATATACAATGTGTTTTGGATAATGCTGAAAAACAGGTGTGGATTACACCCAGAACGAAGGAATTTCTTACACAATGTGTCCCAATTATACCAGTATTGTAAATGCACAAAGATCCGAATAAGCCACCCTTTAGACCATTTTGTAGCAGGCACAGAGAGTATATTTGATCCTTTAGCTAGATATTTAGATCATCTATGAAAACCACTCATCCAGAATACGACTACCTATTCGAGAGACACTTCACATTTTGTAGACTTTTTGAGCTATCTTGAAGATGTACCTGAGAACAGTATTCTCTTCTGTCTAGATTTTCAAGGTCTCTATATCGCTAGTCCGCACAATGAAGGATTAGAGGAAATCGAATGGCTCTTACTACAGCAAAAATAAATTCCAGCACATAAAGTTTTTCCGCATATGGATAATAAGGATTTTCCCTTGTTAGCCTACGCTGATGATATGGTTCTCATCGCTCGAGCCTCCAATACTCTGCATAGGTTGATTCATGTGTACACAGATTTCATGACTTATTTGGTTCTGAAAATCAACACGACAAAGTCAGCTGTCATGGCATGTGTCCCAGGACGTTTGATTACTTGGGAATTTGTTTCTCAGCAGCATGGAAGGATGACGCCCACATAAGCAAACAGCACATTAAAAGGAATCAGTCGCTGTGGGGAGTGACCTGCTTTATGCATAGGTTCCAGAGGCAATCACTCCAATTGATAATCAATGTTTATGGCTTGCCAAGCTCAGCGCCTACATCGCTGTACATGCAGAGCTTGGTGCCAAATATTTGGCACATGAGTGGTATCAGGCGACATTATTACACTGGCTTCATAAATGGTCAAATCCAACAGCTGTTGTAACACAAGGTATCATTCAGTCCCTTGTTCAGAGAGAGGATTGGTACAATATCACATAGCTACATTTCATTCATGGTTACCTTAATGCAGTATGCCTTTTTTACCAATTGACTTGCTTGGTCAGGGTGATAGGAATGTTTACAAGAAGAATGTTTGCTGTCTACTTAAGGAGAGGCACAAATCCATTGAGGTTTTATTGGATACATATAGGAAACATGCCATTGTGACCAATGTGGACCCCTTTTAATTTATAGCAACAAAATAGTGGATCATTGGATTGTAACGAGAGCCTGTTTTAACCCGTTATTGTTAAGAACTAACACAGTTGGTTGGTAAGGCTATGTGCAGGATTGTAATTGTCCTCATTGTATGTCATCACACAAAGATCGTCTTCATTTTATATTGTTTGGTTCACATTATTCATTGTGGCGCAAAAGGTTTGTGCAATGCAGCACATCATTAGTTTTCCTTCTCCAAGCAAATTAACCTTCAGTTGCCTGGGCACTTTTATCTTATTTGAGAAAAGCTTGGAGCGCACGGATATGCTGCTTGGATACTTCTTTGAAATTTGTCCGAATAAACCTTTTTTGAATTGAAGTTGAGTTAATGAAGATTATTCTGTTAAACAACTACTTTTGCTTCAATGATAAATATTACTTACAAGTTTCAGGAACCTCAATGCGGTCAGCAAAGGCCTCAGTATATGCTACTATATTCATGTACCAGTTTGAAACAATTTTTTATTGGGCATCTAAATCAATAGCATGGAAACGGTACATTGATGATATTTTTGCAGTTTGGAATGGCAAAGAACTGGAATGAAGCTATTTGATCAGATACCTCAGTGAGGTACACCCTAGGATTAGATTTACTTTTGAAATTGCCAATCCCATTTTGCACTTTTTAGATGTAGAAATGAGTTTCACACAAGGAATGATTTCGACTACCATTTACCGGAAGCCAGTTGATGTGAATAATGCATTGCATTATAAATGTTTCTATCCAAAACGTATCAAAAACAGTTTGCCCTACAGCCGATTTTTATGATTGAAAATAATCATATCTGATCCTGCTACTTTTGAAAAAGAAAGTCAAACTATGTATGAATGTTTCCATTTCAGAAGCTATCCATACAATATTATAAGAGATAGCTTTTTGAGAGCATCCAACAAAACAAGAAAAGATTTACTTACTAGAAGTCCCCAAACTGACTCAATTCCATTTCTTCATGTTATGAAATATTCCAGCCAAAATCATCATGTGGCAATAATTAATAAGAATTTGAAAATTATTGAATTTGACACCCAACTTTCAAAAAATATTTCCTCAGCCACCCACCCATTATGACTTACAAACGAAGCAGGAACTTCTATGACCAACTGGTAAAATCTGAAAGAATTCTAATTAACGGACAGATGTTACTATGACACCCCAAACAGAGTACCTTCCCATGCCAAAATTGCAGTGTTTGTAAAAATATAATAAAAGTTGATTATATTAGACACAATCGAGCAGGACGCAAGATTAAACTCAACCATTTTGCTACTTGTAACACACATGTTATTTATGGTCTAAATTGCCCATGTGGTCTATACCATGGGGGCCAAACATTCTGCATAGTATGTGCTTAAAGAGAACACACACGACATCACACAATTGAGATTTGTGTTACTTGAAGTTGTACATTAACCACCGAGGATTGGTGATATGTGCAAAAAACATTCGCAATGAGAATTGTATTGGATTGATTGTTTAGATACTCTCTATCCTGCAGGTCTGAACAAGGGCTTCAATTTAGGAGTTGATATTTATTCATACTTATGAACTTGATGTATCTCTGTTGTTAACTTCTATTTTTATCTCAACTACATGGGTTAATTTAAATATGTATTGAATGACTATGTACATTTACAAGTATTGACTATGTGGACAGATAGTGATATATGAATATGAGTCATGTGTCTGCATTTTTAGCTTTGAGAAGAGCAAGTTACAGAAAACTATGATGTTGTCATGATGCCCCATTTTTGCCCTTTTTTTGGTCACTAATGGAAGAATATGGTGATGTTTTCTCCTTTTATCTCCTTTTGAGTGTTCAACTTTTTAGACATGTGAAAAATGTGAATAGTATTGCATGGAAGGTAGAGATATAGTGAATCGGCTGATGTCAGCACATATTTTTTAACAAAGGAGTGCAAAAAATAAAAACATGTAAAAAACAAGAAAATCTAGGAGTATCTTATTGTTATAGATATTTTATTTGTATCGCACTCATACACATGTGTTTCAGAGTGTGAGAAGGCAAGGGAGGGGAACAAGGGAGAACAAAAACAAAAATCTTACTAGGCCCAGTGCCATTGAGAATGGGCAAGTGTAGGGGAGAGGGAAGGGGGAAGTGCAAGGGGGTAGTGAGAAAGTGAAAAGTGCTGAGCATAGGAATGAAAAAGAACAACAAATGGTAATGCAGCCAGCAAGTGGTAACTGCTAGGTTTAAGGCACAGACCAGGGGTTTAGGATAAGTGCAGAGAAAGGGGGGTACTGTACGGTTACAGATACAGACCCAAAAGTGCAAGGGTTTCCAGGAGGCAGGGCAGGTGGGTGGTTCGTGGCAGGGTGGGAAGTACCTGGGCCCGAAATCAGAGGGTATCAAGGTGCACGATGTCTAAGCAGAACAGATCAACAGGAGAGAAGGCAGAATCAAAGAGGAAGGTCTTGAGGTGCTTCCATAACCAGAGATGGCTCTCCTCAAGTTTATGAGTGGCAGGGAGGCTGTTCCAGAGGGAGGCCCCAGACAAAGACAGAGATCTACCCCAGCACATTTCTTTGAGAAACAACTGACCCTGAGGGAGTTGCGGAGGAGCGACTAGCTCGAGAACAAAGGTATTTGCTGAGGGAAAGTTGAAGGTATTTTGGACCCAGGCCCCAGAAAGCCTTGTGGACAATGCAATCCTTGCAGCCACTGGGAGCCAATGAAGAGATTTCTGGCCTGGAGAGATACGATCCCAGGGCTTGAGGCCTAGGACAATTCTTGCAGTCCTTTTCCAGATAAGTTACAAAGGGCTGAGAGTAGAAGCAGGTAGATTTAGAAAGAGGCGGTTGCATTAATCCAGCCTAGAGAGAACCAGGCCTCAAAATACAGTGAGCTTCTGGGGGAAGGAGAGGAAAGACAAAATACCTCTTAGGAGGTGAAGTTGGAAGTTTGACTTTTTAGAGACATCAGAGATGTGGGCAGAAAAGGAAAGTGTGAAGTCGAAGATGACCCCGAGGTTCTTAGCCTCGCAGGTGGGGGTAGGAGGAGGGCCAAGGGAGGCTGGCCAGAGAGTGACAGTAAGGAGGGTGAAGGTATGGCAATGAGGATGCTCTCCGTCTTACTGGCATTAAGGCAGAGATCATTGGCAGCACACCACTCCTGAATAGCAGACAGGTAATCAGAGATGAGAGAAGGAGAAGAGGTGGCCGAGAGAATCCTGAAAATGAGTTGTGTGTCATCCGCATAGCCCTGAAAATTGGAGCAGAGCAGCAATGTGATGGGCAAGAGGTATCAACATCTTACTTATGTTGATACCTGTTGATAAGTCCAGTTGTGGTGGAATACCCTTGTTCTGTCCTGGGATGTTGTGGTATTAAAGTGTATGTACACTTATCACCATTTTCTATATGGACTAATAAGGAATTCCAGTAAGCATAGAAACAATGTCTATCTAATAGTTGATGTATATGCATGGATTATAGGTTTGTATTTATGACAAAATTAATTATTGAATGACCTAATTAAAATAGTTGGTCACTTACAACCTGTTTCTAAGAATATCTTAACTATGAATTAATCTTATATATTGTCAGGCATGATAGTTAACTTATTTTTGGTCTACATCATTCAGTATTTGTCTTGTCTACTCCTTAATCTTAAACCACAGGAGATTGTAAATGAGAAATATTAATGTTACTCTTATTTAGCAAAATTTATTTCCCTTTCTGTGATCAGTATCTTCTATGGTTTGTTTATCATCCCAATGAATGCTCTGACCTCATTAAATCACGCATGTTGATGCAACCATGTTCAATACAAATGTCAGCTTTTTTTTTCTTTACTTTACACTCAGCATTGTAGCCTTGATGACCACATGGTCCATTGGGTTTCAATTAAAGAACTCACTACAATTTCTCTTGTTAAGTTTTTACCAAGGATTTTGCCCTTATTAGTAGACATACAATAAGGAAGTACAATACCTAATTTGGTGTCATATTAGATGTTTTATTGAATAGATGCAGCATTGAATTCTGTTTACACAGGCTGAACTCATGCTGCATATAGCATTATTACAAAATGGCAAACTTTATCTCCATCTCTATAACTCAAAGTAAAAGGAACCCATTTCTCATTTTTATTTTTTTAATCTTTTTGCCCATTGTATTTTGTAAATTTTTGAAAATGTTGAGACGCACATTCAGTCAACTTAATATTTTCCCCCCATTTTATTTTCTGAAGGATGAATTTCTTATACTATTTCTCAATCACCATTATGCATTTTACTCAGAGTTTTGCAAAATGTTTGAACCTGTGGACCAAGGTAGCAATACTTATAGATAGATGGGGATGCAAAAATTACTCAAACATCAATAATCAAAACCGACTCAGGAAGTTGGCAAAACTTGGTCTGTTTTATTTGCAATTGTCTAAAACTGGGAGTTACAACGGACATCAACAGACGTTCGCTCGATTTCTCTCAGCGCATATTATAAAAAACACAACTTTTATAGTAAAAATTTATCATAAGTGACGTCGCACTACGTGGCAGACTACAAAAACCTAGTTGGGGATGTGATAGACTTACAGGGAACATCTAGGTATACATTCCATACTGACAGGGGTTGTGATTGGGTTTCTACTATCAGGTGGGCAACTAAGCCCATCGCAAGTGCAAGTTATCTTCCGTGTCACTCTAATTCTTGACACTTTATTGGTTATACAAACTATAGGGCTCTTTGATACGTGGCCATCTATAATTGGTTTGGCACCCTTGTAACCTTCTGGAATATTCCACACACTAGCAGCATGCAGGCTACCGTACCAGGTGCAGGGAGGGTCGGCGTGATCATGCCTCTCCACCCAATTAGCCCAACATCTATCATCACTCTTGCAGTCTGCCAGTCAATTAAGGCTTTAAACTTGGCCTTGCAGAAGCTCTCTGTGCCTGTGAATAAAAGGGAGTATCTTCTTGTTTTCGGTGTAGCTCGACCCAATGTCTATTTTGATCTGACCATGTGACTTGGAGACCGCATTTATTTTCAAGCTCTTTGCAGCATTTAATATTGTTAAATGATGAACTCTTGAGGCCTTCAATGTTTTTCCATTGCACCTCAAACAGAAGTTTGTTTCTTTCTGACCTTCATTTAACTACTGGATGGACAACCAGGCTCATGGTGGCCTTGACTTGTTGGTGCTGGGCCAGCCAAGCATTTCTTCCATTTCTCAATCGTCTTTAGTTATTTTCCAACTGTGCCACACTGAAAAACCGTTTCCAATTACAGGGTTTCAAGCCTTGCTTAAAGTGCATTGTGGAATATCCAGGTTCTATACATTCCTATGTATTTTACATTGGCGCATCGCTGCAACTATTCACTACGTAGCCAGCCTTAAGATCACTTTGTCTACTTGCGTTACTGCATCTGTACAAGTGTAAACTGATTTAGCATTTTCTTCAGCGTTTCTATAGCATGAGCATCTTCATCTCGAGCCCGAAATGTTGCTCATCTTTACCACCTTCTCTTCAAATCTTATAGAATAGCTATGTTCTTCTACCTCGTGTATCTTCTCTGAGTGCATCAGCTCTGCTCCGCATGACATCAGCAGTCTTCTTTTTCACTTGTTTTCATACTTCCTCTGGGACTTTGTCCAGAAGACCATCATATCTTCGTGAATGATATAGGTTTTTCTCAATGGATATCTTGTTTTCAAGATTCTCTGTGGTACAGGCATTCTCATTGGTACAGCATGTGTCGCAATTTCGGGTTCCCAACATATAGGCAACATGTGGCAGAGCTTTTGATAGGGGTACTTGACTCCTCCTCTACAAGTTCATTTAATAGCTCCTGCAGGTTATTTTTATGATATAATAACCAATGTACAATACTCGCTGCGAATATGAACTAATACGTATTTATTAATTGCAATAAAGATTAATTTAAACCTTTTGCAATACAATTTAAAACTTACATTTACCAGAAACATTAAAAAAATCAATTAAGTAAATGTTTTAGTGTCTCCACCTCCACCTGGAAAAATATACAGAGTCTCTTCATTCGTCGAACCCCCATTCTCACACCAATTACTTCATTTTTTATTTATAAATTTAAGCACGATCTTAAAAAATGTGTTCTAAAAACACAAGAAGGGTGTTTGATAAATAAGGAGGTAATAGATTAAAAGCTCTGATATCATATATAAATTATTGAATAAGTGGTAATCAGAAATCCTGATACGGTTTTCCATCCAATCTATCTCAAGCCATTTTCATTTAAAGGAAAGCGGATGAAGTCTTCTAAACTAATTTCACTTTTTGCTTACATAAATTGTCCCAATCAGTAAGCACTTCAAGTTTTAAGTGTTTTTGGGTTGGCCCAACACCATGTAGCAAATTATAGGAGGAGCCAAGGTCTTTGCATACAGCTGTAATGTTTGCCAAATAACACGATGCAATTGAAATCAGGCCTTACTCGTGCTAGATAATACTGACTGGAACTCCCTGTGGCAGAGACAAAGTCTTCCTCCAGAGAGCAGCCTCAACTTTCTCTGAGTCAGTATCTCTATCATCTGGGCACCATAGATAAGTCACAGGATAATCTTTTGCTGAAACATTTGTACTAGAGGCTTAATTGAAAATCTCCCGAGATAAGTTTCTAATAATTCTAACTGTGCTGCTGCACATTTGGCCTGGGCCATTTTACCTCAAATGAATTCAACGTTATTCCTGACTCCACAGAATATCACAAGTATTTACACTCTTTGAGAGTTTGGATTTTTTAACCATTTAACATGAAGACAAAATTGTAGCTTTTATTTTTGACATGCCTGTTGGGTTTCAATATCATCACCTTTTTTAGAACATTCACTTACAAACCCAAATCACTTAAAAAATGAATCTAAGATCACTTATAATTATATCATCCATGTAGGTCATATATTGTAAATGGAACTGACCAAGCTTTGGGGAGTTGTATTTACATTATTAAAAGCAGTTCCAATATCATGGATATGAAAAATAAAAAAGGAACAGTGCCAATACGCAACCTTGCCTCAATCCATGACCGGTCGATATCCATTCAGTATAATTGCCTTTGTGATCCAATCTGATTCCTATCCTGGTGTCAGTATGAAATGTAATTAAAATATTAATACATTTTCAGGGCATGTTGAATCTCTCTATTTTTGCCACAACTTGTTCCTGTTGGCACATTCAATGATTTAAAAAGGCTATAAATATGGGCTTCCGATAAAAACTGGCTATCTTTGATGAGAGCTATAAAAAGTAATGTTGTGAGGTACCTATTCTTTTTCTAAAACCAGTCTGAAAAACATCCACTACTCTGATTCAGCTGGCCCATGCTTCCAACGCCTTCAGCAGTATAACAGAAACAAATGTACTGCTCACATCCAGTAGGGAGATTGGACGGTAATTTGCTGGGTTGATACTATCTCCCTTTTTAAAAATCACCACAATGTGGGCACTCTTCCAAGACAGCGGGATAGTGCGAGAGTCAATTATATTCTTAAATAGTTTCCATAAAAACATAGACCAAATTTCCCCGTTAGACTTAAAAGTAATATTTGATAAACCGCCTGGACGGGGAGCCTTGGAGGCTTTATAATTCTTATCATTATCATGAATATCTTTACGTTCAAAGTGTAAACACCAGGGCATTGCAGGCTCATTAAAATGAGTCAACTGGGCTGATCCCAATCCATATAACGCATTCAAATGATCCACCCAGACCTGCTCACCAATTGTAATAGCTTGAAGGGACAATTGAAACCCAGGATTTTTTAATAATGTCCAGAACTTTCCTGTTTCATTGGCGGTAACAGCTCTCCACATTGCCTCAGAGTGATTTTGGGCCAAAATGTTTGTATGGCTTCTAAGCCAATTCTTGTAGGCTAGTTCCAGTTTACGTACCTTACAGAAAAAGACCCCACACTTGCTAATTCTCAAGTGTTTTATCTTACCATGGAGAGCCTTCATTTTGGCCTGTATTTCTCTATTAAAGGCATGCTCAGACCTGTTTATAAATGAAGCCTCATATATAAAATAACCATTCCAAAATATCATTTCTCTTAAAGATCACTACATAAACTGTCCATGAATTTTTTATATGTAATATTTAACAGATTATGGCAGAATGCTCCTGATGAAGGGATATGCATGTCCCAAAATGCGTTGAGTAATTTTATGTATGTCAATGTTATCTGATGGTACTTATATATATATCTTCAATACAAGATGGACCTTTTCAAGATATTAAGTGGAAATGTATCACTTTGTTAAACATTTCCTTGCTGAAACTTCTCTCCACCTTTACTTATTGAATATAATTAAAATGTATCTTTTACAAGGATTTACCCAAAATGTTGACTGTTATTAGTTGTATGTTGTGCGGGGACAGGAGTATCCTACACTTAAGGATACTATCTATTCTTCATGTCAGTTTATTCTACAAGAAAGACGGACAGAGGCAAAACTGTCAGAGTTCCAGGTGTTCTCATCTAATGTGCATTTGACCCCATCTGAGAATATTTCCCTGCTCCTCTTCTTTCAAAATTCTCATGACGATGTATGTTTTCAAATATTTAGAGAACTACTAGCCATTCCTATGTTCAAACCTCAACTATAAGAAGGTACCAGAACGCATTACACACACACACACACAAATGTTAGGCATTCTTCATAACATTTATTTTAGGTTCATAATAATGATTAGAGTGAATAATGTAAACATATACAAAACAAAGTTATAAACAATAAAGCCAGTGCATCAGAAGTGTAAACTGATCAATAAAAATGTGTCAAATAACGACACATTCAATATTAAGATGACCAATGCATTTGTAAATTGAAAGGATGATAATGATAATTGTCAGTAGTCAGTATACGTTAATCATTGTTTAAACAGTCAGTAGAACATTATATGGCCTAGCACGTTGTTATGTTAATGAATAACTGCTCAGAAGCATCTTGGTGTAGTTAATGCTTTTAATTTAAGCTTACACCGATAACTACCCCAGCCAGAAGACTGAATCTCAACTGATCCAGGCAGAATATGGAACCCACATAAGCAGAACTCCACATTCTAAACGGATGATCAGAGAACATTGTACCAACACTGTGACACATAGAATGCACTCTAAAACTATATACAGGCTAATGATACTACTTGAGATTGCTCAAACCAAGCCTCTCTAGCTTATTATACTACTTGAGATGGCTCGGGCCAAGCCTCTCCAACACCTCCCTTCCTTCTCATTCTTTTCAGCAATAGGTTAATTCCCTCTCAAAACAGCCACTCTCTCTTTATTCCAAAAAGCACCTCCTTTAACAAGAATCGAAGAACCTAATCTTTAATGACCTCCTTGGATTCAGAATATAAAGAACACCCCTTCTTTACCTTAGTGGGCAATTTGACCTTAACCCATTCACATGGTTTCACTTCCAACTCCCTACAACAATTCAATTTATCATAACGCATCTTAGACCTATTTCCACTGGCTGTCATCTTCACTCTCACTCTCTCAACATCCACCCCCACACATTGGGCCCTCGCATCGATCCAGGACACAAATGCAAATTGGGTTTTCTTCCTCTCAATAATTCAATTGGCGAAACTCCAGTGACACTATCTGGGGCTAATCTGTACTGAAACATCCTCTCCATCACTGTGCGTACCCAGTCACCACCTGTGGCAACTGCTATTCTGATGGCATTCATGGGAGTCTGATTAAAGTGCTCCACACACCCTGCCCTGGGGATGGTACAATGATGTGGTGATTTGCTCAACTCCATATCTCTCTGAAAAATCTCTGAACTCCCTTGAAAACTTGCATTGGACAGACAACCCATGTTAAACAAATTAAAGAATTTATTTTTTACAACTTAAGGAATCATAAGAATTACGCATCATTAATTGTTATTATTATTCGAACAACAATAGCTAATTTTGAGCGAATGATAGAGCACCAGACTTAGCTGGGTGAGCCCATCCAGCTTCTTGTGGGTTTCTGTATTTTGTGGATCCTGGTGTCAAAGGATCATTATATAGCCTGGAAGCTTCTCTTGCTGACATTCAAGTTTGTGATAACATTTTTGAACACTAAGCAAATCAGGTGGTGCCCACCTCTATCCCCTCCCAAAAGATCTAATGCCACTTCATCCCAAGGAACTTTCGGGCTTCCCCTTACAACCATAGGAACCTTTTGCACTCGTAGCGCCTTGTCACGTTCCACACACTCAAGACACATCCTCATCAGCTCTTCAACATCTTTATCCACTCCTGGCCACCAAAAATCAACCCTCCCAAACCTCGAAGTTCTTGCTAAACTTAAATGTCCAACACGTACCGATTCCACCACAGTGCTTCTCATCTTCAGCGTCACCACTAGTTTGTGCCCTCTATACATACTCACCCTTGACACAAAGCTCTTCCCTCCCTTTACCATACCCCTCCATTTTCACCTCCTTCGCATTGACGGCATTACCAGCAACTAACACCACCACACACTGATAAAGTGAATCTTTCAAACAGGCCAAATCCCACTCAGACTTCTTCAGACTACTGTGTACTTGAAATATCACCCACATCTTCCTCCTCTTGCACCGTGCGACCACTACTCTCCACTGCCTGTTCCACTGACCTAGACAATGCATCATCAACAATTCCTTTACCCTGCACATGTACCATCGAGAACTGCAAACTTTGCAATGCACTAACCCACTTGATGATGTGTCTGGACACACCTTCCAGACCACCTTTGGAGAAAATACTAACCAGAGGTTTGTGATCAGTGCAAATGGTGAAATCTCGACCCCATAAATATCTCTTAAACTTCTCCACACCCCAGACACACACCAAGGCCTCCTTCTCAACAACAGAATACCTACGTTCTGCCTCACTGTGTGCAGCTCTGAACCATCCTCCTGCATTAAGACTGCTTCCAAACCATAGTTGCTAGCATCCACAAAAATTAAAGTCGTCTTCGACTCCTCAAAACTGGTGCATTAATTACAGCCTTCTTAACATTTTCAAACTCTCTCATGCCACTTTCATCCCAAATGAATGACACACCCTTGCTTCTTGTCCTGTCCGACAAACCCTTGGTGAATTTTCCATAGATCTCCACCAACCCTTAAAACGACAACACATCACTCTTTCACTTAGGGGACTCCATATTTCTTATGGCATCAACTGCATCTTCCTTTGATTTGACCCCTTCGTGTGAAATTTCATGTGCCAGATATACAACTTTATTTATTTTGAATGTGCACTTCTCCCTGGCAATCGTCAGACCAGCTACTTTCAAAATCTCCAGTACTCTTCACAATCGTACATCATGTCATGTTCGTTACCCAAACAGACCAACACATCATCCCGATAGCATAAAACCCCTCTCTCATTTCCCAACAAATTATGCATGACACTTTGAAAAACGCTTGCTGCAGACACCAACCCAAACAGCATCCTCCTACATCTGAACAAGCCGATTAGAGTGATGACTGCTGTCAGATCTCTCAAGTTCTTGTGTAATTCTATCTGATGATACTCTGACTTGAGATCCAATATAGAAAATATATAGAAAATACCCTTGCTCCTGCCACCCCCACCAATATGTCATTGATCCTTGGCAGAGGAAATCTATCTGCAACCACCATACTATTCAAATGTCTCAAGTCAATGCACAACCTGATCGACCCAGTCAATTTTCTGACAATGACAATGGGACTGAACCATTCCGATGTCTCCACCCTCTCAATGACACCTTCCATCTCCATTTTCTTTAATTCCTCCTCCACATCTTTGCGCAGTGCCAACGGCACCGTATGCAATTTTGCTATTTTGTGTACTGCCCCTCTCTTTAATCGAATTTCATGAACAAATCCTTTAAGGCATCCAAGCTTTTCGCTAAACATTTGTTGAACATCTCCCTCAGCACGTGGGCAAATTTCTTTTGTTTCAACTCCCTTCATTGCCAAAACTTGATCTGGATGACTAGCTTCTAATTTGATTTTCAACTCTGCTTAATCTCTCCACGATAGGAGCTAACATCCTTTGTTTGTCACATATATGGTAGTTTCAGCCTTTCTCCCTTTAAATTGAATTTCACCTTCAAATTCACCTATAATATCTATATTTATGTCACTATATGCATTTGCCCTGATGGTGGCTTCCCACAAAGTACAGCAATAAAACTTGTCCCGCCAAACTTCCACACTGATTAGGGTATAATCAGCAACACTGTCAATTAACATAGACACAGTGACTCCTTGAATTGTTATTGGGGCATATGGTTTAGGCTTCCTAACCTTCACAGACACTGCATGCACCAAATTCACAACTTCTCTTCCTAAATTCATGTACTCCTCATCCTTATTGCGTGCTCTAATTTCATGAGCTTGGCCTCCTCCAAAATTGAAATTCCTACAACATTGGACAACGTGACCCTTCTTGCCACATTCACGACACACAATATGAATTGCCAAGCACTCCTTATCAAATGCTAGATGCGATCCACTGCCACACCTGTAACATCTTTCCCCAGTCACTCCTTTGTAATCCCTTGATGATGGGACTGATTGCCGACCGACATTCTTGTTACTGTTAGGGTTAACATCATTAAATGATTCTCTCATTCTCCTATCAGACTTTTCATTCGACTTCACAAACTCACTCATGAATTGCCTCTCTGAATACTTTGAGACCTTGTGCACGACACCCTCCTCCATGTTGGTCTTGCTTTTGCTATGCTCACCATTCCTGTCTTGTTGGAGAACCTTGATACTCTTCTCTCTATGCTCCACAGTCTTTGCAATTTCAATGGCTCTCTCTAAGGTGGGATTGCGTTCCCTCCACATTTCTTGTCTGATCTTATCATTATTACACTTTATCATAAGCTGGTCTCTTAGGTGTTTGTCCTGACAGTGGGTGAATCAACACTTTACTGTAACCCCCTCAGCGACTATGAATTCTTCTATGCTTTCACCAGTTTTTTGCTCCCTAGTGGCAAACTTATACCTCTCCAGAATGATGTTCTCTTCAATCTCAAAATGCTTATCCAGTTTGGCTAGGGTTATTTCATATGTGCCTGCATCTTCCATGTTGGCCGGTTCAGGCAATTTTCTCAAAATGTCTTGCCCTGGAGGTCCCAAACAGTGAAACAACAGCGCCTCTTACTTCTCATTTGAGTAATTTTATCCAAACATGGCTAATGCGTACTTCTTGAAACCCTATCTCCGATCAGACCACCTTACTCTAGGCTCTCCTGGAGTAGCCATAAAGAACACTGGCGCAGGAACATTGGCATTTTGGGCAGTGTGGAATAGTCACTCACACTGTGACAACTATCATACAGTCACTGGTGCAGTGTATCCTGCTTTCACTTGCTCGGGCTGACACTGTGAGAGCTGTGTCCTTAGCTCAAAACATCACTGCGTGTAATCCATGAATCATGCTGTTGTTATTTGCGTGATAGTGGGAACTGCTACCCACTTCAAAAATGGGAACCATACTGGAATATGAAACGAAACCCTTGGGTCAACTCACAAAAATAGAAAGTTCCTAATTGCACACACTCACCAGCTATGAGAGCAGACCCCTGCTGTCAAACGTTGAAAAATCGGAAAGCAGCATCCATCTGACTCATCAGTTAACACTAAAATTCTCCTTTCGCGTTCCCCGTGCTCTGATGCTGGTCGGGATGGTGACTATGGCAACGGCCTTCCAAAATGTCCGCCGAGTAAAGTCACGTTGCAGTGTGCGCTTTTCTACTGTCGAAAAAGGATGAGGCTTGTTTATGCTGTTGTCAAGGCAACCATCTCATCAATATAGTCCGAGCTCCTCTCCATGGAATCCTCCTCAATATGTCAACCGCAAATTCGGACAATAGCATTGGAGGCTGTGGCTTGTTTATGGCGTTGTTAAGGCAACCGTCACTCTACCGTAATATGGGCTCACCTCCATGAAGCCTTTCTTCATCAGAAACTGCACCACTGGTTTCTTCCTTGGAAACTGCACCACTGGTTTCCAGAGGGCTGCTTCCCTGTCCTGTCTCTGGCCAGATCCACACACGGACAGTGTGCCGGTGAACTTCTCAGAGAGAAAACACACACAGGCCGCCCTCGCCGCTTCTGGCTTGTGGGTGTACTGGAGGGTTACACGTCAGTGCCCTCTCATCGCAGAAAGGCAAACCAACTGCTCAGCGACCGCCGTCCTCTCACCATCTGACACCCAGGTTGCTAACTGGGGGTTGCCGGGGGTCGTTACGCTGCCACAGTTTCCTCACCGCCAAAATGTTATGTTAATGAATAACTGCTCACATGCAACTTGGTGTAGTTAATGCTTTTTATTTAAGCTTACACCGGGAGCAACCCCCAGCCAGAGGACTGAATCTCAACTGACACAGGCAGAATATGGAACACATATAAACTGAGACTCCACATTCCACATGAATGATCAGAGAACACTTTGACAAGACAGTGATACATAGAATGCACTCTAAAACTATATGCAGGTTAATTATACTACTTGAGATGGCTCAAACCAAGCCTCTCTAGTTAATGATGTTACTTGAGATGGCTCGAGCCAAGCCTCTCTAACACATGTGAATTAATTAGGGAGAACTGTGCAGCCCATTCCTATGAAATTCTAAGATGCTAACAAGGAAACCGCACATGTGCAAGTTAAATCTCCTGAGGCACTTGTGCTAAATGGAAAAATGACATTTCACTATCAAATCTCTGTAATTGTAATTGTTTATTTGTAAAGCACTTATACACAAGTGAAGTGCTTCAAAGCGCTTCAAGGTGGGAAGGGAACAAGGGAATACTGTCGTCATTCTTAGGCCTTTTATGATTCCGAAAGATCAAACAATAACTAGAATACTATACCAGAGGCATATCTACTAGTGAAAGTGTGTGACAAAGAATGAGGGAGAAGAAGGAGGGGGGAACATGCAGAACAGTAAACTATAGTACTAGGCCTGCCGACATTTGAAATTGTTTGCTGGTTGGTCATCCAATGCGCCTACGCATGAGTAATTTCATCAACGACCAAGCTAGGGAGGGGGGACAGAGGGAGGACCGGACAGACAGACTTGCTAGGCCTAGTACATTCAAGGTTGTGCAAGTCCACAGAACAGGAAGTGCAAGGGAGGGGGACAAAGTGTGCCCAGTCCAGCAGGGGCCTGCGTTAATTGCAGAGTGGTTGCCTCTCTGGCGGTGCACCAGGTGATCAGTCAGCCAACTGAGTAGGCTGGGTAAGAGAAAGAAAGGAGGGAAAGAAGTGAAGAGAAAGGAGGTTAGCAGGGGATAGGGGGAGAGATAGGAAGAGAAAAAGAAGGTCTTGAGTTTCTGAAACTTAAGGATGTCCGGCTCAAGAGGCAGGGAGGTTGTTCCAGAGGATGGCACTTGCAGAGGATAAGGAGCTACCCCCAAATCTCTGGTTGGAAAAATGACTCACCCGCAGAGAGTTGGAGGAGGCCGAGCAGAGAGCTCTAGAAGAAGAGTATCTGGGAAGAGAGCGTTGTTGAAAGTAGGGGCCCTGGCCCCAGAAAGCCTTGTGGACTATGCACAGGGACTTGAACTTGAACTTGTACCCATATGTATTCTATGTAGCAATCTAAGGGGCAATGAATCCACACATTGGCTCGTGCATTACACATACATGCCTCACCTAAAAAAAAGATTTTGCTTAATGCCGCCAAAAAGTGGGATACTTTTTTCTTTATTATTCAACACATTTAAATATATTCAAAAGTGTATGTCTTAATTTACTAAAAATCATTGGTGTGCATTAGAGTATGTTTGAGTTCGTTAGAATCAATGGACATGGTCAGTCTCGAGCTATCTTATCTAAGGTTTTAACTCGGGTTGTAGTGTGGGACACATTTCCATAGGTATTCAGCTCCATTTTCCCTAAAGCAGATTTCATACTGTGCACAGGGTTTTATAGATGATCTTTTGGTCTTTCTCTCTCAGAGACTCCACTGTGGGAGATGCTCCATTTTTATTGTGGAATAAAGATTTCTTTTCAACTAAGGAAAGAAACAGGGCAGACCTCTTCTATCTGGTCCAATTTATCCCAGGTTGGGACTGGATCCTATTTACCCTATTTATATCCAATTACATTCCAAGATGGAAAAGGAATTGAACAGGCATCATATACACTGAGAATCACAGGTTCAGGATACTGTTGGCATGTACACTATTATGAACTTGCATGGATACAAAGCAGGCTGGGGTTGGAATTGTTATGCAGTTGCTTTTCTCTGAAGTGATTCAGAGGGATTGAGCTTGTGTCTGCGTCCTGTTCCACTCGCCAAAAAAAGACAGATGGTTTAATGCAGTGTGGCCATCTGCTCTTCATTGATTCAGGAGGAAGGAAGCTGAATGCTAGCACAGCACGATAAATTGGATATTACTTAGGCCAGAAGTTTCTCCTGGAGCATCCCATTCACCTACACCAGTACATATTCTATTATTATTAATAATAGGGTATTTATTGAGCGCAGATCTATCTTTGGGAAGCAACAGTGCACTTTCCAAGTCATAGGGGGAATTACTTGGTGAGGGAATCCAATTGCAAGGGATCAATACAAGGGAGCGGGGAATTCTCCAGCAAGGGATCTAGAAGCAACCAGGGCAGAAAACTGAGGAGAGCAGATTGTCTGGTCTCATGTTAGGTGGGGAGTGGAGGGTGTGTGACCTAGCTGTGAGGGAGGAGTCATTCCTTGAAGAGGAGAGTCTTGACCACCTTCTTGAAATGTAGAATTGAGGGGGTGAGTCTGGTGTTGATGGGGAAGAGATTCCAGAGTCTTGTATCGTGCTATCTTCAAAGACCTTGCATCTAATTTTCTTAATTTGTTTACCTTCTGCAAGGTTCCAGTCTGAGCATCTATTCGCTTATAAGAATGTTTACCCTTGTGGTCGGGACCAATCGCTCATCCCATTTCACTTATATGTTCAGTTTGATCATCAAACAGGTTGTCTCCTCATTCCTCATTCAGCATCCCAACTGTTTTCATCTCTGTTGCCCAACATGCCATCAGACTCCTTGACCTTGCAGGTCCTCTTGAACATAAATTTAACAATAATGGTGAACAATTTGAAAACAATATCCGTTTCACACCTCTTTCGTTTGTTGTTTCTTGGTACGCTAACAACCACCAGGATATTCATTGCCTCAAAGCAATAGTTGAATGAAAAAAAAAAATACATCTTTTTTTTATTATTCAGGAAATTATATGTAGTGGGAAACTTTAATAAAATGCACATTTACGGAATTATGAAATGTAATCACACGGATAGGCATTCCACACCTTTCTACCATTTGGAATGATATAACCCCGTTGTTCTGCTTAAAGAAATGCAGTAAAATTTACTTCGCACCCTCCATCGGATGCTTGCTATTGTGTAGTCTGCGTTCATACAGGAAAAGTCCCTTTTAAAAGATGCTCACCATAGTGTGGCCTGATGGAGCAATCTGGTCACATGTCGCTTCAGTTATGATCCCAGTTTTTTTGTATACAACATGATGAAGCTGCGTCCTATTATGTCATTGCTATGGATAGTTGTTAAACTAAACCACATGGAGCAGGTATTCATGTTCTTTCTATCACGCTCTGCAAAGTCAACTAAAATAAGCCTACAACTTCTTCCATTTAAATGGCACGGGGACAGTATGATTTACTATAGCTAATAAAGTAAGACTGCATTTTGAGGTTTCCTTAAGCCACATGTTCACTTTATTTTGGACCGCACAGTCACCCCTTTTATGCTGTTGTACTGTACTGCATCAGAGCCGTTTCATGCGCGCTCATTATTTTGAACCTTTTGCACTTTGACCTTTCCCACTTTCCCGCCAGCATGATTGAATTAAGGCTGTGGCTCTGGTTTAGGAAAGATCTGACCAAATGGGAATTAAATGGGGACTAAAACGAAACCAGGTCTTATTGGAAAGCGCTCTGCAGTGTCCTCTAAACAGAACGGGAAGCAGAACATAAAACGAGAAAATGGAGGGCGTGACCTTTGTTTCAGGGTCGATAAGGGAGGAACACATCAAGGACATTTTCAGTTGCAAGTTCAGGCCCAGGTCTGCTCTGCGGAGCTCTGCTATTACTCTGGAAAACCTGGACAGACGAAAAAAGACACATCCACAAGCACAATTCTCATATTTCTTTGTCAGAGGAAATATCGTTTGTTAAAAAATGTCCGTTCGTAACATCAAAGGCTTTAACTTCGCTAGATACGTGCTACATCTTTAAGAAACGGATACATGTCCGTTCATATTTGTATGCAGATTCTGAAATAGGCTTTTTTGCATCGTGTATGTCAGCTTCATGTCATACGTTAATTGAATCTATGTAATTGCTCACTATTTAGGTTTGTGATGTGTATGACAATTACTCTACAGCTGCATTTTCAAAAGAATTTCAACTTCTGATGACGTTTGACTGAATGTGAACGTCAGTATTCGTGTACTTTCTGTATTGACTGCACACACCGCAAGTCACACATCCTAAAATAAAAAGCGGGGGACTAATTTACCTACTCAATGGGACGTAACGTCACAAGATGGGAATATATCTTAAAATGGAATATGCAAATGTCATTCAATTCCCCTTTCATAGTCAAACTTCACAGGACAAATGAGCATTTGCCTTTTCGAAAATCATCAACAGTCGAAAAATTAACCTAGGCAGGGCAGGTTCCTGTAATATTGCTGGCAAAGTATAAAAGGCGTGCACCTTTTTTTTCAACCAACGAAGCTATATTGAAATATTCCCTGCATAGGAGAATCTTTATGTGATATTTGATTATGCTTTCATGTGGTATTGAAGGGAAGTGTCTGGCCTAAGAACCAGGGACTTGGATTTGAATCCCAGAACTTCCACTGCCTATGACTTTACCTAGATCACAAGGCCACTCACCAGCTATGGGGTGACTATCTGCAACTCAACACAGTTCTACCTTGTTAATAGTTTTATTTACACAAACAGTACTGCATTGCTGTCTGTCCCTCAACACTCTTGCCTGTAAATGTTACCCTCCTTCCAGGGATGTCATTTCACTAAAGTGCCATCACATGACCATTGCCCTCTGATGACATCAAAGGAAGTGGTGTCATTTGACGCCACCCCAAAGTGATATCACGTGACACAATGGAACACAAACCTTCACCCCTTGACAAAACAGAAAGTGGCATAGTGGCATCACATAGCAGCACTCCTAAGTACACTATGAAACATATGGTTACGATATTAGTATAATGTGATACACATTTCATACAAGAATAGATAACCATATGTATTTTTAATACCAGTGTGTGTAGGCCCATATTATCAAATTTCGGTGACTGCAAGCAGACGTCCAAGGCTAAAATAAAATGATATGTTATTATGTAGCACTTAAGCTTAAGCACTTTATATAGAACAAATGCACATACAATATCATTCAACCTGTGTTGGCATTCATTTATCGACCTCAGAAGGATGAAAGGCTGAGTTGAGTTATTTAAGAACAGACAAAATCAGTGCCTCACCCCCTGAGGTGTGTCTGAAATAAACCTTTAATGAGTCTAGCAATTATTGTAGAGAATTCCAGAAAGACACATTATTTGTTATTCCTATTCTTTCTTAATTAGGGTCACTGCTCAAAGTGTTACAGTTGTGGAGCCCCCTATTTTTTTGTTAAGAAGTCGGAACAAGAAAGCCAGCCACTCCAGAACAAAGAGCCACATGGTGCAGGCCACAGTCCAGGGGCTTACATTTCTGTTTTGTTTTTAGGGATTGCAAGGGAGACCTTCAGTAAAATGCTCTAATAATAATAATAATAATAATAATAATAATAATAATAATAATAATAATAATAATAATAGTACATGGAACAAAGTAGCATGTTTTTACTGCTGGCCTCAAAAACATAAGAGCACCTGGGAGGAGCAGAGGACGACAGGGAACGCCCTATGAAAAAAGTGGGAAAGTGCCAGGTTAATAGCTCTCGGGCTAAGCCAGCTTGTGCATCGCCTGCAACGAGGGAAACAGACACTATGAAATGTTGTGGGGGCACAATGGGAAAGATATATCTAGGGTATGCAATGGCGTGGGGGAGAAGCCTATTTAGTGGCAGTGCTGCACAAAAACTACCAAATGTATTCCACTTCAAATGTCACACTTATAACAGTATCCTGGAAACAAAAATGTGTTGCTTTAAACAGCACCACAGGAGTAACTTAGAAAATGTACAAGAAGCATAGGGCCAAGCGAATGATCATTGCCTAACCAATGCTTTGCTAGTTATGGCATCAGGTACCATAGAATATTATGTGCAGGTTGAAAATAATTATGTTTTATTTTCCAATAAGAATAATGTCCTTTACGCAATATAAACACACATCTACATCTTCCAGCCCTTAAAAGACCACAATAATGTAACATTGTATACTTGCCTTGCCTATTTACCAGACCAACATATTTTCAATAATATTTTAGATCTGCATAAAATATTTCACAACAGTGACATGGTAAACAAAATGATGGTATCGTTACACATTTACCAGAGTGGAACCTTCCTAACCCACACTATATAATCTTACTGTATCTCTAGAAGTAATGATAGCCTCACCTCCCAAACAGAGAGTTTCAAGATCACATTTCACTAGAAATGGTGGTGTTGTTTGTTGATTATAAAGAATGTTCTCTTTTGAGTAACTTTTCTAAATTAAGAAAGAGCTCGGCCTTATTGCAATGCATGAAGAGGATCAGCCAATCAAGACTGGTGGAAAAAAAGATATGTTGCAGAAACCATCAGAAAAGCCTGGTTAGTAAGAAACGTAGTGAAATGACCACACATACGTATTCTTTCTTATACGCAATCCAGTCCACTAGCACATAATTCAATGCTCCAAGTTCAAATCAAGTAATCAAGATAAAAAATGGATTCAGCATTTCAGAGGTAATTGCCAATCGTATATTATGTAAAGTAGTTGGCTGTTCATCAGCTCCACATGAGGTTAAGAGAAGAGGTGGATTGTGCAAACTGGAGACTGAAAATGCATATATTTTCTGTGCTATGTGCCTTGGGTCTGGTTAGAGAGCTGGATAAGCTTTCTGAGACTTTATGCTAATGGATATCTTTGAAGGATTTTGACTTCACTCTTTTCCTTTTTTGTTCATTGTGTTTGTTGAGGTGATGGTGGTGTGGATGCTGCTGTAAATGCCCTGTGCATTAGTTTCGGGACCCAGTTAGGGTGGACTGGGAATCTCCCATATACCTCTGCTGGGTCCTGCATCCCCTAGCTCGAAGGAGCAGTCTGTGGACCACTCCACTGACAGTATTTAAGGTTAGCAAGATGACTTTGTCACACAAAAATCAAAATAAAAGACCCTCTCCTTTTACATTTCTAATCCCATGTGTCTGAGTTTTTGTCATACAAGGCTTTGTGTGAGTTATTTCCATTTATTTTCTATTGTACTGTATACAACCCCAGAAAAAGAAAATAAAATAATACAAAAGTAAATTCTCTTTTGGATAGCCCTGCTTGTTTGTGAAACCTACAATATTTTCCTTTGAATGTGAACCAGTTTAATCTTCCCATTTTAGTCACCTTCTTTTGTGTACCTGAAACTCTCATTGAATCCTTATGTTTGCGTATTCAGTCATTTTTTGTTGTTGTTATTCTTAGTCCTTCCTAGGAATGAGCTCAAGACACTCATCTTCAGGGAATGGCTCCTCTCTGAAACCTAAGCTCACACACCCTCCAGTCCCTACCTAACCTGATATTGGGATATCTGCTCCACCTGTTTCCGCCCATGGTGGCTTGAAGACCCGTTGCTGCCAAATTTCCTATACCCCCCACCACCCATTGTTAGCTCCTTGCTCCTTTGTATTGTTCCCTTGGGATATGCTTTCCTCAACGTGTACTTTCCCCTATGACTTGTGAAGAGATCCATTGATTTCTGAAGCTAGGTCCACACTTAAAAAAAACATAATCATTAATTTAATAATACATGATGAATCAGGGCAGGGATTTTAAACAGGAAGAAGAGGTTGACTTCTTATGGCATGGTGATATTGATTGCCGGGTAGAAGTCTTGCAGCAGTATGGTGTGTTACTTGTTGTGCGAACTGTAGGTACCAGATGGCCACATCAAAGCAGGTGTGTGCGTTATGCACTTAGACAACCATATTGAATGTACCCCTGCACTGGTGTGGTGGAAGAATGACTGCATACACCACTGGAAATAGAAGAGCTATAAGAGAACTCAGACTAGAACAAAGCAACTTCATGAAGAGACGACACAAGGACGCAATGAAACGATATGCAAATGCTCGATGATGAAGATGTAACTAAAGTAATAAGAGAAACATGAGAGCGAGTATGAAGAAATCATATCCATTAAGAAGATAAGTGATAAGAGGATCAATAAATGTACATATGGAGAAACGCAAGGTAGATAAGGTACATAGAAGCTTGCTGCAGGAGAAAATATAATGTGATTAATGAGGCAATGAAGAAAAAGATGGACGTCGGACTTGTGTTAAGAATAATCAAACTACCTCAGAAACAGACCAGGGCTGGCAGAGCTGAAAGGTGCTGTAAAATAGTTTTGTACGAAGAACAAAAAATGTCTATTGGCCTGGGATCAAGGATGGCACATCAAGAAATAATTGCAAGACCCAAGGGGAGTTAAAGAGGATAAGCTACATATGCATGACATATTTCTCTTAGATTAAGTAAAGAAGAAAACATTTGCAAGTGCCAAGTATTGAACAATTAAAGATGCAGAAAGCATATGTGAGATGGAACAACCAAGTCTCCAGAGGCCAAGAGGAGTAATATCACCCAGCATAATTGAATTAAATAGCATTAAATAAAAGGTCGAAATGGACAAAATCGTGATTCAGGACTCGAAAATAAGCGGTATTCATTGGCCTCTAATGAAAGATAGTGATTTACCTACACTCCCTTAAAAGGTTCAGAGAAGAGAACAGACAGCAATGTCAACTACAAAGAAGAAGGCTTGGCTTAACTGATGAGAGATGGTAGACTAATTCATCAACTAGGTAGTAGTCTGACATTGTTCCCAGCACCTGGGTTTCGTTTTGGTCATGTGCTGCTAATGAGCCGAATGTCCAAGGTTGGGAGAGAATGCCAATCAATCATGAGGACCTATGTAACAATGTACTATACAATGTTGCAGTAGCCAATACATTGCTGTTATTCTGCTATTAATCTGTGTTATACATATTTAATGGTAGGTCGAGGTGTGCCTACCAGATAAGGGGCAGCCAATTATGTTAATAACACCTAAATAATATATAGGTATGGTTTATAGTGATTTTTTCGAATGGCATATTTTCAAATGCCATTTTCTCAATGCAATTTTGCAGGTTTTTTTTTCGAATGTTTTTTTTAATTTTATTTTTGAAATGGGGGTTCACCCAAACCCCTGTTTTTTTATTGAAACTTTTTTTTACTAGCAAGACTAAAATAAAACAAAATAAAAAAAACATTCCAAGTTTTTTTTCGGCAAAATGTTTTTGACCAACTGGCATTTCGAAAATATGTTTTCGAAAATATAACCGGATACCTATGGGTATATATGTTCCATTACCCAATCCCTCCACCAGATAGATTTAATTGTTTGCCATGTAGGATGATATCATAGCTGACGTACATCTAGGTATAGTCCTTTGTATAATCAAAATATTGCTAAGAGTGTGTGACCTGCAATTTGTTCACCATATTTCTCTACTTTATTTGAGCTGATAATAAAGTAGTACTTTGCCATATTCTTTGATTCTGTCTGGTTATTTGGGTCTGAGATCGTTTATTGGTAACTCCATCTGGCCCTTGAAACGCTCCAGGTGCTACTGCACATTTTGGTAGCGGTGCAGAGGGTTCTAATCTAGTATCCTGGGCCCAGATGCAGACTCTCAGATGCTTGACATCTTCCACCATTAGCCAGCAGATGGCAGAGTTTGCTGTGTAGAATGGAGAAAACACACACGTGTGACGATAAAATGATAGCAGGTGACACTTTGACGAAATTCCTGTCCAGACCCTGCAAACACCCTGCAGACAGATGGCAGAGTGGTCAATTGGGGAAGAGCCGATACCGAGGTACTGAAGCTGAGCAACAGATGTAAGTAGAGCATTGAAAGTGGCAACTAAAGGGGAGAGAGTGTATTGTAAGTGTAAATATAGACAATAACAGGATTTTGGGGTTACAAGAAAAAGAGAGATTTACTTCACTTCCAAGGGGACAGACGGGCATGCATTAACTCCAAGCGGAGTATTGTTAGGGATTCCTCAGGCAAGGCCGGGATGAAGAATGCGTGCCAAACTCCAAAATGGGATAAACCTGAGATGAGATACATTTAGTAGAGAAGGTAAAGGAAGGCAATTGCGGAAAATGCAAAGTGCACATTTGTATGGGGTTATTAATATGTCAGCATAAAACTTTCATCTTATTTAAATTAATATATATAAAATTATAGTTAATCCAGCGTGCTATCAGATTCTAATATCAAGAGAATGACGTCAATCAACGGAGGATAACAATTTGAAAAAAATAATAATAAATTAAAGGAGATTCTAAGAAGGTCAATAATAAAACAGCAAGACAACAAGAATCAATAGAATTATAAATGAAGGAATGGAAAGGATACTATTATATAGGCTTTCAAATATTGGTTATAAATTGGGTTTTTGGTAATGGGCGGCAATTGATGGTGCTTGCCTGAATTGATTATTGTGGCATATTTGATTGAAATAATACAGGAATAAAACAAACTAGTAAATATTGACATTTAAGAATGACTTGTCTTCATGGAGGGGACATCCCTGCTGCACCTATGTAAGACATTACCGAGATACACACCAAAGACTAGCAAGTACCCTTCCAAATGGGTAAAAGGCATGGCTGATAGAATGTATATGCTGTGGTAACAAGAAGGTTCAATATTGAGAACAGTATTGCAGCATGTGACAACATATTTACATGCTGCATATACAGGGAACAAGTGTAGAAAAGGATAGCCATTTTATAGCTATGGAAAATGTATCAGAGCGAGAAGGAAGACTTGCCCAAAAAGGAGTAGCTGCTTAATCAGCATAAAGGAGAGGAGTTGCTCCTCTTTCTCCTTTTGAAGACAAAAGCACAGATACTGAGAAAAAGGGATTTTATCATTTAAAGGAACTAAAGGAAGCAGCAGGGTATGTCAATCTGACATATGAGCCCCCCGCTTATAACAGTGAGGACAACATAGAAGAAAACAAGATCAGAGAAAGCAAATATATGTCAACATGCAATGAATATAAGGAACGTGAGGAACAAAGGGATAGACAGATGGTGATAGAGGAAGAAGCTAAGAGACAAAAAAGGAAAGAAAAAAGTCAAGGAAGTGACAATAGTTCAAAACAAATGGATGGGAGGACAGATATTAATCAAATTAGATGAAAAGGACATCAATCGAGTTAGAGAAAGGGAAGAAAGAGTGGACCTGGAATATAAGAAAAAGGAACAAGGGAGAGTATACCTAGAGGAGATGGATAAGGAGAGGGAATGAAAGGAAGAATGACGAAGGTATATGGAACAAAAGAAAGAGAAAGAGAGACTAGAGAAGAAGAAATGAGATGAGATAGAAACCCAAAGATTGAAAGAACGTAGTTTGCGAAGAAGGTGAGGGGAAGAAGAGAAAAGGGAGATGAGAAGAAGGTAAGACGAAATGAGAAGGAGTAGGCAACAGACAAAAGGATGAATAAATAGAACATTTATTTAATAGATGCATGGTGCCAATTGAAGTACAAGAAGGATGGGAAGAAGAGAGGGTGCCAACAGCCCCACAGGGAGCTGCAAGAGATACAGAGAATACATGCATGGGCTGATGAGCATGGGGCAGAAGGCATAGGGAAAAAGATTGGGGATTTATTTAGACAAATGGGGGACAAGGATGGTTACAGTACCAATGGGAGTACTGATCTCCACTGAAGGAAGCAGGAGGCAGATCAGATGATATAATAATGGATGAGCACAGAACAATGTCCTTAAGTAGACTGAATCTTGATGATAAGGAAAGGGATGAAAGAGATACAAACTGGGGTATAATGACGTCAGATGAAGAAAGGGAGGAATAAATGAAATAGCATGAAGGGAATGTGCATGTAATTTTTCAATCAACCCATGTGTAGAAGAAGGGGTAACATGGTCAGATTTAGAAGATCCCCATGAAAAAACACCAGAAGCAAAACCATGTACTGAACGACCGCAAGTATGATCATGCAGTGCTGAGGGAGGTATCCCCGCCTTATGTAAGCAGATAAGGTTGCTGCCAGGATGAAGGCAAATGGGTTAAACTAGCCCTACCTGGAAGAAGAGAAGTGTAGGTGGGTATGATTGTGGACTGGGATTCACACAATTCCCATTACTAGCGAAAGGAGGAGAACAACCACAATGTGTATTGTGGTCACAAATGAAAAACGATAATTTGAAATGTAAATTACCCAGTTTGACTGCAGGGGCAGGAAAGTGGATATGTGAGCTAGGAAGAATGACGGTGGGAATGACATTATCAGTGGATGATATAAAAGGCCTGATAGCAGCCATTCTAGGGGAGAAAGCTGATGACATTTGGAGACGAGCAGGGTATGCAAGAGTAACAGTGCAAAATATGACACACAATGGAGCGCCATTTAATAATTGTAAAGCAGACTAAACGAGGGCACTCAAAGTACAATATTCTGGCACATAAGACACAGGTGCAATTATGACAACGAAAATGAGTGAGGACGAAGATCCTGTTGCTTTTATTAATGAAATTAAATTCCATTGGCGTCTTGAGATGAGAGAACAGTGGGAAAAACAGTGCCATTATTTTATCATATTTTATGTTGGGGACTGCCCGAGCCAGTGCAGTGGGAGATGAAGAAACAGGTAAGGATGCAAACAAAGCCATGGCAAGAGATACGGTTGACTAAGTACACCATTGTCGATTGTTACAAGAGAGGAACAAAAAGAAAGCTGAAGGTCGAAATCAGGTAGAAGCAAAGCTAGTTCAGAAACAATTCTTGAAATTTGCTATAGAAGGAGACGTATTGTCAAGTGGTGAATCTGTGGCAACACAAGATGTACAACCAGCACAGTCAGGCAATATAGGGTACTCTATAGATCAAATTCTGTATGATGTTTGGACACAAGGTAGAGGGAGTGGACGTACAGGAGAATGAGGTGGATTTCAAAGCCCTCAGAGAGGAGGAAGATTTATTGATATGATATGATAGGTAAGTTATAACGAACCTGTACAAAAAAATGTTTCTAGGCATGACAAGACAAGGAAGGGGGGACAGAGGAGGACAAAACAATGATTGTACTAGGCCTTGAGTCATTCAGATCATGCTAGTGTGGGTTGATGGAGGGGAAGAACTTCCAGGGACCAGGAGAGGAGAAGAGTGCAAGTAGCTCGTAAGTGCTTCGGTTGGTGGCTCATACGTTCAGAGAGTCAGGGGACTGTAGGGTTGCAGATAAAGTCCCTTAAGTAGTTTGGAGGCACAGAGGCAGTGCAAGGGCAACACACTTCCTCTGAACAATGGGACTCTTCAATAGCAATGAACCACATCACATATTTTGTGCACTGAATTACAGCCAGCAAATTGCTGCTTGCACGTTTAAACTTCCACTGTAAAACAGTTCATTCTGTCATCTGCTTCACATTGCACTGTTTTGGGCAAATTAATTATTGGGGAGTGCTATTTGATGGGAAAGTGTTAGTTACTTAATTTAGGTTAGCATATGTATCCAGTACAAAGTGGACAGATGGCCCATCCACCATACAATTGATTATTTCAAATGTGCTCATTGTGCATGTCCAATTGCTGTCTTTATTTTTGCATTCAGCTTATTGCTTCCACTGAAAGTAATGTCATGTACTACAGCATCCACTTTACTGCCCCAATGAAAATAAATGCATCATCTTTCCCTACATATCTCCCTCCTTTTTCTCCTATAGAGATTGCCTGCTACATCACTGCAGGAGAAACAAAAATCAGCCCTTTCAGAATGCGGGCGCCACAGGGCATCTCTCCTTCCCCATTGTTGTCAGAACTAGGACCAACATCCCCCATTAAAACAATTTTAATTGCCAGAATCACCATACCTTTTTCTACTCAAGTCCCCCAGTTGAATGTGTTTCCTTCCATGAAACCCAGGTTACTCGCAGTGATAATATCTTTCTTCAAATTCATCCTGACAATATGCATCTTTTTGTGGTTCAATTAAAATTCTATATCCAGGTGAATAGTGAATGAATTTCTCTAGAAGAATTCAATATTCTCCACCCTCCTTTCCCATAAACCATCATAAAACAAGAATTGAAAACAATAATAAAAAATACACGTGTATCTCACATTGAAGTGTCCATATATAAATGTCTGTGAACAAATGGAAAGTCCACATTCAATGAACACCACATACCTTAAACCACAGGCTCATCACTTATGTACATATTCCATGGTATAAGCAATCTCTCCCACAAATACATCAATAAATAGCACATATGTATAGGAAAAAAATGTTTCTTTAAAAAACAATACAACAACAATCTTATCATCTTTTGTCGTGCAGCACAGCAATATGCTCCATAACCAATAAATGGAAAATGAAACAAAAGCAAAGATAAATAAAAACAGAATGAAGGTTATGAGTTTTTAGTTCCTGGTACCCAGAATATATAGGACCACGTCTCCGGACTGTCCTGTCCATTAGTCTTCGCACTCTCACTCACCTTCAGCTCTACTCATCTCAGCAGCACGTCACCATCCCCGGACGCCGGCCATCATCTAAGGAAGGAAAGGAACGAAGTTAGAGAACTGTTCAAAAGACTCATTATTCTTACCTGTCGTACACTTGCCAGTGAAGTAATTAGGCAGCAACAAGCCCGCATCAATCAACGCGCCACTGCGCTGAAAACAGGAGGGAGAGCACACTTTCCAAGAAAACAAGGTGAGCTGTGGATCAAAGGGAGGGGTTGGACCCCGGGGAAGAAGGGGTTCAAGCACACAGATACATTAGGGAGTTAAACTCTACCAATCCTGTGTTTCAGAACCAGTCTCCAGTCGAGTAGACTCCAGGGAAGGGTTTGAGATCGTAAGAGGTCAGAACAGGCTGAGTGACGTCCCTGTGGATACCAGGTGAGCATTACAGAACACAAAGCCTCACATCAAATTCTACCTGGGCGTCATGGAAACGTCAGAAACCGACCAGTTAGCCCACATGTTGGGGCAGCTACGTTCCGAAGTACATGCAGCCAGGCAGGAGACCAACACCCTGAGGAGAGAGCTGATAGTAGCCAAAGAACGCACTGATGATTTAAGCTGGCAACTTCTCCAGTCACAAGCAGGGCATGCACCATTACCGGGAAGCGTGCCCTCGATGCCAGCACCATCAGCCAATCCCGTTCAAATAACCCTTCCTGGGGCAGTTCCCTTGGCCCCGCTCGAACGATTTACGGGGGATCCCAAGAGGTTTGCAATGGTCATGAACCAGTGCCACCTGCACTTCCTTTGTAGACCAGGGGCCTTTCCGAATGACCAATCACGGGTCACGTTTGTGCTATCCTACCTGAGTGGTAACGCCACGGACTGGTCTGTACCCTTTGTGGCCCAAGACGATCCTTTGCTGCATGACTTCAGTGCTTTCAGCAGGAGATGGAAAAGCTGTTCGCCCGTCGTACTCATGGGCAGGCATTAGACAATGAACTTCTGTCCCTACGCCAAGGGAATCAAGACCTATTAACATACATAGCCACGTTCAATAGACTCGTACTTGAAGCAGAATGGCCAGTGGAGAAGAGAACCATGTTATTTCATCAGGGGTTGCGGGGGGAGCTCAAGCATGTTCTTGCACATGTAGTGAACCCCCCAAAAGACTGCTCAGAATTCATTGACCTTGTTGTTCAACTGGATCATAGGTTGCAGGACCGAAAGAGCAGATCGAACCAGACTGGACCCTCGCCCCATGTATGTGCGTTCAAAGGACAATATTGCTCGCACAACGGAAGGTTCAGGAGAAGCAATGCAAATCGGGGGGGTCAGATCCCCCTTGACTAAAGCGGAAAGGGATAAAAGGAGACAGCAGAAGTTATGTCTGTACTGTGGAAGGTCAGGTAATTTCCTTAAAGAGTGCCCTGTGAAGCCACCAAGGAGGATGGTAGGGGCCACGGACAAGGAAGATACCATCAAGGAATCGGAAAACTCCACAGCCCGGCAAGTGTACGGGTCCACTTGTCGAGCGAAGAAAGTGAACTACAGACCTCCCATTTTGCACTATCTGTGGTCTTGATCAATCACCAACAACCATCTCGCATGCACGCAGTAAGAGCGTACATTGACAGTGGAGCCGTTGGGAATTACATCAACCAGGATCTTCCCGCAAAGATGGGGCTTCCGTTATGCCCTAAATCAACCACCGACACTGTTACGACTGTCCACGGCACGGAAATAGTTTCTGGTCCAGTATCCCAATGCACTGCAGCTTTAACCCTTCTGTGCCAGGATGAACACCAAGAATCTATCGTTTTCGACCTCATTAAGGCACCACAGTTCCGGTTGATTTTGGGAATGCCATGGTTGGTAGCTCACAATCCTCGAATCGATTGGTGAGCAAAAGAGGTGGCCTTTCCCGAGACTTGCGCCCACACATGTTATCGCCAAAAGAAACAACCAATAGACACCAGAACCTCCACGCTTGCGACTGTGGCAATCGGCACCCTACCAAGTGAATACTAGGACTTTCAAGATGTCTTTCAGAAAGAACAGGCTAATACCCTGCCACCGCATTGAGCATACGATTGCCAAATCGACCTGATACCCAGCGCACAAATCCCTTGTGGGTGAATTTACGCACTCACGGAACCAGAAAACCAGCACCTGAAGGCCTATCTTGATCAATACCTGGCCAACGGGTTCACCCATCCCTCGAAGTCTCCAGCAGCCAGTCCTCTATTCTTCGTACCGAAAAAGGAGGGGGACTTGAGAACGTGCATTGACTATAGCGCACTGAACCAGATTACCGTAAAAAAAGGCTACCCCCTGCCACTGATCCCTGAATTGCTTGATCAAGTCAAAGACACCCAAATCTACACAAAACTAGACCTGAGGGGGGCATATTACCTTGTTCGCGTAAAACAGGGGGATGAATGGAAAACCGCTTTTTGCATCAAATACGGCTTGTACGAATATCAAGTAATGCCCTTTGGCCTTTGCAACGCGCCTGCAGCATTTCAATACTTCATGAACAATGTCCTACGGGAATTGATTGATGTCTGTGCTCTAGAGTACATGGACGATATTCTAGTATATTCCGCATCAAAGCAGGACCACATTAAACATGTCCGATCCGTATTGGAGAAACTCTGTCAACACCAGCTCTACGCCAAGCTTGAAAAGTGCTCATTCCACGTCTCCGAGGTGGAATTCCTGGGCTTTATTCTCAGCCTGAATGGAATCCGAATGGATGTACACAAGGTAGATGCTATCCTGAAATGGCCATCCCCAAATTCATTCAAGGGGGTTCAAAGTATGCTGGGTTTTGCAAACTTCTACCGCCGGTTCATCCCAGGATTTCCGCAAATCGTGCATCCCATCATGTCATTGCTAAGGAAAAGCAACAAAAAGTTCCAGTGGACAACAGAAGCCGAGGAAGCTTTCCAGGAACTCAAAGCAAAATTCACATCTGCCCCAATCTTACGCCACCCTCGCCCTGATCTCCCATACCTGGTGGAAACGGACGCCTCAAGCATGGCTATGGGAGCCGTCCTCTCACAAAGGACCCCGAAACGGGCCAGTTACACCCTGTTGCCTTCTGGTTGCGTAAATTCACACCCCCTGAACTCAATTACGCTATCACAGACAAAGAACACCTGGCCATTAAGTCAGCCTTTAAGGCATGGCAGCACTACCTCTTGGGCGCCAGACACACAAGCACCGTAATAACTGACCACCGGAACCTCCAGTACCTAAAAAGAGAAAAGGCCAAATCCTCACGACAACTATGTTGGGCTCTTTTTTTTTAATATGACTATGTGATTACATTTTGACCAGGGGTGAAAAACAGGAAGGCTGATGCCCTTTCCCGTATGAGGGTGGAAGATCAACGGTATCAGACCCCTGACCCAATAGCAATCATCCTGAGTGACAAGTTCCTAGGAATCACAGCAACCAAAACTCAGAAAGAATTACATGAAGAAATCCAAAACCTGATGAGTCCGGAGCAATTACAAGCGTGGAGTGTACAAGGAGAACATTACATGATAAAAGATCAGTTGCCCTACTTCAGGAATCGTTTATTCTTACCAAACCAAGAACTATGAGAACAAGTCATGTCCGGTTATGATGATTCCTTGATCGAGGGCCACCCCAGAATCGCTAAAACCCTAGCCAAGATAAAACAAAATTATTGGTGGCCCACGTGGCGTAAAAGACATTATCCAATTCATCCTATCTTGTGGAGTGTGTGCTCAAAATAAGTCATCCAAGCAGAAACCAGCTGGGCTATTACAACCATTGGAAATCCCACCAGCACCCTGGCACACGTTGTCCCTCAATTTTATTACTGACTTACCACCCAGTCAAGGGTTTAACACTCTTCTTGTGGTCGTGGACCTATTTTCAAAAATGGCACATTTCATTCCTCTTAAGGGGCTCCCAAATGCTTCCACTCTGGCAAAGGTATTTCTTGAAGGCATCGTACGGCTCCATGGGTTTCCTTCAGTTTTGGTCTCAGACCGAGGTACTCAATTTGTATCTAACTTCTGGGGAAAATGCTGCTCTATGGCCCAGATCGACATACGGCTATCCACCAGTCACCATCCCCAAACGGATGGTCAAACTGAAAGGACAAATCAGACGCTCGATCAGTATCTGCGTTGCATGTTACACCAAGCTAAATGAAGCTGGTTCGACCTATTATGGATAGCTGAATATGCTTATAATAAATCCCTGCACACCAGCACTGGGCAGACACTCTTTTATACCATGTATGGCAGGGCCTGCAGTACTTCTGAGTTGGACGTTCCTACAACCCTGGAAATGCCAGCAGTCAAAACCTTGCACACGACCATTTCTCAAACCTTTAAAAGGGCAGCTGAACACCTACTTCAAGCTAGGAATTGTCAAAAGAAGTTTGCTAATCAACACCGAGCAAAGGCCCCCAACTACCAAGTGGGAAACAAAGTCTGGCTCGTGTCTAAACACGTGTCCATTAAAGGATACAAGCTTTCCGTCCAAGATATCTGGGTCCATTCACCGTCACCTCCATGATAAATCCTGTGGCGGTCAGACTAGCTTTGCTGTCAAACATGCAGATTCATCCTGTGTTCCACGTGTCTCTCCTTAAACCTGTTCAACCTGGGACCCGGGTAGCAATGCCACCACAGCCAGTAGTAGTCACCGGGGAACCAGAATTCGAAGTCAAGAACATCCTGGATTCAAAGTATGTCAGATCCAAATTACACTACCTAGTAGACTGGAAGGGGTATGGTCCACAAGACAGGACATGAGAGCCTTGTGAGTACATCCATGCACCTCGCTTGCTTAGACGATTTCATCAAAACCATCCAAACAAACCAGGTCCAGACAGAAGAGCCACCTTGAGAGGGGCGTTGGGGGGGGGAGTGCTGTCATGATTCCTGCCCCTCATGTCCCCAGCCCTCCAAGATGTCAGGCTGGAGCCAGGCCACGATTACCTACATGGCCCTCAAGGGCCTCTCCATCCCTCCAAAGACCCACTTGGAGTCAGACTTGGAGCTTGTGGCACCAGATTCACTCACTCCCATAGGATAACATTGGGGATTGGACTTGTAGTGCATTGATGGGGACAAGATGGATGCCCCCACTTATTTCGGTTCCCAGAACAGCATGTGCAGTCTAGTCTTTTGGGTGTAGTTCAGCCCAGAGACACCTGGGATACCCAGAGACTATTTAAGCCACGCCCAGACTGAGAAACATGCTTTTTGTTTTCTGCACCTGCAGCGTGACACTCACCGTGTTCGGATCGGTCTCCAGTAGGCCTGCATCTTTCTGCGCTCAACTCCTGCAAGAACAAGAACATCGTTAGGAACAGCCTTACCTTGCGGCGCTTCTGCCCATCAATCATCGCTCCTTCTGTTCTGCGGGCATCTTCGGCGGTGTCATTCCCATCCCGGCACGCCGCTTCCTAAGGAAAAGGGAAAAGAACAGAAAAAAGGCATTAGTAAGCATTCAGCAAATCTTCGCTTATTTTTTAAAGACTGTACGAGCTTCAAACGCTTACCTGAATCGCAGCCACTCTGGGGGAACTCTGTCTCTGGAACTTTTCATCCATCAGCAAGAGTTAAAAGACACTATAGGTTAGCGTGGAAACATCTAGAGGTCCCGCATACCGCGCTTACTCACTGCATTTCTTCTTCATAACCGGCATCCACGCTGAAAACGTTGCGGCACCTAAAAGACAGAGAAAAAGAACTCAGTTCAACACAAATACGAAAGGGTCGCATTGCGCATTGCGCTCTCACTCACCTTCAGCACTACTCATCTCAGCAGCACATCGCCATCCCTGGACGCCGGCCATCATCTAAGGATGGAAAGGAACGAAGTTAGAGAACTGTTCAAAAGACTCATTATACTTACCTGTCAGACTCTTGCCAGTGAAGTAACTAGGCAGCAACGAGCCTGCATCATTCAACACACCCCTGCGCTGAAAGCAGGACAGAGAGCACACTTTCCAAGAAAACAAGGTGAGCTGTGGATCAAAGGGAGGGGTTGGACCCCGGGGAAGAAGGGGTTCAAGCACACAGAGACAATAGGGAGTTAAACTCTACCAATCCTGTGTTTCAGGCCCAGTCTCCAGTCGAGTAGACTCCAGGGAAGGATTTGAGGTCGTAATAAGTCAGAACAGGCTGAGTGACGTCCCCGTGGATACCAGGTGAGCGTTACAGAGATAATACAGCTGACATACACTGATCAGTGAACCCTATTTCTACAAAGAAATCCTGGTTCTTTATGGGATAGGCCAAACATGGCACTTTCATGAAGGATTCTTTCAGCCACCGCTTCACATTGCTCCTTCTACCACTTCCAGGGTACACCCTGGTTGAGTAATTTGGTTAAGGGTTGAGTAATCTCTGCATAATTCCTGATAAACTTTCTGTTATATCCTGTCATCCCTAATAAACTCTTCAATCCTTTCAAGTTAGTAGGATCTTTCAACTTCTGTATTACCTCCACCTTTTTCTTTTGTGGATTCAGCCCATGCTCAGTCACCTCATGACCCAAGAAATTCACTTTCTTTTTACAGCATTGTGCTTTTTGCAAAGATACTTTGGCTCCTGCATTCTGTAATTGGCCAAGCACATGTCTAATCTCATTAAAATGACTCTTCAGGTTTTCATTTTGAATCAGCACATCATCTACATAAACTATTGTCCCCCTATATAGCATCTGGGAGCACGTTCCTCAAAAATATTCCAAATTCACTCCCACTATTGACATACCCGAAAGGTATTCGGGGCCATGCATATTGGGTTTTGTCGAAGGAAAATGCGAACAAATTTTGTATGTCTTCAGCCAGTGGCACACACCAGTACCCACCTGTAAGATCTAATGTGGTAAACACCTTTGACCCGTAGACCTGTGCAATACCCTGCTCAATAAATGGAAGTGGCCACCTGAAAACAGGTATACTTTTGTTTAACTCTCTTAAGTTTGCACACAAGAACCATTGGCCATTAGGTTTCAACACACCTAAAATGGGAGTGTTTGAGGTTCTATGAATGGGCCTAATAATTCCTCTAGAGTCTAAATTTTTAATTATCTCAGCTAATGATTCCAAACATGCCAGTGGCAACTGATATTCAGGAACAAATACTGTTTCCCTACCATGTCCCACTGGCAATGTAGCAACATGCAAATCAGTTAGGCCCCAAACATATGAATCTTTGGCAAAAACCTCTTTAAATTCCATAAATATGTTTCTCAACTCATTCCTTTCCTCTTCATTTGTGCATGCATCTGCAGCCTGAACCGGTTCCTCTACCATTTTTGCCAATTCAGGGAAATCTTCCAATGGAGGAACCTCTGTGCTCCCCTACAACCATGTGGCTGTATCTCTTTGGAGACTACACACATCTAAATATCTTGGAATCTTGACTTCCATTTCAACATGCTGCTTTTCCATCTTATTTTCGTTTAAATCAAACAATATGCAGTATCTTGGTGACAGCACACTGTCTCACTTGATTCATAAGAATACACAGACTGAATTTTGAATATTCCTTTAGATTGGGAGTCCAAAAATTCGGGCAACTCCCCCTGCACATTCACTTATCTTTCAGGGATATTCCCAATCACTGCATTACTGAAATCTGCAGTATAATGAGATTTTTGCATTGCCATTCCTAATGCTGAATTATCTTCTCAAAGAATATCCTGACATCCTTTGTTACCCACCAGTATCTTATTGGGTCCATCCCCAATCTCAACCAGAGGCCCTATTATATCCCTTGCTGCCTCATCTATTCATTTAGGCACACACATACATCAGGATCCCTCATCTGCTGTCCATTTCTGTGTTTTAACGGTATGGTAATTTGTCTGTTGAATGCAGGAATTGTAACATCCTTCTTCACCAGTAGCTCAGTTGCATATGGTACCATCTGGGCACAATTATAAGCCTGTCTCTTGTCTTCAAACTCAGGTGCAGGTCCTCCTAATCTGGATCACACCTTGTGATTGAGGAAGTCCAACACCATGCACATTCTGTGCATAATGGCATTTCCAAATTAAAAATCATTCTGTGTCCCACTCACTAGCCACACGTTGTGACATATAATGCATCTTCCTATAATTCCATTCCCTGAATCCGGGTCATCCAATCCAAAAACGTGTTGGTTTTTTATTCTGAATTTTGGGATCTCCCCCCTGTCAATTATTCGCTGGAGTATTCTCTCATTAATGAAACTTCTTTCCTGTTCAAGTGCTAAAGTGGCTTTTATTATTTCAGAATGACCCTTGACCCAGATAGGGATCCATGACTGCCCATCTTCCCTTTGTATTTCAGAAAGAGTCGAAATGTGTTTCTCTGTGTCCATCTCTGAAATGACAGATGACTTGCATTTTTCTTCTTTTAAGAAAAAGCGTAATGTGTTTTCATCTATTTCTGTTTGCCATTTTTTCTTGGTGTCCAAATAAATCTCTAGAAACTGTTTCTCTTCTTCATTTCGCATTCCACTCTGACACATTAGAATGACTGTGACACTAGGCGCACTGCCATTCTGAAGATACACCACTGCATCATCTGATTTTGCCACAGTATGGCATTCTTTTATACTGTTGTTTTGTGACCTCACCTTCTTAGGCCTCAATGCCTTTTTGGCTAAGGACCACAAGACCCCATTTACCCCATCAAAAGGGGCGACAAACTCTTCAGGCAATCTGTCCCCATCAGAAATGGAATTTCACTGAGAGATGTGATCAATACTTTCTGTCTCATCCTGTGTTTTCCTATTTTTATGTCAACCTCAGTCACACCTTTGGTAGGAATCTCCTCACCATTAAAATTGTGCACCTGGCCTTCATTTTATCTCACTTTGATATGATTTTGTGTTGATCTCCCTTCATTGATACTTTTCACTAACTCTTTGGACATGATCGTGGCCTGTGCACCTGTGTCAATCATTACAAATGCATTGCATTTCTCTTCCACAGTGCTAGGAGCATAATACCTGTCCCTAACTTCTTCCAGCACACACAAAAAGTGTGAATTTTTATTGAGGGCTCACCTTTCTCAGCCCCTCTTCATGTTTACCAAACACAGGGGCAAGTGAAATGATATTTTTCCCTCCTTTTTGCCTATTTTATTTTTGGAATCTTTGTCTATTTTTCCGTGTTTAGAACCCTTCTGGCGTGTAGCCACTGTCCGCCCCTCTGATTGGCGGCCATCAGTGTTCACACTGCAGTTTTTTGACTGAACATCCTCATAAACATCACGCAGTATCTTGTCATCCTCTGGCCCAGAACACCTATTTGCATCTTGCATGGTGTCAGTCTTTTGGTCTCTTGAAATATGTGTGGCTTAAAATATTCTTCAGGTGAACTGCCAGCACCCTCCTTTTGAGCACTAGTTTTTCCTGTCTGGATTTCATCAGTATTCTGACTATCAGGGGAGGATATTTTAACAATTAATCCTACCTATTTATCTGGTGTTTTGTCATAGCTGATGATGTCCTTGTTAGATCTGTCTCTCTGTTCTTTTGGATTTTTTTGTTTATTTCTGCTTTCCGTCTTTCATCTGCACACACCTCAATGGTTTGATTCAACTCTAAATTGAACCACATTCCCTTTTTGTGTGGGTGTGTACTACCAGGTATCTACTCAATACTGCTGAGAACTATTCTCCACCTTATTAACTTTTCATGGTCTCACAGTCTTACCCTTAGATCGACCACCATAGGGACCACTCCACACACCCTCATAGAACTGTACACCACAACCATGCTGCCCCAACTCTCTCTACCATGCAGCATCTCTGAAAGAAACGCTTAACTACGGTCCAGACTACCTAAACTTTACGAGCCCCGAGCCAGGGACTCTATCCAGTCCAAACGGAGCAACCGCGCCTCTACCATCAGCACCTACACCAACCTCACGGTGAAAAGACGCAAGTCCAATCCACTCAATATTATGACCAAACACAAATCCTACAACATAGCGACCACCTCTACCCCCACTAAGACTACCGCTCCACCTATAAAAGGTGCCCTCATTAACACACGGTCCATAACAGCCCATGCTACAGATATAGCAGACCTCATCCTAGCAGAAGATTTAGACTTTTTAGCCATAACTGAGTCCTGGCTTCACGCAGCTGCAGGTCCAGCCCTCTCTCTAGCCATCCCCGATGACTACACCATCCCCCGAGCGGATAGAACGAATTCCAGAGGTGGTGGCCTGGCCGTAATTGCCAAAACACACCTCAACATTAGACTTGACTCCTCTACCCACCTCCCATCATGTGAATCACTCACAGCTAAGCTGCTGACTGCCAATTCCCAAATGATATCCATTCACTTACTTTATAGACCTCCTGGACCCTTAGGATCCTTCGAGGAAGACCTCAGCACAATCTTCACCAATAACCTAAAGAACTCATCCCAGTGCCTACTTTTAGGAGACTGCAACCTAGGCTTTAAAGACCCCAAAGATCACCAGGCCACCCTCATCATCAACACGCTGTCTGAACTAGGCTTTACACAAAAAGTATCTGGCCCCACCCATAACAAAGGGAGAACCCTTGACTGGGTAGCAGACTATAACTGTGTGGCCTCCATCACTAATAACTCCCCTCAACCTTGGTCTGACCACCATCTCCTCTCCTTTACTCTCGAAGCCTCGAGCCCCATCACCAATAATGTGCTAGCCTAAGCCATCCCCACGAGAAGTAAGAAAAACATCACAGTGGAAAAATTGATCCCTCTCATCCTCCCAACGCTTAACCAACTCCCTGCCACTTCCAACCCCAACGACCTAGTAGAAGGCTACAACAAAACCATGCGCACAGCCTTAGTCTCCATTGCACCTTTAAAACTAAGAAAAAGTAAACCAAAAAAATACCTCAACCAATGGTTCTCCAGCCACCTTAAAGCTCTAAGGATAGAAAAACGCAAACTGGAACAAGCCTGGAGACAGTCTCCGACAGACCATAACAAGTCAGTGCTTAATAAAATAACATCCAACTACAAAAAATAAATCATAGCTGCCAAACAAGAGTCTTACAACCAGAGAATTGCACAATCCAGCTTCAGCACCAAAGAGCTGTTTACAATCATTAAAGAACTGGAAACACTGGTGCCAACTCCAGACACCTGCGTGAAGGACAAACAATGGTGCACAAGAGTCCAAAATGCCCTAAACAATAAAGTCACAGGCCTACAAACTAAAATTAAAAATAAGAAAGAATCCATAGCTAAACCAACCAACCCCACTAATACTGCCTCGGTCCCCACACCCCAACACCCCCGACCTAACCCCACTCGCTTCAGCTTTTCCAAAGTCTCCACTCTTGAAGTGGAAAAAATCATTCTCAGCCTTAAACCTTCTAACTGTCAGGGCGACCTTTGCCCCCCAGAAATCATTAAAGATGCGGCAAGAGACCTCTCCCATTCATCACCAAACTCATTAACGCCTCCTTCTCCTCAGGTACCGTCCCCAGTAACCTTAAAGAATCCTGGGTCCTCCCCCTTCTCAAAAAGCCCTCTCTTGACCCTTCCATCCCCACTAACTATAGACCCATTACCACTGTCCCATTTCTCCTCAAGATATTAGACAAGACCGCCTACCTACAAATCCAAAAAATACCTTGAAATAAATCATCTCCTAGGTATTGGGCAATCAGGCTTCAGGCCCCAACACAGGACAGAAACGGCCCTTATCGACCTGAAGGCCCAAATTGACACCCTTAGAGTCAATGGGAAAACTGCTCTATTACATCTCCTGGACCTCTCTGCGGCATTTTGATCACAACATCCTATGCAATCACCTGGACTCAGCTGCCCACTTCTCCCAAGAAGCCATCGGCTGGATCGAGTCATTCCTTAGCAACAGATCCATGCGTGTCTTCTCCACCTCTGCTCCCGCCGACCCCATCCCCATCACATGTGGAGTTCCCCAAGTCTCATGCGTCTCTACACTGTACAACGTGTTCACGAAGCCCCTGTTTGATGATCTAGATGATCTGGGTATCACCTACACTAATTATGCCAATGATACACAGATCCTCATCCCGTTGACGGGAGATTACAACCATGATTTGGCCTTGGTGAACAGGGTGTACCTCATCATCCAGGCATGGATGACCTCTCACAGTCTATGCCTGTATGATGACAAGACTGAACTCATCATCCTTGGCTCCACCTCAAACCTAACCAAACTGGACCAAAACTACTCCAGCTTCATTATAGACGGGAACCCGATCAAGGTAGCCAAAGAAGTGAAATCTTTAGGAATATACATCGACTCCTCCCTTTCCTTCCATAAACAGGTTAGCTCCATGGCATATTCCACGGCCTACACATGTAAGCTTATAAGAGCAGCCAAACCCTTCTTATCCACCCAGAGCTGCATTACATTAGCTAGAGCCCTTGTATTATCAAAACTGGACTACTGCAATGCCCATTATGTAGGAGCTAGTAAGCAGGTCACCAACAAAATACAGATGCTACAAAACAACGCTCTCAGAGCGGCGCTTAGCATCCCCAAGAGAGAACACATCTTTAACATTAGGAGAACTCACAACTGGCTCAACACTAAAGATAAAATCCTGCTCAAAGTAGCCTCACTAACACACAAGTGCCTCAACAATGCAGCTCCCCGCTATTTAGTTGATAGAATAAGCAAATTCACTTCTAATAGACCTACCAGAACCTCCAATGCAAACCTACTCACAGTTCCCAGGTTCAACGTTCCAAAATGGGTGGCAACAGTTTCCAGGTGAAAGCAGCCCAACACTGGAACTTCCTACCACCCTCTCTAATGACACCCCAAACGTACACACACTTCAGACGCAACTATATACAGTGGTTAAAACAGAATGACCACTAAACCCAGCCAGCCCGCTGTACCAATGTATACCATGTAAATATGTTTACTCTGTAAATTTGTAAAAACTCCTTGCCTTCTATTGTATTCATTGTAATCACCGTAATGCATTGTAACCTGCAATTAAGCTTCGAATAACCTTGTTGCTCCTGCGCCCTCATACCCTGGGGTCTGGTGCACAATACAAATGAATAAACTAAACTAAACTAAACTAAACTTATTTTACTTTCATTGGTGGGTATTTTCATGTTTGAATCAGCAAGCAATTCAGGACCGTTACACAAAACTGTTTCATGGGATTCAGTACTTTTATCATTGTAGGGGCTATTACATAGTCACTTGCTGCCAGAAAGCACAAGATCACTCCTCTGACATTCTGCACCCTCACTTGGCTGTTGTTTTTGGACTGCACAGAGTTTTCCGATCTGCTCAGACAACATTTTAACCTGGGATTCCACGCATTGAAATCTGTCCATTTCCCTGGATTCCTCTATTTGCAGCCTAGGCCGGTACTGGTTAAATTCACCATGACTGGACCTATTTTGGTATCTCTCGGGAGATTGGTTCCTATTTGGGTTATTCCTGAACTCTTGGTTAATAGGAGAAGAGAACGCGGATTGACCATTTTTTGGCTGTGATCGACTGGTGGTGGTGACTGATTATAAAGGCGCGGGACACAGTTCAGGTTTTGTCTTCCATTTGATGGGAACTGTCCCCTATGCTGATTTCCATTTTCAATACATCTATCCACATACCGTGGTCTATCTTGATTGCCAAACACAATAGTGTTGGGGACAATCTTCTCTGTGTCCCCAGTGTCTGGTATGGGCCATTGTTTCTTTGATTTTGATTGTTATTTATGCCTGACATATTGATTCGATATCCCACTCTAGGTCTGTCACCCACATATCTAGGACTAATGTAATGTTCTTTATTGCTCGGGTCATGTGATTGGAACATGGGTTTTGGGGTGGCGTCCTCTGTGGTGGCGCGCCCTTTTGGTCAGGTGTCATATTTTTCCTTGACTGATTTTGGGCTGATTCAAGTGGCATTTTGGCAGACTTTATCTCCATTATCGTTGGTGTGGAATCTTTAGATTTTGATTTAGTCTCTCTATTACTCTCTATTACTATATATTACCCCATATAATTTAGTCCACTGTTCAACAATACAATCCAGAGATTTTTCTCTATCAAATTTGTGAATTAATTGTGATATAATGTATTTTTGAAGACCATAAAAGTATGCGGTCTTAAATTCTACAGAATTAGGATCAAAAGACACATCAAAATGGGAAAAGGCTCTTTTTACATCTTGGAGAAACCGACGAGGGGACATATCTAGACTTGCTGTCATTGTATACGCTACTTTCTTGGCATCTTGCATCGACTGGTATGGTGAGAAGTGATATCTGACCTCTTTTGCAAAGTCTGCCCCGAGAGATTTTCTTGTTCATTAAGACTTCTGATGAAGTATTGTCTATACTGTTCCCTATGTATTTGAAGGGCTTTAAATATATCATGCATTGATTCTATGTGATCTTCTATACAACAATAACCTCCCTTTTTAAACGGTTTAATCAAAGCTTTGACAGACTTCATTATTTTGATGGGGCTACTTGGCACAATCCTCGGGAATGCATTATTCTGTCGCTCATCCCTATTCTTAGGTGGACAGTGTTGATGGTAACCAGTGGCAGTTGAATCAAACCCTCCAAATGGGCTACAAACAGGCCTAGTCACAGGTACAGGGATTGGTCCATTTTTCCTTCATGCAGAGTTGGGACTAATCTCAATCCCATTAAATGTGGTGCCTTGTTGTTTTTCCTGAAATTTTAAATGAGATATTTGCTGTTCCAAATCTTTGCACCTTTTATGAAGTCAGTTTATCTCCTGACAAAGGTTAGAGTTTTCACCATTAATCTTATTAATCACGGCTTGCATTTCATTTATTTGCAGTTGGCACTGATTAACCTCTCTATCCTTCTAGTCATTTTCATCTAGCATTTTGGCCACTTCTTGTTCAATGGTGTGAAATTCGTTTTCTCTTTGCATGTTATTCATTTGAAGCGTTTGCATCTCTAAAAGGGTGTCATCTTTGTCCTGTCTGATTGCGTCTATGGGTCTCATTCTGAGTTGGGCGCAAAGGGATTACCGGCACCGGTAAGAACACCGGTGCCGGTAATCCCTTTGCGCCCTATTTCTGAGGTCCCTTAGCAGGTCCCTCCTTTAACGCCTGGTCTGACCAGGCATTGTGGATGGGACCCGTTAAGGGACTTCAGAGCTAATAACGGTACCACAGTTTGTGGTACCGTTATTAGCTACTTCCCCATTCCCATTAAGCCCTATTGGGGCTCAATGGGAATGGGGAATGGTTTGGTGAATGGGGACTTACCGGTCCCGCTAAGGTCGGACTGGACCGGTAAGTCCCCCTATCACCAAACCGGAGTCAGAACCGGTATGGGAGGTAGTCGTGATGCAAATAGCGCCATGACTACCACCATACTCGGAATGAGGCCCTATGACTCCTTTTAATTGTTTTAGTTCCTGTTCACTCTCCTCAAACTGTCTCCTTCTCTGAGACAGCTGCTTGTCCAACTCGCTGCATTTAGACTGCATCTCTGTGTTACGTGACTCTAATTCAAATTTTAAACTCTTTGCCTGCTCACCTGCCTCATCCAAACTGATCTGTAACGTATTAATAACTTCAACATCATTATCCTGTAGTCTTAAAGACCGATTTAAGAGGAACCAAAGCTGCACACATAGCCTGATTAAGCAATCTTTTCAGCATTTTTGTCTGAAGCTCCAAACAGTCTCAAGAGGCAGACTTGGACAATGTTTCCCTCTTAAAAAATGTCATTTAATGGCTCTTTTTGCACCTCCCCAGATATGCGATCCCACCATAAGATGGCATTGACGGATGACCACACCCATGGGCAAATAACTTTGCCTCCAGGTAGTTCACCAGCTCCAAAAAATGTGCTTCAATTTGGGACATAATGACACAGTGTAGTGCCACACTATCACCTCACAGAATTAGTTCCCTTTTAAGTGTACCAAATGGCTGTGCTAAACACACCTGCCACGCCCAGTAACTGCCTTACAGTCTGTTCCCACAAGGCCAATACACCAAAATATGTCAGGGGCTTTGTCAGAGGGCTATTAAATAACGTGGGTGGTATTTTTTTACCATGGTAAAATAGTGGTAATATGGTAGCACAGCATATTTATAGTAATGCCCTATATGATGGGACAAGACTCCCCCCTAAAATTTGTATTCTGTTTAGGGTTGACTGTAAGCACAGACTATCAGACATCACACTTGCAGGGACAAAACAGCCCTAACTTTCATTCCAGTCACTTATTATGAAACTGGACTACCGTCTTTGGCGGATTGTTCATAACACTTTTCATTATGTTCAATGATTCACAAGCCACACACATGCATCACACATTTTCTAGCTTTCTAGCTGGTTCCCACACTTTACCTCCCACTTTTGAACATGTGCTAAAATATTTTACCGCTTTTAATACACTGGGGCACTTCCCTGTGGTTTCCGCTCCTGGTCAATGAATTCACATAGGCACAGAAAACACAACCCAACTGATTCTGTTTTAAAAAATGTTTTTTTCTTTTTTTGTATGTGCTTAATACACATTAACATGTCTACATCAGATGCATGATTAGCCTGTGTTCATAATAATGCATTCACATCAAATCACTTACCCACACCTTAAACCCAAAGACAGTAGACAGAGTGTACCATCTAAAAGAAATCACAACAGCGATTAATATAGCATCAAACCAACGTTTTCTTTTTCCGTTATGCCAAAGTGTTCTCAATTACAAATGTGAGAAAGAAAAATAAAATAACAGTCTAATTCTGACTGACTGAAAAGATAACACACTCTCCGCATGCTCCTCAATTCCACAGATACTCACATTCAATTGTGAAGCTTCTGCACTATTATCAGGAAATCCCCCTTTCTGAAGTGGATTATCTGCAAGCGGGAGTATCACAGATACCGCACAGCTTTCTCCGCCACGAAGGTCAGCTCACAGCTCTGCTCTCTGTCTGCCACTTTCCTGTTCTCCTCCGGATGGAAAGAAGAAGACTGACCCTCACCTCTTCATCCTCTTACATTTATGGACTAGCTCTGTCACTCAAACTACCTCCCGCCCTTTTCTCCTGACGTATATAACATCTAAGCTGATTTCTCTAGAAGCATGGCTTCAAAAAAATAATAATTTTGCAACACACTTCCTCTGAGCAATGGGACTCTTCAATAGCAATGATCCACGGTACATATTTTGTGCACTGAATTACAGCCAGCAAATTGCTGCTTGCATGTTTAACCTTCCACTGTAAAACAGACAGCACATTCTGTCATCTGAATCACTTTGCACTGTTTTGTTAAAGGGCAAATTAATTATTGGGGAGTGTTATTTGATGGGAAAATGTTAGTTAATTAATTTAGGTTAGCATATGTATTCAGTGCAAACTGGACAGATGGCTCATCCACCATAACATTGATTATTTCAAATGTGCTCAGTGTGCATGTCCAATTGCTGTCTTTATTTTTGCATTCAGCTTGTTGATTCTACTGAAAGTAATGTCATGTACTACAACTTCCAGTTTGCTGCCCCCACAAAAATAAATGCATTATCATTCCCTTCAGTGTTATCCACATAACACTGAAAGTTAGAGCATAAAGTCAAAATGCAGTAGGTCAGAGGTGCCAAGTAGTGGTTAAAGAGCCAGAGAGACAGGTTAGACCCCTGGGCAACACCACAAGTAGAGAGAGAGAGATAGAAGAGAGTAAAGACTCAAGTTGGACCTGGGGGTCGATCAGTGAGAATGGAGGTTAAACAGGAAAGGGCCTGACCAGAGATGCCCAGGTTGTTGCAAGGACAATTTAGCAGAATGGAGTGGTTGACTGTGTCAAAAGCAGAGGATAGATCAAGGAGAATGAGGACAGAAAGCAGGTTACAGTCAAGATTGGAGAGCAAGTCATCACAGGTGTTCAGGAGAGCAGTTTCTGTGCTTCTGGCTGCTCTGAAGCCAGGCTCATGGTCAGGGAGACAATCAACAAATTCCGTATGGAGATTAAGTAGCCCGCTTTTACAGGAGTTTGCCCAGGAAAGGAGTGATGGAGATCAGGCAATAGTTTGCCACAGAGGAAGAATAGGCAGACGGCTTCTTAAGACAAGGGTGCATAAATGAGTGCTTTAGGGGGCGGTGAAGGTTCCAGTGGCAAAATGGTGATTTCAGAAATCAGCCAAGGGTGTTGATATGGTCAATATGGTCCTTAAGGGTTTTGGAGGAACATGGGAGCACCTGCTTTGACAAGGCTAACATAGATCAGACTTGTCTAGAAATATTGTTGGGAATGAACAGGGGGAAACAGCTGAAAGGCAGAGGGGAAACAGCCAGAGAGGGGCCGGGAATGGTAGAGGGAGAGGAAGAGGAGGTATAGGCAGTATGTCCAGAGTTTTAGATTTGAACTGAGATGCCAAAGCCATGCAGAGGGCATGGCAGGGAACAGGAGAGTTGGAAACTGCAGCAGGATTGGCCAGCTACTTGCAGATTTTGAAAAATTCAGCCGAGATGTTAGATGCCGTGGAGACACAGGCTTGGATGTAAGCTCTCTTGTTAGAGAGGACAGAGAGTCTTTATTGCCTTTGCAGCAGGCGGCAGGCCAGTTTGTCAGAGAGTGCACTTCATGCCCTCCATTATCTCTCAGCTACCCTAAAATTGCGCTTAAGGGTGATATGGTCAGAATCATACCAAGAATTACACTTGGATGCAGGCTTCAAATGGATCCGCATGACAGGGGCGAGGACATACAGAGTGTTAAAGATAGAAAGATGAAAGTTGGAGAGAGCTATGTCAGAGTGTGAGTTAGCCAAAGGTGTAGGAGGAGGAGAGAAAGTAATAGCGAAAGCCTCCACTGACACACATGTCATGGGCCAAATGACCAAGAAGGTAGGTGGCAGTGCTGGGGTCGGCTTAACCAGAGGTACAGAGAGTGAGAGGAGAGAATAAAGTTGTCAGTCCAAGAGAGAGAAGTGGTGAGAGGGTTGGAGAGGGGGAGGTCTGATGAGATCAGAAGATCCAGGGTTTGCCCTGCAGATTGAGTCGGGCTAGAGGGCAGAATAGAGAAAAAGGAGAAATCCCAGAGGTTGCAAAAGAGCCCAGAGGAGGGGCTAGTAGCATGCAAGTGAATGTTCAGGTCTCTGAGGAGGAGAGGTTCAGAGGTAGCAGCAAGGAGGGAGGAGGAGTGGTCAGCACATTCAGAGAGGAAGAGGACGACCTTGCCAGGTGGCCTTTAGATGGTGGCCACAGTGAGAGAGAGGCCAGGAGAGATAGAGAGCCTGCAGACCAGGCATTCATAGGAGGAGTAGGCCTGCATAGGAAAGATAGAAGCAGGGATCCACTCTGGGAGGATCAGGGCTACTCCCCCACCAAGACAGTTGGTTTTGGGTTCAGAGAGAATCTTATAGCCATCAGGGAGGAGAGTGTCAAAACTCATGACAGAGCTGGTTGTGAACCAAATCTCAGTTCGACCGAATACATCGAAATCAAGCTCTTCCAGGAGACAGTAGATGTCTGAGGAGTATTTGACAGCAGAGCAAGAGTTAAGACTTGCGACGTGGGACAGATTGCCACCTCTGCAAGACTACAGTGGAGGGGTACAAGCATGACATATGCCCTACGGAAGTGTTAGAGGTGCCCAAAAATGGGCAGAGGAGGAATGTGGAGAAGACAGGGTAGTCAGAGTGGAGGAATAGTGTGCCAGAGAGGTGGTGTAGGAGGAGAAGGCAGAGCAGACAGAGAAGCAGTGGAAGGAGCCAGAGGGATGGTGGAGAAAGGAGGTAGCAGCGTGGCCAAGGAAGCTGCAGGGGGTGCAAGAGAGGTGGCAGAGGAGGGAGGCAGCAGAGGAGCCAGAGAAAGATAGATAGGAGTAGCAGGATAAGAAAGGAAGTTGATGAGAAGCGGGAAACATCTATCAAAAAGGAAGAGATTGGCCTGATGGCCCTGGACCAAGATGGTACCATTTAAGTAGACATTAATGATGGTCTTGGAAGAGTGGAAGTGGACCAGGAAGGCCTACCCTGCGAGTGCCACCATTAATGGGAGATGATGAAAAAGGAGAGAGAACAGAGACCATATGAGTGGTCCATAGGCCTGGAGAGGGAACGACAAAGAGGATGTCAGTGAGGGTCTATCTGGAAGAAGCACTGCTGTAGGTATCAGTGATAGGGACGCCTGAGCTGGAGCCCAGGATGTCCCTTTTGAGCTTCTTCCTCCCAGACTTAGTGAGCGGGATTGGATAGTGGATAGAATAGCAGTTAGAGGAGATAGGTGAGACAGAAAGCAGCATAGACGGTGCAGGCGGGGAGTGAGGGGGGTTGGAGAGGGGTGACCCAACCAGCAGAGTGGGGGGGGTCAAGTGCTATGGGAAAACAGGAGCGAGGCATATGAGATGTCACACAGCACAAGAGGAGCAACAGATACGTACGACACAGAACACAAACACTGGACCTTGCAAGGTCCTACTGTGGGTGGAGAAGAACAGTACAGGCAACAACAGTACACTACAATGGAATTCAAGGTTGTGAGAATGCAAGTACAGTACAAGAATACAAAGCAGGAAGTCAAGGGGCCCTAAAGGGGAGGAAGAGAAAGGCAAGGATGCAGAACGTAACAATATATTAGTAATCCAACAGACAAAATCACACACACAAATGGTACAAGGAACCCTGGAAGTAAAAGGAAATGCAGGCAGTGCAACAGAACACAAAGGTCTCAGAATGTAAGGGACAGTTATGTGGGGAGAACGTGGAGAGGGATACATGGAAAGCAACACAGCGAGCGATGCGTGGGGAGCAGCTTGGTGGAGGATGCAGGGGAGCAGTGCAGCAAAGTATACGTGGGGAGCAATGCAGCAAGGGATGCGTGGGGGCAGCACAGAGAGGGATGCGTGGGGAGCAATGCAGAGAGGACAGCCGCAGCAATGTTGGAATTGTGGAAGGATAGGAAAGATGGGTCGAACATGTAGAAGTAGAGGGGGCATGCAGCAGATCTGGCAAGATCCAAGATGGGTGATGGACTATTCTCCACAGTATGACATCGAACCGCAAGTATATTATCCCCAAAATCACATGCAGAATCAGATACATGGCCTGCAAATACAGCAAGTGCAGCAAATTCCAATGCAAGTACAATTGCCACAAGGGCAACCACAGCAAGCACCTATGCAAACACAAAAAGTACAGACTCAGCAAATACAGACATAACAAACAATGGCGCCACAATGGAATACACAGACAGGAGTCCCACAAGTACCCACACCTAGATTAGGGAGTGTGACGATGGTAGGAGGAAATCCTTTCACAGGTACAGGGATGAATTTATATCCACAATAGGAAAGCCCACAGAGCGACCTGATGTGTTCAGTACTATTAGTGACATGAGACCCCCAAGAGGAACCAAGTGTCCAGGTAACAATAGAAGGCAAGACATTTTTGATTCTTGTAGAAAACTGAGGGATTTGTTCCTGTGTTTGAGAGGGAAAGTACCCAATGTGTGGCACTGCATTGAATGCTCAGGGATTCACAGGGACTATGAGCTTAGTTCCTTTCACTGATGAGTTACTAATGTCTATAGGCGAACATGACGTGTCCATGCCACTATTGTATTTTCAGCAGACACCAGTTAACATATTGGGAGATGACTTGTTTTCAAAATTAAATATGAATATGGGCCTCAATATGGGTCTGGCGGTAACCCTGCCGGTGTTACTGGTGGGTTGCTGTCGGACCCATAAAAAATAACTGGCGTCTGACTTCCCGATGCCACAGGGGTATTTCAAGTCCGGCGGCTGGGAAGTCAGGTCATTTCGTTAGTCCCAATTCCCATAGAGACCCATAGTACTCTGTGGGATTGGGGACATGGGAGCACCATTGCTAATCGTGCCAGGGCTCCCGCTAAAACTCTGCGTGCGGGTGCCGTCCTGCCTGGCAGGTCTGACCTGCCATGCAGGAGGGCACCTGCCGAGTTGTAGTGTGCCGATCAGAAACAACAGTGCCGTAAGCTTACCAGCATCGTTGTTTCCAGACCGGCACACTTAGAATGAGGCCCACTATCTTTTACTAACAAAAGAATAGTGTAGTCTTCTCCACGGATACATTATATGAATGTAAGAGAATTTATATAAGCATTTCCAGGCCAAAAAGCATTGCAAGGAGTTCCATTAGACTGAGAAGTATGTTTGTATGGAGTAACTGTTTTGTTAACATGGTTATCCAGATTGGTAGGTAAAATACTGAGGGTACCTAAAGAATTTTTATTTAGACCAGAAAAACATATGAATGATGAAGAAGGACTAGATTATGCCATTAGAACTAGGAGCAGCAGTGGTCAGAGAGGAAAGGGTGGTTGTGCATGAGACAGATGATGAGGGAAGAGGATGGAGAGCAGTAATAGCTCTCAGTGATGGACATCGATTAATAGATTTGACAAACAAAGAATTGTTCAGAGATGAGTATTCAGATGATGAATTACTATTTTTCATAAATCTCACTTATTGGATTAAAGTAGCAAATAGAGAAATACCACAGAAAATGGCATATGTTTAAAGGTCATTTTTCCAGGAAGATTTAGAAAAGGTGTCAAGCTTTTTATGGACCAGCAGTCCATATGACGTGGGGCTATTGAGTGGAGTAGGAGCATTTAAAATTAAAGGAATGGTTCAGTCAAATTTTTTTATTGCCCCTACGGGTCGGCCATGTGTTTTTAAGCCTAAATCGCTCGATTTTAGAAAAATTTCCTATGGACTTTACCCGAGTTTTCGTCCATTAAACGCACGCGAAAACAGGCACCAGGGAGCTGCCATTTTGTGATAATCCTATCATTTCCCCCATCGCCCTGGCTGACCTGCTTTTGCGGCACTAAATCATATCCCCCGCCCCTGAGCCTGACATTATCAAAATATTCATATTCCCCGCTTCTCTCCGTGACGTTACTGTGCTGCGTAGGCAAACGCGCCCAGTCGTCTTCTACGCAACTTCACACAGAACCCAGAAACCAACACAGATCAGCTCACAACACAGCGCGCCACAATTCAGAATATGAAACTGTACTTTAAAATCAAACAGCAACACAGTAAACACAGTACACAGGCTGTTGGTTTTCGTTCAAAGAAGCACTTTTGTCGCACGTTGAACCACAAGGCTGTTCCATCAAGTAGGCAGTAGGCCAGCATAAAGGTTGATATGTTGCTTCTAGCTGCTAGTACCACGTAAGGGCATATGGGCCCTTGGCGATCGTCCCAAAAGATCATCAGAATGGTGCAGTTGTTTACATTAAGCTGCAGCTGGCGGTTAAAAAATCCATCTGCCGGTGTCTGAAACTGGTGGCAGGGGCAAAAGGGAAGGATGTACCTATTTTGAAAACATAAAATTTATAATTAGTCTCGCCAGCCGATCTTTATTAATATTATTCATTTTATTTATTACGGCCGAGCTGAAACTATTTGCTTTCAAGGATAGTGCAATGGAGTATGTTCGGCTCTAAAATCAATGCAAAAACTAACAAAATAAATCGAGGTTGGTATACAATGAGAAACAACTTATTGTCTACATGCGTGTGGAATGTGGACCTGCATGCTCATGTGCCCGCTACAAGGACGATCCCACAAACCTTTTCAAAGCTCTTCATTCATTCATTTATTCATGCATCCATTCATTAATTCTTCATTCCGGTATAAAAGCGTCTAAAGAGTTACTTACATTATTTTTGCAATTTCCATTGTGTCTCTGCGTAATGCAGTCCGTAAATCCCACTGTGCTCTTGACAACGATTTTTCGTATACTGAACTAACATGAAACTCGGTCTAGTTTAAGATTTTTCTGCCTTATCATCTCAAACGTTATTGTACTCCCCAAACCCCCCTTCAAATGAAGTTCTTTCTGCATGGTCCCTGTCTCTCAAGGTCAAAAACAATAGAACCTTATACTGCCAGTGTGAGTTGTGGGCCTCTTCAGGGCGCGAGCTGAAAATCAAAGCCGCTGACCTTCACTAGAAATGAGCATACACTCTTTCTTTGCAACATCCCGCAGTAAAGCCATCTGTGAGAACTTGAAGTTTCGAATCCATCTATGTAGTGCGCCTCAATGTGCAAATGTGAACTGGCTTCTCTCCCATCTGCAATGGCTCGCTTGGCGCATTTTAAGTCCCCAATTTTGTCCTCGTCTGCCAGCTTTGAAGCCCCAAAGAACCATAACTATTGAGACTTTTAATTTTTTGGGGAAGGTCAGGGAAAGTATAAAGTACCCGAGGAGTTGAGTTGAAAGTGAGATTTATTGTTTGTTTGTTTTATTATTTGCAATACGCAAGCTTCCCCTTGGTTAACAGTGCCCAGCATTTATAAGAGATTGCGAATATTAGTTACGTCAACAAAAATATATACATACACATATAGACAAGGTCAGCAATATGAGGTAAATAGAGAGAGAATTCAAAGATGACACCCAGGTAGTTCGGCACCCAGGATGGTGAAGGTAGGAGTTAGGGTTAGCGTACTTTGTATGCACACTGTGCAATAAAATTTGGTTTATAGTGATAAAATCGAAAAAAAAATGTCTTGCCGTTTTTTTATGCCGTTTTTTATTCGAAATGGGGGGGTTCCCCCCACCCCCTTTTTTTTTTTTGTTGACCCATTTTTTTTAATCCCGGACCCCAAAATAAATATATAATTAAAAAAAGAGTAATTCGACTTTTTTTTCAATATTTTTTTTTCGACCTTATTGTCATTTGAGATTTTTTTTTCAAGATTTTTTTTTCGACCTTATTGTCATTCGAGATTTTTTTTCGAGATTTTGACCGACCACCTTAAAATTTATTTACAAAAAGACAATCGTAATACAATTATTTAAACCGGGATTTCTACTTCACAACCAGCTCTCCTTTGGGTGGACATGGCACAGTGGCAATGTTGGGTGGCAATGGATCAGTGCTCTGCACAGAAACGTTCAAAATTCCATCTCTGTGCTTCTCTAATACAGCAACAATAAGGCTTTTGACAAAGTCGAACTCCATTTCCTCATAGACTGGTTTGATCACCCATTGCTTACTACTTTTTGAAAAGGCCTTAGTGTAGCGAGGCATCCTTACATTACCCGTAGTCCTAGATTGTTCACGGCCGAGATTCTCGTTATGGGCCAAGACGGCAAGTAGAGTCCTATGTCTCATGCCATGTATGCTGAAATGCAAGCGCTTTGGCCTGTACTTTAGGCACATATTGTGGAACACCTCCAAACCTCCTGTGTGACAGAATTCTGTCAATCCCCTCAAATCTCTTGATAGAGTTGTATTTGAAAACAATCTTCTCAATGGCTTTGTGTGTCGGTGAAGATGGATTCAACCACTTCTTCTTCTGTGCCTCCACTGGGGATAAAGGGCCATGTTCACATTGGTGGAAATGTTGGTTTTCTGTCCAGCGGTGAACGTTGGTACAGTGGTGCATCAGTGACCGCCATTTTTCAAGTAGTATTTCCACTGACCCTTCACAAGTTTTGGAGCTCCACCAAAGATGGTTGCTGATAGACTGGGACCACTCTGAAATAGTTTCCAAACCTTTTTTTTTCCCTGCAGTCGAGATTTTCTTATTGATTGATTTAACAAGATGCCATACGTCAAATTGATGTTTAATATGTGGGAACTGCTCTCTCATTGTCTTGGCAATTGAAACGTGTCTGTCCGTGGCTATGAGGTCGATGGGCATTCCCCTCGATTGTAGATATTCCACTGATTTTATAAATCCTAGTTTCTCCATGGCCACTGAAGATGTACATTGTGTTACCTGCACGACCACCGAACTCACAATTTTCTTACTATCCATGTCCTGAAAGTGGTAGGTGCAGTACTTGGCAGAAAATCCAGGGCTGTCGCACTGTCCATCGCCAGCTAGCCTGAATCGTCTGCCTTCAAATGTACTTGCTAGAGACAATTGTTCAATTTTCCAAGCATCACTAATGGCTGGAAACAGATAATCATGTTGGTATTTGTAGTACTGCATTTTTTAAATGAAATGGAGTCCCACAAACTGAAAGAAAGACTCTAACTTTCTAAAACTGGAGCCACTAAAAAGTGATGCAGCTGCACACAGTAGATTGCCTGCTGGCAGTTTCCCCAGCATCGGTTGTGCAGACCATGAGAACGTATGATGTAATCTAAAGGCGGCATGTATTGTGACGTTACTGCCTTGTTTTTGACGAGTCACATGAGTCAATGGCTTCCCACATACTTTCCCTCTGACGGAATGCCCACATTTCAGCATACTTATAATATCCGTCAAACAACGATCGAATACTATGTATTTGTCCTCTTTCATTAGACTGTCATCCTGCGTCAAAGTTGTTTCGGCCTGTGATGTTGAGGACATATCACCACATTTGAAAGAAATATCGCTGCTATCAAGTTCTGATGCGTCTGCTGGTTCATTCTCTGTCATTTCAACATCTGCTACCTCAACATTGATGGGAGAACACAACAATGTTGACAGCTTTTTTGGTGGCAATTTTTTGGCAGGTGTAGATTGTGTGAATTGATCTGCGACTACTTCAGAGCTATCTTCAATACATCCAGTATCATGTTGTTGCGGCGGTGCGGTCGTACTGTAGCAATGGTCCAATAAAACTTTGCTGGATTCACCGGACACATTCATTTCATGTTCTGGCCATTGGACATGAGCATCCCGAGTCTCAACATGCCGCGTCTGAATTAATAGTTCCTCCATAGTGTAAATGGTCTGGCAAGCAACATCTCTCATTCGCTTCACTGTCTGTGTATGTTTAGTACGTAGACCCATGGGTAACTAGAGGATAGATTGGAAAAGGGATGTTCAGTTTAAACACAAGATAAAGTATAGTACAATTGACTGGAAAAAAACATAAAATAGTCCCCAGCACAAAAAACTTTCTAAAGTTATGAACTGTTTGTAACTAACCTTATTTTGGTTTCTTTTCTTTGCAACTTTTTTGACTCGACCTTCAACATCTGCACGCTGTTGCTCCAATACGTATCTGCATGTCTCCCCTTCCTCTTGCGCTGCAACAACTATATTTTCTGTATCCGCATAGACAGCACGGAATGAGGCTCCATCGACTCCTTGAAACATAGTATTTTCATTACTGTGTATCAAAATATTGTTCGCGTAAAACGCATGTGAGGATGAACACACATGTACATCTCAATAGCCAAACACGATTTAAACAATGTGTGGAACAATCAAATGACAAGTATTCAAGCTCTGATGACCTAGTTTGATGGAGATGTCAGTATCCATACATCTGGCTCTACATGGACTGCCACGAATGATTGTATTGAAGAGGAGGCATCAGCAACTCCCTGAAACACAGTACTTGCGTTAGTATGGTTTTCAATATCGTAAACATAACACACACTTGGGGTCGACGGCACAGGTACATATAAAGAGATAACCACAAATGTTGCATTGTCTAAAAGAATCAAGGAATATTTAAAAATGATCAGATTTAATCGACTTATTTCTCCGATTTCTTTACATCTGCATCATCTAAATGGGATCTTGTGATTGTAGTGGAAGCTCCATCATCTCCCTGAAACACAGTACTTGCGTTAATAGGCAAGAAAGTATAGCAAATGGAATCACGTTATATGATCACGCTCGATGGATCTGTCAGTATCCATACCTCATGCTGCTGAAGAATATCTAGGGCTGTTGTCAATGTGGTGCGCACTTCCGAAGGCTGTTGCGCCGATTCATATCCGCATGGTCCCGCTTCCAACGGAATTACTTGAATGTCAGGCTCTGCATCAAGTGCGTGGGTTGACGATTCAACAACTGCCTGAAACATAGTATTTGCATTAGTAAGGATTACAATATTGAAAACACAACACACGCTTGGGGTCGAATGCACAGGTACATATCAACGGCTAACCACATATGAAACATGGTGTAGAACAATCAAACGACAAGTGTTCCAGTCCTGATGATCACGGTCAGTTGAGCTGTCAGTATCCATACCTCGGGCTGGTGAAGAACATCTAGGGCTGTTGTCAATGTGGTGGACGCTTCAGCATCTCCCTGAAAGACAGTACTTGCATTAGTATGGATAACACTAATTATAACTGAAAACAAACACCAGGGGACGACAACTAAGGTGTATATCAATTGGAAAGCAGTAACCAAACAATTGGTAAAATAATCACACGATACATACAAACTATTACTTGACATGCATAAAACAAGTCTGTAGCGGAATAGCCAAGTATGATTACCTGATACACGCTAGAAGTGGTTGATAACTGCGAGCACGTGACGGAAGTAGAATGTTCTTGCTTCAGATTCAAGGGATAGTCAATAAATTGTAAAGGTAAATTATTGTTTGATAATGAAATGCCAATATTTAAAATTGCCATGTAAGGAGACAGAATACTTGAGTAATGCACAATATAGCACAGTTCCCTGTGCCCATATATAGATTTTGTTTGTGGGTTATGAAATCTAAAAATAATATATTGATAAATGTCATTATGCAAAAGGCATCACACTCATATCATTGTCGAAAGTATTACAAATTGGAAACAACACCTAAAATATCAATGAATCCATTTGGCTACCTACACACTACCGCAAGGCCTAAATCTAAAAACGGACACTTGACTCACCAGTGGCGGATTGTGGATGAATAGAGTGGGAATAGCGTTTGCGAGCAATTTTCGTGTCGATCGCCGTTTGTTCTTCTTTGTTACCCAAGATGTGGTGCACATGTTCGAGGGAAAGTGCCGGCTGCAGATGCGGCATCAATCACCCCTCTTGTCCTCCAAGACTTGTTGGACTCTACTTTCCAGCTCATCCAGTGGATATCCGCAAAGTCTGACCCATTCTCTTATTCGATCAACAGTTTTTGGGAATACATGCATTGTAGTGCCTTCAGATTTAGCATGGGTCTTCGAAGGGCAACCGCTAATCGAACAGGCAGGCATTGTTGAAAATTCTGAAAAGTAAATATCAAGATTATTATAAAACCTTGATGAATAAAAATGTCATAAAAAAGTAAATGAACCATACCATCCTCAATGCAATGTTTGTTTTGGTCGCCGGAACTATACCAGTTCATCATGTGCGGCTTAGTATTTGCATAAGTTACAGACATTTTTTAAATTATGTGACTAAACTCTGAACATGTGACTTGTCCCTTGGATGTTCTGTCTTGCACGAAAAGGAACCATGCTTACATTATAGACTGGACCCCCAAAGGATGCAATTCGATGACAATTGACACAGATGAAAATAAATAGATCTATTGATAGCATAACAATTGAAACTCAAGTCAATAGCAATGAGACCAATGACCATAGCTCTATTGGGTACTGTAATAGCAAAGAGATTGAAATGTAAAAATGACCGAAATATGACTAGGATACATGGCCTTACCATGACCAACAAACAGTTGGATTCAGCAGGCCGAGCAGTATGTTGCAGGAGAACAGGTAGATGTCCACAGGTAGCACACTGACGAGTTTGCTTGAAGCGGTCACAGATAGCACGGCGACGAGCAGATTAGCATAGATCTCAGTGCTTCTCAGGTAGAAGGTTCAGGAGTTGACTTGCAAAGCACAAAGATGTTCTCATGAGACATATCAAGTGGTTTTTAAAGTATTAGAAACAGGGGTGTGTTTGTGAATGAATGACGTGTGTATGTCGTGGTATTATGTTTATTGCAGGGGGGCGGCCTGCCTCAGGGGAGGCCTGCCTGGAGACACGGGGTCTGAGGAGGCCATGTGAGCGATGGCCCCTGGGCGTGGGATACCTTTTGAAGTGTACATGCTGTTTGGCACCTTGGCCGTTTGCGCCCGTCACAGACCCCCATGCCAGCGCTCATCCCTGGGTGCGAACCGCCTTTGATAGAGGGGGTGGGATGGATGGGCCGGGGCGTGCAGATAAGGCACAGGAAGACTGCTGAATGGAGACACACTTATGTGGATTGCAGGGGGCCAGCCTGCCTCAGGGGAGGCCTACCTAAAGACACGGGGTCCGAGGAGGCCATGTGAGTGATGGCCCCTGGGCGTGGGATACCTTTTGAAGTGTACATGCTGTTTGGCACCTTGGCCGTTTGCGCCCGTCACAGCCCCCCATGCCAGCGCTCATCCCCGGGTGCGAACCGCCTTTGATAGAGGGGGGTGGGATGCATGGGCCGGTGGGCGTGCAGATAAGGCACAGGAAGACTGCTGAATGGAGACACACTTATGTGGATTGCAGGGGGGTGGCCTGCCTCAGGGGAGGCCTGCCTGGTGACACGGGGTCTGAGGAGGCCATGTGAGCGATGGCCCCTGGGCGTGGGATACCTTTTGAAGTGTACATGCTGTTTGGCACCTTGGCCGTTTTCGCCCGTCCCTTGCCCTTATGTGATGTTAATTTTGCATGACATTCGTGTAGATGGGAACACTGAGCAGGACACGGGGCATCCATTTTTGTACCCCCTTTCCACTCCATTTTGGTGACCAGGCCTCACTGCAATAGTACAGCGCGCAGAGCACATGGCGCACAGCCTCATTCCCACTCTGACTGGAAAACTCCAGAGGTATTTGCAACAGCTAATAAATGTAACACATCACTCTCTGAGATCACGGTCCTGCATGTGAACCGGCCTGAACCAAGCACATGGCTCGTTCATCTCCACAAACGTGTCCTTGCCCACGCACCCTCGCCAGTGGAAAGTTACTGCCATTCTGACCCTGTGTCCTTGCAAGGTATTCTCTTCATGTGCCAGACCACTGACCACGCCATGATGGCCACCTAGCAGATCCCCAACTAACATTAGACCCCTACTGCAGTATATCGTTGCCTATCAATAACAAATGCCACATATCAGAGATTCTTGTGAGCACAGACCCACACTTCAAACACTGTATTATAGTGGTCAAGACCCTTGACCTAAGGCCTGTATAATCCAATGTTAATTGATAGTATTGATATATGTGTGACTTTTATAGAGACATAACCGACTGAAAGACTTTGAACAAGTGTTATTTAGTGCATGCATTATTGATAATATATTATGTTAGCTTAGATAGTGACCACCCCGCTTCACAGCGACCTGAACTTCACCCATTCCAAGCACAGGTGTCTGACGTCCATCCTTGAATGGAGACACGCTTTATTGATTTAAAAAATCGAAACAACCGTTGTTAAAATATACGTGGTGTTTTATTTTGTAGCTTATTTTGATGACACAAAAATACAAAAGTTTACACATTGTACAGTTCAGGTTGCAGCACAGCGAGAGAAAATCCCCTGTACTGACCGCTGTCACTGGGAACGTTTCTCTTATGGCACGAACAGCACAGGCGGGTATCACTCTTCGAACGCGGTGTCCAAGCCTCCCGTGAAGCCACCATGTAAAGGAACGATAGGCCACCAGCCTGTACCACCTGTGAAAAGGAATGAAACAAACTGTTTTTAAATGATCAAGATAAGTTTAATGAACGTTTATTGTCAATGACAATTCTTGTAACTAATGGCATTCTGCTCGGACAAATGCTATCTAGACACTGCACACTATTGAAAGACTTTCATGTGTTACAATGATATGTATATGTAATTTTGGATATAGTAGAAGACCATGAAATGGGAGTGGCATGACAAGCAGAGTATACTTACTCGTTACTCGGATTACGAGGACGAACAGTTGCGTGAAGTTTGTGCATAAGCACCATCATTATCCTCAACACGGACCGTGTGAGGCAGGCTGCCCTGAAGTCTGGCAGCTTGGTGATGCATTGCGGTCGTGGCTCGCCTTCCGAAATGTAGGCCACGCATCCCAAGTTTTCACAGCAGCAGCAGTTCTCCTTCTCGGTTGGCATTAGCTCGCACCGATTGCATGTGCACCAGGTGGAAACACTGTCCACGTCTAGGTCCAGTGTCTTCATCCGTTGATTCGTCCTGCCAACTGCTGTCCTAAGCCCCATAGTTCCTCCTCGGTATACTCGGGCTCGTACATGTAGGGCATTATTGTATCCATTATGTGTTGTACAAACTAAAATAATTGATAGCGGTGGTACTGGTATCTGTCCACACGGGCTACAAGCAACGAAGGTAGCTGACCAGAGCACAGAAACGAGTCACAGAATACTCAAAGTAAGACAGAGAGAGGAATGGAATCAAAACTCTGCTGCTGTGTGTTGTGAAACGGTCTGTTTATACTTATTGAGGAAAGAGGCGTCCTGCCATTTCCATGGCGACACGTCATTAGCTGAAGCACAGCGATTGTTGACACGAGACGTGCTTTGGGGTTGTGAAATGGGCGGTACGCATCTGCTGATGACAGGCTGAGGGGCGGGGGATATGATTTAGTGCCGCAAAAGCAGGTCAGCCAGGGCGATGGGGGAAATGATAGGATTATCACAAAATGGCAGCTCCCTGGTGCCTGTTTTTGCGTGCGTTTAATGGACGAAAACTCGGGTAAATAGGAAATGTTTCTAAAATCGAGCGATTTAGGCTTAAAAACACATGGCCGACCCGTAGGGGCAATAAACATTTTTGACCGAACCATTCCTTTAAGCTTAAACCTGGAGCAATTTTGCTATGAGCAAAGCAGTATCCTATGTCCAGAGAAGCATATGAAGGTATATTTGAGACCATTTCTGCTTTAGTACAGTACGGAATATTGGTGCCATCAGAATCCCCTTGTAATACGGCTGTGTACCCAGTGAAGACATCAACAGGGGGGCTGAAGAGATTTATTCAGGATCTCTGTCCCCTAAATAATATAGTCAAAGCAGAGTTTGCTCTGATTCCGAATCAGCTACGATATTATGCGAACATTCTAGCCACAGCCAAGTATTTTACTGTAATACACTTAAAAACATTTTTTTCTCAATACCCCTTCATGAAGACTCATAAGATTTGACTTTGTTTTCATATAGAAATCAGCACTGGTAACACACAAGACTTCCTCAGGGGTACTGTGAGTCCAACTCAATCTTTAATAGGGTCCTCCAGATGGATGTGGGTAATTTACAACCCGAGATTACAATATTTCAATACGTAGATGGGGCCTCATTACACGGATGGCGGTAAGGATTTACCGGTACTGGTATTTTACCGGTACGGTAAATCCTTACTGCCTTACTACGAGGTCCCTTTGCGGGTTGGGGGATTTAACGCCTGCTTTTTGCAGGCGTTAAAAACCAACCCGCAAAGGGACCCAGGGAGCTAATTACGGTACCGCAATCTGCGGTACCGTAATTAGCGCCTTCCCCAATCCCATTGAGCCCTATGGGCCAAATATGGGGAAGGGCAATGGTGGAAGGGTGAATTACCGCCCCGCCAACCTTGGAATGGGGCGGTAATTCCCCTTTCCGCCAAGGCGGTGCCAGTATTTTACCGACATGAACCATGGCGCTAATAACGCCATGGTTCTCCGCCATCCGTGTAATGAGGCCCATGATATACTAGTGTGCAATAAGAAAAGTGCAGAAAAGACTCAGTCCAACTAATGAACATACTAGCAGAGAAAGGATACAAAGTAGACAAAGAGAAGTTACAATATTGCCAGGAAGAGGTCCTCTACATAGGATAGCTCATATCTCAAGAAGGGAGAAAAGTGACACCTGAGAGGGCAGAAGCAATCATGAAGACACTTAAATCAGAGACATTGAGGGAAATGCAACAAATTGTAGGCCTATGTAATTATTGTAGGGCCTGAATTTCTGATAACAGTACATTTATCCGATCACTTTTAAAAGTACTTAAGGACGCACAGATAGGCAAAGGTTAGATGATATGGACAGATGAGATGACCGAAGAATTTGAAGAGTTAAAAACAGCGGTTTGTACAGCCCCTCTGTTAGGGATTCCAGACTATAATGAGGAGTTTGATTTAGTCTCACGTTCAAATGGAGAAGTAGGGGCAGACGTCATCACACAGAAGTTGACATTAGCACATGGACATAAATCATGAGCTTAATATAGTAGAATATTGACCCAGTAATGAAAGAACATTATCCTTGCAAACAGTCATTAGTTGCTGCTGTTTTTGCGATTGAAAAAGCTACAAATATTACAATGGGGTGCTCAATGACGTTATTTGTCGAGCATTCCCTAGTTGCCATTTTAGAGAAGCCCAAAAGTCCATTGACTACACAAAGAGCATCAGGATATGATGTAATTATTTTGAACCCAGTGATCAAAATTGTTAGATGGAGAGTAGTTCATCTGGCAACATTCCTAGCAGAACCAGTGGGGAAGGACTATATACATGACTGCACAATATATACTGAGTTCTATGACGATATTACCCATGTTAGAGAAAGTGCTCTAGGTGGGGGGAAATTCTCTTCATTGATGATTCTTCTAAGATTGACCAAACGATCAGAGAAAGACATACAGCGACGGCAGTAATAAAGCTAAACAGGAGTGGTGATTTTTAGGTAGTGACAAGTGCAAGATTGCCTTCACATTGTTCAGCACAGGCTGCAGAATTAGTAGCACTTATTGCTGCACTCCAGAGATCTGAGAATGAGGAAGTGACAGTCTACTCTGACTTCGCCTATTTGGCATCAACCGTACACGCACGACTGTCACGTTGGAAAAGGAGGGGCTTCCTCCACACAGACGGGACACTGGTGCAACATGCATCTCTTTTGGATAAACTCATTAAGTCACTAAAGCTCCCATTGGCTATCACCGTACTGAAGTGCATAGCCCATACTAAGCAAGCAGACATGATTTCTCATGGCAACAAAGCCGCAGATGTTGAAGTCTAAAGGGAAGCATATTTCCCAAACATTTTTGATTTTGAAGAAGAAAGTGTTAAGCAATTGTCAGGGCAATGTATGATAGTAATGTAAGGTTTTAATATGATTGAATTACAAGGACGAGCCCCACAAGAAGAGCAGGACTTTTGGAAGAGATGTGGATATTCTTTATCCCTCACTGAGGCTTTATGGAAACAGGATAGCACTGGAAAGCCAGTAATGCTCTAGCATTATTGAAGGTGGTGCTGGAGAAGCGTCACTACCCTGCGCAGATGACAAAATAAAATCTTGCTGCCAAGATCGCAGAAAATTGGTTCTGCCCAAATGTATTAGAACATGTGGCGCAGTTTATTGTGAATTGCATTGTATGCCAGATGCTCGCAGCAGGACATATTTAAGAACAGTGAGAGGAACAATCCCAAGACCTAATGGTCCCTTTCAGCATCTACATATAGATTATGTGGATATGCTGCAAACATGTAACAATATAGATATATGTGGTAGTATGCCCGTTTCCCAGATGGATTGAGGCAGGTCCACGTAGGCACACTGATGACACATGCGCTGCCAATTTTCTCATGCGTCAGGTTTTTCCTAGATGAGATGTGTGTCAAGTCCTGTAGTCTGATAATTGGCCGCATTTTGTAAATGAGCTATTTGAATAGGTCATCCTTTTATTAGGCATCAAGAGCAGGTTCTGATCTGCTTATCATTCACAGGCAACTGGTATTTGTAAGAGCTTAACCTGACTCCTCAAAGAACGGGTAGCAAAAATTAAGATCACCTTAAAGAATGGATGCTACATTGCCTACCTCTTGCCTTATTGCACAGGGAAATCAGCCTGGCTCAGATCACCACCTGACTCCTCATGAGTTGATGACTGGACGCCACATGAGAGTACCTCTTCCTCCTCCCACTTGAATAGTAACTGATGCCCACAGTGTAGCAAAAACATTTTGTGATGAGATGCATGATTATTTAACAAATATGACTGCTAGTGTTTCTTTTATTTCTCAACAGATCAAAAACTGGAAGGGAGGGGTCAACAAAGATTGAAGAATACAGCCAAACAGTTGATCCCACTGATTTGCTAAAACAGCCTAGCTTGTACCCAGGGGAACAGATGCTAGTAAGGAGCACTTGGAATAAGCCCCACTTTGAAGGACCGTACCTAGTAGAAGGGGTCACTCCCACTCCTGTAATGCTACAAGGTATAAGTGCCTTGCTACATCTACATGGTGCAAAGTCATAAAAAGGAGAAACAATGACTCCTCCTGTACCCACTGACAGGGAAGCAAGAGAAGAAGCTCTACAGATGGTGACAAGATTGGCTACCAAGAACCAAAACAAAGACTCATTGAAATAAGGACACTTTGAATCTCTAAAGAATTCTCAAAGCAAAGAAGAAGAAACAGTTCCAGAACTATTTTAGAAGGAACAATGTATTGATGAACCAGATCAGAAGAAGAGCAAATTGAACTTTTATGTTACCCCTAACAATAACCTTGCACACATTCTTGTATGCTGTTTTTACATACATATTGCAGTTCTACCCAGCCTTTTTACATTTTATGGAAATCCTGAAAACAGCCCTATTATTTTCAGGATCATAATTGTGATCATTTTGCAATTTCTGATATAAAAAGTGTGGTTTATAAAAAAAGAACACAAATTACATGTTGAATTAAAAGAATGGTAAGTTTCCAAAATATAAAATAATCACTGCCAGCAATAAAATCGATACATTTCTTTGGAATACTAATTGTAACCTCATTTTGCACAGTGATTTGTCTTTTCTTCCTCATTATTATGGCATTGTGACAGATAATGGTTAAAAATGCAGATATACTGGTTGACACTGAAACATATCCTAAGAACAGCACGAGCAGCATTTTCCCTGACCTTTTTGAACAAGTTATTCAACTTAAAAGAGATGCTGGAGAAGATCATGAATAAATACACATCTTGATAATTCATCTCATTTAAAGAATAACATGTGGTATAAGCACACAAAGGAGGTAGGTAGGAGGACGTCAGATGAAAGCTGCTACATGTGTTCTCTCATCCTTTATGCCATGAGCAGAACCATATAGAAATACCTATACACGATGCAAGAATTCTCAGCCATTTAGCAGCATGCACAACAAGAGGACAATTTGAAGAAAAATTGGCAACCCTAAGGTGGAGGTCGAGAAAGCCATTCTCACATGAAGATGAATACATAAAACACAGCAAAGGGAAAAGGCCACAGGGTGGATGAGTAGGATGCTGTATTCCCTTACTGATCTGATTGGAAACCAAAAGCATTGGTGACAAAAAGAGACTAGGATATGCAGGTGCATGGAAAACACCAGGATTACCAGGATGCTGGGATAGATGTCAGCTATTGGTATATGGACGAATAGCAACCAACACAGGATGGGAAGATGGAATGCTGGCCTGTAGTACACACATATTGAGGGCAGCATCAGTAGAGATAGTACAAGTGGTGAATGAAGAATGCCCACAATCATGGGCCAAGTATGCAAAACTACTAACATGGGGCAAGAATGAAGCGGGACCCATGTCCATACTGCCAATGAAGAATGCCACATTGTGCTTCAGAAACAAAGGTTTGATTAAAGTAGGAGAAAACAAGGAATACAAACAGATAATTGATGCCCCATGAATGAGCGGAGGAACTGCTGTGCTGATGAACCACTATTCGGCCTGCAGATTCAGAGTGTACATGCCGCTGCCTAAAAATTGGGGAGGAATATGCTCTATCATACACTGGTGATTCCCCAAAGTGAGCTCCATACTGAACATTTTCCAACGATGGATGCATACCAAAGAAAGAAGAGGTCGTTCAACCTCTTTTGGCTGAAGAGACAGAAATATTTCTCAGCAAAATCAATAAAAGCCTATGATGATATTTCAGCTGGGCACAATCTATTCAGTACGATGGCAATGATATTTACAGCTATATACATCCCACAAATACAGACTGAAGTGAATGCCAAGTGGGCACAGATAACCAGGTGGGAACTGCTGCATGCAATAAACATGACAATCAAAGAATTTAATGCGATTCAAGATGAATTGAGGGCTATCAGACTCATGACCCTCCAGAAAAGGTATGTGCTGGACTTCATTACAGCACTAGAAGGTGGTGTGTGCACCAAGATCGGACCTTCCTGTTGCACATACACACCTGCACATGATGGTGAAAATGGAACCCTGACAGGGTCAATAACTATACTGTCAACTCTAGATACGAATATGGAGGAAGAAGTAGATGAGACTGAGGAGGATGACCGGTTCTTGTCCCTATTTTTGTGGACTCCAACCTGGTTGGCAAATGCATTCAAGCTGCTTGGAGCAAGACCAGTGTTTGTATTGCTAGGTTTCTGTCTTGTAAGAATAATTATAGGACAATGCAAGTAGAAAGCTATTGAGATGAAGATAATGATCAATGTGAATGCTGTGACTGATGAGCACACACAGACTGAAAGCACCACCCATGAGCGCCTGAGAGGAAGTCCCTTGGCAGCCCCAGGAACAAAGTTGTACTACCCCAAGGATCATAAGAACTATGTGGGACATTGGGACATTGGGAATTCTGTCAACCGACTGGGGAGTGTTGCACATGACCTGGAGTGTGGAGAAGCTTATAAAGAATGCATGTGACCTGAGGGAGTGATATAGATATGGATTTCGGAAGAAACCAAAGTATGGAGAAAAGATAAAGAAGAAAGAGGAAGGAGAGGTGGTTGAGGACTCGACCAGACAGGATTTGTAGAGAGGCAGATGCACACATCATCTCTAGTGCCTGCCCTCTCATCTCTGTCATACTAGAATAGCAGCAAGAGAGCACTGTGTGTGACACCAGGTATCATCCCAATACTGCATCGAAGATACAAGAGACATTATGCACTTAGACAACCATATCAAATGTAGCCTTGTACTGATGTGGTGGAAGGATGTGTACATACACCACTAGACATAGAAGAGCTATAAGAGAAATCAGACCAGAACAAAGTGGTGTCATGAAGAGAAGACACAAGGAGGTACTGAAACCATATGCAAATTCTTGACAAATGAAAATGTAACTAAAGTAATAAGGGAAACATGAAAGCGAATACGAAGAAATCATATCCATTAAGGCGATACGTGAGAAGAGGATAAATAAAAGGTTGTAGAGAGAAACACAATGTAGATAAGCTGTATAGAAGCTTGCTGCAGGAGGAAATATTATGCAATTAAAGAGACCATGGAGAAAAGGATGGACTTCAGACTCGTGTTAATAATAACCCAAATACCTCAGAAACAGAACAGGGCTGCAGAAAAGAAAGGCCCTGAAAAAAACCTTTGTGCGAGGAAAGAATGTCTTTTGGTCTGGGATCAAAGATGCCACATTAAGGACTAATTGCAAGGCACGAGTGGAGTCAAAGAGCATAAGCTAAATGCGCATGACATATTTCTCTTAGATTAAGTACAGAAGAAAATATTTGCAAGTGCCAAGTATTGAACAATTATAGATGCAGAAGCATATGCGAGATGGAACAACCAAGTCTCCAGAGGCCAAGAGGAGTAATAGCACTGAGCATAATTGAATTAAATAGAGTTAAATAAAAGGTCAAAATGAACAAAATCGTGGTCTCCTCACAATTGATTCAGGACTCGAAAACAAGGCCTATTCATTAGGATCCAACTGAAGATAGTGATGTACCTACACTCCCTTAAAAGTCCTAGAGAAGTGAACATTCAGCAAGGTCAACTACAAAGAATAATCCTTGGTTTAGCACTTAACTGATAAGAGATGATAGGCTAACTGACCAAGTGCGTAGTAGTCTGACATTGTTCCCCGTATCTGGGTTTCGTTTTGCTCAAGTGCTGCTAATGACCCGAAAGTCCAAGGTTGGCAGAAAATGCCAACCCTTTATGAGGGCATATGTAGCAGTGTACTATACATTGTTGCATAAGCCAATCCGCCTCTGTTTTTCTGCTATTAATGTGTATTATATGTATTTAGAGATAGTTCAAGGAGTGCCTACCAGATAAGGGGCAGCCAATTATTTTACACACACCTACATAATACATAAGTATATATGTTCCCTTAACCAATCCCTCCACTGATAGGTTTTATTGTTTGCCACATAGGATGACCTCATGGCTGACATACATCGAGGTATAAAGCCTTTGTTTAATCGAAATATCACTGAGAGTGTACAAGCTGCAATTTTTCTGTTCAGCAGATATCCCTACTTTATTCGAGCTGATAATAAAATAGTCTGTGCGGTTATTTGGTTCTGAGATCGTTTATTGGTAATTCCATCTGGCTCTTGGAATGCTCTAGGTGCTACTTCACAAGATCATATCTAAATTAGAAAAGTAATCTTATTTTACAACTTGATGAATTTTGATGAATTTTGAAGAATCATGATTATGAAGAAATATATGAGCATGTATTAATTTTAATTGATTTATATGATCTAAGAAAGGTTTATAATAAACCATAACATAATAATAAAAGGAATGCAGATTTTTGTAATGCATTATGTGAATTAAACATGCTGTGTTGCAAAAAGGTAAACATTATTTTGCATGCAGAACAAGCAAACAGTTTGGTATATTTTCTGAGGCATTTCATTTAATGTTTCTAGCACAAAATAACAAATCAACTCCCGGCTGTGGTGCAGATTTAGCATTAAAATTCAGATAGCCCATTACTGTGTTAATGATCTGAACATTAGCATTTTTCACTGTGATTTGGAACTTTTAAACCAACCAACTCATCATAGATTGCTGTACTAGACCATTTCACTTGATTTGCTACCTGCTGGGCAGCCCTTGACAGGCACAAAATCTGTAAATTGCATCACTGTCAGACCAAAAAGGTCATTGAGATCACAGCAGTGAGCCTTGATGAAGCCACCCCAGCAATAACTGCTTTGGAAGACAGAACCATCTGTACCTGACGGTGGATAGACAGGTGGTGAAAAGGGAGCTCCACATTATCAATGCACTGCTTTAAAAAACAAATGGACATGTTAAGGAGGTAATTGCTGCTGTCGGGTACAAGTTCTAGGTACAAAAGATGGAACAAGAACCTTCCAGAGGGTACGACATTCCTCACAACTTCATGGTCTGGGAGGCTAAGATTTCTCACTACACCATGACCTTAGGTGAAAGGTTGAGAGGAATACTACCATGTTCTATCCATAGCTGCAAAGAAGACACTGCATGGTTGGTGCGCAGAGCAGCTGTATTTCCTTACTTGTGTAGTCCACCCCTTTTAGAAGAATTACCTGCAGGATGATAAAGCTATCTCGGTACACCTCGGCATAGAGAATGGTGGAGCTATGCCAAAAGATGGCCACTGAAGGATGGCCAGACTTAAGCTAAGTTGTGATCCAGAAAAGTCTGCAAAGCATAACAAGGAATCAAGCAATGAAGTTTGTCAAGCCCACAATTCACAGTCCATTAATAAAATCCTGAAAGAACATTCCAGGTTATAATCTGTAGTATCAATGGAAATACCAACAAATCCACAATCTATCTTCAGTCCAAAACAAGTCCAGAGTCCAATCATAAAATCCATGACAATAGAAATCAAGCAGCTGTTCCAAACATGAGAATCCCCTTGAAAGGGATGAGGACAGGAGCCAGCACAGGCAAAGTGGAAGGAATAGGAAGCAGACAAGAAAGGTCCATGAAGCAAAGGACACGGAGCAGCATGACAATGGTTGAATCTAATGAGAAGCAGAGACCAGCAAGTCGGCTCTCCATATGTATTTCCGGATTGTGACATCAGCACTGTGTGGTGTGGAAGAATGTTTGTAATGTTATGTTATGTTAAGTGAAAAAATGGGACGGGTAGGTTAGTGAGGGAGAGAGGGATAGGATAGATATGGTGCTCATCTGTAACTTGTGTTTGTGTGTGTGTGCTTTCTGAGTGTGATTTACTTTGCCTACTGTGGCTTGTTGTTTCAGATGGGCAGCGTCCTCTGTTTGTGCTTGTGTTGTTTGTTGTCAGAGGGTTTTGGGTTTGTGACTTGGGCTGAGGGGGATCTGCGGTTTGAATGTTTTTAGTAGGGATGTTCGCTAGCCCATCTAGGTGGTTATGTTAAAGAGTGAGGTGTGGCAGTGTGGAAGAGAAGAGGGAATTGGTTAGTGTGTTCCTTGTGGACTCTGGGTATTGTGCAGGTGTTTATTTATTGTGAGCATGTTATCTTGTGGCTTCTTTATTCCGAGTCACTGTCTATGGATGAGGTTTGGGTCTTGAGCTGAGTTGGCATGATCTGGTCATGAGGATGGTTGTTGCGGTGCACGTTTATCTTGGTGAGTTGAATAACCATGTTTTTAGCAGTTTCCTAAAACTTAGGTGGTCTTCTGTCATTCAGATTTCCTTCGGGACTACGCTCCATAGTTTGGCAAGTAGGCATAACAGTATCTTCAAATGTTGTTTTCTTGTAATGTCTTTTTTCTATTTGTACGTCGGTGCTAAATCTTCAAGCTCTCCTGGAATGGTATTGAGTGATTTTTGCTTCGAGAAATGTGTCTGACTGTCCATGAAGTGATTTGTGAGCAATGTAAAAGGACTTTGAAATTGATTAATTTCATTACTAGTAGCCAGTGTAGACATCTCAGTTTTGCAGTAATGTGCTATGTTCTATTTAGTCTATTTAGTCTCAGGAATAGACTTGCAGTGTTATTTTGGGTGTGTTGTACTTTTTTGGTGAGGCATTCGGATATTCCTAGAAATTGCCTGTTTGCATAATCTATTCTTCATAATATCAAGGAAATGATCATGGGGGTTTTGTGCAGAAAGTTGAGGTAAGGGTGAATCCCCTTATTAGTCGAAGGTGGTAGAATGTTTTTTTGCTAAGGTGTTGACTTGCGTTTCCAAGGTTCTCCAGGAGGATTCCCAGGTTTTTTATCACTTTTAGTATCTCCGGTCGAGCTCCCATGCTTGGAGACCAGGTGAGGGATGACTAAGTTGGATAGCCATCTCGAGGAGTAATTATTATTTCTGTTTTGGTTGGCTTTAGTTTAAGATTCTTGTTTGCCATCCATGTGTTTATGGTGGTGAGGCATTTGTTGAGGGCATTATCAGGGTCATAGTTAGTAGATATCTTGAAGATGAGTTGTGTTTCGTCTGCGTAGTTCATGAGACAGTATGAGTTTCAATACAGGGGTTAAGTAAATGTTAAAGAGAAGAGGGACTTCATCCCTGTGTTTTTATTTGCTTGATGTAAACAGTGGTAAGTAGGTTCTTTCTCTTCTGTTATTGAGGAAAGATTTCAGTCATTGTAGCGCAGTGTTTGGATCCTGGATTGTTCCCATCTCTTGATGATTATTGTGTGTTTGATTGTATCAATCAAACACACAATATAATGTATGTCCAGTAGTAGGAGGACTGAATCCGCTTTCATCTTTAGGTCATCCCATATGGAGAGGAGGTCGGATTCAGTTCCTCTCATGGGCCTGTAACCAACTTGGGATTGGTCAAGTAGGCAGTTGCTTACTGTATAGCATAGGGTTGTCCTAATAGATTTGTTTAAGAGCACATTAGTGTGCATTTATTTTTACAATAAAATACACTTACATATTTATTTTGCAACTTATCTTATATGTATATAAGTATAGAGCCCTGTTCTATCAATCCCCATCCTCTTACTCTTTTCAGTTTTTGTAGTTAATTCAAAAAAAGAGAATTTATTTTACTTTTTCTTTAAGTTCAAAACACATAGCAGTACATTGACACAACATGGAACATTTAACATATCATGCTCTTACAGATTCTCATATATTCCACATTTCATATATGATGGCATATATTCAATTCTTGGTCTAACAGTACATAAGACGTGAATCAGTATGCATAGGTTTGATGTAAATACAGACACATAATGGGTCCTTTAGCCCAACATTACCTAAATAACCATTTGTGATCAGCCGTATATAAACATTTAATATTGTGTAAGTCTACAAGTGCATACAACTATAATCAAGCCTCTACTATTACAATGATTACTTTGGGTATATATTCCACATATTCCGGTGGGTCTGAGCTCATGATGGGTCTTTTGTGAGCGAGACCTAGGAATTTCTATGTGGGTCCACGTCACTAGTTATTAGTAGGAATTTCTGTGAAGGGCTTTGTCTTTGTGACTCCTGCAGCTTCTTTAGAGGTTAGGTCAAATTATAGATTAGTGTGCCTTCATCTGGACCTGGTCGGTGGAATACCTTGTAAAAAATAGAATGTCTACACCTTAGGGCTATTTGCGGGTGGTCCCATGGAGCTCAAATGCACCAATGGAGGGGGACTTCATGTATAAAGTCTTGACAGGCATTATGTAATTAATTTGCTCTCCTAGCTAAAGCTATTAACTGGATTCACTCTCCTAACTTCAGCTACTAATTTTCTGGAACACTGTCAAGATCCCTGTGCTCTTAATTTTTCTCATGAGTTTAGTCTCAGTAGCCTGTTGGGAGGTAAGAATGCAGGTTAGCAGGTTAGCAGGGCGCGATTAAGCTGGAAGTGTCTGTGTTAGTCACTCTTCTTTCATGAACACTCAGACTCCAGACAAGTCTCCCCAAAATTCATATAAAATCAGAAGAGACAAAGCCTCCAATTACTTAATCACAAATCCTATCACTGCATACATGTGAAATGTCAATGTAGAGCTCCAAATTGCCATGAAAAATTCAACAGCAGAAACAAGATATTTCGCAACCTATCTCCTCAGAGCAGAAAAGAGGGATTTAAAAGATCTTCAGAATTACATTTCATCTGAAAAATCTCTTTCTCAAAAACTATAGCAATTGGACAAACCTGTTCTCTGATAGAGAATGTGATTCATATGATGCAGCAGGTTGTTTAACAGGCCCAGCACTCAATGCTAGATCAGAGGCCATATTGTGGCAAAGACTTGGTCCATATTCAACTTGAAAAGATGACTCTTTTCAATAAATGGAATGCCTCACTGTACTAAATCCAAAGAATATCCTTTAACATAATCTCATTAATACATGCTATTCAAAGTGAAGACCTGCTTTGGAACGTGTCTTTGTGTGATATAATCAATATAACAACTATAAAACATGTCTGTCTAGGTGAAACGCTGAGTTGATATATCATGTAAAATTATCTTACCAATCTGCAGAGCAAAAAAGGTTCTTGTTACGCTCACCTGGTATCCACGGGGGCGCCACACGTTACTGGATCGAGGTCTAAGCACTATCCCATACTCTTCTGTGCTTGGTTATGTGGCAGACGTTGGGTAGCACCTATAACAGGAGAATGGAGGGTTAAGATACTGGTTCTGTGATGGGTGGACTCCCACCTCCCTCTGGTCCAAATCCCCTCCCTTGGGGTTATTGCTCACCTTAGGTTTTTGTGCGTTGAACTCTCCGTTGGCCATCTCTGTGCAGGGGCATGTGGTTCGTGCGGGTGTTATGTGGACCTAGTTGCTTCACTGGTCCATGTGCCCTTATGTCGGGTCCAGACCGGTTGTGATTCCGACTCTGCTTGCTGTCTTCCAAGTGAGTTATAATGTCTTTTCTGTCTTTATTCTGTCTCTTTCATTCCCCCCGTTTTCTCTGCCTTCTCGGTGTCTTGCTCCACTACGCTGTTCCCTAACAATGTCTCTTTTTGTTTCCACTCGGGTGGTTGCGATCTCGGAGTTGCCGCGCCGATGGTGAAGACCATGGTGAGTTATTAGTGTGCGGAGCGCTGTGCTGTGTATTGGTGTTAATTGCTAATCTGTGTTCTCTTCTCTTCTTTGTACAGGTTGCAGTGATGTTCAGGAGTGATGAGCGATCGAAGCACTGCTTGCCCAGGTAAGTGCTTTGTTAATGCTGACCTTGTTCCTTCTCCCTGGCAGGTTGCGGTTAAACCCGGAGATGGCCAAGGTAAGGGATGCGCAGGGTGCTGCCAGGACTTGCTGCTTGCCCAGGTAATAATTGTTGTTAATTCTGTCCTTGTTTCTTTACCTTTGCAGGTTGCGGCAAACTCTGGAGATGGGCGAGGTAAGCGAAGCGCAGGATGGATTCAAGACTGGTTACTTCACAGGTAAGTGTACTTGCTCGCTAATGCTGTTGTTGTTCTTCCAGGTTATGAATGGAATCTAGATCTAGGGCTTCAGGATCGGGCCACTAGAGACGCAGATGAGCAGGAGCTGGACACGGTGAGCATTACGCTGCCGGAGTGCAGAATAACGTGAAGCGTGTTCTGCTTTTTGGGTATGGTTTAAATAGTCAGGTAAAGTAGTCCCTGGCCAAGTAGTTCCAGGCCCAGCCACACTCAAAACACTAGACCGAATGGCTTGGTTCTAAAGAACTGAGCTGTGTAATAGGCCTCCATGTTGGATTAAGGTCCAAAACTGGTATTGCTTTATTCCTGATAATGCACCAGGACTGACTCCATGTATGTTTCTGATGGAATTTTAAGGCCCTTGGGGCCAGTGTGAAGGGCTTTAGCGCCACTGCTGCCAGGGGGCTGTTATACCTGAGGGGATCAGGGGCATGGATCGTGACAGCACTCCCCCCTAAGGCTCCTCTCAAGGTATTTCCTCCGTCTGGCCCTGGTTTGGTCAGATGGTTCTGATGAAATCGTCTTACCAGGCGTGGAGCATGGACGTGCTTGCTAGGCTCCCATATCCTGTGCTGAGAGCCGTTTTTCTTCCAGTCCACTAAGTAATATAACTTGGACCTGGTGAGCTTAGATCTAGGATGTCCTTGACTTCAAATGTGAGTTCTCCGTTAACCAGTACCGGATTTGGTGGTGTTTTGACCCGAGTTCCAGGCTGAACAGGTTTTAAGAGTGACACTTGGAATACGGGATGGATCTGCATATTTGATGGTAAAGCTAGTTTTACTGCCACAGGATTTATAATAGCCTTGATGGTATAGCGCCCTAGATATCTGGGACAAAATGTTTGAGTTCCTCTTATGGGCACGTGCCGAGATGCCAACCAGACTTCATCTCCGACTTGATAGTCTGGGGCTTTTCTTCGGTGTTGATCAGAGAATCTTTTCTGTCTTTCTTTGGCTTGGATCAAGTGTTCTGCTTTTTTGAAGGCTTAAGTGATGGTCGTATGTAAAGTCTTCACCGCCGGCATTTCCAAGGCCATGGGGGTATCTAATTCAGAAGTACATGGGTGCCTTCCATATACGGTATAGAATGGACTCTGTCCAGTACTGGTGTGTAGCGAGTTGTTGTAGGCGTATTCGGCTATCCACAGCACATCCTTCCAGCTTTCTTCCGCTTGATGTAACATGCACCGTAGGTATTGCTCTAGTTTCTCATTCGTATGCTACATTTGGCCCTCAGTTTGGGGATGGTGACTAGTGGACAGACGAATATCGATTTGGGCAATTGCACAACTCTTCCTCCAGAAGTTAGACATGAACTGACTCCCTCCTTCAGAAATCAGGATGGAGGGGAAACCATGTAATCATACAATTTGCTCTCAAAACACCTTTGCCAGACTGGATGAGTTTGGTGGACCCTTAAGCGGAATGAAATGGGCCGTTTTAGAGAATAGGTCAACAACCACTAGGATAGTGTTGAACCCTTGGCAGGGAGGCAGATCTGTGATGAAATCGAGGGAGAGTATGTGCCAAGGTGCAGGTGGAATTTCCAGGGGTTGAGGAAGGCCCGCAGGTCTTTGCTTCTGGGATTTATTCTGTGCACAAATGCCACATGACAGGATAAACTGCGTAATGTCCTTTTGCCAGGTCGGCCACCAATAATTTCTTTTCACCTTGGCTAGGGTCTTGGCAATTCCTGCATGTCCTTCTATCAGGGGGTCCTGATAACCAGAAATTACTTGTTCTTGTAGTGCCTAATTCGGTAGATATAAACGCCCTCTGAAATACGGGAGTTGGTTCTTTGTTGTGTAATGTTCACCTTGAGTGGTCCAGTCTTGTAGAGCCTCATTAGGAGCCAAATTTCCTTTTGGAGTTTGTCCAGAGATAACGTTGTTGAAAATCCTAGTAGTTTGTCACCTGGAATAATGGCCATTGGGTCTGGGGTTGAATATGCGTTCTCATCAATACCCATGCGGGATAGTGCATCAGCTTTTCCGTTCTGGACTCCAGGTCGGTATGTGATTATGTAATCATATTCTGCGAAGAATAAAGCCCATCGGAGTTGATGGGATTATTGATCCTTTGCCGTCTTGATGTATTGTAGGTTGCAATGGTCGGTGATTACTGTGATGGTATGTCTGGCACCTAGGAGGTAATGCTGACAAGCCTTAAAGACTGCCTTGATCGCCAGGGGTTCCTTGTCTGTTATTGCATAGTTAAGTTCAGGTGTAGTACATTTTCACGACCAAAAGGCCTCGGGATGTAACTGGCGTGTTTGGGGATCCCTTTGGAAAAGACCAGCCCCCATTGCCATGCTGGAGGCATCTGTTTCCACTACATATGGGAGATCTGGGCGGGGGTGTCGTAGCACCGGGGCTGAGGTAAATCTTTTCTTGAGTTTCTGGAAGGCCTTTTCCGCCTCTTCTGCCCATTGGAACAGTTTGTTGTTTTTTCGTAATAAAGAAGTGATCAGGTGCACAATATGGGAGAAACCCGGGATGAATCGGCGATAAAAGTTCGCAAAGCCAAGCATACTTTGGACACCTTTCACTGAAGAAGGTGATGGCCAGCTAAGGATGGCGTCTACTTTGGAGTGAGGACAAAACCAAGGAACTCGACTTTGGTGACATGGAAGGAGCATTTTTCAAGTTTGGCGTAAAGCTGGTGCTTTCAGAGTTTTGCAAGGACGGCTTGAACGTGCCTGACATGGTCCAGTTTAGAAGAGGAGTACACCAAGATGTCATCAATGTAAACTAGGGCACATATGTCGATCAATTCCCGTAGTACATCGTTCATGAAGTACTGGAACAATGGCGGAGCATTGCAAAGCACAAAGGGCATCACCTGATATTCGTACAGCCCATACTTAGTACGAAATGTGGTATTCCATTTGTCTCCTTTCTTTACGCGCATGAGATGGTATGCCCCCCTGAGATCCAATTTGGTGTAAATCTGGGCATCCTTGACTTGGTCCAGCAGTTCTTGGATAAGGGGTAGAGGATAACGGTTTTTAACTGTTACCTGGTTTAGTGCACGGTAGTCAATGCACTTTCTCAAGTACCCCTCCATCTTGGATACGAAGGTTAGGGGTGAGGCTGCCGGGGATTTGGACGGGCGGATAAAACTGTTTGCCAGTTATTGGTCCAGATATGATTTCAAGTGGAGATTTTCAGGTTCGGTGAGTGCATAAATTCAACTACATGGGATTTGTGCACCAGGTGCGAGGTCGCTCTGACAGTTATATGGCCTGTGAGGGGGGTAAAGTATTAGCCTGTTCTTTTTGGAAAACATCTTGGAAATCGTGGTATTCGCTTGGTAGTGTACTTGTTACACCTAGTACCAACGGCTCTTTATCTTGGACAGGTGTCTCTTGGTCAGACGATGGCTTTTCCACTTGGTAGCACGCATGAGCACATTCATTGGAGAAGGCTAATTTTCTGGCTCACCAGTCGATGTTAGGATTGTGAGCCACCAACCACGGCATTCCTAGAATCACCTGGAACTGAGGGGCCTTGATAAGGTCGAAGGCAATGGCTTCCCGATGTCCGTCTTGGCACAGAAGGGTCAATTCTGCTGTGCGTTGAGTTACACGACCAGAAGCTATCTCCGTGCCATCGACAGTGGTGACCTTCTCAATTGTTGTTTTCTGACATAGGGGAAGCCCCATGCTTGTTGCCAGGCCTTGGTCCATGTAGTTACCAATGGCCCTACTGTCTATGTATGCCTCCACAGCATGCATCCGAGACGGTTGTTGGTGACTGATCAAAATCACAGGCAGGGCAAGGTGTGAGGTCTGTGGCTCTTTTCCTTTGCTCAACAAACAGACCTCTACACTTGCCGGGCTGGACTTTTTCCGACTCTTATTCTCCTCCTTCTTTCTGTGTAGCTCCAACTGTTCTCCTAGGGGGTTTTACGGGACATTCTCTGAGGAAGTGACCTGGTTTCCCGCAGTACAGGCATAATTGCTGTTGTCTCCTTTTGTTTCTTTCGGCCTTGGTTAATGGGCCCTGTACCCCCCAATTTGCATGGGTTCCGAAGTGTTTTCTGATGAACGCGGAATGTTCTCCTTTGAGCGTACATACACAGTCCGATTCTCCATTCTGGCTCGATCTGTCCTTTGATCTTGCAGCCTGTGGTCTAGCTGCACCACTAGGTTGAGGAACTCTGCACATTCTTTTGGCGGGTTTACCATGTGAGCTAGCATGTCTTTCAATTCACCCCGTAATCCTCAATGGAATAACGTTGTTCATTTCTCCTCAGGCCACCCAGTTTCAACGACAAGTCTGTTAAAAGTGACGATATATGTTAGCAAATCTTGGCTGCCTTGACGGAGGGACAGAAGTTTGTTATCCAGCGCTTGGCCCTGGGTATGTTGGGTGAACAGCTTCTCCATCTCCTGTTGAAACCCCCGGAAATGCCGCAGGAGTGGGTCATCCTGGCTTATTAATGGTATTGACCAATCCGCAGGACTGCCACTCAGATATGACAGAATGAAGGCAACCCACGACTGATCGTTAGGAAAGGCTCTGGGTCTACAAAGAAAATGGAGGCGGCACTGGTTTATGAATACTGCATATTTTCTTGGGTCCCCCGTAAAACGTTCCGTAGGGGCCAAAGGAACTGCCCCAGGGAGGACCACCTGCACTGGATTGACGGATGTGGCTGGAACCGACGGAATACTTCCTGGCAACAGAGCCTGCCCTGCCTGTGTTTGGAGCAATTGTCTGGCTAATTCATCGGTGCAGTCCTTGGTGACAATCAACTCCCTCCTAAGGGCATTGGTTTCTTGCCGGGCGGAGTGCACCTCGGCCCGTAATTCTCCCAGTAACTGGGCTAGTTGGTCAGTCTCTGATGTTTCCATAACGCCCAGGTGGATGTTTTTAATTGAGGCTTCGTGTTCTGTTATGCTCACCTGGTATCCACGGGGGCACCACATGATACTGGATGGAGGTCTAAGCGCTATCCCGGACCCCTATCTGCTTGGTTATGTGCCAGACATTGGGTAGCACCTATAACAGGAGAATGGAGGGTTAAGATACGGGTTCTGTGATGGGTGGACTCCCGCCTCCCTCTTGTCCAAATCCCCTCCCTTGGGGTTATTGCTCACCTTAGGTTTTTGTGCCTTGAACTCTCCGTCCTGTGTCTCTGTGCAGGGGCACGTGGTTGGTGTGGGCGTTCCGTGGACCTAGTTGCTTCACTGGTCCGTGTGCCCTTATGTCGGGTCCAGACCGGCTGTGACTCTGACTCTGCTTGCTGTCTACCAGGTGAGTTATACTGTCTTTTCCGTCTTTATTCTGTCTCTTTCTTTCCCTCTGTTTCCTCTGTCTTTTCGGCGTCTTGCTCCACTACGCTGTTCCCTAACAATGGGCCTCAGCTGCATCGCTTTACATGCATATTAACTATTTGGATCCGGATGCCTAGCGTTAGACCAGCCTCTGCCCTTAGCGGCCGAGTGTTGCCTGAATTAGTCATCTATTGAATGCCTACACTGCTTTTCTGCCTCTGCCCTTAGCGGCCCAGTGTTGCCTGTGTTAATCATTTATTGAATGCCTACGCTGCCCTTAGCAGGCCAGTGTTGCCTGTGTTAGTCATTTATTGAATGCCTACGCTGCCCTTAGCGGCCCAGTGTTGCCTGTGTTAATCATTTATTCAATGCCTACGCTGCCCTTAATTGCCCAGTGTTGCCTCTGTTAGTCATCTATTGAATGCCTACACTGCCCTTAGCGGCCCCGTGTTGCCTGTGTTAATCATTTATTGAATGCCTACACTGCTTTTCTGCCTCTGCCCTTAGCGGCCCAGTGTTGCCTGTGTTAGTCATTTATTGAATGCCTACACTGCTTGTCTGCCTCTGCCTTTAGAGACCCAGTGTTGCCTGTGTTAGTCATCTATTGAATGCCTACACTGGCCTTAGCGGCCCAGTGTTGCCTGTGTTAATCATTTATTGAATGCCTACACTGCTTTTCTGCCTCTGCCCTTAGCGGCCCAGTGTTGCCTGTGTTAGTCATTTACTGAATGCCTACACTGCCCTTAGCGGCCCAGTGTTGCCTGTGTTAATCATTTATTGAATGCCTACACTGCTTGTCTGCCTCTGCCCTTAGCGGCCCAGTGTTGCCTGTGTTAGTCATCTATTGAATGCCTACACTGCTTTTCTGCCTCTGCCTTTAGCGGCCCAGTGTTGCCTGTGTTAATCATTTATTGAATGCCTACACTGCTTTTCTGCCTCTGCCCTTAGCGGCCCCGTGTTGCCTGTGTTAATCATTTATTGAATGCCTACACTGCTTTTCTGCCTCTGCCTTTAGCGACCCAGTGTTGCCTGTGTTAGTCATTTATTGAATGCCTACACTGCCCTTAGCGGCCCAGTGTTGCCTGTGTTAATCATTTATTGAATGCCAACACTGCTTTTCTGCCTCTGCCCTTAGCGGCCCAGTGTTGCCTGTCTTAGTCATTTACTGAATGCCTACACTGCCCTTAGCGGCCCATTGTTGCCTGTGTTAATAATTTATTGAATGCCTACACTGCTTGTCTGCCTCTGCCCTTAGCGGCCCAGTGTTGCCTGTGTTAGTCATCTATTGAATGCCTACACTGCTTTTCTGCCTCTGCCCTTAGCGGCCCAGTGTTGCCTGTGTTAATCATTTATTGAATGCCTACGCTGCCCTTAGCGGCCCAGTGTTGCCTTTGTTAATCATTTATTGAATGCCTACACTGCTTTTCTGCCTCTGCCTTTAGCGGCCCAGTGTTGCCTGTGATAGTCATTTATTGAATGCCTACACTGCTTTTCTGCCTCTGCCCTCAGCGGCCCAGTGTTACCTGTGTTAATCATTTATTGAATGCCTACACTGCTTTTCTGCCTCTGCCCTTAGCGGCCCAGTGTTGCCTGTGTTAGTCATCTATTGAATGCATACACTGCCCTTAGCGGCCCAGTGTTGCCTGTGTTAATCATTTATTGAATGCCTACACTGCTTTTCTGCCTCTGCCCTTAGCGGCCCAGTGTTGCCTGTGATAGTCATTTATTCAATGCCTACACTGCTTTTCTGCCTCTGCCCTTAGCGGCCCAGTGTTGCCTGTGATAGTCATTTATTCAATGCCTACACTGCTTTTCTGCCTCTGCCCTTAGCGGCCCAGTGTTGCCTGTGTTAGTCATCTATTGAATGCATACACTGCCCTTAGCGGCCCAGTGTTGCCTGTGTTAATCATTTATTGAATGCCTACACTGCTTTTCTGCCTCTGCCCTTAGCGGCCCAGTGTTGCCTGTGTTAAAATATATACATAATGCTCACTCCCCATATTCTGACAACCCTCAAATCCGCTGTCTCAACCCCTCTGCCACTACTACCGGGAGCCTAACTTCCCATGATGGCCACTCTAAGAGGCGCCACCCTGACTATGGCAACGCTCCTACCGTTACTCCACAATGTTGCTCCCCAGAACAGTACCAGCATGACCACTCCACTCTATTCAGACCTCCTATCCCCGATGGTATGGATAAACAGATTTGCTCGCCCACCCACACCCTTCACACCATGTCCTACACCCATCAGAAACACACGACTGGGCTCTCGCCTCTCCCCACCCACTACCACCATCCTGAACACAGCTCCGTCCATCATGCATAGAAACGCTAGACCTAGCCTCTGCACCACCCTTAGTCACAAATCCATCAGAACAAGCACCAACCTGACTAAGAACCATATGCATCAGATGCCGCATAGAGACTCCACAGTGAGCCAAAACCCCACAACACCTCACACACCACCACCTATGAAAGCCAACCCTACTTCCATACCCATTGAAGGCACTCTCATCAACACCCGCTCCCTGGTAGCCCACGCCACCGATGTTGCAGACATCATCTCTGCTAACCACCTCGACTTTATCGCTATCACGGAGACATGGCTCCACCTAGCAGCTGGCCCTACTCTTTCCATAGCCATCCCTGAGAATTACAACATCATCTGTGCTGACAGAAAAAATGGAATAGGAGGAGGTGTGGCAATTATTGCCAAATCTAACCTAAACATCAGAGAAGCAACCAACACTACCTTACCTTCAGCCGAACTCCTGTCCATCAAACTTCCATTATCGGACACCCAAACCATCCTCCTACACATTATATACAGACCTCGAGGTGCCCTATCCACCTTTGAAGAGGATATCTCTCTTCTACTCACCACGAACACCAAACCTAAATCATCATCATGGGTGATTTCAACCTGTTACTCAATGACCCCAACGACAATCACGCCGCCTCCCTTAATGACACTATCACCCACTTGGGCCTCACCCAACACATTAACAAACCTACTCACACTAAAGGAAGATCCTTAGACTAGCTAGCAGCGCAAACTGCAATCTATCTCTGACAGACATCACACCCTGTGCTTGGACAGACCATCACCTTATCACCTTCTCTCTACCCAGAACTGCACCCTATACGACACCACCTCCCAGCTCCATCTCCATCCACTAAAGACAACCTCACTACAGCTGCCTCTACCTAAAAATCTGCTATCTTAAACGGCAAAAAAAGAGATCTATAACACAAGAATACACAACACCAAATCTGGCACGAAAGAATTATTCTACATACTAAGAGAACTTGAATCGCCATTGCCACCCTCAGAGGACTGCACTAAGGATAAGGCATGGTGCAATAATATCCAACTAGCTCTCTCTAACAAAATTGCCCTTCTTCAAGCTAAGATAGAAGCCAAAAAAGCCAACCCTCAACAGCAAAAATGACCACACCACTCCCAACTGCCCCCCTTTCCATTTCTCCTCAGTCACTGAAGAGGAAGTAGTTAAGATAATTGCTAGCCTTAAACCATCCAACTGTAAAGGTGACTTATGTCCCGCCTCTGTCATCAAAGATGGAGCCAAAGATCTAGCTCCCCTCATGACCTCACTGATCAATTCTTCTTTCAAGAACTCAGTAGTCCCTAACAACCTCAAAGAAGCGTGGGCCCTCCCCCTCCTCAAAAAGCCCAACCTAGACCCTAATACCCCTACGAATTACAGACCCATCACCACGGTCCCTTTCCTCCTCAAAATACTAGACAGAATTGCCTACCTCCAAATACAGCAACATTTGGAAGACAATAACCTCTTAGGCCTACAATAATCCGGCTTTAGACCCAGGCACAGGACAGAAACCGCCCTCCTGGATGTAAAAATCCAAATGGATGAAGCCAAAGACAGGGGCAACTTGGCCATCCTGCTCCTGTTGGATCTCTCTGCGGCCTTCGACCTGGTTGATCACCAGATCCTTACACAAAACCTTTCCTCGGCTGCTGCATTCTCACAGAATGCCACCAATTGGATTCAGTCATTTCTGTCAGACAGATCAACTAGGGTCTTTGCCCCCTCAGCAGCTGCAGACCCTATCCCAATCCAATGCGAAGTTCCCCAAAGTTCCTGCATCTCTCCCACACTCTAAAACATCTTCACAAAGCTTCTCTTCGACCGTCTTGACAAACTGGGTGTCAGCTACACTAATTATGCAGATGACACCCAGGTCCTCTTCACACTCACTGGCTGCTACGAAGAAGATGTTGCAAAGCTTAACGAAATCTACCTAGAAATCCAAACCTGGATGGCCACACACAGTCTCTGCCTTAATGACGATAAGACGGAACTGCTTAACGTAGGCTCCCAGGCCCACCTCAATATATTAGATTCGAGGTGCAAATCCTTTACCATTGATGGCAACATCATAAAAGTCTCCAAAGAGGTCAAAACATTAGGCGTGTACCTCGACTCCACCCTATCGTTGAAAAAACAAATAAATGCCACCATCTCATCTACCACATACACCAACAAACTTATCAATGCCTGTAGACCTTTTCTATCATCCTCCAGCTGCCTCACATTATCCAGAGCATTGATTTTGGCTAAATTCGACTATTGTAACAGACTCTTCCTAGGCACTACCACCAAGAATCTAGACAGACTCCAGATCCTCCAAAACAATGCCTTAAGATGCGCTCTTAACCTCCCGCGCAAGGCACACATCTCTACGGCTAGCAAAGATGCCCACTGGCTCCCAATTCGAGACAGAATCAAGCTAAGAACTCTTGTCATTACACACAAGTGCCTGTCACTGACAGCCCAGCGATACCTTTCCGACAAATTCGCTAGACACAGCACTTCTAGACCCACCAGAATGCCCTTCTTGCACCAACTCAAGGTCCATAAATTCAATCTAAAAACAGCAGGAGGTTCCAGCTTCCCGGTTCTTGCAGCTCAATGTTGGAACACCCTCCCTCTTGCAATCAGATCGGAAGCTTCCTTCTGGCCAATCAGAGCCATTGTGAAATCCTGGCTCTCTGCCTAACACTGTGCCACTTACTCACGCATCCTAGGTCTTAACTATACCTTGAAACGGATCACCATGTAACCCGGTCCGCCATTTTCTATTGTATTTTTTGCTTATTTTTTACTTCACCATCTGTCTGCACCATTGAATGTATGTACTTTTCCTGCTGTGAGCAACGATATGTAACTATGTTGTCCATATGATTTTGCGCCAGCTACCCGAGGGTTCGGTTGCGCTCTATATATAAACTAACTAAACTAAACTAAACTATTGGCAGCATGGCTGCCTCCAAAACCGGGTCCGGGTCCAGGTTCCCTGAATGGGGAATTACCGGGCCATTCCGAGTTTGGAGGGCCTGGTAATTCCTCCCTCAGGGAACCCAGGCCCAGACCTTCCCCATTCCCATTCGAGCCTGCATAGGGCTCAATGGGAATGGGAGTGGGAGTTAACAAATGCTCACTGTTAGCTCCCTGGTCCCCTCTCGGGACCCGGTAACGACGCCTGATCTTACCAGGCGTCCTTACCGGGTACAGCGAGGGGACCTCGTAATCAGGCGGGTGGGAATAACGGGTCTGGACCCCTTTAACCTATTCCACCTGACTCGTATAGAGGCCGAATGTCTCTTTTTGTTTTCACAGGGATGGTTGTGACCTCGGAGTTGCCATGCCGATGGCGAAGACCACGGTGAGTTATTGATGCGCGGAGCGCTGCACTGTTTATTGGTTTTAAATGCTAACCTGTGTTCTCTTCCCTTCGTTGTACAGGTTGTGGTGATGTTCTGGAGTGATGAGCGATTGAAGCGCTGCTTGCCCAGGTAAGAATTGTTATTAATGCTGTCCTTTACCTTTGCAGGTTGCGGCGAACTCCGGAGATGGGAGAGGTAAGAGAAGCACAGGATGTATTCAAGACCAGTTACTTCACAGGTAAGTGTTCTTGCTCGCTAATGCTGTTCTTGTTCTTCCAGGTTATTAATGGAATCCAGACCTAGGGCTTCAGGATCGGGCCGCCGGAGAAGTAGATGAGCAGGAGTTGGACACAGTGAGCGTTACGCTGCAGGAGTGCAGAATAATGCGAAGCGTGTTCTGCTGTTTGGGTGTGGTTTAAATAGCCCAGGTAAAGTAGTTCCAGGTCAAGTAGTTCCAGGCCCAGCCACACTCAAAACACTAGACCGCATTGCTTGGTTCTAAAGAACTGAGCTGTGTAATAGGCATCCATGTTGGATTAAGGTCCAAAACTGGTATTGCTTTATTGCTGATAATGTGCCTGGCGCCAAAGACTGACTCCATGTATGTTTCTGATGGAATGTTAAGGCCTTTGGGGCCAGTGTGAAGGGATTTATCCCCACTGCTGCCAGGGGGCTATTATACCTGAGAGGGTCAGGGGCATGTATCCTGGCAGTTCTAGTACATGGCTCGTACACAGTCGTTCTAGCCTTGACAAACACATTAATCATTGACTGCTTTTGAGGTAAAAGAAATCATCATTACAACTGACAAACTTAAAATGGTATAAACATAAGTTGAGATTCACCAAGATGAATAAATAGCTACATACATTGAGCAAGAGGGAAGTCAATCATTCCTTGTAGGTAACCATAGACCGCTGAGAGAACCAGTAAATCAAAAATAAGTAGAAATAGCAATGAGTGAGGTTGTCAAAACCATAATACAATCCAAACAATCAGAAAAAGATTAACAAGTGCTTATATCTCAGTTAAATGATGACTAAAGGCACTGAACAAATAGAAAATATATTACAAAATGATGCAAAGCAGGCAACACAATGATTTACCAATACCTCCTCCCGTTAATCAGTGCTTACGATGGTTCTGACAAAATTATCAAAAGAAAAAACAAACATTCTCTCATGCAATGTAAGCCCCTGCATAACTAGCCACTTACAACATAGATGGTGTGACTCTGCATACATTCCTATTGCTCCCAGGTGAGCATAACAACTAACTAGAATAATGCATTTGAAGTAGGCAGTATTCTGTGTCAAATGAAGGTTCTTCTTATAGACGAGGTAAGCATGGTTTTTACCTTAATGCTAGCCTTCATTCACATTATGTTATGTACTGTTATGTCACGTACTGTTATGTTATGTTTGGCTTTCATACAGTACAAGTCACCACTGGAGTGGTCTTAAAGTAGTGAGTCCTTGTCCATGAGTGAGAAAATGGTGGCCCTGCCCAGGTTGTTAAGACCAGTCCGTAATTTGCAGAAAGAAGTACATCAGAAGAGAGAAAGAGACAGATCTTAAGGGAAACCTCATCTTTAGGTGGCTAAATATATCTTAGGTGTATTGAGGGGATTTATTAAGACTAGTTATGGATGTGTGATGACCTTGAGATGTGCTCAAGAGTTGCAGATACTTTTGGTCTCTGTGATACCAGCTGGTAATGTCTAAGCTCCCTCCCCACTGATAAGAGCCCCTCCAGCCTGAGTAGGGCAAGCCCATTTGACAGTAGTGCCTCAGAGGGATGAGTTGGCTATCTATTGAGGGTATGTAGGGAATGCAACAGGAAGGTGAGACAAAAAAGCATTCCCACCCCTAGCCAAAACGAATACCTCAGGACTGAGAAGTGGAGAAAAAGAATCTCTATTCCTAAAAGGATAGGGTCCGTAGTTTTATTAATTATCATTCAGAGAAAGAGGTCCAGATGCAGGTTGTCAGAAAAGCATTACACATAGGTGTGCAAGTCAGTTCATTAAGCAATTAAGAGAAAATTAAAATGTATTTAGAAAAAGGAGAATGGGTGCCCATACATTTCTTTGGATTAAAATAAACCATAAAAACAGAGTGTCATGCTGACTGGAAATGAAACGTAGTGTAGTAGGCAAATCTAATAAAGAAAAACCTAATTGAATATGACATTGCAAAATACAAGAGTGCCAACAGAAAGTAATTATTTTGTGAAATTTTAACTTCATACCAACCCTATGTTAGAAAATACAATATTAACAATAGAAGTATCATACAACAGACATGAGTAAGGAAGATTATGAATGGGAAGGTTCATAATAGGTGTTGTAGTGTCAAAGTAAACATATTATTGTTTTCTGTCACTAAAGGTAATATGCATGATTAATGTGAGGGCAGAACTCCTTGTGGACTGTGCTAGGATATGAAGTAGTCCGATTGGTCAAAACCATTAAAAGGGGAACAGCAATAATTTAATGGCTATTTTAAATTGTGTGAACTGGTGGATGGTTGTAATATCTTTGGGGAAATTGTTACAAAGTTGAGGTGTGAGAGATGACAATGAGGATGTTTCCTAATCTCTTCTTCCGATAGGTAGGCACCAACCACCAATGTCATGAGTGAGGCTGATCATGGGTTTAGATTGGGAATGTATCTGTCAAGTTTTGCTTGAATGTACTTGGGGCCTTTTCCGTGAATTGCTATGAAAGTTAGGCAATGGATTTTTAAATGGATTCTCCTTCCTACAGGTAGCCAATGCAAAGACTGAAGTGCCGGTGAGATGTGAGATGTGTAGCCCAGGTGCAGTTAGATCTATGTGGCTGCTTTATGGGCTCTTAGCTAAACACTCTTTGCATAGGGCCTCATCACGACCTCAGCAGTAACCCTGAAATCCGGCGGTAGCGCTATTACCGCCGGATTTAAGGGTCCGCCGGCGGTATGAGCGCGAAATTTCCCCTTTGAGCCCAATGGGGAATGGGGCATTCCCGAATGGGCTCAATGGGGAATGGGGACTTCCAAGTCCACCCAACTTGTGATCCCGCGCTATTAGCGCCAGGGGCTATGGCGGTCGTGCTAATAGCCCCCGCGCTAATACCACCGGCGTTACCGCCGATGTCATGATGAGGCCCTAGTTTGCTATTGATATTATAGCTGTGCATTTCTGGGGAAAAGATACAAATTGTAGAATTTTTTTAAGGACTTTCAGGTGTGTGAAGTCTTTTTGGGTGATTGTTGTGATTTGATGTCCAGGTACAGGTTTGCATCCAAGGTCCCTCCTGGGGTTTGACAGTCTGAGAGTCAGTTAAGGCTGGAACGGATAGCTCTGCTCCTTTTAGGACAAAGGATTTTAATTATGCCTTTCCAAATGTAAGCATGGTTATATATCACCCAATTGTCATGTTTTTAATGCATTCTGTGATATCAAACATGGGAGTAGAATGTCTCTGTATTTTAAGGATTAGTTGTGAATTGTCTGCATAAGTGTAGCAGGATAGATTAATTAAGGGACCTTAGGAAGGTGGGGAAGCCAAAGAGGTAGAGATTGAAGAGTAAGTGAGAAAGTGAAGAATGTTGGGATATACCAAAATGACATTTTATAAACTCTGAATGGAAGGGATGCAGGTAGATGCATTCTGAGTGGTCCGTTTTCAAGGACATTAACCATTTAAAGGCTCTCACTCGTTGAATGTTGCAGATAGGTCAAACAGTATAAGAACACATTTTGGCCTCCATTAACATTCAACTCATTCCAGATGGAAAAACGAAATCTTGCACTGTCTCCAAGATGTCTTGTTCTTCAACAAACTTCATAAGCTTATTGTAGGCAGCTTTATCTTCCGATTTAGCTAAATAACAATAGTTGCCAATGGCTCTGCAGTTATTAGGATTGTCCTTTGTAAGTCCTGATTTTTTCAATTAAGGTTTACAATAAGCTACTTTGAAGTCTGGGGACATTAGCCCTCTAGTGAAGGAGTCCTTTAGAAGAATTCTTGCAACATCAGCCAATTGAGTGTCACTGCGAAGTGATTTGAACAGTGAAGAAAGGCAAGGGTCAGCAGGAGAGCCTGTCCTAGAGCTCATTTTCACAAGTGAATCAAATTCTGCTATAGAGGGAGGTGGGAAGGAGATGAATATATTTTCACGAGGTCTGTCAGGGTTTGAGTGTATAGGGGAGGGTGATAGAGAGAGGGTGTTTGATTTCTGCCAGAAACTTGGAATTTCACATGATGAGTGAAGGTTAACTGAGAGTGACTTACAAAGTTCTTGGTAGGACGATAACTGGGTGTGTTGGGCAATGAGAGATCAGAATGGGATACGTTTCTTTTGAAGGTTGATTCCTTTTACATTTCTATAGGGGGGATTTGGACCTGAAATAGTTTGCTCTGGATTTACTGGCAAAATCACAGAGATGAATAGTGTTGAGTGGTCAACCTATGGCACTTTCAAAGGTGGCAAAGCCCTTACAAGATTAGGGGGGTACAAATGACAAATGTGTGACCATCTATTTGTGTTGCCTTACTGCTGAGCATATGAAGGTATAATCCTTAAAGGTGTGGGATTTGTTTCCTGAAGAGTCTATTAGAAGGTGACTCTAGCCAGATGTTCAAGTCGCCTAATATGCATAGATTGTGGTATCCAGAGGAATCTGGATATAAAGTCAGGGGTCTGTGTGCAATAAGGATGGAGAAGGAAAGGTGGATGAGATGACACATTAAATGAAAATAGATTCACACAGGGGGGCAGCAAGCTCTGGGAAAAAGGAAATGAGTAATGAATGCTTGAGAATTGGAGCAATTCAGCCACCTATTTCACATCTGTTCTCCAGCGTTATTTTGTAGACTGTGGGGGATTGCCTTATTTATGTCAGGAGAACATTCTTCTTTGAACCAAAAGTGATTGCTCATAAACGAAGATGAAATCATGAGGTTCAGGTTTGTGTTTGGGCAAGGATCACACATTGAGGTGAATAGAGGTTGGGGATTTAGTGTTTTCAGATGTGCAGGAGGTTGTAGGTTGTGTAGCAGTGGAGGGTAATCGTATTGTTTATTGCATCAGAATCTAAGGAGGCATGGAATCTTGTCTTGCCAGGTTTTGTCTATTGGAGACATTTTAGGGTTTGGGAGTGTGCTTGAGTGTACTGGTCATAGGCAGTAGACGTTAAAGGAATTACCGATGACAGGAGTAGATGCTGGTGAAAGAGAATTGTCTGCCTGAGTATTGCCTATACAGCTTTGGTGTTGGCTTTCCCAAGATCGCTTGTGGAGCGAGAGGGGGAGTCTTAGATAAAAGGTAAAGGTGATTTGGGATAGTCAGGAGATGGATGTATCTGTGTCTTGAGGAATTTTCAGAGTATTGCTTAAGTGTCTTTCACCATAAAGCGATATGCTTTAGGAACAATCCAGGTATGAGGACTTACCATGTTGTGAAGCATGTCTTGTGCCAAGTAAGCCCTGGGCATAGCAATTCTATTAATTATGACTGGTATAAGGGTGAAAGATAGTGGGAGTTTGTGAGGAACTAGAGACAGTTCTACCATAAATTTCTTAATGTCCGTAAGTGAGCGAATAGGTTTATGGGTGGTTCGGGTATTGACATGGGGATTAGTGATGGTAGAGAACAATGGTTGGGTACGTGTTGGTGTATGGTTATTATTGCAACATTTTTCACTTTGGGAAAGGATTGTATTTCAGCACTTTGGCTTGTTAGATAAGGGAAGGAAATAGTGAAAGGGCGAGCAGGAAGAGGATGTTTGTGTGTGTAGAGGACTGGAGAAGTGAACGGCTTAGGGAAAGGTTGTTGAGAGGAGAAGCAGTCAGGGGTCTTCTTTTAGGCTGCATGTGATTCAAAGTATTGTGCAGTAGCATGTGGAGCATTCCAAGTACCAGATTGAATTACCAATACGTGATCTCAGACCCAAATAACCAGACAGACTCAAAGCATATGGCAAAATACTACTTTATTATCAGCTCAATTAAAGTAGGGAAACCTGGTGAACAAACTGATTGCAGCTCACTCAGTCTCATCTAGATTGCAATAACACAAAGGCTTTATTCCTTGATGTGCATCAGCTATAATATCATCCTACGTGGCAAACAGTAAAAACCTATTGAAAGGAGTGATTGGTTAAGGGAACATATATACCTATACTGTTTTAGGTATTAGTAACATAATTGGCTGCCCTTTATCTGATAGGTGCACCATCAACTACCGCCAAATACGTATAATACAGATTACTTGCAGATTAACAGCCGCAGATTGGCTTCTTCAACATTGTATAGTACACTGCTACATAGGCCCTCGTGATTGGTTGGCAGGTGTGAGGATCAACATCAGGCTACTGCGCACTTGGTCAATTAATCTACCATCTCTCATCAGTTCGGCCCTAAGCCAAGGCTTCTTCTCTGTAGTTGACGTTACTGACTGTTCTCTTCCTTGGAACTGGGAAGGGAGTGTAGGTACATCGCAGTCTTCAGTTGGAGCTTAATGAATAGGCCTTGTTTTCGAGTCTTGCACCATGTGTGGGAAGATCACAATTTTGTCAATTTTGACCTTTTATTTAGAGCAATTTAATTCAATTATGGTGGGTGCTATTACTCCTCTTGGCCTCTGGAGACTTGGTTGCTCCGTGTTGCATATGCTTTCTGCATCTTTAATTGTTCAAAATTTGGCACTTGCAAATATTTTCTCCCTTACTTAAGAGAAATATGTTGTGCGTATGTAGCTTATCCTCGTTGATTCCCCTTGTGCCTTGCAGTTCCCTCTTGATGTGGCATCCAAGCCAAACAGATGAGTTATTGTTCGCACAAAGCTATTTTTTCAGCACCTTTCTGGTCTGTAGCCATGGGCTCTTTCTTCAAGGCTTCTTGCTTATTATTTATACAGAGTCAATGTCCATCTTTTCCTCATTGCTGCTTTACTCGCGTTATGCAGGAAGATTCTATATGTCTCATCTACCTTGTGTTACTGCATATATACATTTACTAATTCTCTTCTTACTTATCTTCTTAGTATATATTATTTCATCGTAATTGCATACATATTACTTCAGTCACATCTTCATTCTTTAAATATTCATATATCGCTTCAGCGTGTCCTAATTTCTTCTCATTATGATGTCACTTTGCTCTGGTCTGATTTCACTTATAGCTTTTCTAGCTCCAGTGGTGAATGCAGACATTCTGACACCACATCAGTATGAGGGTACATTCGATACGGTTGTCTGAATGCATAACGTCTCTCTTATCTTTGATGCAGTATTGGGATGATACCTGGTGTCATGCACAGTGTCTTCTTGTTATTCTTCCAATTAGACAGAGGTGAAGAGGTGGGCACTAGAGATGACGTGTACATCTGCCTCTCTACATTCCGCCCTCTGGTTGAGTCCTCAACCACCTCCTCAATCCTCTTCACAATTTCTCCAAACTTTGGATTCTTCGGAATCCATATCTTTGTCACACCTCTCAGGTCACCAGTATCCTTTATGTGCTCATCCACATTCCAGGTCATATGGCAACACTCGCCAGTAGTTTGACAGAATACTCAATGTCCTACATAATTCTTATGATCCTTAGGGTAATAAAGTGGTGTTCCTGAGGTGCCAGGGGAATTCTTTCATGTGCTCACGGGTGTTGTTTTCTGTCTTCGTGTGCTCGACAGTCTCAGCATTCACATTGATCATTATCTTTATCCCAATAGCTTTCTTTGCTGTCTTCTTTCATTGTCCTATGATTATTTGTACAATACAGAATCCTAGCAATACTATCGCTAGTATTGCTCCAAACAGCTTGAAGCCATTTGCCAGCCAGTTTGGAACATACGAAAATAGGGACGAGAACCAGTCATCATCTTCTGTCTCGTCTACTTCTTTCTCCATCTTCGTATGTAGGGTTGACAGCATATTTATTGCCTCTGTCAGGGTTCCATTTTCTCCATCATGGTCAGGCATGTATGTGAAACAATAAGGCCCAATCTTGGTGCACACACCACCTTTCAGTGCTGTAATCAAGTCCAGCACATACCTTTTCTGAAGTGTCATGAGTCTGATAGCCCTCAATTATTCTTGAATCACATTCAATCCTTTGATTGTCAGGTTTATTTTTTTGTAACAGCTCCCACCTGGATATTTGTAATCACATGGCGTTCACTGCAGTCTGAATTCCTGTCATGAATATAGATGCAAATATCACTGCAGTTTTACTGAACAGTTTATGCGCAGCTGGAATGTCATTTTAGACTTCTATTAATTTTGCTGAGAAATAATTCTCTCTTCAATCAGATGAGGTTAAGCGACCTCTTCTTTCTTCGGTGTGCGTCCATCTTCGGAAAGTCTTTGAAATGGAGATCACTTTGGGGATTCACCAATGCAGGACCATGTATGACCACTATAGAGCATATTCCTTCCCATTTCTTACTCAGCCGCATATAGGCTCTGGATCCACAGGACCAATAGTGGTCCATTAGTATGGCAGTTCCTCCATTCATTCCTGGTACATCAATTATTAGCTTGCATTTTTTGTTTTCTCCAACTTAAGTCAGACCCCTGTTCCTCAAGCACACTGTAGCATTCTGCATTGTTAATATGGATACAGGTCTTGCAACATTTATGACCCATGATGATAATTTTGCTCATGATTTCAGACATTCATCATTCACTACTTTCGCTATCTGTACTGGGGCTGTCAATAGATGTGCACTACACACTTGAATTCAGTCTTCCCATCCTTTGCTGGTTGCTCCTCTTCCATATACTAATAGTTGAGGTCTCTCCCAGCATAATGGCAATCCTGGCATGTGCCATGCGCCTGCACATCCCAGTCTCTTTTGTTCAACAATCCTTATGTGGTCTCCAGTCATAGCACTGAGGGAATACATGAGCATTCTGCTTTTCAAGTCTGGGTCTTTTTTCCATTTGCTGAATTTTAATGTATTCATCTTCATATGGAAACATCTTCCTTGACCTCCATCGTAAGATTTACCATTTCCCTTCAAATGGTCCTCTTGTTGTGCATGCTGCTAGTTGGATGAGACACCTTGCATCATGTACAGGTATTTCTCTAGCAATAAATGTTCTGGCTGTGCTCAAGGCGAAGGAATAAGATATCACACATAGCAGCTCTCATGTGATATTCTTTTCCCCAGCTCCTTCATCTGCTCATCCCACATGTTATTCTTTAAATCAGCTCAATTATTAAGACATGCATTTATATCCTCTTGATCATCTTCAGCATCTCTCTTAAGTTGGATAATTTGTTTAGAAATATCAGCTTAAATATTACTTGTGCTTTTGTTAGGGATAAAAATGAATGTCTCATTACTTAATACTTCATCTGCATTATTGATTATTATTTGTAGAAATTCCTAATAATAATAATGAGTAAGAAAACACAAATCAGTGTGCAAAATGAGGTTACAAGAAGTATTCCAAAGTAACATATCCATCTTCTTGCTGGCAGTGTTTCTCTCATAATTTGTAAAATTCCCATTCTTTAATTCAATGTGTAATTGTTGTCACTTTTATAATATACACTTTTTTATGAGAAATCGTAAAACAATCACAATAATGATCCTGAAAACAATAGGATTGTTTTTAGGATTTTCAAACAATGTAATCTGACATACGAGCCCCCTGCTCCGTCTTACTAAAGCTGGGTAAGAGTATAGTATGTAAATGAAAACAGCATACAAGAATGTGTGCATCATTATTGTTACAGGCAACATAAAGTGTAGTGTGCTCTTCTTCTTTGTATTCGATCACCAGCACATTGGCCTTCATTGTAAGTATCGCGGTCCAGAAATAAGGGTGCCATTAGCAATGTACAGTCACCCTTTCTGAACCGCCATATTACAAAAATGCTGGTAGGGGCCGCAGATCCCCCAGCATGCCTGAACTGCTGTGTTTTCAGGCCCCTATGGGCATGGTTGTCACTGAAGCACCAGCACCATTAGCCTTGGTGCTGGTGCTTGAGTGACCCCTTTCCCTCTCGGACTTCATGGAAATGTGGATATATCATTACTGCCAATGCTTGTGATATCCCGGTGGCAACGGGATATCAAGTGGCAATAAGGGTGTTACAGGGTTACCGGCGTGTTTTACTGGCAACCCCAATTGTCTCTTTTGAACTATCTAGAATAGTTCTGGAACTGCTGCAAAAGTCATTCGTCTTTTCCCCTTAGACTTGAAAATGTTAAACGTTGAAAGTGCCTTTATTTCGATAAGTCTTTGTTTTGGCTCTTGGTAGCCGATCTCGTCATGATCTGATGAGCTTCTTCTCTTGCTTCACTGTCAAAGGGTGCAGGAGGGGTCAGGTTCTCTCCTTTATATGGATTTATGTCATTCATATGCAGCAAGGCTCTTCCTCCTCCAAGTTTTACTGTGGTGGGTCTAACACCCTCTACTAGGTGCGGTCCTTCAAAGCAGGGCTTGTTCCAAGTGCGTACAAGTCTTCTTCAAAGCACTTGGTCTCCTGGGTTAAGACTTGGCAGTTTTGGCAAGTCTCTGGGATCAACTCTTTGGCTGTCTCTGACCGTTCCCACTGATTTTTAAACTGTTGAGAAATAAAAGAAACACTAGCAGTCACATTTGTTAAATAATCATGCATCTCATCACCTAATGTTTTTGCTACACTGTGGGCATCAGTTCCTATTTGATTGGGAGGAGCAAGAGGTACTCTCATGTTGCGTCCAGTCACCAACCTATGAAGAGTCAGGTGGTGATCTGAGCCAGGCTGATTCCTAAGTGCAAATAATGCAAGGTTTAGGCAATGTAGCCATCCCTTCTTCAAAGTTATCTTGATTTTCGCTATCCTTTCCTTAAGGAGTCCATTTAATCTCTCATAAATACCATTTGCCTGTGGGTAAAAGGCAAATGAAACAGTATGCTTTATGTCTAATATCTTGTCTTCATAGAGCCTCTGTGGGGGATACAGAATGCCCCTGTCTCTTCCATAAATCCAGCTCTTCTTGAAGGGCTTCACTGTGTAGCTCAATTACCTGTACTATAGATAACATATTAAAATGTTTCTTTACCATCACACTTTCTACTTCAAAATTGGACATTTTTGGGAAATATGCCGCCATTTTGGCTTCAACATCTACAGCTTCATTACCGCAAGAAATCATGTCTGCCCTCTTAGAATCGACTGCACATTTAGCCATGGTGATAGCCAATGGGAGCTTTAGTTCCTTAATGCTTTATCCAATAGAGATGCATGTTGCATTGTTGTGCTGTCTGCGTGAAGGAAGCCCCTCCTTTTTCAGTGTGACAATCCTGCCTGTACAGTTGACCTCACATAGCCGTAGTCAGAGTATGCTGTCAATTCCCCAACTTCATATCTCTGGAGTGCGCCGACAAGTGCCACTAATTTCACAGTATGTGCTGAACAATGTGAAGGCAGTCTTGCACTTGTCACTACTTCTATTCACCACTTGTGGTTAACTTCCCTAATGCCATTCCTGTGTGCCTTTCTCCTGTCATTTGTTCAATTTTCAAAGGACCATCAATGCATAGAACTTCCCCCCCTCCTAGAGAATATTCTCTGACATGGGGAATATCGTCGTAGAATTCAGTATACGGTCTGCAATCATGCACATAGTCCTCCTTTCCCACTGGTTCTGCTATGAATGTTGCTGGATTCACTACTCTACATCTAACACTTTTGATAGCTGGGTTTGAAATAATGACATCATACCCTGATGCTCTTTGTGTAGTCAATGTACTTTTGGACTTCTCTAAAATGGCAAATAAGGAATGCTCGAAAATTAACGTCATTGAGCACCTCATGGTAATACTTGCAGCATTTTCAATCATCAAAGCAGCAGCAGCTAACTCTTGCTCGCAAAGATCATTTTCCTTACATTACTGGTTCTAAAATCCCACTATAGTAAGCTAATGGTTTATGTCCATGTCTGAATGTCATTTCCGTGTGAGGACTGTTGTCATTGCTTCTCCATTTGAGTGTGAGTGTAAGTAAATCTTTTCATTATAGTCTGTACAGATCGCCTGTTAAAATTAATCAAATCCTTTAGTCATCTTATCTGTCCATGATATCTTACTTTTGAATATCTGTGCTTCCTTGAGTCCTTTAAAAAATGATAGAATATATGCACTGTAATCTAACAACCAGGCCATGCAATTGTTACATAGGCCTAAACATTTTTGCATTTCCCTCACTATCTCTGGTTTAGGAGTCTTCATGATTGCTTCTGATCTCTCAGGGGTCACTTTTTTCCCTTCTTGAGAGATTAGCTGTCCTATGTACCTCTTCCTGGCAATAGTGTAATTTCTCTTTTGGCAACTTTATATCCTTTCTCTGTTAGAATGATCATTAGTTGAACTGAGTCTTTTCTGTACTATTCTTCTGTCTCACTGCACACTAATATATCATCTATATACTGAAATATTGTGCTATTGAGTTGTATGCTACCCATGTCCAACTGGAGGACCCTATTAAAGGTCGAGGAGGGGACTAACAGTATACCTCAGCCAGTCTGGTGTGTTTCCAGCGCTGGTTTCTATACAAAAATGAAATCATATCTTGTGAGTCCTCATGAAGGGATATTGAGAAAAAGGTGTTCTTTAAATCTATTACTGTAAAATGCTTGGCTCTGGCTGGAATATTGCATAATATCATAGCTGGATTCTGAACCAGAGGAAACTCTGCTTTGACTATATTATTTAAGGGACAGAGATCCTGAATAAATCTCTACATCCCACTGTTGATTTCTTCGCTGGGTACACAGCCGCTTTACATGGGGATTCTGATGGCATCAATATTCCCTGCTGTACTAAAGTGGAAATTGTTTCAAATATACCTTCATCTGCTTCTCTGGACATGGGGTACTGCTATGCTCGTGGTAAAATTGCTCCTGGCTTGAGCTTAATTTGAACTGCTTCTTCTGCTTCTTCTCCACTCAATAGGCCACATCATGTGACTGCTGGGCCATAGGATGCTTGGCACCTTTTCTAAATCTTCCTGGGAAAATGACGGTTTCTTTTTTAAAAAATGCTAGTCTCTGCGGTATTTCTCTATTCTCTATTTTAATCCAATAAGCGAGACTTATGATAAATACTAATTAACCATCTGAATAATCATCTCCAATTTGTTGCCTGTCAAGTCTGTTAGTTAATATCCTTCCCCAAGAGCTATTACTGCTCTCCATCCTCATCCCTCATCATCTGTCCAGTGGACAACCACCCCCTTCCTCTCTGACCACTGCTGGCTCTAGTTCTGGAGGGATAACCTGTCATTCTTTATCACCCATAGGTATTTTTGGCCTGAGTAGAAATGTATCTGGTATTCTCAATATGTTACCTACGAGTCTAGGAGGCTAAGTTAACAAAACATTTACTCCACCCAAAAATACTTCTGGAGCTAAAGGAACTCCTCGTAATGACTTTTGTCCTGTAAATGCTAATATAAACTCTCTTACATTCCTATAATATATTGTCATGTTACCTTTTTGTCAAAAAATCACGTCCTATATGTTAACTGGTGTCTGCTGAGAATCCGATAGTGGCATAGGCATGTCATGTTCTCCTATAGAATTTGGTAATTCGTCAGTAAAAGGAACTAAACTCATAGCCCCAGAGAATCCCTGAGCATTCATGGCAATGCCATACATTGGGTATTTGCCCTCTCGAACAAAGGAACAAATTGCTCCAGTGTCCACAAGAAATGACAATGTCTTGCCTCCTATTGTTACCCTGAACTTTGGTTCCTCTTGGGGGTCTGGTGTCACTGATTGTACTGAACAGATCAGGTCACCCTGTGGGCTTTACTATTGTGGATACAATGTCATTCCTGTACACTTGAAAGGATTTCCTCCTACCACGGGCACACTCCCTATCCGTGATGTGGATGCTTGTGGACTCCAATTTTTACATTCCATTGTTGCACCACTGCTTGCTGTGTTTGTGCTTGTTGGGTGTGTACTTGTGTTTGCATAGGTGCTTTCTGTGGTTGCCCTTGTGGTGACCTGTGCTTGCTGTATTTGCAGTATAATATTCTTGCAGTTCTGCATTATACTGTGGAGAATAGCCCATTCCCCCTCTTGGAGATTCTCAGTTCTGCTGCATATACTTCTACATGTTTGAGCCATATGTCCTATCCTCCCAAAGCATTGCTGCTGCTGTCCTCCATTAAAACCCTCCTCCTCCTTGGGGGATTTGAAATCTGCCTCGTCCTCCTCTAGGTCCATTCCGTCTACCTCGTGGTCCAAACATTTCTTTTTACCCACTTTGATCTACAGAGTACTGTTTTATCCAAGGTTCCCTCGTCTCGAGACGCCAATGCTCTTGAATCTCTTGAAGAAAGGCAACAGGATCTTCGTCCTCACCCATTTTCCTTGTCATAATTACACCCATGTCTGATGTATCAGGATATTGTACTCTGAGCGCCCTACATACGTTTAGTCTGCAATTATTAAATGGCGATCCATCATGTGCCGTATTTTGCACTGTTACACTCGCATACCTTGCTCATCTCCAAATGTCATCATCCTTCGCCCCTAAAATGGTTGCTAGTAGGCCTTTCATGTCACCCACTGCTAACGTCATTCCGAATGTCATTCTTTCTAATGTATAAATCCATTCTCCTGCACCTGTAGTCAAACTAGGTAATTTACATTTCAGATTGTCTTTGTCCATGTGTGGCCATGGTATATATTGTGGTCATCCTACCCCTTTCCCTAGTAATGGGAATTGTGTGCACTTTTCATCTTCCAGGTGGTGCAAGTTTCACCTGTTAATTTTCGTCCTGGCAACAACTTTAATCTGCTTACATAAAATGGGAATATATCCCTTACACTGTGTGATCGTGCTTGTGGTCGTTCAGTATATGGTGTCGGTTCTGGTGTTTTTTTTGGGGTATTTTAAATCTGACCACTGTACGCCTCTTTCCATGCTTGGGTCTATCGAAAAAACGGTTCCATGTAATAATGTCGCCACAAAAATCTCGCCATGCAAAAATATCACCGAAAAATGGCTGTTTTTTGTGGCGACATTATTGCATAGAACATGCGGGGGACACCCCGCAACCCCCAAACTTCTTTTTTTTTTTGCCCCTGCCCCCATATATATGGTCACCCATATAATATCGCCACAACCTTTTCCCGACAATATTATTTACGGCGACCATATATATGGGGATAATATTACCTGATACCGAAAAAACCACATGCCCTTTCTCTTTCCACTCCTTCGTTTTTCTCCCTTTCTTCATCTGACATCATTATAACCCAGCTTGTATGGCTATCATCCCTTTCCTCATCACCAAGATATAATCTGCTTAAGGAGAACTTTCCATGCTCGTCCATCATTACAACATCCAATCTTCCTCTCATTTCTTTTGGTTGGGATCCTACATTATTTCCTTTGGTTTTATAACCATCTTTATCCATAGTTTGCCTATATAAATCCCCAGTCCTTTTCCCTATGCCTTCTGCTTCATGCTCATCAGCCCATGTCTGTATTCTTGGTATCCCTTGCAGCTCCCTGCAGAGCTGTTGTGACCATCTCTCTTCTTCCGATTGTTCTCGCACTTCGATTGGCACTATGCATCTATTAACCAAGTGATCTATTTCATCATCCCTTTGACCCCTAATCTTTCTCATTTCTTCTTCCCTTCTTCCTTTTCTCTTCTTCCTCTCGCCTTCTTTGCAACCTACATTTTTTCAATCTCTGTTTCTATTTCATCACATTTATTCTCGTCTAGTGTCTCTTTCTGTTTCATTTGTTCCTCATACCTTCTTAGTTTTTCCTTTCACTTCCTCTCTTTTTCCTATTCCTCTTTACAGGCTCTCTCCTGTTCCTTTTCCTTATTTTCCTCTCTTTCTTCTCTTTATCGAATAGCATCAATGCCCTGTCCATCTAACTTGAGTAATATCTGTTTTACCATCCATTGGTTACCTCAAACAAAGTAATCTCCCTCAATTTTTGATAATGGGGGGTCAGAGTCTCGAAACGGGAGAACACCATTCAATACACTATACAAATAATTAGACTCTTGACTCCCCCCTATTTGTCGAACTGGGATTGGGCTGGTGATATAAAATGTCATTTTAGTTAATTTCTTCCCATTTGCTGAGCCGATCACACATATCTAAACAGCATTATTGTTTTGGAATTACTCAATACAATGCACTACCACATGCTGTTTGTGCACAACAGAACACGTCGCTTGTAAATACTTAAACACACACTGAAAATCACTATTCATAAATAAGTCCAATATAAATTTATTGTTAAAACAAATTTAGAAAAAATTAGAAAAACCTTTTGAAAAAATTGATAAAACCATGGAGAAAAGAGAACATACAAATGTAAATTACAATTCATCACTGCATTGTCAACTTAATCCATTTCTAAAAACAGTATCATCTGTATGGGGTTAATTAGATAATTCAACTGACTTCATTTACTTAAGCAGTAAACCGATACACAACTTCAATTTCTAAAGAGTCGTTTGTCAATTGTCGACATGTTTCGACCCTTCTGGAGATTAAGGCAATATCTCTAGTGTCTCTACACCCAATAATTTCTTGGCCTTCTTCAGGACAGACAATTTCTTTTTGAGCAGATGGAAACCTTTTTCATATACCCCAACAGGTTAGCACAATCTAAAAACAAACATACACAGTTGTGAGCGACAGTGAAGCTCTGAATGCACAGTAATACATTGTTGCTCCTGGTAATCACAAATTCATTCCAAAACATTTTTTCACAATGGGATAATTGTTACATATCTTTCTAAACAGCATATGATGTTCACCCCTCCTCCCCAAAAAAAACAATAGGGCACATCAGACACAACATGCCACCAAGCCCAAACTTACATCCTGGATGGACATGAGCTTCAAAAGCGACTACGTCTTAGCCGTATCAAGTCTTATTTTCTTTATATTCTTATTTCTTTGTGCCAGGTATTCGCAGGTCCCAGCACCCCACCTATATTAGGGACCTATATACAATAGGGAGATCAATTTCCTTATTAGATATTTTTAACTTTAAATATTTTTCAAAAATGTTCTTTAAACAGTTCTTAAAAATTGTTTAACTTGATCTCAATAGTTAACAGATTGCCAACATAGACAGCACTTTTGCGGGCATCAGTGTTAACGGTATGCCGTTCGTCATCATTATCACTCTGATGACTTTTTAGCGTTCTTTAATACGGCTTATTATTCATTTTATAAAAACTCACTTGAGTCTGTATTGTGGACCTCGTTATCCAAACGTTGTTAATTAGACACCCTGGGGTGTATGCAAATACACTTCAGGCCGCCACACTTATCATCTCTCAGGGTAGCCTCTTAACCCATCGCCTGCAAAGTGATGAAAAAAACCAGGACTCATTAGTTGTCCCTCGGACGAAAGTACAATTGACACAATGGTAGCTGCTCATTGCGTCCTAATGTAAACAGATCCTACAACAGAATATGAGGAGCACAACTCTGTTTTCAAATGTCTCAACGTACGTATAAGCTTAGCGAAGCACATTCCACTCGAGCCAAAATGCAAGGACTACCAAAGCCTCAGTTCAATCCTAAATGCGGCTTACCTCATGTATGCGAAATCCTCAGTTACAAACGAAAGGCGACATCCAAACGGTCTCGCTTCTCGCGTTTGATGAGAAACTTCGCTTTTTTAACCCTAACTTGAACGTCATGTGACCTAGACCACGTGGCAAAATAGCTGCTGATTTAAAGGGGCCAAAACACGTATTTGTTGTGAAAAATCCCGCTATGTCGACAAACGGCATCTATAGTGGTATCATGTGGATGGTTTATTTACTGGAGGAATTGCTAGTGATGCACTCTATGTAAATCCATGAAGGCCCGCGGAAAACATTTTATTTTTGTATTGCATCGCAGATACACAAGATCACGAATGCAAGTATATAATAGACAGATGCCCTTATTTCAAATTGAGCACACCAAATCAATCCGCTACCTGATACCATCGTGATAAGGGAATTCCATTCCACAGCTGCGTTTAACCCTGTGGTAGCTGTATTCAAAAAATAAATCCATTGCTGTTCACTTAAGCTCAGAAGCTTTTCTCTATTACCCCCTCTTTCGGTCGCAGGGATGGTTTGTAAAACGAACCAAAAAATGTCGGTGTATTTATGTTTTTTAATTCATAATGTGCAACTAGGGGTTTGTTGGCTACCTTGTTCTTCAAACATGATTTATGTTCACAAATACGTTGTTTTATACATCTTTTGGTCTTACCTACATAGATCAAATTACACGGGCACTTTATTCCATAAATTACCCATGATGATCCGCAGTTAGAAAAAGAGCAAAAATCACAATCATTACCGTTGAGGTCAATCGAATTCAAATTCTTCGTTAATGGACAGATTACACATCTGCCACATTTAAAATGACCAATCACCGGTGGAAGGTGCCATAGACAAGTTTGATTGGGTATTACTTCTTTTTTCGGATACATGTGAACTACCAAGTCTCTGACATTCTTTTGTCTCTTAAAGGCAAAGCGTGGTATACTAGGTTCAAAGTCAGGAGTATGGAGGATATGCCAGTTCTTTTTTATACTTCTTCTGAGTTTGTTACTGATTGGACTGAACATTGTCACACATGTCAATTTTTCTTGTTGTACCTTAGGTTCCGGATGTAAACATCTGTCTCTGTTCGAGTGTTTAGCTCGCTTAAATGCAGCATGCACTATTTTTTTAGGATAACCTCTTGTTTTTAGCCTCTCTTTCAAGTCCTTTCCTTCTTTCACATAATCTGACATATCCGAACAGTTTCTCCTGATATGCAGGAACTGACCTATCGGAAGGTTTTCCCGCAGTGCCAGGGGGTGAAAACTGTTAAATTGAAGGAGAGTATTTTTATCAGTGGGTTTGCGAAACAAACTAGTGGACAACAAACCACTCTCAGATTTTCAAATGAATAGATCAAGAAAAGGAATTGAAGAGGGATCCCAGGACATGGTAAATTTTATGTACGTGTTCTGGTTATTAAACCACGTGAGGAAGTCCTGCAAAATAGCACCATCCCCTTTCCAAACCATGAAAACATCATCTATATACCGATACCACTGCCCTATATGTTCTTTAAATGGGTTGTTAGTATGGTATATAGACATGCTTTCATAATAATCCATGTATAGATTTGCTAAATCGGGGGCAACTTATGCCCCCATACTCGTACCATGGATTTGGCGGAAAAAAAACTCCATTGCACAGAAAAAAATTCTCTGTGAGTGGTAGGCGAATACACTCAAGAATAAAGGCAGGGGAACTAGCTCAAGGGTAGTTGTACGTTTGTTAAGAAAATCTTCCATGATTTTCAAACACTCTCCTTGGGGTATACTAGTGTATAAAGCTGTTGTATCTAATGTCACCAAGATCGAATTATTTTGACAAGGGAGCTCATTAATGATGTTTACCATGCTCGTAGTGTCTTTAACAAAAGATTTCATGGTCCTAACAAAAGGTCTCAAAAACCAGTCTGAGTACACTGAAAGGGGCTCTAAAACTGAACTAATAGCAGACACAATAGGTCTGCCAGGAGGGCTAACTGCATTTTTATGGACTTTGGGTAACAAATAGAAAGCAGGAATAGTTGCATCATTCTTGATCAAAAAACTATGCTCATCTGCTTCAATCCACCCTTCAGATAAAGCATGGCCCATCAAGCTCCTAATCTCTTCTTTGAGACGTGATGTGGGATCTCTATCTAGCTTTCGATAAAAATTTTGATTCTGAAGGTGTATACCAAGTTCTTTATTATAAAGGGTTTTATCCCAAAGCATTGGTTCTGCACTATCGTCACTTCCTTGACTTTGTCCTTCCCTTCGTTTTTTCTCATAGATTCTTCCTCTATCTCTATCTGTCTGTCCCTTCTTTCATCATACTCTTCATATTCATCATGTGTTGACATATATTTGCATTCTTTGCTCTTGCTTTCTTCCATGTTATCCTGACTGTTATAAGCGGGAGGCTCGTATGTCAGATTGACATAACCTGCTGCTGCCTTTATCTCCTTTAAAGGATAGAATCCCTGTTTCTCAGTGTCTGTACTGTTGTTTTCAGGGGAAAGATGAGCAAAGAGCATAACATCCTCCCCTTTATGCTGATTAAGCATCCACTCCTTTTCGGGCTGGTCCTCCTTCTCGCTCTGATACATTTTCCATAGCTCTAAAAAGGCTAACCTTTTCTGTAACTTCTACCCTGTATATGCAGCATGTAAGTATGTTGTCATATGTTGCATTATGGTTCTCAATAATGAACCTTCTTGAGGCCAAGGCATATAGATTTTGTCAGCGGTGCCTTTTACCCATTCAGAATGGCATTTCTTACTCTTGGGTGCGTATCTCGGTAGTGTCTTCCACAGGTGTAGCAGAAGTGTGTCCACATGATGACAAGTCATTTTTGACTGTCAATACATACCAGACATTTTATTCTTGTATTACTTTAATGCAATATACCACAACAATCAGTTTTGGCAAGCACCATCAATCGCTGCCCATTACAAAACTCAATTCTTTAACCAATATTAAAAGCAATGATGTTCTCTTTATTACTTCGTTTATAGTACTATCGAGTCTTGCTGTCTTGCTGTTTTATTATTAACACTCTAAAAATCTCCTTTTATTTATAATTTTTTCTCAACCATTATCCTCCTTTGATTGACGTCAATTGCTTGATTTTATAGTCTGGTAACCGGCTAGATTATTACTATCCTTTTATATCTCCTAGTTTAAACATGATAAAGGTTTTCCACTGAAATATTTATAACCCCAAACAAATGTGCACTTAACTTTTTCTGCGATTGCCTTCCTCTCTCTAGTACATGTATCTCATCTCAAGTTTACCCCATTTTGGACTTTGGCACACATTCTTCAACTCAACCTTGACTTGGGAATCCCTAAAAATACCCCACTTATAGTTTAATGCTTGTTCTTTCGTCCCCTTGGAACCAGGAATTGAAGTATCTCGCATTTTTAACCGGAAATCTCATCGCTATATATGTATATATACTTACAATACAATCACCCCTTTATTTGCTACTTTCGATGCCCTGCTTACATCCTTTGCTCAGCTCGAGTCCCTCTGCATTGACTCTTCCCCTATCGACCACTTTGCCGTCTGTCCGCGGGACGCCTGCGGGGGCAGGGCAGGAATTTCATCAAAAGGGGCACCTGCCGACCGTCTCATTGTCACACGTTGTCTTTTCTTCGTTCTTCACAGGAAACTCTGCAATCTTCTGGCTAATGATGAAAGATGTCAACAATCAGAGAATTTAAATCTGGCCCTTGGAAACTGGACCAGAACCCTCCACACTGCTAACAAAATGGAGAGTTCCAAGTGCCAGATGGAATTACCAGTACACGATCTCAGACCAAAATTACCAGATGGACTAAACGAATATGGCAAAATACTACTTTATTGCCAGTTCAAAAAAAGTTGGGAAACCTGCTGAACAAACCGATTGCAGCTCACGCACTCTCCTCTACATTTCAATTGCACAAAGGCTTTATACCTCCATGTACATCAGCTATGATGTCATCCTGCATGGAAAACAGTAAATACCTATCAAGGGGATGGATTGGTGAAGGGAACATCTATACCTATACTTTGTTTAGGTGTTAGTAACATAATTGGCTGCCCCTTATCCGGTATGCACACCTTGAACTACCTCTAAATACATATAATATAGATTAATGGTTGAATAACAGCAGTGGACTGGCTTCTGCAACATTGTATATTACACTGCTGCATAGGCCCTCATGATTGGTTGGCATTCTCTCCCAACCTTGGACACTCGGCTTGTTAGCATCAAGTAAGAAAAACGAAATCCAGTTGCGGGAAACAACATCTGAGCACTGCCCACTTGGTCGATTAGCCTACCATCTCTTATCATTTAGGCCCTAAGCTAAGTCAATGCTTCTTATCTGTAGTTGACCTTGCTGACTGTTCTGTTCCTTGGGACATTTAAGGGAGTGTAGGTACATCGCTATCTCCAGTTGGAGCTTAATGAATAGGCCTTGTTTTCGAGTCTATCACCACATGTGAGGAGACCACAATTTTGGCCATTTTTACCTTTTATTTAGAACAATTTTATTCAATTATGCTGGGTGCTATTACTCCTCTTGGCCTCTGGAGACTTGGCTGTTCCATCTCACATCTGTCTTGAATATGCTTTCGGCACCTTTAATTGTTTAATACTTGGCACTTGCAAATGTTTTCTCCTTAACTTAATCTAAGAGACATATGTCATGCATAAGTAGCTTATTCTCTTTGACTCCCCTTGTGCCTTGCTGTTACCTCTGGATGTGGCATCCTTGATCCCAAGCCAAGCAGATATTCTTTATTCTTCATACAAAGCTGTTTTTCCAGCACCTTTCAGCTCTGCAACCATGGTCTCTTTATTCAAGACTTCTTGATTTAAGCAGTATGACACGAGCGGCGGGGCCATTAGAGAGTCATATTGCTATTAGTACCCTGGCCCGCATTATGTGCATGACCGGGGCACTAAAAGCATTTTTTTCTGTCCCGAAACGTTGCAGCGTTTTGGGCCAAAAAGAAAAAAGAAACGACCAAGAAAATGGCTGCCATGGAAAGGGAAAACGGAGTCCGTTTTCCCTTTCCAGGGCGGCCATCAGGAGCAGACGCGCTGGGAACACAAGTGTTCCCAGGGCATCTGCTCCCGAAAAAAAAAGAAAAAAAAGAAGCAGAAGGTAAGTGGGGTTGGGAGGGAGGAAGGGAAGGAGGGGAAGAAAAAAAAATAAAAAAGTACCTACGTCCCCACACTGCTGGAGCCTGCTATCGTTCCCCAGCGGGGACGCAGGAGCAAAAAGGTAAGTGGGGTGGGGAGGGAAGAAAAAAAAAAAGCTTACCCGAGTCCCCGGCGGGGGTGAAAGCAGCCTCTCAGCCGTGGGGAGGCTCGGAGCGGGGATGGCCCCGCTTTGAGCCTCCTCATTGGCTGAGGGGCTGCCACGCCCCCTGCCGAGGACAAGGCGGCTGGAATACCCTCTCTCGCCGGGTACTAATATTATTTATACAGAGTCGACGTCCATCCTTCATCATGGTTGCTTTACTCAAGTTATATTTTTCCCTTCAGCAAGCTTCTATATGTCTCATCTACCTGCGTTTCTACATATATACATTTACTAACTTTCTTCTTACTTAACCTCTTAGTATATATATGATTTCATCCTAATTGCATACATGTTTCTCTTGTTACTTCAGTTACATCTTCATTCTTTAAGTATTCACATATCGTTTCAGCGCATCCTCATGTCTTCTCTTTATGTCACTTTACTCTGGTCTGATTTCTCTTATAGCTCTTCTATGTCCACTGGTGTATGCCCACATCCTTCCACCACGTCAGTGTGAGGGTACATTTGATACGATTGTCTGATTGTATAACATCTCTCCTATCTTTGATGCAGTATTGGGATGATACCTGATGTCATGCACAGGGTCTTCCTGTTATTCTTACAGTATGACAGAAGTGTGGGGGCAGGCACTAGAGATGATGTGTACATCTTCCTCTCCATAGTATCTTGAGAGTAAGATGGTGAAGTACTACTATGCCAAGGGAGTGTTGGAAGTGAGCAAGGCCTTTGAAGTTGTTGGAAACCTAAATGTGTCAGAGTAAGATACCTAGTGCACTGGACACTACCTATGTGTTAACAGGCCAGTGCATGTCTAAACCAACTAGAAACGTTTGTGTCAAGCAAAGCCGAATGAGAAAGAGTATTTCCTCTGTGCCACAACTGCAGATTGTTTCTTCAATACAACCTGAATGAGGACCACTTTAGTAAATGGAGAAAAGGCTATAGTTGTTGGTTTACAACTATATCAAGATGATATTAAGTTTACCATTGTCAAATTTGACAAACTACAAGCAGCCCACAAAATGTCCCCTAGATCAGCACGTTTCCTTCTTTTCAAAGATATGTATGCAAAAAGAAAGCAATTCTCTATTTGCCTTGCAAACACAGTTACAATTCACACATCTCAATGTCTACGCCTTGAAGAAGAACATGTAACTAAAGGCCAAAACATGTTTTAAAGAAAATATGGTTTATGTGGCACTGCCAGGTGTTCAAACACTCACAGGTTTTTTTTGCTAAATGTTGATGCAAGTAAGGTAAATGCAGACATCCCTTGCATTCTGGAGTATGAGAGACTCCATGGTTCATACACTGCTTTGTTGGAAATATATCCAGCGCTTCAAAAATCCACACCCTCAAAATACCAAACTTCTCCAGAAGTTCCTGCTGAACCCATTAACAATTAAAAATAAAACAGAAACCTAAACTCAGTCTCATCGTACATCTGCTGGTCTTTATACATTTGAGAACAGCCCTGGAAACGTTATTATACAAATGTTTCTTTTAATCTGCTGTTTCATTTGTCACTGCTTGTAAATTGTTTTACTTGCATTACTCACAACATCTGTGAAGTGCACTAGCTGAGACATTTTGCTAAAAATCCTAATGCAACTCACAATACATCCGCTTGAATTGACGTGATAGATACATGTAAAAGAATGGATACTATCACTTTAAACTCTCAGAAGGATCCTCACAAATGTATCATGTCCTCCCTAGGAGTTCTGTATAGAGGAAGCATTGCTGCCAATGAAATTCAGTACATTGCATTTACTTGGAAACACGCATATATTCCCTGAAACCAGGTTTTGCCTGCCAATGTTCTGAATGAGGATTCTGTGTATATATGCCTTTACCAAATGTTGATAGTGTACCATTTCACCAATTTTTAAATAAACCATTTTGAGCTCTCCTTGTAATTCAGATACCCTTGCAACTCCAAACATAGACAGAACTTGTCGATTGTTAATACTAAATATGTAACAAATGGAACATAATAGCTGCCAAATGACCAACTTTTACATATGGACAAGTGACTCTGTGAAAAGGTATTCACCTTGGATGGCATAATATAGCATACAGATATCAGTACTACATCAAGACATTAAACACCATATGTAAAACATAGGTGATTCCTTTGACACCTGCATAACTCATAAACAAAGAAAAGATGCAAACCTAAAAAAAAGCCTACTAAATGTTATCGAAACCAAAGTTAACATGGTGAACTTATACCTGCAGTGTTCATTGGCTGTAACACTTCCGTTCTGAATATGCCAAAGGGTAGGTATTTGTCTCTGGACATTAAGCATACCACGAGTTTTTATTATAGACAATACTTTCTATAGTTTCATCTTTAGAACTTTAGTATAAGAAGTCGGGCATCTTTGAACAGCAACCAACATTAAAAACATTGTATTCAGAAATTGGATTGAAAGTGAAATGTTGAACCACCAATTAATTTACATTTGAGAGGGTTTAAGAAACTCAAATATGAAAACTAGTGTCATTTTATACTGCGTCTGAAAATAAATTATTTTCCATGTCTCATGGGCTCATCTCTGCTAAATGTTATTGTGTGGTAGTTAGAAATATATAAATTGTAACCCGCATTTGCAACGAATCCTCTGCTGCGGCAAGCCACCAGCCTCCCTCAAGATATCAATGCATGCTCATCTTCTGGCATAAAACGTCACTCCAACGACTTCACCCGCACTACAATGAACACTGAGGTGCCAAATCACATGACTTTGACCACTCTGGCCTGCAATGAACTACGGTGCATTTCAGCTGCTCTATGCGCCGCTCACACAAACAGCAATACCTGTGTCTGGCTACCAGATACCCCCCACCTCATGCTGGCCTAGTCCATACTGCTAAAACCACATGTGTATTACATGTTAATTCCAATGCCTATACTAAGCCACCTAAGCTGCCTTGTGCAGATGTTGGCGACTGCTGCAAGGAAAATGTCTCATGCACCTCACCTGTTGATCCTAATGTCTGCACTAAGCTGCTCTGCGTAAATGCTGAAACCCATTGCAATGAACGTCATCTACAGTATCCAATGTCTGCTGTAATCTGCTTATTACCTCGTTTCCCTATGCTTGCGTCATAAATAATAATGTTCGCAATATGTTGCCGGCACACCATTGCCCTGCCCCAACACACCCTTCTGGATCACAAAAGACCAGTAGCGTCCATAACATCCCTCACACCAGCACCACCCTGACATACACATCCCCCTCTGAGATGACTCCCATCAACCCTGCAGCCACCAGTTCCACTACCCTGCGATTGGGTGAACATCACTGCCCCACCTCCTCACCGCTCCTGCCCACTCTAAAATAGATTGCACTCTAGAGCACTAGACAAGTCCAATCAATGTACTTAACTCCATGCTAGCCCACCTCAAACCCCCACAGTGACTCACTCACCCAAATGACCCCCCATAATCATCAACCTGCCCTTACTTCCTGTCACTCCACTGCCACACACTGCAAGGCATACAGCACCCTGCTTGGGCTCCATTGCCTACACAAACTCACTTCCAGACTTGCTGAACCTCTTAAGCCCCAGAAACTCGCCACAAACTACCCACCCACCCCATTGAACATCCACACTCACACCTGCACAGGCGTCAACAGACTACATTGCATCCGATCCTGAACCTTGGTGTCCACAGCAACCCCAAAACCCAAGTCCAAATGACCCCACCAATTCTCCTCACCCACTCCCCCCTCACTACACACACACAGCCAAGCCTCCTTATATTTATATTGGCCTAAACCCAATCGCCTTACACAGAAAACCGTGTGGCAAAGTTCTGATTTTTTGGGTTGACTTCGCCGCCATTTTAAGATTCGTCCGTCATTTTGATTTCTACTCGTGTGTTCTGCGTTCTGAAATGGTGGACTTTTTTTTCAGCTTGCAACCAAACCCCCTGCCCTTTGAGTTCTGTTAATGTTTAGGCTGTACGAGAGCCGACTGTTTAGACTAGATAAAGAGACCTTGCGCTCCACATGAATTGTCATCTGAGTATTGTCTGTGCACTTAATCCTCATCCTTGTATAAACATTGGGAAAATGTAAAATAAACCTTGAGCGTGGACACAGGTCGAATGCAATTGTGAAGAGACAACAAATGGTGCTTGCTGCAGGATTTGAGAACATACATCGTCATTGTGCCTTCATGGAAATGCAAACCTATGTAATCCTTTGCATATTATTGTATAAGCTGTATGTGAACTAGGCACGAACTCTAGACCACAAATTATTAACATGTAGAGAGGCTGGACAATATTACACGGAATTGTAGGAATTGTATAAAAGCACGAATGTTTCAATGTCCAGCACTCTCTCACCTTTCTCTGTCGGGCTGGTACACATTGCGGGGTGTTGGGAGCCAGATAGCTATCTGTTTCTTTGTAAACTGTACAGTAATAAAAGATCTGTGAATCTTTTTAGCTTGTGATTGGTGTATTTCCTTTGTGGTACTCAGCCTCGATATTTCCTTGTTTTTTCACAAGGTCACCTCCATACTACCCAACACACAACCCAACTCCCCCACCATGCGATCTGCGCACATGCATTCGATGTCCATGACCTCCTACAGGACCACAACCTCACCATCATGAAAGCATGGTTGCATGAGGCAACCGGCCCGTCACTATCCATTGTTCTACCTCCTGGCTATGCCATCCTCAGAACTGACAGAGATGGCTCTTCAGGTGCAGTGGTTGCCATTATATCCAAAACTGCTCTCCCCATCAGAGCCTCCCTTCTCCCACCCCTGCCAGGTTATAAACTCCTTTTAGCAGAAATAGAACCTCACCCTCAAGCAACCATCAACCTCCTCCTACTCTACCGACAACCAAATAACCTCAGTTACCCGGATGTTGACATGCTTTCGCTCATCCCCCATTACTGAAACCCAACACCAAATTCATGCTCCTGGGTGACTACAACCTAGGATCAACACTCCCACCCAAGTCAACTCCTTAAACCTGTAACCTGGCAGACCACTCTGTGATTCAATTCTATATCACCCCCATGCCCACAGACTCCAAAAAAGGAAATACTGGAACCTACCATTCTCGCCTCTCCAGGGCCTGACAGTTCTGACCCAGAAGTAATTTTCAATGCCTACAATTTGGCTCTCTTTAATGCTTTGCACCAGCATGCCCCCCTCAAAACTACATCTCGCAAAAATCTATCACCACGATTGATTCACCCTCCGGAAACTGAAACCCGCCAATGAACACATCTGGAGGAAAGACCCTACACCCTACAACAAGGAAGCCTTCTCCTACTTGGCCACCTCATACAAAAATACATCATCACCACCAAAGCCAGCATATATAATACTCAAATCAGCGAAGCTAGTACCAACACCAGAGAACTATTCATGATCCTCAAGGAGCTGAAAACCACAGCCCCCCACCACCCACCAGCTTTCCCAAAGATAAAGCCTGGTGCACCCTTGTCCAATCAGCACTTATGAATAAAATTCTCAATCTTCGCAACAAAACCATTGTCAAAAAATCTCTGCTCCTTCCTACCAAAGACACCACTCCACCTAGCACCCCACACACTTCTACTATCCCCCTTTCAAATTCTCCCCGTCTACCCATCCAACGTACTTATCACCATCCAATGCCTCAAAGCATCCAATTGCACAGATGACATCTGCCCGGCTAATCTCATCCAGATCTGTGCAGAACCCTTGGCGCATGCCATCGCAAAATGTATCAATGCCTCCTTCAGCTCCCGAACAGTCCCTAACGCCATCAAAGAAGCGTGGTTAACACCACTCCTGAAAAAACCCACCCTTGACCCCACCCTTCCCACAAACTACCGCCCCATCACTACCATGCCCTATCGCCTGAAAATCTTTGATCGCACTGCTTACTCCCAACTCCAAACCCATCTAGAAACAACCTAATTGGCACCAGACAAACCGGCTTCAGGCCCAGACACAGCACAGAATTGGCCCTCCTTGTCCTAAAGACCCAGCTTGATCACATCTGAGACACTGGAGACCTTGCCATCCTCCTCTTAATTGACCTCTCGGCTGCCTTTGACCCTGTTAATCACGACATCCTCTGCCACCACCTCAAAGGCTCATTCAACCTATCCCTTGAAGCAGCCGACTGGATGAAATCCTTCCTTAACAAACAAACTTCCATGGTCTTTGCAGGGACCAAATCTGTGGATCCCATCCCCGTCTCCTATGGTGTCCCCTAAGGATCCTGCTTCTTGCCTACACTTTACAACATGTAAACTAAGCAACTCTTTCACCAATTGGACAACCTAAACATTCCCTACACCAACTTCGCTGATCACACGCAGGTCCTCCTCAAACTCACCGGCAATTACAAACTTGACTCTAATAATGTCAAACAGGTCTTCAGCATCATCCAGGCCTGGATGGCTAACCACCATCTCTGCCTGATGACAAGACAGAGCTACTCATTGTTGGCTCTCCCTATCCCCTCAAACACTTTGCCCCTGCTTTCACCTCCTTTCGCATCAAAGGTAACATTACCCCTGTATCGGCCCAGGTCAAAACACTGGGGGTCTACCTCGACACTGAGCTAAACTTGCATAAACACGTCAAGGCTGTTGCCATGTCCGCTGCCTATTCAATTAAACTGATCAACCTATCCAGGATATGTCACACTAGCGACAATTGCTTTACATTGGCCAGAACAATCATAGGTAGCAAACATGACAATTGCAACTCCATCCTTGCAGGAACCGCCTCAAAAAACCTTTAAAAATTGCAGCTAATCCAAAACAAAGCCCTTAGAGCTGTGTGGGGGTTGAAATGCTCTGACCACATCTCCAATGTCAGATGCAAAGCCCACTGGCTTCCAGTCCAGGCACGCATTGAGTTTAAAATCCTGTCCATTACTCAATGCTGCCTACACAACACCGCCCCACCCTACCTTACCTGCTGTATCTCTAAAAAATGAACTTACATAGTCTGCGCTCTTCCTCCTCTACCTTACTAACTACCCCAAGATTCACTAGAAAACAAGCAGGAGGATCTAGCTTCACAGTCATCGCTCCCAGCCTCTGGAACACGCTTCCACCCAACATCAAAGAAGACCCCTCCTATCTGTCCTTCTGCAAAAACATAAAACCATTTTTATTGAACAAAAACGACTAAATGTGCTCTCACCTATGTTAATATACGTCTGCATGACAACTACCTTATGCTACCATGTTGGTACTGTGTGTCTCTAATGCACTGAATGTAATGTAACCTCTAGCGCTGTGATACCTCTCGGTCTTTGGCGCTATCAATAAATGCAATAAATGAATAAGGTATCACTAAAACTAAAACGGTTTGCGCTGAGTATTGGTGGCCAGGATGTGATTTGGAGGTGAAACACGCTCGGAGTAATTGGGCCTCATTACGAGTCCGGCAGTAGCCATGCCGGAAAAACTGGCAGGCTGCCACCAGACCCGAAATAGCATTCCGCCTCCGTGATTGCCAGAATCACCGGGGCATTACAACCCCGGTGACCCGGTTATTTCCGGAGACGGAATTCCGTAAATCCCCATTCCCATGGAGTCCACTAGGACTCCATGGGGATGAGGACAATGGAAACACTGGTTCTGTCTATGACAGAGCCGGTGTTTCCATTTCCGTCTGCAGGTAGGTGGCGTTATTCCCACCAGGTCAGACCTGGCGGGAGTGACACCTCCCACCTGCAGAACTCAGAATCAGCTGGTCCGGAAACAACGGTGGCGGTGGATTTACCGCCACCATTGTTTCTGGACCGGCAGGGTCATAATGTGGCCCATTGTGTTTTATGTTCATTTAATGAGAAGAGTTTGGTGGCTAGGGAGAGCCCCATGACTATAATTGCTGTCCCCAGTATGCTATTGACGAAGGTTGGTATTGATATTACCGATGCCATGTGGAGGAAAGGAGTGCAGAAGACTGCATAGTTCTCATTGACATACCGTTAAAAAGTATTACAACTAAAGATGTGCTAGGATTTATGCAACTGGTGTTCAGGTGTGGAGGATATCCATGCACACTTATCACGGACAATGGTGTCCAATTTAAGTCCAAGGAGATGTGTCAGTATTTGTTGGAGAAAGGTATCGAACATAAATTCTCCTCCATTTATCATCCACAAGCAAATGGTGTGCTGAAAGATTTGACAAAGTCATTAAGGACTACATAAGGCCGTGGGAAAATGGTGAGGACTGGGAAAGTGTTTTGATGAGCAGGATCAAAGCAAATAGATTTTCACCACATAGTGCGACTGGAGTGTCACCCTTTGAATTAAGTGGCGGGAGGTGGGCAAATTGCATGTCATGTCCTCCTTGGATAAAGAGAGCTAGATGGTCATTGGACAGTGTCCTACAAGCGAAAGTGTGAGTTATGGAATGGCAGTTGTCTAACAAGAGCAACTATGATAGAAGGAAAGCTGTCTGGGGTGGTTGCTTGAGTACTGGTGATAGTGTGATAGTGAAGCTGACTGCACCATTGAGAGGGAGACCATTGAAATGGTCTAAACCATGTAAAGTTTTTAAAGTATTTCACAGTGCAGTGATGACTGAAGATGGCAGGACATGGAATATGATTAGAGTAGTGAAGGTTGAGGAGCAGGGTGTTCCTGAAGAGAATGTTGAGAAAAAGTTGAGAATGGTAGGGGACATAAAAAGGAGGCAGAGTGATACTGTGTGTTGTCTGTGTTGGAGCCCTGCCTGGTAGCCACAGTCTGTTGTCTACCTTTACTCCAGTGCTGATGCCTATCTATAAAATTCTACTCCGGTCTCGGTGCTATACAGTGTGATGCTGAGTTTTGTCTGTGTAGGATGCTGGTTGCTGCAGTGTTTTGTCTACTTTTACTCCAGTGCTGGTGCCTATATCTAAAATCTTACTCCGGTTGCGTAGCAATGCTGAGCGATGCTATGTTGTCCTTGTTGCCGTTGAGGCCGGGGATATCAAGGAGGCGAGAGATGTGCTATAGTGTGCCTATGGATCCTGCATTAGATGCACTTTGCTTTTTTCCAATGCCAAGAACAAGACAGCAATCGAAATCCCAGGTGAGCGGATTATTGGCAAAATCCCACATGTTACACAAACATTTGCCTGCCCTTTTCATGCCAACTGAAGCAAGCTCTAAACATGGGTCTGTAAGCCAAATGAAAGATGCAAATAACTGGTTGCAAGACTCTATGGGGGGTGTGTAGAATGCACTGGCCTAACCAATGCTTTTAAGTAGAAAGAACTTTCTAAACTGTCAGTGAAACCCTTCAAGTCTTTCCCCCACTTAGGCGGGGAGATCCACCAAAGAGTGGACCCTGTGGACATGAATGGTGCAGGATTATTCACTAGAAATATAAGCATTGTCCTTGATTCAACAGATGCAGAGATTTTGCCAAGTGAAGCCCCAGTTGACACAAACTCCCCTGACCCAGTAATGATTCATGGAGCCTTCCAAGTCCAGAGGTGGGAAGATTGACCTCCTACAAAGCAATAGCTAGTGGCACACCATTGTCAGTCAACTGCCCCTCTCAGTCTGCGTCCCTACAGACGATTCCAGAGGGAGATTGTACTCCTGACGGGGCAGTTTGAAAACATAGGTCCTTTCGAGACAGTGAAAGTCACTGACTGCCCTTTTACCATCATTGTCAAAGACATCGAAAAGACCCAGCTGGTCACAGCTAAATTGATATTGGACTGGAGCCAACTGGTTGGCAAGGAGGCTTTGAAAGGTGCACCCTCTTGGACAATGGAAGAAATCCTTCCGGACCACCAGGTGGACATACGACCCAACCCTTTCTTGGCCTTATGGCGACTTGATACCATCCCACCAAGGAAAGAGTGTCAACATGCTTCCAAAAAGAACACATTCTTCATGTCCAATCGCGTTTGACTTCTTCCTTCTCGACCGACCAGGGGATTCAACAAATACCTCTTAAAACGGTTTGGCCTCTGTGAGAAATGGTAGCACCTCATCATTGAAGGGAGATCAACAAGCTCCTAGAAAGGAGCTTGTTGCGCTCTTCCTCCTCTACCTTACTAACTACCCCAAGATTCACTAGAAAACAAGCAGGAGGATCTAGCTTCACAGTCATCGCTCCCAGCCTCTGGAACACGCTTCCACCCAACATCAAAGAAGACCCCTCCTATCTGTCCTTCTGCAAAAACATAAAACCATTTTTATTGAACAAAAACGACTAAATGTGCTCTCACCTGTGTTAATATACGTCTGCATGACAACTACCTTATGCTACCATGTTGGTACTGTGTGTCTCTAATGCACTGAATGTAATGTAACCTCTAGCGCTGTGATACCTCTCGGTCTTTGGCGCTATCAATAAATGCAATAAATGAATAAGGTATCACTAAAACTAAAACGGTTTGTGCTGAGTATTGGTGGCCAGGATGTGATTTGGAGGTGAAACACGCTCGGAGTAATTGGGCCTCATTATGAGTCCGGCAGTAGCCATGCCGGAAAAACTGGCAGGCTGCCACCAGACCCGAAATAGCATTCCGCCTCCGTGATTGCCAGAATCACTGGGGCATTACAACCCCGGTGACCCGGTTATTTCCGGAGACGGAATTCCGTAAATCCCCATTCCCATGGAGTCCACTAGGACTCCATGGGGATGAGGACAATGGAAACACTGGTTCTGTCTATGACAGAGCCGGTGTTTCCATTTCCGTCTGCAGGTAGGTGGCGTTATTCCCACCAGGTCAGACCTGGCGGGAGTGACACCTCCCACCTGCAGAACTCAGAATCAGCTGGTCCGGAAACAACGGTGGCGGTGGATTTACCGCCACCATTGTTTCTGGACCGGCAGGGTCATAATGTGGCCCATTGTGTTTTATGTTCATTTAGTGAGAAGAGTTTGGTGGCTAGGGAGAGCCCCATGACTATAATTGCTGTCCCCAGTATGCTATGGACGAAGGTTGGTATTGATATTACCGATGCCATGTGGAGGAAAGGAGTGCAGAAGACTGCATAGTTCTCATTGACATACCGTTAAAAAGTATTACAACTAAAGATGTGCTAGGATTTATGCAACTGGTGTTCAGGTGTGGAGGATATCCATGCACACTTATCACGGACAATGGTGTCCAATTTAAGTCCAAGGAGATGTGTCAGTATTTGTTGGAGAAAGGTATCGAACATAAATTCTCCTCCATTTATCATCCACAAGCAAATGGTGTGCTGAAAGATTTGACAAAGTCATTAAGGACTACATAAGGCCGTGGGAAAATGGTGAGGACTGGGAAAGTGTTTTGATGAGCAGGATCAAAGCAAATAGATTTTCACCACATAGTGCGACTGGAGTGTCACCCTTTGAATTAAGTGGCGGGAGGTGGGCAAATTGCATGTCATGTCCTCCTTGGATAAAGAGAGCTAGATGGTCATTGGACAGTGTCCTACAAGCGAAAGTGTGAGTTATGGAATGGCAGTTGTCTAACAAGAGCAACTATGATAGAAGGAAAGCTGTCTGGGGTGGTTGCTTGAGTACTGGTGATAGTGTGATAGTGAAGCTGACTGCACCATTGAGAGGGAGACCATTGAAATGGTCTAAACCATGTAAAGTTTTTAAAGTATTTCACAGTGCAGTGATGACTGAAGATGGCAGGACATGGAATATGATTAGAGTAGTGAAGGTTGAGGAGCAGGGTGTTCCTGAAGAGAATGTTGAGAAAAAGTTGAGAATGGTAGGGGACATAAAAAGGAGGCAGATTGATACTGTGTGTTGTCTGTGTTGGAGCCCTGCCTGGTAGCCGCAGTCTATTGTCTACCTTTACTCCAGTGCTGATGCCTATCTATAAAATTCTACTCCGGTCTCGGTGCTATACAGTGTGATGCTGAGTTTTGTCTGTGTAGGATGCTGGTTGCTGCAGTGTTTTGTCTACTTTTACTCCAGTGCTGGTGCCTATATCTAAAATCTTACTCCGGTTGCGTAGCAATGCTGAGCGATGCTATGTTGTCCTTGTTGCCAATGAGGCCGGGGATATCAAGGAGGCGAGAGATGTGCTATAGTGTGCCTATGGACCCTGCATTAGATGCACTTTGCTTTTTTCCAAAGCCAAGAACAAGACAGCAATCGAAATCCCAGGTGAGCGGATTATTGGCAAAATCCCACATGTTACACAAACATTTGCCTGCCCTTTTCATGCCAACTGAAGCAAGCTCTAAACATGGGTCTGTAAGCCAAATGAAAGATGCAAAAAACTGGTTGCAAGACTCTATGGGGGGTGTGTAGAATGCACTGGCCTAACCAATGCTTTTAAGTAGAAAGAACTTTCTAAACTGTCAGTGAAACCCTTCAAGTCTTTCCCCCTCTTAGGCGGGGAGATCCACCAAAGAGTGGACCCTGTGGACATGAATGGTGCAGGATTATTCACTAGAAATATAAGCATTGTCCTTGATTCAACAGATGCAGAGATTTTGCCAAGTGAAGCCCCAGTTGACACAAACTCCCCTGACCCAGTAATGATTTCATGGAGCCTTCCAAGTCCAGAGGTGGGAAGATTGACCTCCTACAAAGCAATAGCTAGTGGCACACCATTGTCAGTCAACTGCCCCTCTCAGTCTGCGTCCCTACAGACGATTCCAGAGGGAGATTGTACTCCTGACGGGGCAGTTTGAAACCATAGGTCCTTTCGAGACAGTGAAAGTCACTGACTGCCCTTTTACCATCATTGTCAAAGACATCGAAAAGACCCAGCTGGTCACAACTAAATTGATATTGGACTGGAGCCAACTGGTTGGCAAGGAGGCTTTGAAAGGTGCACCCTCTTGGACAATGGAAGAAATCCTTCCGGACCACCAGGTGGACATACGACCCAACCCTTTCTTGGCCTTATGGCGACCTGATACCATCCCACCAAGGAAAGAGTGTCAACATGCTTCCAAAAAGAACACATTCTTCATGTCCAATCGCGTTTGACTTCTTCCTTCTCGACCGGCCAGGGGATTCAACAAATACCTCTTAAAACGGTTTGGCCTCTGTGAGAAATGGTAGCACCTCACCATTGAAGGGAGATCAACAAGCTCCTAGAAAGGACATGGCCATCACAGGCAAAGACCAACTGTGCCTGATTTCTTTTTCAACTGATCTAGGGGCTCAGCAAACAACTCGTAAAAACTTCCTAGGATTGTGCATTGTAATTTCCCTGTACGATTCTGTGTTTTTGCCTAATCCCTTTCAGGACTCTAAGCAGAGGTGAATCCCACAGCTTCCAAATCACAGTGCATCATGATGGCGGCCTTAATCGTTTTTCTGGCACCATTCATGAAACTATACGAGACTACGAATGAAAACACCAAAGAGCAAGCAACCTTGCTTACAATGATCCATTACAAAAGTATTTACATCGAGTCCTTTATAACAACGCTGCAATCCAGAGTAGACCATGAGGTGTAATGTGTGAATACCATCCAAAGAAAGTTAAAAGACACTTTGGATTCGGGGAGAGCTGACACAAAATTTCTTCTTAACTCATATCTGGAATTACCACACCTAAAGTCATTGGTCCAGAGCAGAAAAGGGGGGTCATCATCTACACATAATGTAGACTTCCCTAGTATGGTAATTGCTAATGGCCCCAAGTCCAATCAAATACAAACTCCAAAATCTAGTGATGGAGGCAAAGGCCCCAAACATAAGAAACTGGAAAAACTCTATCAAGGTGCTCCCTCAAATTAAACTGGGAATAAATAGAGAGAGGGAGACCGAAATACTAGCTCTGAACTTTGTTGATCTAAAGGGGAAGGATTCTAACGTGATGGCCAGCCAGGAGAGTCTATCCTTAACTGAATCCCAACCTGGCCATCCCACAATGGTGTACTTGCATCCTTGTGTGATCTTTGTGATCTTTGAGAAAAAGCAAAAAAAGGAAAATCAATAGACTGACTTGTATAGGGATGCCTCAGAGGAATAATAGAGAAAGAACTATAATGCTGCACATACCTTTGTTAGCAACCTTCCTATGCCTCGATCTAACCTCCCTCTGACCATTCAGAGAAATATGCACTCTCCCTCAAGCAAGATCCAGGCCCCATCACTGTGTCATTCCCTCAAGATCGACGATAACAAGAGAGAATTGCTGGCAGACACCATTGAGGATATTGTTACAATCCTATCCTTAAACGCCACACAGTGAATCAAATGTACATAGCCAAAAGAGTGGTTACAAGGGTGTGCAGCCCACACCAAAGACTAATCAGCCTCGGTCACTTGTTCATTATTGTTATTTTGCATGCCCGACACAGAGGCACAACACAGTGGGTTGCACCCCACTCACAATTATATTGAAATTAATTGAGACTCTATCTTTGATTACCAAACTAAAGAAGCAACAACGTAAATAGTGGTGTACACTCACCATATCAATCATTTAATTCTCATCTTGAATTGTGCTAATTACCTGAGGCTATTCCATAATGTTCCCCTGTTGCATTTTTTCCACTCAGATGACATCAGGATGGTGGAATTTCCTAAAGAACATACAAAAAAGAGGATTATTCTCCATCTACGCTTATGTGGTGGCAAGACGAAATCATGATCAAAGGCCTACCAACGAAATTCTCTAACATATAAAAGAGGAAAATTGGTATAGAGGTTGTGGACCAGGCAAAAAGGCCCCAAGGTCCGATGAAGATGACATTTAACAACAAGAACACACATAAATGCATAATTACCTGCATTAAGGGCAAAGAGCAAAATGAGACTGTCTGGGAGGGGCTCCAGAGCATCGGTCACAGATGTGACCGGAACTGTGATTAACCACAAGAAGCTTCCCGGTGGATGGCTTTCTCAAACACAAGAGGATTTGTACATTTACCTATGGATTACAATATACTATTGGGAGCCCTGGATATAATATGTCTACAAGAAACTTGGCTTTGGACGGCCCACCCCTTTGATGGCTACACCTTCTTATTCACCCCTGACTATGGAGGCAATAGAGGGTGCCAAGCGGCAGGCATTATCACCTTTGTAAAGAATGGAAAAGGACTCAAGATAGAAGTCTTTCATACCCCAAACTCCTTTTTGCAGATCATTGCCTTCAAGGAACTTTTGGAAAATGAGGCTCGACGTGGTCTCGTGTTTAACATCTACTGGAATCCTGCTACATTATCTACCACAACGTTTACCAATATATTCATGGCTGCAATGGATAAGTGGGTCTGGAAATTTAACCCTCATTGTATAATAATTGGAGGATACCTTAATTGTCCTTGCATAGAAAAAGTAACTGGTCGATTCCCTTGGAATAAAAATCTGCATACCCCAAGTGAGCTCAGAGCGGTTAAATCTGATGAACGCTCGGGACATTCATATCCTTAGCGGCCAAACCGAGGGTGTTTGTCCCCTGAAAACAACTTGGACTAACGGAAACATGTCCAATATTCTGGACTATGTTTTTGTTTTCAGTTCACTTATTCAATATATAACCTCTTTCGAAATTATACCCAACCCCCCCCCCCGAGTGATCACGTGCTACTAAACCTCACTCAGAAGGGTTTGAGTAGATCAAAGCGAGTGACAAAATCTATGGCTATCGAACACACACAATGTGTAAAATTGAATGGGAATGAGGCAACACAACATTATAGCATTCTCCAACCAGTCCATCAACCTGCTGATGCAGGGGAACAAAGTGAATTTTGTACCGCTACTTCTTGAGTACAAGGTTAAGTGCAAAACACCAACAACATCAGCTCCTAGCCACAAATACACGTTTGATGAGAGGATAAAACTGGAGAAAAAGATACTGCGGAAAGACCTAAAACATTTAAGCCCCCGTCAAGAAGCTTACCGCTTAGTTCTCAAGAAAAAAAGGAAACAAAAGTACAAGAACTGTACAAAGCCAAGATCTTTTATAACGAGGCGGAACGCATGCTTGCGGCTCTTTGCAAAAAAGATGCAAGAACCATCTGGCAAATGCTTAATGAAGCTGGCAAGGGCAATCTATTTCACTCTTAAATGTGGTTATGGAGGAAGCATGCATAAACCTTTACCAAAAATGTTTTGAGTGAAAAGAAGGCCTAATACAGACATTGTCTTCGAAATCAACCACCAGGTGGATGTTTTCACTTGACCTTGTGGATGTGGAACCGTTAATGAAGAAAGCCAACCACTCTAGAGCCCCAGCCCCAGACGGGATTACAAACTCAATGATCAATAAAGACTCAGAGATCTGGATTCCATTTTTCAAACAGATCATGAGAGTGGGTGAGATCCCTAGATCTTTGAGATCTGCGACAGTTGGTCCCATTTACAAGCGAGGCAACAGAGTGGATCTCTCTAATTACCGCCCCATTGTTCTTCTATATGCACTGGGTAAATTATGCACAGCTTTCCTGCTGAAACATCTGCAGACGTGGATCAAAACGATGGAAAAAGAGGACCCCAGACAAACAGGGTTCATCAAAGGTGTGGGAACAGATCGAACCTATTCTTGATAAACATCTTGAAAGGAAAAGCCTTTAATGAGAAGATCAAGATGTATGTGGCATTTGTTGACTTACAAAAGCCTTCAACAGTGTAAATCGTCAATGAATGTGGGACAAAATGGAGGAATGTAAATGTCCACCTGATCCACTAGAGGCGATCAAGTCTCTCTACGAGTCTCCCAATGTCCAAATCCGTCTCAATGCGCTAGGTCTTTTGACAAGACCAATTAACACCTTTGGTGGCTTAGAACAGGATTGCCCCTGGCCACAACACTATTCAGCCTTTTTCTCTCTGATCTCGGAGAGATCTCGGAGAGACCTGTGATAAGATTAGATTCTTCCCACCAAAGATAGGAGACCAAGCTGTGACAAGACTTATGTTTGCTGATGATCTGGTTTTGGTTGACTTGACACCAATCGGTCTACAGACGAGTTTAGATGGCCTTAATGAATATATGACCACACATGGACTGGGAATGAACTCAGCTAAGACTACCACCATGATACTGGGCCCACAAGGTCCCAGATCACGATTTGGGTTTAAATGGTTTGTTAAGCAGAAACCACTAGCACAGAACCAACAGGTTACTTACTTGGGGGGCCTCATCAACAACAGCTAGTTGGACCTCTGCCCCCCCCCACCCCGCTAGCAGGCCCTGAAGGCTAAACAAAACATTCTGATAGCCTAAGGTAGGCTGATTCAGAAGAAATATGGGAACTTCTCAATCCTGCCGGTGCTGTCTTTCTTTCAAGCAAATGTTTCCCCTATTCGAACCTATGGAGCCGTAGGTTTTCCTCTAACTACTGTGGCTTTCTCTAGAAGGAGGCTTTTGGAGAAAACTACTGAAACTCTCTAATCTGATTACAACCTCAGTGATTAGATTTGAAATTGGCCTGATCTCCTTACAAGCAAGATCGATATGGAAAACCGTGGCACTGTATCGTAAATGCCTCCTCCCCGCCCTGGCCAAACCTTACCAAATTTTGGAGACAGCATTAAAGATCTCTAGAAACAGTCTGTTGTTGCAGTGGGGATATGGGTGCCAGCAGTACTTAGAACACCTTCAGTCTGACTTGGAAGTGCCAAACAATAATCCTGCTATGGTGAAATGGAAACTGTGGCAGGATGACTGGATAAATACATTAGAAGATAAGAACCTATATAAAGTTCAAACTGCTATGATAGCAGAACTTAAGGTTTGGGGTTCGGTTCCAAAATACTTAACCAATATTCCAAAGAGATGGTACAGGAACCAGTGTATGTGCTTCAGGATGAACCTGCTCTCCACTAACCAGATTCTGAGAATCTACAAGCAAATATCTTCTGCGAACTGCAGGTTTTGTCTCAAGGAAGGGATGAAAGAAACTCTTAAAAACATTACACTTTTTTGCCCACGCTTGACAGAGATGACGACTGAGTACTTGGGCAAGGCAATAGCGGAAAGGCCATTTGAGTTTGCAAAAGAGTTTTGGTCGTTCCTACAGCAGTGGGAAGAATTTTCGGCTATATTTGGCCGGGTGAAGTTTCTTAAGGAAGCCCTCGAAACGAAGGATGAAGGCACACAATTGGAATAGATTGGGCATTGGATAACAACTTGATGTTCTGAACCTATCTGATTAAGGAAAGCTTTTGTTTTGTTTGTTTCTTGGAAAAGTGTGATAAAATGTTTGTAACAAACCATGATTTATTAAGAATAATATATTTTTTTAAAACAAAGCCGTGGTGGAAAAAGTAGAGTCCCAGAAAGTACAAGGATTTTGTGACTGGTCAATGTGAGTAACACCACAAAACCAAAAATGAAGGCAACTGCGTACTGTACTTAGTGATGTATTCGTATGAGTGGAATGTATGTGTTACTGGGGTGTCTTTTGAGTGTTTTAGGGGGGACGAGTGTTCTCGAATGGTGGGGTGAACAGGAGAGTAAGACGGTTCGAGTGGATGGATGATGATGGATGCCCACTGCTTATGGGCTTATTATAGGAGATTTAACAAGTACCTCTCAATGATGAACCTGCAGCCTCTGTGTCAATACTTCAGAATATATCTGCCCCTGAATATTGCCACCGTTTTGAATCTAGTTGCACTTTGAAATTGGCCACTTTGTTAAATCTAGCTGTGCTTTGAATATTGCCACCGACTTTAATCTAACTGCCTTTTGATGGTGCTGATAGTGCTGCCGTCCCATGAATGGGAATCTATCCATCAGAGCAGAAGCAGCAGACTATCCATCATGCCACGCAGCTCCATGGTTAGAGCAGCACTTTGGCACACCAGAAGCCTGCGCAACCCCTTCCTCTTCCCTCTCCACATAATCACCCCTCAGGGAAATACTCAACCCGCCCCAGTCAACTCCCACTAGACCCCCCACATAGACGCCCATCCAAACCATCCCATTCTGCCCACACCCACCCCATCCCTGCCCCCCTCTCCAACCCATCATAATCCTCACATCCTTGGGCTCTGCGCAGGCTACCCTCACCAATACACAACTCTCAGCTACCCCAATGACCATCAAACACACACCACTGGCCCCCCAGAATCCTTTAAAACACAGAATCTGAACCACCCAGATCCCCTCTTCTATGCATACTTCACCCTAGCTCTTCCCCAGATCATTGCTTGCACCTCTCACTTACATCCTTACGACCTCTCCTAATTCACCCAACCCAGTGAAATCAATCTTCAACCCAACCGTCAACACCCCCGGCACTGACTCCATCCAGCCCTTTTGGCACTCCCTCAGAAATCAGCAGCTCAAACCCATTTCCGACCTTAAACCCTCCTTACCCGTCTGCCTTCTTCATCATCAAACCCTCTCGACGACCCAAGTAGTTGCTCTGCATCCACTCCATCCCCCATCCCAACATTGACTCCACACTTCAGATGAGGGACCCATCTGCAATTCCCTCTCACACACATCCTCTACTCCACTCAACCACACTGGACCACCCCTTAAAGAACTGAACATCAACAACACTATTCTCAAAAACTCCAAGAATGCTTCTAGCATCCCGCTCAACTGAGACACTTCAGCTTCCCTCAACAACCCCATTCCGCCTATCATCTTCCATACCCCAACCCACGCGGCACCCCTGAACCTCCCTATGATTCACATGGACCATTCCCCCCTCAACAGAGACACTTCATCTTCCCTTAACAATCCCACGGCTCCTTTCACCTCCCACACCACTCCCCCATGGCCACCCCAAACCTCCCTCCGATTCACACTGAACCCTCCCATGGTGCCCCCTCCAGGTGATCCCTGCCCCTGCCCTCATGCACCCCACTACTTTGGTCCTCCACTGTTCCTCTCTTAGGGGACAACAACCTCTGTCCAACTCATTAACTTTCATGCATCCTAATTAACGCCAGATCTGTCACCAAAAATCAACACTACATATACGCTTAATTTCCTCTCAAGGCCCTGACATCTGTTACATCACACAGACCTGATTCTCTGAGGTCTTCGGACCCATAGCATATGAGGCATTTCCCCAAGGCTTCATTCTTATTGTACCTAACAGAACCAGCAGGGCAGGAGGAATCGCCATCCTCCACAAATCACACCTCACCATCTCACATTCCGAGGAACAAGCCTGCAAATACCTCTTAGTGCAATTTCTCATCAACCCCTCTCTTACCCATAGCTTCTTACTCCTATACAGACTTTCAGCTATAACAGAAACTTTGCTGATTCCCTAAGCAACTCCCTAGAGGCCATCCTGGTCACCCCCCCTCACTCACCATGCTAGGAGATCTCAACGTATGGTTTGATGTCCTGCATAACCCCATGACATGAACACTCAGGACAACCAGGAAGCCCTCAACATGACTCACCTAATATCAGGTGCCATGCACTCTGCAGGAAATACATTCAATGCAATCTTCAGCTCCTCCAATCAGATCTCCACACTCCCCGGTTAGGAAAGATTTCATAATTGTAGGTAATTTTCCTTCCATGTGGCAACCCCCAAACATTTTGTTGTTGTTTTACACTCTGATCTAGACTTTGCCAGAGAAGCGCAGCCTTCCGCCGCACTCCTATGGACTTTCGCTCCATTCTTACGGGGAAACTGACATGCCCTTAAGACAGTCAGTACCGGGAGACTCGTTTCCCTTAGTCATTTCCTCATGTTGCAGCTTTTGAGCAACATGAAACAAGAGTGCACCGTAACTTACAGTACCGCACTCTTGGGTCTCTAGTCATTCCAATGGCCCTAGAAACTCTCGCTAGACTTATCATGAAATGTGCAAGTGTGTCATGGATGGGACTGGTGGCAGCTATTGTTTCTTTGTGTTTTGAACCCCTTTTTGCCATGTTAACCGCGCTTCCGGCGTTTGGCCCAAATGGGTGGCCTGGCCTCCAAAATGGCCATGCCACGAGGTTCTTTGTCCTGTCCGCTGACCGTCTTGCCCCTTCACCTTCCCCCAGGTCGAGCCGGCCCAGGGCAGTCCTTATTTGGTCATGAACTTTCCTGCGAAACACAACGCTTTCGGGGGCTTCTGCATGCCTTGTGTGTGCCTCCAGGATGTGGGCTGGGATGTCTGTTCCCAATACACATCCTGGGTGCAAGAGAGTCTAGAGTGTCCTGAATGCCTGGGACCACCGTGGTCCGTGATAGGTCCACGTATGGTGTGAGTGTTTGTGAGCGGATCTCCCATTGGGCCTTCTCTCTTTTGGCGCGAAGGGAACTCTGGATAAGAGGAGGCTGAAAACCCCACTACCATGTCGACCTCCTGAGTTCTCACGAACGAAGGATAAGGAGCCAAGTATCCTGCAACTAAGAAGCTGAGTCGAGGAATCGCTGGTGACCCTCTGAAGGTTTGGCACCCTGCACTGCTGTCGTCCTGTGAGACCCCTCTGCCTCTGATCATACGAGAAAGCCTGTACTGGCGCTTCGACCCTTTAGAATAGTGGGAACAACTATTCTCGGCATCTTCACCAAATCCTGTACGTAAGCCTTCGGAAGCGTCCCTGGGCCATCCAGTGGACTGACCAGCCTACACAGGAACCTTGCTCTGTCACCGCCGTCTGGCTTACTGCTGATACTGTGTCCTCAGCACTCTCACACGATTCGTACACTTGGCGTTCCCAGGTCTGAATGAGACATGTGCTTTGGGACCGGAATACATGTGGTTGCCGAGTTGCCCTGCTGTGGTAAAAAACCTGTGCTTGTTCGCTGCATTTGGGACACCCTCGACCCTGACTCCTGCTGTCACGGAATCTACATGGCGTCGAGACGTCCTGCTGATCGCATCTGAACCTGCCAGTACCGAAACGGAACCGGAGAAGCCTGGGTCTGCCTGCATCGGGGACCGGTGAGTAGTCAATACCTTAACCGGTCGCCCTCCCACAGGAGCCTGTGGCTTTCATCGCTGTCGTAAACAGCAACCCTTTTCGCACTCGCGCTCTTCTTCCGCCCACAAGTGGAGGCCGCGCTTGAGTAGCGGGGATCTGTTTATCATCATTTTGTTCACCTCTCTGAACTGCCTGATTTCCCTGAAGAGACTCCCCTTTGCCCGTTGGCACCCGTGTGTGCAGGTTCTTTTGAGCACAAGGCTCCACTCTTCGTAGGGCTCGTACTTTCTTCTAGTTAGGTGGCCTCTGATGTCGAACTGGGTCTAAGGATTACTTGCACTGCCTGTTTTCCTCCCCATCTAGGTGGTCTGCATATTTCGTGCTTCTAATTCCTTAGACCCCGTGGTCTTGTATATATATTGTATTGCTTGTGATGTGTTGGTTTATTGGAGTTTTACCGTGATTCTTTACTATGGTCGATGTTACAAAGGCCTTGTAATAAATGTGTCTATATTTTTATTATAACATCTGTCTGGAGTAATTTGTAAGCGTCCTTGCTTTGTGTGCTCATTGCGGGCTTTCAGTCACCCTCACCCCTCTTGAGACCTAGCCTTCACCGCCGCCATCGCTACCCTGATTGGTCTGGCTTGTCCAGAGGTTACCCTGTTCCAAGAAACTAGGCTGGCCTTCTGAACCTCTGCCCCTCCAGGACAGAGTTCAGAAATCCATCTTAACATCCCCCAACCACTAATCTGGACGGACCACTCATCCATCTGCTTCTCGCTATCAACTGCAATCCTTCCTCCCCGCTGGACTAATCCCGGACTGTCCACATGCTTCCCGTTGTGGAACAAGGTCATAGTAACTCTGGACTTCGCTGACTCCCTGCTTGCCTCCTTTCCCAATCTCTGTCTCCGAGGAGGTCATCCCCTTGTCAGCCATTTTGACCTATAGCTCTCCAGCACCATCAGAACACTCACCCCTACCAGATCCTCCTTCCACAGACAAGGCCCTTCCCCTTGATGGCTCACTCCTTCTCTCAAATCCATCAAAACAAATAACCGCACGCTGGAACGCTGATGGTGGGCCAATCCGCCCCCCCCCCCCGAATAGAGATACATATGTCATTCAGATCAAAGCCTACAAGGCAGAAATCCAGAAGACCAAACAATCCTTCGATTGGAACAGAATCTCTAACACCCATAACACCAGCAGGTTACTCTGCAAGATCATCTCAGAATTCAAGGCCCTTCCCTACACTTCCTCTCCCTATCCCCACTCCCAAGCACTCTGTGATGCCCTTTTGCAGGACTTCCACAAGATAGCCATGGAAAGAAACCACACCATTGGTGCAATACTAACAGCGATCCCGCCTGATTACCTGCACCCTTGTCCAACACCACAAACTCTCCCACTGCTCATCCTATCTTCTTCTTCTTCTTTCCCACATCGCAACATGAGTTCCTGAAGTTGCTTGCTAGCAACCACCTGTCTCGATCCCTTGCAGATGCATGACCTATCACACTCCTTAAAGATATCCTTTCCGCAATCTGTGCAGGCGGCATTGCAAGATCTATCATGAACTCTTTCCTCATCTCAGACATATTCCCAGCAGTTTTCAAGACATTGTACATCAAACCCCTGATCAAAAAACCCTCTCTTGACCCCCCTCTGGTAGCCACATTTATTGACCGAACAGCCTACTCCCAGCTTTGTCTCTTCACTGAATCCAACCTCCTCCTGGACCCCACCAAGTCTGACCTCAGACCCCTTCGAGGAACAGAATCATCCCTAGTCTCCATCTGGGATGACCGCAAAAGAACCGCAGATGCAGATGACTGTGTCACACTTATTGACCACTCAGCAGCCTTTGACACTATCGACCACCACACACTCACAGACAGACTCCACTCACATGGCATCAGGGACACAGCATTAAGGTGGATTTCCTCTTTCCTCACTAACTGATCAGACATCACCCTTGTTCCTCCCTCCTCCTCGACCCTGACTGTCATCAAGGGAGTACCACAGGCCACCCCTTCGGCCCCTGCTCTTCAATCTTTTCTTGAGCTCCCTCCCTGCTCTCATTCACTGACACAACCTAACCTACAGCAACTATGCAGACGCCCAGATCATTTTCGTGACCGCTAAAACCTCTTCCAACCCCCATCCTGACCTCGCCTCATGCCTCACAGAAATCAACCACTGGATGATCGCTAACCACCTCCTTCTCTACCCCCGGAAAAAACAAAATCATGCTCTGCAGGAAGATTACCCTCTTCCCCCAAACCACCCCGTGGCTGTTCTACCTAAGCCCTCCTCTAGATACATCCAACACGGTTAAGAACCTGGGATGTAACAAGGGCAGAGATCTGACACTTTCACACCACATCAACACTGTGTCAAAATGGTGCTATCTACACCTTTGCATACTCTGATGCATCTTCCCTTACATCTCTTACCCTCCACAGTCACTGCATGTATGGCTATCATTCTCTCTCACCTAGACTATGCTAACTCCCTAGACCTGCCCCCCCCCCCCCCACTTGTCAACTCAGAAAACTACAAAGGGTCAAAGCGCAGCAGCTAGTCTCCTCCTAGCTCTTGGCGCCAGAGAGCACATGAAGCCCACCCTCCATCTCCTCCACTGGCTCCCTGTCAGGGGACAGCCCACTTTCAAAGATATGTGCATCACCCACCTTGCTCTGCACAAGACAGGCCAAGAATGTCTACAACACAAGCACACCCCATACATACCCAACAGAAACCTTGGATCAGGCACCACATTCCTCCTTGTCATCCCCTGCCTCAAATCAACCAGAACAAGGGGGGCCTCCATTTCCATCCAGGCTCCCACAATATGGAACGTGATTCCCCTCAGCATCCGCTGAGAGGATGACCATGCCTTGCGGAAGGCCTCAAGACCTGGCTCTTCCCCCCAGTGTTCCGATGAACCCATTCCACCTCCTGTGCTAATTTAATCTCCTGTCAGGCTGGGGCAGCAATGAGAACCTCAAATTAAGTACTGAGCAATGAAGAGAAATGTCTCCAGCAAAGCACAGGACAGGAACAAACGAAGCAAGAAAACTCCCAGGACACTGGGATACGTATCATAATTTATGTCAATGGAAGACAGCCGTAGGCACCCATCAGCATTCATCAGCATCCATACTCTATTTGAAGACCCATCGCACAGCACCTCTGCCATTTGAATAAAGCTAAGTCCCACGACAAAAATTCAGTCTAGCTGGAATCATAATCTGTCTCCCTCTCCGTATAGCCTCACAGCACCCACCCACAAGCCAGTCCAAAATGGGTCGCTAGCAGGCACTTGGCCATCCCTACTTACCATTGTATTGGCAAAAATGCAAACTCTCATTCTATACTTCTCTGACGAATTGTCCATTCCACGAATGGATGTGCACGAGAGCTTTCAACTACAGCACTTTGAGGCCATACAAATGGGACTACGCACTATACAAATCCCTTATTACATTGCATTGCATTGCATATATACAAAACTGAATGGTATATCTGCTTTGCCAGCATGTAGCCCCTTTTCTATTCCTCAGCCACAGACTAACCCTGGGAAATTCTATTTGACCTGCAGAACCCTCTACATCAGTTTGCATGCATAAGAAACCCCTGCCCATTCAAACTTAAAAATCATATTTTAAATGTTCAGATCAATTACAGAAGCACACCAACATTTAAACTGGGCTCTTAGGAAATATTGTAATGATAGAATTATTCATACTTTATTTTTTTTAATCAATCTATTGCATGCTCATTGTGCGTGTTTTTCTGTGTATCATAAGGCATGATTGCATCTCATCAAAGACGCTGCCCTTGATCCCTTTATGGTGACTTCTAAAATGCTAAATGTTTAATTTGAAGTGTCCTTCGGTGGTGACCAAATAAAACATTAGGAAAACAAATGTTTTATGGGGAATCATTTGGCAGCGACCCGACCAGGAACAGGTGGTCTGGGGTTATTGCAGTCTAATGTAATGATGCAGCCAGGTTTCCATCTGGAGAGCATGTGGTTGTGTCTACTCGGAGATCATCAACGAGTGGGAGCATGCACAGGGGATGCCCAGTAATGCACAAACGAGAAGCTCCTGGGCTACTTTCTGAAATCATACACTGAATTTTATGTCAGTTCGGATGTCCATTTTTTCCATGTCTGCAATTGTATTTCTTTACGATGTGTTGAAGATGAAGCAAAGATTCTGACATGCGTAAAAGGGCGCTGTAATCGCCGGCCAGTTGATGGAGGTCGAGAGCTGTTCACGCTGTGATTCGACAGCCGGATTATTACCAGAGAGTCTATTGGGCGGCTCGCAGAAGATGCACGTGCCGTTCAGGACACAGGCCTCAGCGAACTTTGCGAAGCATAGGTCAACCCTCGGACAAAAGCCTCATCCATCAGGAAAACAACACATTCATTTTGAAGGAGTTTGATAGCATGCATGTTGCGCCACAGACGAGAAAGTTATGCAGACATCAATAAATTAGGAGCCAAATGTAGGAACTTGAGAACCGAAGCACAGTGTGCCGTGATATTGAGACACTATAGTGCACCATACAGTGGGGTTCCTTGTGTAAGACTTTTACGCCTTCCACTGATGACACGCCTCATTTTCATCCATTTGTATTGCGGCAAGGCGGGCAGAACGTATGTTTGTGCCAACTCCCTTCCTCTTGGCCATACAAATGTGCCAGCATTTGCACTGGTATACATTTTAGCATTCCATTTAAATTATTTTTGATGAACAGTATATGAATACATTTGAAGAACATTAACTACATATGGTGTTTTGTATATCAGACACCATATGGTTAAAAATTATTGGTCTGTTTTGACAGATCTTAGACAGTGTGCAGGGGACGGGAGTTCCCCACTTTGGGAACATCCATTTCTTGTTTTGTATCACCACACCCTCCAATATTTCCTGAGAATGTTCTGAAAATGTTTGCTGTTGTTTCAGGTGGAGGAAGAAACAGGCATCTTTACAATGAAATGGTGTAAAAAGCCTTAACCAACTGCCAGGAATTGTGAAAGAGAGGTTTAGGCCTTTCTCGGGAGTGCCAGGCATTGGTCAGAAAGATATAAAACAGTAGTATGAATGCATTTCATCAGAAAAGATTTGCTATTAACACCATATTCCATAAATAACATCTCGGTACACATGTGTAATATACTGCTTCATGTTCTCAACTCATGCGAAAATATCCATAACCAATGTCACTTTCCAGAATTACTATCTACAAATTAAAGAACACGTAATGATCAGATCAGCAGGGATTCGGGGGCATTCTACCCCCAAGAACATTTTAAATAATGTGTTAAAATGGTCAATTTTTACACCATTCTTTGTGTGAAAAATTGGGTCAAAGGCCGCAGAGTTTTCATTTGGTTTTGTAGGGCAACACATGAAAACATTCAGTAGATGCAAGTCAAAAAAGTCAACAGGAGTATTTTCCAACTCATTTTGATGTTGACTTAGCCCACAATATATGTCAGTATAAAACAAATGTCCATGTTGGCTGTGCCCAGACATGCCCATGTAGAATGTAGCAATACATGCTAGTATTACCATACAAGAACATGCTCCTGTTGGCTTTGCCAGTAGAAAATGTCATGCCAGAGTCAGAAAACGTAACCAGACTAGGTAAAGCAATGCAGCCCAAGTCTAGCCACGTTATAACACACATCATGTTTAGTTTGTCTTTGATGGCCAGAAAACAATGCCTTGCCACGGTAAAAAAACTTAACCAGATTGGCTTCAGCAACATAGGCCAGTCTAGCCAACTAACAACACTTACTATGTATGCTTTAACCTTGGTGCTTAGTCAAAAAAGGCCAGTGCCACAGTAAGAAAATGCACCCAAACTGGTTGCAGTAATGCAGGCCAGTCTAGTCATGTAGCAACACTTATAATGTTTGCTTTAACCTTGATGTCCAGTAGATAACTGCAATACCAGTGCCACAGTAGGAAAACATAAGCATACTGGCAATGGCAATGCAGCACAGTCTAGACACGTAACAACTTTTATCATGTTTCCTTTAATATTAATGCCCAGTAAAACAATGCCATATGCCCAGTAAAATATGCCATGTCAGAGTCAGAAAACATAACCAGACAGTCATCAGAAACGTAGGCCAGTCTAAACACATAACAACACTTATCATGTTTGATTTGACTTTGATACCTAGAAAAGAATTCCATGCTACAGTAAGAACATGTAACTAAACTGGCTGCAGCAATGTAGGTCAGTCTAGCCACATGTTGACTTTTATCATGTTTTCTTTAACTTTGATGCCCAGTAAAAAATGCTGTGCCAAAGGCAGACAATTTAATCAGATTGGCTACAAAAATCAGGCCAGTCTAGCCTTGTAAAAACACTTATTATGTTTGCTTTAATCTTGATGCCCATTAAAAAAAGTATCCTCCAAATCAGAGACCTGCTTCTCACTACACATGGAACCAACTACACTCACTCATTCAGCATTCATACACATTCACTTATGCGCCAAACACAATTACTTTCATCCCTGTGCTCACTCAATGCATTTTAAACTAATTCACCAATGCACCGATAACATACCCTCCCTCATTCACAAACACACCCACAACATACACTCTTTCATATACATTTGCACCCAAACAGAAAAAAACAGGAACCAACCAGCAGGGAGAGCTTTCTGGTTCCTGCACATGCATGAAGGAGACAGCACACTCCCTACACTATGCCCCAGGTACTCTGAATTTGCAAGGAGATGCAGGACCACCCCATGCACATTCTGGTCCACACTGTCCCAGCATGCCTCCACAATGGTCCATGTAAGGCTGGGGAAGCAAAATGCCATGATCTTGCATAGCCCATTGAACATGCACAGTGCTGGAGTACCCACATTTTCAAATGGTTTCCCTTTGACAGTTCATGTCAGCCCAGCACCATTCCCTATGCTGCTTGCTTCAGCAAAGGGAGCGCTTAACAATTATTTTATATTCAAATGTAGTTACATAAATTGCAGTTCACAGTTTCAGTTTGCCATTGTGAAAAATATGAACATATGACACCATGTTTTAATTGTTTTTACGCTGAATGGTTTTTAACATGACAACAACATATCTGAATCAATAAACAAAGTAAATGGATTATGGAGAGGATTTATTCTGTGTGTATATGTCATGTTTTTATTAACAGGCCCTGAGTCTCTCTGTGCAGTATGCAGACTTGCATGAGAATGTCTCATATAGGTTGAATTCTTTGGCAACTAAATAGTGGTGGTTTCTGAAAGATTTCTCTCCACCCTTGATCATCAACTAATAAATGCCAAAGCTTCAAAATAATGTATTGAAATATATGTTACTGTTTGAAGAGTTGAAGACACTGTGGGCCTCAATGAGGTTTTGTGATAAAAATAGAGGTAATTCTACCAGACAAATTACCATTGCCACCTTCAAGATTAGGTAAATCCATACTGCGAGCCCCTGGCTGAATGTAAATAGGTGTGGCCATAAAAGTAATTTGTTATTGCAGAAGTACCGTCAAAACCCGTTGCAGAGTGATAAATCCGTACCTTTTGACTGATCTATCATTTTTGTAAGCATATTTGTAGGAATTCCTTCACAAATTGGCAAAATTTGCCCAAAGCTCAAATTGCATAATTTAAAAAATGAGGAGGTGTGCTCGTCCCATCTTAAAAACTCAATTTGTTGAAAATCACCCACTTACTGCTGCCATCTAAATGTGAGGTAGGTGTACATCATGCCAGGCAACAAAGGCAAAGCTAAAGTACCGAAATGCTTTTTATATGCCAACACTGAAAAACAAGGCTCCAGCTGAAAATAGTAATGTATACTTATTTATGGGAAAAGCTGGTGGCTGTGGGGATTAACCACAGGCCACAGAGGATATTAACAGATGGTGGAATGACTTGTGGGTCAGGGTCTGCAGTCTACTGGTGACATCACTCAATGTAGGAGGCACCTACACTCCCCTAAACCTCACACCAAAGGGAAGAGGAGGTCAGCAACATTTTCAAAATGGCCAGCCTGGAGGGAATTGAATCAGCCAAAGTCAGTGCAGGCATCCAAGGAGAACCTGCTGGTTAAATATATGCCCCTTTGCTGTGGTCAGTTGGCAAACTGAGTGCAAAGCCATACACTTGCTTAGTAAGGTAGTGGAAATGCTCATGCACAATGAACACAAGCAGTAATAAGGCCCAAGGCAAGTGACACTCATAAAATAGAGTAATCTGTGAGAAATGTGAATTTATTAACGTTACATACCAGTTATGTGCATGCAGCGACATGCACGCTGGAGTTGTATCAATCTTACCAGACCATTGCAAGCGAATATAACTAGCCACCCCGGCACATGCAGTCCCAAAATATAATGGATCAGGAGCTCCCTCGCAGAAATTCCAGGGGTGCCAGCAGCAATACGCTGGACAAATGTCATGTATCTATGCACTAAGCACATGCTTGTGAAACATACTGAATCCTGGTGCCAATACTACCTCTCAATATGGCCTGTGCAAGATGTATTAGCCATTCTTCATGTGGCACATCCCGATACATGCCACAAGACCTTATAGATGGGACCCTTACCTGTACCTACTCTAGGGTCAGGACCTTCTCAGATCACCTGAGGCATGATGGTGGACCATACGCATTGAGGAAACTGTGAGCACTACAGAGATTAAGTATCTACTCGCCAGCAAGAGAAATGAAAAGGTGTGCCATCTAAACCAAACAATAAGCACGTCACTTGCCCCAATTAACCCAGGATAGTAGTTAAGGTGGCCAATTTCTCATGTGTATGGCCATGCATTGACCTCCCTCCAAATTGCATGAGTGACAAGCACCCCAATCCCTGTGTCAATATTGCAAGTGACAGAACGTAACTTTACAAAAGGCACCCAAGCTGGCCAACAGAAGGATAAACGTGGCAGTGTTGCTGGCACTTCAGCTACCCCTACCACGTACTCGGATGGAAGATACAGTGCTGGCTGCACTGCACCACACCAGGCAAGACACCAGCTGGCACCTTATTGGCATATCCACCACCTCTGCCCCCCCCCCCTGGAAGCCTGTAGGCACTCATACCATTCTGGAAACATGACCTCTGCTTCATATATGTCTGCACAAGTCGCCTGCACAATCCCACAGACTCGTGTCTCTGCTAGGGTGGATATTGACTAGCTGGACTCCGCTATTCTTCCTACTCTTTCTCCTCTCCCCACCACTCTGCTGCTTGGCCAAAGCAGTGCCACAATCATTAGGACTCAGATTCACTACCTGATGATGATGATGAGACAGCAAATGCTGGGACAGATGGTGCTGGGGGAGATTCAGTCTAGTGACCCACAGTCCCCCATCCCCAAACACACACAAGATGCTATCTGGGGGGATTCACCCAGATTGAGCAGCTGTCGGAGTGGGGGAATTACATCACAGAGGAACAACTCAACCATCTAAGGGCAATGCACAACACATGGCGAGGGCATCATGGAGGGTAGCTCGTCCCATGGACAGGTAGTGCAGATGCATTTCAGAAAACAATGGTGATATCACTGTAGTTGGACAGAGCATATGGAAGTTAGTAGATGCTATAAACAAAAAGCCGAAGACCGGGTAAAATACCAGGTCACACAGTCGCTCTCAATGGGGCCCAACCTGGGTTGATAGTTATTCAAAGATCAGAAATATTTTGATCCGGTATCATAGGTAATATAATGGTTCAAAGATGTGTGTTGCTTGCAGTTTCCACTACTTTGTCCTAATTGTAATTGACTTCATGTTTCCCAATGTGGTTTTATTTTTGCTCCTGTGTTACCTAACAGAAACCTTGCCTCACATCCCGGACCCCTGTCTGGGACCTGAGGTGCCACCTGAGGGCGACACTCCCCGCGACGAGGTTGTTCTAATTGATTAAACTTCTGTCCCTATGTTACCCACTACAACCTTGTAATACATCCTGGACTTGTTCTGGGACCCAATGTGCCGTCCTCTGGCGATACCTTTGGCGACATGGTTGTAGAAAGTGATTACAAGTAGTCTGATTATTTGTGGATTTTGATTCCATAGTCCGTTCAACACCATATGCACCTTATTGCGTGTATTGTTTAATTTAATATGTTTTATTTGATGTGTTTTATTTAACGTGTGTGCATCAGCTTTATGTTTATTTCCATACTATACGGTTCATATTTGTTTTATGTGTATTTTGGGTCTTTCTTTCACCAGTATTTAATTTAGGGACATCAACCCCCATGTTTTGTTCTGTTCCTGGTCTCGCCGGGCTCCCGCTAATATTTGCAGTATTTTTTCTATTTCTATTTTTTTCCAGAGTTTCGACTTTCCGATATGAAGTCACCATAATTGATGTTATTTTCCAGGCATGCCCCTAAATTAAATGGCACTGCGATCCGCGCAGGCTGTCACCCATAAGACATCTTAGTTCGTGCCCACCAGCCTTTCAATAGCGTGAGGTGGTCACGTGCTATATAAAAAAGCCGTTGTCTCGGCAACGGCCTAACACGGCAGTCTCAGTCACTGCCCAACAGCCGCACGCAGGAGAATTCCAACGCTCTGTGTGCGTAGAGGTACTAGATCTCTTTTCTAAACGCTCCCCCAATCCTTTCTCTCACTGTCTGTGCCTGCCACACCATATTGCTTAACTCAATCTTCTCCCACCATCAGATGTGATCTACACTTTACAGCCGCTGTATCCACAGCATATTCTGGCTCATCTTACTTTCGTTTTGAACAATCTTTGTTCCCCCCTGTGCCACACCATTAAGGTAAACCAGGTTTTACACTTTTTTGTCTTTTGGTCAGCTTATTACATTACAAAGCACTCATGATGTTTTGTTTTTTGGTTTTTATTTTTTCCATTTGACTAATCTCCCTTGGAATCACCGCTGATTTGTATGTTTGTATTTTTTACATATTTGATATGTATGCTTATTTGATTTACTTATCATGTGGATATTGTTGTATTATGTTTTTGACTTTGAATCCATTAGACTTGCCCTGAAGAAGGAAATGTTTTCCAAAATGCATTGGCGCATTAAGTCTGTATTATACATATGGGTTGTGGCAACTGCTTCCTCACTAAGAAGACATTAGTGATAGCTTTGTTTTGAATTGCTTTGGATAAACTACTTCTTCTGATATAAACAACCAACAGACTCTTTTCATCTTTGAGCCATTATATTACCTTTGATACTGGATCAAAATATTTCTGAACTTTGAATAAGTACCTGCCCAGGTTGGGCCCCAATGAGAGCGATTGTGTGACCTGGTATTTTACCCGGTCTTCGGCTTTTGGTTGTAAATTTGAGTCAGGGTGTCTCCAGAATTGTCGCAGCCAGCTCCATCTGAACTACAGTTTGAATTTCCAGCCTTTATTTCTACATTGATTTTAAGATTTGAAAGATTATCAACCCTGTGGTGCCCACTCACATCTTCGATTGCAGTTAGTAGATGCTATGCCTGCTGGCCTGGACACTATGCTGCATGCCAATACCTTAATGCTGCAGCAGCTCCATGAGGATAATTTTGCCAGCTCTATCTCATCCACGTCCATGGAGAGGTCTGTAGCCAGCAGGTCACACAGTAACTTTCTTCACAATGTCATATGCTCCCCACCTGCATCAACAGGATATGGCAAATGCTTCTGGAAATAGCAGCTTCATTTCTGTTATAGTGTTAGTTTTTAGGCTTAGATGTTCGTTTTGCTTTATGTGTTAGCTTTACTTTGTATCTGTGTATCTCAGCTGCTGTTGGAATGTTATGAAGTCATTAGGTCATGTCATTGTTCCGTGCCTGTGATGTGCCTGTTTATTTTCACTAGAGATTCCATTCTAGGCAGTTGATGAGTAGCTATTGGGCGTAGGTGCTGTGTTTGATTGCTGGGTGTCTTTTGACGTACTTTATCTCACTAAAGTCTGTTGAGATCTAAATCGTATCCGGATGTCTTTGGACTTAACATTGGCGACAAGGATCCCGTGTCTCTGTGACCCTCAGGGTAAAGGAGTAAGAAGTTAGCAGTGTGGGGCCGTTTGATGACCCATTTGCAACAAGCGTTGTGGGACAGCCGCTCCATTTGCTTTAACGTGGTAGCGGCCAACACTAAAGCTGCTCCGTTGACCTAACGTTTTAGCGGCCACCGGGTCGTGACCGCAATCCTGCCCCGGGCACCGGAGCGTCCCAACATCCAGTCTGCTTTTCTGGATTCACTGCACAAAGCATGCTCCGCCCCATCCTCTACGCTGATTCAGCCTACCGCATTATACAGTATAGAAGAGCCACCAAAGTAAAGGCTCGCTATGCTGATCCAGCTTACCCTATTACACAGTATAGAGGAACCGCCCAATTGATGTTGCAGCGACAGAAGCGATAGAAGGAGCAACAGAAAAGGCAGCGAATAAACAAATAGGAGCACAACAGAAAGGAGGAAGGAGGCCAATGCTGATACAATGGAAAAACAAAAGAGGGGAGTGCGCAGCATAGTGGAAGGAGGAGTGCACAGAGGGGAGACGGCTATTCAGAAGAAAAGGAGTGTGCACAAGACTGCTCAGAAGTAAAGGGGTGTGCGCAAGGGGGGAAAGCTGTGCAGAATTAAAAAGAGCAATTCTTAGTTGAGTGTAAGAGTGAGTTGGAAAACAACCTGAAATGGCGATGTCCAATGTGTGTGGACCGCCTATGTTTAAGGCAGCCCCTGGACCAGTTCGAATCAAGTGGGCACAGTGGAAGAAGGGCTTTGTACACCACCTTAAAGCCGCTTGTGGGAATTAGTTTTCCAATGAAAGAAAAGTTGCCCTGTTGATGCACCATCTAGGATACAAGGGTCAGATACGTTTTGGGACCCTGCCGCAGATACCGAGTGATGGTGAAGGGGATGCCATGAATGAACTTGAAAGTGCGTTTGCCAAGCTTGATTCACACTTTAAACCCAGAACTAGCACAATATTAGAATGCTTTAACTTTCGCATTAGAGTGCAGGAGCCAGGAGAGTCAGTGGAGGAGTACATAACTGCTCTACGCCAATTGGCATCATCGTGCACGTTTCTGGGATCTTATGATGAACACTTACTGGACCAATTTATGACACAAAGTAGTTCTGATCGAATGCGGGAAGAGTTATGGCTAAAAGACGAGCCCACCCTAGATGAGGGTTTGAACATTGCCCGTAGAGTGGAACATTCTTTAGCTTGTATTGCAAAACTGTCAAGAAAGGAGACATGTTAAAGTAAAGTCTGAAATTTTGAGTGTGAACAGTGTGAATGATTCCAAGAACAAAAAGAAAATGAGAGATAAAGAAAAACAAGCAGCTTGTGCTGGATCTGTTGTGAAAGTTGGCAAACAAAGGGGCAAAAAAGCAAAAGAGAAGATAGCCTTTCTTATCGATGCGCTAGCAACTCCCACTTTGCCGCCGCAGCAGTGTGTCCCAGGAGGAATACAACATGTTCAAGATGCAAGAGGAAAGGACATTTTGCTAACTGTTGGGTCTTGTATGTCAATGAGGAAGAGGGACTGAAGTCGTCGGAGGAAGAAATTGATTATCCTGTGTAATATATTACTGTTAATACAATAAGTGTGGTGTGTGATGATGATGACGACTGTGAGCACCCTTATGCAGATGTTAAGGTCAATGGAAAGGATGTCTGGATGATGGCAGACTCTTGGTCAAAGATTACCTTGATGTATAGAGAAGTGTTTGAGAGGGATGTAAGAGGTGATGTCCAGAATTTGTTGGAGCCTGATATCAGACCTGGTGGGTATAATCAGGATGCCATTGATTTGTTGGGGTATACTGTAGGACAATTTGAATTTACAGGATGCATGTGTGAAGGGAAGGTATATATTACCAAAAAGGGTTTAACACTATTAGGGTGGAGGGAGCAGAGGAAATGAAAGATCAGACTAGATCCCAATGAACCTGAGCAGGTGTTACAGATTGGAAGCTGTGGGTAAGCACTCAAAGGTGTTCAAGAAGGGAGTTGCTAAGATTAAAGCTGTGCAACACCAAATCATCTTGAGAAAAGGGAGTGAGCCTGTTGTGGCCAAATTAAGACCGGTGCCCCTAGCAGTGAGGGAGAGGGTCAAAAAGGAGCTGGACAAATTGTTACAATATGGGATTATTGAAAGAGCGGGAGGGGTGGACTGGAATTGTTACAATATGGTTTTATTGAAAGAGCGGGAGGGGTGGACTGGACCTCTCAGCTGGTTGTGGTTAAGAAGAGCTCAGGAGAGCTACGTTTTTTTGTGTGAATTTACACCAACTCAGCAAGTGTGTGATGGTGGACCGACATCCACTCCCGAACATGGGAGAGATGCTGTCAAGAATAGGGCAAGGAAAGGTATTCTCCAAGTTAGATGTGGCATCAGCATATCACCAGGTGGAATTGGAAGAGAGGTGTCGCAAGTTGATGATGTTTGTTACCCATGAGGTGGTGTTCCAGCTCAGGCGAATGCCTTTTGGACTTCTGTCCGTGTCGGCAGTTTTTCAAAAGGTCATGGATAGGTTGGTTGGTGGGATGAGTGGAGTATTTTGTTTTCAGGATGACATGCTGGTGTGTGGGAGAAGTGAACAGGAGCATGATGTCATACTTGTAAAGGTATTGGAGCTTTTTGAGAAGAGTGGCATTATACTGAGGGAGGAGAAATGCAAATTTGGTGCTACCACGGTGGAATACTTAGGTCACAAAATATCGGTAGATGGAGTGAGACCTAAAGACAGTTTGGTTGACGCCATCAAAGAGATCATGTGCCCTGAGGAAAAAGTGCAGTTGAGGTCATTTTTAGGAATGTTGGAATTTTATCAAAAATTTGTGTGCAATTAAGCTAGCAAAGTGATTGAACTGAGAAATTTGTTGAATTTGTTGAATTTGCATGGTCACCTAAGTGTCGAGGAAGAATTTGTAAGATTGAAGAATGAGATCTAGCGCAGCCCCTGGGGCATTTCGATGCCAGGCGTAGGAGCAAGATTATGGTTGATGCATCGGAAAGGGGCATTGCTGCTGTCTGTCGCAGGTGGACTATGGGGAAGCAGTGATCATTATTGCACAGAGCTCTCGGAATTTGAGTGGTGCTGAATTGTGCTATTCTCTGTTGGAGAGAGAGGCTCTGGCATGCTACTGGGCCATAGAGAAGTTTAGGAACCTTGTTTGGGGAATGGATGTTGTCTTGTGTACGGATCATAAGCCCCTGAAAGAAATATTGGAAAATAAAGGGTTGGACAAAGTATCAAGGAGGGTGGCCAGGTGCATCACTGGGATGCAGTGCCATAGTTTTTTTGTTGAAGTCATCCCTGGAATGGAAAATATTTTAGCTGATAGTTTCTTGAGATTGAGGCGTATAAGTGACACTGAGTTGGAAGGTGAGAATATGGAAATCGTGTTTGTCAACACAGAAGGTATCATATCCAAGGAGGAGTGGCTAGAGGAAATGAGTAAGGATGATACGTTGGCACTGGTTATACTGTATGTAGAGTCTGGCATGTGGCCCAGAAAAGTGGATCTCCAACAGGAGGTGGTACCGTTCTGGGAGGTGAGGAATGAGTTGAGTGTGATGGGAGGAGTATTATTCAGATGGGAGCGTGCTGTTGTGCCCAAAGGGATTCGCAACAGGGTCATTGACTTGGCTCATGGAGGACATATTGGAATTACCAAAACCAAGGGTGTTTTATGGAAGGACTACTGGTGGCCTGGTTTTGGCAAAGATATAGAGAGGTGGTATTTGGAATGTCAATTGTGCCTCAAAATTGGGAAGGGAGAAGAAGCAAGGAAACAGCCTCTAGTGGAAGTTGGTGTGCCAGCGGGGGTCTGGAAAGATCTAGCGATGGACATTCTGGGTCCGGTGGATCTGGGTTATGGGAGAGGAAAATTTGTAGTGGTCATTGTTGATTTATTTTCTCGATGGTGCAAATTTAGCATTGTGAGGGAGATTTCGGGAGAAGTTTTGGGTAAGGAGATTCAGTAAGTATTCGCTAGAGAAGGAGTTCCCAAGAGTATTTTGACTGACAATGGGCCTCAATTTACTCATGGTTGTTTTGGCAAGTTTTTAAGAAAGTGTGGTGTGAGGCATAAGAAAACAGCTCTGTATCTTACTGAAACTAATGGATGTGTCGAAAGGATGAATAGATGCATCATGTAGAGCGTACAAATGGCCACCGAAACAGGGTGCGACAAAAAGATCGTGATTCAGGAAAGACGGTTCGCCATGCGGATGTTGCCGCATTAGACCATAGGAATTAGCCCATCTGAATTGATATGGGGCCGAAATCCCAACACCGCAGTTAGTCCTCCATCGTGGGGCTCGATGGTGCAAATTTAGCATTGTGAGGGAGATTTCGGGAGAAGTTTTGGGTAAGGAGATTCAGTAAGTATTCGCTAGAGAAGGAGTTCCCAAGAGTATTTTGACTGACAATGGGCCTCAATTTACTCATGGTTGTTTTGGCAAGTTTTTAAGAAAGTGTGGTGTGAGGCATAAGAAAACAGCTCTGTATCATACTGAAACTAATGGATGTGTCGAAAGGATGAATAGATGCATCATGTAGAGCCTACAAATGGCCACCGAAACAGGGTGCGACAAAAAGATCGTGATTCAGGAAAGACGGTTCGCCATGCGGATGTTGCCGCATGAGACCATAGGAATTAGCCCATCTGAATTGATGAGGGGCCGAAATCCCAACACCGCAGTTAGTCCTCCATCGTGGGGCAGAAGCAGGGAGAGCGACTATGTAGTGGATGATGTGAGAAGAGCATTGAAGAAGAAGAAGGAGGAATGGGTAGCCCGGGAGAATGTGAGGAGAGGTAAGAAAGAACTGAGGGTTGAATGTGGGGATATGGTGAGAATCAAGAAAGGAGTGACATGAAAAAAAGGGGAGTCATTGTACTCCGATCCTATGAGGGTTGTGTCTGTGATGCATGGTGCGGTTTGTGTGGTAGGTGGTCAGGTATGGAACAAAAATAGGGTGGTGGTTGTGAGGAGAGGTGGATGAATAATTAGCAAATGATAAATGGAGGGAGATGTGTTATAGTGTTAGCTTTTAGCCTTGCATGTTAGTTTTGCTTTGTTATGCGTTAGCTTTACTTTGTATCTGCATATCTCAGCTGCTGTTGGAATGCTATGAAGTCATCTGGTCATGTCATTGTTCCGTGCCAGTGATGTGCCTGTTTTCTTTCACTAGAGATTCCATTCTAGACAGTGCATGAGTAGCTATTGGGCGTAGGTGCTGTGTTTGATTGCTGGGGGTCTTTTGACATGCTTTTATCTCAATAAAGTCCGTTGAGATCTAACTTGTGTCCGGATGTCTTTGGACTTAACAATTTCCATCAGACATTGTGAGTGTGGTAGGAGGGAATCGGTTTGGGTTTGAGGATGGTGGGGGTGCATAGGTGTTGGAGTTGAGGGTGGTGGGAAGGCATGGGAATTTAACTGCAAATAAATGCCTGTTAGAATACAAATCCAATGATAATTTTGGTACTGTAATTGATAGTATTAATGTGATGTGTAACAGTTAAGTATAAGATATTTACCTATGTATTGAACATTGGTTATTAATATGTTGAGGGATGAGGCATCTCTCTCTTCCATCAGCATGTTCATCCTGTGGTGGCATGCAGTTCCCTGCTTCACGATTGTCATCATTACCAGAGTTCTGGTTTGCCATGTCACCCGCTGAAGGGATGGGGACATTCTTCCAAATAAACTTGTTGTGCAGCATACAGAGCATGATGACAATCCTATTCACGTTCACAGGGTACTACATTAGCACCCTCCATAGTACAATGAAGGCAACTGAAGCTCACATTCTGCAGCTCAAATGCCATTGACGGCTGGTGATTTCTTTAATAGAAGGTGTAATCGTTTCACATGAATATGCAGGAGTAACCGAGTGAAACCGAGGGAGCACCAACCGAACAAAAGTGGTTTGAGGGGAGCTTCAGCCCTAAGAACATTTTCAAAATTATGGATTTAAATGATGCGTTTTACCAGCACACTTCATCTGAAAAATTGCGTAAAACGCCACACAATTTGCAATTGGTCTGGTATGGTAAATCATGCAGGAAATCCAATAGATGCAAGTACCCGCAGTGCACTGGAATATTTTCCAACACATTTTCATGATGCCTATGTGCCGTTGTTCAAGATATATGCAAGGATAAAAACATGTTCATGCTGGCAATTCCCATGCATGTCCACGCAGGCAGGACCAATGACTTTTCTTGTGAAAAGTCCAATGCCACAGTAAGAAAATATATCGAGTGTAGGCGAGTCTAGCCAGATAATACCCCTTATCATGCTAGCTTTACACTTGATGCTCAGTAAAACAGACATGCTATGGTAACATAATATATGCAGGCTGACTGCAACAATGAAGGCCAGTCTAGCCAAATAATAACACTTATGTTTTTACCCCTGGTGCCCAGTAAAAATGTTATGTCACAATTAATTACACTTATCATGTTTTCTTTACCCTTGGTACCCAGTACAACGTGCCATGCACAGTAATAAAATATATTCAAACTGGCTGTACCAGTGTAAATCATCTTAACCACATATGAACATGCTGGTACCCATAAACAATTTCATGTCACAATACAAATCCAGACTGGCTGCACCAATGTTCACCACTGTAGCCACGAAATAATACTTATCATGTTTACTTTATCTTTGATTCCATGACATGTCACATAAAGAACACATATTCAGACTGGCTGCACCAATATAGGCCAGACTAGCAATTTAAGAACACTCATCAAGCTGGCTGTAATGTTCATGCCCAGTAGCACATGCCATGCCACAAGGTAAAAAAACAAGAAAACCTGACTACCACAGCAGATATTACACCACTTTGCACACAAACGCATAAGTACACACATTATGTCCACTTTACCCTTTATACCCAGTACAAAATCCCAGGCCGCAGTAAGAAAACATGTCTTGTACAGGCCAATCCTCGCCCAATCATAGGCCTGCTCCCGGGCCAGGCAAACATGCATTCACACAGCATTAATTCCTCTGAATTTCACTGTCTCAGGCACACATGCACCCATACCATATTTATACACATACACTTGTGCCCCTATAAAACATTCATAAACTCTCTTACTTCCATGCTCACCCAAACACCATACACTCTCTCATTTGCGCACTCACACTTTCAGAGACAAACGCATGCAAACATAAATGTGTACATAAATCATTGTTCTTACCTGCAGCGCCGGTCCAGACTCTGTTTACCACAATTGCCCTCCAGTTTCCGCACAGCATGCAACAGGAACTAAGACGCATGGAGAGGTTCCTGATCCCAAGGACATGAGAGGTGGAGCTTTAGTGCCTCTTTCATGCTGCCACAGGGGTCCTGAATGTACAGGGAGGCATGTAGGATGTACACACCCTAGGTACATTTAAGCTTGCAATACCCCAGCTTGCATCCCCAGTCGGCAATACAAAGCTGGAAAAGAAAAATCACCCCAGCCTAGCCTGGTCCACTGTACATATGTGATGGGGTACTATAAACTGTCAAAGGGAAGGTAGGTTTCCCTCTCATTCTGAGAGCCAACACAAGACACTCCTCCAGCTCATCCAACATGGGTGGCAGTTTGAAACCCTGTTGTCCATTAAAGACGAGACAACTCTACCAAGTACACCTTCAATGCACATCCTGGTCGTGATGTATGCCCCTGTGTATTCTGCCTCCTGTGCTGCTTGAGGGTTTCAGATAGGCGTCATAAGCCAAGGTATGTTTGGCCAGCCAAGCAACCTTCAAGAGCAATGATCTTGTGTGAGGTGACTTGGCGTAAGAAGCTGTTCATCCTAAGTTTTGTACTGATGGTCTTTACCTTTGCTCATGTACTTATCATCATTACTCCCACAAAAGTGTAGTAGGAGGTAATGCACCTCAGATCTGGCCAATCCTATAAGTGTTGATTGTGGAGCTGAATGTAATGGTATGGCCCCCATTTAACCACCTTACTGCCACAGATAAAGGATCCACCATGCAACAAGGATCATTGCTGACCTGACCATCTAATCAGTGTATATGTTGCACACATGGTTATTGCTCTATATTTGTTTGCAACTTCAGGATTGCCTTTCAGAATGTGACTTTGAAATTATATGAAGTTGCCTTCACCCCTGGGTACCCTACTATGTTGTGTACTTATACCACACCAGGGGGGATTGGGGTTACCTCCCTATGGTTAATATCTCACTTAATTCCCTATTCAGCCTTCTACCTGTACTTCCATCATGTGAGAATCAGCTTACAAGTCAGAACATGCAATCTTCATGCGCGGGGTGGCAGAAGATGTAGGCCACGTTACGTAGTGTGGTTGTGTCCATCTGGATGAGACACAGGACAGGTGTAAGGTATCCATGAATTTCAATTATATTCCATTAGTGTACATTCCTCCAATACTCCTTTCCTTCTCAATTGTTTTCCACCACATGAACATTGCATTGTCACGTTTGCTTTTTGCTCGTGGTGCAAGTTTGTTGCCCTCCCTGGGTGTCTTTTTATCCTTCAAGTGTGAAGGAACTTTTGGGTCGATATCACTTGATGCCTCCGTGACCTGGTTAAATGCAAAGGTTTGCGCTGTCGCATTGGTGTGTCATAGAACGGAGACTTTGAGTTCCTCATCTCCGTTTGTTAAACTCATAAAACAAGCTGCTGTGACTGCACCTTATTACTGTGCCAGAAAAAATAAGGCTGAATCCAAATAGGATTATGTGATAGGAAGGTTTAATTAAATTGCCCTATAGATTACACATGTTTCGGCAAGGTGCTTTTCTCAAATCAGGGCATATCTAGGTGCAATAAATCATAAGTGAAAATAATACGTATGCATTCAAAACACCATATTCCATGTCACATTGCAAAAATCAAAATGTGAGAGTCAAGAGAAAAGTTCAGTCAGCCATAGCATAGAAAAGAAAAGACCATCAATTGACATATTACCCGTATACATTTCCATTAGAGTTCAAAAATGACAGAGAGAAGGGGTGGGGGGTAGGGGAGGAGGAAAGGGGGTGGAGAAAATCAGAGAAACACAAAAAATGAAAAATTAGTGAGTGGTTGTGATGAATCAATGTTGTACTGAATGTGCAATACGTTAAAGGGTCCTTTCTTACCCAGCATTGTTTCTTGTAACCATTACTGAAGATGTAATAACTGGGATCAATCCCAATTGCGAGGTAGAAGGAAGGGGGATGGAGGAAAAACAGTGGCGGTTTTTATCATTAGTTATAACCAAGTCTGCTTGTTTCGTTCAGTTTCAGTTCAGACCTAAAAATCCTGATCTTGTTGTGTCAGGGTGCAAGGCTTGCGCTGCTCTTGGCTCTATGTAAGTGAAAATGCATTTTTAATCCATTCAGAGTTCTTATTGATATGCACAGTTACCGAGCATGCTGCACTGCACTTGGGTATCAAAGAGTCATTGATTAGCACTACTGCGTGTGAATGTTTTAAACACTTATTTAAATGTAAAAAGCCATAAGTGGCAAGTGCGCTATTAATTACTGCCTTTGGCTCTATGTTAAGTGAAAGTACATTTTTGAATCCATTCAAGGTTCTTATTAAGGTTCACAGTTACTGAGCATGCAAAAATTTCACTTAGGTATCTAAACAAGTCATTGAATGGCACTCATGTGTGTAAACAACGTTTTAAACACTTATTTAAATGTAAAAAGCCATAAGTGGCAAGTGAGCTACTAATTAACACAATCATGCGTCCGTATATTGCAAATTAACGCATCTTGATGCGAATGGATCTGAGAGTGGGTGGGCTATCATAGACCCCAGGGTTTACCTGAAAATGTCGTTTCCGCGTCCCGCGTCGTGGTGAAATGGAGCTGTGATCCTTGCTTGTTACCATGTAATGAATGGTTGTCCTGGTGACTTAGTCCCTTGTTTGTGTCAACTGGGGCTGTCTGTAAGTGTGTGCGTTAGTGTCAGCCATGTTGGAAGGTGTTCAGGCATTATCTTAGGATAGGAAAAGAGAATTACAAAACACCAAGCCGTTATACGTCCTGATAGTGGACAGTCACTAGAAAGGATTAAATGTGCATACGGATCTTATGTTACCTGGAAATATAAGGAAAAATGAAGGGGCAAAAAATGTTCAGATTCCGTTTTGACTGCTAATCACGTCCCAAAAAGATTTCTAAATGTCTGTAAGTCAAGGTTTTGTCGGAAATAAAACTGTTGGTTAACATATAAAGCCTCGTTGTATTGGGAAGGCTAAAGATGGGGTCTGGTAATAAAGATGACAGTTCGTCTCATGTTATTCCAAAACAGTGTATTGTTGGAATCGTAGTCATGCGTAGGTAGCACTTCTAAGGATGCTTGGAATTGCCTGAAAATCATGTGTAGTAAACCTGGCAAGGTACATAACATTTCCATATAGTTAAAAGAGAGGGTCCATATCATTTGTACAAATATTATACGTGTTTAGCATTATGTGCTAGTCCCTAACTGTATCTCATGTTTAGAGGACAGAAACGTTGGTTAACATATCAATATGATTTACAGCTTTGGAGCAAAAATGTGTGTTGAAAAACTAGACATAAATGGCTAATTTCAGCCCCCAAAATATTGAAACAGTCGAAAAATGTTTAGCCTCATGAGCAGTTTACAGAGCCAGGGTCAGGGCATCTAAAGCTGTTTGCTGCTTGTTTCCAAGTAAGTTTAGCTTTGTAATTTAGATGTGCCTCCTAAATACTGAAGCAAGCATACAAAATCACAATTAGGAACAATTGGTAAAGTGACAACTTGTAGGCCCAAAGACCAGAATTACAGTCATAAACCCTCTGTTTAGAAAAACGCTTCCTTACCAAGGCAGGTCAAGATCGTCTACAGCCCTACTCATTCATGATCCACAGTGCCAGAGCATTTGGAAACATTCTGTAAACTTCTTTCCAACCTCTGAAACAGCTGGTTTATAAAGGCTAAGTTGCACCCCTATTTCCCTGTTAGCCAATAAAATTCTAACAGATAAAGATGTCATTGATGTAACCAGTAGAAACAGTAAAACTGACAGCATTGCTTATTTGTTTATATTGGAAACAAAGCCAATATTGTTGCTATCCGTCACTTAGGTATGAAGTGGCATGTTTGAACAAGATGGGCCTTTGCTAAATGATAAAATATGTCAGTGCTTTATCTATACCATTTTCAGCTATCAGCATATCCTAATTAAGCATTGAACCTTGGTTATTATGTTATCGTTTTAGCCTGGACGTGTGTCTTTATTGTTTACATAAACATTATATATATTTGCAGTACATGTTGTGGATGTTCTGCAGTTTGTAATTCAATATTTTCAAAATAAGTATTGTGTTTAACAAATACCTTTAATTTTCTTTTAAAATCCTGCAAGCAAGGGTGTCATATTTTAATAACAAATGCTGATAATATGACCATACGATCATTACAGCAAGGAGATGAAAATGAGAGATAAAGAAAAACAAGCAGCTTGTGCTGGATCTGTTGTGAAAGTTGGCAAACAAAGGGGCAAACAAGCAAAAGAGAATGGAAAGGATGTCTGGATGATGGCAGACTCTTGGTCAAAGATGACCTTGATGTATAGAGAAGTGTTTGAGAGGGATGTAAGAGGTGATGTCCAGAATTTGTTGGAGCCTGATATCAGACCTGGTGGGTATAATCAGGATGCCATTGATTTGTTGGGGTATACTGTAGGACAATTTGAATTTACAGGATGCATGTGTGAAGGGAAGGTATATATTACCAAAAAGGGTTTAACACTATTAGGGTGGAGGGAGCAGAGGAAATGAAAGATCAGACTAGATCCCAATGAACCTGAGCAGGTGTTACAGATTGGAAGCTGTGGGTAAGCACTCAAAGGTGTTCAAGAAGGGAGTTGCTAAGATTAAAGCTGTGCAACACCAAATCATCTTGAGAAAAGGGAGTGAGCCTGTTGTGGCCAAATTAAGACCGGTGCCCCTAGCAGTGAGGGAGAGGGTCAAAAAGGAGCTGGACAAATTGTTACAATATGGGATTATTGAAAGAGCGGGAGGGGTGGACTGGAATTGTTACAATATGGTTTTATTGAAAGAGCGGGAGGGGTGGACTGGACCTCTCAGCTGGTTGTGGTTAAGAAGAGCTCAGGAGAGCTACGTTTTTTTGTGTGAATTTACACCAACTCAGCAAGTGTGTGATGGTGGACCGACATCCACTCCCGAACATGGGAGAGATGCTGTCAAGAATAGGGCAAGGAAAGGTATTCTCCAAGTTAGATGTGGCATCAGCATATCACCAGGTGGAATTGGAAGAGAGGTGTCGCAAGTTGATGATGTTTGTTACCCATGAGGTGGTGTTCCAGCTCAGGCGAATGCCTTTTGGACTTCTGTCCGTGTCGGCAGTTTTTCAAAAGGTCATGGATAGGTTGGTTGGTGGGATGAGTGGAGTATTTTGTTTTCAGGATGACATGCTGGTGTGTGGGAGAAGTGAACAGGAGCATGATGTCATACTTGTAAAGGTATTGGAGCTTTTTGAGAAGAGTGGCATTATACTGAGGGAGGAGAAATGCAAATTTGGTGCTACCACGGTGGAATACTTAGGTCACAAAATATCGGTAGATGGAGTGAGACCTAAAGACAGTTTGGTTGACGCCATCAAAGAGATCATGTGCCCTGAGGAAAAAGTGCAGTTGAGGTCATTTTTAGGAATGTTGGAATTTTATCAAAAATTTGTGTGCAATTAAGCTAGCAAAGTGATTGAACTGAGAAATTTGTTGAATTTGATGAATTTGCATGGTCACCTAAGTGTCGAGGAAGAATTTGTAAGATTGAAGAATGAGATCTAGCGCAGCCCCTGGGGCATTTCGATGCCAGGCGTAGGAGCAAGATTATGGTTGATGCATCGGAAAGGGGCATTGCTGCTGTCTGTCGCAGGTGGACTATGGGGAAGCAGTGATCATTATTGCACAGAGCTCTCGGAATTTGAGTGGTGCTGAATCGTGCTATTCTCTGTTGGAGAGAGAGGCTCTGGCATGCTACTGGGCCATAGAGAAGTTTAGGAACCTTGTTTGGGGAATGGATGTTGTCTTGTGTACGGATCATAAGCCCCTGAAAGAAATATTGGAAAATAAAGGGTTGGACAAAGTATCAAGGAGGGTGGCCAGGTGCATCACTGGGATGCAGTGCCATAGTTTTTTTGTTGAAGTCATCCCTGGAATGGAAAATATTTTAGCTGATAGTTTCTTGAGATTGAGGGGTATAAGTGACACTGAGTTGGAAGGTGAGAATATGGAAATCGTGTTTGTCAACACAGAAGGTATCATATCCAAGGAGGAGTGGCTAGAGGAAATGAGTAAGGATGATACGTTGGCACTGGTTATACTGTATGTAGAGTCTGGCATGTGGCCCAGAAAAGTGGATCTCCAACAGGAGGTGGTACCGTTCTGGGAGGTGAGGAATGAGTTGAGTGTGATGGGAGGAGTATTATTCAGATGGGAGCGTGCTGTTGTGCCCAAAGGGATTCGCAACAGGGTCATTGACTTGGCTCATGGAGGACATATTGGAATTACCAAAACCAAGGGTGTTTTATGGAATGACTACTGGTGGCCTGGTTTTGACAAAGATATAGAGAGGTGGTATTTGGAATGTCAATTGTGCCTCAAAATTGGGAAGGGAGAAGAAGCAAGGAAACAGCCTCTAGTGGAAGTTGGTGTGCCAGCGGGGGTCTGGAAAGATCTAGCGATGGACATTCTGGGTCCGGTGGATCTGGGTTATGGGAGAGGAAAATTTGTAGTGGTCATTGTTGATTTATTTTCTCGATGGTGCAAATTTAGCATTGTGAGCGAGATTTCGGGAGAAGTTTTGGGTAAGGAGATTCAGTAAGTATTCGCTAGAGAAGGAGTTCCCAAGAGTATTTTGACTGACAATGGGCCTCAATTTACTCATGGTTGTTTTGGCAAGTTTTTAAGAAAGTGTGGTGTGAGGCATAAGAAAACAGCTCTGTATCTTACTGAAACTAATGGATGTGTCGAAAGGATGAATAGATGCATCATGTAGAGCGTACAAATGGCCACCGAAACAGGGTGCGACAAAAAGATCGTGATTCAGGAAAGACGGTTCGCCATGCGGATGTTGCCGCATTAGACCATAGGAATTAGCCCATCTGAATTGATATGGGGCCGAAATCCCAACACCGCAGTTAGTCCTCCATCGTGGGGCTCGATGGTGCAAATTTAGCATTGTGAGGGAGATTTCGGGAGAAGTTTTGGGTAAGGAGATTCAGTAAGTATTCGCTAGAGAAGGAGTTCCCAAGAGTATTTTGACTGACAATGGGCCTCAATTTACTCATGGTTGTTTTGGCAAGTTTTTAAGAAAGTGTGGTGTGAGGCATAAGAAAACAGCTCTGTATCATACTGAAACTAATGGATGTGTCGAAAGGATGAATAGATGCATCATGTAGAGCGTACAAATGGCCACCGAAACAGGGTGCGACAAAAAGATCGTGATTCAGGAAAGACGGTTCGCCATGCGGATGTTGCCGCATGAGACCATAGGAATTAGCCCATCTGAATTGATGAGGGGCCGAAATCCCAACACCGCAGTTAGTCCTCCATCGTGGGGCAGAAGCAGGGAGAGCGACTATCTAGTGGATGATGTGAGAAGAGCATTGAAGAAGAAGAAGGAGGAATGGGTAGCCCGGGAGAATGTGAGGAGAGGTAAGAAAGAACTGAGGGTTGAATGTGGGGATATGGTGAGAATCAAGAAAGGAGTGACATGAAAAAAAGGGGAGTCATTGTACTCCGATCCTATGAGGGTTGTGTCTGTGATGCATGGTGCGGTTTGTGTGGTAGGTGGTCAGGTATGGAACAAAAATAGGGTGGTGGTTGTGAGGAGAGGTGGATGAATAATTAGCAAATGATAAATGGAGGGAGATGTGTTATAGTGTTAGCTTTTAGCCTTGCATGTTAGTTTTGCTTTGTTATGCGTTAGCTTTACTTTGTATCTGCATATCTCAGCTGCTGTTGGAATGCTATGAAGTCATCTGGTCATGTCATTGTTCCGTGCCAGTGATGTGCCTGTTTTCTTTCACTAGAGATTCCATTCTAGACAGTGCATGAGTAGCTATTGGGCGTAGGTGCTGTGTTTGATTGCTGGGGGTCTTTTGACATGCTTTTATCTCAATAAAGTCCGTTGAGATCTAACTTGTGTCCGGATGTCTTTGGACATAACAATTTCCATCAGACATTGTGAGTGTGGTAGGAGGGAATCGGTTTGGGTTTGAGGATGGTGGGGGTGCATAGGTGTTGGAGTTGAGGGTGGTGGGAAGGCATGGGAATTTAACTGCAAATAAATGCCTGTTAGAATACAAATCCAATGATAATTTTGGTACTGTAATTGATAGTATTAATGTGATGTGTAACAGTTAAGTATAAGATATTTACCTATGTATTGAACATTGGTTATTAATATGTTGAGGGATGAGGCATCTCTCTCTTCCATCAGCATGTTCATCCTGTGGTGGCATGCAGTTCCCTGCTTCACGATTGTCATCATTACCAGAGTTCTGGTTTGCCATGTCACCCGCTGAAGGGATGGGGACATTCTTCCAAATAAACTTGTTGTGCAGCATACAGAGCATGATGACAATCCTATTCACTTTCACAGGGTACTACATTAGCACCCTCCATAGTACAATGAAGGCAACTGAAGCTCACATTCTGCAGCTCAAATGCCATTGACGGCTGGTGATTTCTTTAATAGAAGGTGTAATCGTTTCACATGAATATGCAGGAGTAACCGAGTGAAACCGAGGGAGCACCAACCGAACAAAAGTGGTTTGAGGGGGGCTTCAGCCCTAAGAACATTTTCAAAATTATGGATTTAAATGATGCGTTTTACCAGCACACTTCATCTGAAAAATTGCGTAAAACGCCACACAATTTGCAATTGGTCTGGTATGGTAAATCATGCAGGAAATCCAATAGATGCAAGTACCCGCAGTGCACTGGAATATTTTCCAACACATTTTCATGATGCCTATGTGCCGTTGTTCAAGATATATGCAAGGATAAAAACATGTTCATGCTGGCAATTCCCATGCATGTCCACGCAGGCAGGACCAATGACTTTTCTTGTGAAAAGTCCAATGCCACAGTAAGAAAATATATCGAGTGTAGGCGAGTCTAGCCAGATAATACCCCTCATCATGCTAGCTTTACACTTGATGCTCAGTAAAACAGACATGCTATGGTAACATAATATATGCAGGCTGACTGCAACAATGAAGGCCAGTCTAGCCAAATAATAACACTTATGTTTTTACCCCTGGTGCCCAGTAAAAATGTTATGTCACAATTAATTACACTTATCATGTTTTCTTTACCCTTGGTACCCAGTACAACGTGCCATGCACAGTAATAAAATATATTCAAACTGGCTGTACCAGTGTAAGTCATCTTAACCACATATGAACATGCTGGTACCCATAAACAATTTCATGTCACAATACAAATCCAGACTGGCTGCACCAATGTTCACCACTGTAGCCACGAAATAATACTTATCATGTTTACTTTATCTTTGATTCCATGACATGTCACATAAAGAACACATATTCAGACTGGCTGCACCAATATAGGCCAGACTAGCAATTTAAGAACACTCATCAAGCTGGCTGTAATGTTCATGCCCAGTAGCACATGCCATGCCACAAGGTAAAAAAACAAGAAAACCTGACTACCACAGCAGATATTACACCACTTTGCACACAAACGCATAAGTACACACATTATGTCCACTTTACCCTTTATACCCAGTACAAAATCCCAGGCCGCAGTAAGAAAACATGTCTTGTACAGGCCAATCCTCGCCCAATCATAGGCCTGCTCCCGGGCCAGGCAAACATGCATTCACACAGCATTAATTCCTCTGAATTTCACTGTCTCAGGCACACATGCACCCATACCATATTTATACACATACACTTGTGCCCCTATAAAACATTCATAAACTCTCTTACTTCCATGCTCACCCAAACACCATACACTCTCTCATTTGCGCACTCACACTTTCAGAGACAAACGCATGCAAACATACATGTGTACATAAATCATTGTTCTTACCTGCAGCGCCGGTCCAGACTCTGTTTACCACAATTGCCCTCCAGTTTCCGCACAGCATGCAACAGGAACTAAGACGCATGGAGAGGTTCCTGATCCCAAGGACATGAGAGGTGGAGCTTTAGTGCCTCTTTCATGCTGCCACAGGGGTCCTGAATGTACAGGGAGGCATGTAGGATGTACACACCCTAGGTACATTTAAGCTTGCAATACCCCAGCTTGCATCCCCAGTCGGCAATACAAAGCTGGAAAAGAAAAATCACCCCAGCCTAGCCTGGTCCACTGTACATATGTGATGGGGTACTATAAACTGTCAAAGGGAAGGTAGGTTTCCCTCTCATTCTGAGAGCCAACACAAGACACTCCTCCAGCTCATCCAACATGGGTGGCAGTTTGAAACCCTGTTGTCCATTAAAGACGAGACAACTCTACCAAGTACACCTTCAATGCACATCCTGGTCGTGATGTATGCCCCTGTGTATTCTGCCTCCTGTGCTGCTTGAGGGTTTCAGATAGGCGTCATAAGCCAAGGTATGTTTGGCCAGCCAAGCAACCTTCAAGAGCAATGATCTTGTGTGAGGTGACTTGGCGTAAGAAGCTGTTCATCCTAAGTTTTGTACTGATGGTCTTTACCTTTGCTCATGTACTTATCATCATTACTCCCACAAAAGTGTAGTAGGAGGTAATGCACCTCAGATCTGGCCAATCCTATAAGTGTTGATTGTGGAGCTGAATGTAATGGTATGGCCCCCATTTAACCACCTTACTGCCACAGATAAAGGATCCACCATACAACAAGGATCATTGCTGACCTGACCATCTAATCAGTGTATATGTTGCACACATGGTTATTGCTCTATATTTGTTTGCAACTTCAGGATTGCCTTTCAGAATGTGACTTTGAAATTATATGAAGTTGCCTTCACCCCTGGGTACCCTACTATGTCGTGTACTTATACCACACCAGGGGGGATTGGGGTTACCTCCCTATGGTTAATATCTCACTTAATTCCCTATTCAGCCTTCTACCTGTACTTCCATCATGTGAGAATCAGCTTACAAGTCAGAACATGCAATCTTCATGCGCGGGGTGGCAGAAGATGTAGGCCACGTTACGTAGTGTGGTTGTGTCCATCTGGATGAGACACAGGACAGGTGTAAGGTATCCATGAATTTCAATTATATTCCATTAGTGTACATTCCTCCAATACTCCTTTCCTTCTCAATTGTTTTCCACCACATGAACATTGCATTGTCACGTTTGCTTTTTGCTCGTGGTGCAAGTTTGTTGCCCTCCCTGGGTGTCTTTTTATCCTTCAAGTGTGAAGGAACTTTTGGGTCGATATCACTTGATGCCTCCGTGACCTGGTTAAATGCAAAGGTTTGCGCTGTCGCATTGGTGTGTCATAGAACGGAGACTTTGAGTTCCTCATCTCCGTTTGTTAAACTCATAAAACAAGCTGCTGTGACTGCACCTTATTACTGTGCCAGAAAAAATAAGGCTGAATCCAAATAGGATTATGTGATAGGAAGGTTTAATTAAATTGCCCTATAGATTACACATGTTTCGGCAAGGTGCTTTTCTCAAATCAGGGCATATCTAGGTGCAATAAATCATAAGTGAAAATAATACGTATGCATTCAAAACACCATATTCCATGTCACATTGCAAAAATCAAAATGTGAGAGCCAAGAGAAAAGTTCAGTCAGCCATAGCATAGAAAAGAAAAGACCATCAATTGACATATTACCCGTATACATTTCCATTAGAGTTCAAAAATGACAGAGAGAAGGGGTGGGGGGTAGGGGAGGAGGAAAGGGGGTGGAGAAAATCAGAGAAACACAAAAAATGAAAAATTAGTGAGTGGTTGTGATGAATCAATGTTGTACTGAATGTGCAATACGTTAAAGGGTCCTTTCTTACCCAGCATTGTTTCTTGTAACCATTACTGAAGATGTAATAACTGGGATCAATCCCAATTGCGAGGTAGAAGGAAGGGGGATGGAGGAAAAACAGTGGCGGTTTTTATCATTAGTTATAACCAAGTCTGCTTGTTTCGTTCAGTTTCAGTTCAGACCTAAAAATCCTGATCTTGTTGTGTCAGGGTGCAAGGCTTGCGCTGCTCTTGGCTCTATGTAAGTGAAAATGCATTTTTAATCCATTCAGAGTTCTTATTGATATGCACAGTTACCGAGCATGCTGCACTGCACTTGGGTATCAAAGAGTCATTGATTAGCACTACTGCGTGTGAATGTTTTAAACACTTATTTAAATGTAAAAAGCCATAAGTGGCAAGTGCGCTATTAATTACTGCCTTTGGCTCTATGTTAAGTGAAAGTACATTTTTGAATCCATTCAAGGTTCTTATTAAGGTTCACAGTTACTGAGCATGCAAAAATTTCACTTAGGTATCTAAACGAGTCATTGAATGGCACTCATGTGTGTAAACAACGTTTTAAACACTTACTTAAATGTAAAAAGCCATAAGTGGCAAGTGAGCTACTAATTAACACAATCATGCGTCCGTATATTGCAAATTAACGCATCTTGATGCGAATGGATCTGAGAGTGGGTGGGCTATCATAGACCCCAGGGTTTACCTGAAAATGTTGTTACCGCGTCCCGCGTCGTGGTGAAATGGAGCTGTGATCCTTGCTTGTTACCATGTAATGAATGGTTGTCCTGGTGACTTAGTCCCTTGTTTGTGTCAACTGGGGCTGTCTGTAAGTGTGTGCGTTAGTGTCAGCCATGTTGGAAGGTGTTCAGGCATTATCTTAGGATAGGAAAAGAGAATTACAAAACACCAAGCCGTTATACGTCCTGATAGTGGACAGTCACTAGAAAGGATTAAATGTGCATACGGATCTTATGTTACCTGGAAATATAAGGAAAAATGAAGGGGCAAAAAATGTTCAGATTCCGTTTTGACTGCTAATCACGTCCCAAAAAGATTTCTAAATGTCTGTAAGTCAAGGTTTTGTCGGAAATAAAACTGTTGGTTAACATATAAAGCCTCGTTGTATTGGGAAGGCTAAAGATGGGGTCTGGTAATAAAGATGACAGTTCGTCTCATGTTATTCCAAAACAGTGTATTGTTGGAATCGTAGTCATGCGTAGGTAGCACTTCTAAGGATGCTTGGAATTGCCTGAAAATCATGTGTAGTAAACCTGGCAAGGTACATAACATTTCCATATAGTTAAAAGAGAGGGTCCATGTCATTTGTACAAATATTATACGTGTTTAGCATTATGTGCTAGTCCCTAACTGTATCTCATGTTTAGAGGACAGAAACGTTGGTTAACATATCAATATGATTTACAGCTTTGGAGCAAAAATGTGTGTTGAAAAACTAGACATAAATGGCTAATTTCAGCCCCCAAAATATTGAAACAGTCGAAAAATGTTTAGCCTCATGAGCAGTTTACAGAGCCAGGGTCAGGGCATCTAAAGCTGTTTGCTGCTTGTTTCCAAGTAAGTTTAGCTTTGTAATTTAGATGTGCCTCCTAAATACTGAAGCAAGCATACAAAATCACAATTAGGAACAATTGGTAAAGTGACAACTTGTAGGCCCAAAGACCAGAATTACAGTCATAAACCCTCTGTTTAGAAAAACGCTTCCTTACCAAGGCAGGTCAAGATCGTCTACAGCCCTACTCATTCATGATCCACAGTGCCAGAGCATTTGGAAACATTCTGTAAACTTCTTTCCAACCTCTGAAACAGCTGGTTTATAAAGGCTAAGTTGCACCCCTATTTCCCTGTTAGCCAATAAAATCTTAACAGATAAAGATGTCATTGATGTAACCAGTAGAAACAGTAAAACTGACAGCATTGCTTATTTGTTTATATTGGAAACAAAGCCAATATTGTTGCTATCCGTCACTTAGGTATGAAGTGGCATGTTTGAACAAGATGGGCCTTTGCTAAATGATAAAATATGTCAGTGCTTTATCTATACCATTTTCAGCTATCAGCATATCCTAATTAAGCATTGAACCTTGGTTATTATGTTATCGTTTTAGCCTGGACGTGTGTCTTTATTGTTTACATAAACATTATATATATTTGCAGTACATGTTGTGGATGTTCTGCAGTTTGTAATTCAATATTTTCAAAATAAGTATTGTGTTTAACAAATACCTTTAATTTTCTTTTAAAATCCTGCAAGCAAGGGTGTCATATTTTAATAACAAATGCTGATAATATGACCATACGATCATTACAGCAAGGAGATCATTTGCTTGAAAAACCATTGATTTATTTTATTTATTTATTGTTTGCTTGTTAGGTGCATAAACAGCAAGTAAAATGCTGTTTCAAAGCACCCACAGGGCTAAGGGAGTGAACCAGGGAGTGAAACACAGTACAAAACAATATATTTAAGAGCAATGGGTGGAAAAAAGGAAAAAGAACAAACCTACTATGCCTTGTGAGTATTCGGAACATGCAACAGCAGCAAGGAAGAGGGCAGAGGGGTTAAGTGTTGTGGAGTCTGAGCTCATGGGTGGGCCACAGATGAAGTGCTAGGATTGTTGAGTGCTACATGGCCTGGTGCCACATTAGATTTAAGTGCAAACGTCCAGGGTAGAGGGTGTGCCAATGCCAGTGCTGAAGGTAGACTGGGTGTGGGAGGTCAGGGGTCACAAAGATGTTAAGGGCCCCACACACCAAACACAGCATCTACGGGATTAATAGAGGAGAAAGGAAGGGAAGGAGGAGTGAAAGAGGAAAGTCTTAAGGAGCTTCTGGAACTGGCGCAGAGGGGGGGAGGCTGTTCCATAGGAGTGAGCCGGCAGAGGAAAGCAAACTACCACCTACGCTCTGTTTAGAAAAACGCTTTACACACAAACAGTTGGTGCCACAGGAACGCAGTGGTCTAGAGGAAGAGCATTTAGTAAGATGAAGTTGAAGATAGTGTGGTCCCTGGGCCCAGACAGCCTTGTGGATGATGCAGAGGGATTTGAATTTAATCTGTGCAGCAACTGGGAGCCAGTTAAGACTTTTTAGGGCAGGAGAGAGGTGGTCCGTGGGCTTAAGGCCAAGGATAAGTCTTGCTGCCCTATTCTGGATTAGCTGGAGGGGCTGCAGAGTGGAAGATGGTAGTATCAGATGGAAGTTATCGCAATAGTCAAGTCTAGAGAGTACGAGGGCTCGGGTAACACTGAGCATCTGGGGGAAAGGGAGAAAAGGGAGAATTCCTTTGAGAAGGAAGAGCTGAAATTGGGACTTCTTGGCAATGACCTGAATGTGACAGAGGAAGAAGAGGAGTGGAAGATGACTCCAAGGTTATTGGCTTCAGAAGAAGGAGCATGGGGAGAGCCCAAGGAGGAAGGCCAGGGTGATGGAAAGAAGGAGGGAGCAGTGGCCCCTAGGGGAAGGATTTCATTTTTACAGGCGTTGAGACAGAGATTGTTGGAGGTGCAACAGGACTGGATGGCAGATAGGCAGTCAGGGATGATGGAGCGTGATAGAGGATCAGCAGGAAGATTGAAAAAGAGCTATGTGTTGTCTGTGTAACACTGGAAGTTGGACGAGAAGGAGGAGATGAGGTGTGCAAGCAGAGCAAGGTAGATGTTAAAGAGCCACGGGGAGAGGATAGAAACTGGGAGACACCACAGGTGGAGAAGGAAGTAGGAGAGGAGAAGGTGACCAGGATGACTTGGGAAGATCGGTCAGTAAGGAAGGATGTCAGCCAGTCCAGTGCCTGTTCCGAGATACCAAGGGTGTCGTGGAGCCTTTGTATGAGGATGAAATGGTTGTCTGTGTCAAAGGCAGAGGAATGATCGAGAAGGATGAGGACCGCTGGCGAGTTGGAGTCCACAGATACAAGCAGTTCTTCATAGGTGTTCAGAAGAGCAGTTTCCATGCCTCAGGAGGCTTGGAATCCAGATTGATGGTCGTGGAGACCACCAACAAGTTTGGTGTGTGAGTTGAGTTGGGGCAATGCCTGCTTCTCCAGCAGCTTCCTCAGGAAGGGGGTGATGGAAATAGGGCATTAGTTGGCATGGCAGGTAGGGTCTGCTGAAGTTTTTTTCAGGAGTGTGCACACAAGGGAGTGCTTAAGGCAGGAGGGGAAAGATCCAATGTCAAAAGAGTGATTGAAGAAATCAGCGAGTGGAGGGAAAAGAGAGCTAATGTTATCCTTGATGGTCCTGGATGAGCAAGGGGAAACCTGTTTAGATGAGACAACTCTGGTAACTTCTTCAGGTGTGACAGGGAGAAGGAGGAAGGAGGAGGGTGGGGGGCCAAGGGAGGTAAGGGGCTGTGGGATGGGTTGTGAGGGTCTGTAGCAAGGGTGATCAGGATGTCCTGAGTTTTGGTGGTGAAGTGTGTGGCCAGTGCATTGCAGAGGGCCTGGGAAGGAGAAGGCGAGGAGGCGACTGTGCAAGTGTTGGATAGTTCCCCTGCAGATTTTGAAATGTTCAGCCATGTTGTTGGATGCACTGGTAACCCGTGCCTGTATGTGGGCTGTTTTCTTGGCACAGATGGAGAATCTGAATTGCCTTTGGAGCAGGCAGCAGGCCAGTTATTCAGAGGATGAGCCTGATGTTTGCCACTTCCGTTCTGCCACCCTGCACTTTCGTTTCAGTGCTGCAAGTTTGGAGTTGTACCAGGTGTTATGCTTAGAGGCAGGTTTCAGGTTGATCCTCATGATGGGGGCAAGAATGTCAAGAGTATTGGTGATGGAAAGGTGGAGGTTGCTGAGGGCAGAGTCAGAGGTAGAACCAGAGGTACGGGCAAGGGGGGTGAAGGTGGAAGCAAAGGCAGCAGCTGACACCTGTTTCATTGTGTGGATGTTAGTGAACGAGGCTGGTAAGGATTTTGGGGGGTGGTCAGAGGGCCAAAGGGACCCATGTGGGAGGAGAGAATAGTCAGACCAGGAGAGAGGGGTGACTAGCGGGGGAAAGAGAGAGAGGTTAGAGTGTATGAGGGCATCTAAAGTGTATCCAGCTGAGTGGGTTGGCCCAGAAGGGAGAATGGAGAGGGAAATTGAGGTGCAGAGGTCAGTGACGAGAATGTATGCAAAGCCACAGGAGTCTAGTTGGTTGTTGAAATCACCCAGGAGGAAAGTTGGAGATGGCTGAAAGTAAGGAAGATAAGAAATCAGCCCATTCAGAAAGGAACAGAGTGGTGGTGCCTGGAGGCTGGTAAATGGTTGCAGTGGTCAGGGTGGAGATGGGAGAGATGACCAACTTGCAAACCAGGCTTTGAACGGAAGAGTAGATCTCGGGGGGTAAGATGGAAGCAGAAACCCACTCAGGGAAGATTAATGCAACTCCCTCGCCAATGCATTGTGGTCGAGGATTGGAGGTTATCTTGAAGCCGTCAGGGAAGAGGGAGTCAAAAGCAACGACTGAGCTGGCATTGAACCATGTCTCTTGTTCCATTTACAAATGGAACAAGGTTAGAAGATAGGTGTGTTGATTAGGCCATTTCCTTTCTTGTGTTTTCTGCATAGAACTAAATAAATGCCTTTTTAATCATATCAAGATTTGTTGTGGCTTCCAGCGAACACATTAACCCTCTCATGTATTCTGAACAGTTCATTAATGCTCTGCGTATTTCCAATTGTGATTGAAAGGAGAAGGCTGTCAAATTCAATAGTTCTGACTAGACATTTGTGAAATGTATCCCTGCAAAGGTCAACAGGACAGTTTAATTTGTGGCTAAAGACTCTGAGTTTAGAGCTGTTCATGTTATGGGTATATGATGCAATTCATGGCAAGAGGTGAAGGCCAAAGCACTGAGAAACCCATGTGCATTTACCAGGATGAATCCGTAGGCCCTTTAAGATGAGGTAACAGTATCTGAGATGGATGGGGATGTAGATCTTACTCATACATCAATAATCAGACCGACTCAGGAAGTTGGCAAAAAGGCCACTGTTTTAATTGCAATTGTCTACAACAGGGAGTACAACGGGCTTGAACAGATGCCATACAGTCATAATTCCCTCTATGATTTTAATAATGGCAAAATAAGAAAACCCTACTAGGAGATGTAATAGGCTTAAAGGGAACATCTAAGTATACTTTCTATGGGGGACTGGACTGTGATTGGGTCTCTAAGGTCAGGTGGACAGCTATGCCCACCCCTAGTGCAAGTCATCTTCCATGTCATACTAATACACAACGCTTCATTGGCTTCTCAAACTGTAGGCCTCTTTGCTACGTGGCCCTCTACAATTGGTTGGCACGCTTGTACCCTTCTGGAATATTCCACTCGCTAGCAGCACACAGGCTGGTACTCCAGGTGCTGGAGGCTTGGCTTGGTCATGCCTCCCCACTCAATTAGCCCAACATATATCATCACTCCTGCTCTCTGCCATTCAATTAGTGCTTTGAACTCAGCCTTGCAAAGGATCACTGTGCCTGAGAATAAAAGGGAGTGTGAGCATGGCCTTATCTTCTGGTCTCGGTGTAGCTCGCCCCAAGTCTATTTCCAACTTGAGCATGTGGCAGGAGACTTTGTTGCATTTAATACTATTAAATGAACAAAACCTATCACTTCTAGTGTTTTTCCATTACACCTCAACAGGAGCTTGGCTTGCTTCTGACGTTTATTGAATTGCCTTGAATAGTTAACCAGGTTCTTCCTTCGCCATCAGCTGTTTTATTCAATTTCGCCACACTTTCAGCCCTTCTATTCACAAGGTCGAAGTTTGCTAAAATGCGTTGTGGAACATCCAGATTCTATACACACTTGTATATATATATATATATATATATATATATATATGCGGCATCGCCTGCAGTCTATTCACTACGTATAGCCAGCCTCATGATTACTTAGTCTTCTTGCATTACTGCATCTGTACAATTATAAAACAGCATTGCATTTTCTTCAGTGCTATCTGCACGTGCAATCTTCATTTTGCTTGTGAAATGTTGCTCAATTCTTTACTTCGCCATCAGATTCTATAAGGTCTATTCATCTTCTTCATTGGCATCCCTTCAGGGTGCGTCATTTCTGCTCCACGTGACGTCACCAGCCTTCTCTTTCACTCATCTTCACACTTCTTCTGGTATTTCCTTCAGAAGACTGTCATTTCTTTCCGGATACATTATGTAGGGCTTTCTTAATGGATACCTTGTTTCAAGGACTTTTTGTAATATAGGTACCATTATTGGCTTTGCGCATGTCACAATTACCAGCTGCCAACATATAGGTAAAATGGGGCAGGACTTCCGGTAGAGGCCCTTGGCTCCTCCTCTACAAGGCACACCAGAATGACGAAGCACTGAGAACCCCACATGCATTTTTTGAAGGAAGGAGGCGGCCAATGCACTGAAAACCCTGTGTGAATTTACTAAGCATTTTGGAAAGCCAAAGCTCTGATAGCCCCATATTCATTTTGTAGCAGAGGATAAGGTCAAATTAGTGAGAACCCCTCATGCATTGCGTAGCAGAAGCACAAGCAGAAGCTCAAAGCACAGATAATCCCATGTGCGTTTACAATGCCTAATGTTAAATGACTCCAATCAAGCAGTCCCACTAAGTCAGTGCCTTGTCTGGGATTGCTCAAGGGAAGCCCTTATTTATATATTTTTATGTCCAGTTCGTGTACTCTGGATGACAACCCTTATATAACACCCCTCTCTTAGAATCCCCCTGACCCCACTGAGCCAAGAAGAAAGTTTGTATATATATATTACATGGCCACGATAGTGGCCATGTAGTTATGGTTAAGTTGCTGTTTCCATAGGAAGAGCACTTTTTGGGTGGCTTATAACTTCGCTCTCCCTGGACGGATCCTCACCAAACTTTGCAAAAAAAGTATTTGGGTCACTCTGAATTGTTTTGCAAAGTTTGGTGAGGATTCGTCCAGGGGGGGCAAAGTTATAGGGGGGATCCCAAAACTTTTTTTTCCCATAGACTGAATGGGAAACATTTTTTGCTCGCGCCTCCAGCCCAAACCGCTGGACGGATTTCCACCAAATTTGGACCAGGAGCAGCGGCTTGGTCCCGAAAGCGTGCTTTTGCAAATTTGGTGAAAATCCATCCAGTAGTTTTTTTTAAAATGACCAAAAATTAGGTAAAAAAAAATTAATGATATCTGTGTACGGTTCGCGGACACACTTCCCTGTCCGCTCTGCGGACAGTGTCCTGATTGGCCAATCGTCTTGCATGATGTTTGCGGACATGCAACGTGTTCGCTGATTGGACGGCGTGGAGCGTGAAGCGCGTCAGATTTTTCGGTAGCGCCCGCCATCTTGGATTCGCGGACGTCCGCGGACAGCGCGGTGAAACTTTGTTCAAAATGTGTATTTAGTAGAGCGTGTTGGTGTGTAGGAGTGTTTGGGGAGGGTGGGAGTGTATGAGATAGGATGAAAGTTGTGTTTTTTATGTGTTAGACGTTCTTTTTGTGTTCGATTTGTTTGCGGACATCACGGGTGTTCTGAAATGTTCTAAATAAACTGACTGGGGGGTGTTCTAAGGACTCAATATGTGTCCGTTTTGTTCGCAAGCAAAGTGAAACTGTTCTAAGAACACTCGCGGTGTCCGGGGAGTGTTCGTAGGGGGTGTCCTGAGGACGCTGTCCGTATTGTTCTCTGTCAAGTTGAATGTGTTCTAAGAACACCCGCGGTGTCTTGAAATGTTCGCAAATAAACAAAATGGGGGTGTTCTGAAGACGCTTCTAAGAACACTCGCGGTGTCCGGGGAGTGTTCGTAGGGGGTGTCCTGAGGACGCTGTCCCTATTGTTCTCTGTCAAGTTGAATGTGTTCTAAGAACACCTGCGGTGTCCTGAAATGTTCGCAAATAAACAAAATGGGGGTGTTCTGAAGACACTTCTAAGAACACTTGCTGTGTCCGGGGAGTGTTCGTAAGGGGTGTCCTGAGTACGCTGTCCGTATTGTTTTCTGTTAAGTTGAATGTGTCCTAAGAACACTCACGGTGTCCTGAAATGTTCGCAAATAAACAAAATGGGGGTGTTCTGAAGACGCTTCTAAGAACACTCGCGGTGTCCGGGGAGTGTTCGTAGGGGGTGTCCTGAGGACGCTGTCCGTATTGTTCTCTGTCAAGTTGAATGTGTCCTAAGAACACTCGCGGTGTCCTGAAATGTTCGCAAATAAACAAGATGGTGGTGTTCTGAAGACGCTTCTAAGAACACTCCCTGTGTCCTGGAATGTTCTTAGAGGGTGTCCTGAGGACGCTGTCCGTATTGTTCTCTGTCAAGTTGAATGTGTTCTAAGAACACCCGCGGTGTCCTGAAATGTTCGCAAATAAACAAAATGGGGGTGTTCTGAAGACGCTTCTAAGAACACTCGCGGTGTCCGGGGAGTGTTCGTAGGGGGTGTCCTGAGGACGCTGTCCGTATTGTTCTCTGTCAAGTTGAATGTGTCCTAAGAACACTCGCGGTGTCCTGAAATGTTCGCAAATAAACAAGATGGTGGTGTCCTGAAGACGCCTCTAAGAACACTTGCGGTGTCCGGGGAGTGTTCGTAGGGGGTGTCCTGAGGACGCTGTCCGTATTGTTCTCTGTCAAGTTGAATGTGTCCTAAGAACACTTGCGGTGTCCTGAAATGTTTGCAAATAAACAAGATGGTGGTGTTCTGAAGAAGCTTCTAAGAACACTCCCGGTGTCCTGGAATGTTCGTAGGGGGTGTCCTGAGGACGCTGTACGTATTGTTCTCTGTCAAGTTGAATGTGTCCTAAGAACACTCGCGGTGTCCTGAAATGTTCGCAAATAAACAAGATGGTGGTGTTCTGAAGACGCTTCTAAGAACACTCGCGGTGTCCGGGGAGTGTTCGTAGGGGGTGTCCTTAGGACGCTGTCCGTATTGTTCGTTGTAAAGTTGAAAGTGTTCTTAGAACTATCGCGTTTTTCTGAAATGTTCGTAGGGGGTGTCCTGAAAACAGTGTCCGTATTGTTCGCTGGCAAGTTCAAAGTGTTCTAAGAACACTCACATTGTTCGCGGACATTAAAAGTTTCCCATAGATCATAGTTGAAATGTTTGACTCTATGGATGTGATATGCTGCGGTGGTTGTTGCCAGGGCATAGAGTCTTGGGTGCATGGCCATTTGGCCATGCACCCAAGACTGTATGCCCTGGCAACAACCACCGCAGCATATCACATTCATATTTGCTTATAACTTTGGGTGAAAAACAAATGTATAAGGAACACAGGTATTAGATACTATGGATGTGATATGCTGATATGGTTGTCCTTATTATTGTATACTTACTGTTTGCTCTAGTAATGGGAGTCCATGTTTTTCTTCTTCATTTCTGTGATAAAAGAAAATACCATGTTAGTATTAGTATTTTGTAATGACTTATTACATTGTATAAGCAATATACTTTTATTTTTTTTCGACCCTCATATTTAGTAGAGTACAAATCAGAGTACTGTGCAATTTGCTCAGTTTCTGTATTTGTTGCTAAAATCATTGGGTCTGTGGGAGAAAAAAAAATCCATGTTGGATTAAAAAAAAAATCTTTTTCTGTTATGCAACAGTTTATTTGTTTGTTTGTTTTCAGTGTTCACTTGTTGTTTCTGGCTAATGCTTTATACTTTGCTTTGTTGTATTTCTTTTGGAGCAGTAACAGATTCTTCATTTGTTTTGATATTATAAAATTTTGGAGCAGTTAGATACCAATTGGCGTATTCTAACTGTCTATTTTTTTTAATATATTTTAGTGGTTTTGATTTATCTATTTGGATATTGTTAAATTTTGGGACAGTTAGATACCAATTGGCGTATTCTAACTGTGTATTTTTTGCCCTAATTTAGTGGTATTCATTTATCTGATTAGTTGTTGTAGAATCTTTGAACTGTTAGATAGCTTTTGGAGTATTCTAACATTTTATATTATTTTAACACAAATTTATAATTTTGGGACAGTTAGATACCAATTGGCGTATTCTAACTGTGTACTTTTTGGTCTAATTTAGTGGTATTCATTTATCTGATTAGTTGTTGTAGAATCTTTGAGCAGTTAGATAGCTTTTGGAGTATTCTAACAGTTTATATTTTTTTAACACAAATTTACTTAAAGGTTTAAATACAGTTTATTTATCAAATTTTGGTTTTAAGAACATCAAATAAGCGTTTGTAAGATTTGCTGGTAATCTCTGCTTTAGAGTAATGGCACTATCATTACATTCAAACCATCCACATTTCTTTTTTATATATGCCGTGTAGTGCCCTGAATTGGTTGTGGCTCCTGCGTGGTAGATTATACCTATTGTTGTGAAGGTTTTCTTACCAAGTGATATTTGACTATGTGTGAATCCAGTCAGCTTGCAGTTGTTTTTGGTACCATCTGCATTGTAACGTAGAAGCATTAGTATTACGTATTTACTATGTGTTTGTATTACTAACGTGGAGCGATTATCTGAATTGCAGGTAGAGCATAATCTACCATGGTTTGCATTTTGTACAAGTTGCTGAAATGGAATGGATTCACAAGTTGGTATTGATATATATATGAAGCGTTCATTGGGAATTTCTTCTTGTGTCACATTGTTGCACAGAGTGCATGTATGTTTCCATATGTATGAAATCTGGAAGATTTCCTTTATAGGTATGTTTTTGTTTTCCAGTACTTGTAGTAAGTACATTAAAAATTCTTGTGGATCTTCCTGTGAGTTTATAGTGAATTTCACCATTCCAGCACAGTAGTCCAATTCTTGTCTTATTCCATAAACACTATATGTGTTGTCAGGATTGTTTTTTGCATTTCTATGAAGTACTAACATTTGCATACACAATGGGTCTCTAAAGTGTAAGTAAATGTTGTCAACAATTGGTGGTAATTGAAATAGAATATTCATTGCTACATTTGCATAGCAACTTACACCAACTATATTTGAGAATTTAAATGGTCCAGGTAGTTCTGCATCTAACTGCTTTTTTTGGAGTTTGTCTTCCTTCTTTAAAGAAGTACCTGGTTTACTTTCTCTAATTGATTCTTTTTTGTTTGTGGTACTTGATGAAGTATTAGTTTCTTTTACTCTCTTTGGAGGATTTGCAGTAACGTCCTGTTGCATTTCTGTTTGATTTAGTTTTCTTTTACAACTTTTTAGTTTTTGTGGAACAGAATATGTGTTTAGATATTAATAATTTATGACAGAGAAGGTGGGGCAGAAACAGAAACAAAAACAGGAGAATTTGGGGTTACAACATGATTGGTATTAGGTGAAGAAGGGATGGAAGTCTCATCAAAACGTTTTGGATTATGGAGAGGGTTTGGGGATAATTGACTGGGATATGGTGAGGAGGGACAAGTACATGTGGGGCAATGGTACGAGGTTTTTGGTTTGAAATGATTTTCTACAAAGGTTTTTAAATTATTAAAATTAGCCAACAATACATCCATTTTTTCTTCTATATTGTGAAGACTGTTATCCATAACAGGGTTTTCTGAAGTTTTTTCTATTTTGGTATGCTCTGTACAAAAAAATAATATATATGTTAAATGTATATAAAAAAAATAATAAATAAACGGTTTATATTATAAAGTGTTTACCATTAGTTTCACTATCTTGTGACATTTCTTCATGTGGGAAATTGTCCTCTAGCCATTCCAGAGTACTAGCCATTTCTGTGAGAAAAAAAAAAGATAATATATTTTTTAATCTAATACAGAAAGTTTATAAATATATGAGTAAAATGAAGTACACTTACTATTTCTGGTAAGGTAAGTCCTATGTATTCAGTGGGTCTGGTCTTGTTCTCAGTTCTGTTGTGTCTGTGAGGTAATTATGTTGGAAGCCAATTTATCTTCTTGTGGTATATTCCATTTCAGAACATATTGTATTTAAATGAATGGTTAGTGTGTTACATATATGGGTTACATTTCTTATGTATTACTATATATAATGTGTTTGTGTGCTGCTTTTTGAATTTGTTAAATGTTCCTATATTATGATATAACAATCAAACATACCCCACCACCCCCCCCCACAGTTTTTAGGTAGTGGTACTGTTCTCCGAACATGTCCGCGAACATTAAATAAGTTCGCGGACATCAAGTTCATAAGAAGAGATCTAGTCAGTTCCATATGACATGTATATAAAGTCAAAGTCATTATTGTTAAGTTGTGTTACTAAAAAACTATGAAATTCAGTGAAAAAACTTTGTTAAAGGGACGTTATGGTTAAGTTGCGCTACTAAAAACCTATGAAATTCAGTGAAAAAAACCTTGTTAAAAGGACGTTATGGTTAAGTTGCGCTACTAAAAACCTATGAAATTCAGTGAAAAAACTTTGTTAAAGGGACGTTATGGTTCCAAGTAAAACCGAAAAACCCTTGAAATTCGCCAGTTATGGTAAGCTAAGCAACCATAACTCGCGCCACCACCGTGCACGGCTAAGACTAACACCCAGGACATCAAAGATGACATCACAAATGTCATTGATGACATCACTGATGACATCACATGTCTGGCTCACTATTTTTTCTTTTGCTGACATATCTAGGCCACATGGTTTTCTTCAGTAACAGTCAGAAACTAAGAATTTTATTTTATTTGTAGACATATCCTTCTAGTAGGTTCTTACAGTAATTCCCTTAGAGTACAGTCACATCATATGAAACATATACATATGGGAAAACACAAGCTTGAAAGACAGCAATCCTTTGTGCATAAAGATAATCACTAGACTTATGAGCACTTTCTAGCACTAGACTTATGAGCACTTTCTGATAGTTCTGTTGTTTTTTTTATGGCTGTACTTTCCCTGTATATGGTCATATTTGTATACATTGTACTTACACTACTTTCCTTAGGGTCCAATCACATCAAGTGATACATATACATAGGGTAAATAACAGCTTTGAAACAGAGCAATCATTTATTTGTATGAAACTAATCAGTTAAGTTATGAATTGTTTCTGCTACTACTTGTGCTTTTTTGCTAACTTCACTTTCCCTGTATATACCCATATTGGTATGTGTTCTTGTGTCTTTGTGTTTTGTCTATAGTAATGCAATTATGTAATACATGGGTTTTATTAGCTACTTATTACATATTTCACAGTACACAAAAATCTATTAAGAAAACAATTATCATTTCATTATTCAACATATTAACATTACGAATATCATACCTTCATCTTGTATGCTGCACACAATGTTATGTTTCTGTATGAGTAGCTTAGTATACTAGATAGAACCCCATAATAGGATGCTATTTATATCAATGCATCGTTCAATGCACTTATTAGGGTATATTTCTTGCAATGATTCTTGACACTTTTTTCGCAACATAATAAGAATCCCTTCTACACACATTACATGAGAAGTACATACACATGTGATGTCATCAGTGATGTCATCAATGACATTTGTGATGTCATCTTTGATGTCCTGGGTGTTAGTTTTAGCAGTGCACGGCGGTGGCGCGAGTTATGGTTGCTTAGCTTACCATAACTGGCGAATTTCAAGGGTTTTACTTGGAACCATAACGTCCCTTTAACAAAGTTTTTTCACTGAATTTCATAGGTTTTTAGTAGCGCAACTTAACCATAACGTCCCGTTAACAAAGTTTTTTTCACTGAATATATATATATATATAATATATATATATAATATATATATATTGCACTTTTATAATAAATTAATAATTGATATCACACTTAGACATATGACAGTGAGTGATCAACAATGGATGATGTGATACTAGCACACTGGGTAATTACTTAGGAGTAGTATAGAGGATAAGGTAGCTGAGAATGCTTTATATGGTACAAGGAAATGCAAGGTGGAAAAGAAGCAACACAGGAATAAACTTGATATGATTTCAGCAAAACATAATATAATCACTTTTCCTCTTTTGGCAATTCACCCCCCCACCCCCTCTATGCAATGTAAGGAGGTGGAAGTGACACACACAGTCTTCAGGAATACAATCACAGTACAATCCCAATTCAGTTCCCCCCTAGCGAGCTTAGATCAACAGGGATAATTTTAAACACAGGCAAAGTACTTTAAAGGTGGTATGCAAAGAAGGGAAAAATATGCTAAAAATTATTTTAATTCCCTCTAGAGGTTCAGGGTGATAGCTACTTTAAATTAGTTCAGGATCACGTTAGCAATGCTGTATGAATGATTGTCAGGTTGCAAATGAATTTCAGCAAAGGAAAGCAAGGACAAATATTTTTACACGTGGCTGAAATGAAGCAAAATGTCAAAATGTGGCAATTTAGTTGCGTGCGTCGAGCGCAATTATGGAGGAAGTGTAAGGAGTAGCTTAGAATCTCAGCTTCAAAATAAAAGTTAAATCTCGCTTTTATCACAAACGGTTCAAGAGATACGAAAGATTTTGTGGAGGTAGATTTTCAGAAATTAAATTTTAAAGTTTCAGAATGACAGATGACAGTTTTGCAGCTTTGAATCAAAAGACGGTACACGATTTCTGTGATGAGTTCTCAATAGGTTAAAATAGTTTGAATTAGATTATTTTAAACTAAGAGATTGGTTTTTTACAGTTCTGGCTGGGTACTCACACTATATTTTGGAAGGAATGGGCCTTGTCACAGATCTGGTCAGGTTGACTGCAGTTCTCTCGCCACGGAAGGTCTTTAGTACCAGTTCTCTGGTTACAGCGGTCTGGGTCAGCTCTGCTCTGCTGGTCTAGTCTGGCACTCGGCGCTTCACAAAGGTCTGGTCTCTGGTTCCGGGTACAGCTCTGCTTTCTGGGTGTTTCTGGCACAGGGTTCTAGGCCAGAATCAAACAGCTCAGCCCGGCTGTTTTACTCTGATGTGCTCCTTGGAAGTCTGGGGTAAATCAGTTTGCAAAAGATTTTGAGGCCTGCTGACAAATTCTGAAGTCTGAATTCAAAGTTCTGGTCTCTGTCTGGGTTTGAAGTCTAAGTGCTGGATCTGGTGTCTTCTGGCAAAACGCTCCGCAAGAAATCAGCTTGAAGTGGGAAGTGAATCTCCCTACCTGTCCCGCACAGTCTCCTTTTATGTGTTTAGAAAGTGGGAGGGTCGGCTCATCTTCTATGCCCAAGCCTCTCAACTTATCATTGGCAAGTCCCTCCTCTCTCCCAACTGGGTTGTGAGTCAGAGTGATGAGGTAGGTTTATGGTCAGAGGATCCTCCCCTTGTCAAATCGCACACAAATCTATTTCTGATCCAAATACATATTTATCTTTGTACCATTTTTCTAATATTATATGTCCAGTTAACATATTTTCTGTAGCACCAAACCATCCGATCCCTATCTTTGTAAGATGTTGTGTCCACTTATGACAGAATTCTCCCCTTTTCATCCAGATAACGACCTCTAAACCTTTCCAGATTTTACACAAGTGTGCACCAGGGATATGGGGTTCAGATGATAAAGTGTCAGATTTTTAACATGCATACATTTGGAGTAACAACCTTTTTTTCTGCTACTATCCCCAAGAACATACCACAGAGTCCTAACACCTCTTAAAATGTGCACAGAAAAAACACAAGAATGATGATGTTATTTATATAATTTTTACAAGTCTGCACTATGAATTATCCATCTTTTTAAAATTATGCTCTGGCCCTGAGGGGTGTGGTTTTCCGAAGCACATGGTGGAATTTCTGGTTTATCCACTACCCCCAAGCTCAGCTTGCTCACAGATGCAGTGCCCCTCCCTGTTTCCTCCCAAGAGGAAGTCATTTACGACCCCCCTAATTTAACATTTGCCTGGGCCAAGGACAGTGCTTTGTTTAGTTTCCTGCAGTCCCCAGGTGCTCCTCCCCTGATTCAATCAGGTAGGTGTCATCGCCTTTTGGTGGGGGCAGCAGAATGCAGCCAGGCCTGGGAAGAGTGGCTGAGCAAGTTTCACTCCTGTCGGGGGTAGTTGCCAGGCAGAATTCACTCTCTTCAAGCCAGGCTTCAGCTAAATGTCACTTTAGTTCCCAGTTTTCTACATTCAAACCAAACTTGCAATTTTTACACATGCAGCTAGAACGCTGATTCTAAGTTCAAAACTATGGCATTTAACAGTTGCAAACTATGTGCCACTCAACAGTAGGTCACTCATTTATTTTAAACATTTAGATTTTAGTGTCTTTCAGTCCAATTTCACTTCAGCTGCTGACATCCACAGCTCAGCCAGTTTTGTTATAAACATTGTTTTGGGCTCTTTCTCTTTCCAGATTTTGTATGCACACAAGTTTACCTTTTGCCAAATGTCTGCTGGTGTTCATTGAGATTTTTGAATATCTTGCAATGTTTAAAATAGGCATTTTTAGCTTGCATTTCAGAGAAACAAAGGTGATTTCAAAGCGCTTTTTTTTTTTTAGCCACCGGTACTGCTGTTTTTCATTTGGCACACATTTCACTCATGGCACTCCTGGCCTATCACGCTCGCACTGGTGGGTGGCAGGTCAGGCAACCATTTTGGTGTGCGCATAACTGCACGGTTCTCCTGGTTATGGGATAGAATGATGGGCAGCGACAGCTCATCCCCACATCTACCCAGTCTATTGATTTAGTTTTGTTCTGGGATAGAATGATGGCCGGCGACAATTCATCCCCACATATACCCAGTCTAATAATTCAACATGGGTCAAAACCCTTGACACTAAGAGAAGGCCAAAACACTGAGAATGCAATTGGATTTTACTAGCTGCAAGGGTGGGCCAAAACAAAGAGAGTGCCTTGTGCATTTTATAGACATTTACAAAGCCAAACCACTGAACACTACATCAGCATTTGTTGAGCGGAAGTGTCACTACTATTAGCATGTATGAATCTACTGCATAACCAAAACATAGCAGGGGATGTTGTAAGGGTAAGCAGAAGAATGTATATGGGCATTTTTCACCTGCTACAGCAGCAGGTATTTGTGTTGGAGAACCATAAATGGTATTTAGGTCTCTGCCTGGTCACACCAGTAAATTGATAGCCACAGATGTCATCCTCTGCAAGGAACATGGGCATTTGTTTCAAAATATTATGCCAGAGGGACATTATATGACATCAGCTCTGCAGCATAGAGCCACATAGCGAGCAACCCATGCATTAGGAAGAAGAGGTGATTCCTGAAAATTCTCCACCTCTGATGTCCTTGGAGAAAGATGACAATGTAGACTAAGACAACAATTATGCCCCATCCCCTGATTTAATATCAAGACTAAGAAACCTCTATTTTGTTGATACCACTGATAGTGAGGGAGACTAAGGCACAGAAAAAGTAAAAGTGGGTCCAAGCATTGAGGAACACATACAATGTTTAACTTGCCATTACTGTATACATGAAACACACTTCAGACACTTCTCGTAGGCCAGTGTATGGTATTTTCCAAAATGTATCTAAAAACACATTCTAGTGGTATTACAACTTTGTAGTCAGTCACACCAACAGCAAACAGCAGTAACTCCTTAGTCAACAGCATCCACACAGCATCCATTGCAAATACCACTGAGCAGACCCCAAGGAGGAGAAGTACTATTACTGAGAATATTAACAACCCAATGCACAACTCTGTGTGGACGTAAGGGAACTTATCAAGATGGTACACATGCCAGCGAAGCCACTTCCTTACATCAATTGAGGGCATGCACAAATCCACGGCTGTAAAATATACTTTGCCTTTGACGTGACAAATGGATATTGGATTGTCTATGTACTTCTTGAACCCCAATATAAACGTACCTTAATCTTTGGAAAAACAGTAACCCTCGACCCATATACTGTTTGGGAACACCAAACGAGGGAATGAGGGAATGGAGGAAATTCGTTCAATATTTTCCTACATAAGGCCATACCTGAAATCAGTGAATGAGGGAACTTGCCCTGTGTAGATGATATACTGAAAAAAAGAAAGAATGTGGAAGAACGCTTGCTGGAGATCCTCCATGTACTCACACAGTTAGAGAAAAAAAGGTGCTAAATTATCACTACAGAAAACACAGTGGTACAGAACCAAAGTAAATCTTATGTGTCATGAATCGTCAGCTGAGGCCCTTTAACCTTGGAAAAAGATGGTCTATGTTTTTGTGAAATTGATGAACCTCACAAATATAAGTGAGCTATGAAACCTTTTAAGATTAACCAACCACAGTCATATAATTATAAGAAATTACAATTAATCACTCGGCTGCTTGTCCATGTATTGGATGCAGAAGTAAGGCGGGAGTAGGGTACTTCATAAACAGAGTCTGTGAAACAACTTAACATAAGTCTTTCTCAAACTCCTTGATTGGCTTATCCCATAAAGATCATAGAAATATTCATGAAAACAGGATACTATGACATCTGTTGAACTGCGATGCTGTATCAAAAGTATGACTAAATAATAATGTAATTTCCTATGCAAGTAAGACATTATCCTCTGTGGAAGTTAAGTTCAAGGAATGTGAGAAGGCACTCTTGCTAATAGTAGGGGCATTGGATAATTATTGTCAATTTATACATGAAAAACATATTATAGTTGAGCTCCTGGTAACCCCCCACCCCCGCACACCAGTCACTGTAATATTTGGAGAGAGAATGGACACTAACTGGGAATATCTCTTATCAGAATTATGCTCTGGATTATTTCTATGCAAGGCTGTCCTGAAGCTATATGGTATGGACAGAAAAGAGTCTGATAGCCCAAGGACTGGCAAATGTGCATGACTGTGTTGAAGATCATTGTCCAGAAAAAGATTTCAAAACTACTGGCAATCTTGAGGCATAGCTAACTTCCCCTCATGAGATATCTAAATAAAGCCGCCCCTGCCAGTGGTCACCCACAGTTTATGTGGATGGATGTTCACATCATAAAAACAACAATTTTCAGGAAGAATAAGTAACTGCAACAGAAATGTTTGAGTGTATGGCATTTTGAGACACTCTGCCAAATAAATGCAAAATAGGTCCCTGAAGTACAAAGTTGTCACAGCTTATATCCATCCATCAAGCCATCTTCATTGTCAGAAATCACCAACCTGGAACTTGTTATCATTACTGAGTTGGGCTATTCCAAAAATAGATTTCTGGTGCATCTGATAAACTGGAAAGCTATGGGTATGCATTGTACAAACAACACACCTTAACATGGCAAAGTCACCCAAACCATAAATGATCTGGTAATGTGTCAACAACATGGGATGTTAACAATATTGTGGAAATGGTTTAAAGTCCACTCTGAGATACAGGGCCCTGATAAAATGGCAACTATTTGTCAGACAAATTAGCTAAAATGGGATTTGCACAGTGTGATGCTGGAAATGCATCAGAGGGACAGGGCTTCCGTATCCTTGTCCTTTACTATTTTTTATCATGTGTTCTGTCGTGTTTTCGCGCAGGAGTTCATGTGGGACTCCTGGCGGTGCAGCTCTCTCTCCTTTTGGTTTGGTGAACGGACCCGTGGGATACCCATGGGTAGGGGTACAACCCTGTGCCCCTTGTGTATGTTTCTGGGCACCAGTGTGTGACCCAGAGAGCAGGGTATGGGCTGGTGACAGCTCCGTGCTGAAATGACTGGTGCCCTGAGCATCCCCCATTTTGGGATGCCCAGGCCCTGTCATTGGAATCGGTAGATTCCTGAAGGAGACAAAATGGCCCCCATGGCCTCTTGCCTTCCATCACCTGTTACCCTGATCTTCCCGAAGTCCCGGGAAGCCCTGCCTCTGTCCCTTCCCCCTGACTGGCTGTTGGGTGGAAGTTCCATATATGGTAGTGTGGGGAAGTGCCGACCAGATTGGTTGGAGCCTTCTCAACGACCGTATGTTGTGGGTACGCCTGTGGGTGGTACCTGGGTGAATGGAGTGTGTGACGAATATACATTCTATGTTGTGACTGTCTAGTATCTGGTGTTTGACACAATGGTTGAGACAGCCCTGACTGAAACCGGTATGAATGCAGCTTGGAGTGTTGAATGGCTCGGTACTTGTCCCAAGACACATAACTTGTGAGTGTCTGGAGAGAAGTGAATGGCCTGAATACCTTGTGTGCTTGATTGGCTGCCTGCCTGCATGAATGCCCGTAGTCGTGATTGGATGCTTGAGTCCGACCCAGCGGAATGAATGGGAGATCAACAGTATATCTGGGGACCTCTCACTGCTAGGAATCGTGTTCAGAAGCTGAAGTCCACTACGACGAGTAACTGGAGTGAAGCTTAACCTTGAGCCCTGCTGGACGAGAAGAATTGCTTTTGCTCTCCTTTGCAATCTGAAAGCTGCTGTGCTTCAAGAACTGACCCAGAGAGGACCTGGTAAGGCGCCCTCTTCCCAAGCTACGAGGGACCATTGTGCACAGCTGATCTTTGCCTAAGCTTCCTGGTAGACAGACCTTCGACAGGCTGCCGACCAGATACAGGGACTGCTGCGGAACTCCAGGGAGAAGCGCCCAGACTGTTGTACGCCACTGTCGCCGACTGCTGTCGCCGACCTGAGCCACCGTGCTCCTGTTGCCTAAGACCTTCATTGATCCAAGGACACTCTCGTTTGCATCGTCGCCGCTGTATCCTGCTGGAGAAGGCCTGACCATCGACGCGCCAAGGAGCATCCACCGGTGGGTTTCCCGCCACCCAAAGACCACAGAGAAGCCGACGACTCGACGCCGTTGCTGAGCCACAGTTCTTCAACTCTTTGCATTCCTGAACTATCGACACCGAGGTGCCCTGCACGCCTCTTCCTGGCAGGACGTTTACGCTTCCCCGTCAACGAGCACCGCTAGGAACGACGTGGCCACTTCACCGTCGTAGCTCGACCTGTTCTCCGTCAGACATTCGACGACCCGTGACTCCTGCCTGAAAGGGAGGACACTCAAGAAGGGTTGTCGATTTCCCCGACGTGCAACGCTACAACACCAAGGTACTTTGGGGTTGCAGAACTAATGGGAAGTCTAAGGGTGAACAATATATGGACTGGGCTTGTATCTTTCTTCTACAGGTTGCCCAGGTGGGGGGATCTCCACACAGAACTGTGTCTAGGTAACGGGGCCAGTACTCTGCCTATTGTTCAACCATCTTGCTTTCCTTCCTCTCTCTATTGCTGGTTTCCCCTTTATTTTGATTTGTGTGTCATTCTGACCCCGTATGCACTTTAATAAGATCTAATAATTTTAGTGTTACCACTTTAGAATTGTACATATTTACCATTGTTGATTTTCGGAGTACAAAGTGAGTTATCGTGATCGTGTATATGACTTTCAATATTAATTATATAAAGACTGTGTTTTAACTGATACAGTGTATGGACATTCTTTCGTGGGTGCTCGGGGACTACACTGTACTTAAGAACCAGCTCGCATCACCTCCCGAGAAGCTAGGCCTTGATTGCTCGTCCATTGCTACCGTAATAGAGAATCTTGGCAGGGGTCTCTGTGCCTCCCCTCTACCATATAGAGAGCAGAAGTGCAGAGACCCCCTCCGGTCTTTACAGCTGGAAGCAGCGGTGGGATGCTTATGGTTTTAAGACTCAGTGTATAACCGTGCCACTTACGAAGGATATCTGCACTTTGTTAAATTAAGGTTTAGTCGTGTACAAGATAACTGCATTACAAGCAATGGAATCTATTGCAAATGCTAAATTGACTCAGATGAGCTTAGAGGCTCTCCAGAGTGCTTGTGAAGCCAGGGAATTAGACTTTGTGGATAAGTCTAGGGCCGACCTGATCGCTGCCCTGGTGGATTACCAGATTGATTGTGAAACTCTTGAAGGGGGGATGCAATAATGAGGACTCTACTCCGGGGGCGGTCACTGAAACTGATTCTGGGAATGCCACCATTCCTGCTACCTCTGTTCCAAACCCCAGCAATTCTTTAGAGCTTGAGTTATTGAGGATGAAGTTAGCCTTTGAATATCGCAAGTTGGAACTAGATGCTGAGTTTAAGAAAGAGGAGTTGGCACAGCAAGTGGAGCTCAAGAACCGGGATCTTAAGTTAAAAGATAGGGATCTTGAACTCAAAGATAAGGTTCTTGAACTCAAGAACCGGGATACTGAATGTCAGAGAATCCAGCTAGAGAAAGCTCGAGTGGAGACTTCAGCGAAACCAGTTGAGAGTGTCAGGTCCCCAGCAACCAAGTTTATGAAAGATTTGGTTGGTGTGTATGCGGAGGGTTCTAATATCCTCCAATGGATTTAAGCGTTTGAAATGGCTTGTGCAGTTCACGATGTTGATAAGTGAGATTGGGCTAAGTGTTTGTTAAGCAGAGTGCCTCAAACTGGATATGACTGTATTCTGAAACTGAGTGTGGAAGAAAGGGGTCAGTATGAGTGCATGAAGTCTGCCTTAATCGCCAAGTTTGGCAAAACGCCTACCCAATATCTTAAACGGTTCAGGGATTTTAAGAAATGAGAGAATGTGTCTTGGGTGGACTGGGTGAGTGCTGCGCACATGAACATGATGGGGTGGATTGATGGTTACAAAGTTAAAATGTTTGTTGAATTTTCTTGTTTTTTTAGCATTTTCCAGAAGCCTGTTCACCAGAGCTGCGTCGGTATGTTGCTGACCAGAACATTTTGGACACCTTTAAGCTGGCTAGGTTGGCTAAGGTGGAGGCCACTGTCCTCCCCTCCTCTACTGGGATCACCTTAGGTGCTCCCATAGAGATTTCCTTAGTGTCCCTTGGGGCCTGGGACCAGTACGCAGAAGTACTGGCGACTATCCCGCAAAACACTCGTAGGTTTTTGAGAAGTGTCCTCCTGAATGGCCAGCCTTCTACTGCTTTGAGAGACACTGGGGCAAGCATGACAGTGGTGGACAGGACCCTGCTCAAACCAGAGGACTAGGTAGGTGCTCCTCTGAGAACCACCAGGTTAGCTTGTGGGCCTCCCAAATTATCGCCTGTAGCCTTAGTCAACATTACGATTGGAGACAAGACAGCAAAGCTTCCGGTCCTGGTTCAGGACAACGTGCCTGCAAATGTTTTGTTGGGAAACGATTTGGTCGAATTGGGGATGATCACGGATGGTCTACCCATGGCTGCTGTGGCAGTCACCCGATCGCAGGTCACACAGGGTCCGGCTGCGAGCCCGGTATCCTTGCCAACGGGGAAACCCAAGGCACGAAAGAAACAGATGAGTAAGAAGGCCACCCCTGTGGAGGGAGCCCCTACTCCTCCCGCTGTTCTGACAGCACCCATTGGGATCCATGCTCCGAACGGGCTGGGTCCAGTGGTAAATCCCGTCTCTACTCCTGTGGGAGACGAGCCAGAAGACTTTCCTGTGGGAGAGGCTCTTAACCCGGAGGATCATCACGACCTTCAATTCTTGTTTGCTGAAGGGGGACCCTCCCGGGCGGACTTCTGTAAGGGTCAGAGAGGGTGCCACTCTCTCGAGGGTCTGAGGACACAGGCCCTGTCCCAGGCACAGGGAGAAGTGCCTAGGACATTTCAGATTTATTGGGAGGGTGAGCTCCTTGTTAGTGAGCCGACTAAGCCTCAACCTGGTGCCCTCAAGAGGTTGGTGTTACCCCAGGTTTACCAGCCCTTCCTGCTGCAGTTGGCACATGAGGTGCCCTTGGCTGGTCATCTTGGTACCAAAAAGACTAATCAGAGGCTCTCTGCCCATTTCTACTGGCCACGGATGGGAGTAGAAGTTGAGTCCCACTGCAGGACCTGCCCAACTTGTCAGTTGTCTGGCAAGAATGGAGGCAGAGTCATCGCCCCACTGCAACCATGGCCAGTGGTGGACACACCGTTTGAGAGGGTTGGCATCAACATCGTCGGTCCCCTTGACCCTCCCACGTCGGGTGGACATCGGTTCATCCTAATTTTGGTAGATCATGCCACCAGGTACCCTGAGGCTATACCCCTTCGGACGGTTACGTCCAAGGTGGTTGACAGGGCTCTCCTGGGCAATTTCACCCATGTTGGATTCCCTAAGGAGGTTGTCTCTGATAGAGGATCCAACTTCATGTCGAGTTACATGAAAACCATGTGGAAAGAATGCGGGGTAACTTACACATTCTCCACCTCTTACCACCTGAGACCAACGGTTTGGTCGAGAGATTTAACAAAACTCTCAAGGGCATGCTAGGCACTTTGGAAGAGCCCCTCAGGAAGAAGTGGGATCTTCTCCTGCCATGCCTGCTGTTTGTTTACAGAGAGGGTGTTGGTTTCAGCCCCTTTGAGTTACTCTTTGGACATCTCGTGAGGGGGCCCCTCGCCTTGATCCGAGAAGGTTGTGAGGCCACCCCTCCAAGTGGGGGACTATGTGTTAGGCCTCAGACGGAGGATGACACAGATGATGGGTCAGGCAACAGTGAATCTTAAGGCCAGCCAGGAATTGAATAAGTACTGGCATGATCTTAAAGCATCGCAAGTGGATTGGACTCTGCAGTGCTCCCATTGCCTAAGAACTTCATTGATCCAAGGAGGCTCTCGTCTGCATCGTCGCTGCTGTATCTTGCTGGAGAAGGCCTGACCGTCGACACGCCGAGGAGCATCCACCGGTGGGTTTCCCGCCACCCAAAGACCACAGAGACGCTGACGACTCAACGCCCTTGCTGGGCCACAGTTCTTCAACTCTTTGCGGTCCAGAACTATTGACACTGAGGTGCCCCGCACGCCTCTTCCTGGCAGGACGTTTACGCTTCCCCGTCAACGAGCACCGCTAGGAACGACGTGGCCACTTCACCGTCGTAGCTAGCTCGACCTGTTCTCCGTCGGACGTTCAACAACCTGTGACTCCTGCCTGAAAGGGAGGACACTCAAGAAGGGTTGTTGATTTCCCCGACGCGGAACGCTACAACACCAAGGTACTTTGGGGTTGCAGAACTATTGGGAAGTCTAAGGGTGAACAATATATGGACTGGGCTTGTATCTTTCTTCTACAGGTTGCCCAGGTGGGGGGATCTCCACACAGAACTGTGTCTAGGAAACGGGGCCAGTACTCTGCCTATTGTTCAACCATCTTGCTTTCCTTCCTCTCTCTACTGCTGGTTTCCTCTTTATTTTTATCTGTGTGTCATTCTGACCATATGCACTTTAATAAGATCTAATAACGTAAGTGGTACCACTTTAGAATTGTACATATTTACCATTGTTGATTTTCGGAGTACAAAGTGAGTTATCGTGATCGTGTATATGACTTTGAATATTAATTACATAAAGACTGTGTTTTAACCAATACAGTGTGTGGACATTCCTTCGTGGGTGCTTGGGGATTACACTGTACTTAAGAACCAGCTCGCATCACCTCCCGAGAAGCTAGGCCTTGATTGCTCGTCCATTGCTACCGTAATAGAGAATCTTGGCAGGGGTCTCTGTGCCTCCCCTCTACCATATAGAGAGCGGAAGTGCAGACCCCCCCTCAGGTCTTTACACACAGGGGTCTCCATTGACAAAGAACAACATCAGAAAGAAATCTGAGTGACAAATGTACCAAATGGTAATTTTTAATTGGTCCAGATACAGATTGTATCACTTCTCAAAAGGGAAACACGTGTGATAAAGTTCCATTGTCCGCATCGGCAGAAGGTGCGAAAATGCAACAAACAGTGCCGTCCATTGAAGTGAGAAGGTCCAGGGCATAGCGGTTCTGCATGGTCAACAGTTGCAACGCTCGTAGTTCCACCTTAATGATATTGAATCCTTCTTCTGTGTCATTGGCCAGCTGGATGAGTTCCCAGCTGACTATTTGCAACTATTTCGCATTTGCTTGAGCTTGGATACTTGGTACGAGTGATGCAAAGAAGGATTCTGCTGAGCTGAACAACTTAAACTTGGCAGGTATTTGTGCCAAAAGTTCAGAGGATTCTTTGGAGATGTAATTTGATGACCTTCACTTCCGTGACAATCGATCTTGCAGCTGCACTTCCGACAAGACATCAAACGCCTGGGGGTTCTTCGGTAGTTGACTGGGGGGCCTGACACATCTTGGCTGGCACCCTCACCCCTTGGATATGGCTTTCTGGTACTACCATCAGGGCACAGTGCAGCTTAGCCAGAGCGCATGTGCCCCTCCATGATGGCGGAAGCTGCAAGTACGCCTGTTTGCTGCATACTCAGTAAGTGTCCATTAAAGCCACTGTTCCTTTCTTCATGTCGGGCATGATAGAGCGTTTTGTTGCAGTTCTTGGCTGCACCTAGGGGCACTTTCCCTTCTCAGTGGAAGCGCAGTTTGTATGGTATTTCATGTTGTATTTTGTTTGGCTTCTCGAGAGCTGTTACCCACGTTAGTTTGGCGATGTGCTGAGACCAGATGGGGGTTCATGTGTCTTTGATCCATTGGAGCTTTTCATCCACCAGTCCTCGCAAAGCCTTTGCCTTGCACATCACTTGCTCCTCCTGCCACCTGTTGTCGGCAAACATTGTTGCTTGGATCACAAAAAATGGCTCCTTGATGCATAGTACCCCCTATGGCTTTTGGTGGCAGGTTTTCTGGTTTTGCAGCATTTTTAACGAAACAGTGTGTGCCTGATATGTGTTTTTAATTCTACACACTGCAAGATGTATTAGACACTGAGCCTCAGCAATATGCGCCTCCTGTGGAAACAACATTTTGGGTGTCCCCTAGGCATTGGGAATAAAAGAGCACACATAGCAGCTTTCATTAGTTGCTTGCTTTGCCATTGTACTCATTTCTGAATACGACTTGTTCGATTGATGTGGGTGGCGTGGATCTTCAACTGAATCTAAACCCAAGCCGTGGTATGCATAATACCTCTTCCGTCCCACCCCCTTTTCTGCCTCCTACTCCCCCCTGGACCAGTTTGGACATCTAATAACATTTGATATCGGATGGGGAATATTCCAGTTAGTACCTCACCACTCCTCCCACTACTTGGCTGCCCGTACTTTTCATCAGGTGCTGGGGTGGGGGTCTGACTCTCTTCATTCACATAATCACCACTGGAGGAAGGTTGTGTGGCTGTATAGTTATCGACATGTGGCAACGTAATGCATGTGGATTGGGGTCATTCATATAATACACATCAAATTCATGGTAAGGATGGTCAGTCATCGAGTAATCAGCCATTGGGACTCTGACAGTTTTGTTTTTGTGCAGGGTAGTAAGGTTTGTGGGAACATTGTGGGCCCGTATTAATTTAAACCCATCCCACACTAAGTGGGTGCCTTCTTATATTTTCTTAACTAGTCCTCCCCCCTCTTATATATAGATAGAGATACAAGATAAGGCTCAATACAATGTGAAGCAAAATAACAGTGTAAAAAACGATATAACAAAAAAAAACATAATCCACATTCAAATGTGTATGCTCAAGTAATGCTGATGTTTCTCCTATTGCTATCTACTGTTGAGTCGCTGGCATTGAGGGCCGTCAGCCATTATTGTACCTACAGAGTGAGATATAATTTCGTTAAGCACACACTAATTTCTTTTATGCTGTACAATTTATTTTATACTACATTTACTTCCTTATAAACAGAAACATGATTAGATAAAGAAATGCGGATGGGCAGATGTATAGAAGAAGGAAGGAGACAAGCGAAGAGTAGGAAGCGAGATAAAGGCAATCTTATTTCCACTGTATGCATATGTTCTCTGAAGCCCATAAAAACAACATTCTTGTTGTATTTTGCATTCCATTTGTCAATTTTAGCATGACATTTTTTATCAATTTTTTCTCTGTTCATTTTCTTATTTTAGTATTCCATATATGCAGTATCACACTTTCCTTTGTGCCCAAGTAATTTCATGTTTGTCTTGTTCTTTCCTCAATATGCTGTCCTCCCTTGGCCATTACACTGTCATGTGCCTTTCGTACATCCGATAGATCGATCCAGTATTTCAGTCCCTTTACTTTCACCGCAGTTGGTGTGCAATATATTACTTCATAAGGGCCTTGAAATCATGGAGCATTCCATCGTCTTACGAAACGTCGCACATATACCATTTCCCTGGGTATTAGTTGTGTGCTGAGGCTGTCTGCTGCTGCTGTCACTGTATCAGTTTCATTTTCCCATGTAAAGGGTGGAGCTTTTTGTTTTGCTATGCTCCCTGCTGCTTTAGTCAACATTCTTAAGTACTCCTGAAACTCTTCACCCAATACTGTGGATGCTCTTTGCGCGTCTGACTCTCTTCTTAGAGGTGATACTGGGGTATGCATGCGCCTCCCTGTCACTATTTAATGCAGGGACAAGTGGTGGTCTTTGCTAGGCTGTGTTCTTAACTCGAACAGTGCCAACGGCAAGCAGTACACCCAATTTTTCTTTAGGGTGTGACACAATTTTGACAGTCTGCTTTTAAGCAGGGCGTTGATTTTTTCTACAACACTGTTTGCTTACAGGTGATAAATCAAGCAGAGTTTATGTTTAATGCCCAGTAGGTCGCCCACTGTCTTAAACAAGTAATTTGCAAAATGTGTCCCGTTGTTGGAACGTATGATGTCACATATCCCCCATCGGGGAAACACTTCTCTCACTAAAAATGTTGCCGCACATTTCGCATCTGGGTGGGGGCACAGTACTGCCTCCACCAAGTGTGAAAAGACACACGCCACCACAATTAGATATCATGCTCCATTGCACCTTTCTCCCATGTCTGCATAATCAATATGCAGTTCACGAAATGGTCCAATGGGGTGGGGCAATGTCCCTCTCAGCATTCTCAATGTCATTCCTGAATTGTAAGTTTGGCATGTTGTACATTCTATCGCAAATTTTGTCACATGTTCCTGTAACCCGGCACAAACCAATTTTCCTGTATTTCGGCTGCCATGTGGTGTTTTGCAGTGTGCGTGGGAAAGTGCGGCTGTTGAAGTGCTATTTCTAATAATTCTAGGGGTATTACTACCTTACCAATACAATTTTGCCACCAGAGCAGGTCGGTGGATGACTGTTTATACCCTCTTTTTATCCATAGTTATTTTTCTTCAAGTGGGGTCCCTTTTTGTAAATCAATTATTTGCAATATTGGCACTGAATTGTACCCTTCCTCTTTTTCCTCTTCCACATTTGCTATTACTAAAAAACTCTCCTTCTATGGGTTTTTCTAAATAAGCTTCTTCTTTGGTGACAGCGTCTGCTGCCGCGTTTTCCAAAGAGATGACGTCACTGTTATTTGTGTGGGCCTGACATTTGACCAAGGCCACCATTGTCGGTTCTGTCAATGCTTCTATTAGTTCTTTTAAAAGCTCTGCATGTTGTACCGGGGACCCATCTGCCTTTCTGAACCCCCTCCTTTCCCACCTTGACAATCCCCCATGTACTGTTGTGGTCATGTATGCTGAATCGGTATAGATCGTTTACTGTGTGTCTAAAGCCTCTATTAGTGCTACCTGTTCTCCTGCTTGAGCTGAAAAGTGTGTGGGTAATCTCTTTTGCACTATTACCTCATACTCTCCATCCTCCAGCCACACCGCTGCCGCTCCTACATGCTTTTCTCCTTTCTCTGGGCAAATTGACGCTGACCCATCCTCAAAATACACTTCCCCTTCTTGTAGGGCATCTCCGTTTGCTTTGGGCATGTCGTCTTCTTCCCCTTTCTACGTGGCATAGTCATGGTTTTGCATATCCTCTAATGTGCATGCCTCTGTGATGAATGTTGCTGGATTCACTGTTTTACACCATACTATGAGTATATTTGAACTGGATAGAGTGATCTCATATGCTGTGGCTCATTGAGTTGAGTTGAGTTGTGGACTTCGATCTTTTAAGAATGGCAAACAATGAGTGCTCAACAAAGAGTGTCACTGAACATCCCATTACAATAGGGGCACATTTTTCAATGGTGAACGTAGCGGCTGCAAGAGCCTGTTCGCACGCAAATTGTCCTTGCATTATCGCATCAAGTGTTCCACTGTAGGAAGCTATAGGCTTGTGTACCAATGACGTATTCTGTGTCAGTACTGCTGTCATGAGTGGGCCATCACAATGTGAGAACAGGAAAAACTCACGATCATAATCAGTGGTGGCTGGAACTGGCGTGGATGAAAATAATTCTTTAAGTGTGTCAAAGGCTGCATTAATTTCTGGGGTCCATGTAAGTGCAGTGCTTTCTCTATGTGCTTCTTTGTGTGCTTGCAGTAAGCGCCTCATGTATGCGGCATGATCTAGTATCCATGCTCGGCAATAATTACATATGCCAAGAAAAGCTTGCATTTCTTTCACTGTGTGGAGCTTACTGGCCGCGTGCACTGCAGCGGCTCTGTCTGGTAGTATTCTCTTGCCATCTTTGGATATCAATTGTCTCAAGTACAGCACTTCTGTTAAGCAGTACTGTAATTTTTGTTTGTCTACTCTGTACCTTTTGTGGGCCAGTAAAGTAAGCAGTGTTATTGAGTCGTGTCTGCACTCTTCCTCATTTTCTCCACAAATGAGTAGATCATCTACGTACTGAATTATTGTGTCTTGGTGTCAATATTTCCAAGATCTTCATGTAGTATTCTGTTAAAAATACTTGGGCTTTCACAATACCCCTGGGGCAACCGACAATGTTCATACCTCCTTCCCCCCAAGGTAAATGCTGTCAAATATCGTGATTCTGGGTCCAATGGTCCAGAGAAAAATGTATTTTTCTAGTCTACCACTGTAAAACATGTTGCTGACTTTGGGATGCTACACAAAATGGATGCAGGTTTTGGGACAAGTGGAAATTCCTTTTGTATGACGTCATTAAGAGGCCTTAAGTCCTGTATCATCATCCAAGTCCCGCCCTTTGCTTTTTTGATTGGATAAATGCAAGTATTACAAGGTGAGTTTGATGGTAAAATAATCCCTTGTTCTAATAGAGCATGTATCGTCTCTTTTATCCCTTCATCAGCTTCTCTTGACAAATGATATTGTTTTACCCGGGGCAATATCGCTCCTGGTTTGAGCTTAATCTTTATTGGCGTAACTTCCTGCAGGAGCCCTAATATGGTCCACAGTATTGATGGTACCTGTTGCATGTCTTGGTCGAAAATTATCGGCGGTGCATTGACAATGGCCATGAGGGGGTTTGTCACTTGTCTGTGTTGAATCATTATTTCACATGGGATACAAATTTCCATTACAATTTCTCCATCAGTGTCACTGTCAGTGAACAGATCCTCATCTGATAAGTCACGTAGTGCTATATTCAGATCTATGTACAGCACTGTCCGTCACTCACAGCCATGAACATCCAGTCCCTCCACTGCTACCCTTTTTGCAGATACCTGCACACCATACAGATTTATGGACATTATTGACCCGGGCGCCACCTCAGGGGCTACCACAGGGCGAAACACAAATTCTGATGGTACTCGCCACTTCTGGCGTGCGATTTCAGGGACCACTCTTGCCAATATGTACAAACATGTCTGGGTCTACCAGCACTCCCAAACTGTTAATTCACTGGCTATTGTGTGCATCAGTAACATTGCTCTCATGGCACATATGCCTGGTGTTGAGCATACTATTCCTCTCTCTGTAAAAGAGATAGTCATATTGAGCTTGCTAAGGAGGTCCCTCCCTAGTAAATTTATTGGCGAGCCTTCATAATACAGTAGGGGTGCTCGTACTGTTTTTCCAATAACACAGTTACATCCAAATCTTGAGTGTATGGAACCTCGACCATCGTCCCAGAGAACTCCTGCATTTCCAATTTCTGGTCCGATAGCGCTTACCGGCCTTCTTTTAGACATGATTTGTCCACTCCTGAGTCCACCATAAAGATGAACTGCTTGTTTCCTATCTCCGTCCCCACCAGTGGTTCCTCGTCTGGGCTTATGGTCGTTGATAGGATTGGACACGCAAGTGCTCTCTGTGGGCTGTCCTACGCTGGATGTCTTGTCAGCTCATGGTGGTTAAAAACATTGTCTCCCACCACAGCTACTCCTCCAAATGGCCCTGGCGCGCCATTTGCCGTGGTGACATATGGGTTGCTGCATGCTTGAATTATGTTGTTCTGTGGCGGTAGTCGCTGCTGTGTACTCTGCGGTGGTGCTCTGTGTTCGTATGCGTACCGGGGGTCTACTTGCTCTTCTTGTCTATATCCTCCCTTTGGCAGGCCATAGGGGCTAACTGGGTGGGGGTGGCCATACTGTTTTTCCTTCTGATAAGGCGCAATGGGATGGGTACGACATTCCCTTGATATGATATGATATGATAGGTTATTTATAACGCGCTTAATACCCAGAGGCTTTTAAGCGCAGACCGGGGATCAAACCTGTGTTGCGCTGCATGGTCTTGCTTCCAAGGCGTGCACATTGCCCCGTGAGCTATCCTTCCTTGTAAAATGCCCCACCTACCACATGCCAGGACACTCCTTGTCCTCTTCTTCTTGGCCTCTGGCCCCCATACTCCCCTCTTTGCCCTCGGTACCCACCTTGTCCTCCTCATCCTTACCATTGTGGTCCTCCATACTGTTCCCTGCCAGCCCATTGCTCTTGTCCATTTGCTGCCCAATTTTCTGCCATCCTTGCCTGTGTTGCTGTTGGCCCCTCCTCCCCATCTTCTTGCTGTTCTGTGAGGAGGGCTGCTGCTCCCACTGCGACCTTCACCAATTTCATTTGTACAAGCTTTGCTTCATCTGCCAACCTTTTCTGCGCTATCTCCATTTCCCTTTCTTTGATCCTCCTACAGTGGTGCACTATAATGCTCTGTATTTCTGGCCAGCCTTTGGCTTCTATCCCAGCAATTTTATCAAGCGCCTTCTGTACTTCCTTTGGGAGGCCTCTCTTAATTATGAAGTAAAAAAGAGAGGTGGATTGGTCCCAAGCCATGCCCGTCTCTGCCCTCCACATATCCTGCACCCGGAGAATGTAAGCCGTTGCATATTCACCCTCCTCCATGGTGCACTGCATCACTAATTGTAAGTCGCGGGTGCCTGGTAATGTGCTCCTCAGTGCATCCCATACCTGAGCCCTCACAGTGTTAAATGACACTCCATCATGGCAGTCACAATCCAATGTTACTCCAGGGAACCCTGCTTTCACCCACACTCCATTAGCCTGATTAACTACTGCTGATACCAACAAGCTTTTGACGTCACAAATTGCTAAAGGAACCGCTGCAGTATGTTTTTCAAAGGCGTATATCCATGTACTCGCTCCTCCTGAGAGTGGGGGCAATGTTTTCAATAGATTGGCTTTATCCATCTGTCCTCACGGGATATAATGAGGCCTCCCTGCTCCCTTGTGTATCAATGGCATCTGTAAGTTGCTCTTTCCTCTCCCCTTAGTCACCTCCGCACCCTTCTTCCGTGCTACTGCCATTCTCCCCATTCTGCTCCTCAACCTCCCTGGATGCCACCCTTCCTCTTCCCCCTGTTCGCTGGATGCTGACCATGTGGATAATGACACCCCACCTGCTCCCTCCCCCTCTTCATCCTTGTCTAGGTCACTTGAATATTCTTCTTTTTCTGATGTCACACTCCCCTGTCCCATACTCACCTGACTTGCTCCTCTCCTCGCTCTATTCGTACTATTTTGACGGGGTTTTATCGATGCAAAATAGAAAGTCGCCTGATTTCCAGTCACCCCAATATACTTACTGGGGTGTTGGGTATCGGGGGTGGCAATGTTTGCTGGCCCCCTGGTAGCAGCTGGCCCCGTTCACATATCCCTCTTAAACTAGTTAGTTCTACTTGTGTCTTTGTTAATTGTGTTTCTAAGTCCTGTGTTAAGTGCCCTAAACTGACCGGGGGGGTGCACGTTTATCCGTGTAAGCCTTTTTGATCATAAGGGGGAGGGGCTGTTGCTGATGGTTTGGGGGAGCGTTTGGCTTCGGTACGTACATGGGGTCACTATATCCCTCTGCGGGTTTTGTTAGCACTGGGTAACTTTTTAGGTTCTGTTTCCTTCTCCATGTTATCTCCCCCTTCTTGTTTGCTGCTCAAGGCCTGGGATGGTGAACCTTTGCCACTATTCTTACTCGGGGGTATCTCTTCGAATAACCGCCACAAATGTAACACTTCTCTTCTGTTTTGGAGTTGTTTACCTTTATATTTAACCGTCAAGTATGTTGCTACCATGTCTAGCATTGTTGAATCGAACAATCCACCTTCTGGCCATATATGGGGCATTCCCTCCCCTTTCATTTCTGTTCGCCACTGTTCATGGTATTTCTTTATTTTCTCACTATACACAGGTAGGCTCTGGCATATGTGCATGAGTGGTGTTTCTACCCTCATTGTACGTTTATTATTAGCTGTGAGGTGCGTGTGTGAAGGTATGAACCACTTTCAATAGCTTTTGGTTATAAGGTGCTCGCTTAAAGAAGGAATTTTTTAGCAATTCTGTGTACCACTTTCACAATATGCTTTCGTTAAATCTTTGAACACTACAAACCAGCAAATTTCATTTTAATCAAAAAATATAAGAACATTGGCCAATTGATGTTTAACAGACAAAGTGACATACACACATCATATACCATGTAACATTAGACATGAACGTGAAACATGAACATGAAACACAAACCCTATCTCCCTGTTCTCTCTTGCCCCCTTACTTCACTGAGGATTTTCCCACTTTCCTGGTCCCTTCTGAACCTCCCTCTAGAGACTATATTTCTTCAGAAAGAAGAGAAATGAAAAGAAAGCAAAACGAATACTATTCCGAGTCTTCCTCTTATACAAGACTCCTACTTTGTTTATTTTTTCTCCATTTAACCTCTTGTACTAGTTGAGATAGTACTATATAGCGCCGCCTTCTACCCCCTCGCGGAGCTAGGTTCCCGTACCCCTGTTCACCTTATCACCTCTTATAAAATCCTAATGGCCATATGCAGAAAAGAATAGTAAAGAGAAAAGACCCCTCATTTCTACCCCATCCAGATATATCCAGGACACCTCAATCTAACTCCTTTCCCATTTCCCCCACTTTCTATTAGAATCTCTTGCAATTGATGCTCACGTGTCCGTATTGATCTGAGAGCCTCCAGACCCGGTCTATCAAGGCGCCGCCCCACACTCATAGGCCAAACCCGGCTCCAGGCGAGTGGTACGGACAGTTATTTGCAAAGCCGAGAGACGTGGAACCTTCTCTCCTAATGTGCACACTTCTAAAGGGTACCAGTTGCCGTAGGTGGGCAGACTTGATGGGGGTGCCCTGGTTCTCGCTGCTGTGGCCAGGGGACATCTTGTGCCAAAAATGAAAAAATGCTGTTGCGTCGGGGTCAACAAATGAAAGCTGACATTCCCCACTCATACAATGAAATAACCAAATAATAAGACACCAATGGACACACCCCAGTAGGGAATGAGACCCGGACCAATTTCGAGTGAGTAAAAGAGATTGTCTTTATATAAAGTTAAAATATGGCACAAAGGGAACTCTGCTACTCCGAGAGCATTCTGCCCAAGATACAGAAAATACACATTGGGCTTCATTACAACCCTGGCGGCCGCGGAATGAACCATGCCGGTAAAGCACCGGCACCGTTCATTCCGGGCTGCCACATTATGAGTTTGCTTGCGGGTGGCGGTATGCACGTCTGGTATGATCAGACGTGCATACTGGCACCCGCGAGCAGACCAGGATGCTCACAACGGTCCCATCATTAACGGGACCGTTGTTAGCATCCTCCCCATTCCCATTGAGCTCTATGGGGGCTCAAATGGGAATGGGGACGTACCGGGTCTGGGTCCCGAAAATGGGATTTACTGGACCCACAAATGTCAGAATGGCCCGGTAAATCCCATTTCTCGGGACCCGGACCTGAGTTTGGGGGTAGCCCTGCAGCTAAAACAGCATGGCTACCTCCAAACTCATAATGAGGCCCATTATATTACAAAAACATGTCACTGATGACGTGTTTTATAGAGGATACAATAAGTATTGCTCATTGGTTGGAGAAGGCAAGGCAGTGCACATCATATAATCGAGTTGCTCCAGGATTAGTCAGCACTGAACCTGAAACTTCTTAAAGGCACATGGGTCAGCTGGGCTCATCTTGGAGGGGTTCGGGGTCAGACGATGTCCGTGCAGTCATATTTTTTGCTAACTGCACTATGCAAGATTTACTATAGTACATAAACTTCACATAATATATATATCACATAGACAATTTGACCTGGGCCACAGGGAGAGCGAAGATACATGGGTCCAGGTGCTTTATCTAACGCAGTATTTCAGAATACATTGATCAGACATTTCTTAGATCTAACATGGGTGTTTTACTACTTGTTAGTACAGGAAAAATATATATGGCCTCATGGGATTAGCTACATGGGGGTGAACTGGGGTGGCATATGCGAAGGGGTCTTATCACTGTTACATCAAAGTGACATAAGGTTAGGGGGTTCGAGGTACACAATTCTCAAGGAGGGGTGTGTCGGAGCGAAGGCAGATTTGTGGACATGGATGGTTTTTCTATGGCCAGGCTCTAGCCAGGTCACCAACAGGACAGTGATCTCAGAGGAAGAAGAGAGACACAGTGTTAGCTTGCAACAATTCACGCCAAAGCTTCTGTGAGAACAGAACAGCTGTGGAGCCGACAGAAGGGAAGGAGGTGGGGGTTGCAGCCTGACTGCCTGGCTGTGCGTGGCCCGAGAAGGGGAGAGGTGTATGCTCGCGTTTAGTGTGTATGTGCAGCCTAATAGAAAATGGAGTCTGCAGTTCATACAAAATGGAGTCTTGTGGCTCATATGTCATGCACAGTTATGTATCATTCAATGGCTACCTCACATCTTGCGCAGAGGTGTGCTGTCAACTATGGAATGAGCATACTGTGTGCATCATTAGGAATGAAGGGGGGCCTCCCTTATAATTCCTACAGGACTACTTCCATGAGGCGCCACACCAAATCGACACACCCAACTGCTCTGAGAAAGACAATACCTTTTTCAGGTAAGAGCAGGTTCATTTCCTCCACCCCATCATCTTCATCTGCTCCTGTCGCCTCAAAGGATACTCCTTTGGGGTAGAGGATCCCAGCGGCGGCTTCACAGGCCAAAGAGAACACTGTTGTACGTTTTGAGGGTCCCAGTGCTAAGCATTTACTGTGAAGCACCGATCTGTAGGGGGGAGCCGTTTCAAAGTATTTTCAAGGATGTGGTCAAGAAGCATGAGAAACACTGCAAGCTACCTGATTAAGGCCCACGCAACATCGTCCTCTCTCCACCTGCCCCTTCGTCCCTCTGGATGGCGCCCCTTCCCTCCCCTATCTTCCCTCTCCTGAAAAGAAAATGCCAAAAAATGCAAAATTGCAAAAAACAGAAAAAAAGTTTCCTTTAGGAGCCACCTTTCACAGTTAAAAAATACAAGTGAGAAAAAAAGTCACATGCCCCTGTGCAGCCTGCATGGTCTAATGACAGCGCAGTAGACCACGGACATCTAAAAAATTCAAGGCGTGGGACAGTTGAAATCATTTTAATTGTTTTGCATTCAGAAAGGGTTGCTCTTAAAAGAACCTTTTTTGTGTTTTTGGCTTTTATATTTTTTTATTTTTGGTTTTACAAACTGAACTAAGAAAACATTTCACTGAATTTCATTATTTCTTCTCACTTTCACAAAAACTGCTGCAAAGCATTTTGAATGTTTTCCACAAAAATCTGTTTACCCACATCAGTTTGGATGGACTCCATCTTGCCGAAAAATGTTTGCCCTATAAAATGTAATGTTCTCATTATGAAATGATGTCATGCCAACATCTAAAACAAAAGCACACACAGCTTTATTGACACTGTGGCTCGCTTTTTCCATTTGCAGACCAAATGAACTAGAACGCATCCACATCTGTCTCTGGGCAATGCGTGAAACAATTATTTTCATATTAGGGAAAATGTCCTTCAACTTTTCCAATGTCCCCTTCATTGCAAACTGCAATGAAATTCCAGTCACGTTCCCCAAACTGTTCCCTCTACAATGAACGATAATAATGTCTGGATGTTTCAATTGAACCATATCTGCACAAAATAGGAGCAACTCCACCCACTTCATGCCTCACACTCTATACCAGAACACTTCCAATTCAGGGAATCCAAGATTTTTGGCTATTCCATAATGCTCTGCATACACCTTCAACCAATGGATCAAAGAGTCCCCCAAAATCCAAACACTATGCCTGTTGAAAGACATTGCCATGGCCATTTTCAATCCTCCCACAACTCCTACTAACACAACTCCTGCTACCCTCTTCATGTACACCACACCCAGGAAACCTTATTGGCTGACCTCTGATGTCCACGGACACCACGACTGTCCGTGGTCTCTGTAGTCCCCTTTCCATGCAAGGCAACCTTAAAACACCTGAATGTGGCAGGTGCCATACACAGAATACCACAGTGTCTGTGGACAGATTGTCCAAATGAAGGGGGTGAGAGGGTTCACACTTAATTTCAACAAAGTATTACACAATGGGTGGAAAAAACGCACACCTGTGCCTGCACTGCTTTGTGCCAAAATACGTGAAAGGATGATTCCAAACAAGTCTCTGGTTAGTTTGTTTTTATTTTGTTAAACGTTTTAGCCCTTTGTGGATGACACGTGTTTCGGCATCTATACTTTGCCTTTTTCAAATCTGGGCTATTCATAATAATGCCAAAAGAAAAAGAAACAAATACACAATACAAAAATAAGGTTCATGTATAACATACTCATCTGTTATTCAGCACTTAATAAAGAATGTGACTTCATTGTGTTTGAAACCTACACCATGACTCTATGAAAACAATTTTGCAAAAAGCATCACATCTCGTGCAATTTATGTAACCCTTATTGAAAAAACCATGTGTCAGTGTTCTGGAGCTGGGAGAGAGGGGGGGGAGATAAGGTGCTCTTGCCTTGTTTATATAGTCACGACGCATATATCTATTAAGTGTGTTACGTAAATGACACCCTAAACGTAAAGCAAAATGACTGTGACCTACTTATTTTGTGCCCATTGTAATGCCATCTCTTACCCTTTGTAAGCTTGCGATTCGCCCACTCTATAGTCTGATTCTAGAAAGTCCTGGGTTCAATCCCACCTACACAGAAAAAAGATGTATGTTTGAGTACAAGCATAGGTTAAATTAGGGTTTAGTCTATTCAGATTCAAAAGTTAATTGAATTGGCTTAGCAACTTGTCCATGTGCTCTTTAAAGTAAGCTGTTTATTTTAATATTGCATAGCTGGCTATTGTATCTTCCCTGATATCAAGTGTTATGTTATTTGTAGATGTTAGGCATCTGCAAATTACACGTACATTTCTCATTTGCCCTTATTGTACCTCACTTAAATTACAAAGCAGGATCATTTATTAATGGACGTGTTTTAACATTATGAAAGCTCATTACTGCCAACTTGTAAACACAGCATCCCTTTCATGTCACACGTATCAGAAATCTGCGTGCATTTCCCTTCTGTCCTTATTAATTTGCCCTTTATCGTTCGTGCGGCACAATTTTTAAACATGCCTGTAGCCAATGGTGGGCTTCCCACCTAACCTCAGGGCTTACCTGCAAATTCTATTTCTCGTGCTCCAAGCGTCGGGTTCCTTCTCTCCTAAGGTCGCTGTTTGTTATCAGCATTAGTTTTCCTGAGTCCCTCATCACTTTCCTCACCTCCAAAGGTGGCAGCCATATTTTGGGATACCTTCCCATCTTTTACTTAAAAACGGGGTATCTTAGCCCCTCTCTTCCTGTATTCACTCGTTGTGAGTGCATTTCTTTACATTAAGTAATTTTACTTAATAAACGTATATCCTTGCCGACAAATGTTATCATGATGTTGGTCACAGTTATCAGAAATTATATTTATAAGAATCCCTTGCATTGTTTGTATTGTTCATTTTTCGTATGAGGGTCTATTCTAATGTGAAGTCCAATGCGGAGAATTCTGGGTAATGTAGTTCCATCTTCAAAAAGTGATGTATTGATTTTCATTACAGTAGTGAAGCAAGTGGTTAGTATCACGAGTGTTAGTATGATGATCTATTCTGATGTGGAGTCTATTGAGAAGAATTCTGGGTAATGTAGTTCCATCCTTAAAAAGTGATGTATTGACTTTCATTACAGTCGTGATGCAAGTGGTTAGCACATCATTCAAAAACCGACCTCTACATGGGTCAGGTCCTACCCTTAGAACTATTAACCCCCTGATTTGAAGGCCATTGCACAAATTCGAATCTTTACTTTTGTTATATTGTGTTTGTAAGAGTTGGGACTATTATAGTGTGTGTAGATGTCTGTGTCACTGATAGAAAAAACTTTTTCTTTAGAAATACAGGACATTTCTCAATCTTGATAAGTAGCTTTAGAAATACAAAACATAGCTCAATACCATAATACACATTGTCCATTTTCTATTTGTTATCTTGATACATGTACGATTTTAGGAATGTTCACACTTATTGTTTCAAAGAAAATGAATCATTTCATTGTCCGAATTAAAACCTTGTTCCACAGTTTTAAAATGGCAAATGACACGTGTTTCAGCGTTTATACTTCGCCTTTTTCAAATCCGGGCTATTCATAATCATCCCATAATCATGCCAAAAGAAAAAGAAACAAATACACAATACAAAAATAAGGTTCATGTATAACATACTCATCTGTTATTCAGCACTTAATAAAGAATGTGACTTCATTGTGTTTGAAACCTACACCATGACTCTATGAAAACAATTTTGCAAAAAGCATCACACCTCGTGCAACTTATGTAACCCTTATTGAAAAAACCATGTGTCAGTGTTCTGGAGCTGGGAGCGAGGGGGAGTGGAGATAAGGTGCTCTTGCCTTGTTTATATAGTCACAACCCATATATCTATTAAGTGTGTTACGTAAATGACACCCTAAATGTAAAGCAAAATGACTGTGACCTACTTATTTTGTGCCCATTGTAGTGGCATCTCTTACCCTTTGTAAGCTTGCGATTCGCCCACTTTATAGTCTGATTCTAGAAAGTCCTGGGTTCAATCCCACCTACACAGAAAAAAGATGTATGTTTGAGTACAAGCATAGGTTAAATTAGGGTTTAGTCTATTCAGATTCAAAAGTTAATTGAATTGGCTTAGCAACTTGTCCATGTGCTCTTTAAAGTAAGCTGTTTATGTTAATATTGCATAGCTGGCTATTGTATCTTCCCTGATATCAAGTGGTATGTTATTTGTAGATGTTAGGCATCTGAAAATTACACGTACATTTCTCATTTGCCCTTATTGTACCTCACTTAAATTACAAAGCAGGATAATTTATTAATGGACGTGTTTTAACATTATGAAAGCTCATTACTGCCAACTTGTAAACACAGCATCCCTTTCATGTCGCACGTATCAGAAATCTGCGTGCATTTCCCTTCTGTCCTTGTTAATTTGCCCTTTATCGTTCGTGCGGCACGATTTTAAATGTGCCTGTAGCCGATGGTGGGTTTCCCACCTAACCCCAGGGCTTACCTGCAAATTCTATTTTCGTGCTCCAAGCGTCGGGTTCCTTCTCTCCTAAGGTCCCAAGATTGTTATCAGCATTCGTTTTCCCTGAGTCCCTCCTCACTTTCCTCACCTCCAAAGGTGGCAGCCATATTTTGGGATACCTTCCCATGTTTTACTTAAAAATGGGTTATCTTAGCCCCTCTCTTTCTGTATTCACTCGTTGTGAGTGCATTTCTTTACATTAAGTAATTTTACTTAATAAACGTATATCCTTGCTGACAAATGTTATTATGATGTTGGTCACAGTTATCAGAAATTATATTTATAAGAATCCATTGCATTGTTTGTATTGTTTATTTTTCGTATGAGGGTCTATTCTAATGTGAAGTCCATTGCGGAGAATTCTGGGTAATGTAGTTCCATCTTCAAAAAGTGATGTATTGATTTTCATTACAGTCGTGATGCAAGTGGTTAGTATCACGAGTGTTAGTATGAGGATCTATTCTGATGTGGAGTCCATTGAGAAGAATTCTGGGTAATGTAGTTCCATCCTTAAAAAGTGATTTATTGACTTTCATTACAGTCGTGATGCAAGTGGTTAGCACATCATTCAAAAACCGACCTCTACATGGGTCAGGTCAAACATACATCTTTTTTCGGTGTAGGTGGGATTGAACCCAGGACTTTCTAGAATCAGACTATACAGTGGGCGAATCGCAAGTTTACAAAGGGTAAGAGATGCCATTACAATGGGCACAAAATAAGTAGGTCACAGTCATTTTGCTTTACATTTAGGGTGTCATTTACGTAACACACTCAATAGATATATGGGTCATGACTATATAAACAAGGCAAGAGCACCTTATCTCCCCTCCCCCTCTGTCCCAGCTCCATAACACTGAAACATGTTTTTTTCAATAAGGGTTACATAAGTTGCACGAGGTGTGACGCTTTTTGCAAAATTGTTTTCATAGAGTCATGGTGTAGGTTTCAAACACAATGAAGTCACATTCTTTATTAAGTGCTGAATAACAGATGAGTATGTTATACATGAACCTTATTTTTGTATTGTGTATTTGTTTCTTTTACTTTTGGCATGATTATGAATAGCCCGGATTTGAAAAAGGCGAAGTATAGACGCCGAAACACGTGTCATCCACAAAGGGCTAAAACCTTTAACAAAATAAAAACAAACTAACCAGAGACTTGTTTGGAATCATCCTTTCACGTATTTTGGCGCAAAGCAGTGCAGGCACAGGTGTGCGTTTTTTCCCAAGTTTCTCAAACGGAGTAGAGGAACTCAGTGTCTCCGTGTTGGCCTACACACATGCGACAAACATCAATATAATAAAGAAATACATTAAGGGAGTCATCAAAAAGTACAAGGAGCATTTTCAAAATAGGTCACAAAGGTACAATACATGATATCTGTACAAAAAAGTTCCTCAAAATTAAAAAAAAAATATGCAATGGTGGCTCTCAAAAGAGCCTTTTCTCTTTTGAATCTTTTTTTTGCTTTTCTGATTTTTATTTCCTAAACCTACTTACAAATGTTTTCATATGCACTGTACATCTTTTTCAAATAAACTTTCTCAGTGCACTTTGAATGTTCACAAGGAACATCTGATCCCCAAAATCAGTGAAATTCACTCCATCACTCCAACAATTGTTTGCAACATCCAACTTGATATTTTCTTTTTCAAAATATGCCATGCCTACACCATTCAAAAAAGCACATGAACCTTTATTTACAAGGTGTCTACCTTGTTCTAGTTGTGCGCAAAACACATGCGGGGTTCTCCACACTTCCCTTAGATGTATTTCTGAAAAAATTATCTTTGCACATTGAAATAGTTCCATTAAGCCTCGGAACATATATTTTAATGGAACGAGCTAATAAAGTGGACTATTTCCTCCACAATGAACAACAAAAATACGTGGACAATGAAAGTGAGCCATAGTCTTACAAAATGATAGTAAACTCACCCAGTTTAGCCCAGACACTATATACCAGCAACCCCCACGCCCTCCAAAACAATAGTACCAGAGATGCCACACAACTCAGTTAACCTTTTCAAATTATTCACCCAACAATCTCCTAACACCCACACAGTGAGCCTTTTTTAGAACTAGCCACATTCATCTTCCCTACACACAACAATCAAAACACCTACTACCCTCACTTCTCTAAAACCATAACCAGCACATCTCATTGGCTAACTCCCATAGTCCCCTTTCCATGCCAGGCATACTTGAAAGACCCGGATGTGGCACGTGCTGTCTGCAGACTACTGTGGTGTCCACGAATGTTGTGGCCACTCCGAAAGTTGGGGGGGAAATTAAACATAATAGTGGTGGCTCTGAAAATAAACTTTTGTTTTTTTTTGGGGGGGGTTTGTTTCCAAACACCTTTTTTTTCCTTTTTTTGCTTTTATGTACAGTAGTACCGTACACTCTACATCTTCCTTTACAATTTCCTTACAGGACATTTTTCAATGCATTCCAAAGAGTGTAAAAGAAAATTGCATTTGCGACATCTGTGAAGTGAACTCCATCTTGGCAAAGAAAATCACACCATTAGAACTTATATTGTAATTCTCAAAAGATGACATTCCTGCAGCATATAAAAAGCAGATACAGCTTTATTGACAAGCTGCTTTGATTCTTCAATTTGTGGACTGAAAACGTTTGTTGGACATCTCTATGTTTGTCTCTGATTTATTTATTTTAAAAAATCTGCGCAGCATGAAACAGTTGCATTAGGCGTTTAAAGAAATCCTTCAAAGACACTAGAGTCACAAACCCCAAACTGTCTCCTCCACAATGCGCAAGCACAATGTCTGGACATTCAAAGTGAGCCATACTCTCACAGAATGAAAGCAAGTTTGCCCAGTTTAAGCCACAAACTGCATGCCAGAAAACTTCCACTTCTGCCAATTCAATATTTCCAAGCATGCCATGGCAGGATTTCTCCCATCTTCACAATGTCCTTATGCCGAATATACTGCAGACATTTGTGCTGCTTAGCCCTGCGGGGCTCCCAAAGTTCCAACAGCATAGTAGCTTTTACAATATGCTTCACCTCAGCGGGCATTGAGAAGAGTCTCCTATAACAGCAACCTTGCCAATACCTACCTTCCTGATTTCCCTTAACCATGGTATTGTTTCACGATTATGGATCGCACTCAGTTCTTTCACATTATCCATACACCGCAACCATTATAGCATCTTCCATATTTTCACTCATCAATCAAATCTTTTCTGAGACCCAATCCATATGTGTATTATTATGCACGATTTTATTAGCAGTGGAACTTGGAACTCCCATGGATTTTATGATTAATTCATTATCAATTCACTCAAAATACTTAACCTGAGTTAGGCCCCAAACCTCAGCATTATACAGCTTTTGGCTTAAGATCATCACACCATACACTTTCCTCACTATTTCAAAGGAGGTACAACCCAGGATCCTATTTAAGTCCATTAGTGCCACGGGTGATTCTTTCATCTTCAGCTATGTTTTTGTTTTATGAGGGTCCCAGCAGAAGTTATTTGAAAACTGGTCCCCAAAATGAATGTACAACGTAACCATTTCTGATTACACCATTTACAGACTACCTTAACTTGATACGTTTTATTTGAAATTGGGACATCATAATTGATTTAGACGAATTGATAATCAGGCCATGATTGTTACAGAAATGTATGAATGTACCAAAGAACTTGGATTGTGCCATTTCTGGTTTTGCCAGAATAACTGAATCATCAGCTAATAAAAGTAATGGGGTATAACATTGATAGATTCATGGGATGTCCGATGATGCTAGGTGGAGCTGGTTATCCAGCCACCAGTCGACATATAACAAATAAAAGAGGGGGAAGACGCAGACCCGATGTCCACCTTGTGTTACAGAGAAAGAAAGAACAACCAGTCCAGACCTCCCACATCTAATGCATGTTCTGTATTATAGTATAAGTTAATAACACATGTGGGTGACCATGGAGGTACACTTACACCTACACTTACCAACACTCAACATATTTTACTCTTTGATACCAGGTCTAAAGTCATTCTTGATCAGTGGAAATATAGAAACAGATTCTCCTTCCTATCCATAAAAGCCTTGGAAGTTATCAAATGAAGGGTAATACACTGGTCACTCACACATATCCTTTTAACAGTAGCACACTCCAATAATCTTTCATGTAACAAGAATCCATATAATTGGGCATGTGAATCCTTCAAGGACATTGGGTGGTAGCATCTTGAACTGCTTCTATCATGATGTTTAAATATAGGGAGCATGACTGACATTTTGGGGAGGATGGAAAGCACATAGAACTCCAGATTACAATATACACCTTTTTTAGAAAAAGGCTCCGGAGAGTTGGTTCATACTTCATCAAGCTGAAGGTATGTGATCATGTCCTGGTGCATTAACATTGCTTAACTTGATAATGCCTCTATTCATTTCTTCTAATGTGAAAATGTGCCAGCTACCCTTTAAATGCTGGCACAAAAAAAGCACTACCCAGGAAATTACTCCATACAAAGTAAACGTTTAAACCAATTAAGGAGTCTCACTCCGCTGCATACCTCCTCAGGCCCAACTCTTGATTAAGCACAGTCCAAATCTCTGTCTGATCCTTACTGACTGCAGCTTCGTAAAGGTCATACCAAATAGCACATGTTTAGGCATTCTTAGTATTATTTATAAGCTTTTTGTGCATTGTAGATTTCTCATCAGCATTGAATCATGTCCTACCTTAGTGGTCTATACTACGAAACCATTCACCTTCCTGCGCTCCACATTATACTATTTTTTTTCTAAGCATTACCTGTGTCCCTATCCACACATAACACATTAAGGGGCCTATAAAGGATGTCACCCGCGGATGGTAGTCAATGTTGATAATCTGTTAATAGGTCTGCATTTCTCACACTACTATTCAAAACTGTTCCATTGCTATCCAAGCTTGCCCTAATTCCCGTTATTGGCAGAGGACAAGCACAGTCAGCTCACCACATGATGTTCTATGACCACTGACTCTTTTCATGGCCCTCGCCGAAATGGAAGTTCTTATTTTCATCTTTTTTCATCTTCTCAGTAGTGATCAATAGTGGTAATGCAGTATTCAATACTAAATGAACACTAAAAGACTAGAAACAATTATTTGCTTAGCATTTTGTGAGCAATTGACTAGTATTCAGCACGCTGAATAGTCTTCCTATAGTATACTGCTTAAAACGAATACTATAGCTATAGTCTTTGAATACTATAAAAAGAGAAGTTAAACGGTAAATGTAGTATTCAACTTTGGTAAGGGGGCCTCCTAGTCTTCAATATTTTCCTTGGCCCTTAACACTAATGGAAACTCCTCAAAATTCAAAACAGTGATTAATAGATTGTGGTCACTATACCTACTCTGGACTACCTTGAAGTCTATTAATCTGTGCCATGACATCAAGTGGAGGCAGATTTAATCAATCAGGGATTCACAGTAGAAGAAGCAAAGGTATATTGGGCTGGTGAATCTGAAAATTGCAGTCAATTAAGGACTCCAATCCCATATTTAAAATAGAGTGCCCCAGAGATGATTTCCTCCTGTGTGAATGCAGTTGTCATCTCTTTTACCCCTTCACCCCTCATCCAGCCACTTTGTCTAATAGCAATTATTTGCCAATCCAGTGTGAGTAGCCAATTTGTTATAAGAATGATACATTGGTGATTTCCCAAGTCTTGGTCCAGAACACACTCACTATTTGTCAGGAAGAATTCAAGAACTAACAAATTACATTATCGCCCAGGAACTTGCCAGCACTTTCCCCACCAGAGCGGGCACTTACCTTTTGCCAGGGTACCTCAAGGTTATTTTTTATGGCAATAACATTAACACTCAAATCCTTACTGATTCCTTAACCTCCTGAGATGACCTTTAGTAGATGCTCATTAAAAATCGGTTTCTTTACAGGCACCTCCTTACAATTAACAAATAAAAGTTGTCAATGTCGTCTGCGATAGTTCCATCCTTATTGTAACTGCACTTGACTAGAGATTAGTCGGTGGGGCATGCTGTATGCAATGATAAACATTTTCAATTACATTTCATGACTATCTTTCCTTAATTCTTCAACACCTGTTTTAAATCTAAAGTATTTTGGTACAACCCTGGCCAGGTAAAAGGTCCAATCGATGGTGGAGCACCTTCCCTTGCTGAAATTAGTGTGACCATCTACGGTGTGCATCAGTCTCTGAGATGGAGTGATGAAATAGTATATTAGTGAGACACCATGGATGAAGGGTGCAAGACAATGTAATGAATCACTGCTTTCAGGTCCATTCAGGGACATAACTCTTTTGAGGATTTCTTCACCAAAAACAAAAGGGAAAACATCATTCCCTTTGTTTAGCATGTGGCATTTTCATGATGGCCTACTTGTGTAGCAGCTTTTGGATAGCATTGAGCAGGCCTGCTCCTTTTAGGGACTCATTGGAGAAGTGTGTGTCCTCCAGGATACTGGGTAGCCATCACTAATGATGCTTTGGGCTCATACTTCATAAGTATCCGACCAAGCTGTCCCAAAATAGGATAGACACCATCCGTCTGGAGAAGTTGCATCCATATAATTAGGACTTTGGTGCCCCTGCATCTATTGCAGAGGATGTGGCTGGTCAACCCCAAGTGGAGGAGAGTTTTGCTTTACCATGAAAGGGGCCTGGAAGAAGTAGCAAGATATGGCAATGAGAAACTTTGTGCCACTAGTTTGGAAGTGAAGTATCTACCACAGCCTCTATAGGACAACACATGCATGTCATCATTAAATGTTTTTTCCAAAAAGGTGAGTAGCTGTGGGATGTTGGCTGAATAATCATGGACACACAAATGGCCATTTGGTAAGGGCTCTCTTACTCGCTACTTCTGCCTTCTAATTCCATAACCATAGGTGTCTGGATGGAGGACCTGCCCGGTGCTGCAGTGCGCAGAATATCATAATTCACATGTGTGGGATACTAGACCTGTCAGTTCAATATTTTAAGGAGAGGGGATTTCATCTCCAACCTGGGGAGCTGAGAAGAGTGCCGGAAAGTCCTATAAAAGGTAATGTACCACATAATATGAATGTGCTCCAGCCCGAATTATGAGGTTTAAGGCAGAAGAGGTGCACTTCAGGCAACTGTCAATATCTGTGTCCACTGGCTCACTCTGCATAGCATCACCAAATGTAAACCTTATGAAATGCGAAAGCAACAGAGAGTACATCCTTAACCCTCTAGAAGCACAGTGATCGTTGAAACCTTGAAATGCGGGTGCATTTGATCCATTTCGAATTTCAGGTAATCCTTCCTTATATAATTGCCAGAAAACACTGTGCTCTCTTCAGCCTCTGTGTACAGAGAGGCTTTCTCATCCCCTTCTACAAGCGCTGTCTCTGTGAACTATAATATTGCTGCACTGAGTAGCGACCACAGCAGAAATTGCTTGTTGGAGGTGCATCCTGGCCCGAATTTCCCTAATTGCTTCAGCCACACATGTCTATTTCAGCTGCACAATCTGCTCTCCTGACATTACCATTGGTGAATTGGAGTGCCTTGCCTGCCTATGATGGTTGTGCTTATGTCTTGATCTCTTTGGGTAGAGACATCTAGCGCGAGAAGGGGAGAAGTGTCTTCTCTTCTCTGCAGTCGTGTAGTGTTCCATGATTTGAGATAGACAGGCAGTAACTTAAACACCCTTTGATTAGGACCCAAATGTTATTTTTATATTTTTTGGAAACAAAGCTTTCCATATGACCGCAGGTATGCCACACACTCAAGGCAAACTCACGGATAATAGTGTCAAGTAAGTAAACATAGACTGGAGGGACCCGCATTTTTGTGGCCTCTCACTCTCCCCTTGCTAAGAATGACTGTAGCTCCAGACTCCTTACCTGACAGTGTCCCGAGGCAGATAGCTGTGCCCGCTTCTGTTTGCCGGACAGATGTTTCTCTGCACATGCCCCTGAAAGCCTGCAAATACGCTGCCTGAGCTGTATTCCAACGTATTCTGCCGCCACCGATCCTAAGGCCTCCTTGTGCCCACCTCAGCATGGCCAGCAGGCATGGGGGGCATTGATGGGGATCTCCCTCACCATACGTACATGATAACAGGCTGGAGTTGGCAACAGCCTTACCCCATATTCATGGCTGAGCCGGAAGATAAAAAATACAGGTCGAAACAGTGGAGGAAGGGATATTCATACATCCCTTAGGGATCAGAGCAACATTACAGGGAATTTCATGGTATATATGTCTCGGAGGATATGGCACAATCTACTAATAAGGAATGTGACGAGGAAGGCATGGCGGGAGCTCATGGCTCTGGCCTTCTGGGGGAGAGCTACCTCCATCTGTGCCAACAGGGAAGGGTGCATTGCAAAAGTCAATCCAGACCTTTGGGACCACCTGATCAAAAAAGCATAATGTAAAAAAGTCAACATAAAACTGCAATAGTATGGAAGAAAGTTTGGAAGTAAGTGAAGTATGATTTCTTAAAAATGGTTATTTGAGAGAAAGAAGCATTGCTTGGTTTTCTGCATTACTCATAGCCTGGCGACAGTGTTAGCATTTTTCAGACTGGCAACTTGTCAAAGCCACTTGAAATAGATTCACTGAGATCTGCAAAGAATCACACTTAACAGCCTCTGAAAACAACCCAAGACTAAGCTGCTCTCTCTCCATGCGGTGTCAATATATTTTTCAAAACTAAAAGTGAACCAATCGCAGTGTCGTTAAGTAAATGGTTCTGCCACAAAGGAATGACTAACTGTTGGTGGCCAAGGAGCACTAGGGACCTCGACCCTGCAGGTGACTTTGATGAACGTGAAGGCTGGGACGCCTTCCAAGAAAGAGAAGCGAATGTAGTCAGAATTCTATGTCCCATTTTTCGAGTATTACTATTGTTAGAATGTGTCTGCTAACTGGCTTCCTAATTCTGACTCTGTTTTTGTTATATGTTCTAGATATTTTAGATGCTATAAGAAAACCGTAAAAAATGTTGAACAGAAGAAAACACTTGCTCATGAACACCACGTCATGTAAGCAGCCACTGACAATACGACCACTCTAGATTTCCTGATTAGGTTCGGGGCTCTGCTTAAACACAAATACACATTTTGTAATGGCTGCATTCCTCGTTGCATTTTTTAAATAAATTGCATGAATTATAACAAACATATGAGTTGTGGAATTTACCAACGAGGGATTGTTGCACTTAAGATCCCACGTCCACTTGTGATTTGATCTGTAACAGCAATGACGATTTTAACATCATTTTTAAACTGCGCCACAGCATCGATGAAGGTAAATGCTCGTGATCTTTCTGTAAATGACAGAAGAGAACAACATGTGTAGCATAAAAATCAATGTCTTTATATAGAGAAGAAATGTTTGAAAATGTCAATACTGAGAGCTCGCCCTTCTATCGCGCATCTGGAGCGTGAGAGGCCACTTTAATCAAATGTTAGAAAAGGAGGCGCATTTGGATTTCCTAAATGTTAACAAGATGTCATGTTGTCAAATATGGGCAAAGGTCATCATATGTGTTCATTGGAGACTTGCGACATATCGGCTTGATATGACAGCCGATATGAGAATCACTCATTTTGGAAAGGGTGAGCAGGAAGGAACCGGAAGTTAGAAGAGGAAGTGGCAGCTGTTTCTGCAAGCGTGGGCGCTAAACAGATACAGTCTTGCCTGCCTGCCATGATGCATAATCTTTTTCCAACACACCAAGACTTTCATTGTTTGCTTATAGGTGTACAGTACATACATATTCTATATGTCAGTTCAAAGCTGTGTACGTTTGCGGATCACAAAACAGGATTGTTTTTGAGGTGCAACACGTCGGCCTTCAGTTTTAACTAACAAACTTTCACCTCCATATTAAATCGTTTCCTGGCTGAAATTATCCGATCACTCACCCGGTTTCACACAGGGTATTTCAGATTAAGGTCACAGGCTGTGAGGAAACTCCTCTTGATTCGGTCCTTTGCACCAAGAGTTGCTTCCCATGGTTGACAATGCTTTGAGTGATGGCCCTTCCTAGGAAGCAATCAAAGCATTACCTCCTCATACTTTCTTCCTAGCCAAAGTCCTTTCTCTTTGAGTATATGTGAAGCAAACCTCACATGATACGGCCATTGAAGAAGAATATACATGCATACGAAAATCTGCAACATGTTTGCATCTTTGCAGCAGTTGTGTGTACTAATAATTAAAATCAACCAGTTAAAGTACTTGCTCCAAAAACAGGATTACAAACTACTTAGCAACATATGGTTATGTTGGATAAATGTGTGCGGAGCTGCCAATGTAGATGCATTGCATCAATCAGTCATAGTCACGCGAGCATGCTCTGCCCAGCAGTCAGAAATGGCCGGGGTAAGTCTTCCTTGCGCCACACATGCATACTTGCCAACATTCTGTGACCAAAAAGATGTAGGATTTTTCAAGTTTGAAAAATTATAATTCCCATAACAATGACATCACAGGAAAATACAAAACATACAAACAACACAACTTGGAAAGATGTTGAAATGTTAAAAATGTATAATTCTGAATGCTAACACCATGTGATGATGTTACACTCTGCCACTTGCTTTCACTGCTGGTTCACCTAAGGGTTGTACTGGCAAGAGTGCAGGGGAGAGTCATGTAGCTGACAGGTCAGTGGATTGGTCTGAGCCCAATCAAAGTAATCACCTCTGGCCCACTGCACAGACAGACTAATTAATGCGTTGCATACTTTGTCCTGGGCTGGTCCCAAGCAGCCTCCCTTAGAATCACATACATTACTTGCCACTGTAAAAAGCAGTAGGATCTGTCACTGAAATCTGTAGGCGTTAGGGCTGCTTCAAAGGCAGTAGCCTACTGCCTAAATCTATAGGGTTGGCAAGTATGCACATGTTAAATCCACTTGAGTGCTCCAGTGCCTTAGTGAGTGTGAGGTGGGTTCATCTACTCAGTGCATGCACAGAAGGCTTATTATCACTTCCCTAAACCACAAACACAATCTGGATATACAACCACCTTTGGTACAGTTCACAAACATATGGGGGCCCTGTGGACATGATTCAGGAGAAGACCGACCAGAAAGAACACTGTAAGTCTATGTTAAGAGTTATAGGAACTGATAAAGGTATCCTTGGCCAAAACTCTGGCCCATGGCAGAGAACAATTATATTAGGACATGTATATGAAAACGTTTCCTGAATCACTCAAGGCCTCACCTCCCTGAGCTGTCCACCTGATGTGATGGCCAGAAAGTGGCTCATAAAGGTCGGCCTGACGTGCACCAAGATGTAAATCTCGAGAGGGAAAGGGCGTGTGCAAAGAGGGCCTCCAAATATCAATGACAGAAAGGAGCTGAGCAGCTACAGTCCAAATCTGAAATACATAACTCCAGTTCCCTCTAAAAGCATGAATGACCCCACAGAGTTGGCAAAGGCAACCCCAGCTCAAAGCGTTGAACGAGTAGGTGAACAATAAGAAACGGATCACACTCCATGGACATCATTCTTAAGAAGACAGCATTACTTTCTACAATCATCAATATGTGTTATCTTGAGGCTGGGTACTTCATCCATGCACCATGGGTTCTTATGGGAGCCCCCCGCTGCTAGTTAAAAATCGAATTTAGGTGTGCGCTCATCCTGATTGTCTGCTGCTAGCAAAAAATTGAATTCAGGTGTGTGCTCATCCTGCACTGTCTTGCTGCTAGTTAAAAATAAAATGTATGTGTGTTCTCATCCTGCATGGTTTGATGCTAGTTAAAAATCGAATTTAGGTGTGCGTTCATCCTACATTTTCTTGTGACCGTACTGACTGGTTCTGGTCTGTTTTCTGTTTACTCACCCTCTTCGGTTCCCACTATTCTTCCCAGTCCTGTTATGCACCTGCTTCCTCCTTGCCTACTTCCTCCACGTACCTCCGTTGCTCTGCCTGGTTTAAGTGCACCACATTCTGCGCCCCTGACTATGCTGCTTTCCATCTCTCCTATCTTCTCTAACTTTTTCTCTATTTCCTATCCTTCTCCTCTCACTACATCTGGCAGGAAAAAACGTAAGAAGGACACACTGGGCTCCAGCCTTGGCCTGCCTATCGCTGACACCTATGTCAGTGCTTCCACCAGAGAGACTCTCACTGACATTCTCTTTGTCGTTCCTTGTCCCGACCTATGGACTCTTCATATGGTCGCTCTGCTCTCTCTTTACTCTTCCTCACACATTAATGGAGGCACCTGCTGGGAGGTCCTTCTTCATTTATTCTCCACCTCCAGGGTCATCATACATGTCTATCGAAATGGTACCATCCTGGTACAAGAGCCCTCAACCCAACCTCCTACATTTTGGTAGTTTTCTTCCTCGCCTTATCAACTTTCCACTTTCCTCCTCATGGACTCTCTTGCCATCTGTTTCTAAGGTTGCCCAGGCTCCCTTGCCAGCTATGCCCACCTTGGCTCCTTGCCTCCAACTAACCTCACCACCTCTTTCAAAACTGCTCCCTTTTCGCTTGCAACTGTACAGGCTCTCTTGCATGCACACACTGCTCTAACAACCTTGTCTGCCTCCACCACTCAGGTGCCCTTACCAACCACTGCTGCTGGGGCTTCCTTGCTCCCTGTGGCCCCTCATACACTGGCTCCCTTGCCGTCTACCTCTATCCTGGATCCCTTGCCTACACTCCCCTCACCGACAGCCTTGTCAGCCTTGGCTCCTCTACCCCTTCCTACCTCTATCTGTCAAGCACTCTTGCCGCTTACTAGGGGAACAGTATCCCCTTTACCCCCACTTGTAAGTCTTTCAAAAACAGCAATCTGCTCCACATTGCCACACGTAACTCTCGCTCTGCTGTGAAGCACTCCTCTGATATCTGCCTCCTCCTTGAACTTCTGGATCTCAATTTCCTAGCCATAACTGAGACATGGTTCAAGGACAGCTCTGTCATGAGTTTCGACACACTTCTCCCTGAAGGCTACAGGATCCTCTCTGTGCCCAGGCCTAACAGGCCAGGAGGGGGAGTATCCCTGATCTTTCCTGAGTGGATCCCTGTTTCCATCATTCCCACTTAGGTCTACTCTTCCTTCGAAAGTCTGGTCTGCAGGGTCTCTCTCTGTCCTGTCTCCTCTCTTACTCTGGCCACCTTCTATTGGCCACCAGGCCAGTCCACCCTGTTCCTCTTGGAATGGGCTGACCTGGCCACTTCTTTCCTTTCCTCCTCCTCCCAACTCCTCTTGCGGGGGGATCTTAATATCCATCTTGATTCTCCTGACTCTTCAAGACCATTCTGCAACCTATGTGACTCTCTTTCTCTCTCCATTCTATCTTCTGGCCCGACGCACACCACTGGCCACACCTTAGATGCTCTTATCTCTACGGACATCCCTCTCTCTATCCCTCTCACTACATCACTCTTCTGGACTGATCATTCTCTCCTCTCTCTTCCCACATGAAGGTCTCTTCTCTAGCACTGGCACACCATTCACTGCTTCCTGCCTTCAAGGTCATCCGACCCATGAAAAGAGTGACAGTGGCTGCCTTTGCCCCCACCTACTCTTCTCGTTCTACTCGTGCGGCTGACTCCCGCCCTGATACAGCCCTCTCTAAATTTCACCTCTCCATTTCCAACACTCTTGACATTCTTGCTCCTGTCATGAGGGTCCACCTGAAGCCTTCCAAAAAGTGCAACTCTTGGTACGACTCTGAGCTGGATGCCCTCAAACAGAAGTGCAGAGCAGCGGAATGGAAATAAAGATCTTCAGGTGCACCATCTGACAAACTGGCCGGTCGCCTTCTCCAAAGGCAATATAGACTCTGCATCCACTCCAAGAAAAGAGTCTATATTCAAGCCTGAATCTCAGCGGTCTCTAACAACACGGCTGAGCTCTTCAAAGTCTGCAAGAAACTTGCCAATCCTACTGTAGCCTCCTCCTCTACTGCACCCACCCAGGCACCTTGCTCGGCCCTGGCTGCACATTTCACTGCCAAAACACAGGACATCCTGTCCTCTCTCTCCCCTGCACCTTGACTTGCACACACATCTCTTGCCCCCCCCCCCCTCTTCTCTCCTCCCTCTCCCCTGTCACACCTGAGAAGGTCTCTAGACAAGTCTGGTTAATGAAAGCCTCATCCAAACAGTTTGACACACACCCTACCAAAACCATCAAGGACAACATTGATTGTCTTGCTCCAGCCTTGGCCACCACCTGTGCAACCTCTCTTTCACCACTGGAGTTTTCCCCAGTTCTTTCAAGCACTCTCTTGTGCATCCTCGGCTCAAAAAACCCTCTGCTGACCCTTCTATCTCAGGAAACTATCGTCCGATCTCTATCACTCCTTTCCTGGGCAAACTGCTTGAGAAATTAGCTATATCCCAGTTTACCCTACAGACTGAATCTGTTGGTTGTCTCCATGACCATCAGTCTGGCTTTAGAGCATCCAGAGGAACGAAAACTGCTCTTCTGAACACTTGTGAAGACCTGTTCTCAAATCTTGACTCTAACTCTCATTCTGTCTTTATTCTTCTCAATCTCTCTTCTGCCTTCAACACGGTAAACCACAACATCCGGATCTCCTGTCTCCAGGATACCATGGGCATCACGGATGGGGGCCTGCCGTGGCTTGCCTCCTTTCTCTCCGACCACCCTCCCCAGGTGGAACTTGGGTCCTTTCTCTCCTATATCACTTTCTCTACTTATGGTGTCCCCCAAGGATCTAACCTATTCCCGTGGTTCTTCAATGTCTACATGGCTGTCATGATCTCTGCTTCCAAAAGATCAGGACTTGCCCGACTCCCTTGGAAGCAGACCCATAACCCCGGTTCCGAGTGCCAGCCAGTCCCAATTGGGACCTTTTGGACCCTGTCCTGGCGCCAGTGGCACCAGGCTCATAAAGATGTCCAGTCCCAGCGCTGGAAGCGCCGGGCTCATAATGCTTGGGTGGACTTACCTGCAGCAGACCATGCTGCTTACTCACCTGCCAGTTGAACCCCTGATCCTCTTCTGTTTGGGACTACTTTTCCTGTTGGGTGGGGCAGGAGCCACTCCCTAGGTTCAGAACACTGGAACTCTTCTGGAAAGCAGGAACTCTTTTCTTACCTAGGCGTGGCTGTGGAAGGAGACACCTAAGCACTACAGGAGGCTATTTAAACCACACCCGATGGATGAATCTTGCTTTGTGTTATTCTGCATTCTCTGCAGCAGAACGCTCATCGTGTCTTCTGCTTCTGATCCTGGGCCTAAGGGAACAAAGGCTTACCATCCTGGAATCCAGTCTTCAGCAGCACCTGTAAAGACAAAGAAAGAACAGGTTAGCACTACGGTCTTCAGTGGCAGCGCATCTCTTACCTGGTCCATCGGCTGTCACCAACGCCTCGCGCTGCATTCCGGCATCTGAAAGACAAAGGCTTACCTACTCTTCGCATGCTCCGGAGGTCTTCGCACTGCATTCCGGCATCTGAAAGACAAAAGCTTACCAGCTCTTCGCACGCTCCGGAGGCCTTCGGCGCTGCATCCCGCATCTGAAAGACAAAAGAAGGTGCGTTTAAAGACATTGGGCAACTTTATTACTCACGTGCCATTACTCCTTCCCACACCGAATCCAGTGGGTATTCCAGCACCCTTCAGCTTCTCTAAAGCTCCGAACTTGTACCTGCAAGATAAAAGGGACAGTTAGTGCGCATCGTGAAGCAGGCTACAAGCGCTTACTTACGTGCTTCCAGGCGCTTCTATTCCTCACGCGGGTTCGATCCTCAACTCTCATTAGCCCGCCATCCGCCATCGCCGGAACCCTGCAAAACAAGAGATATCATTACAAAAGACTTTTAAGACATTTGAAGTGCCCAGAACTTACCGTTCGTGCAGTTAACGACGGACAGCAGTCCTCTGAGGTCAAGAGGCCTGCACCCTTATCCAGTGAAGAAACTGGTTACGGCACCCTGCCCCGAGGCAGATGGAGAGCTCGGCGTTCACTTACCTAAGGTGAGGGCGTTAACCTTTGGGGTTCTACAGGAGAAGAGAAAGGGAAGAGGAGAGAGGCACCCAATAACTCCAGTTCATTAATCCCATATTTTCTATCTGCAGACATCTTACTCTTCGAGTCAGACATACAGTGCACAGAGGTCCAGCCCAAAGAGCCAACCGTGTGTTACACATCACCTTTGAAGATACGGCATCCACCCAGTCAAGACCGGCGCCTCTGCGGGAATCAGGTGAGCGTTACAGAACACAAAGCCTACCGCAAAACTCCCACCCAGGCGCTATGGAAACCTCGGATACCGACCAGCTAGCCCAGTTACTTGGGGAACTAAGAGCAGAAGTGCATGCAGCCCGTCAGGAAACGAATGCTCTAAGAAGGGAACTGATTATTTCCAAGGAGCGAACAGACGATCTCGCTAGACAATTGCTACAGTCACAAGCCGGACAAACTCCGTTACCCGCATCAGGGGCAAATCTTCCTTCAACATCCTCTACGAACCCAGTGCAGATCAACCTACCTGGGAATGTACCTCTGGCTCCGCCCGAACGATTTTCTGGTGACCCAAAGAGGTTTGCAGTATTTATTAATCAGTGCCGGTTGCACTTCTTATGCCGGCCAGCAGCCTTTCCAACTGATCAAGCTAAGGTAGCTTTCGTGCTTTCGTACCTTAGTGGCAATGCGGCAGACTGGTCGATCCCTCTAGTTAATCAAGATGATCCGGTTCTCCATGATTTTCAAGCTTTTCAGCTCAGTATGGAAAAACTGTTTGCAAGACATTCACAGGGGCAGGCCTTGGACAATGAGCTCCTTTCATTGCGACAGGGTAATCAAGACCTTTTGGCTTATATTGCGTCTTTCAACAGACTGATAGTGGAAACTCGATGGCCTGAGGACAAAAGGATTACGCTGTTTTATAGAGGTCTACGTGGAGAGCTCAAAGATGTGTTAGCCCAAGTAGTGAATCCCCCGCAAGACTGTTCGGACTATATTGACTTAGTTGTTCAAATTGACCACAGACTGCAGAATAGGAAGGCCGATCGTTCCAAGTTTGATGCTCGAGTATTTTACAAACCACCAACTCCTACCAAAGGAGTAGACTCCGGGGAACCCATGCAAATAGGGGGCCTGAAAGGACCACTAACACAAAAGGAGCGGGAAAGGAGAAAACAGCTGCAATTATGCCTCTATTGCGGAAACTCAGGGCACTTTCTTCGAGACTGTCCGGTGAAACCAGCCAAGAAGGCAGTAGGAGCTGCAGTTACCAGGGTCACAAACTCTGAGCAGGGAAACGACCTCGCCCGACAAGAATAGAGGTCCTCTTGCCGACCGTTAAAACCAGTTCAGTGACCTCCCATTTCGTGATACCTATGGTCCTCATTAGCCCTGAACATCCGGATCGATTACATCCGATTGAAGCTTACGTCGACAGCGGTGCCATCGGCAATCATGTGGATCATGAAATGGTTTTGAGGATGAATCTGACTCTTTGTCCAAAGGCTGTAAAGGACGTCATTACTACGGTGGATGGTACGGAGATAGCCTCCGGACCAGTAACGCATACAACCCAAGAAGTGACGCTAGTAAGTCAAGATGGACACCATGAGAAGATTGTGTTCGATGTGATCAAGGCCCCTCAGTTCCAGATTATTCTAGGAATTCCTTGGTTAGAGAAGCACAATCCTCAGATCAATTGGCGAGCAAGAACGGTTCAGTTTCCAGAATGTGTCTCTACTTGTCACCCTCGACCTGGTGTTGCACTGGCAGCAATTTCCTCGGAGGCTCCCCAGTTACCTCCTGAATACCTAGAATTCCAAGATGTTTTCCGGAAGGATCAGGCTAACTCTCTACCTCCTCATAGGTCTTATGACTGCCAGATAGACCTGATACCTGGATCTACTCCTCCTTGTAGTAGAATTTATGCCCTTACCGAGCCTGAGAATCTTCACCTCCGACAATACCTGGATCAATACCTAGCGAATGGGTTTATTCGTCCTTCCAAGTCCCCTGCTTCTTCAGCTTTGTTCTTCATTCCAAAAAAAGAAGGGGACCTTAGAACTTGTATAGATTATCGTGCCCTGAACCAGATCACCGTTAAAAATAGAATCCGTTACCTTTGATCCCTGAACTCCTGGACCAAGTCAGAAAAGCATGCATATGTACAAAGCTGGATCTTAGAGGAGCCTACCACTTGGTACGAGTAAAAGAGGGCGATGAATGGAAGACGGCCTTCCGCACCAAGTATGGGCTATTTGAATATCAGGTCATGCCCTTCGGACTTTGCAATGCCCCGGCCGCCTTTCAATATTTTATGAACGATGTCCTCAGAGAGCTCATAGATGTGTCTGTTGTTGTTTACATTGACGACATCCTCGTTTATTCTTCATCGGAAACTGAACATCGGAAACACGTGAAAATGGTCCTCGAGAGATTGCGTCAACACAAACTTTTCGCTAAGTTGGAAAAATGTGTTTTCAACGTGACTGAAGTTGAATTCTTGGGATTCATATTATCACCTAGCGGAGTGCGTATGGATTCAAAGAAGGTCGATGCAATTCTCAAATGGCCATCGCCATCCTCCGTAAAAGGTGTTCAAAGCATGTTAGGCTTCGCTAACTTTTACCGCAGGTTTATCCCCGAATTTTCTCGAATAGTCCAGCCCATCACCGCCTTGTTAAAGAAAAACAAACGTTTTGAATGGTCTACCGAGGCGGAACAAGCTTTCCAGAATTTGAAGACTAGATTTATCTCTGCACCGATCTTAAAACATCCTCGCCCAGAACTCCCCTACATCGTTGAAACTGATGCTTCGAGCCTTGCCATGGGGGCAGTTCTATCACAAAAGGACCCAGTAACCAATCAGTTGCATCCCGTGGCATTTTGGTCCCGCAAATTCTCGCCTCCTGAAATCAATTACACTATTACTGATAAGGAACTTCTAGCTATCAAGTCCGCCTTTAAGGCTTGGCGGCATTATCTTCTGGGGGCCCGACACACCGTTACTGTGATTACAGATCACCGAAACCTGCAATATTTGAAAACCGCAAAAGCTCAATCCTCTAGGCAACTCTGTTGGGCACTATTCTTTGCCGAGTTTGACTTCATAATTACCTATCGACCTGGTACAAAAAACGGTAAAGCTGATGCCCTTTCTCGGATGGGAGTGGAAGAACATTTGATCAATCCTAAACCTGTACCTATCATTCCCGAACAAAGAATTCTAGGTGTAATCGCCACACAATCCATAGAGGAAGTTAAGGATAAAGCCAGGCTACTGGTAACTCCAGCAGACATACAGAATTGGCATCTGCAGGGAAAGGACTTTACAGTGAAGGACAACCTATTATATTTCCAAAAACGGTTATACCTGCCCAGCACAGATTTACAGAAAAAGGTAATCTCTTGTTATCACGATTCTTTAATGGAAGGACATCCCGGTATGACCAAGACCTCGGAAAAGATCAAGCGCTACTTCTGGTGGCCGTCTTGGAAAAAAGATATCAGAGACTTTATAATGTCCTGTGGAGTATGCGCCCAAAACAAGAGTCAAAAGGAAAAACCAGCCGGCCTCTTACGCCCTATTGACATCCCGCCTCGCCCTTGGCATACGCTTTCCATGGACTTCATCACCGATCTACCTCCATGCTCCGGATACAATACGATCCTAGTAATCGTGGACCTATTCTCCAAGATGGCGCATTTCATTCCACTCAAAGGCTTACCAACAGCAGCAACTCTGGCCCGAGAATTTCTCGAAAACATCGTCCGACTGCACGATTTTCCTTCAGTTCTAATTTCGGATCGAGGTAGTCAATTTATTTCTCATTTTTGGCGAAGTTGCTGTCGGTCGGCTCAAATTGATGTGAGACTTTCGACCAGCCACCACCCTCAAACCGACGGACAAACCGAGAGGACCAATCAAACTCTGGAACAGTATTTGCGCTGCATGCTACAACAAACTGAAAAAACTTGGAAAGATATCCTTTGGATAGCCGAATATGCCTACAATAACTCTGTCCACTCGGGAACTGGGAAGACCCCGTTTTTTCTTTTATACGGTTGTCACCCTCGAACCTCGGAGTTGGATCCACTCCAAGATCTTGGAACACCAGCAGTAGACCACCTGCATTCTACAATCACCCAAGCCTTTAAGGAAGCCGTTTCTCACCTTCAAAGGGCTAAAGAACAATACAAGAAAGGAGCAGACCAACATCGGAAGGAAGCCCCCCAATATCAAGTAGGAGATCAAGTCTGGTTATCCACCAAATATCTACCTCTAAAAGGACCACGCACATTCAACCCAAGATACCTTGGTCCCTATTCCATCACTACCATAGTAAATCCAGTAGCGGTCAAGTTGGACTTACCCCCTCACATGAAGATACATCCGGTCTTCCACGTCTCTCTATTAAAACCCGTGCAACCTCAAACCCGACTAACTACATCTCCAAAACCTATTCTAGTTGATGGAGAACTCGAGTTTGAAGTCAAAAGCATCCTGGATTCCAAGATCTCCAAATCTAAACTATTTTACCTGATTGACTGGAAAGGCTACGGTCCCCAAGAAAGATCCTGGGAACCTGCAGAATATGTCCACGCGCCTCGTCTAATCAAAAGATTTCATCGAACATTTCCTAACAAGCCCAAACCCCCGGAGAAGCCCGGTTTGGGAGGGGCCTTGAGGGGGGGTGCTGTCATGATCTCTGCTTCCAAAAGATCAGGACTTGCCCGACTCCCTTGGAAGCAGACCCATAACCCCGGTTCCGAGTGCCAGCCAGTCCCAATTGGGACCTTTTGGACCCTGTCCTGGCGCCAGTGGCACCAGGCTCATAAAGATGCCCAGTCCCAGCGCTGGAAGCGCCGGGCTCATAATGCTTGGGTGGACTTACCTGCAGCAGACCATGCTGCTTACTCACCTGCCAGTTGAACCCCTGATCCTCTTCTGTTTGGGACTACTTTTCCTGTTGGGTGGGGCAGGAGCCACTCCCTAGGTTCAGAACACTGGAACTCTTCTGGAAAGCAGGAACTCTTTTCTTACCTAGGCGTGGCTGTGGAAGGAGACAACTAAGCACTACAGGAGGCTATTTAAACCACACCCGATGGATGAATCTTGCTTTGTGTTATTCTGCATTCTCTGCAGCAGAACGCTCATCGTGTCTTCTGCTTCTGATCCTGGGCCTAAGGGAACAAAGGCTTACCATCCTGGAATCCAGTCTTCAGCAGCACCTGTAAAGACAAAGAAAGAACAGGTTAGCACTACGGTCTTCAGTGGCAGCGCATCTCTTACCTGGTCCATCGGCTGTCACCAACGCCTCGCGCTGCATTCCGGCATCTGAAAGACAAAGGCTTACCTACTCTTCGCATGCTCCGGAGGTCTTCACACTGCATTCCGGCATCTGAAAGACAAAAGCTTACCAGCTCTTCGCACGCTCCGGAGGCCTTCGGTGCTGCATCCCGCATCTGAAAGACAAAAGAAGGTGCGTTTAAAGACATTGGGCAACTTTATTACTCACGTGCCATTACTCCTTCCCACGCCGAATCCAGTGGGTATTCCAGCACCCTTCAGCTTCTCTAAAACTCCGAACTTGTACCTACAAGATAAAAGGGACAGTTAGTGCGCATCGTCAAGCAGGCTACAAGCGCTTACTTACGTGCTTCCAGGCGCTTCTATTCCTCACGCGGGTTCGATCCTCAACTCTCATCAGCCCGCCATCCGCCATCGCCGGAACCCTGCAAAACAAGAGATATCATTACAAAAGACTTTTAAGACATTTGAAGTGCCCAGAACTTACTGTTCGTGCAATTAACGACAGACAGCAGTCCTCTGAGGTCAAGAGGCCTGCACCCTTATCCAATGAAGAAACTGGTTACGGCACCCTGCCCCAAGGCAGATGGAGAGCTCGGCGTTCACTTACCTAAGGTGAGGGCGTTAACCTTTGGGGTTCTACAGGAGAAGAGAAAGGGAAGAGGAGAGAGGCACCCAATAACTCCAGTTCATTAATCCCATATTTTCTATCTGCAGACATCTTACTCTTCGAGTCAGTCATACAGTGCACAGAGGTCCAGCCCAAAGAGCCAACCGTGTGTTACACATCACCTTTGAAGATACGGCATTCACCCAGTCAAGACTGGCGCCTCTGCGGGAATCAGGTGAGCGTTACAATGGCCCCTCGGGCCCACATGATCTCTGCTACCACATCTAACTTTCAGTGTTATGCAGATGACACGCAGCACTCTTTGAATCTATCTTTGGCTTCTTCCTCCTCTTCGCTCATTCCTGACTGTCTGTCCGCAATTCAGTCGTGGTGTTTTTCTAATGATCTCTGCCTCAATGCCAGTAGGACAGAAATCATCCTCATTGGGATCCCTGCTCCCGCTTTCCCAATTTCTTACTGACCGGCCTCCATTGACCCTGCGCCTCAACCTACTAGTGAGGCAAAAATTCTGGGGTCATTATCGACTCCACTCTCCTTCTATTCTCACATCTTTGACATCCCTAAAAAGTCCCACTACCAGCTGCACCTCCTCAGAGGTATTCTACCTTTTCTCACTTTCGCCCAAAGGCTCACCATCTCCAAAGCCCTCGTCTCTCTAGGGTGGACTAATGCAACAGCCTCTTTCTCAATCTTCCTTCCTCTACTCTCTGTCCACTACAACTCATCCAGAAAAGAACTGCAAGACTTATCCTTTGCTTCACGCCCAAAGACCATATTTCTCTGGCACTGAAATCCCTCCACTTGCTCCCTGTGGCTGCTAGGATCACGTTCAAGACCATTTTTGTGTTCCACAAGGCTTTCTGGGGCAAGCCTCAAACTATCTACAATGCTATCTTCCTAAATACTCTCCTACTAGTGCCCTCTGCTTGTTCTCCTCCAACTCATTGGGGGTGAGCTTTTTTTCCAAGTAGAGATATGGAGGTAGATCTTTATCCTCTGCAAGTGCCTCCCTCTGGAACAGCCTCCCTGGCTCTCTGCACCTTGAGCTGGAGCTCCGTAAATTCCAGAAACTCTTCAAGACCTTCCTCTTCTCTTCCTCTTTCTTTCTCCCTCTGCCCTTCTAACCTCCTCTCTTTTTCTCTCCTGCCTCACTCCTCCTTCTCTTGCCTAACTCTGTTCAGCTTTAATGACTGGTTGCCTGGTTCACTTCCAGAGCGCCACAGGTCCCAGGCTCCCCTCAAATCTTTGCACTTGCCTCTGGACCTCTGCACTACTGCACTTTCAGCATGCTTTCCATGAGAGGGGTAACTCTCTGCACACAACCAAGGGCCCTACTGGACTGGGCACACTCATTCCCCCCTCGCACATTCGTCTGTACACTTGCATGACCTGAATTTACTAGGCCTAGTAAGTTCTTTCCTGTCCCTCCTTGTCTCCCCTCCCTTATTTGGTTGCGCCAGAAACACTTCATCACTTGCACTAGGATACTAGTAGGATAGTAACTTTTCTGTTAGATCATTCAGAAACTAAGAATGACTACTGTATTCCCTTGCATCCTTTCCACCTTGAAGCACTTTGAAACACTTCACTTATCTATAAGCACTGTACAAATAAACAATTACAATTACAAGACATCAAAATGAAAATGGACACAGTGCTTTAATTGGTCCACCAGACACTAAGGCTTATGATACTGCTGTATTAAGGCGGCAGCCTTTACAGAGCATCTCTTGTATTGCACCCCAAGCATTAGAAGAGTGGAGGTTTACAACATGAGCCAACTCAATGCAGATTGTTGCACTGATAAAACAGAGGGATCTTCCTGTACAAGACTCAGGCGTAAAGGGAACCAAGGATGGCACTGTCAAATTTGAGTGCCCTAAATTACCTCGTCCTCTTTCCTCTGTATCTTCAGGAGCTCTCTGCGAATTAGTAGGTTAGGTACAGAAGTCTACTTTAGGCTTCTGGACCAAACACACTACAGTGTGTCAAGCTTTCAGTCCTGGGAAAGTTGAGAATTTGTGCTGAACATAGGCAGCATAGCATCTGCCTCAGACAATAACAGTTCTAGCCATGGAGGCACAGATCGCATGATGAACGATAGCCTTGTCTGAGTTGGTCATCAAGCCCTTTCTTCTTCCCTAGAAGATACATCACTGAGTTAAAAGGTTCATTTCCAACAGGTTCTTATCTCACCACCACCCATTGTGCTAACAACAGATTCATGCAGCTTCCTATCTGTTCACAAATGCTATAGTTATTAGACTGACCATGCAAAGTAACACTGCACTGTTCTTTTAGTATCTGCTGAAACTGTGACAGGTCTTTGTAAATCGCAGTGAGCTCCCTTCAGTTGAAGGATTTCTATGCCTTTGTCCTGGTCCACTGAAACTGTACCAAATGGGATAACAAAGTCACTCCACACCTTCCCTTGGATTGTATTTCCTACAAACACCAAAACAATTCCACTTGTATGTGAGGCAAAACATTTGACTAGACATTTATAAGTGCACAGTGTCTGATGTGTACTGTAGTACTATATTCTCAGTAAGTCATGAAAGGTAGACTCCCCTGTAGGAAACATCTAGGACTGCAAACTTGATATGTTCTCTGTTAGTAAGAGTATCCCCCCACATCAATGAATCTTGCACCAATTAATGTCAGATTTTTTGATGTGAAAAGTGGCTACTTCTGAAGTTTAATCGGAAATCCATGATCCTGAAGAGGCTCGGCCACAGGGAGACCTCCACCACAGCCTTGAAAAGTGAAGCACGATCCATTGTGTAATTAAAATCTAAGCACAACATGTGCTGCACAGTCTTCTTGATTATTTAGCAAGCCTTTCTCTTGGAACTGCACATATTTCACCAACAATAGATATACAAAACATTTCTCACAAAACTTGCTATCATAATTTTCCTAAACAAATGATTTCGTACCAATTTCAAACAGTAACTATCTGGTAACACTCATGGTAACCAATTTGTATACAATATTCACTATTAGTACCCCGGCGAGAGACAATCAGAATGCAACAAGCATTCTGATTGGCTCTCGCCAGGGCCCTACCCGGCCGGAATCCCCCTGTCGGGATTCCATGGCCTTTGTCCCCGACGGGGGGCGTGGCAGCCCCTCAGCCAATGAGGAGGCTCGAAGCGGGGCCATCCCCGCTCCGAGCCTCCCCACGGCTGAGAGGCTGCCTTCGCCCTCCGCCGGGGACTCGGGTAAGTCTTTTTTTTTATATTTCCCTTCCCTCCCCTCCCTCCCACCCGCCCCCCCAACTTACCTTCTTGATCCTGCATCCCCGGCGGGGGAGGAGGGAAGCCTCCAGCCGTGTGGAGACTCGGAGCAGAGCCATCCTTGCTCTGCGCCTCCACACGGCTGGGGGCTTCCCTCGTCCCCCGCCGGGGACGCAGGAACTTTTATTTATTTTATTTTTTTCACTCCCGCCCTCCCAACCAACCCCACTTACCTTTTTTTTAATCCTTTTTCGGGAGCGGATGCACTGGGAACACTTGTGTTTCCAGCGCGTCCGCTCCCGATGGCCACCATGGAAAGGGAAAACGGACTCCGTTTTCCCTGTCCCTGGCGGCAGCCATTTTCTTGCTTGTTTTTTTTCTGTCCCAAAACGCTGCAGTGTTGAAACGCTGCAGTGTTGAAACGCCGCAGCGTTTCGGGACAGAAAAAAATTGCTTTTATTACCCCGGTCACGCAAACTTTGCGGCCCGGGATACTTATAGCAATAGAACCCTCGCGGCGGGGGCATTGCCCCGGCGCCGCTCAGGTTCTATTGTTTAATTAAAGTAACAAACTACATAATGTGAAAAATAGATTTATTGATTATAAGAAAGTAAAGAAAAGTTCTTATGAACAGTTTTCTATAGAATTGGCCAACCATCTCAGAAAGCAGACAATGTGTAGAATTTTGAACTTGAACTGAAGGTACCCAACATGAACATCAGGAAGCAATGATGGGTTCAAATGATTGATGCATGGAAATATGGTTCCTGGGAGTCCAGGGATGGTAGGAAGCCCTCTGGCTGAATGAGATGGATGATATTTAGAAATATTTCTGATTGCGGAAATGTCTTCTGAACATTCTGTTGCTTTTGTTTTTCGCTAAAAATACTTTAAAATGCAAACCCTCTTTTTATCAGTTGAGCCACTGTGATTGTCTATTCATTCACAAATTACAAAACTCTCAGCCACATGTTTTTTCGCTTCTGCAGAATGCCCACTGAATATTTTTCTCTGATGTCCTGTAGAATCCATTGGTTTGATATTGACAGTATCAAGTGGTTGAAGAACTACATTGGGTGACTTCCCACTGGTAGGCAGCTGATTCCCTACTTTGGAGGAATATTCAAGCTTTTGGAATGTTTGGGGCAGGAACAATGTGTTATGTTTTAACATTTATATTGGCCCCAGAGAATGGACCCTTCCATGAAAGGTACATCTGAAGATAGCCCTGGAGGGGTGGGCTACCTCCTGTTAGCAGTATCAGATCACTAAGTTGACCGTTAATCAGTCGATTACCTAGGGGATTTGAGATCCACCATGTTGAAGTCAGGTAGGGCTGCAGACACAATCCACATCATACCTGCCAACTGCATGGATTCTCAACACAATTCTCTGTGACTCTAACAGTGCTTGGAAAGACCTAGTCATGCACCACAATCAGCCTAATGAAGATGGACTATTAGGGTGGAAAACATGGCACTATAGTGCCAGAGGGCTTGCAGGAAAAAATACACACTAATCATTAACTTTACATTTCTTATCATAGCACATGCTAATTCAGTGATGGGGCCTTAACTGTCTCCACAGGTTACAGAAAAACAACAGGCTTGGTTGTTGGATTTTCACTAATTAAAATTTAAAGTGGAGAAGATTGAAAAAGTGTACATGATGTAATGCTAATAATTCCAAAAGAAGCAGTTAGAAATACATTTATATAGGGGAAAATTGATATGCCTGCACCAAGGTTGAGGACTCACCCTCAAAAAGTAAGGACTGTGACTAAGAAGGACTGGTGTTGATGGAATCAGGAGTTTCTCGATTTAAGGTAACTACATTATATGTGATGCTGGCATGGTAACGTCCTTTATTATACTTTCAACCTCCTAACTAATAATGATTTAACATTTAATATTAAAATAAAAGTTCATATTATCCATTTATATTGTGCAACATTGCAAACTCTATCAACTTCAGGTGGAAACAGTGCAAATAAATATAGAGTGGCTAGGTTAAGAAGAGAAATTTGCATTTTGATAACAGCTGAATGGGTCATGTTCAATTAAAGAGACCATTGCACATAGCGTACCACCTCAATTTGTGCTCAAAAGAAACAGGTTCTGTTAGTGCAATGTTCCTTATTTTAATCACATGACTTGAGAACTAAAACATAGAAGGTATCGCCTTTATACCTCACTTTTCCACTATGCCAGTGGAAAGAATATATGCCTTCTGCAAATAACAATTACAAGAGCCATCAACAATGGATTCAAATCTGGTAGTGTGGGAAAAAGACATGTACACAGTATGCCTGCCCCACTCCCCAAATCTGCCTGATAAAGGCCCCAAAATGAGGTGGATCGGTAAAAGTGGCAAAACAAGTGTTTCTGCTGTTTTCATCAGTCCACTTCACCAGGCACATGACTTTCAGAGTCTTTAAAGCCTTTCAGAAAGCCAAGATAGAGTGAAGATAATAATAATAATAATAATAATAATAATAATAATAATAATAATAATAATAAAATAATAATAGTAAGGAAGCGGAAGATGCCTCCTGTTTCTGAACTCTGTCATAGTAGCTTTTATTATTACTACTCAATTTAATGGTACCCTATTTACTGACCTCAGAAAGATGGAGGGTTTTGCCAACCCTACCAGTGATCTCAAGTATCAAAATACAGGATGTCCCCATGTCAAAGGTGAGTAATCAACCCATGAGCTATCACTCAGCACGTCATTTCTATATTTAGGTGCATGAACAGAGAACCCATAATCACCTCTGACTGACAGGTTATAATTGCAAGGGAAAGGAAAAGTTGGTCAGATGAGGACACTTTCCAGCAATGAGTTTGAGTCCATGCACACACATCAAAGGAAGAAGATTTGAATAACAATGTTTTCCCTATCAACAGTCAGTGGCTTGACGTGAAGATAATTGTTATAAACCGTGAATGGCAGCATGACTAACTCCATAAAGTCAGGATATAAACATCATTTTCAAACCAAAAATTGCTCTTCCACAGGAGCCAAAATATAAATCATATTGAAAACATTATAAATCATACCTTGAGTTTTCTGTAGTACCAACCACAGTATTTGTTATGCAAAAATGGTAAGACATTGAGAATTAACCTCCCTCTCTCCCTAGGAACTACGAAAACAAACAAAAAAGATATTTCACTGAGCATTTGTATAATATTCATTCCATGCACCCATTTGTCCCAAAACCATAGACATACGTTGAGATAAAGGAATACTAAATGGCGGCAGTTCTGGTGCCATAGCTGGGACACGAATGTCGATGTGTTATAAGGCAATGTACTAAGATAGTTACCCTCACATAAACTTAGCCTATCTGTGAGTAAACAAATCTAACTGTAGTAAGGAAATAGAAAGAAAACAATTTGTTGAAAAATGCTGAACACCACCTTACACCCGAATACTCGTTTCTCGTTTAAGAGTTTTTGTTGCTCAATTTTCTGGTTCAGCTCTTTCTGGAGGCTCTCACATTGCAGAATACATAACTGTTTCCTTCATGGAGTAATCTTTCCACATTGCACTTGGTGGATTATTTATGACTTTCACAATTGACCACTTAAAATAATTTTCAGAGTGATTATGTTTCACACAGTGCATTGCTAATGGGGTTTGCAGAATTTGATTTAAAAATGTTTGACCTGTGTTCTGTTTAAAGGTGCTCGTGTTTCCTATTGTCATGCATACACACAGATTAAAATTAAGACACAAAATAATGGGAACTGCTTTATTTGTTTTGCAAATAGACACATTGTTCAGTGTCCATGAACTAATATCCCAGATGAAGGTGTTTCATTTAGTTGTAAACGGGCATACTGAACAACCTTTATAAGGATAGGTCCCCTTTAACTCAGTCAATCCCTGGCAACATATGACAGTTCATATGCCAGTATCTGTGGGTTGGTATGGTCACCAAAGAATCCATAAGATGTTTTTCTTTACAAAATGCAAACAGTGGATTCTCTGACAAACCTTTCTGTTTTTCTATGAGATGCCCTTGATTAAGTACCGTTTGACAAACAATGGAGCTGATTTTATTAAAATTATTAACATATAGTATCATGTTTTTTTCTAATCTTGCTGGTGCCTTCTTTTTTTCAAGCAGGTCCTTCCTGTCCCTACCTACACTAGTCTTTTCTGAGAGATTGAAATAATCTGTTCATAGTATCCCTCTGTATGATCCTCCAAAAATGACTTAAGGGGCCATTTTCTATTAAAGTCCTTGGATGCTGACTTGAAACATTCCACAGAGTGTTGTGATCTGTGGGCTTAGTGTATAATAAAGCATTTCATTTATTGTTTTCATTTCTGATCCAAATGTCCAGAAAGGCTATCTTATATATATATATATCATATTTTTTGATACATTTCCAGTTGTTGTTACGGGCATTGAACCACCTAAAGAATACATTGTTCTTCATTACCTTGCCAGATCACAAACACATCACCAACATATCTTTTCCACATCACTATATTCAATGAGTAGGTATTCTCAGTAAAAATGCAGATTTCCTCAAACTGGGGCATCTATAAGTTTGCTTGATTTGGGCAAAATCAGAGTCCAAGGAGGAGTGTTTTCCTTATAGATATGACTTAGCTTTGTATGTGAATACATTTTCATTTAAAGCTATCTTCCAAACCAGTGTCTCTTTTCTCAAACCATTTGTACTTGACTGGGATGATGGCTTATTTTACAGGCCTTGGCAAAATTCAACTTTAAGTGGGAACGAAGGGATGAACTGTAGTTCTCAGGGAAGAAACCGTAGCCTAAGAATGTTTGCTGCACCACCCAATTAATCTTAGATAGTGCTTAAACCTCTAAGTCAATACTTAGAGATAATTCTGCTTATGGAAAAAAATTCTAAAAATAAACAAGAAGCATGTTTGGGTGATGCCAGTTGGTAGAAGTCTTTCTCTATACCACCATGAATGTTTAATTTAGGGAGACCAATCTGTAATAGGCTTGCACATTTATCACAAAGAGCAACCAAGCACACACAGGTACTTACAAAGGATACCACCCAAAGGATTGAACACACAGTCTGTATACAGATCTAAAAAATAAAACTGTCTGCAGTACACACCACCCACATTTTAGATGAAACACAGAGATACAAATTTAATACAAAATAATTAACTATAGCAACTAGAACGTGGGGAGTGAAATAATGGTTAATACACATCACAAGCCTTTGGGGAGCTAAGGCACACGTGCAATTTTATCATTTTTGACTGAAAATGTCCAGTCAAGTTTTGAATCCTTTGTCCAATAGATTTCCTAGGCGAGAATCAATTTTACTTACATAGGGAGGTTTTTAGGCTATGCAAAACGTTCTCCTTTAGGCTAACATAGGACACACCTGCTGTGGGTCAGTGTGGTTATAGTGTTATGAATAGGTACATATTAACATACAGGTTTTTTTGCAGGAAAAGAGGGCATCCACAAATCTGGATATTTCGAGGGACCCCACACAAGATTCCTACATCCATCCTTTACTACCAAAGATAAGGAACCGGAGGGCTGCAGGTAAGAACTATGCAATCTAGGGAGCTTTACGCTGTTCGGGAGGTACGAAAAATAGGGATGCAAGCGAGCCTCAAGTCCCCCACGAGAAAGGCTATTGTTTCTAGATAAGAGAGAAGACTTGAGGGAGACAGTTTAGGCAATAGGTGCAGAGAAGGGGGCACAGGGCTTGAGGGTGCAGAGGTGAACTTTGTGATTTGGTATTGCTTCCGGTGAGTATTGGCTCCATTTGAGACCTCACAGTTGTGGATAATGACTGGTGCTGAATCCCAGGATTCCAAATGTAGCAAGCACTCACTTTTGTGATTCACAAGGATGACGGATCCTTGACACTGCATTTGGCAGAGGGCAGTCTCAGGGAGATTCAGTAGAGGTCTGCAGGTTATAGGCAGAGAAAAGCAATTCAGTTACAGGGGTAGACTAGGTCTGATGGCTATGAGCAGCAGCTGAGCCACATAGCAGATGTTGCTCTCGGATATTACACAGAATTGCAGACAGCGGGTACAGCAGCTCAGTATCCTGTTCAAGAGGTGTCCCCCTCAGAATGCGCTGATCTTCTGGACTGAAGCATATCTATGCATCATGTATTAGAAAGGAGTATGCCAAAATAAGAGCAAGCTAGGGAACCAGTGTTTCCAGCTTCCTTTGGTAGAAAGAGGCAGCGCTTTGTTTTAAAGGGATTGGCTTTGGAAATGGTGGTTACAGCAGACGTCACATCATTCTTCAATGTTCTCTCAGTGCTTTAGATTCAAGTGCCTATAGCTGATTTGTGTAAGGCTCCATTGCCTCTATAGATAACAAAAGAAATGTTTGGCTCGGGGTGTGCCCAGCCCACCTATCAAAGGGTATGCACCATTACAACTTTGAGAGGTTATCTAGTCATGCATAACCAACTCAGAGGCACTTTTGCCAACAGCCATTGCTTATAGATTAGGTTGTGTGAGACCCCCTGCACAATCTAAATCACTTCCAAGCACATATGGTCTTGTCTAGGGCTTTACACAGAGGCTGTAAAAGAGAATGGTGATGTATGGGAATTTCTACCAGCAAATGTCAGGATGAAAGCCAAACATAGTATGTGTTTACAAAAGCAATATGGTAGCCATTTCAACCCCCATAGTGAGGAAAAGGCAAGCTTGCAGTGCAAAGAAAGTACAGCAGTAAAGAATATAAATAGGGTTAACACTGCCACTAACATGTGAGTACTACAATAGACAAGTAATACAATGTACAGCCATTGGGGCTGTTGTAATGCAACACTACAAGATAGAATGTGGGACAAAGTCCATCTGCACTTCCAGCTTTGAAGTCTGAACAGTACTTTTCACAAAACATGTGTTGCAGTGCCAAATGTGGTGGAAAAAATATCTCACTGGCCAAAAGTGTTAGGAAGGCCAAACAAGTCAGCAAATTGATTGGGGGATCTCAAAGGAATGGTGCTCAATACCATCAGCAAATAACATATTTCCCAACCTGGGTCCTTAAAGCTATGGTCTGTGAGCTCCCTTCAACTCTTTTTTATCAAGAGGACATTCACGAATTTGCTTTGCTAGAACTAAATGTAAGGAACCCTAGAGAAGGTGAGTCATGCTAATTCCACTGTTAGGTTTTATACAGAAAGGAACAGACTGGTCTTACTTTTCTATTACATTTCTGTTACATTGCCTGCTGCCCATTGAACGTACTCCTTACATTACCTTGTCAAAATTCCTGGCAGTAAAAATATTTTCTGGGCCATGGAAGTTCAGGGGGCAGGTGATAGTGCTGGGAGGATAGCTCGGGGTCAAACCATTCCTCTTTGAAAGAAGACAACGACAAGCAGCATGGGTTCTAAACCTGCTCCTGCACTAGGATCTTGGAATCTGCATGAAGTACTATATAAAGAAACGCTTTCATTTGTTTAAGGAGCAGTCATGGACGAGAGTGTTATCACCAAAGAGACTGTCTATTGATGACCTTGCTGCCATCTCAAGAGTGACTGATGAATCTCGTGGGCTGTACTAAAACAACATGATCCCTCATGAAGTGTAATTGGCATTAGGACATAGCTTGTTTACATCTTTAATGGACAGTGGATATTTAGAGTCTATGGTGGACGATGATGTGCCTCTTTTTCTGAAAGGCCAAAGAAAGGATTTCAGGTCTAAATACTTAAAGTTGCAAATTCAATCTAATCTCAAATGATAAAATGGTCATTTTAAGTTTATGGACATTTCCTCTGGTGCTTTAGGTCTATTGCATATGAGCTCTACACATTTTTATATAATGTTTGTATACGTTTCCATCTGTCTATTCAAGGCATCTGAGAGTTGAAACTTTCCAACTCAGATTGTTTTTTAAGCCTCTGTTCGACAATAAATTATTAGGCAGCATCACACACTGTTACAATATTCACAATCCAGATATTGATAATAACAGCATTCTAATAACATCTTGCATGAAATTCATTGATAAATAGATGTGTACACTAACACAGTTAAAAAGTTAAAGGTAAAGCAGAAAGTGACCTATCAGCTAGTGACATTCAGGAATGATTTTCCTGACAAACTCATTCTCTATGAATAAACTTGGCAACAGCAAATACTGAACTATCAATACCTGTCCCTTTGCAGAAGGACATGGCTGTAATAGCATTAAGGATACCAATGCTAATACGCACAGGTTGTAAATACATAATCCTAAATCTTTTATATGAAGGACAAAGTAATAGAAAGTCAACTTCTGTTTCAAGTGCATTTAAACAGAAAGGACAGGCATCAGATTGTGAGGGATCCCATGATTTAATAGAATGTGCCAATAGTAAAATGCCTAACCTAAATTCAAAAAAGAGGGAATGGGTAAAATGGGGTCAAATAAAATCAAGATAAAACTGATAGCTCACTTTTTTTTTAAAGTCAATTTTGACCATCCGTTTGGCAGTTGACACAATAGATGCCAGTTCTACAGATAGTTTAGGGTGGTCAATTTAATATGCCCTGGGCGTGCCTGCAGCATGGAAGAGAATGGTCACCTTCCTGGGCAAGAAGGTCCTTCCCTATATCTTGTTAAATGCTGGGGAGATCAAATATGTATCCAATAAAGAAGTGGTTTAATCGCAATTAGTATCAATACTTGTGAGATTAACCTCAACATGTAAGGTAAAATTGGAGTAGTCTTCGGCATATGCAAGATCTTTTTCAAAAAGGCATTCTCTGATAGGGCCAATATTTAGCAGGGTTCATAGCCCCAAATCTTTGAGCCGTAAAGTACAGTCGACCTTGCTTGCAACTCATAAATTATTAAAGTTGGCCAAAAGCCCCGTTCCCATATTCACACATAAAGATGTCACTTGTCGAACTGCAGCTGACAAATATCAAGTTGGATATTTTCAACTGCCAATTCAATCTGCCGGAATGCATAAACCAAATGCCAAGATAATCCGAGAAATTAACCTGCTCAATGGGTACTCTGTCGATTGCTAATAACAGGTTGGGCTTTTTCTTCATGCCTATCAGTGACAGTACCATGGATTTAGTTTTCACACAGTTTATGTCAAGACTATGGACATTATGAAAGTCACCAAACAAGGCTTTTTGTTGTCTTAATCCTATTGGGATAAGGGATACCAAGTCATGTTCCAATACTTGGTAGCTTAGAATTAGGGCCACATGTGAATGTGAAAATATTTATTTATGTCAGTGATATTGTGTTCACATAGATTTCACAGAACCTCATGACGGAACCTTGAAAAGTGATAACCAGAAAGACGAGGAGTAGATCATTTTAATTTTAGACCAAAATCGCACTGAGTGGATCACAACGTTTTGGGTCCCTGTGTACAAGCTCCCCTTTTTGCAATGTAAAACCGTTATAACAGATAGGGGCTCATTTTGGAGTTCCCCATATAAACACAGCATGGACCTGTTACCTTGACGTGTGCTGGTTCCCACTGCCTCATTTTCCTCATTTGCATAGAGGAGTGTAAAAGAGGAGGGTAAAAAGGCAGAACATGTTTATAGACTGATCTTTTGCACTTTGCTTTGCAAATGAGATAAACACTGCCTGCCATGTATGCATGCAGGAAGCATTTATAATAAACTCTTATTGTGTCTAGTTTAGTTTAGTTTATTTATTTGCATAGCGCAACCAAGCCCAAGGGCATCTGCGCTTTTCATACAGGTTGCAAAAACAATACGAAAAGGAGTACAATACAAAGATTTACAGATATGCATCGGTCAATGTTAGGGTGCATCACGTTCGTAATGTCTGGGAAAAATTACATGTATACAAAGTTCCATATATACATCAGGTAGTGATTACATCCAATTGGCATGTAGGTTATGTAATCAGGTTATGGTCTTCCTCATGAAACCAGGTTTTGACCTTTTTCTGGAAAAGGAAGAAAGATGGATCCTCTCTTAGAGATATTGGTAAAGCATTCCATTTTTAGCAGCAAGGACTGGGAAGCTAATCCCCCCTGATCGTTGTTGTTTAAAGTGTGGGATGGTGACTGGGATGTTCTGGTGGGCCGTGTAGACGATTGTCTGGATATGGTATTGGCTGGGTAGGTAGGAGCTTGGATGGATAAGCACTTATGGGTTAGGGATAGTGTTTAAGGTCAATTATTTGCTTAAAGTTAAACCATTTTATTGTGTGTCTAGTTGCAGAGATATGTTATGCCCTGGGGAAGTTTAGAGCTGCTCTAATGCCATTATTTTGCATAAGTTAAGGTTTTGTTGTGAGATGCCCAGATAGAGTGCATTGCAATAGTCGAGTTTAGATAAGACTAGTGCTCTAGCTATTGTGATGCAGCTTGTTGTAGTCAAATAGGGGCAGTAGGCAGTAATGAGCTTGCAGGTAAGAGCTGTGGATGATGCCAGAGCGTTGGTTTGTCTCTTTAGAGTGAGTGCAGCGTCAATGTAGATTCCTAGTGTTTTCACAGCATTGGCAACTTTAATTATGTTGCCATCTATATTGAAGAAGGTGAATAACGCAACCAGTTTGTTCAGGTTAGCTGAGGATCCTAGGAGAAGCAGCTCTGTCTTTTGTCGTTGAGACAGAGTCCATGCTTCGCCATCCATGCTTGTATAATTAAGTAAATGCCCGCTTTTTGGTGGTGTAAAAAGCTGGCAACCTCCACAGAAATCCACAGCAATTGCCTCGGCATGAAAATCCATGCCGGTGCAAATGCTACATTTGTATGGTGGAACGGAAGGTGGTGGCAGAATCATACGTTACAATCTAGCCCTCCTCTCTGCAACACAAATGAAAGAAAATGGTGCATGATGTGAATGGAAGGCCTACAAAGCCCTTGAACAAGGTTTTTTCGCCTTGCATTCAAAGGTAAATGCTTCCTGCATTCAACGATTGTGTAAGGTAATTGCAATCTATTGGTGTAATGCCATCATGAAAATAGATGCTGGTATTAAATCATGGTTGTTTTGAGGCAAATCAGGGAAGCATATCAGACACAGTTTGTCAGTTCGATGCCTATACTCCAGAAAACAAAACAAAAATCCCACAGATCGTTAAAGGAACTATTAACAACTTCTTTGATGATCCATGGGACTTTCAAAATTATCCCCTACTTAATTTCTAACCATCTTATATTCACAAAAGTTCATGATTTCACACTATTTCCTGGTCTCCATCAAGTGAAGGCAACATGTTTTCACATGGATCACTCATGGAAAATACTGATGGCAAAGTCCCTACAACCATTACTTCCTCTGGCTTCTCCCCTCTAATACTCCAGCTATCTTCAAGGTACACCTTGTTGATTCAGTATTAGATTGTTCAATTATTTCTACAGCACAAGAGCAAAGTGTGTCATTAAACTGCTAAATGGACCCAGATGATATTACAAACCTAGGTCTGACATACATAGCCGCCCTAAACCTCATTTGTCAACCTTATGATAACATCTGAATTGAAGTGAAACTGCACACTTCCATCTTAAATTCTTAAATGGGGTAATGACAAGTCTTGACCTGTTATTGAAGAGAAAGTACCACACGTACATACAGTTGTAACCCCATTTAGGTAAAGCTGAATGGGAGATGCATGCAGCTACCTTGAGTCCTCCCAAACCAGGAGATAATAGTGCTGGATGATGGCCCAAGTAACGATAGAGAAATATGGGGGGATACCCCACAAAGTAGCGACACCATCAAAGATCTATGCATTCTACTATCTGACATTTTGCTGACAATGGAACCTTCTAAAACAGCTAAAAAAAACATCTAAAAATATGAAAAAAAGAAAATAGGAAATCCTCGCTGAAATGTTTATGAGCATTGACTTTGCAGGGAACAGATGATAATACCACTGCCTCAAAACCTCTAATACAGATTAAGATAAATGACAGCAGAAAAACCAAACAGAAAACCAAAAATCTAAATAAAAAAGTGACAGTGCTTTCAGTCCATAAAGATACGGAAGGCATAAACATTTCTACTGAAGATGGCAGCTGTTAGCACTATGTGAGGCCCAAGATTCCAGAAACTTGGGTCGGATCTTCTCATTGGATGCAGATCACTCAAAAGTGGATACCGATGACAATGACACCGGAAATAGAAAGCAGACTCCCCAAGCTAATCTGCTTCAGTAACAGGAAAACGAGTCTCCAAAACACCACCACTCCTCGCATTGTCACTTTATTAATGAACTTTTGCATAAATAGAAAGAAATAATTAATGTAATTTTGTATGTTTTTATAAACTGGTTGTGAAAGGTTTTTGTTCAAACCTATATTTTTTTTATTTTTTTTATTTTTTTTATTTGATTGGCTGATTAAATCAACCTTTCAAAAAGAAACAAGTTTCTTACAGCATATTTCTTACACAATACACCATGCAACAATTACAAAACATTTACACAAATGAAATCACTAATCTTCAATTATATAAAACCTCATTGATGTACAAACTAATTAAAATGTTTTCAAACCAAAAATAAGTCAGTTTTAGACAAATTAACATAAATAATACATAACACAGAATTATTGTTAAAAGAAGTTCAAACCAGGAAATCCACATATAACAAATTAACAAATCTCTTATAACACAGAGTCATATGGCAAAATTGTTTTTATGAACTGTGTGAGTGCAATGTGGATAACAGTTCGATTGCTTGTAATTAAAATAGTCCAGATTTCAAAAGAAGAATGATCACACGATAATTACAATAGATTGTGAAAATAAATTTCTCGCAATCTGACAAGAGCAGAGCATTCAACAACTAGATGCATTAGGGTTTCCACTTGTTTGCTGTTTTTACAAAACCGACAAAATTGTTGGTCTTTAGGAATTAATCCACGTCTTGCCAGGATTTGATTTGTTGAATGCAAATTTAGTCGTGATCTTAACATTTCTGCACGTACAAAGTTGGATGGGCACTTTATAAGATAATGGGCCATTTGTTTGAATTTTTTAGGTGGAAAAAGATTTAAGTCGTAGTACACATATTTTGTACACAATTGATGTGTTATAGCCCAATCGTGTCAATATATATATTTTTTTCGCTTTGTCTGGATTGGTTAGTAGCAACTCAATCGAGACGTCAGCGTCAACCAGCATCCTCAAAATGCCCTTAAACCACTCTTTAGGGAAAACATCATGAGATGAACACATATACACTGCCAGCGATCTCAGAATATTCGTGTTGTTAAGTCCAAGCAGACATTTACGGTAAAGGTTGCACAACTTCCAAACAACCAATGCAAACAACGAGATCAAACCCAACTTGTATCTCAATAGGCAAATCGGTGTACACAACGGTAATCGAAAAACTGCTTTCCAGAATTTACCTTCCAGGAGATCCCAAAAGGCCCTTTAACGTGGTAGAAAAGTTTCGACTCCGTATGAAAGAATCGGAACAACTTTCTGGTTAAAGAAGGTAACTACATGGGTTGTTGTGAATTTTCCATATTTATGCAGAATTATTCTTGCTTGCGATGTTAAAGTCAGAGTTTTTGCCCTTAATGTGTCTAGGTATATTTGGTTTTTTACAGAACCAGAGAAAGGCAGACCTAAATATTTGTAACTAGAGACAATTTTTAATGGTGATTTCTGTAAAACCAACTGAATTTTAGCATTTTTTTGTTTTTCTTCTTTTGGCAGATCACTATTTGCGTTTTGCTCACGTTAATTGTGAGATTGTTATTATCAACATATGTTTCCAATTTGTTTAGTAGATCTTGAAGACCTTTTGGGGTTTGCGAGATTAGAACTAAATCATCGGCTTAGAGAAGCCATATGATCTTTTGAGACCCTAATTTAGGAGCATCAGAGATTGCTTCTTCAAAGGAGATTCCAATGTCTAATAGAAAAAGATTGAATAAAGTCGATGCTAAGATGCACCCTTGTTTCAGGCCTCTTAAAGTTTCAATATTCGCAGAGAGAACACCCTCAATGGACCATCTAACTTCCATAGTTGTATTTGAGTGTAACATTTGGATTATGGTTAACACTGAGGATGGACAGCCATAATTTTGCAATTTCTGAAAAAGTAACAATCTGTCAACTGAGTCAAACGCTGACCGAAAGTCCACAAATGCCATATACAATGGTTGTTTTATGTCGGCATATTTTGACTTTAACATATTCAGCGTGATTAAGTTCACAGAGGTCCCTAAACCCGCCACAAAACCGGTTTGACACGGATCCCTTTTGAGATCAGCTGCAGTCCATCTTGTTAGTTCTTGTAGTATGATGCGACTGTATAATTTCCCGGGGGCATCCAATAAGGCTATCGGTCTATAGTTCTCAGGCAGACAGCGATCACCTTTTTTATGGATAGGGACAATTAAAGAATGTTTCCAAGAGACAGGAATCTCTTGGGTGTTATTAATATGCTCAAAAATTTGATACAGGATCGATGACCAAAGTTCTGGATGTTGTTTGAAAATTTTGTTGGACAGGCCATCGGGACCTGGAGCTCTGGATTGACTTATTTTGTTAATGAAATAGAGTTTATCGGCCTTCGAGATGTTAATGTGAAATGGGTTGTAAGAAGGTATACTGATAGTTTTCACAGAATTTGGAGGAAGCGCATACATTTTGGAAAAGTAACTGATCCAACTAGATTCCGGCACACTCTGAATTTGAGACATTGTTTGTACCGGGGATAAAGCATCAATTAAAACCTTCCAAATTTGCGTCGTATTTCTGTCACGAGTCAAAGATAACATTAGCTCACCATCTCGCTGAAACAATTTACTGCGGTGTTGTCGCCGCCAGTTTCTATATGAGGTTTTAATTTTGGTAAGAGCTTCATGTCTCGTGCACAGTGGAAGTTTTAAAGCCTCCCTTTTTAGAGATCGAAAAACAGTTTTTTTATTTTGGGCTTCCCTGTCAAACATATGAGTGTACTTGGGGGCCAGAGTTTTACGCTCCCTAGTATCAGGAAAATATTGCATGAGATCATGATAAGGAATGGTAGTGAAAGACTATCTCGTGAGTGACAAAAAGCTGCTCGCAAGGAATTATCAAATTTTGTAAGGCTAGTTTCATTCCACCGAATTCGATTTAACGAATTGGAAACAGACATATGACCATTTACCATCATAGAGGGAGTCTTGATATAAGAAACATCAACTACCCATTTGATGGAAAGAATGCAATGGTCACTATTTGCATTTGGATTAATATAAAAAGTGTTGATTTTGGAAAACAACCTGTCGTCTGTATAGATATAGTCGATTGAGGCTTTCAAAGGCCCTTGTTGCCACCTGTAAGCTATTTTACCAGTATCAAATTTGCTTCCATTAAGCATACAAAACCCTCTATTTGACATCAATTGCTCCCACATCCTTTGTCTAGAATTTTCTTTCACCAACCTTTCTTGGACACAGTGCAGATTAAGATCACCGGCAATTATTTTATGCTGGATATTCGGAACTAATACAATGAAGTCCAACATGGTGGACAAATCAACTAACAACCTCCGGATTTCAATGCCTTTTGGATTCCAGTATAAGTTTACGATCGCGTACGAGGTCTTTGCTATTGATATTATTGTAAGTTGAGAAAAAGAGTTTGGAGCATATGTAAATATTATGCTTGTATGAGAGGATAATTTAGCACCTGTCATAAGACCAGACATTGGCCGACCCTTGTCTCCTTTTATTGCTGGCACAAAATGTAGACCATGGTTGTCCCAAAGAGGGACAGACATAAGCCAGGTTTCTTGTAAAAGAATCACGTCATAATCAATGAAAGGGTCTTGCGTGTTGTTAATTAAATGACGAAAACCACGCTTATTCCAAGAGGCAAGAGTAATAAACCGTTCATTTTTGACCTTGCACGGAAGTTAACTTCTGGATTCACAATTACAACAGCATTAGGAGGGTATAGCCGCAAGTGTATCAGCCTCAGTAGAACTTTGAGAATTTGTGAGTTCTTTTGAAGCCAATTCAATCCAGGTTTCTGCACTCTGTGGTCCCTTAGTTGAATTAGACAGACCTAATAGGAGTATAAACCCTAAATCTAGTAATTGATCTTTCGCATCCCATATGAGATTCCTAACAACACGGGACGTAAGCCAAATACAGGCAGTACTTACTAGATTATCATTAAAGAACTCTATCTGGGCAATATCAGCAGATCCAATGTCCTGTAACATAGAAATGTCAGAGAACACTTGTAAAATGCTATGGCGGTTTAATACGTATTGAGGATGTGGCGCATGCCGACATCCCAGCACTAAAGCAACATGAGGTTTTTTATCCGCTTTTGTTTTCAAGATGGACTTTGTAGTGGATTTCTTAGGGGGCAATGATTCCTTAGGGGGAACAAAATGTCTTGTCATTGGACGTAAAGAATTTAGTAACAATGCAATTTCAGCCTCCTGAGTAGGCAGAGATGGATCAGAAGTTGAATCATTTTTGTCAAGATCACTTTTAAAGGTCACTGAACGTTTAGGCTCAGACGCCTGAGAGGTTATAGCTGAATGATTGCGTAACTCAGGGGTTGGAGCTTTGAGTGTCGATAAAGCTGTAAAGGCACTCATATAGGCATCAACTTCCTTTCTGATTTCTGATCTACGAGCCTCTAGCAACTCTTGCTCGTGATCAGAAGATGGAGTCAGTGAGGAAGTAAAAACTTGACTCGATTTGGGACTCTTAGTAATTTCCTTAACAGCACTCTGTGACTTCACACATTTGTTACTAGTCGCTTGTGATGGAAGCTGAATCTTAGAACAAGCTTGCTGCTTTGGTCGTAGGGGCTGAATCTTAGAGCAAGCTTGCTGCTTTCCCAGAAGTTCGTAGTTCTGAACAGCTTGAACTAGATGGTCTAGTGGCGCATAAGGTTCCGCTACAGTAGCGTTTTTGTTTGGGCAGTCAAGCTTTAATTTACGTACTTGATTCAGTTGCGTATATTTTTTAGTAATAGCACATGAGATTTGCTGAGACTGCTTTTTAGGTAGGGTAAACATATTAAAGAATGGTTTGGTGCTTACCGGAGCAATTATTTCTGTTTTTTTTATATTTTTCGATTTTTTGGATGGAGCAAGCGCCTTCGTTTTTTGTTTTACCTTGTCAGCCGGACCAGGTTTAATTCTTGAAGATGAGGAATTTTTACAAAATATTGTAAATGGTTCTTGTAAAGGAGCAATATTCGACGCACCACCCGGACTCTTGTTGGTATCCGGGGTTACTTCTCTGATGACTTGACCAATATAAGGAAGTGAACATAGAATACCTGAGTTGTCCACAGTAATTGAAGACATTGGGTCTCCCACCTGTTGATCTAGACTCACGTTTTCCACCCAGTTCTTCGGGGCTATTGGAAGAACGGGATTTGGATCAGAAGTTAGGTCAACAACAGGATTTGGAACAGCGGTTAGATCGACAACAGGAGCAAATATTATTGGTGAAGAGCACTGGTCAACGGTCATCTTAGGGTACAGTGGAATTTCCTTTGGAGCTGGTTGTTGATTAGCCCAAAGTATTTCTTGTTTAGCCTGCCAGTTTAACAACGCTAACAATTGAGCACTTTGTACGTCTAGTTTGGTATTCTGCGTATTAAACAAAGTGGTAATTGTTTGCATTGTTAGATTCATGGGACCCAATGTTAATTCCACCACTTTAGACATATTTTGAAGAGGTTGAAGTTTTTCTGTTGGGGAGCATTTTCGTGGGGTAGGATGTTAAATTCGATCTTGTACAGCCCCCAACAGAAAATAACTTTGGTGAAAAGGACAAACCCCCTAAAGTTTGGTTTAACAAAAAGTCAGATTCAGGAGAAGACAGATCAATTAGTGCCACTTCGTCGGGCAAGTTAGCTGCCAAAGAGCTGTGTTTGGTTTCTGGGTTTGGGGCCAAAGAATCCCCTCTTAGGACTGTGCTTTCGGATAATGAGACATGCACAGTCGTACCACACACCTCTTGCATTTTTGTAGGTATATTAGAACCGTCCTGATTATCGACTTTGGAGGACTGTGGGTTTAGTTTTTGATTAACACAATCCGGATAAAAGAATTGTATATCTGTTGAGTTTGAGGCGTTTTTCTTACAAATTGCTTCACGAGATGTACTCGCTTTTTTAACTTAGATACGGGGGGGGCTACAGTACCTGACCCTGATGCCCGAGGGTTCGAGACACAAGGGACTGCTATGTTCTGCGAGCAGTTAGAGTTCTAAGGCACTGTAAGCACTGGGAGCATTCCATCGTTAACACCCAAACTTACCCCACGAGGGGTTGAAACACACGGGACTGCTTTCGCTTTCGCCTGCATGCAGCTTGCATCTACAATCAATGTTGTCAACGGCGGCATTCCAGCCCGCAGGTTGTAGATATTTTGTTTCATGACGCCTCACGCGGCAGCCGTATCAACCACCGGAGTCACAAAACTCAGGTCTTTAGATTCACAAAAAGTTGGCGAGTGTAGAATCAAATAAACAAGTCAAACCGCGACGTTTATCCCTAAGCTCGCTTTGCTCGCGACGCACCAGCAAGTCCTGTTTTATAGGCACGCCCACACAAGGAAGCAGAATGCCTACAATAAAGCAAATACCAAGTTTAGTATATAATTATATATATGTGTAACATATATAAGGACTTTAAAGTTCATAATCATTGGTGCTGAGGCTCCAATAGTCTTCACCTTGTGGATAATTGAGTTCAAATCCAAATCCACACACAGAGAGCAGCGGAGAGCAACGGGCATAGCGAGACTTGATGGGACATTGCCTGTGCGCGTGCGCGCTGCGTGCGCAAGTCCTGTTTTATAGGCACGCCCACACAAGGAAGCAGAATGCCTTGTGGATAATTGAGTTCAAATCCAAATCCACACACGCAGAGCAGCAGAGAGCAACGGGCAAAGCGGGACTTGACGGGACTTCACCTATAACACAATACACAAAATGAAGAATTCCAGGGACCAAATAATGAGATAGATCAAATCCAACACAGGAGAGGAAGAAATGATCCTGAACTAAGGGCTCTCAAATATTTTCAGGGAGTCCTATTCCAACCCGGGACTGAAGCAGAAGGGAGTCCAGTGATTAGGAGCAGAACCAGATTGCATACACCTAGAGTTGGTTCCTGGGAGTAGCCGAAGGACAAGGTGATGTTCAGGAAGAGAGAAGAGATTTGACAGAGGGAGCCATTTGATTAACCAGCCTGAGCAGAGTCCCTCTGCTGTGTGCCCCATAAAGTAACTTTGAAAGTAAGTGTACTGATACCCTGAAAGTATATTTCAAAGTCACATTCCCATAGAATCTATTGAAGTGTAGGACATATTAAACTCTGCTTAATGGAAATGAATGAATTCCTAGGTTTCACAGAAGCAAAGTTATATCTGGTCTTTAAGCTATGGGGTACCACAGATCTTACAGACTGACAGTGTTCTAAACTCGTTGCTCCATGATCAGTAATGTGTACTACAAATTAGAAAAGGGTTTAAAGCAGAGGATGGTGAAAGAGGGAACCAAATCCAAATAGACACCTTTGGGTGGTTTGGTTTCACCCCTCCATTTTTCCTAGAATATAAGACGTAATTTCAAATCAACCCATTTCAATTGCTTTGTAATGTAAAGGAGCATGGAAACAGTGGGTTTGCTGTTGCAGTTCGGCCTTCCCCTCTTTGAAGAACAACTTCTCAAACCAGCCAGGGAAGTGGTTTACATATCTACTTAATATGTTCTTCTGTCATAAAGCGTTCAGCTTTCCAACCTCTGGCTGCCCTGACCCTCCCTCGAACCATTGTCAGACCAAAGAAATCAGCAGGATTTCTTCCTGAAGAAGTGGCTTGGAGGAGGCTGGGGCAACATAGATTCCAGCATCTCCTCACACTGTAGCATGGATGTGGTCTACTCCTAGATCCCCTCTCCACTCCTATGGATCATAAGACAAGTCCCTTGTCTTCAGCCCATTAACAGTCTTCTCTTATTATGTACCCAAACATTCAGCTACTGGCACCCATCATGCAGGTTCTCATCACAGAGCAGACCTTCCATCACATTTTAAAACCTGCTCTTTTAATCTCTCATTATCTTCACTGATCCCTTCCCTTCTACACCCATCAGTGTCCTCTCTCGTCTGAAGTCCTGCCTACCTCACCAGACCAAAACATCAAATTCTGCATACCATTTAATACCATTCACTCTACTAACACTGCTCCATGTGAACACATACAAATAACAAAGGGGGTCCTGGGAGTCCCTCTGCCAGACATTAGTCCTGGTTATGAGAGCCTTACCCAGAATCTTTAGCTCACTATCTTTCAAAGAGGAGAAATATCCAAACATATCAGTCTTTGTACTGCCCTGGGGAAGTACAGCACTGAAATGCTATGCAATTCTAATCTGAACAAGAATACCAACAGCAACCCCACACACGTGTTTCAGTCTGGTTGGACCTCAACAGTAGGGTGGAGCTGTGCCTCTCTAAGAATAGTGAGCAAGGGATCCAGGTCTGGATTCCCCAAGTAACTTAGGGTGAGACCCAAAGTTACTTCAAATATGCAAATAACAAGGGAGTCCTGGGAGTCCCTCTGACAGACTTTAGTCCTGATTACGAGAGCCTTACCCAGATTCTTTAACTCGCTTTCTTTCACAGAGGAGAAATATCCAAAACATATCAGACCGTGGGGCAGTCCACACCAAAATTCTACGCAATTCTTATCTGAACAAGAGTACCAACAGCAACCTCCAGACACGTTTTTCGGTCTGGTTGGACCTCATCAGTAGGGTGGTGCTGTGCCTCTCTATCAGGGTGAAGCTTTGCCTCTCTATTGAGTCCCATAAAAAACAATCTACGTGAGTCAGAAAGCACCCTCAGCCAAGTAGCACCTGAAGCCACAGCACTTCAATATCTGCAAGATGAGAACACAAACACAGGCACACTGCAAGCCCTTGAATATATTGCTCTGCCAGTCACCTACCAAGATGTGCAGGTTACTGTACTAATGGCTAACATCAGCTCACTTGTATACCACCCACTGGCATCTAATAGCTGTAGGTAGATTCTCAAGAAATTTGGTGAATGCAAAAATACATAAAATGGAGTAATCGGTTAAAAAGAATTAGTGCAAATGAGTTTATCTAGACCCTTTAAAATCAACAAAGTGGTCAAACAAGGTTGCCTATTAGCGGCCCTCCTCTTCAACCTCTATATAGCTCAACTGATTAAATGCCTAGAAAATCATGCAAATTGCCATGTTAAATTTAAGAAGATAAAGGTCACTGCACTATTTTATGCTGATGACCTAGTTATCGTAGACCACACTTTCAAGGGCATGAAAGATATACTAGAAGAGTTGGGCCATTTCACTGTTGAACATAGCATTAATATCAACCTAAATAAAACCAACACCATGTTGTTTACATCAAGGAAAGTGAACAGACCCAAAATTATATTAAGTTGGGGAACTATTGAATACACTAACTCCTACAACTATCTGGGAGTAGATATGAATAGCAATGAGGGTTATCAACCATTAATTCCAAGAAAGATATTGCGGGCTAAGCAAATAACTATGCTAGTTCGTAGTTTTGTATTGCTTTCGGCTGGTTACTCATTGAAAGGTATCATGCTGTTACATACACAGTGGTTTGTCCCTGCGGTGGCTTATGGACTAGAAGCTCTAACCATTAAAAACCTATCTTGTTTGGATAAAATAGAAAGCCATTTTTGGCAAACCATTCTGGGTCTTCCACCATCTTGCCCTATGCAATACATCTGTGTAGAATTCGGATTGACGTCTCTTAAAGCCACCATTCAGCAGCAATGAGGCCTCCTCCCGTTGAAAGCACTGTCCCACCATGCTAGTCGGATGCTAAGTATTATGGGGGAAAACATCATTCATTTAAATAAAACCAATGCCTTTAGCATATATGATGCTCTATGCATTGACTTATTCGCTGAAGTAAAGTGATCCAATGATCGCTCTTGCTGTGGCCGGTATAAAACTATCACAATTGCTTTTAAAAAGAAATTACAAAAAAGAGACTGGGAAAACAACTTCATCCACATGAGCAATCTGCATAACTACCATCAGCTTGAAGGTATTGTACATACTTACCTTAGCCCTCAGAAGTATTTAATATACTGCCCTAGTCCGGCAGTATGAAGATTTTGACTATGGAGGAGGACAAATCAACTACCAGTGAGACAACACATGGTACTCAATGGCATCTAGCTGTAAACCAACGGTATTATCGGATTTGCAAACTTGTGGAGAATTTGGAGACAGTCAGACATATTTAATTGAATGCCCCTTGCTTGAGTCTTTACACATTATCCTGTATGGGCGTTTTGTATATCAATATGCTACTGTATCCATCATTCATTTTTGGCATTTGTGTTTAAATACGAATATTGTATGGTTTAGTTTAGTTTTGTTTAGTTTTTAATTTCTATAGCGCACTTAACCCTCAGTTATCAAGGCACTTGAACTTGGTTACATAGTTACAGATACATATCAGTTCACAAGTCATTGAGTTACAGAATACATACAAGAATTGTACAAAGAAAATAAGCAATGAAACCAGTACAGAGACAAGGCAGCTTGCTGTGTGGTAAGAGTCCATACAAAAACGTGCAGAATATACAGTTGCTGCAGGAGGTCTAGCCGCAAGTTTGAGTTATAGTGCCAGTCTGAGGATCAAGTAATGAGGATCAGATGGCAAGTCACGGTACATTGTGGCCAGTCATACAGTTTGAAAACTACAATTACTGGGAGAAGAGCCATGTTTTTACCCTAGATCTAAAAGTCCAGAAAGATGGTTCGGCTCTGATGGAAGTGGGAAGGGAGTTCCAACATTTGGCTGCTAGAACTGGGAAGCTTGAGCCCCCTGCCGTTTTTAGATTATACTTGGGTATATTGAGGCAGTGTAAGTAGGATGATCTAATGTGTCTGGACGAATAATGGCTTGAGAATTTGTCAGTTAAGTATTGGGGGGGCTGTATTGGCCAGACATTTATGTGTAATGATGAGTGAACGTAGTTTAATTCTATTCCGTACTGGTATCCAGAGTGAGTCTCGTCTAAAGGACGATATGTGACTGAAGAGTGGTATGTTCAGGGCACAGCGAAGGACGTTGTTCTGGAGAACCTGTAATCTATTCAAGTTGTGCTCAGTAGGGCCTAGAAATAGGCTATTACAATAATCCAGTGTGGACAAGATCAGAGCCCTAGCTAGAGTGAGGCATCTGTTAGTGGATAAGAAAGGTTTTCAGGCGTTGATTAGTTTGTTAGTATACGCTGTCAAATAGGCTGTGGAGTTTACTTGCTTTTTGAGAGAAAGCGTAGAATCTAGATAAACGCCAAGGGTTTTCACCTCATTGGCAACTTTTATGATATTGCCGTTGATGTTAAAAGAGTTGTACCTAGGGTCGAGTTTATTTAGCCGGGCTTGAGTACCGGCAATCAGAAGTTCAGTCTCAACATCATTAAGGCAGAGGCTATGAGTTGCCATCCATGCCTGAATTTCAAGATAGATTTCATTTAGTTTCTCCAAATCTTTTTCAAAGCAGCCAGTGAGTGTGATGAGGACCTGAGTGTCGTCTGCATAGTTAGTGTAGGTGACAAACAGGCTATCAAGACGATCAAATAAGAGCTTTGTAAATATGTTATAAAGCGTTAGTGAAGTACAAGATCCTTGAGGGACTCCACAATGGATGAGAACTGGCTCATCCGCCGCTGTGGGGGCAAAGACTCTGGTGATTCTATCATTAAGGAAGGATTGGATCCGATTGGTGACTTTGGGGGAGAAAGCTGCAGCGGTAGAGAGGTGTTCGGTAAGAATTTGGTGGTCAACAAGGTCGAATGCCACTGATATGTCCAAGAGGAGCAGGATGGACAGGTTACCAGTCTCTCTAGCTTCATCCATTTGGATTTTTAAAACTAAGAGGGCTGTTTCCGTTCCATTCCTGGGTCTGAAACCAGATTATCTCAAGCCTAAGAGGTTATTGACTTCAAGGTGTTGTTGAATTTGTAGATGGGCTACTCTGTCTAGTATCTTAAAGAGGAAAGGGGCCATTGTTATGGGACGGTAATTTGTCAGTATGTTTGGGTCTAAGTTGGGTTTTTTGAGGAGAGGCATGACCCATGACTCATTAGCTCCCTCCTTGATGATTGGAGCTGGGCATGTGTCACCCTGGCAATTACGAGGTTTAAGCCCCGCTATTATGTTTACTATTTTCTCAGTCGTTACCGGTGAGAAATGGAAAGGTGGGCATGCATGCAGGTGAGTGGTGGGTGGGTTGAGCGAGTTAGCGTTAGGAGCAAGGCTGTTCTTTTTTATCTCGATTTTGTTTTGTAATAAGGCTATCTTGTCTGAGAGAGCTTTCTGGATGTTGGCGTGCCAGGCTTTGTCTTTAGTACAGTCAACAGGGGCGGTGCGGATGACTCCAGTTCTCTTAAGATAGAGAATAGCTCTTTTGTACCCAATTTTGCATTCTGAATTCGGGTATTAAAGATCTCTCTTTTAGTATTCGTGATGGCGGCTTTGTAGGATGCCGCAGCTGTGGAAAAACTTTCCTTATTAAAGGTTGAGGGGCATTTTCTCCAGTTGGCTTCAGCAGATCTTTTAGCTTTGCAAAGTGCTTTTAGATCAGCAGAGAACCATTTATTTAAGTGAGCGGCCGGCTTGGCCTGTTCTTAATTTTAGAGGAGCAATTTGATTTAGGGCTTGCTCAATGGTGTTGTTGTATAAGTCTACCAGAGAGGAAGGATCCAGATCTGTATAATGGACGGGATCAGTGATGGGGTGTAGTAGTGGGAGAAGGCTGTCCAGAGAAATGTTTTGTTTGTTCCTAGATAGAGATTGAGGGCCAGGGCAGTGTGGGGAATAGAGTGGGTGCCTGTCTCTATAGAGAATGTGATGCAGTGCTGATCAGACCACGCACATGGTGCATTATTAAGTATTGAGGTAGAGCAATTATGGTTAGCCAGCCAATCCAGCGTTCTACCTTTGTCATGGGTAGGTTCGACAATGCGTTGTTTAAATCCCAGTTGTGTGTTGGTATTATCTAATGTAGTGGCATTTGTATGATTGGAGTCGCATAGGACTAGGTTGAGGTCACCTAATAGAATGATTTGTGTACCTGGTTTTGTATTTTGGGTTAGGAGATGGGTGATGTCTTCATCAAAGGATGAGATGGCACCTGGGGGATGATAGATGAGGTGGAGTAGGAGGGTGCGAGTATCTGAAAGTGGGAGTTTCACTGAGAGGAGCTTACCTGAGGGCAGGCCGATATTTGGGAATTCTCTGAAGTTCAGGTGGGATTTGACTATGAAAGCCACACCACCACCTTTGCTAGTGTTTCTGTTGGAGCGTATGATTGTATAGTTGTCAGGGATGGCTAAAGATAGTGAGGGTCCTGCTGAAGGATTTAGCCAGGTTTCTGTTACGGCCAGGAAATCCAATTGGTTAGGTATGATGAGGTCAGCAATGTCAATAGCATTGGTGACCAAGGACCTTGCATTGATGAGTGCTCCTTTGAAAGTTGGGATGTTGGTGCCGCCTAGATGTGGGCAATGGAGGGCCGGGGAGCTGATATCCTTGCAAGGGTGACTGTGCATGGTTGGAAGGATTGTAGAAGGAGAGCTATGGTTCTTGTTGGAGAGAGCTGGTGCAGATATTCTGTGGGCAGGCTTACTAATGTGGCAGCGGGAGCCTAGTCTTGAGTTCCTGAGACTAAGTGGACATGGTAGCCAGGGTGTCAGTGGTGCCTCTGAGTGGGAAAGTAGTCTTAAATTCCTCAGACTTAGAGGGCAGGGAGTCCACGGTGCCGGTGGCAATGTGAAGCGGTTGATCCATTCAACCTGAGATATGACATCTACATTGGAGATGGTGGTAATATGCAGGTTGGTTGGGTGTCTGGACTACAGGGGATGGCAGCTGGGTAGGAATCTGGTGGGAGATATGGAATGGACTAATGGAAGAATAGTTGCCATGGTAAGCGTTACTGAACGTATGGTTACCATGTAAGTTGGTCAGGCACTAGGCGCAAATAGCATTTAAGGTGCCTTTGGGCAGGTGCTGAGAATCTGTGCCCGTGGGTGTGCAAGCCGTATGTGTGATCTAAGTATGAGTGGGTGATGAGCAGCACAGGTATGCTAGTGGGTAATGCAAAGGGCCAATTACAATGGGAAATGCAGCAATGGGCCAAAAGCCATGTGAGATGTGGCGTTATACTAAATACAATGTGAAATGCCGCACAGGGCCAGATACAATATGAAATTCAGCGGTATTCTAAGTACAATGCTGAATGCAGTAAAGTGTCAAATAGTATGAGAAGTGCAGCACTGGGCCCGATACAATATGGGCAGTGTCAAGTGATTGGGGCCATGGGCAAGATACAAATTGGTATACAGCGATGGACACAAACAGTACAATCCATGTGGTGAAAGTAAAGTGTAGGGCACAATATGATAAGCAGCCATGGATAACAATACTCTAATGACTTGTGCAATGGATGAAAAATACATTTAGATGCAAGTCATGCAAGCGACACAATCCTAATGCGGTGGACCATACAATCTGGAGGTCAGCAATGATCATAGTTTGGCAGGTAAGTAAAAGTAAGAAGCAACAGGCTTAATGCAGGACATATAGACAGACTTGCTCGAATTAGAACAGTGCGGTAGCAAGCAACATGGGTGAGCTGGCAAGTAATGCGGTGAGGGTTTCACACGGAGGGTCTACTGCAGAATCGATTTTGAATTCTAACATGTGAACACTTTTGCAAGAAGCTTTGAATGCACTCTGCACTTTATGTAACCATCCCTTTCACCTAACATCCTTCAGATGATAGTGAAGTGTAAGATTTTGGGATGGTTTATGGCATGTGTTGGCATCTAAATAAAATATATCGCTAATAGAACAGAATGTAAGTCCATGTAGGCCTAATGGAAAGAATACTATGAATTACAACAGGGCAATTTGAGTATTAATATGACTAATTGAACATGTATTGATTAATGTATGTATGAATGCTGAGTGAAAATAATGTATGTGATATGCAATATGGTTAATGCTGATGATGATAACATTATATCTATTTTTCTATATGATATGGTTATTGTTGATGATGATAAATTATATGTATTTTTCTAAAGGTCATTTTCTATGTAAAGATAATTGCACAGGTGTAAAAGTTCTTCCGAACTAAAAGACAACTATAACAATAAATAAAACTACCCAGCTTATAGAAATAGTGAAATATATTGTATTGTATTGTATTCGTCAATTAAATAGTGCCCTTCCCCCATGCGTATGGCCTCAATGCGCTTTGTGGTTGTAACGCTCTCGGGGACTGAAGTCCATGTGTGGGAGATTCTAAGAGTTTGTTTTTAAGATGTGTGAGTGCATGTTGCCAGGTTAGGACTTAGGTGTACTGGCTAGGCTCCATTAAGTAGTCCAGAGGTCAAGCCCGTGGGCGGGTGTTGCAGGTGGTTTAGGATAGAGTGCTAGTGCCGGAGACTCGATGTGTGCCCAGCTAGACCAACATTGTTTCATAGGTTGTCACTGCACACTAATCACCTAGATTTGAGATAGCTCAGTAGAGGGAGACATTTCTAAATTGGAGGCACAACAGTAAATACAGAAACACCTCAATTTGAGACACCTGAATAGAAGGAGAGACGCTTAAAATGGGGGCAAAACAGTAAATGTAGTAACACTTAGATTTGGGCTACCTGGATAGAGGGAGAAGGTCCTAAAATGGGGGCACAACCGTAAATGTAGAGTCACAGTAGGTACAGAAAACCCTAGATTTGGGATACCTGGATAGAGGGAGAGGCACCCAAATGGCGCACAACAGTAAATGTAGAAACACCTAGATTTGAGATACCTGGATAGTGGGAGAGACACTGAAAATGGGGCACAACCAGTGGTCGAAGTGTACAAAAAGAAGTAGTGGAGCTATGTTCCCTGCTGGTCTGCCCCACCCTCCACAAGCCCCATTGTTGCACCCCCACCCACACACAGTACAAACACCCAAATAAACACACCTATTATTTAAGGAAATTTTCAGTTCACTGAAGTGCAAGCTTCAACTTCTTCCTACACTTTTATTTTAAACCTAAACCGTTCTGGAACAGTTTCTTTTTAAAATAAAGTATAGGAACAGTGAAACTGAAAAATAAAAAGTATAGGAGCACCGCTCCCGATCGCTCCCACCCGCTTCGACCTCTGGGCACAACAGCAAATGTAGAAACACCTAATTTTGGGAAACATGGATAGAGGGAGAGATGCCTAAAATGGGGGCAAAACAGTAAATGTAGAAACACCTAGATTTGGGATACCTAGATAGAGGGAGAAGCATCTAAATTGGGGGCCCAACAGTAAATGTAGAGTCACAGTAAATACCTAGATTTGGGTACCTGGATAGAGGAAGGGATACCCAAATGGGGCACAACAGTAAATGTAGAAACACCCAGATTTGAGATACCTGGATAGAGGGAAAGATGGCCGAAATGTGGGCACAACAGCAAATGAAGAAATACCTAGATTTGGGATATCTGGAATGAGGGAGAAACAACTGAAATTGGGGCACAACAGTACATGTAGAAACACCTAAATTTGGGATACCTGGATAGAGGGAGAAAGGCCTAAAATGGGGGTACAACAGTACATTTAGAAATACCTAGATTTGAGATACTTGGATAGAGGGAGAAACACCTAAATTTGGGGAAAGATAGTAAATATAGAAACACCGAGATTTGGAAAGGGTGCCTAAGGTGGGGACCCAACAGTTAATTAAATGATACTGAACGGTTAGAGTGCAGCAGTGATAAGACTATTACTTACTCTATAGCAACCTTGGTAGACTATATTATAAAGCTGAGAGAGGCAGTAGGGCTTTCTGGAATACAGTAATTGTTGTACTCCCCACCCAGATCCCTGAAGAAGACTGAGAACCCTTAGACACAATACCCACAATACAGAAATTATTTGTGGATTTTACTGAGAAATGCAAACACACCAGTGAACCCTCCTTTCTTAATGATTGTACATGCTGCACTCCAAGTGGGGAGAATGGCATAGAGCCAAGGGAGGAGGGTGATTCACCAGCTCCATACACGATTTCTAAATGTATTTTTATTCTAAATGTTTGTGTGCCCAACCCACCTCAAATTGAACTCAGGGAAAATGCAAACAACAAGGCAACCCAACATCAAGTTTATGAAACCTTGATATACGGAAGATAGATTCAAAATTGTCTAATACCTCACATTGTATCTGTTGATTGGAAATGAGGAATTGCAGATTCTTACTCCCATTCTAGTTCATTGAAAATGCAACTAACTAGACCGCAAGGGCACCCAGTCACAAATTACCTTAATTTCACTCAAAATATTTAATACCCTTGACCAAATTTTGGGTGAGGGTTGTTGCATATCTATCAAACATGCATTGAGGGAAATAAACAATTTGGATGTGAAAGAAATTACACAGAATAAAATGAACAGAATTCAACAGCAAAGCAATTGGCTCACAAATCTGGTTATCATCATGGCTACCAAGAACATTGCATTTCTACTAGGGAGCGATTTACTTTCAATGATCTCACCTTTGACTGATTGCATAAGACAAGTCCTCTCGGCCCAAATCTGCTTCCCAGAAAACTGTCAATTTTGTTAGTCTATATGGCACCTGTGTTTTAATTAAGCAATTCCCAAACAATGTTTTTGAAACAATCATATCTCTTACATTACTAGAATATGTAAACTAATTGAGGGTGCGACAACGGCAACACAAGTGTTGAAAATCAATCTACCACCTGTGAGAAACCTGGGAGTTTTCTCACTCCTATCCCCCGTGGATCTTGAGTGCAGGTGGCCGCGGGGAAAGGCAATCGCTCTTGGATCATGACCCTGGGGGTGGACAAGCGAGAGAGTATCACCTGGGTAGAGGGTCTTTGCGAAATGGGAGTGGGATGCCCTTGGGAGAGACATGGTATCGCCCTTTCCTATCAACAACCAACCTAATCCTACCCCAACCTTTATGGGCTATTGTAAGCCTGTTCCCCTCACTTTACATATGTGAAATGGGACAGTACTGTGATGAGGAAGAGGAGACAAAGAGAAACGAACACTACACACTTTTACCACTTAGATACTGGGACGAGGAAGCTGTCTCCTGAGCATTGTGAAGGTCAGGCATGTCTTCCTAATTATGGTCAGCCAGATCTAATTGATGAGGCACACCTGCAGCCTGTTAGAAGGCTGCAGGTACATAACAAGATAGACTGGGAATACCCCAGGGAGAAGCAGGGAGGCTGGCGTAGCAGAGACCAGCAGGGAACCCACTCTACAAGGAGGCAGCTGCGGTGGGACTGGAAGCGGAACCAGGATGCCAGCAGACCAAGATTAAAGAGGACTCTGCCCACGTCCATTGAAAAGCAGACAGAGAACCAGAGCAAAGAAAGAAACATCCAGCAGGAGAGCAAGGCTCGCGGCTGCGTTGTTTCTCAGATCCAGAACCAAAGGGAAAACAACAAAGGCCGCTGGGAGAAGGAGCAGACTACTGGTGAGTGTCAGAAGGGCACGCAGGCACTGGGGAGCTCTGACAAGGACTGCAGGCAAATGCTGGTCCGTGCATTTTGAATACCGAACTGAAAGCAAGCTATTTACCTACAAAAGTGCATTTTGAATACCAAACTTAAAGCAAACTTGTATTTAACTACGAAAGGGCATTTTGAATACCGAACTGAAAGCAAAGTTATATTAAAATTACAAGAGTAGATTTTTGGAAAGAAAACTTAAACCTTAAGCAGCACAAGTAACTATTGAATCATGAGCAACTTACATTTAAAGCATATTAAAACCATAAAGCAATTTACTTTTGAAGCCTAGTAGGAATATTAAAGTATAACCCAAGAGACTAGCAAGGAGAAGCCATAAAGAGTGGAACATTGTATACAAGTCTGGGAGGCCCACCAAAAGACTTTAAGCAGAAACACCTTGGTGCACAGGAGCCAGTGCCAAGGAACCTCTTGGTGCACAGGAGCAAGTGCCAAGGAACTGGCGGTGGTGGAAGAGCGTAGGGAACCTGGTTGCATGACCTGTAATGGTTGGACCGTGTGGTCTGACAAGTGCGCACAGACCAGTAAACCCTGAAAACTGAAGATTAAGGACAGTGGGAAAACCAACTGTTGGCTGAAGAGTCCAGGAATCCTGGTTGCGCAACCTGTAATGGGTGGATCGAGTGGTCTTATAAGTGCGCCCAGACCACTGAACCCTGGAAACTGAAGACTAAGGACAGTGGGAAAACCAACTGGTAAAGTTAACTAAAGCAAGTATAAAAAGTGAAGTTGAAGTCTTGGGGAAGGGAACCCTAAGACTGAAAACCTGTTTGCGTTGCCTTGAGAACAATGTCTGAAGACCCCTTTTGTTTTGAACTGTGTTGTATGAGGCTTGGGCAAGGGAACCTCAAGGGTTATCTTGAATTATGTTGCTTGGAGCTCGAGAGAAAGCAGTAACTTTGAGCTGCAAGAAGCACCAAACTCTGATTGAACATTGTTTCTTTGGTTATTAACATCCCTACACATTGTTAGTCTTAATGGTAAAGGCAGGTATAAGGTGTAGACAAAGACAGACTTCCAAGTGTAACTATTTGACTCAGACTTTACTTAGTTTGATTTCGATAGGGAAACCCCACATTAGCAGAGAGCAATATAGGCCATTGACAATCTCGACATTTGATTTAATAATGTGTTTTAGTTTGAAATATAAGTCTGTTGTCTGTGTCTTGCTTCATGATGCCCTCAGACCCCCAGCAATTACTTGTATTCCACTCTGAGTGGAAACCTATTTAAATTGTATTCATGAGAGACTTCTGACGAGCTTCAAGGTCAATCAGTGGATTTATTAGGAACCAAGATCAGTAGTCTAACAATCATGCAAAAGAAAGTAGAGCAAGTATTCTCCCCCAGTTACATTAATTCATGTAGGGATCATGTTCTATCCAAAGTTTGCCTAACTAAAATAACAACTTCATTATGGAAAGAATTGACAGAAAATTGAACATTGAGAATTCCCTCATTTAGCCTTGTAAAGGCTGGCAAATACGTCTAGATGTCCAGAATTCTAAATACCCGGTGCCAAACAGGTGTATGTTTATGATTACCATTTGAACAAAAACAATACAGCATACATGCTGTGTCATTAAATATGTTGTTTTTGATTTTACATTGTTATAGCATACTCCATAAATGTTCAATTAATTTGGATTTCATTAGTCATTTTCCAGTTCAGAATAGGCGGTAACCCAATGGATATTGGCAAAAGCATTTCAATCTTCTGAATTGCTGCCCTATCATGTTAAATTTCTGGTCAAAGGAGAGGTGTCTGTCCCTGGGAATATCAGACCATTTGCATTACATTTGAAAATTAAGAAAGAACAACCTAGGTCTAATGAAGGTGCTTTTATGATGAATTTGGATTCTTCAGCAATAAGCACTGTCACTACACCCTACAACACTTGTAATCCTCAGATCCCATTTGCATATTGGTTGAAAATATGGATCCTAAAGTCAAACATTTGTGTTAAGATACAATGGCTATTTACACAGAATATTTTTGATGGCTCTAGAAAATGTAAATATCAATACAAAACCTGAAAATTATTATGGCAGAACTGATCATATCTGACCAAAACATTCCTACCCTTCACAAGGGGGGAATTTCTGGATATACTCCGTATGCCTCTAGGGTCCAATGTTATCTGTGATGCTTGGAAAAATAAAATAGTATTCTGAGTAACAAAATCTTGAGGCCAAAGAGTCATCTGTCCAGGTGGATACAAATAACAGAGACCTCTCCACCCACTTCAAAGATACATTAGAGGTTGCTATACCACAGGTTTCCCCAGGTTTCCATCAGATGGCCAAATAACAGATGTGTATGGCTGATGCCTGTGATACCAATGAACGGACACAACAACTATGACAGATATTTGGGGATTTCCAGAACATCTTCTACATTTACCCCTACAACTGTGAAAATACATTTCTGCATTACTTGACAATACCCACAGACCCAGTTATGGTCGCAGTATTTGTGCTCTATGGTCAACGGTTTTACCAAAATGGCACTTTGCTTTCTGTGCGCATGCGTTGTATACGGAGCAACACAATGAAAGTACTAGTAGGTGGCGGAGCAGGATTTCTGGGACGGGCCTTAACACGCTTGCTGAAGAGCAGAGGTCATGATGTCACAGTCGTTTCTCGACAGCCAGGAGAAGGACGGATCACCTGGGCCGACCTCTCAGCCAATGGTCTTCCTTCCTGTGATGCTGCTATTAACTTAGCTGGAGAGAACATTTTGAATCCTCTGCGCAGGCTGTGTTTCAATGAATAGCACGTGACCACGCAGTTGTTGGGCTCAACATTTCGTGTTTCTATTACACGAGTCAGTTAATAACGGAGTGCCAGGTCAAGACTGTAACACATTGTTCTGCGACAATCCAGTACTATTTTTCCCCGAAGACTTCAGGCCTTTATTTACCCTGATGAATTTCCACACAATCAATTCAATCATGATGATGGAAAGAAACATGTTGGTTCTTTGATTGGTCTCTTTACTCTTGTTTTGATTCAAATGTTAATTAATCTGACATACTAAGTCCTCTAAACTTGAGACATCTTTCTAACAGTACATTGATTGTTACTGACTAGAATTTGTGAATGGTGCTATAACATTCTGTGTTAAATTTTTTTGCTTATGTTTATGTACATTTTTTGTATTCTTGGGATCATCATTGTATTTTAGGTATTCATTTTAGGTATGTATGAATGTAGTATGGATGGAGTCAACAGTGATATGAGTGGGTCTGGTTTTGTTGCACACTATATGTGGTGATGAGTACCTTACAATCAGTTATCAGTACTCCTTGAATGTTTTTTTATCATTTTCAGTTTTTTTGATACATTGTGAGATTTTATAACTCTTATGGTATTTTTTACTAAATTAATAAATCTATTTTACAATATGTTCTGGATGTGAATTGAATCCTTTCACCTCCTGTTGTGTCATGTGTTTACTTGGCATAATTAATGATTGGTTGTGCATATAACTTGTGTAGTCTTGCCTGCCACCTGAATTAGTTTTCATATCCCGGCCTCTTAGTTGCTCCATATATACGTGTTCTTTCCAAGCACGGCCATGGATATATTTTGCTTGGAGTCCCCCTTCAAGTGTTTTTTGCGCAGTATTTGTTAGCCACACTGGTTGCCAATCATGTCTATTGAACAACTCATGGAGATCATAAAGAATGTTTGACTCCTGTGGGATCATTTGTCCAATTCACAGTACTTTTCAGTTCAGCAGGCTATTATTCAACAAATGTCATCTTGTCTTACAAATTGTACAAAATACAGATGTAAGAAAGGATCACCACATCATAAAATATAGCACAGGCGAAATTCCAATTAAAAATTATGATATCAAATAAACACAATACTGTTAAAAAAATGGATATGTTTTAGGTTAAAAATCAATCCATTAGGGTGCGTCTTGTATGTTTTTTGCTCTTATCCACCAAGCGTGCGTAAGAAAAGTAGATACACAATACACCACTTTGATCACATCACTTTTTTGAGGTACCTTAGTGCATCCACTGTTGTTGTCATACCACTTGATATTAACAATGGGACTACAAAACTGTGCCTAAGTGCACTATAGGCTTTGCCAAAAACAGAAAATGTGTCAGGGTTTCTTCCACTGATAAGCAAAAGGGACAGGTACCATTACAGTTTGTAGACCATTTCTTAGTGACATTTGCCAGAGGCAAGTTGGAGACTCTAAACTTAACATACAGTTTACGTGCGCTAGGTGGCCTTACCATGTCAAGGAATGTTTCAAGACCCCAACCTGTCTTGCTTTCCAGAAATAAGATTCCCCCTGTAGAATTACTACGATTGGCAAATAATTCTGTTTCAATAAATTGTCTTACTTTATTCTTAGCGGTAGCTCTATATCTCTCTGTTATACAATGTGGGCTGTGCCATAAGTTTATCAACCCCAAACAATCCAATGAGTCTTGTACTTGTCATGCCCACGCGAGGGATCTACCACCCTCTGAGTCAAGTACATGGGTTTTTGCCTTTTGGTAGTTATTAAGCTCCGGGACTGACCAGATACTGAGCCAAAAAAGAGCAGGTCTAAAATACACCTCTCACTGTGGGCTAAGTCCCACTCATAAATAGATTTGGTTAGTTGGAGCTGATTTGGGTAGACCCAGTAATTTCTTTAGGACTGTTCGTTCTGCTGAGCCCAAACTATGACAATCAGCATGTCCCCATAATTCAGCTCCATAACTCGACACTGCCTTGGCCTGGATAGATAACATTTTAATTTGCTAGTGAGACCGCACCTTGCCCATGCCCATAGAAAAATCTTGTTATACCACCCATATTTCTTCAGTAGCAAGGTGGCTTTCTTCACTTGAGGGGGGCAGTTGCCTTGGTCATTAAAACGTATGCCCAAGTAGTCATATTCCTGTACTTGTTCTAGGGCATTGTTCTTGACCTGAACAAACATTTTATTGTACTTACAAAACTTGACAACGAACGGAATACCAGGATCTTACTCTTGGACATATTCATTTCCAAAGACAACTCAGTGCATTTCTCTTGGAATGTTTCCAATGTAGTCTTAAGTCCTTTAGGGGAGATGGACAAAACAGCTGCATCATCGGCAAAAAGCAGTAGGGGACCTTTCTCTACTCCCAATTTGGGGGTCTAAGCATTCCCTTCTTACATGGGCCACCACCTCATCATCTATATCAGGAATCGTACGGAGGCCAACAGACAACCCTGTCGGACTCCTCTTTGGACATCAAAAAGCTCTGTTAGTTCACCCCCCAGACCCCATCTTAAAGCTGCCTTTTTTTCTGTGTAAAGCTGTACTATTCTTTTAAGCAACCCCAGGGAAACTCCTCTTTTAGCCAAGATTTTCCAAAGGGCTATCCTTGACACAGAGTCGAATGCGGTCCTCAAGTGCACGAAGGCGGAATACACCTTCATCTTCTTTAAAACCACATATTTCTGAGTGACAAGGTGGAGTCTTAATGCCTGATCTAGTGTTCTAACTGTCGGTTGGAATCCCACTTGGAGGTTGTCAATTACGTCGTTTTGAGTTTCCCATTCCTGCAGGTGGACATAGATTGATCTGGCGAAGGTTTTCACCACTCCATCAGCAATGATATGGGCCTAAAGTTGAATGGGTCACTCCTACATCCCTTCTTATAAATGGGAATTATGATGGCCATACGCCATGAGGGGGAACCCAATTCAATCTCAGGCATGCATTAAAGAGGAGCCATAACATGGGGCCCAATCTCGTCGGTTCATCCTTAAAGAGGTCTGTGGGAATAAGGTTGGGGACTGGAGCCTTGTCCCACTTCTGTTTAATTATTGCCTCACATATTACTTTCATTCTAATTGGAGGGGCCTGCTTGTAACATCCACCTCCTCCCCTAAGACCATGTAAGGGAATTGCCCTTCCATATCTTTTAGTTTTGTGTATATTGCCCCAAAATGTTTAGTCCGTGTGGACGGGCTTATTTCGGAAACCGCTCCTTTATCCCAGTCCTCGTCTAATCCATTGACTAACCTCCAGAATGTTATAGTATACCCCTTGGATCCTGCCTCCAGCAGGGCTTCCCATTTTGTCTGGGCAAAGGTAGTTTCTTCTTTACTAAAATGGCTTTATAATCAGCCCTGAGTACTCTGAGTTGTAGTTTGTCCTTAGGTTGTCTACTTTTTAAACAATTAAGGATGGCAGTCTTTGCCTGTTTACATTCCCTGTCAAACCAGGGGCAACATACGGGTGCCTTTCTTTTTTTACTTTTAGTTGGCTTTGACACAAATGGGTGAATAGTGTCCATGACATCTGAGAAGGAACCTATAAGGTCTATTTCCCTCATATTTGTCTGTACCAAGTTATTTATTAATGGGACTATATCCGTATATATCCTGGGTTTAACTAATGTCAGGTCACGATCGGTCCACTTAATTCATTTTTTGAAAGTCCTGTGTATACATAGTCGGTTGGCCTGTGGTTGACCTATATTGCTCTTATTGTTAAGGCCCTCCTCTGTTTGGACATTTTGACACATAAAGGTTTATGGTCACTCCCCTCCACCTCCAGGACCTCAAAGTCCTTTGTCCTATCCCATTGCTCCACGGAAGATAGTATATAATCAATATGGGAAGAGCCTCCATGCCCCTCAGATGTAGACCTCGGGGGGCTGATCTTTCGGGAATTGGCCGTTACATGCCCTCAAGCCCAGCCCCAATAGTGCTGCAGCATGTTTAAGTGCTGAGGGGTGGTTTCTCTTCCAAGGAGGAGGAACCAACACTGGTATATCCCATGCCTCATCCAAATCCTCCCACAAGCCCTCCAAGTCATTAAGAGGCTCAATTTGAACATTGAGATCCCCTGCGAGAAGGATACTTTGGTTAGGTTGCCCCAACTTAGTTGTAACAAGATCCCTTGCCAAGGTTTCTTTGTTTGTTTGTTTGTTTGTTTATTTGGTATTGCGCGCCAAACCCATTAGGTAGCCGGGCGCAGTAGAGGTCAAGACAACTTAAACTTGGTTACATAATGTGTACACAGAAGCATATAATATACAAGACAGTTCGAAAAAAAGAAATAGGCTGCCAGGATGGTTACAGTGGCATACAGGAGGAAGCAAATTAAGAGACATACAGTAAAGATAGGAGAGCAAGGTACCGAGAGAGGTAAGCTAACAGTCATTCGTTTGTAGCCATTTATTTACATTGAGTCTAAATTGAGGGTATGGTTGTTCCTTTGTGAGGTCATGCCGGAGTGCATTCCAAGTTTGTGCTGCAATAACTGGGAAGCTAGATCCTCCAGCTGTGGCCCGTTTAAATCTGGGCGTTTCCAGGGTATGGGCATTGGTAGTTCTCGTTGGGCGTGTGGACGATCTTCTAATTATCCTTTCAGCAAGGTAGCAAGGCCAAGTTGTTTAAGCATTTGGAGGTAAGGGAGGCTGTTTTTAGAAGTATCCTGTCAGAAATCTTTAGCCAATGAACCTCTCTTCTAGCATCAGAGATGTGTTCTCTCCTGGGGATATTCAAGGCTGCTCTTACGGCGTTATTTTGCATTCTTTGTATTTTGTTGATGATATTTTTGTTGCCGCCTGAGTAGAGAGCGTTACAGTAGTCTAATCTCGACATTACAAGGGCATTGGCGAGGGTGATGCAACTCTGGGTGGAGAGGTATGGTCTGCAAGCTCGGATAAGCTTACAGGTATAAGCTGTGGAGGATGCAAGTGAGTTGACTTATTTCTTTTTTTTTTCTCGAAATATATTTTTATTGATTTTATACATACACTATATCAAAGTGTGGCAAGTACTTGAAGAGCGCTACAAACAGCGCAGTCGTGCTTAGAGATGCATGTAATAAACAAAAAGAACATAAACAACAATAACAGGTCAGAGAGATGTTCGTGAGGGGAGTGAAGAGGGCAGTGGCGCCATGATAGTCAGTATTAGTTAAATGAGGGCGGACCAGGGGAATTGAACATGGATTGGGATCAGGGCAATGGGCAGAAAGCGGGGATCACCGGCCCACCCGGCCTTCAATGTTTCGTTCCTGGGTTTACGAGCAGGCGAGCAGCTACCCTGGTTGGATCCTCTGCTATGTGCTGTCCCCATTGCTTTTACTCAGTTTTGTCCATCCATCGTAAGGAGGGAGGTTGTCGGGCCAAGCCTGGGTATTTCTGGGTGTAGTCCAGGAAGGGGGTCCACGTTTGGAGGAATTTGTCTCTGTTCCCGAACCGGAGGGCAGTTATTTTCTCCGCTGCAATTATATCCCAGCATTTCGTCCACCACATTTGTACTGCCGGGCCCTCTCGGTTTTTCCACAGCCTAGCCACAGAAATCTTAGCAGCCGTCAGCAGGTGAGAGCATAGCTCTGCTCTGTGCCCTGAAAGGGGGAATTGGCCCTCCCCGCTTGCTCCCAGTAAAACAATGCCCGGATCCCATGGGATCGTGAGTCCTGTGATCCTGTTAATGTGATCCAGCACGGATCTCCAGAATTGGGTGGCTTTGGGACATGTCCAAAACAAATGGAAGAGTATGCCTTTATCTGGACATCCTCTCCAGCACACCAGAGGAATTGTCGGGTTACATTTGTTAAGCGTCTCTGGGGTCCGGTACCACCTGAAGCATACCTTGAATGCCCCCTCCTTGTTGGAAACACATTTCGAGCTTCTGTTTGCCCTCGCCCAGATGTGGCTCCACTCCTCCAGTTCGATGGGCCTCCCAATGTCTTTCTCCCATTTCAGCATGTACGGCTCTTTGCGGGATGGGTCAGTTCTGTCCAAGAGCCTGTAGAGGGTAGAAACTCTGCCCTTTGGTGGGGATCCTGTGAGAGTGAGTTCCAGGGCAGTGGTGTCTCTGCTTCCGAGGCGCTTCATCTCCCTACACGAGAGCCAATGTCGGAGCTGGGTATATCTGAATCTTCGCTTTCCGGCACGTTGAATTTCGCCTTGCAGGCCTCAAAGTCAAGGGGGTTTCCCTCCTCATAGAAATCTTGCACCCTCTCCAGCCCTCCATTTCTCCACCTCATGAAGTTCTTGGGGTTATAGCCCGGGGTGAATTCTGGATTCCTCCAGACCGGGGTGAGTGGACCCGTTTTGCTGCAGAGATTCCACAGGTGCGCCGCCCTCCTCCAGCTCCTCACCGTATTTTCGGTCGCCGCCAGGGGTCCCACCTCCTCGCCTGCGCTGGGTTGCTTCAGGTGTGGTAGCGAGTTTATTGGAGTTGGGCTCCAGGCCTCTTCCAGCTCCAGCCAGCGGGGCTTTGGGGTGGAGGGAAGACAAGCGAATGCAAATGAGAGCTGAGCGGTCAGGATATATCTGGCAACCTCGGGCGCTCCCAGTCTACCCAGCGCCCTTCCTCGGAGCATGAGTTTCCGTGGGATTCGCGGCTGTTTTCCTTCCCAGATATAACTCATGATGTTCTTTTGCAGCTTCTGGATCGCCTGCTTCGGAATTGTGGTAGGTATGGCTGCGCACTGGTAAAGTAGTCTAGGAATGAGGTTCATCTTCAGGGCTGTGATTCTCCCGAACCAGGAAATCTCCTGCTTTTGCCAGCGTATAAGGTCGTTCTTGAATTCTTTAAGGAGCGCCGGGAAGTTGGCTTTGTATAGTCTACTGAGGGTGCCTGGGAGCTGGACCCCTAGATATGGGAGATTCTTTTTTGCCCAGGGTATGTGGTATTCTTTTTCCAGATCTGACATTAGAGGACCAGGCAGGTTAATGCTTAGCGCTGTTGATTTGGGTAGGTTAACCTTAAATCCCAAGGCTTCCCCAAATTCGAGCAGTTCTTTCCATAGGGCCTTCATGGATTCCCTTGGCTTGATCAGTGTGAGGAGGACGTCGTCGGCGTACAGGGCGGCTTTATATGTTTGGGCCTTGATTGTCAGGCCTTGGATCCCTGCATTTTGACGTACCCTGTTCGCGAATGGCTCCATGGAGAAGGCGAATACCAGGGGGGACAGGGGCAACCCTGCCTGGTGCCTCTTGAGATTTTGATTATTTCGGACCTGGACCCATTGATCCTAAGTCTGGTGGAAGGATGTTGGTAGTTCGCTAATGTCCATTTTATGAAATTTGGGCCAAAGCCAAAGTGCAGGAGTGATTTTTGGATGTAGCCCCAATCGAGCATGTCAAAGGCTTTATGTGCGTCGAGGGATAGTACCATCAGTGCCCGCCCCTTCCTGTTGGCTGAATCAATGACATTTATAGTTCTCCTTATATTATCGTGGGTACTATGGCCAGGGATGAATCCAGTCTGATCTGGATGGATGATGGTCGGGAGCAGGGGAGCCAGCCTGTTCGCGAGGGTTTTGGTGAAAATTTTAGCGTCGTAGTTCAGGAGGGTGATTGGTCTGTAGGAGGCGCAATGGCTCCGGTCCCTTCCAGGTTTCAATAGCAGCACAGTTAGTGATTCTTCCATCTAGGGGGTGGTCGTTCCTGATGATAGGAACGAGTTGAAGAGGGTTGCCAGGTGGGGTGAGAGGATATATGAAAACATTTTATAGAATTGTGCTGTGAGCCCATCCGGGCCAGGAGTTGAGTTTTTCATTTTAGCTATGACCTCGCTCACTTCTTCTGCCGAGATAGGGACCTCTAGGGCCATGAGTCGAGGTTGTGGAACGGCCAGCTGTACTCCTGCGAGATATTTGACTTGTGCTGATGCGGCCGTGGGAGTACCCGACATGATACCTCTGTGATGAGCTGTCATGATTTCCATTTTCTCCATGATAGAGTAGCGAAGAGTCCCTTGCGCATCCAAGACGCTATGGATGGAATTTCTTGATTGTAGCTTTTTTAGCTTGTGGACCAGGAGCCGATTTGCTTTGTTACTGTGCACATAATAAAACTGTTTGGTGTATGTTAGTGCTCTGGCCGCTTTGTCAGCTAGATGCATTTCTAAGGAACGCTTCGCCCTTTGGAGCACGCGACTCGCTTTCCTGTTCTGGCCTCTTTTAAGGATGCGTTCTGCCTCTTTTACTTCCGCCTCGAGTGCGTCTTGTTGCAGCTTGCGTAGCCGTCTGAGTCGGGCTCTGCAGTCATTTGCCGTGCCCCTGATGACAAGCTTCATAGCATCCCAGATCGTGGCCAGTGATGTGTCTTTAGTGGTGTTTTCCCTGAAGTAGTTCTTGAGGGCTTCTGCCATTTCTGTTCTGATTGCAATATCCGTTAAGATCTGGTCTTGAAGTTTCCATTGCTGCTCAAGTGGCTCGGGGAAGCTCGATACCCTCAGGTTCATTTTGACTGGAGCATGATCCGAGAGGGCTCTGTGCCCAATTTGGATGGATTCGACACAGGGAATGAGAGCGCTAGAGAGTAACAGGAGGTCGATTCTTGAGTGCCCCAGATGAACATGAGAGAAGAAAGTATAATCCCTTGTTCCCATGTTGGCCATTCTCCACACATCTATAGTGTCGGTTTCCCTCAGGAATTCTGCCATGGCGAGGGCCTTGCTGAAGTCCTCCGAAGATGGAGGGAGCGTTTTGTCCAGGTTTGGGTCTGGAGTCAGATTAAAATCGCCCCCAATGAATAAGCAACCTTCCGTGAAAGTGACAAGAAAGGGAAGGAGATTCCGGAGGAATGTGCTCTGCGCTGTATTTGGGCAGTATATGGCAGCAATGGTGATAGGAAGCTCTAGTAAGAGGCCTTTAAGCAGGAGATACCGACCCTCCGGGTTACTCTTGGTGGTTATATTAGTTAAGGGTAAGTCTTGGCCTAGCAGAATGGCAACCCCTCTCTTCTTGAGATCAGCCGAGGCAAAGAACCTTTTTGTGTAGCGTTGAAAGGCTATGCGGCGTTCTTCAGTCCTGAGGAGGTAAGTCTCCTGTAGGCAAATGATGTCAGGAGCCAGTTGGGCGAGCCTGTGTTCCACGGACTTCCTTTTCCGGGGGGAGTTCAAACCCTGGACGTTCCAGGTCAGGATCGAGAGCTCCCTATTCAGTAGAGACATTGGTGGGTCAGTTCGATGGCTGAATTACCCTGCCTATTTCGAGTTGTGAAGCTTGAAAACCCCCCCCACTCCGGTGGGCCAATCCGCTGTTGCCATGGCGATTCCAGACAGAGAGTTGAGTACCCTGTCAGCTTGTGTTTTGACCTTCGCTACCCCCTCGCCTCCAGTCCACTTCCCAACTCCAGCTCCTCCTTTCCCTCTGACCGGGATAAACCAACAAAATGAACTAAAACAAAACCTGAAACAAGAAACAAGTGAAGGTATCCAGACCAGCCTTCTACCAACAGGGCTGTTGGCTGGGCCGTGGCTACCAGCTGTGTTGGAGACCCTGGGGTCTCATGCTGTGATGGTGAAAGTCTTGCAGTTCGAGAGAGATCGCTGCCGGCCACCCCGGCCAGCGCGAATGTTGCGTTGAGCTTCTTTCCGTGGCGGCCCAGGCGGCCCGAATATTTGTGAGGCTTTGAGATCAAAGGCTGGGCCCCCTAGAAGAGGGGGGGTGGTCACTATTTTACAGGGAGGAGGCACTAGAATCCAGGCGGCCGGGGCTCTCAGCGGTTGTTGTTGTTCTTTCCCCTTGCGGGAGGGCCGCGCATCCTACGTCGACCGGATACCCGGGACCAGGGGCGGAGGGACTCCCCGCCAGCTCCCCCGGGTGAGCGATCCGAGCCCCCCGGGACCTCCCCCCTCGCGGCCGGATTCATAAACTCCTCAGCCTCCCGAGGTGAGGGGATTTGCTGAGTCTTTCCCTCCCAGGTGAAGGCGAGGCCCGAGGGAAAGCTCCAGCGGTAGGGAATCTTGCGTTCACGTAGCCAGTCAGTCATGGGTTTAAGAGCTCTTCGTTTGGCCAGGGTTGATGCTGCTAAGTCTGGAACAAGGCTATCTCTGAATCCCGGAAGTGGATTTGTCCCATGGCTCTGGCCTCCTGCATTATCTCCTCCTTGAGCCTGTAGAAATGGACCCGGACCAAAACGTCGGCCGCCCCACTGGGCCTCTGCCTGGGTCTAGCCCTGTGCACTCTGTCCAGCTCCAGGGGAGAGTTGTCTGGGAGGGTGATGATGTGACGGAGGAGATCGGACACATATGATGGGAGGTCTTTCTCTGAGACTGCAGACGGAATTCCCCGGATTCTGATATTGTTTTGCCTCGAGCGGTTTTCAGTGTATTCTTGTCTGGCTTCAAGGGCGTTGCACCTGCACTCCAGGGCTCTGATCCTGTCAGCCCCCTCTCCGATCTCAAAGTTCTGGTCACATAACGTGGTTTCAATCTCCTCGGTTCTTGATTCAATTTTCCCTACTCTCTTGTCCAGCCGGGCAATTTGACTCTTTACTTCTTCGGTGCCTTTCTGGAATTCCCTGGTGAGGGCTGATAGGAGGTCATGAAGGTCTGCTTTTGTGACTGCCTGAGCCGCCTCGGCCGCCTGGTCATCGGGGAGGCCATCCCCCGTTGCACCTTCATTGCGCTCACCCTTCTTGCTTTTATCCCCCCCAGCGGGCATGGTTAATAGGGTGGAAATGTCCGTCTGCTTGGCAGATTTGCTGGCTTTGGACATGGTGACTCAACACTGCTCGTTCCACTAGGATGTGAGTGGGGACCACCAGGGCCAGACCGCTGCAGGCGCTCGGGCCCCAACCAGTCCCAGGAGGCAGCAAAGCGTCCAGGAGGGGTCAAGGCCCAGTCAAGGTGGTCAGATTTTGCCTCGAAGAGGGGAGATCAATGGGCTCCTCGGCCACTCCCGGGCCCGTTGAGCGAGATGCAGCAGGTGCCGCCTTACCTTGTGGCAGAAGCGAAAGGAAGTCAATCAGCCCCGGGGAAGGGTACCATAAGTTTGATGCAGTGAGATTAGCAGAACAGTGCGGGATAGCAGGAGGAGCACGGGGGACAGTGAGGGGTCCCGGGGCGCAACACAGGCAAAGGAAGGCAGTCCGGGAGGATGATTATGGAGCACTGCAGTTGGAAGCAACGTGGAAAGGGTGGAAGCAGCCCAAGAGGACCACCTTGCAACCGGGGCGGTGACCAGTTCCTTTGGGCCCGCCGTGGGAGATGGGCGCCCTCCCTGGGCGTCACTCTTGACAGCGAGGCCGCCGGAGATCCCGCGGGCGATTGTAGGCGCCGGGCCTCTGATGGCAGCTGCAACCCGGTGGGGGAGGGGACAGGCCAATGGAAGGGATTCCGGCCAACCTCCCCTCCGACGGAAGATCCAGGAGGCTGAAGATGTTGGGAGCCAAGTCTTCCCCAGGCGAGGAGCGCCCGTGTAGTAGTTCCGGGCAGTAGTCTGGAGGCCTCCCGGATCGTCCGGCTCTGTTGCCGGCACGGGCGAAGGGTGCCGCGAGAAGACGTCGCGGCTAGGAGTCCTCCAGGACGGATCAGTTTACAGGAGGCCTCGGTACGCCAGCAGGAGCCGCCCCCACGGGGGTCGAGAGGCAGGCACCGCTGACTGATGCGATCGCTCCGGGTGCTGTGGAGCTGGAGCGTAGCACACTGTGTGGGCCGGAGGGAGCAGGGAGCAGGGAGGCCCCGAGGCACGCCGACTCCGCCGTTGGCTCCGCGGGCTCTGGGGCGAGCTAGGTGGAAGAGGAGCCCCGTAAACTGAGTCCTGCTTCAGGCGATGTAAGTCCCCCCGTCTCTGTGTCTCTGTGTCTCGCTGGGCAGAGGGGATGCCTCCAGGGATGCGGCGGGGAACCGTCGCGGTGCGTATTAAGCGGTGCGCCTCTGTCTCCCGAGCCCCGCTTCAGGCGCTGCAAGTCCCTGCGTCTCCGCGTCCCGCTGGGCAGAGGGGATCCCTCAAGGAAAGCGACAGAGATCCGTCGCTGTGCGTGTTCAGTGGTGCGCCTCCGTCTCCGACCCCCAAGCCTTAGGATCAGGCCCGGCGTCTGCCATCTTGCCTCGCCCTCGCTCCGTCCAGGGCGGCAACCCCACAACCACCAGAACTATGCAGGCAGCTCTTGTAGGGGATCAATACTCAGCCAAATCATGCCGCAGCTCCTCAGCTCTCGACCGCACTAGGTTAGGTTAAGGACTTTAGCTTTTCACCGGTGCATAATCGCTGGCAGCGTGGCGCCAGCCGGGAGCTCTCACAGAGCAGGTCCGACCGCCATGGCTCCAAGCCACGCCCCCCCCGAGTTGACTTGTTTCTTAAGCGAGAGGGTGGCATCAAGATAGAAGCTTAGTGTTTTGACCACTGGCATCACCTTGATGAGATTGTTGTCGATGTTGAAGGCGGTATAGTTAGGGCTACTTTTTTATGTTAGTTTCAGAGCCTAGGATTAGTATCTCAGTTTTATCGTCATTCAGGCAGAGGCCATGAGATGCCATCCATGCCTGAATGAGGAGGTATACTCTGTTTACTAAGGCTGTGTCCTCCAAAAAGTTGCCCGAAAGGGGAATGAGGATCTGGGTATCATCTGCATAATTTGTGTAGGTGATACCCAGTCTGTCCAATTTGTCGAACAAAGGCTTAGTAAAGATGTTATACATGGTGGGTGAGACACAGGATCCTTGGGGTACTCCACAGGAGATCTGAGTTTGGTCAGCAGCCGTTAGTGGGGAAAAGACTCGCATTGTCCTGTTGGCCAGGAAGGATTGGACTCAGGCTATGGCTTCCCCTGAGAAATGCGCCGCCAACCTAAAATGGCTACATAAGACTGCATGATCCACTAGGTCAACGCTGCAGAGAGGTCCAGGAGAAGTAGCATAGCTGTTTGTCCCTTGTCCTTCAACTCGTCAATTTGAGTATTAAGGTCTAGCAAGGCAGTTTCCATACCGTGGAGTGGGCGGAAGCCAGACTGTCGTGATCCTAGTAGGTGATTAACTTCTAGGTATTCCTGAATTTGAATATAGGCTACTCTACCAATAATTCTAAGTAGAAAGGGGACAGTGGTAATTGGTCTATAGTTGGTAGGGATGGCAGGTTTTAGTGTTTGTCTTTTAAGCAGGGGAAGGACCCAGGATTCTTTGAGGTTATTAGGTACTGTATTGGTTTTAAAGGAAGCGTTTATAAGCTTGGAGATAAATGGGGCAAGGTCTCTAGCCGCATACTTTATAATTTGTGCCGGGCAACTGTCGCCCTTGCAGTTAGATAGTTTTAGAGAGAGAATGATTTTTTCCTTGTCAAGAATAGAGATTTCTTTAAAGGTAAATGGTGTAGTTGTGTTACACCCTGTGTCAAGGGATAGTTGTTGCTTTGAGGGCGGGGCAGAGATTCTTTTTTAATTGCTATTTTTTGTTGGAGTGTAGTGATTTTGTTTAGGAGGGCTTTTTGAATTGCAGTGCACCATGGCTTGTCCTTCGGGACTGTGTCTGCCAGTGGTGTTGGGGCTTCCATTTCACATAGGATGGAGAACAGTTCCTTAGTATTGGAGCTAGCTTTTGCAATTCTATCATTGAATATACTTTTTTTTTGTGTTTTTATTTCTTTTTTGTAATATTTGGAGAGTTCTGCTAATTTATCCTTATTGACAGTAGTCGGGCAGTGGCACCAGATTGTTTGCAATTTTCTTTTCTGTAATCATAACTCTTTAAGTTGAGGTGTGAACCATGCGTTGAGGTTGGATTTTTGTCTGGCTTTGTGCATTTTTAGTGGGGAGGCTGAATCCAAGGCTTGGGACATGGCAGCATTGAAGATTTCCACTAGAGATTTAGGGTCAGCATTATTGTTAACGTTATTCAGAGATCGGAGGAGGTGCGGGAGTAGTTTTTCTGCTGTGATGTCCTTTTTGCTTCTTGTGGGGAGTGAGGGTGCCATCTCAATGGTTTTAGGACTGAGGATGTCGAGTGTGGCTGACAAGGTAATGAGGTGATGGTCGGACCATAGTTGTGGTACATTATCTGTAATAATGATGTTACAGTTCGAGTCAGCCACCAATCCAAGGTTCTTCCTTTGATGTGGGTGTGGGATAGGGCTTTTTGTGAGAGTGATCTATGAGAAGTGAAGCTATAGCTTGGGTTTGTTTGTTTTCAGCTTCATTGAAGTCGAGGTTGAAGTCCCCCAGTAGTACGGTTTGTGAGTGGATTTTAGTGTTGCTAGTTATGATATCTGTAAGGTCCTCCTCAAAGGTTCCTAGTGGGCCAGGAGGTCTGTATATCAAGTGGATCGTTAAAGTATGGTTATTAGATAGGGGAAGTTTAACCGTGAGGACTTCAAATGAGGGACATGTAGTTGGAGTGGCAAGTCTAATGGAGAGGCTAGTTTTGGCGATTATAGCTAGGCCGCCACCGCGAGAGTTAGGCCTATCCACTCTGAGTATCTGGTAGCCCTCAGGTATTGCTATCATGAGGGCAGGATCTGCCGCATCATGGAGCCAAGTTTCAGTTACGGCTAGAAGATCTAGATTCTCTAAGGTAGTAGAGTTTGGCTGATCATTAGGGGTAACTCTATTATATATATTACATAGGGGAACACAATCTTCTGCCTTGTCCCTCAGTATCAGGTACTGTACATCCAGTGATCCTGTGTCTATTACCTCTATCCACAGATCCAATACTGTACTGAACCAGATTGCTAGGCCACCAAATGGCCTACCCATTGTCCCTTTTAATGCTGGTACCTGATATGTCTCATAACCCCGGAAGAAGGTGGGTTCTAGGTCCCATGTCTCCTGCCAACAAATAATTTCATGGGTCCTTACGCAATCACACTACTCCTGATCCACGAGGTGCTTCTTAAGACCTTTGATATTCCAGGACACTAAAGAAAATCCTTCTTCTAGAAGTCCCCCACTTCTATCAGGGTCAAGATCATGTCAATTGTTATCCTCCACCTTTCAAAATACTGTACTAGGGATATTAAAACCAAATTAACATTGTATCCTTCATGCTCACGGAATAAGGGGGCAACACGTAAAGGTGGCCCTTTCCATATATCGATCAACGACTTGCATAGAATCATGGGTTCAATGCGTAATCAGGCTTTGATTTGACAAACAGTTGTTGGTTGCTGTCTGTGATTTGAGAAAACCAATATAACTTTGCTTGTATCTTCAAGATGGAAATACACATGTGCTTGTACACCCTTTGATTTCATAGACAGGCAGACATAACATATTATCGTTTTACTTTTATTTATTTTATTTTTATTTTTTTATTTTTTTATTTGAATTTGTATAGCGCACGTTGGCCCTGAGACATTGTGGCGCTGTTACAGAAAGTTTGCTTAGTACATAAACAGTGCTATGCATGACCTCAGCAAAAGAGGAAACTTGACAAAACAGTGGAAGAACTCCTTGTGAAGATCCACCATATTGTGACACAATTAGAGAGAGCAGGTTCTGCAATATCCTATCAAAAATGCCAATGATGCAGAGTCACAGTAAACTTTCTGAGAAAAAAAATCACAGCTGAAGGCCTTAACCTTCAGAAAACAAGGTTGATGCCATCCTTAAATTAAAGAACACCACACATATCAGTGAATTATGAAGTCTTTTAATAATGACCAATAACAGTCATAAATATATAGAGGATTAAGCATAGATCATTCACTCCAACAGTCCACTTATTAAAAGCAGTGATGAGTGGTGAGTGGGATGGTTCACAAAAAGAGCTTGAAAAGCCATTCACAAGCTCCGTATTCGGATTACCCCATAAAGAACAAGGACCTCTACCTGGAAACACAGTTTTCCGACACCTGTTTGAATGCATATTGTACGGGAAACTCGACCATGACATAAGGTGATCTCTTATGCAAATGAAATTGTCACCATTGGTTTACAATGTAATGAATGTGAAAATAAACTCTCCTAGCAATAGAATAGGCATTGATAAATTACCATATCCAAATAAAGGAGGAGCAGATCATAGTGGAGATCACCCACTAACCGCTGCAATATCTGCAGCGTGACCAGACACGAAATTCCAATGTCTTCACCTCCAGAATAACTCTCTGCATCCTTTCTAGGCAAGGCGAACCAGTAGTGATCTGGTAGGGTCAAAATAAAAAGAGTAAGGTGGCCCACGGATTGACAAATCTACTGAGTTGTGTCAAAGATCATTATTTAGAAGAAAATGGTTTGGTAATATCTAACAATATGGAAGCATAAGTTAGCCAGACACAAGGTGTATGCAGAAAGCACTTGTCAGGAATACTCAAAGTTTATGTGGGAGGACATCCTTAATATATTAGTAAAGCAGTAAAGCTGTGAGAAAGGGATCCACCAGGGGGCGCAGAGATGTGCTGAAGCATCTCAGCTCGTCTCCTCCGAAGGGCACCGTTTGAGAGTCTTGAGCCCCCCCAGCACCCCCAGAGTGAGGAGTAAACCCTATCCTCAACTTGCCAACATTGGTGGGCACTTCACCCCGAAATCTGGTCTTCCGTGGTGGAGCCTCTGCGAAACCGCAACCCGTTTAAGATCGGAGGGATAGTGACCCCTCCCCCCTTCGGCGCCACGGCTCCACGCGAAGCTATGCTGAGCCCGGGCTTGAGAGCGGGCCGTGGCAAGGCCGAGTGACTCTGGCTGGTGTCTTTCCCCTTCTCACTGGAGGGAGGTAGTGGCGGCAGGGTGCGCCCGAGAAGTAGCCGAGCCCGCTCTCCCTGGGGCAGACGCAAGCCCCCTGCAACTTCCGGAGAGTGCCCGGAGAGACGCCGCTGGGTCCCCCTGCGACTGGGGAGCTGCCTGGAGGCCCGAAGAGAGCGGGATCGGGCAGAAGAAGGGAGCCCCCGCTGAGGGTGTACTGCGCCGTGAGAGGCGTGAAAGTGGAGGTCGTGTACCGGTGCCTGAGGCACAAGGACAGCAGGCGAGGCCTTTCTCCGGCCCGCTCAGATCGTATGCGGCATCAACCCGACGGGGTGACATCAGTGAGCCTGTAAGGTGAGGAGATGACGGCGGGGCCCGAACAGCACCAGGAGGGCCTCTAGGAACGTGGGAGTGAACGGAGAACAACAGGGGGCAGTCCACCGCTCCTTCCATTGCACCGGGAGGGCTATTGAGGGAGCCTCCTGGCATCCGAGGGACCCGAGCAAGGGGATCTGCCTGCCGTGGGCCCCCCCGGGGAAAACTGCCATTTATAGACTGTAACGGAGCCTGACTCAGGACACCTTGGCAGAAGCCCCGTGACCAATTCTTCTGGCGTCTTCCGTCCAGCTTGCGCCACACCGACATGAAGGGGGCAACCTGATAGGTGTGGTGTGTCAAGGCCCTACGCATGCACTAAGAGACCCCCTTTGCAGGACAAGGAAGAGTGCAGAAGTGCGGATAGGAGGGTGACAGACGAGGTGGAACCCCTGTGGCGGTGCATCCTGCACCTACAAGGGGGAGCTTGTGAGCGACCAAGACCTCCCGCATAGCGCGTTCGCTCCGCATGCCTCCAGAGGGATCAGCCCCTGCCCCTGGTGAAGCCGGTGGTGAAGGCCCCTGAACACGTGCTTTCGGAGGCAGACCCCACGGGTCAGAGATGTCCTGGGGGGGTCTATGAGCTGGAAGGAGGCACTACAGAGATTTCGCCATCTGTCCCCGGACCCCCTGGTGGCACAGACACATCAGGAAGCTGCGGACACCAGCACTGTTACCAGGGGCATGGCGGCCCTCCTGGAGGAAATTAGAGGCTTCAGGGCAGATATAGCGCTGCGACTTGACACCCTGGACAAGAAAGTTGACAAAATAGACAATAGAGTTCTTGCGCTCGAGAATAACACTGCTTCCAATGATATCTTCGAGACACAATTTGATATGCGCCTTGCGGAGCTTGAAAGGAGGGAAGAGAAATGCTCCTTGAAGTTGGATGACTTAGAGAACAGGGAACGTCGGTGTAACCTGCGCTTTTTAGGTTTCCCGGAACACGAGGGTGAAATGCAAGCGGACATTAATAAAGCTGTTAGCGCAGCGGTCGGTTTGCTCTTCGGAGGGGCCAACACGAATGAGCCCACCATCGACAGGGCCCACAGAGCGGGCGCATCCTCCAGAGGCCCCAGGTCCATTCTTGTATGCTTTCACTACTTTGCTGAGAAAAGCAAGATTCTCGAATTGGCGCGCAAGACAGGCCAAGTGGAGTGGGAGGGGGCCCAAATCTCGGTCTATCAGGATCTGTCAGCCTTCACATTGGCAAGGCGCCGCCTATGCTCTCCGCTGACAAAAATGCTTCAGTCCAAGGGGGTCCGATACAGGTGGGGGTACCCCTTCTCACTTTCTTTTGAGTTTGAAGGCTATAAGTACGCCCTGGTGACGGATGACGATATACAGAGGGTGTCAGGCGAACTCTTGGCCGGTCCGAATATGGAGCTGGGTGACCAGTGTAAGAGGATTCAATTCAACACTACAGCTAAGTCAATGCCTAGTCTGGGATACTGAATGGAAACCCTTATTGATATATCTTTATGTCCAGTTCATGAGTTCTGGATGACTACCCCTATATAACACCCCTCTCTTAGAATCCCCCTTACCCCACTGAGCCAAGAAGTAGTTCTGTTTTGCAAGTTTAAAAGCTTTATTTGAGAATTTAAACAATATATATATATATCACACTTTATAATAAATGAATATCTGATAGTACACTTAGACATATGATGTTGATCAACAATGGGTAATCTGGCACTAGCACACTTCTTTACAATCAATGAGGAGTTAGTATAGGATGGATAAAGTAGCAAAAATACTTATGATTTCAAGGGGAAAAGCAATGAGGAATAAAATGCAGTACAGAAATACTTGATATGATTTTAGCAAAAGATAAGATAATCACTTTTTCTCTGGCAATTCACCCCCCTCCCCTATGCAATGTAAGAAATGGAAGGAGATGGAAAGAGGGGCACACAGTTCTCAGGAATGAAATCAAATACAATACGAAATTCAGTTCCCCCCAGCAAGCTTAGAGGAAACAGGTAGGAGTTTGAAACACAGGCCCAAAATGCTTTTTAAATGTGATGGCAATGGATGAAAAATATGCTGAAAATGCTTTTAATTCCATTTAGGAGGTTCAGGGTGAGTGAGAGATACTTGGGATGAGCTCAGGCTCGCTTTAGCAATGATTCATGGTTGTTAAGAGACAAACGAATTTTTAGCACAGGAAAGCAAAAAGCTGCTATCTTTTTACAGGTAAAGAAATCAGGCCAAATCGCAAATCGCGGCAAAATTCGTGAGTGCGTGAATCGCGATTACGGCAAAAGTATAAGGAGTAGCAAGTCGATTTTAGGTTAGTCGGAAAGCATAGATTACAAGCTTTCAGATGAAAGTTAAATTTCGTTCCTAGTCCAAGCGGTTCCAGAGATACGGACGATTAAATAAAGGTAGATTTTCGGATTTAAAGTAAAACTCAAAACGACAGGTGACAGCTTGCAGCTGCAGAATTGACAGGTGACAGTTGTGCAGCTTTACAAATGACAGATGACACGATTTCTAGGAGGCTGTTCTAATTAGGTTAAAATAGTTTGGATTAGATTATTTTAACTAAGAGATTGGTTCTGCACAGTTCTGCTAGGTACTCACAATATAAATTTGAAATAGGCCTCGCCACGGATCTGGTCAGGTTTTGGACTGGACTCCGGTTCTGGTCTCGGCACTTCACAGTGATCTGGGTCAGCTCTCTGGTTCTGCTCACAGCGGTCTGGGTCACTCTGGATCTCTGGTCTGGTCTCTGGCAATTGTTCTTGGCAAAAGAATTCAAACAGCTCGCCCGGCTGTGGAATAGTTTTCAAATGATTTTAAGGTTGCTGAGGCCTGCTGAGAAGAGTTCTCAGTTTGTGGGTTTAGGCCCTTGCTAAGAGTTCTGAAGTAAAGTTCTGGTCTTTGGAGATTGATGGATTTGAAGTCTGGATCTCTGGATGTGAAGTCGTCGGTCAGCATGCTCCGCAGAAAATGGAATTGAATGTCTCTACCTGTCCCAGCAGTCTCTTTTTATGTGTTTTGAAAATGGGTGTGTGCCTGGGCCTAGCTAAGCCTGCCCCTCTCTACTTGTCATTGGCCCAATTCTCCCCTCTCCCATGATTGGGGGAAGGAAAAGGATTGTCATCATGATGAGGTCTGTTTATGGGTCAGAGGATCCTCCCCTGGTCAGTTTGCCCACAAATCTATTTTTGATTCAAATACATCTTTCCCAGATATACAATTTGTTGAAATTACATGTGCACATTATATATTCCTTTTGGTCCATGCTTGTCCGCCTCTGATCTTCCTGGGGGCTTGCATTCAAAAATGACAAAATTTTGCGCTTTTTAACTGGTTTCGCAATATCGGACATTTACCCAAAATTACACACATGTGCGCAAGGAGTATGGACATTAATTGATGAAGTGTCAGATTTTTTACGTGCATACATTTGGAGTGAGACCCTATTTTTTGCTAGCAACCCCCCAGAATACACCACAGGGTCCTAACGCCTCTTAAAATGTTCACAGAAAAATCACAAAAATAATGATATTACTTATATAATTCTGAAAAGTCCGCACTATGAGTTATCTATCTTTTTAAAATTATTCTCTGGTCAAAAAGGGGTGTGGCTTCCCACATCACAGGGTGGAATAACTGGTTTATCCACTTCCCCCAAGCTCAGCTGCTAGCATAGGCACTGCCCCTCCCAGTTTCTCCTAAGAGGAAGCCACTTTTACGACGCCCCCAATATAACATTTGCCTGAGTCCAGGACAGGCCTTTGTTCAACTCCCTGTAGTCCCCAGCTGCTCCACCCCTAATCTAATCAGAGAGGTGACAACTCCTTTTGGCCAGGGGCAGCAGGATGCAGCTAGGCCTGGGAAGAGTTGCTGAACAGGTTTCTCCTGTCGGGGGTAGTTGTCAGGCAGAATCCAGTTTCACTAAGCCAGGTTTCAGCTAAATGTCACTTTTTGTTCCCAGTTTAAATCACTTACAATTTTTACATATACATTAAATAATTACTTCCTTCAAGTCATTTCAGAATATAGTTTTACATTGTATCCACCTCTTAGCAAGTCTTTTCTTGGTCTGGTTTTGTTTCATTTGTGCAGTTTTACACAAAAGTCTGGTGGTTTTAAAATGCCAGCTTTCTGATAGTGGTGAGTACTGGTAATGCAACCATTTTTGGGATTAAGAAAATGAATTCCCCACAGTTCTGAGTTGCTTTTTTTGGCAATCAGCATTGCCATTCCCAATGGTTTCAGGCTACTGTGTGTGTAGCCCAATGGTGGTTTTAGGCAGTGCCCTCCTGTGCTCACAACATAGGCAAAAATGGGTGGCAGCCTATTCTTCATGTTTTCCCTGTGCACTCTCTGGGGAGTTCTGGCCATCATGATGTTTTCCATGCCAGTACTGGACAGTTTTATGGTAGGGCTTGGATGCATGGGTAAAAACATCCCACAAGCGCCCCCTCTTGCGATGGCCATTCTGTCCTTTCGCTGATGGAACTCGCAAGATCTGGGATGTTCGCCTCCTCTTCTTCCAATTCCATGGATGGCACAGTTCAGCATCTTTTCCTCCCTCTGGTTGGATCGATCGGTTCTCCTCGCCGGTCCTGATGGGAATATTGGGCGGTACCCCGGGCCTCTTGGGTCTCTGCTCCCGGTCTCCAGATCGTCCTCCTTGGCCAGTCTCCAGGTTTCATCTCTCCTAGGATGATAAAGCAAAGCGGCAATACCTATTCGTAGACATTTCTTCACCACTATTAATGGTGTGGCGAACATATACATTTTATGAATCAGAAGATATGAACATATGCATTTTCTTTTTTTAAATTATGAGACAAGAACATATATATATACACGGATCACAGAATTTTATATGCTATATGTGGAATATTTTAGGGTTGGAACTGAATTACTCTGGAGCGGCCCCCTCTGGGATTCCAGTGGATTCCTCCAGTTGTTGCAGAGTGTGCCTGGGATGGCAACACTTTAGCTGATTTATATGTACCCACTTGTCTTCCCCTTCTGCCAAACTGCCTTTGGGGATGCGGATCTTGTAAGCAACAGGGGAGATCTTGTCTATAATTTCAAACGGTCCCTTCCATGTAGGCAAGAATTTTCGCTGTTTGGCCTGGTTCCTTTGGAAATTGTATAGATAGATCCGATCACCCACCTTATATTCCTTTCGGGTATTTTTTAAATCATAGTGGGTCTTCATGCTCTCGGCTGATCTTTCTAGATTCCGCTGAGCATAGGCAAAAGCATGTTGAAGGTGTTTCCTTACATTTTCCACATACTCATGAGTTGTGGAGGCATTTATCAGTGTCTGCTCTTGGGTCCTGTAGAGCAAATGCTGGGGAAGCACCATTTTGCGTCCCGTCATCAACTCAAATGGTGACATTTTGGTTGCAGATGAAGGGGTAGATCTGATGGCCATTAGGACCAGAGGTAATCGGATATCCCAACTTGGCCCAGAATCTGCCACAAACTTTTTTAATATGCTCACAATGGTTCGGTTATATCTCTCCACTGCTCCAGAAGAAGCTGGCCTGTAAGCAATGTGTAGCTTCCTTTTAACCCCCAGTATCTCCCACATCTTTGTCATCACTTCACTGGTGAAGTGGCTACCTCTGTCTGACTCAATCCTTTGAGGTAGACCAAAACGGGAAAAGATGTGGTTAATCATCAGGGCAGCTGCTGTTTCTGCCTTGCAGTTTGGGGCCGGGAGACATTCCACCCACTTGGTAAACAAGCATGTAACGGTCAACATGTACTTGTTTCCTCTAGACGAGCGGATTACAGGGCCTACAAAGTCGATTTGCAAATCTGACCATGGCAGTGTCATCCCCCTCTTTTGGAGAGGCGCACGGTGGGTGAGGGATGATGGCTGAAATTGTGCACACACAAGACACCCCTTCAAGTCTTGGTCGAGGTCCTGCCCCTTGTGTGGCCAGTATGCAACCTCTCTTAAGATTTCCAGTGTTGTGTGAAACCCCCTATGACCGGCGGTGGCCGCATCATGGGCGTGACTTAACATCAGGCTTCGGAATGAGGTAGGAACCACCCACTGATCGTGGCCAGCTTTGGATTTCCTTACCATCAAACCGTCTTGGATTCGGAACATTTTTGGACATTTCATCAACACTCTTAGGTTCTCTTTCCCAATCTAATCAGTATCCGTCAGGGGAAAGTTCTCAGGGTCCTCAAGGTGTTGGTAAAACTTACCAATAATTGGATCCCCTTTCTGAGCTGTAATTAAATCAGCATCAGGGGTCTCCTTACTCCATTGTGCAGTTGAAAGATCATTGTGAGCATTTGTCTGGGACCTAGTGATAGCAGTGACCTGGATTTCCCCCAATAGGGACTCTATTTCTAGTAGATCCCCTTGGATGGCCCCGGTTTTGGCCAGCTGATCAGTTAAGTCATTTCCAGTTTTTTCTGGTCCCTCTACTTTGGAATGACCCTTGATCTTTTTCCAGTAGATGGTCATCCCATTCGATATGACCAGATCATCAATGTTTTGGATTAACTTCCCATGTTTCAAGGGTTTGTTATTAGCACGTAACATGCCTCTGGTTTTCCAATTAACCAGGTGCTCCATGAACCTGTTCCGTACATAATCTGAATCTGTGATTATGACCAGTTCCTGGAGTTGATGTTGGACAGTGGTGAGGATGGCCTGATGCACAGCCATCAATTCTGCCACCTGACTACTTCGGGGACCAATTTTGTATCCAGAGGAGGGTTCTGGTGACTCATTCACCCATGCATTCCCTACGCCGGCCACCAGTTCTTTCTCCCCGTTGTCGTCAACATGGTACGAGCATCCATCCACATAGACAATGGGCATTCCCAAACACTTGTCTTCTGCAAAGACTTTGTGTGGGGAATTAAGGTATGCCTCCATGTTGTCCTTGATTTTTAGACTTTCGTCCTCGAGACAGTTTTCTCTGGCACAATCATGCAAGTCAGCCAGACCTTGCGCGAGGGGACTCTTCTTGTTTTGGCCATATCTGACCTCTACAGGAAAGCCTTGCATTGACAGAATCCAGGAAGTAATTCGGGAATTACTCACATTTCCGGCCCGGATTCTGTCACTTTGGAGATATTGCAGAGGCTGGTGTGGAGTCTCCACTATGATGTGTTCCCCCTGGATAAACAGGCGGTAATTCTTCAATGCCCACACCATTGCCAGGAGTGCCTTCTCACAATCATTGAATTTTTCCTCCACGGAGGATAAAGTTTTGCTCGCATAGGAGATTACTTTATTGACCTTGTCATGCTTTTGTTATAATACTGCCGTCAAGCACGTATTAGAGAACCCCGTCTCCAGGAAGAACTCCTTGTTTCTGACAGGGTAAGCTAGGCAAGGCGCTTGTGAGAGGCTTCTTTTGAGTTGTCTTACCGCCTCGGATTGTTCTGGACCCCATTCACACTTGAACCCCCCCTTCAAGAGATGAATCAGGGGTCTAGTGATCTCTGCGTAGCCTTCAATGAACTTTCTGCTGTAATTAGTCAGTCCAAGGAGGCTCCTTGGTTCCCGCAGAGTTGTGGGGTCTTTCAGTTTCTGGAGTGCTTCCACTTTCTTTTCTTGGGGACAGAGACCCTGAGGAGTAATCTCATGCCCCAAGAAATTAACACAGGTTCTACACCACTGTGCTTTCTGAAAGGAAAGTTTTGCTCCGGCGGCCCTCAACTGTGTCAGAACATAACGGATCTCCGCTATGTGTTCCTCCACAGATGAACTTTTGATGAGGACATCATTAACATAAGCCAGGTTACCCCTCGCACCCAGGTCGGGCATGGCCTTATGTAGGACAATGTTGAATTCATTGCCGGAGTTGAGGTATCCGAAGGGAGTCCAGGTCCATGTGTACTGCTGGCCCCCAAAGGTAAAAGCCAGTTTGTACTGGTCCTCCCTACTGACGGGCACGGTCCAGTATCCATTGGTCAGGTCTATTGCTGTGAATACCTGTGACCCCTGAATCTGGGCCAGCCCTTGTTCAATGTAGGGCAGAGGCCATCGGGAAGTATGGACCCGTTTGTTGAGCTCCCTAAGGTCGGCGCAGAGTCTCCACTGGCCGTTTGGCTTCAATATTCCCAGCACCGGATTATAGAAAGTGCTGTGGACTGGACGGATTATTCCCCGGGACTCAAGGTTCTTAATTATTTCAGTAAGGGACTCCATGGAAGCGAGAGGCAAGCTATATTGCTTCACAAACACTGGAGTCATTCCAGGGTCCGTGGGAATTGTTGTGGTGTGGATGTCGGTGCGACCACAGTCGTATGAGTCTACCGCAAAGAGATCTTGGAAATCCAAGAAAACTTGTTTCAACTTTTGCTTCTGTTCCAGAGTCACACAGGCATCAGCTAGGTTGACTCTCTCTTCCACCATCTGCCTGAATCCTGGAAAGACTTCTGGTTTGGCTATCTCAGCGGCCTCCTCCAGCTGGGTGGAGAAGTCCCTGGTCAGAGTGCTGATTTGGACTGGAGGCTTCAGGTGGGAAAGGCAGCCCTCATGGACCTGGAAAATCACCTCATCTCTCCTGAAGTCACAAGTCACATCTTCCTTACCATAAGGGCAAGAAGTGTACACCAGGAAGTTCCCCCCATGCCGGGTGAAAATCCTGTCTGGTGTTGTATTGTCCTCACTGTCACTGTCAAAACAGTCCTTGGGGATCGGTCCTAACAGTTAATTTCCTAAATCAATGGAGAAATGTCGGTCATCAACTGCCATTCCAATAGTGGTGCCTGCGGCTAGAGTAATATTCTGTAAGTCGCTGTTATCCACCTCTATTGGAATGGTGTCATGTTCTATGTTGACTAATGGTGTTGGGTTTACCCCTAACCCTTGCTGTTGGAGAGAAGCATTTAGATGAATATAAGCATCAGGGTTTTGCAATTTTTGTCCTCTTTTAACTTTCACTTCTAGGGAGAATTGTCGGGTCCTTTCTGGGATGGTGACTTCCTCTTTGAGCTGAATTTCAACTGCATAAGGTAGCAATTAAGCTGACCTAAATGCTTTTTCTGGATCATCAAAGCCCATGGGATTATCCGCTAATCGGGACCAAGCTTTGAAGTTTATTAGGTCCAAACAATTGGCAAAGCGATTGAGAATGTCACTGCCTAAGTAAAAGGCGGCTGTGTCGTCTCGCACGACCCAACAATTATGGACTATGCTCTTGTTGCCAATGGAGATTTTGAGCATACACCTGCTTGGCAGGAGATGTTTGGAATTAGGTTTTTCCAGGTCCATTTCCCATTTGTCTATCAGTTTGAATGTGGGAATGGCTGGATCATTTGGGAGTTGGCGGAACATGGCTTCGCTGATGAAGCTCTTAGCGTTGTTCACACACACTCGAGCGAGAACAGAGTCCTTCCCATCATTTAACTGAACAGGGATGAACAACTGCTCTCCAATTTGCTGAATATCAGCCAGTCTCTGAGCTGATTTCACATCTTTCTGTACTATGTGAGTGGGAGTTTCTGATTGTGGATTAGTAAAGAATTTCAGGGTGTTTCCTTCCAGTGTGGAATACCACCTTAAACTGGAAGGAAGGTTGATTTTCAGAAATAGAGAGGACCCCCCACCACCAGTCTGTTGTCCTACTGCTATTACTGTTACGTCTGGAATTTGGTTGTTCTGGAAGTGAAATTCTACTTGGTCAGATTTTTGTTCAACCATGTGGCAAGTGCTGTTTAAACTAACATGGTTGACACTCTGTTTTAATTTTATTGGTTGGCTAGTCTGGGTCCAGAGGACCTTGTTTACGCAATCTATTAGGGTTGACAACCTTCTGAGGAGGTCATTCCCTAGTAAACAAGGGGTGCCCTCTGGAGTCACTACTATGACCGGGTGTTTCACCTTGTGTCACCCAATTTTAATGTCCAAGTCTGCAGTCCCCTCAACGGGAATTTCCTTCCCGTCAAAGTTCTGCAGTTGTCCAGGAAGAGAGGTGAGAGGAATACGGTAATTCACCCCCCTTCCTGCATTTAGTTCATCAAAGGCCCTTTTGGACAGAAGGGTAGCTTGGGATCCAGTGTCCACCAGTGTCGAAATTGTACCCTGCCCCTGTACTTGTACCGGGGCATAATATCTTCCCTCCTTCTCCTCAAGGGGGCACAGATAATGCACAGTTTTGGACAACTGGTGGGCTAGCTTTCCGGTTTTGGACATTGCTAGCGAAGAGATTTGGGCAGAATTCTGTGGAGGGCCTGGGGAATCTGAAAGAAAAAGTTGGCAACTGGAAATGGTTTCGGGTTCTGGGCCACCCCCCCTTTTTGGAGGCAGTCATCAGAATGGGTTTGACCCTTGGGATTTTGGTATTGTCGGTTCTGGGATGAGATGATGGTCGGCAGTAGCTCAGTCTCCACATCTCCCCAGTCTGAATTGGCATTCCTGGGGACCCATTTTTCCTTGGGAGGAGTTCCCCCATCTCTGAAGAAGAAGATCCTTTTCCCAGGATCTTCTGAGGATCCCTCTCCCTCAAATGGGAAGACCTGTACCTCCTCCACAAAGTGGGTCTGTTTGGGTCCTTTGTTTCTCCTACCCCCCCTCTGCTCCTTGGGAGGCAGGCTTTCAGGGGCAGGAGATTTTGTATCCGGCTCCTGGTTTTCCAGGGGCTGTTTACAAGTTGGGAAGGAAGCTTCCTCCAAGGCTTTACACCCCCCTTCGCCGTGTGCCTCCTCTCTGGGAACCGGTGGGTTATCGGGGTGCTGCCCCCGTCATTGTTCTGGAGCACCAGGTCCAGAGTTTGGGGCATTCTGCGGTGGCATGCTCATCTGAGGGTTCTGTTGAGCCCTCAGTATGTGACCCAGATCTCGTGCCATATTTTGGAACTGGCGCTCAAGTTGTGAAACCCGCTCAGGCTGATACGGGGCTCTATTTTCTCCCCTGGGCTGATCCCGGGAAGCGTAGCTATCCCTTCTCTGGTAGCACCCCTGGTTGGGAAGATTTTGGTACCCCTCCACCCTTGGCCTCTCCTCTCCTGGATTAGGTTGTCTGGGCTCAGGGAATTGGGGAAAGAAGGATGGATGATTTTGGGGCTGGAAATTGGGCGGATACCTGGGGAAAAAGTTCTGCCCAGGATTTGGAGAATTTCTGCCCTCCTGGGGGAAGTTAGGAGGGAAGTTCCCTGGGTTAGGTGCTTGGCTGGATCCCCCCCCTTGGGCTGGAGGAGTCCACACATAACCCAGGATTGGTCGGATTCCCTTGTAGCGGGGACTTACATAGTCAGGGGAGCGGGGGACCCCATTTGTGGGACTACCTCCTCGACTCCCTGTCTGTGACTGGCCCGAGGGCCTTCTGGGCTGTGAATTATTTGGTGCAGGCAGGTTTTTAGGCCCCCCCATCTCCAAATCTAAAACGGGGGCAACCTTTACCTCTGCCACCTTGGCAGCAGCAGGGGTGCTGTTGGTTTTGGGGTTTTTCGGCGCATTATTTTTATTTTCGATGGGCTTCTGCACCTCATAGATCCGGGTAGCCTGTTCAATGACCCAGTCTAAAGATCTTTTCTCATGAAAATCTCTCACGAGCTGGGTCATTATGTATTTGGGTAAGGCATGGTAAAACGTATTGATAAATTCTCTGCTATCCGTACGCACCCTTCTGGTGGTCTGCGCAAAAGCACGCTTTAATTCTTGCACAAACTCTTGTGGGGCCTGATCCTCCCCACATTGCAAATTGTAGGCTGCCTTGCGAGCCTCTTGAGGATTTCTGTGCACAGAATTTTTTTTCAAGATGGCCGCCCTGTATGTCGACCACCTTGAATGATTTTGATCCTCCAGCCCCGCAAAGAAACTGGAGTATTATGGTGAGAAGGTCCACTTTACATATTGAATACAGCTTTGGCTGTCCTTCAAATGGAAAGTCTCCATCATTTGCTCATAGAGCTCCAAGTGTTCCCAAACAGAATACTTGGCGTTCTTATGATAAGGCGTGATGACACTCCTTATTGCCTTTATTTGTTTCAATGGGTCCTTAAGCAAGGCCCTTTTTGCCTTATTAGCCTTTTTGGTTCGGGTAACCTTGGTCCATTCATCCTTCGACTCAGAAGCGCTGCTCCCAGAGGTGCCCGTCTGATCTTCCAGGTTTTCCCGGATTCTGCGAGCCTGGGAATGGCTGGCAGAATGTGGGGACCTGGTCGCCTGTGTCCTGTAATGCTCAGAGGAGTCTTCAGACCCCTCCTTGCTGCCAGGATTTGATCGGTACCCCCCCCACTGACCTAACTGGGCAGAGGTTTTCAGGATGTCCTTAATGGGCCTACTCTCCTGGGGTTCCCCACTAAATTGCACTGTGCTTGGGTGCCCATACCCGGATGCCCGCCCATCCATTCCTGGGAGGTACTGGCCTATGAGCCCCATACTTCTAGCTGGATAGTAATCTGCCATCCCCGTGGCCCTGGGCTCATGTGCGCGAGGGGACATGGGGGTGGCAGAGTCCAGGGACTGGGAGAGATGAAGGCCTCTGGTACTAGGGCTCCTGAGGTTATGCTCAGGAGTTTCTCTTTCCCAGCGAACCTCATCTCTATCCGCCCCTGCTTCCTGTTGCAATGCAAGAGCCTGCGCTTTCAGTTCCTCAGTTAAGGCCTTACTAGACTCTATCAGTCTCTCCTGCATCGCTACCTGTTGCTGGAGCCTATCATTGTGCTGACAGAGAGCCTCATTTTCTCTCTGTGCCTCCTGATTGGTCCTGGAGTACTGGGCCAGTCTCTGCTGCAGGAGGGTTACCTCCTGAGCTGTGTCCCTATTGGCCTGCTCCTTTCTTGCCAGAGCATCCTCCACCCTCCTGGTGTGCTCTAACAAGTTCTGGTGTTCTTTTTGGAGGTCACCCAGTCCCTGGAGGGCCAGGTGATTTTCTTCCATTTTCCTTTTTAAGTGGCAGACTTCCTGGCCTAAGGTATCCCTTTCCTGACTAAGAGCCTGCATCTGTGCCGCCAGGTCATCCCTTTGCCTTTGGAAGGCTCCAGCTTTCTGGTGCTCCTAGTCAAACTCTGCCTGGGTATCCAGGTCTTTCAAAATCAGTTTATTGCTCTCTGCCTTCGCCCTATCTAGGTGGCTTTGCAGGGTGACTACCTGCTCGGTACATGCCCTATTGAAATCTAATTGTTGCTCCAGCTTTTTCTGACTCTGCAGTAGGGAGTCCAAACCTTCTTGGTACTCCTTCTGCAAGGCCAGAAATCTGGTATCCTGGTCAGCCTTTTCCTGTTGCAGCACATCCCCATATATCTGACCCTGTTTCAGTGACCTGTTGCGCGATTGCCTGCAACCAGACTGTTTGGTCCTGATGAGTCCACTCACCTCTCACAAATAGATTATGTAAGAGGTGCTCCCTCGCTATTTTCATGTCTACCACAGTCGTCATTCTGGAATTTGAGATCCTTCCTGACTTACAGAAGTTTGTATTTTATTTTGCAAAACAGACCGTTTCCTTAGAGCGTTCCTTTGAGGAGTGCTTTACAGCGTAACACAGCGTGGTGATCCGACCGGATGTATGTCTCCCGTCAGTTAGCACACTGTATTAATCTGCACAAGTGATAGATCTAACCCAGAATATCCCGGCTCGAGCCCCCACTTTGTAAGAGGATTCAATTCAACACTACAGCTAAGTCAATGCCTAGTCTGGGATACTGAATGGAAACCCTTATTGATATATCTTTATGTCCAGTTCATGAGTTCTGGATGACTACCCCTATATAACACCCCTCTCTTAGAATCCCCCTGACCCCACTGAGCCAAGAAGTAGTTCTGTTTTGCAAGTTCAAAAGGTTTATTTGAGAATTTAAACAATATATATATATATATATATCACACTTTATAATAAATTAATATCTGATAGTACACTTAGACATATGATATTGATCAACAATGGGTAATCTGGCACTAGCACACATCAATGAGGAGTTAGTATAGGATGGATAAAGTAGCAAAAATACTTTTATGATTTCAAGGGGAAAAGCAATGAGGAATAAAATGCAGTACAGAAATACTTGATATGATTTTAGCAAAAGATAAGATAATCACTTTTTCTCTGGCAATTCACCCCCCTTCCCTATGCAATGTAAGAAATGGAAGGAGATGGAAAGAGGAGCACACAGTTCTCAGGAATGCAATCAAATACAATACGAAATTCAGTTCCCCCCCAGCAAGCTTAGAGGAAACAGGTAGGAGTTTGAAACACAGGCCCAAAATGCTTTTTAAATGTGATGGCAATGGATGAAAAATATGCTGAAAATGCTTTTAATTCCCTTTAGGAGGTTCAGGGTGAGTGAGAGATACTTGGGATGAGCTCAGGCTCGCTTTAGCAATGATTCAGGGATGGTTATTAAGAGACAAACGAATTTTTAGCACAGGAAAGCAAAAAGCTGCTATCTTTTTACAGGTAAAGAAATCAGGCCAAATCGCAAATCACGGCAAAATTTGCGAGTGCGTGAATCGCGATTACGGCAAAAGTATAAGGAGTAGCAAGTCGGTTCGTTGGAAAGCTTAGATTCCTAGCTTTCAGATGAAAGTTAAATTTCGTTCCTAGTCCAAACGGTTCCAGAGATACGGACGATTAAATAAAGGTAGATTTTCGGATTTAAAGTAAAACTCAAAACGACAGGTGACAGCTTGCAGCTTTCAGAGGAAAGTTGAACCAAGTTCCTAGGACAAACGGTTCCAGAGATATGAACGATTTTGTAAAGGTCATTTTTCGGATTTAAAGTAAACTCAAAATGACAGGTGACAGCTTGCAGCTGCAGAATTGACAGGTGACAGTTGTGCAGCTTTACAAATGACAGATGACACGATTTCTAGGAGGCTGTTCTACTTAGGTTAAAATAGTTTGGATTAGATTATTTTAACTAAGAGATTGGTTCTACACAGTTCTGCTAGGTACTCACAATATAAATTTGAAATAGGCCTCGCCACGGATCACGGATCTGGTCAGGTTTTGGACTGGACTCCGGTTCTGGTCTCGGCACTTCTGGGTCAGATCTCTGGTTCTGCTCACAGTGGTCTGGGTCACTCTGGATCTCTGGTCTAGTCTCTGGCAATTGTTCTTGGCAAAAGAATTCAAACAGCTCGCCCGGCTGTGGAATAGTTTTCAAATGATTTTAAGGTTGCTGAGGCCTGCTGAGAAGAGTTCTCAGTTTGTGGGTTTAGGCCCTTGCTTTAAGTTCTGAAGTAAAGTTCTGGTCTTTGGAGATTGGTGGATTTGAAGTCTGGATCTCTGGATGTGAAGTCGTCGGTCAGCATGCTCCGCAGCAAATGGAATTGAATGTCTCTACCTGTCCCAGCAGTCTCTTTTTATGTGTTTTGAAAATGGGTGTGTGCCTGGGCCTAGCTAAGCCTGCCCCTCTCTACTTGTCATTGGCCCAATTCTCCCCTTTCCCATGATTGGGGGAAGGAAAAGGATTGTCATCATGATGAGGTCTGTTTATGGGTCAGAGGATCTTCCCGTGGTCAGTTTGCCCACAAATCTATATTTGATTCAAATACATCTTTCCCAGATATACAATTTGTTGAAATTACATGTGCACATTATATATTCCTTATGGTCCATGCTTGTCCGGCTCTGATCTTCCTGGAAGCTTGCATTCAAAAGTGACAACATTTTGCGCTTTTTAACTGGTTTTGCAATATCGGACATTTACCCAAAATTACACACATGTGCGCAAGGAGTATGGACATTAATTGATGAAGTGTCAGATTTTTAACGTGCATACATTTGGAGTGAGACCCTATTTTCCGCTAGCAACCCCCCAGAATACACCACAGGGTCCTAACGCCTCTTAAAATGTTCACAGAAAAATCACAAAAATAATGATATTACTTATATAATTCTGACAAGCCTGCACTTTGAGTTATCTATCTTTTTAAAATTATGCTCTGGTCAAAAAGGGGTGTGGCTTCCCACATCACAGGGTGGAATAACTGGTTTATCCACTTCCCCCCAAGCTCAGCTGCTAGCAGAGGCACTGCCCCTCCCAGTTTCCCCTAAGAGGAAGCCACTTTTACGACGCCCCCAATATAACATTTGCCTGAGTCCAGGACAGGCCTTTGTTCAACTCCCTGTAGAGCCCAGCTGCTCCACCCCTAATCTAATCAGAGAGGTGACAACTCCTTTTGGCCAGGGGCAGCAGGATGCAGCTAGGCCTGGGCAAAGTGGCTGAACAGGTTTCTCCTGTCGGGGGTAGTTGTCAGGCAGAATCCAGTTTCACTAAGCCAGGTTTCAGCTAAATGTCACTTTTTGTTCCCAGTTTAAATCACTTACAATTTTTACATATACATTAAATAATTACTTCCTTCAAGTCATTTCAGAATATAGTTTTACATTGTATCCACCTCTTAGCAAGTCTTTTCTTGGTCTGGTTTTGTTTCATTTGTGCAGTTTTACACAAAAGTCTGGTGGTTTTAAAACGCCGGCTTTCTGATAGTCGTGAGTACTAGTAATGCAACCATTTTTGGGATTAAGAAAATGAATTCCCCACAGTTCTGAGTTGCTTTTTTTGGCAATCAGCATTGCCATTCCCAATGGTTTCAGGCTACTGTGTGTGTAGCCCAATGGTGGTTTTAGGCAGTGCCCTCCTGTGCTCACAACATAGGCAAAAATGGGTGGCAGCCTATTCTTCATGTTTTCCCTGTGCATTCTCTGGGGAGTTCTGGCCATCATGATGTTTTCCATGCCAGTACTGGACAGTTTTATGGTAGGGCTTGGATGCATGGGTAAAAACATCCCACACCAGGAAGGTGAGCGAGCCCCGACAGGCCCAAAAGGGACCAGGGCCCCAAGGGAAAGACGCAGGGTTCAAGGCCAAAGGAAATTCAGGAGAGTGGCCCCGGCATCCTCGGAGCTTCCGAACATATGAAAGGGCTCCTGGTGTTCAATGAAAAAGCCTGTATTTGACTTTGTGAGTGGATGGGGGATATAATTGTTTATACCCAGGGATGACCTTGGGGGTGGGGGGGGCTCGAGTTGTTATTAATAAAGAGTTATCGAGCCCGGAGGGGGAGACAATGGTGGCCTGGTTGGCGATATGATGAAACCAAAGACCTGCCAGGTGATCAGGGGGGAGGGGGGAGGAGGGGGGAAAGTATGGGGGTTGGGTTGTTGGGGTTACAGTTATGGCGTTCCAAGTTTTAGGGTCTACTATGCACCCCCAGGGCTTTCACAAGCCTCTAATGGGGTGTGCAAGCACTGTGGGAGTAAGAACCTTTGCTGTTTTTCGAGGGGAGCTATGAGCCTTTATCAGTGTATTAATGGATGATTCGCTCCAATTCTTGACAGTGGGATTGTTAAACGTACGTGGGCTCAACTCGCCTACAAAGAGGTCATTGATGGTGCGGGAATTTGCAAGGCTCCGGCTTCACTTCTTATTTGTACAGGAATCTCACTGGGTTTGGGGCAAGGAACCAAAGCTCAGAGTTAAAACCATTGAACAGGTATTCACAGCATCATCCCAGGCAAAGAAGCGAGGAGTAGCTTTGTTGGTATCCCCCGGGGCCCACTTCGTGTTCAAAGCCTTGAAATCAGATCCAGATGGACCATATCTTATAGTTAAGGGGGAGGTGCGGGCCCGGCTATTTACTCTGGTGTGTATTTATGCTCCGAACGAAGCACAGGATGCCTTCTGGGTTGGAATGAAAGAAATAATAATGTCATTCTCAGAGGGTACCCTATTGGTAGGTGGAGATTTCAATATGGTTCTATGTCCCGAGAGGGATAGGAAGTCGGTTAATCCCTGCCCGAACATGGGTCTTCACGAAAAATTAGCTGGGGCCTTTCGGGAAGTGAACGGGGAACTGGGCCTGTGTGACACATGTACCTCCAAGCAGGGCCGGAACCCCGACTATACTTTTTACTCAAGGCCCCGTGCAGCTTTCTCCCGTATTGATTACATTTTGGTAGAATCTTCGCTACAGGGAGAGGTCATAGAGTCGGGAGTGGAGATTGTCCCCTGGACGGACCACGACATGGTAAAAATCAGATTGGGCCTCCCCCCTGCCCCTGCATCTGGTTCCCGGTGGAGGTGTAATGGCCTCCTTCTACATGACAAAGAGGTTTGCCAATCCCTTCTAGTAGCCATAGAGGACTATTTCTCCCTTAATGATAACGGGGAGGTTGGTGTCATGGGAGCATGGGAGGCATTTAAGGCAACTATTAGAGGCACACTCATTGGGATAGGGTCAGGGAAAAAGAGCGAAAGAGGCCGTGAGGAGAAATCGTTAAGGGAAAAGATAGAAGCTATACAACCAGGGGGGAAATTAAAAACACAGATGTTCCCTGGGAAATGGGAGGAATTGCAGAGGTTGCGAACCAAGTTGGCGGACCTCCTCGTTGAACAAACGGAAAAGAAGCTCTCTTTCTTGAAACAGAAATATATGGAAAAGGGGGAAAAGGCGGATAAGATATTGGCTTGGAGGCTTCGTGAGTTCAGAAACAGCAGAAGGGTGAATTCCATCTACACCCCAGAGGGGGACTCGACAGTGAGGGATAGTAAAATAGCGGTACAATTTAGGCGATATTATGAAAAGGTGTACAGCTCGGAATACATGGGAGATGGGAACGAGGTTGACAGCTTTCTCGACTCCCTCCCGATCCCGGGCCTTCTCCCCGACAAAGCTGAATCACTGGAGCTGCCCATAACCCCACAAGAAATAATAGATACTATATCTTCGCTGAAAAGCGGAACGGCCCCAGGGGACGATGGCTATACAGTCAAGTTTTATAAAACTTATCGGTCCACGCTTGCCCCATTTATGGCCAAGATGTTCAATCCTGCGTTGGATCAGGGCTCCCTCCCACCCACGATGATGTCCGCTTTGATCGTAGTTCTCCCTAAGGAGGGAAAACATCCCGCCCATTGCCAATCATATCGCCCCTTATCCCTTCTCAACACTGATATCAAAATCCTGGCTAAGCTCCTAGCAAATAGGTTGGCGAAACTTCTCCCTTTCCTAGTACATGGTGATCAAGTGGGTTTTGTTCCGGGGCGCCAGGGATCAGACAACATTAGGAAAACCCTCGATCTCATGCATGAGGCTTCAAAACAGGAGGTGGAAGGCTATTTCCTTTCGTTAGACTCAGAAAAGGCCTTCGACCGCGTCGAGTGGCTTTACATGGGCAGAGTTCTCCGCAAGATGGGGTTGGGAGATAACTTCTGTGGGTGGATCGCAGCACTTTATAACGGCCCCTCAGCGAGAGTATTGGTCAATGGAGGCACTTCGGAACCATTCTCCCTCTCCAGGGGCATCCGACAGGGATGTCCCCTGTCTCCCCTTTTATACGCCTTGGCGATGGAACCCCTGGCTGTAGCAGTCAGGACTGACCAGGGAATCACGGGGATAAGGTGTGGCAACTGCAACTTTAAACTATCCTTATTCGCAGATGATTTCCTGGGCTACTTAACAAACCTTCTGGTCTTCCTACCACAGTTATTTGATCTCATACACTATTTCGGCTCCTTCTGTAACGCTCACCTGATTCCCGCAGAGGCGCCGGTCTTGACTGGGTGAATGCCGTATCTTCAAAGGTGATGTGTAACACACGGTTGGCTCTTTGGGCTGGACCTCTGTGCACTGTATGTCTGACTCGAAGAGTAAGATGTCTGCAGATAGAAAATATGGGATTAATGAACTGGGGTTATTGGGTGCCTCTCTCCTCTTCCCTTTCTCTTCTCCTGTAGAACCCCAAAGGTTAACACCCTCACCTTAGGTAAGTGAACGCCGAGCTCTCCATCTGCCTCGGGGCAGGGTGCCGTAACCAGTTTCTTCACTGTATAAGGGTGCAGGCCTCTTGACCTCAGAGGACTGCTGTCCGTCGTTAACTGCACGAACGGTAAGTTCTGGGCACTTCAAATGTCTTAAAAGTCTTTTGTAATGATATCTCTTGTTTTGCAGGGTTCCGGCGATGGCGGATGGCGGGCTGATGAGAGTTGAGGATCGAACCCGCGTGAGGAATAGAAGCGCCTGGAAGCACGTAAGTAAGCGCTTGTAGCCTGCTTCACGATGCGCACTAACTGTCCCTTTTATCTTGCAGGTACAAGTTCGGAGCTTTAGAGAAGCTGAAGGGTGCTGGAATACCCACTGGATTTGGCGTGGGAAGGAGTAATGGCACGTGAGTAATAAAGTTGCCCAATGTCTTTAAACGCACCTTCTTTTGTCTTTCAGATGCAGGATGCAGCGCCGAAGGCCTCCGGAGCGTGCGAAGAGCTGGTAAGCTTTTGTCTTTCAGATGCCGGAATGCAGTGCGAAGACCTCCGGAGCATGCGAAGAGTAGGTAAGCCTTTGTCTTTCAGATGCCGGAATGCAGCGCGAGGCGTTGGTGACAGCCGATGGACCAGGTAAGAGATGTGCTGCCACTGAAGACCGTAGTGCTAACCTGTTCTTTCTTTGTCTTTACAGGTGCTGCTGAAGACTGGATTCCAGGATGGTAAGCCTTTGTTCGCTTATGCCCAGGATCAGAAGAAGAAGACACGATGAGCGTTCTGCTGCAGAGAATGCAGAATAACGCAAAGCAAGATTCATCCATCGGGTGTGGTTTAAATAGCCTCCTGTAGTGCTTAGGTGTCTCCTTCCACAGCCACGCCTAAGAAAAGAGTTCCTGCTTTCCAGAAGAGTTCCAGTGTTCTGAACCTAGGGAGTGGCTCCTGCCCCACCCAACAGGAAAAGTAGTCCCAAACAGAAGAGGATCAGGGGTTCAACTGGCAGGTAAGTAAGCAGCATGGTCTGCTGCAGGTAAGTCCACCCAAGCATTATGAGCCCGGCGCTTCCAGCGCTGGGACTGGGCATCTTTATGAGCCTGGTGCCACTGGCGCCAGGACAGGGTCCAAAAGGTCCCAATTGGGACTGGCTGGCACTCGGAACCGGGGTTATGGGTCTGCTTCCAAGGGAGTCGGGCAAGTCCTGATCTTTTGGAAGCAGAGATCATGACAGCACCCCCCCTCAAGGCCCCTCCCAAACCGGGCTTCTCCGGGGGTTTGGGCTTCTTAGGAAATGTTCGATGAAATCTTTTGATTAGACAAGGCGCGTGGACATATTCTGCAGGTTCCCAGGATCTTTCTTGGGGACCGTAGCCTTTCCAGTCAATCAGGTAAAATAGTTTAGATTTGGAGATCTTGGAATCCAGGATGCTTTTGACTTCAAACTCGAGTTCTCCATCAACTAGAATAGGTTTTGGAGATGTAGTTAGTCGGGTTTGAGGTTGCACGGGTTTTAATAGAGAGACATGGAAGACCGGATGTATCTTCATGTGAGGGGGCAAGTCCAACTTGACCGCTACTGGATTTACTATGGTAGTGATGGAATAGGGACCAAGGTATCTTGGGTTGAATATGCGTGGTCCTTTTAGAGGTAGATATTTGGTGGATAACCAGACTTGATCTCCTACTTGATATTGGGGGGCTTCCTTCCGATGTTGGTCTGCTCCTTTCTTGTATTGTTCTTTAGCCCTTTGAAGGTGAGAAACGGCTTCCTTAAAGGCTTGGGTGATTGTAGAATGCAGGTGGTCTACTGCTGGTGTTCCAAGATCTTGGAGTGGATCCAACTCCGAGGTTCGAGGGTGACTACCTTATAAAAGAAAAAACGGGGTCTTCCCAGTTCCCGAGTGGACAGAGTTATTGTAGGCATATTCGGCTATCCAAAGGATATCTTTCCAAGTTTTTTCAGTTTGTTGTAGCATGCAGCGCAAATACTGTTCCAGAGTTTGATTGGTCCTCTCGGTTTGTCCGTCGGTTTGAGGGTGGTGGCTGGTCGAAAGTCTCACATCAATTTGAGCCGACCGACAGCAACTTCGCCAAAAATGAGAAATAAATTGACTACCTCGATCCGAAATTAGAACTGAAGGAAAACCGTGCAGTCGGACGATGTTTTCGAGAAATTCTCGGGCCAGAGTTGCTGCTGTTGGTAAGCCTTTGAGTGGAATGAAATGCGCCATCTTGGAGAATAGGTCCACGATTACTAGGATCGTATTGTATCCGGAGCATGGAGGTAGATCGGTGATGAAGTCCATAGAAAGCGTATGCCAAGGGCGAGGCGGGATGTCAATAGGGCGTAAGAGGCCGGCTGGTTTTTCCTTTTGACTCTTGTTTTGGGCGCATACTCCACAGGACATTATAAAGTCTCTGATATCTTTTTTCCACGACGGCCACCAGAAGTAGCGCTTGATCTTTTCCGAGGTCTTGGTCATACCGGGATGTCCTTCCATTAAAGAATCGTGATAACAAGAGATTACCTTTTCGTGTAAATCTGTGCTGGGCAGGTATAACCGTTCTTTGAAATATAATAGGTTGTCCTTCACCGTAAAGTCCTTTCCCTGCAGATGCCAATTCTGTATGTCTGCTGGAGTTACCAGTAGCCTGGCTTTATCCTTAACTTCCTCTATGGATTGTGTGGCGATTACACCTAGAATTCTTTGTTCGGGAATGATAGGTACAGGTTTAGGATTGATCAAATGTTCTTCCACTCCCATCCGAGAAAGGGCATCAGCTTTACCGTTTTTTGTACCAGGTCGATAGGTAATTATGAAGTCAAACTCGGCAAAGAATAGTGCCCAACGGAGTTGCCTAGAGGATTGAGCTTTTGCGGTTTTCAAATATTGCAGGTTTCGGTGATCTGTAATCACAGTAACGGTGTGTCGGGCCCCCAGAAGATAATGCCGCCAAGCCTTAAAGGCGGACTTGATAGCTAGAAGTTCCTTATCAGTAATAGTGTAATTGATTTCAGGAGGCGAGAATTTGATGGACCAAAATGCCACGGGATGCAACTGATTGGTTACTGGGTCCTTTTGTGATAGAACTGCCCCCATGGCAAGGCTCGAAGCATCAGTTTCAACGATGTAGGGGAGTTCTGGGCGAGGATGTTTTAAGATCGGTGCAGAGATAAATCTAGTTTTCAAATTCTGGAAAGCTTGTTCCGCCTCGGTAGACCATTCAAAACGTTTGTTTTTCTTTAACAAGGCGGTGATGGGCTGGACTATTCGAGAAAATTCGGGGATAAACCTGCGGTAAAAGTTAGCGAAGCCTAACATGCTTTGAACACCTTTTACGGAGGATGGCGATGGCCATTTGAGAATTGCATCAACCTTCTTTGAATCCATACGCACTCCGCTAGGTGATAATATGAATCCCAAGAATTCAACTTCAGTCACGTTGAAAACACATTTTTCCAACTTAGCGAAAAGTTTGTGTTGACGCAATCTCTCGAGGACCATTTTCACGTGTTTCCGATGTTCAGTTTCCGATGAAGAGTAAACGAGGATGTCGTCAATGTAAACAACAACACACACATCTATGAGCTCTCTGAGGACATCGTTCATAAAATATTGAAAGGCGGCCGGGGCATTGCAAAGTCCGAAGGGCATGACCTGATATTCAAATAGCCCATACTTGGTGCGGAAGGCCGTCTTCCATTCATCGCCCTCTTTTACTCGTACCAAGTGGTAGGCTCCTCTAAGATCCAGCTTTGTATATATGCATGCTTTTCTGACTTGGTCCAGGAGTTCAGGGATCAAAGGTAATGGATATCTATTCTTAATGGTGATCTGGTTCAGGGCGCGATAATCTATACAAGTTCTAAGGTCCCCTTATTTTTTTGGAACGAAGAACAAAGCTGAGGAAGCAGGGGACTTGGAAGGACGAATAAACCCATTCGCTAGGTATTGATCCAGGTATTGTCGGAGGTGAAGATTCTCAGGCTCGGTGAGGGCATAAATTCTACTACAAGGAGGAGTAGATCCAGGTATCAGGTCTATCTGGCAGTCATAAGACCTATGAGGAGGTAGAGAGTTAGCCTGATCCTTCCGGAAAACATCTTGGAATTCTAGGTATTCAGGAGGTAACTGAGGAGCCTCCGAGGAAATTGCTGCCAGTGCAACACCAGGTCGAGGGTGACAAGTAGAGACACATTCTGGAAACTGAACCGTTCTTGCTCGCCAATCGATCTGAGGATTGTGCTTCTCTAACCAAGGAATTCCTAGAATAATCTGGAACTGGGGGGCCTTGATCACATCGAACACGATCTTCGAAGGGATTGTGTCCTCCGACGTATTCCTCATCTTAGATATATATCCTTCCAGCTCTGCTGGCCTCGGAAATTTTTTCCCAAGAGGGCGCTGCGCGTCGACGTCCCTCGAGTCGATGACCCTCGACAGCCGCCGTATCGACGCTCGACGTCATCCTGCCTATAAAGGCCGCGCGCAGCGTCCGTTGCTCAGTTCCGTTTTTCCGCGCTAACTCGGTGCCTCGGAATACCGTTGCTCAGTTCTTAGTACTATTTACTTCAAGTTATTCGAATCGTACTCGATGGCTTCCTCGTCGGAACCGACAACCCCTCGATCCGGCTTCAAAAAATGTCGAGATTGTGGAAAAAAGATGTCGTTGACCGATCCTCACAGAAATTGTCTGTGGTGCTTGGGAGCCGAACACCATTGTTCGGAGTGCGAGGACTGTATGTCCATGACAGCTAAGGCCCTGAAGGAGCGTAGGGGGAAGCTGGAGAAAGGTAAGACTTTTAAAGCTTCTTCTTCTTCGACGAAGTCGAGACATTCGTCTCCTCGTCACCATTCACGCTCCAGATCTCGGAGTGGGTCTCATCACTCCTCGAGATCGAAACACTCGAAGAGGAAACGTCGAAGATCTCCTTCTCCGTCTTCCTCTTCCTCTGTTTCGCCAAAAAGAATCCCTTGCCCCACGAAACATAGTTCCCGGGCTGAATGGGAGGAATTCAGAAAAAACATGATGAGCGTCTTCGAGAAGGCAGCCTCGACCCCCTCGAAGACTGCCGAGAGCGATGCTCTGGTCGAAAGACCCAAAGGTCAAAAACGCCGCGAGTCGCAGTACCCGGCGAAAGAAACCTCTCGAGCGCGTCTCGAACCCTCGAGTAGGACTATGACCTCCAAACCTTCCTCGAAGGTTCCGTCGACGCCGTCGACGAAGGTTCCGTCGACGTCGAGGTCTTCGACGCCGTTGTCAAAGGGACCTTCGACACACAGGTCTGTCGACTCGACGCCGGCCTCGACACCGGCGTCGACGCCGAGAAAAGTCACGATGACCACACATCCAGTGACGATTACCAGGCCCTCGGCGTCGATGGCGTCGATATTGTCGAGTAAAATTCCAATTCTGTCGAGGTCCTCGAGGCCTCCACCTCTGTTTTTCGACGCCACGCTCGAAGCCTTCGACGTCGGCGTCAACGACATCAACGCTTTCGAGGCCAATAATGACAAGTTCAGCAACCTCTGCCTTGGAAATGGGATTTACTCCCTTTATTAGTTCAGAACAATTGAGAACTATATCCTCAATTTTAGAAGAGGGTGATTTGTCAGAACAAGATGAGTTACAGGGACCTGTAACCCCAGTTAGAGAAGAATTTTCCTCTGAAGAGCGCAGATTAAAGGATCTTCATGATTCTTTACATGAGGCAAGTGGTTTAGACACTTCCCCTGAGGTGGATTTTGCTAAACCAGAACCGGGGGAGCATGCTGAAACCCCCTACAGAGCCTTAATGGCCAGAATTACAGAGTTCATGGGGTGGTCTACACCTTCACAATCTTTCCAGCAAGATGACCTCACAGATATTCTTGACAAAGGCCCACAAGAGGATCCAGTGGTGCCTTTTCATAAAGCTCTTCAGAGAAAGATCATGACAAACTGGGAAACCCCAGATGTAATACCAGCAGTAAATAAAAAACTGTCTGCAAAGTACAGGGTATCTTCCACAGACCCAGAGTTCTTATCCAAACATCCATCCCCAGAAAGTCTGGTGGTACAAGCAGCATCCTCTACCGACGTCAAGACGGCTTATCCTACTGTCCCACAGGACAGGGACGATAAAAAATATGATGCTATGGCTAAGAAAGTCTTTTCAGCATGTAGCATGGCGTTAAAGTCTGTTAATGCTACTTGCACCCTTGCTAGGTTCAGCCATACACTTTGGGAGTGTGCTTCTACAGCGGCTGACTGCATCCCGGAGGGAGAAGAAAGGGATGCGTTCCTGCATATTATACAGGACGGTAAAGACGCTATGTGCGAATCCCTCCAGACGGGCATTGATTCGGCTGACAGTATCAGCAGAGCAATGGCGGCAAGTACATCAACCAGGCGGTTCGCTTGGTTGAGAAAGTCGGGTTTTGCCCCAGATGTGCAAGCCAGGCTCTTGAACATGCCATTTGATGGCTCTTCTTTGTTCAGGAAGAAGGCGGATGACAGTTTAGAGAAACTGCAAACTTCAAAAGCAGCAGCAAAATCCCTAGGAGCTGCAATCCGTCAGACTCCTTTTCGTCCCACAGGAACCTCTGCGAGGGGCAAGTCCTTTCGCTTCTACTCCTCATTCGGAAGAGGTAGAGGACGACCGGCTCAAAGGGGTCAAAGAAGAACTACCCGAGGTGGACGGGGTAGATATTCTAAAGCCGCAGCAACAGCAGGTGCCTCTTTACCATCGGCATCTACATCAGCCGCCCCAAAACCACTCTGAGGACTTCCCTCACAGGACACCTGTAGGAGGCAGGTTGACTCAACATCTGACGGAATGGCAGGCTATCACGTCAGATGCTTGGGCATTGGAAACAGTTGCCCAAGGTTACTGCCTACCTTTCCTACGTATACCTCAGAGTCATCCACCGGGGATCAGCTCTCAGAAAGCTCCAGATCCGCTCCTCTTGCAGGAAATTATAGACCTGCTAGAGAAAGGTGCCATAGAACCGGTACCTGTAGCGGAGAGGAACAAGGGCTGGTACTCCCCTTACTTTCTCATTCCAAAGAAAGACGGAGGACTGAGATCCATCTTGGACTTGCGAGAATTGAACAAATTCCTCAGGAAAGACAAATTCAAGATGGTCACTCTTTCTCAGATCCTCCAGGCCCTTCAGTTTCAGGACTGGTTGGTATCTCTGGACCTTCAGGACGCTTATTTCCATGTGCCTATCCATCTCAAACACACGAAATACCTGAGGTTCACAATTGGCAACTCTCACTATCAATTTCGAGTACTGCCTTTTGGGCTGACCTCCGCCCCGAGGGTCTTCACCAAGTTAATGTCGGTAGTGGCGGCAAGTCTAAGGAGGGAAGGGATTCACGTCTACCCCTACCTGGACGATTGGCTAATCAGGGCTGTCTCTCCGGAGCAAGCTCAGATCCAGCTAAATCACGTATGCTACTCCCTTCACAAACTGGGCTTCTCCCTCAATTTAAAGAAGTCTCAAATGATACCATCGCAGAGACTCCAGTTCTTAGGAGCGATCCTGGATACTTCCCTGGGAAAAGCCTCGCCACCAGAGGTGAGGGCTCAAGATATTCTACAGATGGTTACCAAGTTCCAACTTGCCCAACGTCTCCCAGCTTTCGACTTTTTGAGGTTGCTAGGCCTCATGGCGTCCTGCATTTTCCTTGTGCCAGAGGCTCGTCTGAGAATGAGATCCCTCCAGTGGACACTGAGGACTCAGTGGTCTCAATTCTCAGGGAGAATGACAGATCTTCTTCAGGTTCCCGGCAGGGTGGCTCGAGACCTTCAGTGGTGGGCCTGTCAGGAGAACATTCTGAAAGGAGAACAGTTTTGGCAACCCTGGCCGGAGATAACAGTAGTCACGGATGCCTCACTCACGGGGTGGGGAGCCCACGCCAACGACTTGACCATCAGCGGTCGTTGGTCTCCATCGGAGTCCAGACTACACATCAACCTGTTAGAGCTGAGAGCCATCAAACTTGCGTTAAAGGCTTTCCTGCCAGTTGTACAAGGGAAGAACGTCCTGATAATGACGGACAACACGGTGGCCATGCATTACCTCAACAAAAGAGGAGGCGTAGGATCACTACCCCTGTGCAGAGAGGCGATGCAGCTCTGGTTTTGGGCAATCCAAGAAGGAATCTCTCTATCGGCAGTTCACCTAGCCGGAGAGAAGAACTTGACAGCGGACGCTCTGAGCAGGCAGAGCACAGTCTCCCACGAGTGGGAACTAGCTCAGGAAGTCCTTCACGAGATCTTCGCCCTTTGGGGAACCCCTCAGGTAGATCTGTTCGCCACCAGCCTAAACAGGAAATGCGACCTGTTCTGCTCAAGGGAATTTCCTCCGAGAGGAGCTCTGGGAGACGCGTTCATAGTGGACTGGGAGTTTCCGCTTCTGTACGCGTTCCCACCGGTCCCTGTCATTCCTCAAATGATCAGGAGGTTGAGAAGATTCCGACGAACCATGATCCTAATTGCCCCGGATTGGGCCAGGAGAACGTGGTACCCGGACCTTCTAGACTTGTCCATCTGCCCTCCATTTCGACTTCCTCTCAGAGAGAACCTACTCTCACAGAAGGGAGGTCAGGTTCTCCATCCAGACATCAAAACCCTCAACCTTCACGCTTGGCTTCTGAACGGATGAGGTACAAGGATTGGGACCTCCCTGATGATGTTATGGAGGTGTTGCTTTCGGCAAGGAGGCCAGCAACAAAGTCTTTATACCGCTGCCGTTGGAACAGATTTTGCAGCTGGTGTAGAGAACAGAATATCGACCCATTTTCATGTGGTACACCAATGGTTTTGTCCTTCCTACTATATTTGGCAAATTCAGGCCTTCAAGTTGGCACAATTAAGGGCTATCTCGCAGCGCTATCTATCTTTAAGCGTACTGCGGAGGAACCATCCTATTTCAAATTACCCTTGGTAATACAGTTTCTAAAGGGGTTAACCAATGTTTATCCCCCAAGACCATTCCAAGTTCCCCTATGGGATTTAAACTTAGTATTAACTTTCCTGATGGGGTCACCTTTCGAACCACTCCATTCTTGTTCGTTAAGATTTCTTACCCTTAAGACTGTTTTATTAATAGCAATTACATCTGCTAGAAGGGTGAGCGAATTACAAGCTCTTTCTTGTAAACCCCCTCATACAATCTTTCACAAAGACAAAGTTGTCCTACAAGTGAAGCCTAATTTCCTCCCAAAAGTAGTCTCTGAATTCCATATCTCTCAGAAGATTATCCTACCATCTTTCTATCCTCCTCCTCACCCGGGGAAAGAGGAAGAGAGGTTACACAGACTAGACCCTAGGAGGGTTCTAAGTTTTTACATTAGTAGACTAGCCAGGATAAGACAGGCAGACCAGCTGTTTGTAGGCTACGCAGGTCACAAGCTGGGATTACCAATAACTAAGCAGACCATTTCCAGATGGATCATTCTAGCCATTCTGGAATGTTATAAACTGGCAGGGAAAGAGCCCCCTCAAAACCTTAGGGCTCATTCGACCAGAGGTATTGCAGCTTCATCGGCCCTCAAAAGAGGCGTGCCGATTAAAGACATATGTGCGGCCGCTACATGGTCGTCTGTCCATACCTTTACACGTTTTTACAATCTGGATTCCTCCTCTAGTCAAGAGACTAGGTTTGGAAGGGCTGTACTACATTCTATTCACCAATAGAAGACAGCGTGAAGTCAGTACTCCCTCCTCCGAATATAGAATACTGCTATGGGAGCCTATCTAAGATGAGGAATACGTCGGAGGACACAATCCCTTCGAAGAACAAGTTACTTCTTACCTTGTAACGTTCTTTCGACGGGATGTTCCTCCGACGTATTCCTCATCGACCCTCCCATCCATCCCCGCAGTTTTACTTCCCTTGTTGTTGCAGCTTACGCTCCTTCAGGGTGATTAGTCTAGTCCAAACAGTAATACTGTGGGCTACAAAACGGAACTGAGCAACGGACGCTGCGCGCGGCCTTTATAGGCAGGATGACGTCGAGCGTCGATACGGCGGCTGTCGAGGGTCATCGACTCGAGGGACGTCGACGCGCAGCGCCCTCTTGGGAAAAAATTTTCCGAGGCCAGCAGAGCTGGAAGGATATATATCTAAGATGAGGAATACGTCGGAGGAACATCCCGTCGAAAGAACGTTACAAGGTAAGAAGTAACTTGTTCTTCTCATGGTGTCCATCTTGACTTACTAGCGTCACTTCTTGGGTGGTATGCGTTACTGGTCCGGAGGCTATCTCCGTACCATCCACCGTAGTAATGACGTCCTTTACAGCCTTTGGACAAAGAGTCAGATTCATCCTCAAAACCATTTCATGATCCACATAATTGCCGATGGCACCGCTGTCGACGTAAGCTTCAATCGCATGTAATCGATCCGGATGTTCAGGGCTAATGAGGACCATAGGTATCACGAAATGCGAGGTCACGGAACTGGTTTTAACGCTCGGCAAGAGGACCTCTATTCTTGTCGGGCGAGGTCGTTTCCCTGCTCAGAGTTTGTGACCCTGGTAACTGCAGCTCCTACTGCCTTCTTGGCTGGTTTCACCGGACAGTCTCGAAGAAAGTGCCCCGAGTTTCCGCAATAGAGGCATAATTGCAGCTGTTTTCTCCTTTCCCGCTCCTTTTGTGTTAGTGGTCCTTTCAGGCCCCCTATTTGCATGGGTTCCCCGGAGTCTAATCCTTTGGTAGGAGTTGGTGGTTTGGAAAATACTCGAGCATCAAACTTGGAACGATCGGCCTTCCTGTTCTGCAGTCTGTGGTCAATTTGAACGACTAAGTCAATATAGTCCGAACAGTCTTGCGGGGGATTCACTACTTGGGCTAACACATCTTTGAGCTCTCCACGTAGACCTCTATAAAACAGCGTAATCCTTTTGTCCTCAGGCCATCGAGTTTCCACTATCAGTCTATTGAAAGACGCAATATAAGCCAAAAGGTCTTGATTACCCTGTCGCAATGAAAGGAGCTCATTGTCCAAGGCCTGCCCCTGTGAATGTCTTGCAAACAGTTTTTCCATACTGAGCTGAAAAGCTCGAAAATCATGGAGAACCGGATCATCTTGATTAACTAGAGGGATCGACCAGTCTGCCGCATTGCCACTAAGGTACGAAAGCACGAAAGCTACCTTAGCTTGATCAGTTGGAAAGGCTGCTGGCCGGCATAAGAAGTGCAACAGGCACTGATTAATAAATACTGCAAACCTCTTTGGGTCACCAGAAAATCGTTCGGGCGGAGCCAGAGGTACATTCCCAGGTAGGTTGATCTGCACTGGGTTCGTAGAGGATGTTGAAGGGAGATTTGCCCCTGATGCGGGTAACAGAGTTTGTCCGGCTTGTGACTGTAGCAATTGTCTAGCGAGATCGTCTGTTCGCTCCTTGGAAATAATCAGTTCCCTTCTTAGAGCATTCGTTTCCTGACGGGCTGCATGCACTTCTGCTCTTAGTTCCCCAAGTTACTGGGCTAGCTGGTCGGTATCCGGGGTTTCCATAGCGCCTGGGTGGGAGTTTTGCGATAGGCTTTGCGTTCTGTAACGCTCACCTGATTCCCGCAGAGGCGCCGGTCTTGACTGGGTGAATGCCGTATCTTCAAAGGTGATGTGTAACACACGGTTGGCTCTTTGGGCTGGACCTCTGTGCACTGTATGTCTGACTCGAAGAGTAAGATGTCTGCAGATAGAAAATATGGGATTAATGAGCAGGGGTTATTGGGTGCCTCTCTTCTCTTCCCTTTCTCTTCTCCTGTAGAACCCCAAAGGTTAACACCCTCACCTTAGGTAAGTGAACGCCGAGCTCTCCATCTGCCTCGGGGCAGGGTGCTGTAACCAGTTTCTTCACTGGATAAGGGTGCAGGCCTCTTGACCTCAGAGGACTGCTGTCCGTCGTTAACTGCACGAACGGTAAGTTCTGGGCACTTCAAATGTCTTAAAAGTCTTTTGTAATGATATCTCTTGTTTTGCAGGGTTCCGGCGATGGCGGATGGCGGGCTGATGAGAGTTGAGGATCGAACCCGCGTGAGGAATAGAAGCGCCTGGAAGCACGTAAGTAAGCGCTTGTAGCCTGCTTCACGATGCGCACTAACTGTCCCTTTTATCTTGCAGGTACAAGTTCGGAGCTTTAGAGAAGCTGAAGGGTGCTGGAATACCCACTGGATTTGGCGTGGGAAGGAGTAATGGCACGTGAGTAATAAAGTTGCCCAATGTCTTTAAACGCACCTTCTTTTGTCTTTCAGATGCGGGATGCAGCGCCGAAGGCCTCCGGAGCGTGCGAAGAGCTGGTAAGCTTTTGTCTTTCAGATGCCGGAATGCAGTGCGAAGACCTCCGGAGCATGCGAAGAGTAGGTAAGCCTTTGTCTTTCAGATGCCGGAATGCAGCGCGAGGCGTTGGTGACAGCCGATGGACCAGGTAAGAGATGCGCTGCCACTGAAGACCGTAGTGCTAACCTGTTCTTTCTTTGTCTTTACAGGTGCTGCTGAAGACTGGATTCCAGGATGGTAAGCCTTTGTTCCCTTAGGCCCAGGATCAGAAGCAGAAGACACGATGAGCGTTCTGCTGCAGAGAATGCAGAATAACGCAAAGCAAGATTCATCCATCGGGTGTGGTTTAAATAGCCTCCTGTAGTGCTTAGGTGTCTACTTCCGCAGCCACGCCTAAGAAAAGAGTTCCTGCTTTCCAGAAGAGTTCCAGTGTTCTGAACCTAGGGAGTGGCTCCTGCCCCACCCAACAGGAAAAGTAGTCCCAAACAGAAGAGGATCAGGGGTTCAACTGGCAGGTAAGTAAGCAGCATGGTCTGCTGCAGGTAAGTCCACCCAAGCATTATGAGCCCGGCGCTTCCAGCGCTGGGACTGGGCATCTTTATGAGCCTGGCGCCACTGGCGCCAGGACAGGGTCCAAAAGGTCCCAATTGGGACTGGCTGGCACTCGGAACCGGGGTTATGGGTCTGCTTCCAAGGGAGTCGGGCAAGTCCTGATCTTTTGGAAGCAAAGATCATGACACCTTCTCAGGGCTGGAGGTAAACACTTTCAAGTCGAGCATAATGCCCATGGGTCCGGGGGAACGGGATATTGAGGGTAACACCGAAATACTGGGGGTAAGAATAGAGCGGGGATCCACCAGGTACTAGGGCACCACCATCCCCAGTGACCTCTCTCAACTATACCAATGCAATTTTCCGGAGATCTTGGCTCAGGTTAGCAGTGACCTTAAACGTTGGGCTCCCCTTACACTTTCTTGGCTTGGACGCATGGTTATGATGAAGATGAATATCTTGCCCCGCCTTCTTTATCTCTTTGCGGCACTCCCCGTGGTGATACCCGATGCCTTTTTTGAGGTACTTCAGTCCTGGGTCCTCCAATTTATCTGGAACGGCAAAAGGACGAGAGTCAAGACTTCTACCTTGACCCTTCCAAAGTTAAATGGCGGATTCGGTCTCCCGGACTTCAGGCTTTATTATAAAGCAGCCCAGCTCCGAGTGATGTTGGAGCATATGAGGGATGACATGGGAACATATTGGACTTGCATCCGAAAAAAGTTAGAGACCTTTTGTGGGCTCCCCCCAGGGCTCTCCCCTCACATCTCAAAACACACCCCACACTGGCGGCCCTCTGGGCGGCTTGGAAGCCTAATGCCGCCAATAGACAGTTATCCTCCTGGCCATCCTCCCTGACTTCGCTCTGGGCCCCCCCCATTGATCTGGGCTCCAAGGGATTCCAAGACACCCAATCTTGGTCAGATATGGGCCTGGAGAGAATCTCTCAACTGTATCGTGAGGAGGGCTTTATAGAATATGACAAATTGACCGAAGCATTGGCAGACAACCCTCCCTCGGTCTTCGAATACCTACGCTTGAAGGGGATCCTGACCCACCCTCGATGGGCCGATCATCTCAAACGCCCCCTCACCCCTTTTGAGACTATCCTTACCAAAAGCACAACCCGGAAGGGCTCCTTATCTATGTTCTATAGCGTCTTGATAACAGCGGACCTGGAGGGCAGACAACTTTTCAAAAAGATTTGGGAAGCAAGGTTGGGCATGCCTCTTGATGACCATACTTGGAGGGCTATCTTTAAATGCATTTTCACGGGTTCTCTATATACTGCTGCTATGGAACACAGCTTCAAAACACAGCTTCAAAATTCTCCATTCATGGCACCGCCCTCCGGCCACTTTGTCCAAAATGTTTAGGGATGTGTCCCCCTTTTGCCCCAGAGGTTGTCACCAATGAGGCACATGGTTTCACTTGTGGTGGGAATGCCCAGTCATTCAGGTTTACTGGTCGGAACTAATTAGTTGGATTAAGGATATTGAGGGGTTTTGCCCGACCTTACTGCCATTGGAAATCCCCCTGGGCATTCCCACGCCAGAGACAGAACGGAATGCGTTCCCTAAGGTCATTGGGGCCATGTTGAGAGCGGGGAGACTAGCGCTCCCCCAAAAGTGGAAAAGTGCATGGGCCCCGTCCAAAGAGGAATGGCTCTGTAAGCTCAAGTCGATCTTTATATATGAAAAGCTTACCGCAATAACGAACGATACCATGACAGACTTTGTGCAAGAATGGACTGCAGTCCTTCTCCATGGGGATTGTATTTATATGCGCCTGTAGAATGTATCCTTGGTCGCTTCCATAAGATGTTTATCTCTATGCCTCTCAGAGACTTTGTTTGTTTCCTAACCGGTTAATTTACGATCTGACCCCACTGTGTCAAGTGATATGTCTAATTATTATTTGGTAAGCAATCATTCTCCCCAGAGCTATTATTGTTCGTGAATCCTCAAAAATTGGTATGTTGAAATTTTGTGAGGGTGGGATGGGAGGGGGGTGGTGGGGAGGGAGTTATTACTGGAAAAACCGACAACTTGTTCCTATTTTTGTGTTTTACTGGCGGGACTGACCGTTTCGTCCAGCTTTATATGTATGTTGTCAATAAAAACAAATTTAAAAAAAAAAAGCTGTGAGAAAGAGTTAGTGATATGATAGTTTATTTGATATGATAGTTTATTTACATAGCGCCTATACACAATGGCCCTCATTACGACCCTGGCGGAAATCGAAAAACGATGGCGGAAATGCAATACCGCCATCGAATACCGCTTGTTGCGACTATGACCCGTCACCGTAAAGTACGATGCCATTAGCGACACCGTAGTGAACGCCAACGCTAACTGCACCAAGTACGCGCAAGTGCGCCATGCCAAACCGTAATTACCACCATGGCGCAACGGTACGCGAATTCTGACCCTAGCGGACATTTACATAACGCCATCAAGCATAGCGGAAAGTACCATTCCGCCATGGCGAGAAATACGGCATCGTGAACCAACCGTAAATGGCCCTACTGAGTGCCTGTACACCACACCCTGGCCACATTGCACAACTCCTCGTAGGTGCAATGAAGTCACACAATGCAACCAGTGAAATGCACAAGTCACCCACGCATGCCAACGAACAAATGAATGTAGGGGCACCAAGTGCCTTGTGAGTGGCCATCCATATTTGGCATGTCACCATTGCCGTACTGATGCAGCACAGGCATGCGAAGGTTCAAGTACAGCAAAATGAACTGAAAGATGAGACAAAACAACAACAGGCCCCCATCGCCTGACACCAGTGTAAGGCAACATTCAAAGCAGTATCCTGAGGGAGACTGCACCAGCCCTGTACACATGCCAGTAAACAAACCAACCATCAGCATAAGCATGTACCACACAAGTTGGCAGAGTGACTGAGCAGCCAGGCTCATCTCAAGAGGGGCCAATGGGAGCTGCAGGGCACAGATGGCACGAATACAGAAGCTATTCCAATGGACATGACCTCAGTCTCCCTCCAAGAAACGCACGCAAACACAGGCACCTGTGACCAGCCATTTCCTGATAATCACATCATTCCACCAATCCACCTGGCTGACCGGCATCAGTTACACAAAAGCTAATCCCCCACCCCTAAGCATGACATCATTAAAACAGTCATGATGGCAGCCCCTATCCCTGACCTTACTGGGCTTCGTAGGCAAACGCGGCCAGTACAGTACCACGCAACTATACTCAGAAGCCGGAACCCAATGCAGATCTACTCACAATACATCGCTCCACAAATAGGAATATGCTACATTACTTGCAAAGAATAACGCTACACGGTTAACATCAGACTAAAATTTTAATGCACATCAAATTCACCAAGCCCATACAGCTATTAGGTCATAAACCCCGAAATATCTACATTACTGTGGGCTGCATCCGCAATAAATGACCAGCTACTCCTTGTGTGATGCCCTGTTCCTTCATGGTACACAGGGGCTACATTCACGTTCAAAAAGGCAACATGGAAGCGCCTAGAACCGCAGGCCCGTCCCATTAGGTAGGCACTAGTCCAGCTGAAAGGTAGATATGTTGCTCCTAGCCACTAGTACTGCGTAAGGGCATGTGGCCCATTGGCGATCGTCCCATAAGATCGTAATGGTGCTCCACTGATTAACTCGAAGCAGCAGGTGTCGGGAGTAAAAGCCATCTGCAGGAGTGGCATACAGATGGCAGCGGCAAAAGGGGAGGAGATACCTGTCACCCAAATGAAATGAAAAAGAATAGTATGGGCATCAGAACTTCATTTGAATCACTCACTTCAATGATCACACCAAATCTACAGCCATATGCATGCTAGCCCACTCAAAAGGATTATTTCCACCCATGAATCACTTGCCAATCATAACAATATAAATCGAGGTGAAAACACTATTACAAACGAGTGTTCGTGTGCATGCGTCTGTTAAAACAGAATCCATTAGATGGGATTAGTAACGTGCATAGACACAACTGTTGGAAGGCGCGTCGAGACAGGGAGGGTTCAACAAGGGCAGATAGACGATGGTCCCACAATGGCAGCTCTGCATCACATAGCGCAGGGGAAGGGGATAGATACCAAAAAGCCATGTACATTGCAAACTCTCAATTAAATCATCTGTCCATGCATCCATACATCATTCCCTCATCCCGGTATAAAAACGCCTGATTATTTACTCACATTACATTTGAAATCTCCATTGAGTCTGTGCGTAATGCAGTCTGCAAAATCCACTGTCCTCCAGGCCGGAATAATAGTGTTGTGAAGTAACATGTATGTGGGAACGTCCTGCCTATTCGTCCACTACGCTATTGCGCATCCCATACTATTCATATCAATCATTGAATTCTCGCCATGGCCCCTGTCCCAAGGACATTAAACAATTGAACGTTATATTTGCAGTCAGACCTGTGGGCGTCTCCTCGCCGCTAGCTGAAAACCGAAAGCGCTGTCCTTCGAATTCCTCATTTGCAACATCACGTCGAAAAGGCATCTGTGACCGCTTGAAATCACAAATTCATCCATGTAGTGCGGCAGTGTGTGAAAATGGCAACTGGCTTCACTCACAAATGGGACGCCCCGCCCGTCGGTGAACCTCGGTACAGTGCTCGCCCAAAGGGGATTGCAGCTGGCACAGGTGGAATGAATCACCACAGGTGGAGGCTATACAACCTGAAAACACATAAATTGCACACCCAACCCCCTCCCACAACCACACCCACTCCAAAATGCTACCGGCAGGACTAGCGATGTTGGGCCTGGGGGACCTGATAGCACTGCAAGTACTCCAACTCCAAGAAGAAGACGAACACCAACTACTACAACAACCGGCCACCCAGAGGAGACGCAGGAGGAGGAGGAGGGCAAGGCAGGGCCAGCAAGGCCCACCAGCACAGCCACTACCACCACGCAGGCAGCCCGCAATCCCACGCCTCCGAGCTCATCCGTTCAACCTCACTGCTGAGCAGATCCACACCCTCTACCGTTTGGACCGGGACACCATAATCTCCATTGTGGACATGACACACGCTGACCTTGTCAGCATGATAGATAGCCCAACCCCCATCCCACCCCTACTGAAGGTGGTGTCTGTACTCCACTTCCTGGCCACAGGCACCTACCAGCACACAGTCGGACAGTTGCATGGCATTTCACAGCCACTGTTCTCACGGACACTATTGCAAGTGCTCGATGCCCTCCTGAAGCACGCAGACGACTACATCTCATTACCACGCTCGGAGCTGGAGATTACAAACACAAAAGTGGGATTCCATGCACTTGCCGGCATACCGGGTTGCATTGGTGCCATCGACTGCACCCATGTGGAATTGGTTGTCCCACATGCCATGGAGGTCCAGTACCGCAACCGGAAACAATATCATTCTCTTAATGTACAAATGATGTGTGACTCCAACAGGATCTTTACACATTGTTGTGCCCGATTTCCTGGATCAACCCATGATTCTATGGTCTTGAGGAACTCTACAATACCACGCTACATGGAGCGACACGCAGGGAACAGATCCTGGCTACTCGGTGAGTCTCAATCCATGCATGATAATGTGGGGTATGTGATGCGGCAATGACCTGGCAGGAAGGGGGGGGGATGCGTACGTAGCAATGTCATCCCACAAACATCCTATCTTGTCCACATACAGGTGATGCCGGGTATCCACTGAAGAGATGGCTCCTTACACCACTCCGGAACCCACAGGACCAGCATGAGGAGGACTACAACCATGCCCACTCACGTACCCGTGTAGTCATAGAACAGGCATTCGGGTTACTGAAGGCTCGTTTCCGCTGCCTCAGCAGGTCTGGCGGGGCACTCCTGTACCGCCATGAGAAGGTTGCAAAGATAGTCATGGCATGTGTCATGCTACACAACATGTGCGTACGTAGAAATGTGCCCATGCCCCCTGACGCAGAACTGCAAGCACCTGAAGATGGTCATGATGAGGCTGGGGATGTGGCAGCACCTCAGGGAGTCCGCGAGGCACAGGAGGCCCGTGAAATTCATCAGAGTATCATAGATTCATGCTTCTAGCACTCACGCCTGTTGGCTGATGCATGGACACGGCACTTGTGGCACTGTGTGTGTCGGGGACATGCACAATGTGGACTGTACGCCTATAAAGGACTCATACACAAGGAACAATGTCCACACATCTCATTGGATGATTATGTAATGTTCATAGCATATGTGAAGTTATGTTACACACCCCATCGACCCGCCACCCAAGTAAGCCCAACACCCCCCCTCCACCCTCCTACCTCCCCCCCGAACACCAGTGTCCAAAGATGCTCATTGTCAGTGGGCAGACGCTATTGCAAGCCCCCTCTCCGGGTATCAGGGGCACCCCTGCCTGTGGAGCGCAGGTTCCTCCCAGATCTACGTTGGGGGCTGCCCTGGACGGAACTTGCAACGGATGATGTCTCTGCCTGCTCACGTCCATGCATGTCCCTAAGAGTTTGTGAGAGCTCAGTGAGCACACGGCGCACAGCGGCAAGTTCACCACATACGTCTTTGGACGTTGCATGCAGTTCCCCCCTCAGGCTCTCGGTGCTTCTCTCCATTTGTACCCTTAGTGTCTCTGTACTTCGCTCCATTTGTGCCCTAAGTGTCTCTGTACTTCGCTCCATTTGTGCCCTAAGTGTCTCAGTAGATGTTTCTATGGCTGCCTTAGAAGCCCCACATTCATCAGCATGCTCCTTGAGGAGCGTGGCCAGTTGCTGCTGTTGCACGATCACCTGGTCGAGGGACTGTTGCCTCTGCTGGGCCATGGCCATTTGCGGTGGTGTCACAGAGGGGCTGATCAACTCATGTTGCCTTGCCACAGGGCTTGTGGGGGATGGCCAGTCGTCGTCTTGTGGGTGCCCCTGCGTGGTATCCTCATGGTGTAGGGGATGAAACAAACAGGGGGATTGAGACAGGTCATGGATGGGTCCTACATCGACAGCACCGTTGTCTGTGTCGGAGCATGCTGGCATTAATGCAGTGTCACCTATGGTGCTGCTGCCATCAGAAGCAGTGCCTTCTGTGGCATCCATTGGGGGGACCTGTGGTGCTGCTGTTGTGGGCATGCTGGCTGCTGGGGTGCCTGTTGAAGTCCCCTCCTGTGTGCTGCCACTTGATTTGGGCTGCTGCCGTGTCTTGATCCGTGCAGCTGAGGTGGAGGGTCTTTGGCCGTTGGTCTTGGCCCTCTTTGCAGGTGTGCTGGTAGGGGTGTCCTGCAGCTCGTCGTTTGACTCGGACCCTGTGGTGGAGTAAAGGAGGGCGAGCGTTATTTATGGGTCTGTGGAAATTGGAATGGCAATGTATCACATGCATTGGGGTGGTACCTGAGGGTGATTTGGGTCAGGGCCTTGGAGGTGGTTTCATTTCTGTGTGGATTGAGGATGCAGTTGTTTTGCAGCCTGCAGTTAGGGTGTGCATGCTGCACGTGTAGAGGGTGTTTTTAGGATTTTTCATTATTTATGTATTTAATGTGACTTTTAAAGTGCGCTATCAGGCCAATGTATGTGGCCGTTCTCCTGGACATGTGTTTCTGTTGCACTATGTGGCCACATGGTACTTCACATGATTGGACATTGTGGATTTAGCATTGGTTTATTTGGCCCACCTACCTGATTCTTCGGATGTCTGCACTCCTTTCTCCATCCCTCCGACTCCCTCTATGCTCTCCATTCCAATGGTGGAGGCACAGATTTCTTCCCAGGGGGTCAACTTGATGGGTGATTCCGATCCTCCCCCGGTAGCTGTGGCAATGTTACGGTTGGCTGATAGTATGCTCCGTACGCGTATCCGCAAGTCGTCCCATCGCTTTCTGCATTGCTGTGGGTTGCGGGGTGCGGTCCCCACCGCACTTACCCGCTGTGCCACCAGGGCCCATATGGCCTTCTTGTTCGCAAGTGCCGTCCTGGTCATTTGCGTCGAGAAGACGACGGCAGCATTCTCCTGGAGGGTCTCTGTGAGCACCGTGAGTTCCTCATGGGAGAAGTGGACCTGCCGCTTGCGGTCGCACGCTTTTTTTGCTACTTTTCCCATTTTGTTTGTTATAACTAGGGTGGCTGTCGGGTTGGGATGTGTCTCGGGGTTGGATTTTTAATGGTTGTGTTGGGATTCTGATTTTATAGGTGTACGGCGTGCTGTTTCCCGTTCCGGCCCCATGTTTTTACTTCCGTTTCCGTATATTTACGGTCACCGTATTTTGCGATTGGCGCTCATTACGGTGACCGCTATGATGGGTGGCGGAATTGCACCAAGGGCGCCGTACGACGGCGGAGAGGGGCGTTTTGGGGACATTTCCGCCTTCGCGGACTTTGCACTTCCGCCATGGCGTAATGCTCGTGCCCGATGGGTCATAATTGGCCGCACTTTACTCCATCGTGCAATGGCGGAAACGCTATTTACGCTATGGCGGTCGGGTCAGTTACTTTTCGCCAGGGTCGTAATGAGGGCCAATGTGTTTCAAAGCGCTTCAAGGCAAGGGAAGGAACAAGGGAAAATACAATGACATTCTTACAGGCCATGAACAGTAAGGATGTGAAATTAAATATTGTATTCGGCCTGACGATATTTCAGATAGTGCAAGAGCTAAGACATAGATAAGGAACGGAGGGGGAGAGTGGGAAGAAAATGGAAACAGACAGGCGACTACCGTACTAGGCCTGATGACATTTTTGGTAGAGCCAGAGAAAAACAAGAGGTGAGGGAGGGGGGTGCAGAAAGGTAGCAGAGGAACAAAGCAAGGGACTATCATACTAGGCGTGACGACATTTCAGATAGTGCTGGAGGGGTGGTTGGGGAGGAGACAGATGAGGTTGCTATCATACTAGGTCCAGGGACAATTCCGATAGAGTAAGTGCATAGAAGAAAGTAAGGGGAGGATATAGGAAAAGGGAGAAGGGAAAGGAGGAGATAACAGAGAGTTAGCAGTCAAAAGAGTGGAGAAGCAAGAGGGGAGAGTGAACACAATTTCAGAAGTCAGTAGTAACACATAATGTTGCAAGCCAGGATACAAGATGAAGATGGGAACAGCATGATTTAGGGTCACCATGAGTACAAGATGCAAAAGAAGTCCAGCATGAGAGTTGAGAAAGGGTGACGCGCCGTGAATGAATGAAGTCCATAAAAGTCAAATCCAGCATTGGCCACAAGACGGTGATGGTGAAACCACTATTTATCAGGACAGACTCCTGTAGAAGTTGGCTTGAGGGAGGTTAGGGGGGAACAGGGTAGAAGAATCAAGCACAACAGGCAACACCTGTGTGCGAGAATGGTGGGGGCACAAGGGAACATCACGGGGGGACCAGAAGGGGTGGGGATGGCCTGTGGGGACAGAGGGAGTAACACATGTTGGTGCATGCTTACCTGCTTTCTGAGCAGGGGGTTGGGCCCTGGGTCCTCCTGGTCCGAACAGGTCCAAACAGGAATTGCACTTTTCTTCGTCTGCCCTTCGCTTAGGATGCCCGGGCGAGAGACGCCCTTGATCTAATAGTTAAGAGCAGGAAGGAAGAGGCAGGGCTAAGAAGGCGGGTGGTGCTTAGGCCAGGTGGCCTAGATCCACTTGCACCTGCTTCCCATCTGCAAAGGAAAAGAGGCTGAAGGGCTCCTTAAATAGGGAAAAAGAGCGGCAAGCAGGAAAGCACCAGGTGGGCGGGGCTTGCTAAGTGGTGAAAAAGAGCGGCAATCAGGAAGGCACCAGGTGGAAGGGGCTTACTAAGTGGTGAAAAAGAGCAGCAGGCAGGAAGGCACCAGGTGGGCAGGGCTTAGGCCAGGGGACCTAGATCCACTTGCAACTGCTCCCCATCTACAAAGGAAAAGAGGCTGGAGGGCTCCTTAATTAGGGAACAAGAGCAGCAAGTAGGAAGGCACCAGGTGGGCGGGGCTTGCTAGTGGTGAAAAAGAGTGGCAAGCAGGAAGACACCAGGTGGGCGGGGCTTGCTAAGTGGTGAAAAAGAGCAGCAGGCAGGAATGCACCAGGTGGGCGGGGCTTAGGCCAGGTGACTTAGATCCACTTGCAGCTGCTCCCCATCTGCAAAGGAAAAGAGGCTGGAGGGCTCCTTAAGTAGGGAAAAAGAGCAGCAGGCAGGAAGGCACCAGGTGGGCGGAGCTTAGGCCAGGTGATCTTGATCCACTTGCACCTGCTCCCCATCTGCAAAGGAAAAGAGGCTGGAGGGCTCCTTAAGTAGGGAAAAAGAGCGTCAAGCAGGAAGGCACCAGGTGGGCAGGGCTTGCTAAGTGGTGAAAAAGAGTGGCAAGCAGGAAGGCACCAGGTGGGCGGCGCTTGCTAAGTGGTGAAAAAGAGCGCCAAGCAGGAAGGCACCAGGTGGGCGGGGCTTGCTAAGTGGTGAAAAAGAGCAGCGGGCAGGAAGGCACCATTTGGGCGGGGCTTAGGCCAGGTGACCTAGATCCACTTGCACCTGCTCCCCATCTAGCCATCTGCCATTCCCAGTGGCTGTTATTTTAATTATAGTTGTTCTTTTATAACGCACTTAATACCAGAGATTGGTTTATAAGACAAATGTGTTGTCGTGTTGTCCCTGAGCTATCCCACCTAAATGCTTGGCTGGATGATACCTCTAAAACCTCTCCTGGTTAGACAACTGGCTCCCAGAGTAGTCAGGTGAAATAGTTGATGCCATTTATCAGGCTGTCCTCACTACTGTAAACCATCATCTCTAGGAACTTGTCATAGTCACTGATTCCAATTATACCAGAAATACATGTCTTCAACATTTAGTAAGCTAGGAATATACTTTGTTCAAACAACACACCATTGAACATTGTAAACTGATCCAAATGTTGATTTGGTGACATCCAGCAATATGGCAATATAATGGAAATAATGAAGGGCCATTCGAAAGTTGTTTGTTCCAACAAAACTGGAAACAAGTTTGCTAATCAACTAGCCAAAACTGGAGCTCTACCAACTATTTTCCTTGATAAGGAAAATGTCTTGAGAGATATCCAAATAACAGCAAAGGGTGCATCACAGTCTTGTGCTGACACTCAGTTGGCTCAGTGGAGTAACAATGCTTCAAATACAGATTTGAGAAGATTCCATTATAAGGAAATGTTATTTATATTTACAAGACCTGATCATCTTTCCCTTTTCTGAACAGTATTCTTAGGGGAAGGAAGATATGCAATTATAGATGACATTTTAAAAGCTTTTCCACATTCAGGATGGACTATTGATTAGGAAACACCAATAATCTGCTTATGACCAGTGGGTGTTACCTACCTCCTTCAGAAATATAATCTTAAATCATAGCCATGACGTGACAACAGCCACTCATTGGAGGATTTTAAATTACTCTAGAGATGCATACATTAGATTGATCATGGAACACAATTTAGACTTGTATCTCTTTTTAAGGGGTATTTTGGTGTGTGTACAATTCCAAACAAGTTCTCCCACACACTGGTGTTTCCTATGGACAGGAGGAACTATGTATGATCTACAGATTGATTTTGTTTGGCAAGAAGATGGTGCCATGATTTTTTACAAAATGATTTCAATGTCTTCCAGCCCCGAACTGAATATTCAGATCTCTTTGATGATCAATCATGCCTTTTCTCGCTTCATCCTTCCTCAAAGGATTGAGTCCAACTGGGGTAGACAATTCACCAGCAAAGTAAGAACTAGGATGTGGGGGATTGTAGGATCGACATGTCTACTGCCCTTCATATATTGTGGGCTTTACCGCAAAATAAATAAACAAATACATTTGCATTCAAAGTTATGTAAAGAACAGGGGCGTCAGTTTTGATCCGAAATGACTTACAATAGCACATTTACAAAAGGCAGAGGCACTCTCTGGAACAAGTGCAAAAAGATGAGAACAAGCGGTGAATGAGGGAGAGAACAATGTGGGACATTGTGCATTGAGATGAACCAACAACTGACTTACAAAGGTACCATAAACCCGGGGGGCAAGTGCTACAAACGAAACAATAAATTGCTGTATGTACGTATGTATAAACATTATTTAAATTGTACAATACAATTCATTAAATTATAAATAGTAAATGCAATCATTTAAAAGGATTACAGGAATACAGAGAACACCACTGGGATTAGTCACAATCATGACAAGTACCTCATGATAATACCTTTATCTCACGAGTACATAGATGCAAAGCCCTTCGTATAAAGGTTTTCACAGTGGTCGAAACACAGGATTTGCTATAAGTCATTAAGAGATACAAAGGTTCATTACACTTCCAGACATTAAAACATTTCAAAATCGGAACCAGATAAAAACCCCGAAGATGAGAATACTGAGTACATAAATACATCAAATGTAAGCTTGCTTCCTATGTATCTAGACAGAAAGGGCAACAATAGTTATGTATTAAGTCTCAAGTCTTCCAAGTGGCTGCACATACATTTTGAGGAAGGAAATACAATCTTAGCCTTGTGATAGTGCAGCACTCGTACCTATACATACAACAGCCTAAATAAGTCTGAATACCTTCAGTTGAAATAAGTAGGCAGTCAGCAATCTTCACGTTTAAGGCAACATCATGTTTTGTGAGCCCTGTTACCTTTACGCATTATTTTGGAATGCACAACTTTAGTGGGCCACAAGGTGGTGGCTTGAACCGCAGCTAAAGAACTTAAAACATGATTATACCAAGGAATCTTCTTGAATGAGGGGTAAGAGATAAGGAAGTCCAGAAATATATTTGACAATACAGCTTTGAAATTAAAGCATATCAGTAAATGCATCTTGAGTGGCGCTCCATACCATGACTGAAAAAAGGCTGAAATACCAAATTCAATGTTAAATGTATTGGCTGTGGCACTGTTCGGGAGATGCAGTAACCTAGAAAAGACATTATTGTTGATTACATGCAATTAGGAAGGGTCTTCGAATCACTAAAATTCAGCTCCATAAGACCCTGTTGCCTTAACTCGGGCCTGATAAATATTCCTAATCATCTGGCAGATTGGCATTTAAAAGTCTTAACAAATTTAACACACAGAAAATAGAGGATTTTGATAGATTTTTTGGGAAAATTGTCCTTCCTGTACTTTCTGATGAAGGTAGATGTTGTATGGAAGCCCCGATTTCTATCCAGGAGGTTTTGTTGGTAATTGAGGGAATGAATAAAGGCAAATCTCCGGGGATGGATGGTTTGACAGTGGAATTTTATCAAAGGTATAGGAAAGTGTTGTCACCGATTTTATGTGAATTGTATCATTGTTTTTTGAAGGAAGGGAGGTTATGTGATTCAATGAAGGAGGCAATCATTAAGGTGATTCCGAAGCCTGGAAAGGATGCAACTAGATGCAGTAATTATCGACCTATCTCCTTGCTCAATGTAGATTTGAAAATCTTTACCAAAATACTAACGGTGAGGCTTAAAAAATATATGGGTGAATTAGTGGAGCGATCTCAGACAGGATTCATGAAAAGGAGATATGGATATGATAATATTCGAACGCTGTTAGACATTTTGGGTTTGCCAGACTTAGATATAAAGGATATTTTGTTGATTTTTTTAGACACCGAGACGGCCTTTGTTAGGGTGAATTGGGGCTTCCTGAATTATACACTGTCGAAATTAGGTTTTGGTCCTTTCTTTATTAAAGCTATTCAAGTGCTTCAGAATGGCATTTCGGAAAAGGTGTGGGTGAATGAGGGGTTTTCTATGTCCTTTCAGTTGTTTAGAGGGACACGCCAGGGTTGCCCTTTGTCGCCAATGTTATTTAATTTGGTATCGGAGCCTTTGTTGGCATATATACGTCAGCTGAGGTGTCTCAGGGGGTTTGCAGTTGGTGATGTGGAAATTAAAAGTCTGGCTTATGCGGATGATGTTGTGGTTATCTTGAATGATCCTGTTGTAGGGGGTCCTGTATTGAAGGAGGTCTTTGAGGAAGTGGGAAAGTTATCTGGGTATCGGATCAATTGGGATAAAATGGTGGTATTTCCGGTGAGGGCTTTGCACGACTGTGAGAATCTGCTGGGGTGGCATTGTAAATGTGAATATTCTAGTGTGAATTATTTGGGTATCTATATTACCCAAGATTTTAGAAAGTTGGTGAATTATAATGTGGATAAAATCATTGAGGTTCTTAGACGGGATATTATGAGATGTGGACGTGCCAATCTAACTCTTTGGGGTAAAATTAATGCTATTAAAATGATTTTACTGCCGAAGGTTTTATATGTTGTTCAATCTTTGCCTGTGCACTTTACAAAGGGAGCGTTTGGACGTATAGATAGGCTATTTCAGGATTTTTTGTGGGGATTTGGGAAGAGGGCCAAGATTCCCCGGTATATTATGGTCCAGAAGGTTAAAGATGGGGGTTTTGGGTACCGGTGTTAAGGAATTATGGCAGTGTTTTTTTGTTAAAGAAAGTGTCTGATTTCACTGGTGAAGTTATGAACAAGGTGCCGTGGTGGGTACAAATTGAGGTACAGCGGTTTTTGCCTTATGATATTAAATATTTGTTTTCTTTTGGAAAGGTGCCTAAGAAGGTGCAGTGTTTGAAGTCGGTTTTGGCTACTAAAGAAGCTTTGTCGTCATGGATACTGGGAACTGGACAAGGTCTATCTCTTTGTGAAGAGGCTTCCCTTTGGCATAATCCTGGTCTGCAGTTTAATAATAAGGTACTAAATTGGAAAAGTTGGGTTCAGAAGGGTGTGTTGACTATTGGTGATGTGTGGAGTGCTGCAGTAGTAATACCTTTTGCTAGTTTAGTTGAGAAATTTGGGTTACGGAACAGGGAATTACGAAGGTATGATATTTTGGTGTCTCTGCTATCGGAACAAAGAGATATATTGGGTGCTGCGTTTTTGAAGAAACCAGAGAATTTTATTTTTTGGGAAATTGGACTCCAAAGAGTATCTACTTTTATGCAGTTTATGCAACCTGATAGGCTATGGGTAGACTCGTGGGACAAGCTGAGGTTGTCTTGGACGGAGGAGTTGGGCATGGAACTTACGCCAAGGGAATGGGAAAAGGTTTGGAGGGTACCAAAGGCTGCCAAAGTGGATTTGCAATTGCGCTATATACATCAGAGGATATTTGGTAGAATATATTGGACCCCAGTACGTATGTGTAGATTGGGATTAGTTGATGATGATCGGTGTTGGGGCTGTGGGAAAGAACGAGGTACTTTGATACATATGTTATGGTATTGTGAAAGAGTGGTAAGTTTTTGAAGGGAGGTTATTGATAGGGTTGATCAATTTTGGGACATTGTTTATCCACGCAATCCCTTAGCGGTTGTTTTTTTGTTGTATAGTGATGGACGGGATGTGAGTTGGGTGATATCATGTGGGGTATTCAGAGTTTTGTTGGTGGCGGCTAAACAGGTGTTGAGGGTCTGGAAGACACGGAAGAAGCCCATGGTGGAGGAATGGATTTCAGATGTCACAATTTCATCCAGATTTCAGAAAACTATGTATTGCAAACAAGACAAGGAAACCCTTTATGATGATATGTGGGGGAGCTTTAGTGACCTTTATGGGTGAGGCTAGATTAGGTTCTGGAGTGGAGTGCATTGGTCTTTTTTCAAATAACATTAATGTATTGGGAAAGGGGTTTGTGTTGTCTCTGTGGTTGTTTTGTGTGGTTTTGTCTGTCTATTGTCATGTGTCTGGTGCATCTGGCTTTGTTTTAGGTTGGTCTTGAGTTTCATATGGTGGAATACAGAGTTATGGTTTGGCGTTCTGTTTTATTTTGTTTTCCACTACTATGTATTTTGCAATTCAATGACCTAGGATGTTAATTCTGTTATTTATTGTAACTTGTTGAAAATGAGAAATAAAGGGATAAAAAAAAGTCTTAACAAATGTATTAACTGTGGCCACAAATACTGTACAAAGAAACTAAATACATTATTACATGGTGCTGGAGGTAGCTTTAAGCGTTCAAGAGATTCAAAGTCATGCTGACTTTGATTGTGATCAGGGGTGTTGCTAGGTCTGGAAAAGATCCGGGGCTACACTAATGTCGGGACTGTCGGGACTCGGGGCTAGCTAGCCTTTTGATTGTAGCCCCTCAGATTCTATCCGGGGCTACAACCAAAAGACCCGGGGCTATGGTCCCCTAATCCCCCCCCCTAGCAACGCCTCTGATTGTGATGAACAGCAGGCTACAATTGAGCAGGGCGAGTAGGGAGAAGGAGGAGGAACAGGAGGGGAATCCGACAGTGAGGTTAAGTGCATAGGAGGAATCGAAGGAACAAGTTGGTGAGTAGATACAATCAGCCAGGTACTGAGGAGCAAGAACGTTGGTAGCTTTGTAGACAAGAAGCACCATTCACACAGAGCTGTTGTGCATGGAAAGCCATCCAGCACAGACTCTATAGGTAGAAATGGGAAGAATATGGCCATTTTCTAAATGTTGAAAATGTTAATAGTAGCAGCAGAGTGGGGGATAGGGGCACTGTTGCAGTCAGATGTGGATAATAAAGAAGAACCCAATGTTTTTGAACCATTGTCCAGGGAGAATGAAGGCCAGTTGGAAAGGATAGAGAAGGAGGCAGGAATGGCGTTGGAAGCTGGGAAAAGATGACTTCTGTTTTCAAATAGTTCTGCAGGTGCCAATGAAGAGCTGTCCAGTGACAGATTGCAATGATGAGACATTTGATAATCTGTTCTGAGATGGCTGGGTGAAGAAGGGAAAGGAGACAAATATTTGGATATCATCAGCAAAATGATAGCAGTGAAAGACAAAAGATTAATTAAGTTTGTCTATAGCAGATGTTTGGATGATGTAGAGCAGTGGTCCACGGACTGATCTTTGAAGGACACTAACGAGGCAGTGGGGTGGGGACAGAGATTTGTGAGTTAAAAGAGATGTGCAAGTTGTGCCTTCCATTTAAGAGGCCATTCGGGCTAGAGCACATTTGTGAAACTCAAGATCCTGGAGTGTAGGGAGGAGAGAAGAGTCATCAACAATGTCAAAAGGGGTAGCAAGATCCAATAGCATGAGTACAAAAGTGAGTTTGGAGTGGTGAGCTTCAGAGAGTATATTGGAGACAAGCATGAGTGCAGTCTCATTGAAGTGTTTAGTATGGAAACCAGATTAAAGTGGAATACCAGTGCAATTCTCCTCAAGGACCTTCGAATAAAGGGGTAGGAGGGGAAACTGGGCAATAGTTTGTTGGGATATTTCAGTTAGCAGAGCAGTTCTTCAAAGGGTAGGACAGTTGCTGGTTTGAAGGAGATATATATATGAGTCCAGCGGAGAGAGAAAGCCAGAGGTTAAAACTTCAGAGATGAGAGAAACTAATTGTGATTAAGTCTTTGTCCATTTGAGGAACAAACAAGTTGATAGGAGCAGAGTATGTGTTGGTTCTGAGAGAGAAGGATGTGAGTTACTTCAGTAGTAGAGGTAGGGAAGAAGAAGTTGACAGTAGAAGGGGTGTGGGAGAGAGGTGATGGACAGAAGGAGGTTAGAGAAAGGAGAGAGAGGAGGGCTGTCAGAGTGTCATGGATTGTAGAGATTTTAGAGCAATAGTCATACACAAATTCATTAACAAAGAGGAAGAGGCAATGGCCACTGACCCGAGAGGCGTGAGCAAAGCTTGGAGGAGAGATATAACATTTACAGGGGTGATTTAGGAGGCATGAGATTAGGGTTGTGAAGCAGAAAGATTTGACAGAGTCCAGTGCAGAGGAGAGAGCAAAACGGACATATTTGTAGGCTAGGAGTAGGGTGGGTCTCCAGGATTTGCACCACTGTTGTGGGGCATGGCACATGTTTGTTTTGAGGGTCTGAATCTCAGAGGTGATCCAGGGCTGAGGATGGATGCAGAACGGTGTAAATGATTGGTCAAGATAGTGTAAAAGCTCAGTGAATGGATTCAAAAGAAGAAAGATGAAGGAGTGACACTGTCACGTCATTCAGGTAAGGGGCAAGAGAGTCATGTTTGAATATTCTTTTGGTCATTAAGGAAGGGAAGAGGAGGATTAGAGAGTGGAGAGACTGAAACATTAAAGTGAACAATAGGGTGATCACATGGAGGGGGTCAATAGAGTGAAAGACAAGATCAAGAGACTTCCTACCAGAGTGTAGGTTATGGAGGCCATGGGGGAGAGAAACGGGAGTGGTCATAGATGGGGATATTAAGTTTAAGGTGGATGGCTGTAGATGGATTGGGAAAGTTTAATTCCCCCAACATGACAATGGGGATGTTGGTGGGAAGTAATTCAAGGGGCGGGGGTTCTGGTTACAGAAAGAGTTGAGAGAGGAGTTGAGAGAGCCAGAGTCAGAAACTAAAAAGGAGTAGAAGAGAGGGGTCTAATAGTTGCATATTTAAAAGAGGAATAGGTAACACCAGATAGGGGTAGAGTGGGAGTGGTCAGGGCCATACTGATAAGGAACACAGCTCTACCCCCCCCCTTCTCAACAGGTCGAGGAAAGTGTGAGAAGGTAGCATATTGGGTTGCAGAGCTACTAGTGCAGCAGAGGGTAGATCCAGATTTCTGTGGTTGCAAGTTGAGGCTGGTAAGAATCAAAGTGGTCAGTTATGTTATGTTATGTTATTTGGCATTTATATTGCACTCTATATATCATTGGTATGACCTCAAAGCGCTGGTAGGTTGAACGCCCCCAGGTACCGTAGTCCAGGTCAGTTGAAGAAGTAGAGTGTTGAAAGATGCGTGTGAGCACCAGTTAAGTGTGCAGCTGATGTAGTTGCTTGATGGTAGCCGCAATCTAGTGTTAGGTGTGGCAGTAGTGGGATTGGTTCAATGTGTGCAGTCTAGCGGGTGGACACCAAGACTGGGTTCTGGCTGTGTAGGCCTGTGGGACGCTTATGTGTGCAGCTAAGCTGGTTTTTCATTGGATATAGCTGCGTTATATTAGAATGATGAAGTATTTTTGGGATGTTTTCGTATGTGGGCAGCTAGGCCGAATTGATCGAGGGGTGTAGCTGCATTCTAATTGTGTGATGGTGTAGATTAGATAGTAAGCATAGTGATGTGATATATGATGGTTCATCCACACAGTGCCCACACAACATGCGCTTCAAGCGCTCGACGACAAGGGAGGGAAAAAAAGGGAGTACGGAAATACGCTCTCACAGGCCATGAACAGCAAGAATATGAAGACTGGCCACTGCACTCGGCTTAGCAACACCCTGACAGTGCAAGTGCCAAGACACAGACAGGAGGGAACGGTACGCGAGAACCGGAGTGGCTGGTGCACATAGCAACAACACGGAGGACCAGAGGCCTTGGGGGCATACAGCAACAGCATCGAGGGCCAGGGGTGCTGGGAGCATTGAGAAGACATCACAGGGATATCAGGGGCACCCATAGACATCATGGGGAGGGACTGGAGGGAGCTGGGCATACACCGCCGTGTGTCATATGAGAGGGTAGCCGCCTAACTAAATTTCACCATACTCTAACTTATGTATGTGGTGAGCATTTATGAAGAAAAAAGGTGGTCTATGCAGAAGTAAACCTATGATTCATCCTAGTGATGTAATCTAACAACCCCTGGGGGTTGAAAACAGGACAATGTACTTTGTATTGTATAGGCAAGTTCTATTACAAACAACCAGTTATATACGGTGCGATTTATTTTTGATGCACTCAGTATATTAACAAAACAGCAAAAACAGAAATGCAGTGTTCTGATATGAAAACGAAAGAATTTTTCAAGGTAGTATTAGAGCATCAGTCTCCAACAAAAAAGAAAAAATAATTATGACATCATCATTTGCAAGGTAAGGTTCTTTTACCAGCAACAACAGGGTAACACTTGTTTTAGTTACAAATACAGTTCGACAAATTATTCCGCAATTATTTTCCCAATTGGGAAGCTCTGTAGCACCAAATTTGAGCAGGACAGAGTGGTGAGTGTTAGTAAGGTTGTGTACATTTACATATAGGGGGGCAACAGTTTGCCTCACAGTATTAATGATGTAACCTCTATAGTTGTACACTATTGTGCAGATCTATAAGTGACCAATCCTCAGTCGGTCTACGTCAGGAAAAGAAAAAATTCCCAAAGATGTAGGTTGGGTCTACAGTGATGTTTCTGGACCCTTGGACGTTTCGGCTTCCAGTGTGGTGCCTTCATCTGGGCCAAAAGAGGATTGTATCTCCCTATAGGTGATAAACAAGAACAAGAGCACGGGAGGTATTAGAGACTCACAAAGAAAAAACTGTACCATAAATTGGTAACAGTCTGCTACATACAGAAGAGTAACCTGTATGACTAAAAGAGAGGGAAGCTCTCATTAAAAACAAGGAAAAAGGTTGCCAACCTGAAGCATGGGTCCGGACAGGGAGTAAGTGAGAAGATGTGGACGGGGGGAGGATAGCGTGCAGCAGTCCCGTCTCGAAGGCCGTGGTGATTAAACGGCTGCAAGGCGGCAGGGTCCAGAGATCCTAAGGAGGGTCCCCACCTAGTAACAAAAAAGTACCAGTGTGTAATTAAGGAGTGGTGAGACCCATGAGAGGGAGCAAATCCCACCAAAACTATGAAAAAGGGGCGGGAAAAGGAAGGGGGAGTGGTGGAAGTAAAAAGAAAAAAGAAGAATTTCCTACCTGAAACTGTGTGGACTGGACACTTTCCAGTCTGGGCCAGGACAAATGGAGGCCCAAATGAACCCTGGGCAGGCAGGGGGCTGCAAAGCTGGGGCCCAACACAGATAAGTTGGGGGGCCGCAGTTTCAGAGGAAAGCCCTTGTAACAGTGGGCAGTCAGAATTTCTAAAATGGAGGGCAAAACAGGGGAGACAGAAGCAAAGAAAAATGCCATTAGAAATGGACAAGCCTATAGACTAGGCTGGTGTAAAATGAGGGGAAACACAACCCTAAAAAGTAGCATAAAGGTGGGGAGAGCAAATGCCCTTTGCTGCTTACCTTATGCTTTCAGGACAGCAATCCGTAGTAAGGCTGTGGGGTTGTCGGGCGGCAGAAAGCTGCCTATAAGGACTGCGGGTGCACGTAGCAGCCGTGTACCGAGCCATTTCCCGAGTGCGCATGCTCGGTGGAGAGCATGAGGAAGGACACTGCTCCCCCGCATGTGCGCATTGGCATAGCTGCGGGAGATGCCACTAATCCCGTGCACATGCGTGGTGTGAAGGAGAAGGAGCCGTAAGAAACGCTGCTCCCAAGCGCATGTGTGGGTGGCAGCTTGATGCGAAAAAATCAAGAGAAAGCTGCCTTGCCTACCCCGGGCGCGGCAAAGGGGAAAGGAGGGGCCCAGCTAATCAGAGTCTGTCGGCACCCTCAATGGAGCTCCTTACAGCGGTCAAAGAGCCTATGGAAGGCAAGAACTGTCCGCCAAGAGAGCGGGTGGGAGAATGGGGTGAGGGAGGGGGGGGTTGGGGTTTGGGGAATGGGAAAAAGGGGGGGGAAAGAGGGAGGAAGAGAGAGAGGCCAAACTCTAGAAGGTGCAGGTGTTAAAACCAGACAGTGGTGCGTCTATAAATAAATAATGAATATTCAAAAGTGTATACAACAAAAGCAATTGAAGCACAGTTTCGGTAGATTAAATACATTTCTGACCAAATGAAGCATACATTTTTTGAATAAATGAAACACACTTCTAACCGCGTACAGCATAAACATACAAATAATTTCGCTGGAGAGTCAAAGGAACATATTTTTCAACCTGGAAGAGAGAGAGGCCAAACTCTAGAAGGTGCAGGTGTTAAAACCAGACAGTGGTGCGTCTATAAATAAATAATGAATATTCAAAAGTGTATACAACAAAAGCAATTGAAGCACAGTTTCGGTAGATTAAATACATTTCTGACCAAATGAAGCATAAATTGTTTGAATAAATGAAACACACTTCTAACCGCGTACAGCACAAACATACAAATAATTTCGCTGGAGAGTCAAAGGAACACATTTTTCAACCTGGAACCTTACTAACTCTAGTGAAGAAAGACAAGAGAGTTGGTCGGGTGTAAGGTGTGGCATGTATGGAATTGCCGAAATGGGCACATTGCCAGGAGGTTGGGAGTCTAGGAGGTAAAGGGCAGCCCCCTAGTAGGGCCGGTTATCCAGTGGTGCTGCCTCATTGAGGCCTGTTTCAATGGAACGCAGCTTGAACACCCACCATGCTTCTTTATAGTTCAGAGCACTGGTCACATTTCCCGAATTTTGTATCTTTTCAAGAACCCACCACTTGAGCTGGTCCTGGTTATGTTGTTGTTCCAAGAAGTGTGGGACCAGTGGTGCTGTAAGCGTCCGGCATCTGATCCTGGATCGATGTTCCACAATACGTTTGTGTATTGGTCTGCTGGTCTGGCCTACATAGCGGAGGCCACAGGGGCATTCGATCACGTAGATTACATTGGGAGTTTTACAATTAGTATGCTGGCGTAACGTCCAATCTTTGCCTTGAATTTTAAAGGTCTTTATCTTGTCAGTGAAGCGGCAGACATTGCAGTTCCCACACGGGTAGTGACCCATGATTTCTCTAAGATTCCAAAGTCCTGTTCTCTGGGTCTTTTTTGGAAGTCTGGCATGTGTAAGCCATTCGCGAATATTCTTGGAGCGTTTGAGGGCCATTCGGGGTGGGGGTTCTCCGGGTAGGACTTGATGGATGAGGGGCCAGAATTCCTTAATGATGCTCTTAATCATGTTGGTGTTTGGTCCAAAAGTCGTAACACAAGTAATTCTGGTGTTTTCTATGTCTCTGTTTTTTGGCTCAAGTAGTGTTTCACGTGGAATGCAGCGCACCCTTTTTCTGGTGTTTCTGAGGAGTTTTTTAGAGTATCCTCGCGCTGTGAGTTTAGACTCCAGAATGTCTGCGTGGTGTTGATATTGGCGGATGTCTGAGCAGTTGCGTCTCAGCCTGAGAAACTGTCCGAATGGGAGATTAGTCTTGAGGCTTTGTGGGTGATTGCTCCGGTAGTGAAGGAGGGAGTTCCTGTCAGTTTCTTTCCTGAATAGGGTACACGTGAGTTTACCCTCCTCCACAGTGATAGTAAGATCCAGAAAGTTGATGGTTGAGGCACTGCTGGTAATGGTAAATTGGATGTCGGTAGATCTGGCATTTAGCCATGTGAAAAAAGCCATAAGTGTATCCGTTGTGCCTCTCCAGACAAAAATGATGTCATTGATGTATCTATACCATCTATTGATGTTGTTAAAGAAAGGATTCTGCTGGGTGAGCACATGTGTTGCTTCAAATTCTGCCATAAAGATAATGGCAAGGCTGGGAGCAAAAGCTGCCCCCATAGCTGTCCCGGCAACTTGAAGATAGAACGTGTCATCAAAGGTGAAGAAGTTCTTGGTAAGTGCTATTTCCAATAGTTCCAAGATGAAGTTGACTGGGACATGTTCGGGTTCCATATGTTGAGTAAGATAATCCCGTATGCAATTAAGGGCTGCCGTTTGTGGGATACTGGTGTACAGGGCTTTTATTTCCAAGGTCACCAAAAGATCAGTCTCACTATCAAAGGCAAGATGTTCGAACAGGTTAATAGTGGTTGTAGTGTCCTTAAGATAGGTAGGAGTCAGTTGGCACAGAGGTTTTAGAAAGAAGTCTATGAATTTGCAAAGTGGCTCAAGGATAGAACCGCAGCCCGATACAATTGGTCTTCCAGGTGGAGAGGTAGCATTTTTATGGAGCTTGGGAAGTGCATAGAAAGCTGGTATTCTCTCTTCCGAGGTATTAAGAAAGAGTTCCTCCTTATCTGAAATCCAATCACGTTCACAAGCGTATCTGGTACACGCAGAGATTTCTTGTTTGATGGTCATTGACGGATCTTTGCTCAGTACTCTGTAGTTTGTTTTCTCATCGAGCAGAATCAGCACCATTTCTTTATATTGTGCAATACTTTGCACCACTATCCCTCCTCCTTTATCTGCAGCCTTAATCACAATATTGTTGTTCGTGGATAAGTTTTTAAGGGCCTGGTGTTCACCATTGGTAAGGTCATGTCGTATATTGGTCTGTTTGTGATTAATTTTTGCAACTTCTTGTCTGACACATCTTTCAAAGTTGATAAGGGCTGGTTCTGTGTCGTTGTCGTTAGGGCAGAAGTTAGACTTAGATCTAAGTCCTGTATCTTCCTCCCCTGATCTTTGGTCAGCATCATGAAAGTATGCTTTGAGTCGAATGGATCTAAAAAAGTGTTGGAGTTCATTTTCTAGTCCGAACCAGTTGGTGTTATTGGTTGGGACATATGAAAGACCCATAGAGAGCACTGCTAATTCTTCTTCAGTGAGATTTTCCCCAGACAAATTGAAAACTGGTAGTTTGTCAGGGGTGGCTAGCGGCGTCGATTGCGGCGTTGTCCTCTGGGTCTGTGCCATGGTGGGTATCCAAATGTTGGCATAGGGGGGGGGCCCAAAAGTTGTTGTTGAGGCCCCCTTGCCCTAAAAAAGGCAGAGGTTGTTGGAAAAACGGTGGTCTCGGCTGCATGTTCCTGCCGAATTGGGGGTTTGGGTCTCCTGATCCTGAGCCTGAACTAGAGGTGTCCGAGAATGTGACCCAGCGTTTTCTTTGTCTGGCAGCGCCTGCTGTATTTTGCGCTCTTTCTTTCTCTTTGTTTTCTTTATAATCTGGAGATAGATAAGGGTATACTTTTTCTATCTTGAAAATCGACATATCTTTGGCCAGTTTTTTATGCTTTTTCTCCAGGGTATCTGCCATAAATTGATCCATAACCTTATTTATTTCTTTAAGTTTTTCCCATGCGTTGTCTAATGCATTGTCATTAAGGAATTTCTTTTCCTCATTTTCCAGTTCAATCTTAATTTTTAGATGAATTCGTTGGGCCGTGGTGATTGTTAGCACCATCAGATCCCGGCTGCATTTTGTAGCAATTTGACTAAAGCCCAGCATGTATTCCTGATCATCCAGGAACAATGCGGGCTCATTCCGAATTGTTAGTCCCAGTGGCACCATATTGGATTTCAAATATTCCCTCAAAAAGTGACCGTGTACTTCTGTCCGGAAGCACTTTTTCTTTAGTTTGAGGAGTTCATCTCCTGACGCTGTGGATGACGTCATCAGTAGGGCTCCTGGCATGTTAAAAAGGGAGGGACCTCTGATGATTTCATTTGTTTGATCCTCTGAGAAGCTAAGTACCTGTTCCATTGTGTGCATAAAGTAAAGTGAGGGGGGGGAAACAAAAGGAGGAGTGATCCACAAGGGTTTCAGGTTGGCGTGAATAACAAATCAAAATTATATTTTTAAATAATGATGAGCCCTACGTACAAACAACGAAATTTAATGCAAAATAATTCAAAGAAACCCCTAGTACAGTAAACACTGTATCGAAGGTAAGTACACTAGAGAGGCAGCCCATAATGGCGGAACCAGAGGCTGAAGTAAGCGGTGTGTCACATGAGAGGGTAGCCGCCTAACTAAATTTCACCATACTCTAACTTATGTATGTGGTGAGCATTTATGAAGAAAAAAGGTGGTCTATGCAGAAGTAAACCTATGATTCATCCTAGTGATGTAATCTAACATCCCCTGGGGGTTGAAAACAGGACAATGTACTTTGTATTGTATAGGCAAGTTCTATTACAAACAACCAGTTATATACGGTGTGATTTATTTTTGATGCACTCAGTATATTAACAAAACAGCAAAAACAGAAATGCAGTGTTCTGATATGAAAACGAAAGAATTTTTCAAGGTAGTATTAGAGCATCAGTCTCCAACAAAAAACAAAAATTACTTATGACATCATCATTTGCATGGTAAGGTTCTTTTACCAGCAACAATAGGGTAACACTTGTTTTATTGACAAATTATTCCGCAAATTATTTTCCCAATTGGGAAGCTCTGTAGCACCAAATTTGAGCAGGACAGAGTGGTGAGTGTTAGTAAGGTTGTGTACATTTACATATAGGGAGGCAACAGTTTGCCTCACAGTATTAATGATGAAACCTCTATAGTTGTACACTATTGTGCAGATCTATAAGTGACCAATCCTCAGTCGGTCTACGTCAGGAAAAGAAAAAATTCCCAAAGATGTAGGTTGGGTCTACAGTGATGTTTCTGGACCCTTGGACGTTTCGGCTTCCAGTGTGGGTGCCTTCATCTGGGCCAAAAGAGGATTGTATCTCCCTATAGGTGATAAACAAGAACAAGAGCAGGGGAGGTATTAGAGACTCACAAAGAAAAAACTGTACCATAAATTGGTAACAGTCTGCTACATACAGAAGAGTAACCTGTATGACTAAAAGAGAGGGAAGCTCTCATTAAACACAAGGAAAAAGGTTGCCAACCTGAAGCATGGGTCCGGACAGGGAGTAAGTGAGAAGATGTGGATGGGGGAGGATAGCGTGCAGCAGTCCCGTCTCGAAGGCCGTGGTGATTAAACGGCTGCAAGGCGGCAGGGTCCGGAGATCCTAAGCAGGGTCCCCACCTAGTAACAAAAAAGTACCAGTGTGTAATTAAGGAGTGGTGAGACCCATGAGAGGGAGCAAATCCCACCAAAACTATGAAAAAGGGGCGGGAAAAGGAAGGGGGAGTGGTGGAAAAAAAAGAAAAAAGAAGAATTTCCTACCTGAAACTGTGTGGACTGGACACCTTCCAGTCTGGGCCAGGACAAATGGAGGCCCAAATGAACCCTGGGCAGGCAAGGGGCTGCAAAGCTGGGGCCCAACACAGATAAGTTGGGGGGCCGCAGTTTCAGAGGAAAGCCCTTGTAACAGTGGGCAGTCAGAATTTCTAAAATGGAGGGCAAAACAGGGGAGACAGAAGCAAAGAAAAATGCCATTAGAAATGGACAAGCCTATAGACTAGGCTGGTGTAAAATGAGGGGAAACACAACCCTAAAAAGTAGCATAAAGGTGGGGAGAGCAAATGCCCTTTGCTGCTTACCTTATGCTTTCAGGACAGCAATCCGTAGTAAGGCTGTGGGGTTGTCAGGCGGCAGAAAGCTGCCTATAAGGGCTGCGGGTGCACGTAGCAGCCGTGTACCGAGCCACTTCCCGAGTGCGCATGCGCGGTGGAGAGCATGAGGAAGGACACTGCTCCCCCGTGTGTGCGCATTGGCATAGCTGCGGGAGATGCCACTAATCCCGTGCACATGCGTGGTGTGAAGGAGAAGGAGCCGTAAGAAACGCTGCTCCCAAGCGCATGTGTGGGTGGCAGCTTGATGCGAAAAAATCAAGAGAAAGCTGCTTTGCCTACCCCGGGCGCGGCAAAGGGGAAAGGAGGGGCCCAGCTAATCAGAGTCTGTCGGCACCCTCAATGGAGCTCCTTACAGCGGTCACCGCCAGCACGGGGTACTGCAGCGAAATCACAGGGACTAGAGGGGGCTGGGCCTACAACGACAGCATGAGGACCATAGGGGTACACTGTGACAACATAGGGAGCCAGAGGGAAGGAGGGTACACAGCGGAAACGCAGTGGACCAAAAGAGGCTGGGGGTATGCAGGGTATACAGTGACTAGAGGGGCTGGGCATAAAGCGACACCACGGGGACCCAGGGGGGTATTCAGTGACATCATGGGGAATAAGAAGTCAGGGGTACACAGCGACAACACAGGGACCAAAGGGGCTGTGGACACAGCGGCATCATGGGAGCCAGTGGGTGCTTGGGGGCACACAGTGATAACGCAGGGCACACAGGGACATCACAGAGACTAGAGGGGGCTCGGAATACAGCCACAGCATGGGGGACCAGAGGGCAGGGTTACAGGGGGACAACACGGGATCCAAAAGGGCACATCGCAACATCACAGGGACTAGAGGGGGTGGGCCTACATTGACAGCACGTGTGACCAGAGAGATACACAGCGACAAACAGGGTGACAGAGGACAGGGGCTACAAAGCGACAACACAGGGGACCATCGGAGGCTGGGGGCAGGCAGGCACTCTGTAACATCAAGGGGACTAGAGGGCTGGGCAAATAGTGATAGCATGGGGACCAGAGGGGTACACAGTGAGATCACTTATAAACAGAGGCCAGTGGGTGCACAGCACCAACACGGACCAAACAGAGGTGGGGGAACACAGCAGCATCATGGGGACATGGGGGGTTAAGGTGCACACAGTGATGAAACAGGGGACCGGGGGGCTGGGTCATTATCGACATTACAGGAAATTTGGCAGGGTGGGGGACACCTAGCGACAGGACGTGAAAACTGCAGGACTGGGCTGGGAGGTACATAGTGACATCCTGGGCATGGGAAGTGAGCCTGAGGTAGACAGGTAGTTGACGGAGGCTTTGTTGTGGGTCAAGTATGTTGAAGAGGCTGTAAGGATACTGGCTGGGTATGTGACTATTAGTAAGGGGAGGGAATTACGAGGAGTTATGACCTAAGGAGATCATTATTCTGCATTTCAGGCATACAGTTGTTTATAGCCAAATTAATGGGCGTATTCATTGATGACATTGTTGGGAGTTCCATTGTGGGTTTAGTCATCGGGTTGTTAGGGTTTCAATTGCTTCGGAAGGTTGTGGTTGGTATTACGGAAAGAGCCACGTTTTTAGAGCTTTGTGGAACATCAAATAGCCTTGGGTCTTTCGAATATGTGGGGAAGTGAGTTCCACAGAGTCGACACCAAGGCTAAGAAGGTGGATCCTGCGATCCTGACAAAGTTAGTGGTTGGATTCACTAAAAGGAGGGCAGTGCTTAATCCTAGGGTGGGGGGTGAGGGTATGGTTTTATCTTTTCTTGCAGGTATAATGGGCCGGTCTTGTGCACTGCACGCTGAGTGATGCACAGGGTCTTCAAAGTGGCCCTTCATCCGACTGGGAGTCAGTGGAGGGTTCGGAGAGCTGGAGAGATGTGGTCTCTCGGACCCAAGGCGAGGAGCAGTTTAGCAGCTGTGTTCTGCGCTCTTTGGAGTTTGTTAAAATGGTATGCCGGGGCACCTAGGTATAAGGAGTTGTCATAGTCCAGTCTCTACAATAGACATAACTGCGGCAAGTCTGTTCAGGAAGGAGAGGCAGGGAAAGATGCGTCTGACAAGTTTGAGATGTTAGTGACAACATTTTGACACATTGTGGATGAGGTAGAAGGGTAGTGTTGCCACACACCATGATTTCGGTTTTAGTGGGGTTTAAGAGGAGGTGGTTTATTGTCATCCATCAGTCAATGTCTTGAAGACAGGCTTCGAGGTCGGGCAGGGGGATGGTGCCTGAATTGTGGATTTTTAGGATGATTTGGGTATCGTCAGCGTAGTTGTAACACGAGATGTTGTGCAAGCGGATGATTCCAGGAAGGGTGGCCCTATAGAGGTTGAATAGGAGAGCAGATAGGCATGAGCCTTGTGTATTCCAATATTAACGGAGCGAGCAACTGAGGCAAATGGGGAGAGGAGGGTTATTTGTTTCCTGTTGCTGAGGAAAGGGGTGATCCACTTGAGAGTAGTGCCATGGATTCCAAGGGAGTGGAGGCGGTCAAGGAGGATTGAGTGCTTAACCGTGTCAAAGACTGCAGAGAGATCGAGGAGAATTAGTGCAGCGCATCCTTCCGAGTCTGCAGTGACCTTAAGATCATTTCAGATCGAGGTCAGAGTGGATTCCGTTCCATGACGTGGTCTGAAGCCTGATTGTGCGGGGTCGAGGAGGTTGTTGGATTCTGCAAAGGCGTTTACCTGGGAGTATGCTGTTCGGTCGATGAGTTTTGAAAGGAATCTGGTGTTCGAGATGGGTCTGCAGTTTTTTGGCCCAAGGGGGTCGTGGGATGGCTTTAAGAAGATGCTTGACATGCGCAATTTTGAAGGCATCAGGGAAGATGCCAGAGATGAGGGAGTCATTTAGTATGGTACTTCATTTTCTCCTGCGCAGGTAGATGAGAATATTTCTTTTAGGGCAGAAGCGGGGCAGGGGTCGAGGGGGAGCCAGAGGGTTTGCTGGCAGATAGTAATTCAAGAAACTCATCTCTGGAGATGGGTTTGAAGGACAGGAAAGCGGGGGAATTGGTGGTTGGGCGATGTGGATAGGGGGGTTGTTGGATTGGTTGGTTGTGGGAGCGGGAGAGCAGGGACAGTTTGTTGTTAAGGGAGGTCCTCCTGTCAAGAGCAGTGGTGTAGAAGTGTAGGGCGAGGGAATCGCATAGTGATTGAGATGGGATGGAATGGGTAGAGGTGCAAGTGGGTTTGACAAATTCAGATATGGTTTTGTGGAGTTCTTTGCTGCGGTTTCCACAGTTGAGAATTTGTTTGTTGTAATAGGATTTTTTGGCTTTTCGGATTTCAGCTTTGTAGTTACGGTGGTGCAAGGTGAACTTGGATATGCTGACATTGGTTTTTGATTCTCGCCATTTGCGTTCCACAGAGTTTTTTTCAGTTGGGGGGTGAACTATTTGGGGAATGGTACATTGCGTGAGGAAGCAGGACACCAGGGGGTGAGAGGAATTAGTGATTCATTGAGCCAAGAGTCGAAAGAGTCGATGCTTAAGGAACAGTCTGGGGGGGGCGTTTTTGGGGATCTAAGAAATAGCACTTTGGCAAGGTCAAGAAGGATCTTCACTTTCTTCCAGCATTTGAGGTCTTGGTGGTAGACCAGGGTGGGTGTAGGGAGAGGGGCAGGTGCGAGGATGGAGAAGGGGATGACACATTGGTCGGTCCAGATGAGTGGTTTGGGGAGGGTAAATAAATCAGGTCATGGGAGCTGAAAATTGCATCAAGGGAGTGCCCCCTTGAATGGGTTGTACCAGTCAAATGAAGGGAGAGGTTGAGCGCATCAAGACAGTCGACCAGTGTATGGGTCATAGGGTTCCAGTGATGTAGGAGGGCTTATTGCAGAAGGTTTGGGCATTCCAGAGGTCAAGTAAGAGAGTAATAGAGGTGTAGAAGGGAGAAGGGGTTGTGCAGTAGGTGAGATGGATATATGAGGTTGGGTATCCTGAGACTATAGCAGTATCATGTTTGAGTGGTGCAGTTGAAGGTGAAGAGGAGGGAGATGGTGAGCAGTAAGATGAGGTAGACAATAGACTGTGCTGTGGCTGAAGTCCATGAGATAAGGGAGAAGAATAGTGAGTACCAGGAGGAAGGGTGAAAAGTCATGGTGCATGAGGGAGGGTAAAATAAATAAGCCAGCGAAGACAGTGGAAGAAAGGTGCAGACAAAGTGGGAGGGGGTTGCTGGGTGAGTAGAAAGGGAAGGGGGGACATAGGCTTGGAAGGAGTAGTTTTATCATGTTCTCAAAAAGCGACATAGGAGACCACAATACAGTTAGCATGCCCAAAACTAACATGTTCCTTAGTTCTTCAAGGCAATAGCAGCTCAGTGTTGAATGGGGCTTCACTGGGTTGAAGAATCCATATGTGTGCAAGTAGATGTCAGGTGAAAGGCTAGCTTGGCAAAGCAGCTAAGTGGTGTTTTACTAAAGATGAATAATCCTGGCTTGACTAAGGGGTCTGGTCATAAGCATGTTTTGGCACTAACAGGCCCAAACAGTGATTTGTCCTTTGCTGCATTTGGCCCTTAGCTGCATATACCTAGACTGGATACACAGGGAGAATGAATGACAATGGGGTAGCCTTCACATGGCCCTCTAGGTGTTACGCTCACCTGGCTCCCACAGGGGCGTCGATCTGAACTGGACAGCTGCGGCCTCCACCAATGTGACGCGTAGTGCCGAGATGACGGACTGGACTGGCCCACCTAGCTTTGTTTGCTTGGCCCGTAGGAATATTCTTCTGCAAATGGAGAAAGGGAATTAACCACCCGTGAAGTTGAGCGTTAACCCTCCCCCACTCCCGCTGTTCTTCCCACTGATCACCTTTGATGTCCCCTCTTATAGTCTCACCTGATGGTTTGGAAAGATGAGCTCTCCATCCTGCATTGAGCGCAGGGGCGCGTTGATAACCAGTTGCTTCACTGGTTCGAAGGAATTGGTGAGTTCCAGAACAATATTGACTCTGAGATTCCCAGCAAGACGCCATAAGTATGTAGTTCGTAAGAGTTCAAATGTCTGACTTTCACTCTTGTCCGATTCCTTGCACGTTGCAGCTTGACCCTAGCGAAGAGTTCCTCGTGGCAACCGGTAATATTCAGGTAATGATTTGTATTATCCAACACAGTTCGATAAAATAATGTCAATATGTAACCTGTTGCTTTCTCCCTTATTCAGGCGCTGAGAGAAAATATGAAGTCTAGGGAAATAATGCCTCAGGTGGTAAAATCAGGTAAGTCTATTGTGGTGAGGAGGTTTCCCCTTGTTTGTCCCTTTGTCTCACCTTGCTGTCCTTTTGTTTCCCCTTAGGGGGGCGGGGTTCAGTGAGGATGCAGTGGAAGCTGGGCCGGCCCGTGAAGTGGAATAGTACCCCGGTGGTAAAATCAGGTAAGTCTATAGGGGGTAACTAATATTGCCTCTGTGTATTCCCTTGGCTCATCTTGCTGTTCTTGTCTTCCCCTTAGGTGCCGGAGTGCGGTGGGAGCATGCAGAAGGATGCGGTGGAATGTGAAGATGCTGCGAAGGCCGGTTAGTTCAGCGCGGCGCTGCTGCAGGCGAGGCGACGTGCATAAAATAACTTCTGTCTTCCAGATCGAAGGCGCGATGGATCGGGAATTCAGGTAAGGATCAAAGGTATTGCTCTTGTTCTGACCTTTTCTCTTTCTCTCCCCTTTTTCTAGGAGCTCCGGACTCGAGGCGGGCGTGGCAGAAGACTGGATGCCGACTTGCAGGCACGGTGAGCGTTACGCTGCTGGATGCAGAATAACGCAAAGCGGGTGCTGCTCTTCGGGCGTGGTTTAAATAGCCTCCAAAGTAATCCCAGGTAAGTATTTCTCCCCAGCCCCACTGAGTAAAAAATAGTCCCTTAAGTAAAGTAGTCCCTTCCAAGCCTCCTTTGGCTTGGAGCTCTTGCAGCATGGTCTGCATCAGGTAAGTTTTCTATGAGCCTGGCGCCTATGGTGCCAGGACTGACTCTCCATATGAGCCTGGCGCCATAGGCGCCAGGACTGCACCCAAATAGCGCCTAGCAGGGGTTGTTGGGTTTGCTTAGCATAACTTGATGCTTGCTTCCGGGGTTGCTGGACTTCGTCTGGGTCCCCGGGGGTAGGCATCATGACACTAGGAGCCAATTAAAATGCCCAAGGTGGCCTACTGGCTTCCAGGCAGAATGGAGGCAGAGTCCTTGGAGTTCCAGGCCCATGGAGGTTTATTTTTGAGGCAGGTCCTTCAGGAGTTTGTAGGACTGAATTCACAGGGAGAATCAATGACAATGGGTCATCTTTCACATGGCCCCATTTGAATGCTCAAGATGAATCCCTGTCTTCCTGGTAGGACGGATGCAGTGTCCTTGTGGTGCAGGCCCAGGGAGTTTCATTTTTTAGCAGGAACCTAAGGTGTTGATCACAATCCTATGGAATGGTAGGATGAGGCAAACAATGGTTTTAAAGTAAAATTACAGTCACATGAAGTGATCGCCTGACCCTATGGGAGACAATCAGAAAGCTCAACATGGCTAGCAGGCTTCCTGGACAGATGGAGGCAAAGTCAATGTTGATGCAGGCCAACTCTGCTTTATTTTTGTGGAAGGGCCCTCTGATGTTGATATGAATCCTCTTAAAAGCCCTTCATCAAGTGTAGGAGCGAAGAGGTACAACAAAGTAATTGTGGGAGTCCTTAAAAGGTTTGGAGTTGGCTCTGGGACAAGATAGGACCAACTCTGGCTCTGATTGTTCTAACATCAACCCCTTCTTTGGCTACCTCTATTTCCGCATTTGAAATCATTACTGGTAGAAATATAGTTTTGCAACAACCTTTATCATACCACACACAAGAACAGGCCTTAATCTATGCCTCTATTTCTCATGAGTATGTTGGACACATTTGGAAATTCAATGTTGCTTATATCCAGTGCAATCCTGAGATGTCTGCCTTGAGTACAAATATTTACTATGTCATTCAAAAGCACATAAATGTAATATGGGGTGGGGGATAGGGTTGGCCTCTATTATTTTCAGAGCAACTTATCTAGGGAGAGAAATGTTCTATCAGCATGTAGAATATTGTTTGAAATTTTAGATTAAATATCTCCTGTGTCTTATAAATTCCAAATTCCAAAAGGAGATCAGACCAAAGTACGCTGAGGCCATATAAAGCACCTAAAAAACTGCCAATTCTGACTAGTCCTCAGCGAAATAGCGGAAGCATCTGAACATATGGTTGAAGCAGCCTCAGAATAAAGATCAAAAAGAGAACTTGATGGAAGAATGGATTAGAACAATTGCAAGATTTTGTAAGAATGGTTAGATGAAAAGAAAGAAGTTTAAATTGTACTGCTAAAATAGTTATTGTGACTAGGTCAGAAAGTCAGATATTCAGTAAAATATGTTCATCCATGCTTAATGTACAACCAGCCTTTTTGCCCCTCTCGTGTACTAATGAATAGAGATTATTACAGATTGGTGCCAAATTCCCACATGATGTCCAAAACCACCAGAACATTCAGAATTTCCAGGACAAGCCAGAAGGAGGAGGACTCTAGGAAAACAAAAAGACTAAGACAAAGAGCTTGACTTGGAGAAACTATCAACATTTATCACAATTGTGGAACCACAGACGATTTTCCAAAAAATGCTGATACATTAAGACTTTTGAGACTTTTTTTCTGAACTAACCTGTTATCTTACCAAATAAAGGTCACATTCCTAATGCCAGTGTAACTGAGATGCTTGCAAATCAGAGATCCCAGGGAATACCCTTGTACCAAAATGTTTACCTCCACCAATTTAGGCATTGGGGCATTTGTAATAATCAACATAAATTAGTGTAATGCCTTGAAATAATTATAAGAGGTCAGAACTATATTCTCCATTGACATAGCACCCATTTAAACTTATTAACAAATGGATCAGTCATTTTTTCAACAGACACATGCTTTGAATGTGACAAGCATTAATGGGAAACAAGTCCAATATGAACATTAACTGTTGCAATGTTAAACTTCTAAACATGCAGTTCACTTCAAGGTTCCTTTTATTTATTCTGTGCATCTTTTGACCCTAAGTACAGTTTCAAGATTAGTGAGCCATTGGTCTCCAATGAACAGATTATCAATTTGATGATCATTTATGTATTAGATTTGTAAAAATAACTGGGCATTTATTCCCATGTATAATTAATTTGATCTTTAGGGATCATTCATTTTTGTTTTTTCTTTCTTTTTTTCTTTTTATGCTAAATGTTAATACTAGATCTTTGGAAGTATGATAATTTTATGTAAAATGTCAATACTTGATTTTGTGGAATCATGATAATTGTTTGTAATAAAGTGTGATCTTTTCTATGGATAGGCTTTATGTTTAATAGGAAGTGCTTGATAAACAATATGTGTGATTGAATCCAATATATATGAGATATTCTGTTGCGCAAAGAGCCGACAAAAGGACAGTACCAGAAATAGTGACTAGTAGCACCCAGTTAGTAGTGATCCCTTTCTAATTATTATGGAGTGCGATAGGGTGCAGTACATTTTTCTACTGCAACAATTTAGGATTACTTTCCTGTTGGGACAGTTCTTGTTGGTTTTGCATCTTTTGACTAATGTCTGAGTAAAACCGTCATTATTTTATGTTTTATCAGAAAAAAATGACTCTGGGTTTAATAAAAAACAATTTTCAACTCTGGTTTATGTGTTCCTAAACTAACAAGACTATGGTCCTCATCATAATATCAGCGGTGCAGAAACAAGGGTGCCAATAAGCTCACCGGTACCCTTGTTTCCGGACCTGCAAACTACAAGTCTGCCTGCCACAGCCGCTGTGCCCGATAAGTCTGACCCTGCTGGGTGCAGCGTCCACGGTAGGCAGACTTGTCATGGGAGCATATCATCGTTGCTAACAGTGCCGGTGCTCCCGTTTCCCAACTCCCATTTATTTATTTATTTATTTGCATTTATGAAGCGCGTTTGTAGCCCATGAGGCATCAAGGCGTTGTTACAGAGGATAAGCAGACTTAAGGTTACAGGCGGGTGCCCAATGGGCTCATGGTTACACAGTAGCGAACAAAAATGCAGGAAATTGCTAAAACCGATTCGTAATAGATATTCTGTTTTGACAAAGATTCTAGTTTTGATAGCCTTACGGAAGGCTAGGTGTAATTCAATCAGTTTTAGGTGAGGTGGCAGTGCGTCCCAGTGCGTGGCTGCTTGGGTGGGGAAGCTGGTGCCTCAAGCGCGCACCTTTCGTGTAATAGGCGTGACAATCGTGTTGGCATAGCATGATTTTAGGGGTCTGGTGGCCGTGTGCCTGGTGATTCTGGTGGTCAGGTAGGGAGGGGCGAGTTCGTGGAGGCATTTGTGGGTGAGGGCAAGAGTTTTAAAGACAATTCTCTCTTTGACAGGGAGCCAGTGGGCTTGCCTTCTGATTTCAGAGATGTGTTCTCTTCTAGTGGTACCTGTGGCTGCCCTGAGCGCATTGTTTTGAGCTAGCTGCAATTTGGCCACATTTTTGTTGGAGGTCCCAGCGAGGAGGGCATTGCAATAGTCTAGCCTTGACCCGATGATTGCCCTGGCAATGGTGAGGCAATTATGGCAGGCCAAGAAGGGCCTGACAACGTTGAGGATTTTAGAGTAGTAGGCTGAGGAGGTGGCGATAGCATTGACCTGTCTGTCCATGGGCAGGTCGGTCTTAACATGGTTTGAGACCTTGATAGGAATGTTATCGATGGTGAAGGAGGAGTACTGGTCTCCAAGGTTGCCCAATGTGAAAGGTGACCCTATAAGGAGGAGTTCAGTTTTTTCACTAGTGAGGCAGAGCCAGTTCTCTGCCACCCAGGATTGGATGGTGGAGTAGATAGTGGTGAGGGTGTTAGTGTCTGCTAGGTAGTCGTCCATGAGTGGGATGAGTACCTGTGTGTCATCCGCGTAGTTGGTGTAGGATATTCCAAGGGAATCCAGGATGCTGAACAGGGGCCTTGTGAAAAGGTTGTAAAGCGTGGGTGCTATACAGGACCCCTGGGGAACACCGCAGGTAAGGAGGCTAGGGGTGGCGGATGCAGACTCCGAAAAGACTTTCATGGCCCTTTCTTGGAGGAAGGAGGTGATCCATTGACAAACTTTCGGGGAGAAATTGGCTTGGGTGGCTAGATGGTGGCACAAGGTGTTGTGGTCCACGAGATCAAAGGCCGTGGATAGATCAAGGAGCAGTAGGAGAGCAGGTTTGCCTGCATCTCTAAGATCATCCATTTGATTATTGAGGTCTAGGAGGGCCGTTTCGGTGCCATGCCGTGGGCGGAATCCAGATTGCCACAGGCCTAGGAGCCGGTTATCCTCTAAGAACTTTTGGACTTGCAGGTAAGCTGCTTTGTCCAAAATCTTGAGCAGGAATGGTACAGTGGTAATAGGTCTGTAATTACCAGGGACTGTTGGGTCGAGCAAGGGTTTTTTGAGGAGTGGGCGCACCCAAGCTTCCTTGAGTCCAGACGGGACATGGCCTGACTGGAAGGATATAAAAATATGATTATAATCTGTAGATTTCCAAATATGTCTTCTATCAATGTATGCATATTTGAATATACAGTAGAACTTTTATAACCTAATGTATGTTCATTCTGTCTCAACACAATTCCTATGTCAGAAAACAGCTCACTCTGAAAATTCCATTGCTGTTATTCTTCAAAGTGTGATGTTTTTGAAAATGTATATTCACTAACCTCATATTTATTGTGCAGACCGGTCCTCTTGGTGATGTTATTTAAATGATAAAAGAGATGAAATACAACATGTGATGTCTTCTCCAGCAAATAGGACTTAGAAATCTGAAAAGAATCACACATCTCAAATGTTTCTCATGCTCCAGAAAGAATCTAGGGATTGCATAAGGGGGCAGACTGATGGCAATCTAAGAGATAAAAGAGCCATCCTGGAAGAGGGGTCCTAAAGACACGTTGGGGAGGCCCATTGCTGACTGCGGCTGGGGCTGAATCCAGCTTAGGAGACCCAGAGTGCTCAATAGTAGTACTGCTTACTGAGAATACCCAGAGGCCTTCCTGATCCTAGCAGTAAGAGTGGATTTTTTAGAGTGGGCGAGTAGAGTGTCAAGTCTGTGCACAGCCCTGCTCCTGGTGTGAACTTAAGAAACTTTAAAAGTAAGTGAAAAGATACCCTGAACACATATTTAAAATGTACATCCCCGTTGCATTTAATATAGTGAAGGGCATATCAACCTCTACCAAATGGAAATTGATTATCTTCCTTATTGATATTGATGTTTTATTTGTATCGCGCTCATACACAAGTGTCGGTAATTATAGTGGCAAGAACCTGTTGAGATCTGTTATTTCTGGAAGGTTTTGACAGCACCGATTTGCAGTTGCGGTTTCTATGCCTGTCACACTGTACATTTCAATACTCTAAATACAAGTCTTGAACCTATTTGGCCAGTCGTTAAATGGACTAGAAAGCAGGTAGCAGCAGAGAAAATAGAAATCCAATACTTGTGCAGCTGGGGAAATAAATGTGTAATTTGAAAACTACTCTTCTTAACTCATGGAAAGTTACATCATCACAGGAACTAAGGTGTTTTACCATAATTGGATATATAAGTCCTGTAAGTGAGTGACATGTATATCTCATTACTTTTTTGATTGTATATTTTCTTGATATTTTGTCATATTAAAAGTGATTTAAATTTTGAATTTTCTAAACACATTTAAATGCAAACTGATTACTGATACTAGGATATTGTCTGTGAAATGAATCAAGAATTTCGTTCCCAGGACTGCAGGGCACATCCAGCTCCACTTTCGGGAGAAATCGGAGGCTGGTGCCCGAGATACCGCCACCTACAACTGTGAGAGGCGATGCTATCGGAGGCCCTGCTGGCTGGGCCGTGCGTGCTACGCTTCCCCGGGCCTGGTACTAAATGCTGGCATGAGCGGCGTACAGCAAGGAAGCTGCGACCAACACATCCGGCAGCAAGCGTTGTACTGGAGCCACCTGCTGACCTGAGGACCCGGACCTGCTCATCACCAAAGGTCTTGAGGCCCCGTGCGGGAGGCCCTGGCTTGGATCGGACCATTGCGGGTGCCGGGTGGCCTGCGGTGTGTTGCGTGCCCCCATGCTGGACCTGCATCTGGTACCTGGGATCCCCGACCGCAGAGGCTGACCAACGTACCCCAAGTAAGTGCACCAACAGAGCAGGAGGGGGTATGCCCGGCCCCTGCCTGCACCTCCCGACATAGCTGCAGTGTGGGGCACCTCCTTCCCCCCCCCTGATTCCACAACACGGGCTGATCGGACGCCACTACACTCCTATCCCGTGGCTGCAGGCGGGACATGGGCCCCCCCTCCTCCTTCCTCATCAAACTGTCCCTGTCCCCTTAGGGCTCGACTTGGGGCCATGTCTGCCTGGGACACTGCGGCCACTGGTGCTTTCCCACGCCACTGCTACAGCTACTGCCACTTGCCTCTTACTGCGTCCTGATCAGTGATCTGAACTCACACTGTGCCTGCCGGGGCCGCGCCGGTGGGGCCTCTGCCCGCCATATGAGTTGGATGGACACTGTACTGCGCCTTATCCCGCCTTCGCTCTGAATTACTGCAAGGGCACAACTGACTGGCTCATGAGGAGATCCCGGGGTGCATCCCCGCGCCCTTGCCCACGCACCCTCACCACTGGTTGCTTGCTGAATTGCCTGCTGTGTGGCTATACATCCAAGTGCTGCCCTTCATCTCCATATCTGCACCCCAGAGAGTGTGTAGCTGCCCCGCGGACCACCTACCCACCTTACCCATTTGGGGCGCTGCGAACTATACAGTTGCCATGACCCACCCTCTGGCCCTGCCGCAATATCCTGCTTTGACTGCCTCACTTTCCTGCCACCTGCGGCGGTCCCAGGGGGAAGAAGCAGGGTCCTCCTGACGGCTGGCACACAGAGTGCCCTCATCCAACCAAACCCACCTGGAGGACACCAGAGCAATGACGGAGCAGTCACCCAGACAGTTGGTGCCACGTGGACTTACCACCCGGCCCGCGGCATCGGGTGGAGGCCTCCAGGCTCCCAAGGTGCACAGACGACAACCAACTGGCCCAGTGGGCACCACCACCCGCTTCTACGATGTCCAACAGGTCACGGGGGGCCAACAAAGTCAGAGCTATGGACAAATTCACCAAAGTTGCACCCAGGCCTGAGCTGAGGGGCTCCTCTACATGGCAAGAGTACATGGACCTACCACCAGATCCCCCTCAACCTGATTTAATGGCAATGATGGAGTCCATGGCCAAGAACTTTGCATCCTTTCATGAGAAATTTGACCATATTAATGCGAATGTAGCATCACTAAAATCCAGGTTCGACCAACACGGTGCTAGGATCACTGAGGCGGAAACCAGAATTGGGGCCAACGAAGATGGAGTCAAGGCCCTACAGAGCATGGTCACAGAACTTGGCCACGACATGAAACAGGTCAAAGCCAAGTGCGAGGACTTAGAATCTAGGTCGCGCAGAAACATATCCAAATCGTGGGCGTTCCCAAATCGGCCCTAAAAGGGCGGATGGAGCTTGCAGTTGAAAACCTGCTCAAAGAAGTACTTGACAATCCTGAACTGTCCCTGTTCTTTGCTATTGAGCGCGCACACCGTGCATTGGCGCCTCACCCCAAGCCTGGCGATCCCCAGACCAATAATTGTGAAGATCCTGAGCTACAGGGATAGGGATCACATACTCCGCCTGGTACGCGAAAAAGGGGAGCTAAGGCTGGATTCTCAAGTTATCAGAATGTTCCTGGACTTTTCCACGGGCGTCCAAATGGAGCGACGACAATTCGTTGGAGTCAATAAAATGCTCAGAGACAGGAAAATTGAGTATGCGATGCTTTACCCCGCTCGCCTGAAATTCCCCCATCGCAACAAACTCTACTTCTTCACGGTCCCAGATGAAGCAGTGAAATTCATAGAGGCACAGGTCCCGCTACGATATCCGGCGGATGACCTGAAGGGCAATGACTGAGGCGGACAATACTCGCTGCTTGAAGTGGGCCCTCCCCAGATGTGAATCTATCTCCTGCCCCAACTCTCACCCCTCCCCCTGATCCAATCCAGCATGTGCTGACTGAGCCCCAACGATGACATTCAGCAGTCGCCCACACCTGAGGTGGGTGCATCTCGGATCCTGATCATCACTGCTACATAAATTGGGCCAGCGCCTCTGCTTATCCGCTACACCTGCAGATCTCAAAGCTTAGGTCTCACCTGTTATGATCTCTTATCATGCATTATAGGACTTTTCTCGTAACCCACAACATCAATAGCCGTTAGGAATATAATGGTGTCTTCCACACCGAAGTATCAGCACAAAGTTGGTCACTCAGCAGCGGCGACCCCCGCTGCGGTTGCAATGCTTACTCAGGGGAAATTGTTGAGTTTATGCGTCTGTTCGGCCGGTGGTCTAGCGTTGCTGAGTTGGGGATGGCAACCTGAAGTCCGCTCTATGGGAGGGAAGTATCACACTGCTGGTTGGGGTTGAGCAGTGAGGGTGTGGGGTGGCAAAGTTTGGAAATGTTATAAGAAAACTGGCGAGAGAGTGGTGGCTGGAGTTGGGACATGGCACGGCTGGGCCACGGCGGCACGCACAGTGCTGAGCTGTGACAGATACTTCTGCTGGGATGTGCCATAATGCCACTTCATGTCCATTAAACTAATTACATGGAACGTTCGGGGGCTAAGTAACTTCACAAAAGCCCGTAGGATCACTGCATGCGCTCAAAGACACAGAATCAAAATACTCCTTCTACAGGAGACCCACGCCCTGGGGCATCTTGCATTATGCTTGGCACCAACCTGGGGACCTTATAGGTTCTATACAAAATACTCAACTCAATCCAGGGGAGTGTTAACTCTGATCCACAAATCGGTAACATTCTCACTGCACACTAGCTATATAGACACAGAGGGCAGATACGTCATCCTGCACTGCACGTTGGCTAATGAGGAATGTTTAATTGTAAACACATATGCCCCGAACATTGACACCCCAGAATTCTTTGATGAGGTGGCAACCCTGTTTATGAGGTATATCGGAATCCCCATCATATGGTGGGGGACATGAACTTGATATTAGATAACGACCTTGACAGAACAGCCGCAACCCGCAGATCCATGTCCCGAGCTGCCCGGCTATTGCACACACACATGGAATCTCTGAGCATATGGGATGCATGCAGACTCCTCCACCCTCACATGAGAGAGTATATCTTTTACTCAGCAGTACATGACAGTTCATCCAGGATAGACATGTTTCTAACATTGGGCGGGCTGATGGGCAGGATCGTAGACATCCAGATACTGGCACGTACACTATCAGACCACTCCCCGGTAACGATGCAGATCAAACTTGTGTCCAACACACCCACCTGCCCGGCCTGGCACTTCAAATCGGAGGCACTGCGGGATGTAGTGTTTAAAGCCGAGATTCTAATGGACATAAATACCTTCTTTGATTGTAATAAACAGAATGTCACACCTGAGGGGGCCCGATGGGAGGCGTTCAAGGTCTATATTAGAGCATCTCGAGGGAGGCAGGGTATTAAAAGCCATAAAGCATGCCTTACACCGTTCTGAAACCAGGCTCAAGGATCTGGAGCGTGAATACGCCACTACACCTACCCCAGCTAAATTGGCACAGATAAGATAGGAGCTTGAAAACTTCGAATCTCACGCCCGTAGCGAGGTACAATACTATTTGTGACCTTTGGCGGCGCGCAAGTACGGCGATGGGGCCAGACCAGGAAGAACCCTGGCCAGGCTGGTGCGCGCAGAGGGGGGCAAGACCCATATTGACAGCATCATAGACGCGAGAGGCACACTACACTGGTCCGATCAGCATATACTCGACACCTTCGCGGAATTCTACGCACTGCCCAGGACATGAATAACCTACTCGACGAAATCCCTTTGACCTACATCTCCCAAAGCACTAGAGAACAACTTGAAGCCGCGTTCACTCTAGAGGAGATAGTTGAAGCTATGTCTGACCTCCCAAAGGGTAAGGCCCCAGGACCAGATGGGCTCACCTCAGAATTTTACCAGGAACATGTAGCCATTTTTGCACCGAAACTATATGAGGTCTGGGCTGGGTCACTCCGTCTGTCCACCCTCCCTCAATCCTTACGGGAAGCCCTCATAACTGTCCTCCCCAAGCCGGGTAAGCCCCTGGACGAATGCGGTTCCTTCAGGCCTCTGTCACTCATAAACAAGACACAAAAATATTTGCTAAGATAATAGCTAGCAGATTCCTTCCAATTATGCCACACCTAGTTCACGCAGACCAAAGCGGCTTTGTCCCTGGCCGATCAACAGCCCTCAATATCCGATGGCTCTTTAATGTGATATCCAGAATTGACCCGAAGGCTGATGCAGTAGCGGTCACACTAGATGCTCAGAAAGCATTTGACATGGGGCCTCATTACACGGATGGGGGTGGACCAAGGTGCTATTAGCACCTTGGTCCATGCCGGTAAAATAGCGGCACCGCCTTGGTGGAAAGGGGAATTACCGCCCTATTCCAAGGTTGGTGGGGTGGTAATTCCCCCTTCCCCCATTGCCCTTCCCCATTCCCATTTTTGCCCCATAGGGCTCTATGGGAATGGGGAAGGCGCTAATTAAGGTACTGCAAATTGTGGTACCGTAATTAGCTCCCTGGTCCCTTTGCGGGTTGGTTTTTAACGCCTGCAAAAAGCAGGCGTTAAATTCCCCAACCCATAAAGGGACCTCGTAGTAAGGCGGTAAGGGTTTACCGGTACCAGTAAAATACTGGTACCGGTAAACCCTTACCGCCTACTGTGTAATGAGGCCCATGGTGTCCTGGCAATACATGTGGGCAGTATTGGAGAAGATGGGGGTGGGACCAAGCATGATATCCTACATTAAACTACTATACATGGGGCCCGTAGCTAAAGTCCTGGACAACTCCCTAATGTCTGCACCTTTCGCGCTGCACAGGGGTACTCACCAGGGCTGCCCCTTCTCCCCTATCCTATTTGCATTTGCCATTGAGCCCATGGCTGATAGTGTAAGGGACCAGCATACCCGCAAGGGCATACGCCAGCAGGACACACCAGAAATAATTTCACTATACGCTGATGACGTACTCCTCTACATCAGAAACCCATCTACACACATAGGCACATTCTCGGGCTTCACCATCAACTACTCCAAATCGGAGATATTCCCACTCACTGCAGCAACTCAGCAGCCAACATGCAAATTCACCTTCTGCTGGTACCCAGGTGGTATCAAATATCTGGGGGTCCGAGTATCACTAGTTAGATCCTCCCTACTCGCCGACAACTACAATTCCACATCGCAACTCCTGGAATCGAAAATGGTAAGGTGGCGCAAACTCCCACTCTCCCTTGCGGGCGAACTATCACTACTAAAAATGATAGCGGTCCCCAAGCTCCTCTATGTCTTTGCTAATGTCCCGGTATGGCCCGGGAAGCAATATTTTAAGAAACCACACTCTGCATGCACCCAATTCCTTTGGCACTCCGGTGCGGTCCGCAAGAAGTGGCAACATATGACTCTCCCCTATGAGAGAGGGGCTTCACAGCCCCTGATCTAACTCGGTATTGGATTGCTGCACAAGCCCAACATGCTACATACTTGTACGAACACCCAATGACACCCCCTCATGTGAAACTTGAAAGACTAGCGGGAAAGGAAATCAATATTATGACCCTGATACTCTACCGAACATACTACACAGACGCAAGAGCAGATCCTGTGGCTACCACGATCATGGCATGGAATCGGTTACTGCACACTCAGCCAGACCACCGCCCATACTATAAGTGGCTGCCAATTTGGCAGTTCCCGGGCCTGACCCCGACCCATGACAAACATCTCTTGCGAGATTGGCTAGACCTGGGGAACCGGGCATTGACAGACTTATACCCTGATGGCAAAATCATTACCCCGGCTCGGCGCTAGAACTGTTGCAATATTTCAGGCTAAGAGCTGCAGTTCGGGATATGTCGCCCTCCTACCTAAATGAGCCCCCTGGACTCACCTGAGATCCACTACATAGCCAACTCAGCCAGCAGTAGGGGTATAACGTCCTCCCTGTATAAAATGCTAATGGGAAAGTCTAAGAACGTACCCCCAAGCCAAGGAACGAGTGGCCGGAGGAGTTAGGCTTAAAAATCACAGATGGCATGTGGAGCAAAATGTGTTTGCACACGCGCAAAGTCTCTCTAAACTTCAGATTCCCAGGCATGCAATATAAACTCCTCAATCGACTATACTACACACCACATAAAGTGACGAAGTTTGCACATAACCATACCCACACTTGCCCGAGATGCAGATCCGAAGTGGCAGACCACATACACATGTTTTGGTCCTGTTTTGGTCCTGTCAAACGCTTGGGGCGTTCTGGAAAGCAGTGACTGAAGCCCTCGACCCGCTAGCTTTGCTGTTTGGGATGTGGACTGGGGATGAGGTGAAGAGAATGTCTAAATTTCTCAATGTGAGCACCATGGTAGCCAAAAAAATTATATTGCAGTGTTGGAAGTGTCGCTCCCCGCCGCGTTCGAAATGTGGCTGAAGTCTCTCACTTGGACACAGACGTGTGAGGAGGAGTATATCTGTCCCCCCCCCCCGTGAATTCCCGCCCAAAAAATGTGTGGACAGACTTTTGCAACTATCTTAACAACAAAGACGATATGGAAACTCCCTCCCCCACCGCCAAGTGTGAAAGACATGCCTTGACCCCGAACGGTGGAAAGCATGACAGGCTAACAGCCCATCTTATTGTTTAATGTTTGAATGTACTATAAGACCTAATTATGTGCTTGTAACTGTTCATGCACTGTGTTGTGTACCCACCTCCACTACTTGCCAATAAAGAAAAGTAAAAAAAAAAATAATGAATCAAGAATTTATGTCCTATTGATTGAAGTTTGTGTTTTCATTTTAAATAAGTGATAGAAATTGAAACCTGCATTGCCAATTGCTTATAGAAAAATAATGATTGGCAGAAGGTATTATTTTTATTAGCAGTGTATTGTGTGTGTGTTCGTCAAGGTTGTGTTTGGTATATTTCCCTTATTTTAAGAGTGGAGAATGACATCTAAATTATCTTGTACTATATTTCAAATGAAAGGAATTATTGTTAGAACAGAGCTTGTTCCTTGTCCCAGAGGGTGAAAGTATGATGGAGGTGTATGAGACCATTAGACTATGTTTGCCAGTGGCCATCAATAGTAATTAAAGTATCGAATTGTGTCAATCTTGCTTGGGATGGATTGTTCAATGTCACTTAATAGGGTCCCAGTCAATTGAAATTGTTACATCGTGGATAATGTCCGGTGAGGCCCAAATGCTAGTCAGTGATTGTTGCTGTTATAGAGTTTACTGAGTGTGCACCATACCTTAAAACATGTTTTGCCTTTGTTGGTTTTCAGAGGAGAGTCTCATGCATTTGGCAATAGCTGTAGCTGTGTCACTTATGTTTGGGTGAGTATTGAACTATTTAATTGTGGCTCTCCTCTGTGTGAGCAGCACTGATAATTTTTCAAATTTGTTTCTCTTCTAAGGGAGACAGAAGACCTTTTAGATGTGACTCACTGGTGTGGAAGAGCCACCAATATTAATTGATGTTGATTGACTCTTCCACAAAAGAAAGCCAGATCAACAATTTGTATAAGTGCTAACACTGAGGAAACTGTGAATATGTAAAACAGGGTTGTCCAACTGCAGGCCTCGAGGGCCAGAATCGTGTCCGATTTTCAGGATATCCTCATGTGATAAAATTGCATACAATGATTCTAGATGTATGCAAATGCATGTCATGAATGTTAAGGAGGTATATGTTAAAACCCCATTAGCTTTGCAGCACTCTAGGCCTGGAGTTGGACACCCTTGATGTAGAAGTATGTTTTTTGCTGGGTATAGTTACTTGAAAAGTGTAATATTTGAGAATGGAGGCAGATATGTCCAGCAATTAACTATTCCAGTCATCAGGAGTGGTATGAGGCATATGTTCAGTCTGTGGGCCAGGCAAGAACATTATATAACATATCCAAACAATGTTACATATTTATAAAAATTATCTAAGGTGCACAGGCCATTATTTTGTGGAATTAGCTGTATAAAACTAAAAATAGGGTTTACCGTCTTAATAAGATACATAGGAATATTGTTATAAGCCAGAGCATCCTAAGACATGAAACTATGTATGCACAATTGTTCTTGTGAAGAAACAGTACGGGATTTCATGTTCTCCTGTAGTGTCAATTGTACCAATAAGAATATGAAACTATCTTGGGTTTGGAAAATGTCATCACATATGACTTCTGTTCTAACATCAGAAGATTAATTCAGAGGACACTGAACAAACACTGTAAATGGTTGTGATTATGATGTTTTTCTTGTACAATTACTTTGTCTGCAAGTTCTGAGTGTAAGTGTAGAATGAGTGTATTTGTATTTATATTAATTTATATAGCGCTTTGCGCCAAAGCGCAGTACATTAAAAGGGAGTGGTATATTAAAAATGTAAAAACTATATTTGAGTAATGAGTTTATATTAGGCAGGAGAGGATAACAAGAATGGCTTTAGACAATAATGAAGCACCTGTAATGAGGTGAAAGAATTAATAAAAAGAGGGAGAGGAGTCCAATGTTTAGAAGCAAGTAGAGCAAAAGACTGAAAGTGTGTCTGTCTGCAGAGTGCTTTGGAACAGAAAGGAGAAAGAGCGATCAGGAGCGCAGGAGCATAGTTGGAGAGTAAAGGGAGATAGATAAGGAGGAGCAAGACCATGAAGACACTTAAAGACCATAGCAGGAAAGTGAAAAAGAAGGTGAGATTCAAAAGAGATCCAGGTAGTGAAAGCAGAGGTGCAGAAATAGAAGTATGAGGATTTGAATTGTGAAATTAAAGTTAGCGCAAAGAGCTGCGAGTTGGTAGGCGGGCAGGCCTATGAGCACGGCAGAGCAGTAGAAAAGAGGAGCGAAAACAAAAGCCGGGTTAACTGTTTTGATTAAAGTGAAATAATGAAGGGATGGGTTTAAAACAGCAGATATGTGAAATACTAGACATTTGGGTGGAGAAGGTAAGAGATGAGATGAGTCCAAGATGACACCGAGATTGCAGGCAGTGAGAGGGAAGCCAAGAAGAGCAGGTGGGACGGAGAAGGGAGGTTGGCGGGGGGGGGTGATGGGAAAACGGAAGAAGAGGAGAAATAGAGTACACATGTCTTTAAAGATTTAGATGGAGGAAGTGAAGTGCATCCACATTTGGATTTTGAGCAGACAGGTAGACAGAGAAGAGTGAAGATTATCAGAGAAGTCAGAGGAGGATACACACCTTTCAGAGTCCTAAGTGTAGAAGTGAAAAGAAAAGTAAAATTTAGCAATAATAGTGAAAAGGGAGAGGTGTACAGATAGAAGAGGAGGGGGCCAAGCACAGAGCCTTGAGATACACCAATTTGAAGGGTATAAGAGGATTGGGTGCTAGCCCAAAAGACTGAGAAAGTGCAGTCAGAAATGAAAGAGGAGAACCATTGAAGGACAGAGTTAGAAAATCCTGGGGAAGAGAGTGTATTTAGGAGAGTGGAGTGATCAAAATTATCAAAGGAGCCTCAGAGGGTAAGGAAACTCAGAATAGAAGAGACAGTATTATAACCACTTAACTGCAGATGAAGTGAGCGTCCATTTCCTCCGCAGGTTATGCGAATTTCCAAGGGTTTGCATGACCGCACCATCAAGGCAAAAGCTTTATTTGTGTAACAAACTTGAAACGGTTTCTATTTAAACCTTGGATAATAAGAGTAATACAAGTATGGACCACTTGCATTACGTACCTAGTGAAATGCTGCATCATGATGACACCACAATGATGAAGCCCAAAATGAAGGCACACATGCCAAGGGTTGCTGTTCATATTCTGCTCAGAGGAGAATTACCCAGCATTTTATTGCTAAACTGTCTTTGTGAGCTGCACCATGATGATTTGCAAATGGTATTTTCCCTCTTTTTTCAACTTTAATATATTTGTCAAAACAAAAAAGTAACAGGTATAATAAGGGTCAGTGTACCTGTGAAACATTAGCTCCTTAGCCGTCATTAAATACATGATGCAACCGATTTCACAAAGTGGGTACATTCTTGACAACAGCTTATTTGTATTCATTGCTCCCATTAAATACACTAAGCGTAGTTGTAGAGTGCAGGAACTAGTCTTCCCGCCAACAACCAGGCATTGTTGCTATCTATATCTGACTTTATGAGCGAATTAATCAGCTATTTTCTAGAACATACCCAAATATCTTTGGGTTAAGAGGAAGAATACATCATTTATCTGTATGTGTCTCCCATTTAGTTAAATACTGTACATCATGTAGCCATAGATTAAGCATCAGATTAGGTCCTCAATACCATAACCTAGCTACTATTCCCATAGTCATGACCAATGCCATGACCACAAATCTGCAGTGGATCACTGTACCTTGAGCAAATTCCATCAAAAGCCAAATCTGAGGCTTGGTGGGTACAGGTTCAAATATGATCACAGACACTGTGTTGTGCACTTGTTCCCAGCATCTTTGAGTTTTAGGGTAGGACAATGATAGATGATAGATGGTAACATTCTTGTGGCTACCTGAAACAAGGGCATGTCGTACTAAGCACTGGAAAACTACCATGGGTGTGTGATAAAAAATGATGTATGTGTTCATAGTGTACAAGCAATTTTATGTGATTGAAGGATTTCAATCAAATTTGCTTACAAGCAGCTTCCCAATCATCACCCGATGAATCATAAGCCTGTGGGTTTTCCCTCTCTCCCTTGCCCTCTCTGTGTTACTTTGCTTGGCCGACATTGATAAGTTATATATTGTTCAGACTGCATGTTTGGCTGGTGATGGGTTGGTGTTATATACTACTCTGCAGGCATTGTTTCAATGTGCCCCTTCAAAGCATTCTGTATTCTGAAATGTAAGAACATTGTCAAAGGCGTATCCTCCCCTTTAAATCTACAATGTGGGTGAATATAGGAGCGGTACAATTTAGCTACATGACTTCTAGGTAACATGCATAATTGGGATTTCAGACAGGCTGATGACAATAGTCCACAAGATCAAGGATTGCAAACTTGCTGGGTGTATAGAAACTCGCTCTGATGCCAGATCCGGGCACTCATGTTATTGTTGGTGCCAACACATGGCATACCAAGGCTGAGCCGAGCAACTGTATTGGTCAATTTACGCAAACGACAGTCCAAAATATTCTGTGAACAATACTCGACTGTTTAGACACCCTTATCAAGGAAATAACAAGGCACTGTAAGTGTTTCAAATAAGGTCATGGTGAGGTCAGTGGGGTGCTCTAAAATACCTATATCATTTTGAGAAACACCACTATTTCCACAAGAGAAATCCTTGTCATCAGTGAGAGTGGCTTACGAGTAATCTTTTGCCCGGGGTTCCTAACCATCAAAAGTTCCCAAGTATTTATTTTTACAGAACAGACCATAACCTTTCAAAACCTCAATTCCTACGTAGCGTATTTAGTTGTCCACCTGTTGTTTTACTGAGCATTGGTGGGAGGAGTTCAGGCTTTCCCCAGTTAATCTTTAAGTTAATCATAAGCCTGGAATCTTTCAATTTTTCTTGATAGCTGTGAATACTGATCCTAAATTCTAATCAGGTTATTTCATGTAAAGAAGCATATCATCAGCATATAGTGACACCAATGTTGTAGATGTGTGTAATTGAATACCACTGTGTATGTGGTGTTCTTGTAGAAGACATGCTATGGTGCCCGATAGTATGAATAGCAGAGGGGTGAGGGGACGTCCTGTGTTCCTTGCTTGTGTAAACTTCCCAAAGACAGTGCTATTCATGGGGACACTCATCTTAAGATCTGCATGGAGCAATTTGATCCATTGTGTAAATTGCAGACCGATCCCAAAACCAAGGAGTTCTTTAAATAGAAAGGGCCATTCTAGGGAATCAAACACCTTTCCGGAATCCAACATGGCAAACAGTACAGGGATGTATATGTTTATATAATGCGTGATGGAGAAAAGGCATCTAAGATAGTTTAGTGTAGAATGCTCAGGGACAAAGCTGGTGCTTGCGTATGAGTCGTGATTCCTTGTGCGGCAACCGGCACTGGACCAATATTTTAGCAAGAATCGTATTGTCTGGGTTGACTAGTGAAATGGGACGGTATGAGGAGCCGTTTTAGGGAAGTTTACTTGGTTCAACTCTATCCTTTTATGAGCCATGTTAACACACCACGTATTAGGTGTTAACAGTGCACATCATTGCGTTAAGCTATTTTCTAAGGTACATCGAAGACCAAATGGTCCTGACTAGCTTATTTGTGGCAATCCATTGTTTACGGGTCCAAGAAGCAACTCTGTTTTCCAGATCCCGCTGTACAAATTAGCAATAATTGAATAAACAAGTGCTTGAATTCTGGAATGTGAAACCAAATTCGAGGTGGATGTTTGTGAATACGCCACACGAGTAACCAGACACCCACAATGAATAACCCACAAGTCAATGAACAACATGATTTGTTCTTTAAGGCATGTGTTACATAAATCCAGTCAGTCAATGGCTTTCATTCCGAGGTTGGTGTTAGCCATGGCGCTATTAGCGCCATGACTAGCACCAATACCGGTACCGCCACCGACTTGGTGGTATGGGGACTTACCGGTCCGGTCCGACCTTGGCGGGACTGGTAAATCCCCATTTGTAAAGCCATTCCCCATTCCCATTTGAGCCGCCACAGGGCTCAATGGGAAGGGGGAAGGCGTCAATAACGGTACCGCAAATTGCAGTACCGTTATTGACCCCGGTATCCCTTTGCGGGTCCTGTCCTTAACGCCTGGTAAAACCAGGCGTTAAGGGAAGGACCCACAAAGGGACCTCAGAATAGGGCGCAAAGGGATTACCGGCACTGGTGTCATTACCGGTGTCCGGTATCCCTTTGCGCCCACCTTGTAATGAGGGCCAATCACTCATTCACGTTTCAAAATATCCGAAATGTGTTATCATGGGGAAAAAAGTAACAAAGTGTATTTTTTATCTAGAGCAGTCTTGCTAATTTTTCTGGAGGCTAGACTACCCAATTATGGGTGTGCAGTATTAGTTTAGTGAATCTGCCTGACGAACACAAGGGAGCGATTAGCTATCCAGTATCTGAAAATAGTGCAAAGAATGTACTACTTGAGTTGGCTAATTCTTTGAGATTAACATGGCCCCTGCAGTCACAACAGGACTGTGTGAATGTGTTTCTATTTCTTTAAATACCTTTCGAATTTTGAGAAATACACGTTTGTCTTGTCCAGAATTATGAGGTGGAACTGTATACAGGGGGCATGAAATTAGTTGCGTCATTCGAATAGGAATATGTAATTAAACATGTAAAAATAAACATATTTCTACACACCAAAAGGAGAGACACAAATTTGTGAATGCAATTTGCTTTTAACTTTTTGAGTAGTACTAGAAAGATGAATTCTTGGGGAAATTGGTTGCAAATTCTTCATTTTAAAGCACACTGGCCACACAGCAAGCAAGTCGGTATCATCGACAGGTTTGCGCCTGCTGCCAACCCTGTTTCAGTCAGGCCTGAAACTATTAATTGAACGGAAGCCCAGATGAAAATTGGATGCATGACATCGTCAGAATCGAAAGTGGATATTTGAAGACCCTGTTTTCTATTATTCACTTTCCCGCTAAGTGAAATTTGGTGAAATGTATTGATGTGGTGCACGTGGTGAAAAGTGAGGGGAATACTGCTCCCTGTCTGAGACCTGGGAGACTTGAGGGTCCTTCTCTTGAATGAAAAAGGACAGCCTTCCTGTCTATTATAGAAGTTTTTGAAGATACGAAATATCTCATAACCATATGGTGAGACCCTGTCTATTGCTATACCAACACACCCAAGGCAAAATCAATTGCAACTGAGAGGTGCAGCTTTTAACAATGCACCAAGGGAACAGAGATCCATAAGGGTGGCGGCTTTTTTTGCACTGCCGTGCTGTTGTTTTCGACCAAGAAGGGCAAACTGTCTCCACAACACGGTCCTCTCGTTTCCCTGCCAGGCTGCACTTTAAATCAAAGTGTTATCAGCGAGGCTCTGCAGTAAACGCGCGCCGTTCTGGTTTTGCTCTTTCAGTGGATAATTTCTCGTGTTTAATGAGATCAGGGAATGAAGTCAGGCATGAGTCTGAGAAAGGTCACCGTGTGTGCTCGCAGGTATATTAACTGCTGCTAGAGCTGGTGTCACAATACATCCAGGACAATAAAAATTAGACAGCGCGCAGTAAACACTTTCCTCGGTGCCATATAACGAATAGCACCGTTCGCAATAAAGCAAATAGAAATATGAGAACGTCTGAATGTGAAGGGGAGGGGGCGCGTGCTATCGGGTGGAGTGTGATTGTAGCCGAGGTTAATGGGGAAGTAAATGAAAAAAAGCAAAGGGGTAAACTGGGTTCCTGCACGTTGTCTCGCAGACGTCACCGCTGCAGTAGGTACTTTACAGAGCGCCCCTGAATAACGGCATCTGCACGTGGATTCACGGCGCCAGATCCAAGTTTATCGCAGCGCACTGTATATGGATTACAGGAGCCACATATTGATTCCGATCAGTCACGTAAGTCACACCCAATGTATTTCGGCCAGCCATACATAATAGGCAGGTTAACTGGCTCCGGCTGATTTTAGTTTTACTTGAAGGTGGATCTAAGTCTGAAATAATAATGTTACAATTGCCTAGAAACATTATTGTCAGGTTCGGATGCCTTTAGGAGGGTTTCTACCTTACTCGAAATCAGTGGTCGAAGTGCACAAAAAGAAGTAGTGGAACTATGTGCCCTACTGGACTACCCCCTCCAACCCCCCAAATCCTACGCTCCCTACAAATCCCCTTACCACGCCCACTCCCACACACAATACAAACCCCCAAACACATATGGCTGCTGTTTAAGGAACGTTCAGTGCAGGTTTCAACTTCTTCCAACACATTTATTTTAAAACAAAATCATTTTTAAATACGAAACCTTTTTAAAATGAAATTATAGAAACAGTAAAAACTTAACTAAAAAAAGGTAGAGGAGCACTGCTCCCCACGCACCATTAAGATAACTCTTTGCAGAATTGGGTACATTCCTACTGTTGCATGAAAGCAGTATAACATGGAAGCACTATTCGACCGCCAGTGACACCAAGGCAAGGGAATACAGCATGTTCTTTCCTCCCTGTGTCTTCTTAGATATGAGGCAAGAGAGCACTGCTTCCACCCAAAAGGGGCAAGGATGCTGAGACAGTCAATGCCGCAGAGCTGTCCCCTTCTGCATTAATCCTGCTAGAGCATGGGAAATGGGGCTGTGGAGGAGCAGGTGGACGCCCTTTCCCTAACTCCTGGCCCCTCAGCACCATCATGCTGGAGCAGCAGGCGAAGGGCCCTGAATGGGACCCCATGTGTTACGCTATAACGCATTGAGTGTATGAGCGATGATATGCACTCAGACAAATGTATCAAATGTATCCTCGCACTGAGATAGTGGAAGGATATTGTGTGGAAGAATGTCAGCACGCACCGTTGGACATCATGTAGTGCTGAGTGAAATCAGGTCAGTGTGATGTCATAAAGAAGATATACTGAAACGATACGAAAATACTTAAGAGTTATGATGTAACTGAAGTGACAAGAGAAACATGCACAAAATAATATAGTGATCACATATGCAAAAGAAGATAAAGCAACTTGCTGACCAATAAGTGTAAATGCGCAGTAACTCAAGATAGATGAGACATATAGAAGTTTGCTGTTGCTGAAAATATAACATGGCAAGGTGGCCATGATAGGAAAATGGATGTCAGCTTGTGCAAATATTTTATCATCCTACCTCAGAAAAAGACCAGGGGTGCAGAGTCATGAGATGCTGAAGAATTAGCTTTGTATGCAAAACGAAGAGGAGTCTATGTTGGCCTGGGATCAAGGATACCATTTAAGGAATAGCTGCAAAGCTCAAAGGGAGGCAGACGGATAAGCCATGAACGTGAAACATAGTTCTCTTAGATTAAAGAAGAAAACATTTGCAAGAACCAAGTATTGGACAATAAACAATGGATAAGGCTCCTACAGGATGGAGTGAGCAAGTCTCTAGAGGCCAAGAGGAGCAGTAACACCCAGGAAAATTGAATAAAATAGCATTAAATAAGAGGTCGAAATGGACCCATTTGCAGCCTCCTCACACGTGATTCAGAAGTTGAAAACAAGGGCTAATCATTAAGCTATGGATGAAGATAGTGATATGCTTACACTCCCTTGAATGTCCCAGACTAGAGAGACTACAAGGTCAACTACAGACAGAAACTTTGCCTCATGGTCAGAGTGATGAGAGATGATGGACTAATTGGCAAAGTGGGAAGTAAACTGACGTGACTGAAGCACCTGAGTTTTGCTTTGCATACATGCTCACAGCTGAGCCGAAAGTCCAAGGTTGGGTGGGAATGCCAACCAATCAGTGGGTCTATGGGGCAACCTGCCATACAATGTTGAGTAGACCAATCTGCTGCCATTTTGTCCGCTATAATCAGAATTATACGTATTTAGAGGTAGTTCAAGGCTTGTTTTACAGATAAAAGACAGCCAATGCAGTACTAACCCATATGTATTCTATAAGTAGATATGTTCCCCTAACCAATCCCTTAGGTTTTACAGTTTGCCACACAGGATGATGTCATAGATGACGCATATTGGGGTATAAAACCCATGTGTAATCAGTTTGTGTATGAGTATGCAAGCATCAGTCTGATGTCTGCCAGTTTGCCCTGCTTTATTAAATTGAGAATAAAGTAGCACTTTGCCATATTCTTTGAGTCTGTCCAGTTATTTGGTCTGAGTTCTTGATTGGTAATTCCATCTAGCACAAGAGACACTTTAAGGTGCTAGAGCACAGGACTGTAGAAAGTTGCCAGCCAGCCGGTGGCTCTGGACAATGCTCATTTGATTTATTTCTCTATTTATAACCGTGCACAATGCCTGCAGGCATCTAGGCGCTAGTTGCAGAAGAAGGTGAGGGTCAGGGAAAGGAACAGGAAAAGGTGAAATAGGGAAGTTGAAGCAGATTAGCAAAAGTGCTGGCCTAGCAGGGCACTGAAAATTCCTTGGAGGAATACATTGTATTGCTGATAGTTTCTTGACTACAGTAATGTATATTCATTATTTTTGGAAGAATCAGGAAATACCATGTTAGCTAGATGATAAAAGATGTAGTTTATATTAAATAAGCATTGGATATTGTAGAGGTGTTACATTGAACACATATGTGTGTCTGCTAACCTGCTGACCTGTTTTCTCAAATTGCAGCAGACAAAATGCAAATAGGTTTTTCATATTTTTAATGCAAAAAAGCTACATTTATGGGTCCACTGACATCAATTTATGATTAGTTTCCATGCATATTCTTTTCAACATTCTTTTCAACTTCTTGCCCCTCCCTTTCCCGTGGTGATTGGTGATATACTTACTCTCTGATTATTTAAAATAATTTTACAGTAAAACGAATGACATCCTCTGTTTTTCATCAACAAGTCTTACAAAATATATTTTTTCTAAACTTCCAGCTCATCAATGTTAGACCATTACCCTCCAAGCAGCACACTTTTATGCACAGCCATGCTTTAATCACTCAATTTCTTTTCCCACTCCTCTGGGCTTTAAAAAGTCATATGGTCTTATCTCGAATGCAATTGCACAGTAACAAATCTGATATTAAGTTATGGACTAGCATTAGGGTACATTTGTTCTTATAAGACCCCAGACTTTACTCGTATTTATATGAATTCTTCATTGCTGTGGAGAATACTGAATTAGCCTCCAAAAACAATCGTAACATATTTCTGTCCTACAAAGCTCTCGATCCTTGAACATTCTTCATGTGTACATCATTTAAATTACACAAATTGTATGATGTTCATCGATGCACATAAAACCTGATCTGTTCATCTACTATTGACAATCTGGAAGTGAAGCAAACAGAATCCAGACCCCATACTAAAATAAAGCTTACGAGTTAACCATTCCAAAATTTGGAATAGGTACCCGCGCACTGGTCAGTATCTGTAATTTACATCTATTGGCAGAACATCATAGCTATCACTATGGGTATTTCATCGCCAACTTATTGTTTGTTATTTAACAAAATAACATAAATTAAATTGGTCAACTTTACATTGGTAAAATGTTCTGATGTGTTTTGCTGTTCTAGAGATTTTTTCAAGGGAGAATTGCAATCAAACATGTAATACACTTTTTGATACATATCATTATAATTATTCTTTTATAACGCGCTTAATACCAACAAGTGCTTCCAAGACAAACGTGTTTCCCCTGAGCTATTCTTCCTCCACATAGCAAAATGTAACATATTCACACTATACGTTTCCATTTGATGGTTTAATCATTACAATTTAAAGATAACATTGATTAAGTTTATCCCATGTTATTATTGATATTATCTGGACTTTGTTAATAGTCCAAAATTGTGTACTTTAAATTGAAAAGTGGGCGTGTTCAATGCTCAAGTGAGTTGGTCAACAATTTGTCAGAGATCTTGCTCTTGTAATCTTTGGGTAACTTATCTTACAGATTTGTATGCAAGGAATGTGTCTGCCGAGTATGACTGTTTGTGTCTGGCGTGTGGACCCTATTGACGCTAAATGCAAGGTGTGCCAATGTACCAGTATATATATTCAATAGTTTAATCAGAAAGATACGATTACTCCACTTAGAAACTGAAGCAGTCTGGCATTAAGCCAATATCAATGACCAATAAAAATAAAACAATAAGTAATACCTACGGAGAGAATAATCACCTATAGGTTTTAAGCCCATACTATTTTTATATTGCGGCAATTAACAGTAAGGTAATTTTACTATCTTGTACCCACTGGAAGAGAGAAAAAGCAAGACTACTTTTAGTATAAGGACTTATTATTATTTATTTTTTTAGCATTTGTTAGGCGCCTATACAACAAATGGTGTTTCAATGTGCCACAAGGCAAGTGGGTAGGGAAAAAGGGGAGTAAATAACAATGGCAACAGTAAATATACAATCGTTTTCCTCCTAGGCCTTGTGACATTCGGACGTGCAAGTGCAGTGTAGAGCAGTGCAGGAGAAAGGGAAGGGAGGGTGGCGGGGGAGAATGTCAGGGCTAGTTCTGGTGGAGCCCAGGAGGGATGTGCAGAGGGGTGTCAAGGGTGGAGGCCACTGGTTAAGAGCTAGGGCGGAGGAATGGAAAGGGCGGATGCATAGCTGCCATGCAGGGGATTTGCAGGGCAGTGCTTATAGGGGATGTGGGTACTTGTGTCAACTGGGTAGAAGGCCTGGTAACCTGTGAGATTCATGAAGGACCAGGCCAGCAGTCTCAGTGGTAGTGGAGTGATTAGCAGGTGAGGGAAAGAGGTGTAGAATATCTGAGTTTTGAGGAGTTCCTGGAACTTAATGAGGTCCAGCTCAAGTCTGAGGGAGGCTTTTCAAAAGAGAGGCACTGGCCGAAGAGAGAGACCTGCCCACACTGTCTGCTTGCAGAAGCGTTTGGCAAGCATAGGGTTGGAGTTAGAGGAGCAGAGGGCTCTGTCAGGGAAGAATTTGGAGATAGTGTGGTCCCTGGACCCAGAAAGCCTTGTGGATCATGCAGAGGGTCTTGAATTTGATCCTCACAGCCACTGGGAGCCAATGGAGAGATTGTAGGTCTGGAGAGATACATTCCCTGGGCTTGAGGCTCAGGATAATTCTTCCAGTTCTATTCTGGATTAGCTGAAGGGGGCGTGGGGAGGAAAGGGTGAAATTGAGGAAGATGTTATTGCAGTAGTCCAGCCCAGAGAGGACCAGAGCTCTGGAGACATGGAGCTTCTGGGGAAAGGTGAGGAAATGGAGAATGCCTCTAAGGAGGTGAAGCTGAAAGTGGGCCTTCTTGGCAAGGTCCAAGATTTGAGGGGTGAAGGAGAGTGAGGAGTCGAAGATGACCCCAAGGTTTTTGGCCTCACACCATGGTGAGGGTCCCGGGAGGGTGGCCAGAGGGTAAGAGGGAAACAGGGTGCAGGTGTCCCAATGAGAAGGATCTCTGTCTTACTGGCATTAAGGCAGATATCGTAGTCACACACCATGCCTGGATGGTGGTCAGACAATTGGGGATGTAAGAGGAGGAAGCAGAGGTAGTAGAGAGAAATTTGAAGAAAAGTTGTGTGTCATCAGAATAACAATGGAAGTGAGGAGAGAAGGAGGAGATTAGGTGAGCAAGAGGGGCAGGATAGATATTGAAGAGCCACAGTGATAGGATAGAGCCCTGGGGGACGCTGCCGGTAGAGAGTGAGGCAATGGAGAAGAAAGGGCCCAGTTGCACTGGGAAGGGCTGTTAGTGAGGAAGGAGGTCAGCCAATCCAGTGCCCAGTCTGTGATGCTGAGGGTATCATGGAGCCATTTTATGAGGATAGAATGGTTAACCATGTCAAAAGCAGAGGAGAGATGGAGGAGAATGAGAACAGCAGGAGAGTTAGAATCAAGATTTGCAACAAGTCTTTACGGGTGTTCAGGAGAGCAGTTTCTGTGCCTCTGGATGCCCAGAATCTAGATTGATGGTCATGGAGGCAACCAACAAGTTCAGTATGAAGGATCAATTGAGGGAGGACCAACTTCTCCAAGAGTTTACCCAGGAAGGGGGTGGTGGAGATAGTTAGCCGGGCAGGACGGGTCAGCAGACAGCTTTTTTTAGGAGAGGTACAAAAGGGAGTGTTTGAGGATAGAGGGAAACATTCAGTGGCAAAGGATTGGTTACAGAAGTTGGAAAGAGCCGGGGCAAGAGAGGGGGTTTAGTCCTTAATGGTTCTAGAAGAGCAGGGGAGTAGCTGTTTGGATGAGACCTACATAGAGTGGACAACTTTAGCAACCTCATCAGGTGCAATGGGCATGAAGGAGGAGAGTGTGGGGGAGGTGGGAGGGGAGCCAAGGGAGGCAGGGGATTGGGAGCTGGAGTGGTGGAGAGTGAGGACAGGATGTCCTGGTTTTAGAATTGAAATGGGAGGCCACAGCAGTGCAGAGATCCTGAGAAGGAAGGAGCGAGGTGGATACTGCAGTCAGATTGGTGAGTTACTTGCAGATTTTGAAAAGTCCAGCCATGTTGTTAGTGGCTCCAGAGATGCAGGCTCGGATGGGGACCCTCTTTTTGGAGTGGATAGAGAAATTATATTTCCTTTGGAGCAGGTGACAGGCCAGCTTGTCAGATGATGAGCCTGACGTCTGCCACTTCCGGTAAGCAACTGTGTACTTATGTTTCAGAGAAGCTAGATTGGAGTCATACCAGCCATTGCACTTGGAGGCAGGCTTCAGGTTGATCCTCATAACAGAGGCAAGGATGTCAAGAGTGTTAGAGATGGAGAGGTGAAGGTTAGCGGGGACAGAGTCAGAGGGAGAGTCAGAAGCAGGGATGGGGGAGTGAAAGTGGAAGCAAAAGCAGCGACTCACACTCACTTCATCGTTCGAATGGCGGTGAAGGAGGCTGGCAGTGCGGGAGGCAGCTCGGCCAGAGGGCCAATGGGCCCCCAATGGGTGGAGAGGAGAGAGTGGGCGGACCAAGAGTGGGGGTGTGGTGACCGGGTTAGAGATAGGGATGTCACCAGAGATTAAGGCATCCAGAGTGTGTCCAGCTGAGTGATCAGACCGTAGGGGAGAATAGTAAGAGAGAGAGAGAGGGAGTCACAGAGATAACAGAGCTGTGAAGTGGCTGATTCTGGAGAGTTGAGGTGTATATTAAAGTCACCAAGGAGCAGGAGTTTGGAAGTAGAGGTCAAGAGGGAAGAGGTGAGGTCAGCCCATTCAGAGAGGAAGAGAGAGATACGGTAAAGGGGCCTGTAGATGGCGGTCAGGGTAAGTGAGAGAGTAGAAGAGGCCTTCAGCCTACAGACAAGGCATTCAAAAGAGGTGTAGGATTGAGTAGGTATGATAGAAGCACGAACCCAATCAGGGAAATCGGGGCCACTCCACCTTTGGGCTGGTTGGGCCTTTGTTTGGAGAGGAGTTTGTAGCCCTCAGGAAATAGAGTGTCTAGAGCAGTGACAGAGCTGGCATTGAACCATGCTTGGTAAGGGTGAGGACGTCGCGGTCAGGGTCTTCAAGAAGGAGACAGATGTCAGAGGAGTGTTTGATAGCAGAACGAGTGCTCAAAGTAGCTAAGTGAAGCTGATTGCCACCTTTGAAAGTTTTCTGAGGAAGTTACAGGGGTGTGGTACTCCCATCGGTGATTGTGAAGAGTTTAGAGAGGAGGAAGGAGGAGTAGCAGGAGAAAGGAGGAAAGTAATTAGAGAGGGCAGGTGCCAGTCAAGAAGGAGAAGAGTAGGCTGAGAACCCTGGGCCATGATAGTGCCATTGTGATAGACAATACTAATGCACCTATAGAATGAGAAGTATGCCAAGAGTACTTCCCATCTAATGCCATCATTAATAGGAGAGGAGGAGAAAGGGGAGATAGTGGAGACCAAGTGGGGAGTCCATAGGCCCAGGGAGGGGACAGAAAAGAGGATATCAGTAATAGTGTGCCTGGAAGTGGCATTGACGTAGGTGTCAGCAATAGGTAGGCCTGGTTTAGAGGCCATGAGAGCTTTTTAAAGCTTTTTATTTATCAGACTTTGCAAGAGAGATAGGATAGGTGATAAATTAGCAGTTAGAGTAGATAGGGGAGAAAGTGCCATGTGAGTAGTGGGGGTTAGGGGGAGAGACAGATAGGGGAGCTGCACAGTGCACGAATACACTCCCATGATGCCTAGCAGCCAAGCAGGCACTGATGAAAGAGGTGATTGAACAGGATGTGCAAGAGGTATGAGAATTTTAAGTACCCATCCTGGGTGAGGGCTAAAATGCAGCTAAAACAATCAATGCCCAGGTTTAAAGCACATCTGAATTCAACTTTCCAACGAAGCACAAAATGCAGCAGAAAACATTCAATGCATAGGTTTAAGGCACATCTGAATTCAGCTTTCCAACAAAGCACAAAATGCAGCTGAATCAAGATTAAGGTGGTGTAGAATTACAGAAGAAGTGCCTCACGAGTCAGAGCAAACAGAGCATACAGGGCATCACATTTTGACATTTAAGATAAAGGAGGAAGAGAGGCATATCATTAATCATGGGAGTGGCGTGCTCAAGGTTTGCAAACGGGTAGCTGAGTTGTAAATACCCAGTACTGTGGTTTAGGTATTACATGTGAATTGCCAGCAGTGAATACAGGGCCGCCGTTGCAAAGGAAGACAGGATCACAAGGGAGGGCAGCACACTAGGGATGCAGCAGAAAGAATTAAAAAAGAAGAGTATATTACATTTAGATGCAATATCCCTACAAGATACTAGTAATGGAAGGCCCAGATTGTACTTAGGCAAGCAAGGTAAGCATACCTTTAGATTCAATATTCCCACAGCACACCAGTAATCCACAGTATGCAGTTAAAAAGAGCAGGGTAAATTACAATTAGAATCATTTTTCTCACAGCACACTAAAATGCAATGCAGAGTTTGGAGTTAATGGACGGACTATAATTGCATCCAGATTTGATTTTTCCACATTCAAATTATGCAGAGGAACAGTTGCATGCCTCTGCAGGAAATCCTGCCCCCCTACACCCTATAATTTGGAAGTCTGAGATTGTGCCATGTTTGACACTAGCAGTTGTGCCAATACAACAGCGTATATTCGAAAGAGGATACCCATTGAGACAACCCTATCGAATGTACCCCCGAAGATACGACAATCTGAGGGAGGAACTCCCTGAAGGAATATGAAAAAGAGCAAAGAGAGAAGCTAGTGACGTCACAAGAGACATGTGCGACGTTCCGAGATACTGGGTTAAGAGGATGGATTGATCCTACAGAAACTAATGACGTAGTAAAGAGTGAAGGGAACTTTTGAATACTAAAAAGAAGATTACATTTGATCAAAGTGCTGCATTTAATCAACTATTCAATAATTGTACAGATGCTGAAAAGCAAGGTAGACTAAGTCATCATAGAGTAGTAGTAGTGTATGTAGTATGTAGTGAATAGAATGCAGGCGAACCTGCCATTGTATAGAAGCTGGAAATCGGTATCATGAAATTTAGTAAACCAGGACCCATAAAGAAGAAAGAGAGAATCATGTTGCAGCAAGAATAAGCTGACATCATGGAGCTGCATGGAGAGGCTGCCTAGCCTGCTATCAAAACTGAAGCAGCCATGCTCAGCTATCTATTTTTGAAAGGAGTGAACATGCGAAGGATGAATCATCTCTTGTTAAGTTGCAGAGAAAGAACAGCAATAGTGCCAAGTTTTATTCATTTAAGACATTTAAAACCTGCAAAATGGACCAAATCGCGGTCTCCTGTGACGTGAGCCAAGGATAAAAACAAAGTGAAACTTGGAGTCCTAGAACAATGATAGAGAGTGCCTGCACTCCCATGTATTCCCAGACACAAGGATACTTTGCAAGTTCAGGGTCAAAGACAATCATTATGGCAGAAGGCATGGGCAATGAGAGATGTTGGGCTAATTGGGTGGGGAGATAGAGTCAGGCCCACATCCTTGCACCTGGGTCTGGGCTTATGTGCTGCTAAGTGAACCGAATGTTCCAGACATTAGACATCCTAAATGGCCCTAAGCTCAATTACAAGGCCTAGAGTGCAGTGGAAAGGCAGATTAAAAAAGTACATCAAGGATCCAACCGAGGGGGCGAGGGAAATCAAAGGATGGTAGGTAGTGAAAGAGGTCTATGGTCCAGGGCTTGGATGTTTGGGGGGTCACCAAACAAGGTGGATGTGCTTCGGTGTAGGGCCAGTGCATTAGACAAAGCGGAATTGGGAGATAGTGTGCAGTGTATTTTATACAACGGTCAAAATGGTGTGCGTACCACAGGATTATGCTGCAACCTGAAGATACTCGCAGGAGCACCTTCAGGCTAGATAGTAGGCAGAGGGGCAGAGGTGACAATGTGTGCGCGGTGATGGAGGGGGGGTTGACCAGGCCCAGTGCAAGGATTAGAGTAGGTGTGCTGGCCAGGAAGAGGCCTGTGGATTAAGCGCACAATGACACTCTTACCTTGTACAGCACCAGAAAGAGTTTTGGCAACCAATGAAGAATCTAGGCAGTGCGGAGCTGCGAATGTGGGCTACATCAAGGGATGAGATAGGGGGGACTCATAGCCCTCCCAGGCCTGTACAGGGCCAGACAGGGTGAGGCCCTGACCCTTTTAGGAGGTAGTTTCAGGAGGCTGGCGATCACCTGCCGCCTTTGGTGTTTACTCCCATGGCCCAGCCGAACAGGCGGGCATCATCGAATTGCACAGATCAGTTGATGACTGATCCATGCGTTGTGGGCAGGGAAGGATATGCAGGCAGCCCTGTGTAAGAAAGAATAAGAAGGCCACAACACTGGTGCCCACACACTTATTGAGGCGGCCTTTGAAGGGGCTGGTGATCGCCTGCCGGCTCCGAGTTTGCCTCCAGATATCCCATGGCCCAGCCAATCAGGCGGGCCTCCTTGGATTGCACAGATCTGCTGATGAGTGTGCCACGCGGGGCGGCCATGATGTAGAGGGGCTCGGCGGCCCTATGGTGCAGGCTGCTCCATGCATTGCGGGCAGGGAAGGATATGCAGGCTGCCGAATTGTCATTATTCCATCAATGGCTGAATCAATGAAATGAGCAGAAAAATGTGTGGGATCACTTAGAACAAAGTGACCTAACTCTGTGCACACTATTGGGCATGAACTCATGCAAAATAAATCTTCTTGATACAATTTTGTAGTTGATAATGTTTTTTACTTTTAAATAATTAAAAATAAAAAGTATCAATATACTTAATGTTGATGTCACTGTTCGACTTTAGCAATATTCCAAAAAACACATAATTCACAATTTGACATTATTCTTCATGCAAATCATTAATTCAAATTAAGTACAGTTTTTTCAATGAAACAGATGTGTAACTTGTAACAGCTTTTTAAAATAGCATCACCAATTTTGTGAGTTCAATAATTCATTTTGTATAAGTTTGTGAAAACTTAAAGTCCAAGGCGTTCCATGATGATTATTGAACTGGTCTTTAGGTAGTCTTTTTCTCTAATGCATGACGCGTTTCGGGCTCTTTATGCCCTTCATCAGGTGCGACCAAATACTATTTTTCAATGTGTTGATTCTGAAAATTAAACATATATTTCTATTTAGAAATTCTGCCCTTCATATATTGTCTGTTTTTTAAAAGCAAATGTTTTTTTAGAAAAATGATTTCTTATTGTGTTTATTAAGTGACCATTGTACCTGTGATCCTGTGAACTTCTCTCCTCTTCGCCTTCATCTACTACATGTTCAATTTAGCTCCAAGAGTTTTAGCCACTTCGGTTCTATTATGCATGTAAGGAGGTTTGCTCGATCTGTTAAGAAACTAGCAAACATTCATTTTTAAAGCTGATTCAACTTTCTGTAATGGTCGGTTTTGTGCTGGGAACAGTCGCTGTGAAGAGCGCTGTGCCCCAGTCACAAAACCAAAATTTAGCGTCTTAACAATTTGTTGCATGTTTAACATTTGGTTGTCTCACCTGTGTCGAGCGACCGACGTGGGGAACAAACACCTCGTTTGAGAAGCGTGCGCGCTTGATGTTCAGTACGCGTATGCCGAAATTCATCCAAACACTCGGTTTCTTCAATTTCACCGCTCGATGTGTGCGGTATGTTGAATAATGCGTCTTTTTTAGACAGGGCAAAACCAGAAGTGGTAAGAAGAAAAAATCCATCCAGGAAAGTGAACTTTCTGCAAAAGAGAAACTAGTGATTAATATTTCAGATTACAGACTCAGTAAATTTGAGGAAACAACTTTACAAAAGGGCATCTCATTTGTCCCCTATCACAGTAGCTCACTTTTAAAAGAACAAATTGACTTTTTCAAATTAACACGGAAGATGAAATTGAAAATTTTTCGATACATGTGAATGGGGTACCAGTAAACAGGATTGTCCCTACTTGGAGATGAAACCTAAGAGTTCATTTATGCAACCAGTCCAAAACTCACTGATGGATGTGTTTCAAAAACAAGTCTTAAAGGATCTAGAAAAATTAAACTACAAAAAAAGGTCCAAAACTTATACAAAAAGAATTATTGAACTCACAAAATTGGTGATGCTATTTTAAAAAGCTGTTACAAGTTACACATCTGTTTCATTGAAAAAACTGTACATAATTTGAATTAATGATTTGCATGAAGAATAATGTCAAATTGAGAATTAAGTGTTTTTTGGAATATTGCTAAAGTCGAACAGTGACATCGACATTAAGTATATTGATACTTTTTATTTTGAATTATTTAAAAGTAAAAAACATTATCAACTACAAAATTGTATCAAGAAGATTTATTTTGCATGAGTTCATGCGCAATAGTGTGCACAGAGTTAGGTCACTTTGTTCTAAGTGATCCCACAAATTATTCTGCTGATTACAGATTCTGTAGCCCAGAATCAGACTCTGTATGGCACCTAAGTAAGTCGCAGCTATATGAAAAATCAACTGAGTACACGCTAAGTAACGGACAAGTTAGGAGTGCTCCTCTACACCAAATCTATCCCTGTGAATCAATGCAATGAACACATACGATTTACGATACAATGGGACTACCACTGCATTGACTTTCTAGATCTTTATATCTACAGATCTGGCAACGATTTGAAGACTGAGCTTTATCGCAAACAGACTGATCGGAATAGCCTTTTACACTTTGACAGTTATCACCCAGACGGCCTTAAATATAACTTACCATATGGCCGTTTTTTGAGAGTTAGAAGAAACTGCGCTGAAGTTGAAAAATACAACAAACATGCTTTGGAACTTCAAAAGAGACTATCCCGTAGAGGATACCCTAAGAAAGCTATTAAGAATGCCAAGAAAAGAGTGGCAAACATAGACAGAGCTATATACCTCACAAAAAAACAAAAAAGGATTTGGATAGACTGGTATGTGTGACCATATACAGTCCTTTGAGCAACCTCATCAAAAACACAGTCAAAAAACATTGGCATCTGATAAAGAACACTGAAACCCTCAACAAGATACCTCTTTTTGCATTTAAGAAAAGTCAAAACTTGAAAGAATCTCTTGATCACACATTTACTGAACTGGTCGTTCCACCCAATACTCTATGGAACCTCCCACCAAAGGACATTTCAAATGTGGCCAATGTTTAGCCCGTCAATTTACTGAGACAAAAAAGATTTTTGAACACAAAAACGGCTCTTGGCTGTTTAAAGACCACACCAATGGCAACAGTAAACAAGTTATATACATCATTGAATGTCCGTGTGGTTTCTATATGTTGGAAAAACCATGAGAGCAATCAAGACGAGAATATCAGAGCACCGGTCGTGCATTAAAAACAATATAACTGACAAACCGTTGGTTGAATATTACAACCGCAAACAACATACCAATGTGGACCTAAAGTGGTTTGTACTTCAGAAATTGTCCATGAGAAGAAGGGGAGGCGACATCAATAAAGCCTTGACCCAACTTCAACATAAGCGGGTGCATAAACTGAACACTGTAAGAGAGGGACTCAATGTGACCGTAGAGTGGAAACATTTCATCTAGCTTTGTACATCTCCACTGTGGCTATATCCCTACTGAAGGGGCCTCAGTACCGGGGTACTTGTGTCCATATCTCTGCCTACCTGTCCCTGGAACACTGAAGGTTTACTCAGCAAACTCCATGAGTGATCTAGGTGTTTTATATAAGAACATCCACATCCCCCGGGTACCCTAAGCACCACCTAAAGTGGAAAGATATGTTATGCGCTTGTTTTAACAATATGCTGCATAATGCAATGTGTCATACTGACATGTAATCAGACGTTACCAGCTTCTATAGTGGTAAGTTATGGAGCACGCTTATTGACATGCTACTTAATGCAATTTATTTTGCCGATATGTAATTAGACACCACCTAGGCACCCCCAGCAGCATCTAAAGTGCCAAGTGATGTAACACGCTTGTTTTAACAATATGCTACACAACGCAATATGTTGTGCTGATATGTAACCAGACACTACCAGCTTTCGAGGTGCCGAGTTATGTAATGCGCTTGTTGTGACAATATGCTACTCAATGCAATCTGTTACACTTATATGTAATCAGACACCACCTAGGTGTCCGTGAACACTATATAGCTGGACATGTTTGTATGGCACTACGTTTTTTGACTGTGACACATGCCTTATGAGTTCCCCAGAATGCAGGACCGTATCACCATATACTTTGCCTGGACTTTGCTAGCACGATCCAGACACTGGTCTAAACTGGTATCCCTCCATGTTGTATGTCACCATTGACCCCCCAAAGGTTTTACTTCCATTCAGACTCACGCTATGGTTACCATGACAACGGTTCACAACATCCCAAGATTATGGGACCTAAATTATTGGGCTATCTCACATTGGCCCTTAAATTATTTTTAATGTGTTTTTTCCACCGTATAAGTTGCCTATGCACACGGCACAACGGGTCTGTTCCGCCATGCCACGTTGGCAATCCAATATGGCTACCGCCATATAAGGCTGCCGTAACCATGGCAATCACATGCTTTGCCTGCAGCAGATGGCAAGAGGCTGCCCCACACCTTGCAGTGATCCGGACTCGCTCTTATCGATCTGCTTGTGGTGAGAATCCCTCTCAGTACATCATGGGGTCTGACCATGTCACTGTTTTTTCTGCATGAGACATGCATTCACAATCAATAGATTCTGCGTGTTCACTCTGGGTCTGGTGATTAACTTTTTTACAGCGATCCTGTGCCAGCACGCAATGGCTATTGATTACTATTCTATAACTCCACTCCACATTTCAATACTGATCAAGGGGATGGTTTGCCGTAGTACCCATGCCACACTTACCTCATTATGGTTTACTACTGCTTGTACACCAGTGATTTGCATGATCCCCATTAGGGACGTATGCACAATTCACCAACTATTATTTTGTTCCACCCACAGCAACAATCTCCATGTGACGTTGCCCCAACCAAACTTTGGAATTTATCCATATGCTGATGCAACAACCATCTGACTCATCCAGTCTACTGGCATAGAGCGGGTAAGTGCTTTTATTTTTTAACAGCCTTACCATAACCTAGCTCACCTCTAGCCAGTTTTCTCACGTAAGCCTTCAGTCATTATCTACAGATCTGACCTGCGCTGGATTATCTAATCCTTTGTCTGACCACTTGGACGTCTAGACTGTTGCCCCTACGCAACCCAATTTGGTAAGACCCGTTTTGGCTCTGTCTCCTCCCAGAGACCTTTATTATTAACTAGCATACATTGCAATCATAAAACTATCAATTTTGCTTTGAACCCTACACACTCCTTACTCGCCTCTCTGTCTATTTCATGGCAGAGTCCACAGGATACTCCCTATGTAAAGTTACCCCATCCTGATGAAGGCCGACCGAACAGCAGCTACACCAGTTGTGCTCTATTAGGCTAAAACACAGCCGTGTTAACGATATGAATTTTTGTCCCAGTGTTCCACTGATGCACTGTCCAGATCAGTGCCAATAGCACTTTGTATTACAAATGCACATTTGATTGCTCATGCTACTCTTGATAGGATCATAGAGAATGTAATTTGTTGAGTGTCCTGTGATTATCGACCAATTGAAGATAAATGCTTTTTATATATTAAAATTGTAAAACAGCAGTCATTGGGCCTCATCACAAGGTTGGCGCTCCGGTAAGAACGGCACCGGTAAGGCAATACCGGCATCCATTACCGGGCTGGTGTATCATGACCCTAGATGCCGTTGCTACCGGCATCGTCAAGGACCCGCTGTGGCCGTGCACCACCGTACCGGCATGCGGGCACGTGCGCAGATGGGGAGGCCTTCATACCGGCATGCCGCAAAGAAGGGGACACCACGAGTCACACGTACAAGTACATACCGGCATCGAGATGCCGGTAAGAAAGGCCACCATGATGCCGGCAATACCGGCATCGCGGACCACCCGTAAACAGCAAACTGCTGTGTAACCAAGTGCCACAGGTGCACACAATCAGCACAGGTGGAGGCAATGGAGTCAGGGTCAGCACAAAAGGACCACACCCACACACCACACCCCCTTCCAAGGCAAAATGCTACCACTTGATCTTGCCATACTGGGCCTGGAGGACATGCCTGCACCGCTACTCCTTGAGCAGGCAGTACAACAGGAAACACAGAGGAGACGCAGGAGGAGAAGGAGGGTGAGACATGCCCAGCAAATCCCACCAGTGCAGGCAGTCGCTCCCCGCAGACAGCCAACAATCCCACGTATAAGGGCCAATCCATTTGACTTAACCCCAGCACAGATCCACACCCTGTACCGCCTGGACAGTGACACCATCACCAACATAGTGGAATTAATACAGGATGACTTGGTCAGCCTGATCAACATCCGCACAGCCATCCTCCCTTTGCTGAAGGTGGCATCTGTGCTGGGGTTAAGCCACAGGCACAGGCACTTACCAACACACAGTGGGCCAAATGCATGGCATGTCCCAATCATGCTTCTCTGTTGTGTTAAACCAAGTGCTGGATGCACTACTGAAGCACGCAAGTGCCTACATATGCTTACCAAGGACACCACAGGAGGCAAATGCCACCAAAATAGCATTCCATGCACTGGCAGGCATGCCCAATGTAATTGGTGTCCTCGACTGTACCCATGTAGAGTTGGTAGTCCCACATGCCGTGGAGGAGGTGTACCGCAATCGGAAGCTATACCATTCCATCAATGTGCAGATGGTGTGTGATGCCAGCCAGATAATAACACATTGCTGTGCCAGATACCCAGGATCTACGCATGATGCCATGGTGCTGCGTAACTCCTCACTACCCCGCTACATGGAAGGAGACGTTGTATGAAGTGGCTGGCTGTTGGGTGAATCTGCCCTCTGGGCCATGGGGGCAGATTGATTGGGCGGGGGGAGGTACATGCATATGCAAGGGGAATGCCCTCTGGGCCATGGGGGCAGATGGATTGGGGGGGGGTACATGCATATGCAAGGGGAATGCCCTCTGGGCCATGGGGGCAGATCGATTGGGGGGGAGGTACATGCATATGCAAGGGGAATGCCCTCTAGGCCATGGGGGCAGATGGATTGGGGGGAATTGAAGTTTCTTAAGTCATCCGCCGACACACAGCCCTCACATTTGCATGCAAAATGCCCCTAGCCAAGACATACATTGGGTGGCCTGGTGGTTTAAAATCCTAGGACCCTAGGTCGTGTATGTCACACAAGGCTCCCTCTATGGATTGGCATGCACTGTACAGGGCTGACAGTCATGTGGATGTGGCTGCCAATGATGAGATAGTGCATATGAACTTGAATGATGTACAGGCTGAGCACACCTGTCAACTGAGCCTCATCCTCACACATACCTCCTTCTGCTCCCAGGTAGGTGATGCTGGATATCCTCTGAAGCCGTGGCTACTCACCCCTGTCAGGAACCCGCAAAACAGGCACGAGGAGGACTTAAATCGTGCACATACACGTACATGTGTGGTCATTGAGCAGACGTTTGGCCTTTTCAAGGCACGGTTTCGCTGAATCATCAGGTCGGGAGGGGCACTTATATACGGGCCAGAGAAGGTGGGCAAGATCATCACAGCATGTGCAATGCTACATAACATGTGCATCCGGCGGAACATACCCCTGCCACCTGACGTGGAGCTGCCACCACCTGGTGAAGTAGAAGGAGAGGAAGGAGTAGAAGTAGGACATAGGCCAGGACGTGAAACTCGTGAGGGTCGCGCAGTGCGCAAAATGGTCATAGACCAATCATTCTGATGTACTCTGATGCAGAGGGTGCCATGTGTTGTGAACTCTGGGCACTGGTTGTGTGGGAACATGTGCACGAATCACCATGAAGCAATACATTGACATAAAAAAAATCAGCAATGTCCACTCATTTTGATGTTTGTTACACAACTGGTGTATTCGTGAGAAATTAAGTACAACATGATTCAACAATCCACGCCGCCACCACCCCTCCACCTCCCCCACCCTACTCCCATGCCCCCAAACACCCCAGTCCTACACACTACACCCACCACCCCTCCACCTCCCCCACCCTACTCCCATGCCCCCAAACACACCAATACTACACACTACACCCACCACCCCTCCACCTCCCCCACCCTACTCCCATGCCCCCAAAGATCCCAGTACTACACACTACACCCACCACCACCCTCCACCCACCCCTAACACCCAAAGTCAACTATGGCACGACAAGTGTCTGGATGTATGCCCAAAGGGATTATGCACGGTGGCCCTGCTACTGTTGAGCCCCCTTCAGAGGTGGAGGTTGGATCTCTGAGCAGCGCAAACTCCGCAGGGACATGCGCACGGGGCTGGTCTGCCTCAAGCTCACTGGCGTGGATAATGCGGATGACCCAGATGGTTGTGATCCAAGGGGCAGGGTTTGCCGTTGGTCAATGCGGTCAGCAATCCTGGTGAGGATCTGACCCAAGGCATTGAAGCCATCACGCACTTGCTGTGCACTTGAGTTAATGGCCTGGATAACGGCCGCAGTGCTGTCCTGGATAATACGGCGTGTTGTCTCCCCTTCAGCAAGGTACTGCTCCACATAGCCTTGCATCACCTCCTGCCGGGCCTCCATCCTGGAGAGACGTCCCTCAAGGACCCGTATGGCAGTGTGGGTTGTGGTCGGTGGGTGATGTGGTGGCACAGCATGGATCATGGGGCTGTGCATGGCCGGAGACCACTGTCCATGGCTGCCCTGGTCAGATGAGTCCCGCTGAGGTGTGTCCTGTGGGGTGGCCTGCGGGCTTGGTGTGTGCACTACAGGCTCTGAGTGGACAAGTCCTGCATCGCCCTCATTGTCCGGCTCAGCTACCTCATCAACACTGTGATCTGCCGATGCAGCCATCTCCCCAATTGTGCTGGCAGCAGCAGACTGTGTGCCATCCTCCATGCCTGCTGTGTCCTCAGCCAGTGTGGATGGTGTGACCACGGATGCAGGTGCAGGTGTCATCTCGTCATGTGTGCTTGTCTGTGGTGCTGTTTTTGCACCGGTTCTTGGCCCGCTTCCCACATGGCCCATCCTTGGTCCACTTGAGGTTGATGGACCTGTGCCATCAGATTGCCCCCTAGGCCTTTTGGCTGGTGTTGTGCATTGTGCACTCCCTTGCGCTTCATCACTGTCAGCATCCGTACCTGTGGGGGACAGAGTGTGGCAGGACATCAGTGATTGTTCCGCTTGCATAGTGCATGCATTAGTCATTGGACATGTGGCGCCATCTGATCAGTTGCATTCGTGGCTTTGTAGGGGACTGTGTACATGCAATGTTGAAGAGTGGATTTTGATAGCGTAGTCGTGTCCACATGTACGCATTGTTGGGTGCAGTTGGACATTGATGTGTTTTTGGAGGGTCGTCCTGGGTGGCACATGCCCATGAAATGTGTCTTGTGGGTATATTCGTGTATGACCGCAACATACATTGGGATGGGATGGTGGTAGACCCAGAATGTGTACATGGATATGTGTAGGTGTGCATGATGGCCCATTTGTTGGCTGGTGTAGCAGCCACATTTGGGGGAGGATGATTATTTTTTATTGTTTCAGTAGGGACACTCACCTTCATCTGCCGATGTTGGCACGCCAAACTCTGCTTCACCGACTCCTTCGATAGACTCCACGTCTATGATGGAGCTGCAGGTCTCCTCCCATCTGGCCACTTTCAGTGGGGAGTGTGGTCCTCCTCCTGCTGCCAGCCCCTGGCTCTGATTAGCCAACACTATGTGCCGGACTGTCAGCCTGAGGTCGTCCCAATGTTTTTTGCAATCACGCACTGTGCGTGCGGTGGTGCCAACTGCACTTACTTTCTGGGCAACTTCTTCCCAGATTGCCTTTTTCTTGAGCTGGGCTGGACGCCTGAGGTCGTTGCAGAACACCACTTCAGCATTTGCCACAAGTGTGTCGGCCAACATGTTCAGCTCATCGTCTGTAAAACATGGTTTGCGCAGGCGGGCCGTGCCTCTCCGGGTGGTCTTCGACATGTTGTCCGTGGTGGCCTGGGAGTTGGGGTGTAGAGGGTCCTGTAGGTGGAGGATGGCAATGGATTGTGTTTTTAAAGATGGCCGCCATGGCATTTCCCGTTCCGGCGCGATGACGTTACTTCCGGGTCCGGTATTAACGCACCCGTTATTTGCACTATGTTAATAACGGTAACGGTATTTAGGGGTTGCCGAGGGCAGAGGCGTTCTGTGCGTATTGGTCGATGCCGCTGTCTGGCGGCTTGGGGTCGTTACCGGCATGCCGGTACAGCCGTTACCGGCATGCAGGGAAGCACGCAACCGCGCACTCTTGATCGTCCGCTATTTGCGGGTTGGTGCCAAGCCGGACATGTTATTACCGCCATGCCGGTATGGCCAGATTTTTAGTGCCAACCTTGTGATGAGGGCCCTTGTCACCATTTGGTAATTGACAGTAGGAGTAAGTGTTCATTGGGTTTCATAACCTTACTTATTTTGTATTATGAATGGCAGCCGGTGCAAGACAGAATAAGAAGGGCACATCCCGGGTGCCCACACACTTGTAGAGGCGGTTGCTGAGGGGCTGACAATCGCCTACCACCTACAGGTTTGCTTCCAGATCTCCCATGGCTCAGCAAATCGGACAGGCTTCATCGGATTGCAAAAATCAGCTGATGAGTGTGCCACGTGGGGCCGTGATGGAGAGGGGCTCGCTGGTCCAATGGTGCAGGTTGCTCCATGTGTTGCGGGCAGGAACGGATATGCAGGCAGCCCAGTGTAAGAAGGAATAAGAAGGCCACAACACGGGTGCCCACACACTTGCAACTTCATGTCTAAAACCCTCTAAGTATCAAGTGCAGTCTGCAGGAGAGCACATGCCGACTCCTGATCATGAGTTATGATGATGCAAAAAAGTCAAATGGATCACATTCTCTATAGGTCCCAGAGTTTTAGATCACCTTTATCCTGACACCTGTATGGCTAAAGAAGCAGAGCACACCTCTTGTTTTATTGGTATCGCCCAACCCACTACAGCCCTTTCACCTCATTTGGTGAAAGGACATTTCACTTTGTTTTACCATGGTATTTTTATTGGGGGGGGGGGAGTAGCTGATGTTTCCAAAAATTAATCCATCAAATGGAACTTCTTTTGTTCAATGATCCGCTAATCTAACCCAGGTTTACCTAGTCACCAAATGTAGTTTCTTTGCTATTTGACCTCCTGGTGTTATTAGCCAGCTGCAGCAAACTTGACTTCCTTCACACAGTCCTTTTTTTCTATTATGAATCCCACTTATGCATTCTGGGAAGCAAAGTGTTTGACTCCAGTAAATCCAGGAAACAATAACGAGGAGCAAAAATTGCAGAAAGTGAGCTTTTATTGCATTCAATTATGGTCCGGGAGGTCAGTCAGTCTCAAGTGACCAAAAGTCTGAGAGCTTTGAACCCGCCCACATCAGGCTAGAGTATTTACAGACAAAAACCATAAAATTACAATACGTTCCAGAAATTAAGTAAATGCAAATCCCTATCCTCCTATTGGCTCTCGCCATTTACAAACCTTAAGAACAAAATGCATTACCTGTTATATATATTATATGATGTGCATGCTGCTTGTCTACTACATGAGATGTTCTATAAGATCCCTATGAATGAGGTAACAGATTGTGCAATGGGCTTGGGGGAATTGTGGAATGTAGTGGGGGCTAAGGCAGTTATTATATGGGATTAAATAAGAAAGAACATATACTTAAGGCTCCTGTGTTTACTTTAATAAGTATGCCAGGCACATAACAATGGCAATGAGGGGAAACGTGACCGGAGCATGAACAGAGGGGTAGAAGTTAAAAGTCAGAAAGGAAGAAGATAAAATACAAGAAAATAAACAATATTGTCGAACGTAACGACCATTGAAGGCAAAAGAACAAATGAAAGAAAAGCGGTAAGGAAGTATGCAGGCATGAATCTCCTTCAAATGGATGGGTCATATAAACTAATAAACTTGAAAAACATTTAAAAATACAGTGTTCATGAGATGGAAAGCAGTGGCATTTTTCAAATCTGAAGCGCGGGCAGTGAAACAAATGAAGTACCTGTAGCGCGAGCAGTAATAGTAAACACAGCAAATGAATGAGAGTGCTCAAATATAAAAGAAAAGAACCCAAAGACGTCGGAAAACGTGCCGCTATCTTGGGACAATAGTATCTACATGATGCAATGTGCATAGAGTAGATCCCATTAAAGTAAAGGACCTAAAGATGTGCAAAAGCGTACAGCCATTTTGGATGTGATAGTGATCAAAAATACAACGTTGTCATAGTAAAATACGACAGAGAAGAAAGAAAATGAAATATTACGGTTGGCTTTATGAATGTATCCAGCACCAAACAATACCAATTAATTAAAACAAATACAGAGGCAAAGCCAGCAAAAGTATATAAAGCATATTTAAAGAATTTTAAGAAAATAAGAATTGAACCAACAAAACAAAGATATGTTTGAAATAGCACATCAATTTAAGTAGCATTCAAATGACATTCAAAAGCAGAAAATCAACAAAGTAAAATAATACATACAAAACGAAACAAGTAACTAAAGAACACCAACAATTAAAGGAACTTCCAACAGGAAGAATAAATAAACGTGTAAAACAATACAAGGTGGAGACAAAAGAAGACAAACAAATAACAAATAATAAACATTACCCTACTCTCTTGGTTAGTACATTACACATGATATTCCAAATCCATCCCCCTGCATATGACCTAAAAAGGCAATTATTGAAAAGTGAAGTCATCACCTCGTGGCAACTATAGTAGATACACTAACATCTTTTCCCATGGCACCAGACGTCTTGGCACCCTAGACCATTCCCAGACCTTGCAGCTTCCTCACTGTGAAACATATCTTTGCAGCTACCACATTGATGGATGTTGCTGTCCCCATTACTAATTCTTCTAGCTAGGCCAAGGACAGAAACTGTTAGTTGACAGGATGTTCATCTTACTTGGGAAAGAGAGATCCTCATAGAAAAAAATGTAGCAGAGACTCCACTTTTGAGAATTTTGTTTACTATTTGTGCTACCAGGTCACTCTGTCATGAACTTGGCAGTCCTTAAGACTTCCCCAGAGAGCAGTAAATCTAAACACTGATTCATTATTTTGTCACTGCCTCCCCCAGAGGCCTAGTTCACACCAGGACATGTCTTTTGCAAGTATTGCAATTCCATTTGACTAATGCTGAAGACAAACATCATTATTATTCCAGGTCCTCAGATTCCCAGGGAAAGGCTCCATGAGACAGGCTAACAGGAACCTCATCTATGATTAATATTTGCACTGCCTTCCTATTCTACCATGTAGTCAGCAACTTAAAAGGTTCTCTTGAATGTGGCAGAAACAAGGCCTAATTCAAAAAGCTGAGACACCAAAGGAACATGGCAACAATATCAACATTAAAATGTCAGAAACCCTCAAGTTTTTGTATTCTCACAACCAGTATTTCACCTTACATTTAAGGTATTGAATTTGCATATCAACATTCCTGCCTCTAGTTAATTAATTAAGTAAACCCCCACTCTCTTCCATCATGTCAAAAGGAGTTTTAGTAACCACACTTAACTGACATTACACAAATCTTTCCATATTATTTAGTACTGCATAGTAAGAAAACAGCATCCCCCATCCCCTATGCAATCAACATACGTTTCAATAGAGTTTTCAGGGTCATTCAGGAGATTGCATCGTGTTCCTGATGGACCAATTGGAGGTTCTATTCTAACCATGCGAGGTAGATCCTCGCCAGTCCATTGTTCTGTTTGTGTGTGCATATTTTGCAAAAGGGGGAGTGTCATTGACAGGTTTCAGTCTGAGTGCCATCATGGGCATTGCTTTAAACATTATCCTCTTGGAGCATCCCACAATCAGTTGACAAATACAGAAAAGAACAAGCAGCAAAAGAAGAACAGGAGTCAGCAGTTTGAAAATATTACTCATCCATTAGAGCATCAATGCAAAATATGACACAAACCAGTCATTTTGCTTCACCCCTCTTTCTCCATTGTGGTGCCCAAATTGTGAACTGCATGTATTGCCTGGGTAAGAGTTTGATTGTCTGTGTTGTTGGAAAGTGCATAAGTGCAACAGGAAGTACCAAGTTTCACACAAACTCTGCCTTCCATTACAGTTAGTACATCTCAAACATAGTGATTCTGAAGAGTGGTCAGCCTAATTGCTCTCAGTTCTTCCCTCATGGCAGTCACCCCATGTCTGTAACATTAGCCATTTGTATAATTTCCCACCTTGTAGTTTGGAGCCATTTGGCATTGGCTGCTATTTGTACCACAGGATCAAATAATTGATGAAAAACATGTTTCTGCTTTGCTAAATTACCTATATTCCTTGGGCATGTCATTGAACTTATCACTGGAGCCCTAGACAGGCAACCGCAATGGCAGTGATGTTGCCAGACCGGCTGATCCATTAAGAACACAGGCTTTGTCATTGGGTGTTTACGGATTGCTGTGATTTTAACATTGGGAATTACCAACATGAGGACATGTATTCTTGCCACGGAACATGTTCCTCTCTAGGATGGCAGTAATTGCATATAAGCCATCCCTCCACACACGCAATAAATATCCATGAGTGGTGCTGTACCCCCTTGATTGTTTGGGAGATCATTTGGCATGTTACACTGCTTGTTAGTGCTCACAATACTGCCATTGCCTCTTAAACACAAGGAGAATCATGTACATTTCACAATCTTTGTCGGGGGTTGATATTGATCTATCCAAGTCCAACTTTTGACATATTTTTCCAAGACAGCATAACATATTTCATTTATATGTAGTACTGTACTCTTTGGTAACCCACACATCCCTCCTGCTTTGCACCCAATCAGCCCATTGACCCGTTCATTTTTGTAGAAAACAGCACCTTTCATCTGTAACCGAGTTCTTCTTCTGCAGTGAAGCTACCCTTGTCCTATATCGTTAGAACACTGGAATGTGGTTAGTGCCATAAAAATGACCCCATTCTTGCCCTCTTCTTTTGTTTGATACCTAAGTATAATATCCTTCAAACTATCTCTCTCTGTCATCTTTTTCACTTTCATACAGTTATCTTCATATACTGTTGTGTCAACGTCTACCCACTGTACTTGAACCTTGTATCCCTGAGTCATCCATTGTACTTTACACAAGGCCAGGTGCACTAAACACTGTATCACCTCCAGTGGTATTTCTTACTGTATAAACAATTTATGCGTGGCTGTTGCATGGGAGTTCAGTGAACAAACAAAACAAAGTCTGCTCGATTTCCCACTTCCCACTGCCCTCCTATCGTGGTACCACATGTTGTCAACTGCATGGTGAAGCACATCCTTAGATCTTCCTGAATTAACCTTTGGGTTACAAATAACCCTCCTAATTCTAGTCATAGAAACACAAATATTCACTGGTATATTTGCAATGTTAATACCATTATTGCACCCACCCCTAGAAGGAAACCATATGTGTTCAACCATGAAGAAAGATAAAGACATAGGGCTTAAGAGAAGAACAATGTAAGACATATACTTTGTAATGTTGCCAGTAGTCTTTGGAGGCTGTGGAGAAACGTTGATGTCCAACTGCCCAATTGGATGTATTGTTTTTAAAACAGTTAAAGCAAAGTCACTCATCTTATTAATCTCCCATCTTCTTCCTCCTGCTGTTGGTGAGGGAGGGGGAGCTCATCTCTTTCCTGATATTGCTGATGTGGACCCATTGCTTCCTGTCGGCAACTTTGACAGCTCTGGATGTGGCATAGATGATGTGATGCGGTCCTTCAAACTTAAGGTCATTCCACTTGTGCAAAAAGTTCTGTACCAAAACTGGATTGCCTGAGAAGAGCGGTAGTGGCAGTAGCTGTGACGATTCTTGCTGTTGCTGCAATAAGTCAGTCACTGGTGGAACATGCTCTTTTTCTGGTGAGGCCCAATCTGGCAGAAAATAAATCTGACAGATTTTGTTAATTCTCTAAAATACCCCCCAAATTCATCACCTAACATGTCAGCAAAATTGTGTGCATTGGAGGCTGTGTGTGCGGGTGTAAGCGGTGTATGCAGCCTCCTGTCATGACTATCTCATGCAGTGTAAGGTGAGGATAAGAACCAGGCTGATATTTTACTGTGGACAGGATGAGCGGCAAACAGTCTAGCCAGCTCTTGTGCAGAGAATTGCACAATTTAGCAAGTCTTAGTTTTAATAAACCATTTAATTGTTCCACTATTCCATTGGCCTGATGGTGGTAAATTAAGCACAGTTTGTGCTTAATGCCCAATAAGAGGAGTTCTCTTTAAACATCTCATTGAAAAAGTAAGACTTGTTGTCAGATCTCAGGACATCACATATTCCCTACCGAAGGAATACTTCACACTCTAGAACTGTGGCTGCTGATTTGGCATCATGGTGAACAGATTGACCTGCTTCAAGCCATCGGGAGAATGGGCATGTAACAACAATTAGATAATGAAAGTTACTGTACCTGTTAACCATGTCCACATAGTCAATGTGAAAGTGTTGAAAAGGCCTAGACGTGCAGGGCAATGTGACTTTCAGGGTCCTAAGTTTGCAACAACCTGTGGTGTACATTTTGCATGCTGTAGAATTAGATATGCAATCATCAATATGTTATTGAAGGTTTTGAATATACCACTCTTCCAATAAATGAGCAAAAATGTACTGTTTGTATGTGTTTGCAGGGTAGTGCAACAGCTCGAGGGCAACTGTAAGTAATACTTGTGGCATAACGGTATCCCTGAAACACTTTGTCTCCATATAATGTACACCCTCTGTTTGTCCATAACGTTTTCTCCTGCTGGGTAGATTGTACTTGTACTTCGACAATTTGGGAAAAAGGGATTGCATTGTAAGGAACTGTACGTTCTACTTGCTGTAACACTGCCTACTGTGGCACTGGAATTTTCTGAGTATGCTGCTCCTTTTGCTGCTAGGGCTGCTGCCTGCTGGCATAAGCAATTCGGTCTGTATTGGAGGGCTAATGCGTCAATTAACCTGGAGAGTAGAGGTACATGCTGCACTGGTGTGCCATCTGATTATCTGAACCCTCTCATACGCCATCTGGATAGACCTGAATGTACTGCCGAGGTGACATATTCTACATCTGAATAAATGGTGGTAGAACACCCATGGGTTAGTTCCAATGCTCTTATGAGTGCTACAAGCTCTGCTGCCTGTGAGTATTGTGCAGAAAGTCATTATTTTTCTAACACCTGGTACTTTCCCGATTCAAGGCATACCACTGCTGTTCCTCTGTGTCTTTCCTGTGCCCTGATCGAGCGCGGATGAACCATAAACTAAGAGTAATTTGCCTTCCTTGAGTGCATCTTCTCTAACGTGGATAATGTAATCTGGAATCTCTTCATATGTAGCACAATCATGCACTATATCTTCTTGCTGTATGGGTGCTATATGTGATAGACACAGCAGTGTGATAGGTTTACTACATAGTTTATATAAATGCTTATTTTCATTAATATATTATTATTTGATGCTCATGGTTATGGAATATACATAGTTCTAGAGTTTTACTGCCCCAAGCACAGTACAAAGGAATGTTATGATTGGAAAAAGGAGTTGGGCAGTTGAAGGAGGAGGTTTGGGCTGTGTATAACGTTTGCTCTTAAGAAGTTAAATAATAAAGAGCTTTGATGAGCCTTACCATGTCTGTCTTCTGCTTAATGGGCTCTGCAGTGAATGTTGCTGACATTGTGGCCCCTGACAATGTGAATGGAGGGGCTGGACAAAATAACCACATACTCTGATGTTTGTTGTGTGGAGAGAGTGAATTTTGATTTTTCTAATGTTACAAAAACTGCATGTTCCTGATATAAGGTGACCGTGAATCCCATAATGATGGTGGATGATTTCTGTATAGCAAAGACAGTGGCTGCAAGAGCGTGCTCACAATGGAAATGTCCCTGCATGACTGGCTCTAAGATCCCACTGTAGTAAGCCAAATGCGTATGCCCCATTGATGTTTGTTGGGTGAGGACAGCCAGCATCACTTGGCCATTAGAATGAGAGAACAAGAAGAATTATTTTCTGTAATCTGGTGTTGCTAATACTGGTGTACTACCGAACACATTTTTAAGTTCCTGAAATGATTGGAGCATACCATCTGCCCAAACAATGGGTTCCTTAACTTTATGTGCTTCCTTCAACTATTGCAGTAGGGGTTTGATTTAAGGAGAGTAGTCAAATATCCATGCTTGGCCGTAGTTACATAACTGTAAGAACTGTTGCATCTGTTTTACTGTGGTTGGCTGTGATTTGTGGTGTACTGCTGCTGCCCTTTCTGGCATAACACTTTTCCTTGCCAATTATATGATCTTTCCTAGGTACACAACTTTCTTAGCCCTTTCCTGCCAATAAAGTCAGTAGTTCCACTGAGTCTCATCTGCAGATCAGAAGGTGCTCTGTACTTGTAAGTTTCCTGAGCCCATTTGCAATACTCTGTTAAAAATACTATGGGATTCACAATACCCTTGAGGCAAAAGGGTGTGTTGGAATCTCTGGCCCCTATAAGTTAGTACTGTGAGGTGCTGGTACTCAGGGTGTAGTGGGATGGAGAAGAAATGCATTTTTGAGTTCTACTTCGGTGAAATTAGTGACTTCTGTGTGCATGTTACAAAGGATCATGGCTGGGTTGGAGACCACTGGGAATTCTGCCTCTACAATGGTCTTCAATGGGCAGATGTCCTGAAACATCCTCCAAGATTACCCTTTTGTTTTTTGACAGGGTATATAGCCATGTTACATGGTGATCCTGATGGCTGTATTATGCCCTGCTGCCATAAAGCTACAATAGTTTCATAGATCCCCTCCTCTGCCTGTTTTGACATGGGAAACTGCTTTATTCTGGGCACCAATGCACCTGGTTTCAATTTAATATGAACCACCCCTATGCCCTTTAACAGCCCTGAATGGTAGGGATACTGGTCCATAACTCACTGGGCACCTTCTCTAAATCTCTCTGCATATGCAGCCGTAATGTCTTGGCAAGGAGCATGATGTGGGATAATTCTCTTTGCTCTACAATTATCTGACAAGGTATGGATATTTAAAATAGCATTTCTCCTTCATCCTCTGTGTCTTCAAACAGTCATTCATCGGATATATTCCTTAATCACTGTGTTAGGTCAATGCATAGAACGGTGCACCATCTTCTTCTTCCAAACCGGACAGGATTACAATGCCTGCCTTGGTGATCACCAATTCAAAATATATCTTGTAATGGCCCTTGGTGACCTTTCCTGGGCGACAGCTGGTCTGAATAGAAAATCGGCAGGTATGCGCCAAATCTTGTCTTTAATCCCTGGCACCCAACCTAACACAATTGTTATCCCATAAAAGCCCATCTAGATGGAGTGGTATGCATTGCAGAGTGCTGTGACTGCAGAGAGCTTGTGTCAGTGTTACAGCCCTTGCATGGTCTGTGTCTGGGGTGGAACACATTATACCCTCCTCTTTGAATGAGATGGTCATATTCAGCTTGCTAATGACATTCCCGCCCAAGAGGTTGACTGAGGTGTCATGTGAATACAATAAAGGTGCTGACACTTCTTGTATGCCTACAGTGATGAGTACGATTTGGCCAAAGGAACTGATATACAGGATTTGGTAGCCCCTGGGTGAACCAAAAAAGAAAATTTTCAATCTCCTATCTTCCTTCCTACTTGGGCATCCTCATGTGGGTCGTCAGTTACTGATAGTACTGGGCACGTCAGAGCTCTCTGTGGACTGTCCTGTTGTGTGTGACCATTCGTACCTGGGTGTGGGAAGGGATTGCCCCCAAACACGCTCGCTCCTGTGTAGTGAGTTATCATATCACTATGGCAAGGGGATCTTATCCCACAGCTGAGCAGGCAACAGCTGCATATGTGACTGAATGAGTTTTGGTGCCAAGTATTGTACTGGCTGTTGTTGCATGGGGCCTTCTGCATATGGGGAAAACTGGTGCTTCAAAATTTTGGGTTCTGGGTAAAAGGTGGGGTGATACCCTAGGACATTAGGGTGGTGGTGCATGGTTGGTCTACTTCTGTATTCTCATGCAAAATTGCCTGTCCTCCGACAGAACCAACACTGCACCCCAAATCAAGGTCTCATGCCCGCAAATCCACGCCCTCGACCTCTCTGAAAACCTCCTCTTCCTGTCTGGAAACCTCCCATTTCCCCTCTACCATCTATCGGCTCTGCTGTGCTTCCCTGCATGGGGCTATGTTCAGGTTGCTCTTCCATGGTGCTCATTATTGAGGCCCCTTCCATGCTCCATTTAGCCCGCTTTTTCTGCACTGGGTTTGATTCTGCCCTCTGTGTTTGTTCTGCTCTATCCTTATCCTTGTCCTACTTCTGTCTGAAATGATGTATTATGTATATCTGTATCTTGGGTCAGTCCTTTGCTTTGATCCCAACCAACTTATTCAAATCAGCTTGTGCCTCTGCAGGGATCCCCTTGCGCAACGTGATAGAAAATTGTGATATTTTTCTCCCTATCCTCTCCCACCCCTAACAGCCACATCTCTTGTATCTGCTGGATAAAGAGTGTGGGGTCCTCATCTACCTTCATCATGTGAACCATGATAGAATTTATGCCAGGTCTGTCGGGGTACATGTCTCTCAAAACATTCTGTATTTGTGTTCGACAGTTGTTAAATGGAGCACCATCATGAGCTGCATTTCTCAACATCACTCACCTATAACCTATCCTTTTACATATCTCATCAGCCTGATCTCACAAAAGGGGGTGAACAAACTCTTTATATGTCCTACAGCTAAAGTGATTCCTGCTGTATGCTTCTCTTGACAGCTCCCGCAGTGAGGGAGGTCAAGGTGCACATTTAGTGTTCCTGATCCATGTGGGGCCAAGGTACATAATGATATTTTGATGGTCCCTTCTGCAGCGACAGGAAATGTCTCCCTCCCTTTTTATACTGCAATACTTTCCCACACTTCTTACCCTTGGCTGGAGCCATTCGACCAAGCTATGATCTGAGCCTGCAGCCCCATTGTCTTACTTCTTCCGGGTCCTCTGTCTGCCACCCATCGTCATCATCCTCTACTTCTCTATCGGTACATAATGAGTCATAGTCTACACTGTTGTTGTGTTCATTCATGTCTTGTGGACCCCCCTATAGCCGTTCCTAAGTTGGGTGTTTCCTCCTTAGCGGCTATCTAATCTAAAAAGAATCTGTTCTGCCCTCCATTGCTCTGGGCCTATTGACTCACACTGCCCCTTCCCTTGCTCCTCTGCTGCTTTTGCCAGCTCCTTCTCTGCTTTCTGTAATGCTGCTTCTGATTGTCAGAAAGCATTATTCACAATTTGAAAAATCAATGGGTCTCTGGTGGTGTCCCTGGGTTTCCCTAAAGTTCCCTTTGTGTCTTCGGTTGGGGGTGAGAACTGGGTGTTAGTGTGTATCCTACTGCAGGCTGTAGGGTACAGGACCCATATGGGTGCAGGGTGGTGTCATGATTGTGGACCTGACTGAATCTCTCTTTACCATTTTCAGAAACATTCTCTTCCTCTACACACATTTTCCCTAAATCAAGTATGCGCTGTCTATTTTTCAACTGTTTCCCTTTATTGACAAAAAATACATGTGCATATGTTCTAGCACATTATTTTTGTGCCTGCCCTCCTTGGGCCATGGTTCAAACCATTTACCCACTGTTCCCTGCACCCATTCTTTATGGTACTTTACAACTGTTGCCTTATATTGCAGAAGTGCTTTACGCACACACTCCAAAGGATTATCCAGAATTACAAAAGGTTCCAACCTCACTCCAAACAAAAATCCACTGATACCGAACCAGCTGTGTCTTATTTCCAAAGCTCAAAGAACACAATAAACCAATTATTCACATAATAGTCACAGAACACCAAACTCTAGAACACCTTTGGTTGAGCAATTGCCAAAACCTCCTCACCCACAAACACCTCTTTATGCACAATGTGCTAACAATGCCTCACAGCGAATACCTCTATTTGCACAACTACTAACAATACCTGCAATATAAAAACACATTTCTTCACACAATGAGGTAGATCCTTCCCCTACCTGCTTACCTCGAGGTGAAGATATTAAACCCTCCTCAAGTTCCCTTCACTTCTAGAACTGAAGCATAACCTGTCTTTTTCTCAAATAACCATTACATTATATACAACACTTTTTTATGACCATTTTAAGAGGAGCTTCCCCACATGAATTCATCACATTTCATCACTTTGACATCATCTTTCCCTGCATTAGGAGAGATACACCTCAACACTTCGTTTATACTCATGCAATATTGTATGTTGTCTTTATTCATCTGAGTGAGCTTCCACCCCCCACTATTTCATCAACTCATAAATAATAGCAATTCAAAATTCTAAAACATGTCAAGAACACTGTGTTTCACACAAAATTTGCACTCACTTTCTATGTGTTCTAAGGGTGTGGGAGGATCAGATTGACACACAAGTTGAATGATTGTTGACAGAGACTTTTACTAAACAAATAAGGGTTGGAGAACTACCTCCCTGACCTTAATACTAAGAGGGGTTTCCCTGACTTGAAATTATATTTTAAGGAGTCTTTCAGGATAGTCCAAATAAACAAGTCCACAGTTGTGTCAAAATGTCTATTTCCAACCTTCACATTCAGAACCTAAACTAATGTGAAAAGGCGATCTTCTTTAGTCTCAAAGTTCTGTTCCAACTCACATAACAAAGTTACAAAATGGTGCAACAAATAAACTCCAAAAGAAAGGACAACCTTACTCCCAGGTTGTTGTGCCCTCTGAATGTTCAATGAGGGTCTTTTCCTCTTTTAGGGCCTCATTACACGGTAGGCGGTAAACCATGGTGCTATTAGCACCATGGTTGCCGCCGGTACCATACCGGTACCACCATGGAGAAAAGGGGAATTACCACCCCATTCCAAGGTTGACAGGGCAGTAATTCCCCCTTTCCCCATGGCCCTTCCCCATTCCCATTTTTGCCCCATAGGGCTCAATGGGAATAGGGAAGGGGCTAATTACGGTACCGCATATTGCGGTACCGTAATTAGCACCATGGTCCCTTTGCGGGTCCCAACTTTAATGGCTGGTCTACACCAGCCGTTAAGTTCAGGTCCCGCAAAGGGACCTTGTAGTAAGGCGGTAAGGGTTTACCGGTACCAGTGCCCTTACCGGTACCGGTAAACCCTTAGCGCCTACTGTGTAATGAGGCCCTTAGTATTCCTGTCGTGCCCTGCAAACGTCCAATGAGGGTCTTCTCCTCCTTTAGTGTTCCTAAAATGTCCTTGAAAATCTCAATACAAATTACTAGGGAGGAGGCTTCCCTTCCCCAAGCTTCTTCCCAGTTTATTCCACAGTCAATCTGGTTTTTGTTTCTCTTATTAACTGTGATAATGTAGAATATGTTCTTGACCATGTTCCCAGCGTAATGTCTTGTTTCCTCTTGCCTTCTCCTTGGCTTCAGAGACAACCTGGTATCCTATCCTGCCAGATACTGTGAAAGTGAAGAGAGCATTAGCTCTCTCTTCCTATGTGAGTGAGCCCCAGGCTTTGACTTCTCTATACTTTCCAATTGTGCATTTTCTTGCTTGGCTGCTAATGCCTTGTGGTCACAGCCAACCTGGAATACTCTCCTGCTAGATGCTCTGAGTGTGAACATTGTTTTGGCTCTCTCTACATGTGGTTGAGCATTCCAGACTTTCCTTTTCTTTAATTGTGGTCTTCTTGCTTTGCTACTACTACTTCTTCGTTGGTCACAGTCAACCTGGTATACTATCCTGCCAGGTACTGTGAATAAGAAGATTGCTTTGGCTCTCTCTTCATGTGGGTGTGAATCCCAGACTCATCTTTTCTTAAAATATGGTATTCCTGATTGACTACTGCTACTGCTACTCCATGGGTCACAGCCAACCTGGTATATTATACTGCCAGGTACTGTGACCATGAGGAGTGGTGTGGAGGCCTTAATTAGGTATATACGTGTGGGTCCCATACTCGCTTTCATGTTCCTCCCTTCTCCTAGCCATCCTGCCAACCAAATTTCTTTCGCCTCCCAATTTCTCTGAAGAGCTTTCCGGTGCTTTTCAGTTGTTTGCGGGCACTTCGGGCTTTCACAGCTTCCCTTCACTGTTTCCATGGCTTTTGGTTGCTCTGTGCTGACTTCCGGCCACTGAGCTGCATGTCTCGGCTTCCACACACACACTACAGGCTTCACGACTGGATGGGAGCTCAGGCCTATCGCACGTGTTTGTCTGTGACAGAGCTTTTAAGGAAGCCTTTAACAGCGGGTAAGCTTCCCGATCTCGGTACTCTTGATGTCCCGTCTCCTTTACAACTGCCAGCATTTTAATATCCTCCTTCCTCCCGGTAGGGCCTCTCCCTCTTCTTCCCAGTCATTCTTCACTTTTTATGAACAATATTAGTCATTCTATGTTATCTGGTCTGCGCACAATGGTTCTGCAGAACCTGCCACATGGATCTGTGCCTCTTCCTCATTTCAGTAGTGAGGTTTCACTCCTCACAAGGTTGTTGTTGCTCGTCCTCGTTCCAATAGTGAGGTCTTCACTTCTCACTAGGTTGCTGTTTTTCTTCCACATCCCAGTATTATAGTGATCCCAGTACTCAATGTTCTTCCTCGTCTCAGTATTTCTTGGGGAATTGATATTGTCTACTCTGCAAACATGCATGGAAATATGTGGAGCTATGTCTTGTGCAGGGTTACACAGTGAGAGAGGTTCGGGTGTAGGAGAATAATACCATGTATCATCCAACTTTTCATCCCTTGTCCCATAGGTGATTTCCCTCCCCATTAAATCCACACACTTAGTACCACCCACAGGGGGACTATCAGAGAGTGGCCTCACCTCCCTGGCGCAATGGTAAGGGGCTTCCCCATCTAAAGCTCTTCATTTATATTGATTATCATTGTTTTGTGGAGCCTGCTGAATTATCCTCCAAAAACAATTGTGGGGCTGGAGAAAGAATATCAGGAGTTATATACAGTACAAGAAGAGCAGTGGTCACATGTTGAACACAATGAGGCAAATGAGGAGCAGCAGGAGGAGAAGGAATAGCAGGAGATGATAAAAAAGGTGGTGGGTGTTGGGCAGGAATATAGGGGTCAGCATGTTTAACACTAGGAGGTAAATGAGGCAAATACGAGGAGAGGTAGCAAACAGATGTCAAAAGAAGGCTGATATTGTGGAGGGGGATAAGGACACAAATGTTGGGTCTCACTGCAACTAGGCCCCTTACACATAGAGTATCAAACACAAACAATTCCTCACACATTCTGGAATCATTACAACCTTAGCCACATACAATGATACACTGAAGGAACTCTTTCCATCACATGGCCCATTGAAAATCATCTAATCTGTACAGTCTAAAAGCCAAATGGCCTATAGTATTCTCAGATCAGTTCCATAATCTCCCAACTAACCATTGTCACAGAAGGATAAGGAAATCCTTAAACGAGCTGACCTCAAATGGAGGCCCAAATGAAATCAAAAGGGAAATAGCACCCCACCCATCTCTGCCTATCATATCACCCCTCTTCCTGATCCTCAACAACTACAGGGGGAAAACATTGTGACCAGATGTTTAGAAAATGCAAAGATGCAGAATCAGAAAGTAAGAAAGAACAAGGAGAGGATTGGATGCAGCCCTCACTACCCCCACTGGTCAGGCATCCCAAGACTCTACAGGCTTACCACTACCTCATCCCAGGAAACTATTGACTTTTATATCCAGATACCTCCTGGACCACCCAGCTGAACCACATTACCATGACCTAACTCTGGCCCGAGAAACAGGGCTCACCAATGACCTAATGTCTTTGCCTGCTTTTAACCCAATAGCCATTCAACCAACTTTAAGGCGGTACCCGCAAGAAACAATACCTAGGACTCCATTCATCACTAGACATCCTGCACCATCTACCTTACGACAGAGCTGGAACTGAGAGATGTACTAAGCCCCTTTGAATCTGAAAGCCTTAATGTGGACCCGTGGGAAACTAACAAAAGCAACCTTGAACAACCCAACAATACTGGTCCATGCTGCCAGACCCGCCCATAAAGACCAGGTGCAAGATGCCTCCTGATCAGTACACGTTCTTTATCCAAGCACTCCTCAGCCATTTATTTACCTTCTCTCTGAAGACTAGATAGACATACTCTTCATCACAAAAATGTGTCTATCAGATGAGCAGTCCCCAGTTAACTAGGCTTCAAGATCCTCTGTGTTAATTGCAACACACAGAGATGAGGTAGCATATCCCTGGAGTACAAAGACTCCTTTGTAGTCTCAACACCCTCCATTGACATCATCCTAGAATGTGAATTGCTCACTCTGACCTGATCCATTTCTCCCACAGCTACACTAAGCTTCCTCTTAATCTACATAGCTCCCTCCTACAGCCCACATGCTGCTGAAAAACTCGCAGATGCTGCCATCATCCTTTCCGTAGATTGCCAACTACTAACTATATTTGCAGTTTTCAACATCTGGCCAGAGAAAGAAAATGACATGATTGTAGTCATTTGGAGTGGGAATTGCTGCATTACACCTCAAAGTGATGGTTAAGGGTCTCACCCACGTAGCTGGACATAAACTGAATGGGATTTTTGTAATTAAAACATAGTCACTGTCTGCTCCCCAATGTACCTCCACTGGGAGATCACTTATCTATCACATTCATAATATTCATAGGGACACCACAGCAAACAGGACCTCCAAAAGAACCATCAAACATGACCAGGACATGGAAAGAAATACACATCAACTCCCTACTAGAAAGACTAGAAGCAACCACATCTAATGTCCCAGAAGGTGGACCAACAACTGCAATGGATGAAAAACTCCCTCTCAATTACAACTGGATTATTTCTGCAAACTATACTCTAGCACATTTTACTACCATCGATAGTTAGGGCTTTACAGGGCAAAGCAAATGAAGAACACTACTCCAAATGCATTGATTTGGTGCATCACAGCAAACGGGAAATGTATAAAATCATCAGAGAATAAAAAATTCTGACATCCTGCAATGCAACCCCTACACCTACACAAGAACTCTGTGACCAGATTGCTGCACATTTCAACCAAAAGATCCTCAACATCCAGGATCATCTTGACAATAAGGGATGCTCCCGCACACATGCACAAGAATTACCTTTTAGAGCTTCTTATTTGTACCTTTAATTCTCAATTTTAACATTCTACTGTGTTTTAGCCATTTAAATGATTCTTTTTAGAAAACATTATCTACATTTCACTTTTCTTGATTAATTATACTGTGCCACATTCTTTTTACAGCTAATAATTTTAAAGTGTGCTACATTTTGTAAAAAGCTTTCTTGAACTGACTAGGAAGCTGAAGCCTTCGCACTGTAATTGAGAACTACAGTTCCCAAGATTTTTGTAGTCCATGTGACCTTTTATTACAAGGTCAGGTGTGCCTGCGCTGGCGCGTCAGAGCCGGTTTGTGCTGTTTCATGTGTGGTGAGTAGTGCAGAGACCTCTTGATCTGTATAACATTAAGGCTCAAGGAAGCCTTAGACTCTGCTTCATTACATTTCTTACGTAGCTCTTTAAGATGTCTCACATGAAATTGATTATTAAAATCCAAGCAAACTGTAAACCAAGATTAGAGAGGGCTGTAGATGACCATGCTTCTGAAGAAACTTAGACTCACAATGTAGTAGCCCAATCTTACCCTCCTGTAGTAGCAACAAACCAAGTCAATCATAGTCGAGTCAACAGCTCCAAAACCCTGACAAAAGTACACAAAACAAAAGATTTAACAAATAAAAGAGATTGAGTGTTCGTATCAGAGAGTCCCTCACTACTAGGTGACTCGGCTTTGATATTAAAAACAGTTTTGTTGAACAAACGCTCACTTGTATGCCATGCCACAGAATTGTCAGATTATGTATGCAAGGAAAATATTGATTTGGCCATTATAACTGAGATCTGGCTGCAGGAAGCAAGTATACATGCCGTACAAATTGCCTCCCCATCTGGGTATAGGCTCTTGCATGCTGATCGCATAGGCTAGAGAGGAGGTGGTGTAGCAATAATTGTACAAGATAATTTTAATATCTTAACATCCAACTCTCCAACATTGGACTCATGTGAAGCCATGCTGGTGAAAATGGGATTAAATCCCATGACAACCCTTAATATTTTCATACTTTATCACCCACCAACAGCGAACCCTAGTTTTGAAGAGCGACTAATGGCTTTTTTGGGATCCACTATAAGACGTAACTTTCCACTTATAGTTTTAGGTGACTTTAAACTCTGGCCACGTGATCAAGTTGCTGGAACATTGTTGAACCTCCAGGAAAGACTAAAACAACAGATTAAAAGAGCCACGCATTGTGGTGGAAATATTCTTGATTGGATTTTAATAAAAAATCAAGTTATTCCCCCAATCAATGTCCAACAGTGTATATGGTCTGATCACTCTTTCCTGACATTTGGTATCCAACTTTCGAATGTACAAATGAAAAATAGTAAACCAGGGGAGGGAACCATTTCTTTCTAGAAATATCCAGAAAGGTACTCATGAGGCCTTTGAGGTGATTGTTATTCCCCAACTAAGTTCTCTTGAAGAAAACATACCATTAGAGTCTCTCATCAACCAGTTTCGCTCCATCACCAAGATAGCCTTCAAAACCTTAGCACCACCACGCTTACAGTTAAAAAAGTAAATAAACATAAAGAAGCGGTTCTCTACTGAGGTCCTAGCTGCTGTGAAGGTTAAGAGGACGGCTGAGCGGAACTGGAAGAAGAATCCATCTGATTCCACTCTTGATATTTACAAAACAGCTGCCAAAAGTTATAAAACTTCAATCTTTAAGGCAAAGGAGATTAAACTAGATGAACGGATTAAGGGAGCTAAATCTAACTCGAGAGAGTAATTTACTATTTTACAGGAGTTAAAAGGATTCAATAAGGATTCACACGTTGTTGTTGATTCTCTTTGGTGTCAAAAAGTGCATGAGGGATTTACACACATAATAGATCAGCACTGTGCTCGTATTGTAGACTGTCTTAAGAACATGGTGGAACCCGAAGTTGTAATTTCTGCTCCTTATGTAGAATTAAACCCTGATGATTGTTTTACTTTTAAACAAATCTCAGACAGTGGGGTCCTAGATACAATATGTGTAATGAAACCTACATTATGCAAAGGAAATACCTTTCCTGCGACACTGTTTAAAGAATTTCTGCCTTTCTTTGTCCCTTGGGTCACAGCTTTTATTAATTGCTCTTTTCAGGAATGGTTTGTTCCAGGGAGTCTTAAGGAGGCGCTTGCTAAAGACATCCCACTTGCTAAAACAGGACAACCTTGATCCCAAAGACCCTGCCATTTACAGACCAATAACAAATGTCCCTTACCTTTTGAAGGTTATTGCAGTCAGACCAGAGGTTCATTGAGCGACAGAGAATCTTGGCTAGTGGACAATCTGGCTTTCTTATGAAGAATGGTACAGAGGCTGCACTACTTCATTTGAAGTCCAATATAGCCCAAATTATCGATAAGGGTGGGGTGGCATTGTTCTTGCTACTCGATCTGTCAGTGGCTTTTGATTTGGTGAACCACGGGATGCTGGCAGACAGGTTGATTTATATTGGTAAATGCTCCAAACCGGCTGCAACTGGTTAAAATCCTTCCTTGGACCATGGATGGCAAGAGTAGCCAGGGATGACTTTCAATCACAACAGATTCCACTAAAACTCAGGTGTCCCACAGGGATCGTGTCTGTCACCTCTGCTGTACAATGTTTACTCCAGACCATTGTGTGATCTCTTGGATGGCCTGGGTGTCAAGTTTGAAACTATGTGGACGACACCCAGATCATCCTGGCCTTGTCAGGAATATACTCAGAAGATCTAGCAAGGGTAAATTAAGTTTTCGGGGCCATCAAAATATTGATGGCCAGAAACTCACATGCCCTAAACGATAAAAAAACAGAGATTCTGATACTGGGCACCGAAACTAGGCTAAAAACACTTGGCCCACGGTATAATGTGTTTGCTATTGAAGGGCATATGATTCAGAACTCGTAACATGTAAAAACCCTAGGGGTTTATTTTGACCCCCATCTAACTTTTAAAAAGCACATTGCATACTTAAGCTCCTCCTGTTCCTATGTAACACACTTACTCGGGCAGATTCAACCTTATCTGTCACAAAAGAATAGAGTGTTAATTGCGGCCGCAACGATTAACACAAAACTAGACTATTGTAACAGTCTGTTGGTTGGAACCTCCAAGGCCAATATCAAAAAGTTACAAGTGATTCAGAATGGGGCAGTCCATGCAGTATGTGGCACGGACAGGAAGGCACATATTTCTGAGACCCACAGGAAGCTGCATTGGCTCCTCATTCAACAGAGAATTCACTTTAAAGCCTCCAGTTTGGTATACAAATGCATAGCTGGTAACCCCCCCTTGTATCTTAGTTCACATATCAAGAGAGTGCCAAATAGGCGCTCTCTGCATTCAAACAAGGATGAACTACTGCCCCAGCCTCACTATTCTCTGAAGAGGTTTGGAGGAATCATCTTTGATTCATGGGCTCCAACCATGTGGAACAACCTACCGCTGTCACTTAAATTGATCCCATCAATTGCTCAATTCAAGAAAGGTTTAAAAACATTCTTGTTGGATAAAGTATAGAAGTTGAGCTCTAGCTGCTAGCAGTGTCTTGCTTTTTGTTTTGTTGTATGCCTTGTGAGTACCATGAGGTCTGTGGGTGTGTTGGCGCAGTATAAAAAATGTATAGAATAGAAAAAATGCTACCTACAAGATCCCACCAACACCTCCCACTACCTCCTCTCTATTATCTTTCTGCCTTCTGTCTGCAGAGGACCTGCAAGCTACGGTATCCAGTGATGATGTTTCTGTGTAAATAGCAACTAGGTGGTGACATTTTCCTATAGATTCATCATCCAGACAATCAAACCGCTTCCCCAAATATTCTAGGATTGGAGGAAATAATATATAATTATATACCTCCTAGAATATTTGGGGAAAGAATTGTCGGGGTCAGGAAAAAAAAGTCATCTACCTGGTGACTTTTTCCAAGTGACATTATTACATGGAACCCAAGCTAACATTGTTATATATGTTATGGCATATTGATTTGTACCGTGCACCGCTACCACCCAGAGATAGTCTCCAGGTGCTTACATGGCTCTGCAGGAAAGGGGCCTGGGGAGGTTAGTGAGGATAGGATGAAAGGATAGTTTCAGAACCAGGAGGAACTGGTGTCTGCGAGTGTTGTTTTGTATGTGGGAGTTGGTGCGGGAGGCCCTGTGCATTGTAACCATGTGGGTAAGACTCAGTGCCTCAGGTGTGTGGTAGTGTTTGTGTGTTGTATGGTGTTGGGGTGGGTTGTGGTTGTATGCACTGGTTAGATAGTGTCCTTAAGGGGTGCAGAGTCTCGGGTGGCTGCAGCTGTAAGACTATCTGGAGTCTTGAGGAGTACTTGAGTTGTTGACGATTATACAGATTATGTGGTTTGGTTCACTCTAGGTGTGCTTCAGCATCTCAGTGATGGTGAGTGTGGACATAGAAATTATACTTGGTTTGTTTATGTGTAGTGTGGCTAGCCCAAGGGTCTGGAGTAGAGGTGTTGGTTATGTTGGAGGACTAATGCAACCAATCAGGTTCTCCTAAGGATCCATGCCCCCCGCCCCAATCTTTACAAATCAATTATGAAATCTTCAGATTTCTGAACCATCTTACTATCCCTCCTCAACAACTCCATCAGTACTGGAAGAGTCCAAGCTCAGTTGAAATCTGCATTCATCTAACCTTTGCTTAAAAAGACCAGAACTGACCTACACAGCCAGCTATCGCCTCATCTCAAACACGCCTTACATTGGGAAACATCTTGAAAAAAATCATATATTGGCAACTCTGGGATTTCATGACAACAAACCAAATCCTGAATAGGACACAGCACAGATTTAGACCTTCTAGGAGTACAAAATTGGCTCTGTGCTCCATCTGAGATGCACTTAACAGTGCAGATGAAAACTCTCAGAGTGTGCACATTCTGTTAGACATCTCAGCCGCGTTTGACAAAATCAGTAACACGATCCTTCTAAAAAGACTGTAAGAAATTGGTATTGAAGAAACAACTCTACACTGATCACCTCCATACTCATGAGTATTACATAAACTACTGTTTTGGGTCGCTACAATTTCCAACCTCACCTACTTACCTGCAGAGTCCCCAAGGATTCACACTCTCACCTCTACCTTTCCACATTTACATGACACCCGTACTAGATATCATCAATAAATCCTGTATCTCTTGCTACGACTACACGGATTACACAAATAATCTACACGTTTGTGAACCATCCATCACCAAACACTGCAGATATTAAAAACTGCCTTGCTCAGATGGATGCACGGAGGACAGCAAAAATACTAAAACTCACCACTAGAAAAACATAACTGATGCCCTGTAATCCTACAGTCCTCCGGCCTTGCAAGATTGGCCCTTGCCTAAACATGTCAACTACAGTAAGCAATCTACAGTAAGCAATGCACAACACCTTAACCCTTTTTCCACCAGTCAAAGCCATTGTCATGAGCTGATTCTCCTAGCTATGCATGCAACATCACATCCTATCTTATTTAACATTAACCTGCAGGGCCATGGCCATAATTTCTCTAATTCAATGCAAACTAGACTATGTAACAGCCTCTATCTCAGACGCCCAGATTAACTAATAAGGAAAGTTCAATGAGTTCAAAATGCAGCAGTAAGACTACTTCTCAGAATCAAATTATTTGAACATACCACACAAGCATTATGTATTCTCCACTGGATACCCATTAAAAAAGGGTTCATTTAAAAATATTGTACATCATCCATCATTCATACCAGGCAGGGGGCCCTTCCTCATTCATAAATAATGTTCAACTCTATGCTCCTTACAGACCACTTAGGTACAGCAATGCTGCATTGGTACTAGTCCCCAACCTCTACAAGAAACAGCAAGGAGGACCCTCTTTTGCAGTTCTGGCCACAAAACTGTGCAACACCGTGCACAAACCTCTACACCTGGAAGTGAACAACCTGACTTTTAGGAAACAGCTTGAACCTTGGCTTTTCAACCAATCACTTTGAAAGAAATGAAAAATAATAGCAAATGACACAGAAATGTGCACCAGAAACATGAGCTGATTTACAGCAAGCAATTTTTGCAACACTTGACACTATCATCTGGGGGAAACCAATTTGATTCATGGAACCTCTGTTGTGTGACATTGTCCCACACTTTAATTTCAGTGAAATATATAAGTAAGAGCCAGGAAGCAACAACACCCTCACCTCTCCCCCTCCTATTCACCCCCTCATCCATCAACTAACATATCTCTACTAAAGTCTTACATCCTTACACCTCCCAGGCCCCTTCAGGCATCTTCTAGGTCCAGCATACTTAATAGATTCAGACCCTATCCATCTTCTATCAACAAACATTCTGTCAGTATTTGCACTCCACAATGATGGGGGCTGCCCATATGGCTAACCTACCCAGTGAGCAACAAGTACCAACCACATAAAAAATAGGGATTTTCATATCAGCACAACGGTAAGTGGTACTTCTGACCCGAATCCATTAACACTGAAGGTTTCTGCATCTGCCTTCCTGCTATCCGACTAACACACCCTGCCTTCCTTTCTTCCAGAGCCATGCACACAGAAGCCAACATTATTGCCAGAAGGGAGCTATAAAAGACCACTTTACATTATATCTACCTACATTCGCCAAACCACAAGAAGCCTAATAACACTAGCACTGCCTAGAAGATCGATTATGAACCTCCAACCACATGTGTCTTATATAACCTTCAAGGCTCAACTTGCCTGAAACCCCACCCTCAGCCCCTTGCCGCAAGCATTGCCTTCGAGTTTGGGAATGTTCACTGCGGCTTAATCTACAGAAATTCAGATGGGTCTGGGTTGTACCCAAATATATTTCCTCAGGACCACTGTTATAATATCCCTAATGCTAAATAAGATGTACTATCCTACTATGGAAAAAATACATCAATGCATATTTTGCATTCCCATAACTCTTATTTATTTATTTGTTTATTTATTTATTTTAATTACATTTTTGTAATGCGCCAGCTCGCCCGAAGGCCTCAGGGCGCACACAAAACAATACAAGACAAACAACAATAGGGGGGAGTCAAAAGCGGTTTGTGAGGGATATCGATGATTAACTAGAAGGGCAGTTGAAAAGGAATGTCTTCAGCCTTTTTTTAAACTCATTTGTTGTTTGCATTTTTTTCAGTTCAGATGAGATGGTGTTCCAGATTAGAGGAGCTTGGCAGTCAGAGCTTGTGCCCCCAAATCTAGCCAGCCTAAATCTAGGCTGGGAGAGTTGTGCGGGATGGCTGATAGGACTATATGGCCCCATGTGGTATGTTGGGGCCTCATGAGTCAGACATTTGTGGGTCAGAGTCAGGATCTTGTGGGAGACATGCTGCTTCACGGGCAGCCAGTGCAACTCCCTCCTTGCTTGGGTAAGATGATCTCATCTGGAGAGACCCGGTGTTGCCCGAACCGCCCCATTTTGGGTCACTTGTAAGGCTGAGAGGTTGGATTGGGATGTACCGGATAGTAGACTGTTACAATAATCCAGCCACGAATTTATCAGGACTGAGTCTAGAAGAGAGATGTTTCTGTGTGAGAGAAAAGGGTGGATGTGATTGAGCAGCTTATTAGTAAAGCTGCAAGAGGCCCGGATCTGGATGATGTGCTGTCTCATGGTCAGTTTGGCATCCAGGATAACACCCAGGGTCTTCACATGCTTGGCTACTGGGATGGTGATGTTAGCAATGACAATGTTTTTGTACTCTGGGGAAAGTTTTTTGAGCATGTGGCCCGGTGGCAACCACTAGAAGCTCTGTTTTTTCCAGAATTGAGGGCCAAGGATTTGGTTTTCATCCAAGACTGGATGGTAGAATAGATTGTGTTCATGGCCTGTGTGTCTATGCTAAAATCAATATGGTAACATGCTATACTAAAAACAGAAAGTGTGACATTATTTACAGTACCAAAGCACACACCCCCAACTCATATAAAGTAACTTCCCATATTTTGGTTGAAGATTAACTTTTCAAATAATGCAGGCTATTCTGAAGAGCTTCCCTATCCTTTTGCATTTACCTCTCCGGTTACTCTTTCTTTGGAATGATGTGAGGATCTTTCTCGCAAACCTTTGCACCAAGATCGCGTTGCTCCCCCTCATTTATCTATCATTTGGTCTTTGGCGTTTTATACTTTTCCATCTTCTTCACTTTATTGCTCCATATCAGACTCCTATGGACAGATTTGTCAAAGTGTTATATGGCTCTCCTTTGGATATGTCTACAGTAAATATTTCAAAGCTTTGCCTCACACTCATCTACATTCATTCCCTCTCAGTGATTAATGCTTCCCTATGAACTGTGTCCTGGAATCATTTAAAAGAACTGTTGTTCCTCCTCTTCTTGAAGAAAGTTTACATGGACCTTACTGTCTCCTCCTATCGTTGCCTGAGTCAATTATTCCTTTCTCTGCTAAATGTTCTGGGAACATGTTCTCAGGACAACTACAGTCTTCAGGCCTGGGGATTTTTCATCCTTTAGAGACCAGTGCCATCCTGGCCAGGGAATGGAGTCTGATCTACTTACCGAACTCAGTGACATCAGAATGACTAATGATGTGGGAGGTGCCATTGGCCTTGACATGTTCTACTTATCTGTGGCATTTGACATAATTGATTATGGCATTCTTCTTAGAATGGTCTGCCCCTAAGTGATTGGCAGCGGAGACTTCTTTCTCCTGTCTTTTTCTCTTTCCATCCCCTTATTTGCAGAGCCCCTGAGGGCTCATCCCTCTTTCCCCTTTTCTTTAATGTTTAAGTTCAGCAATGTGCTGCTATTGCATATTTCATCTAAGCTTTTACACCTACACCAATGATACCCAGCTCATTGTCCCTCTGAATGGGGACGTGTATTCTGCAACTGTGTCGTTTTTGCCTTGAATGTCAGCCATATCCATGTGAATGAGACACAATATCCCTATGTTAAATTCTGATACAACAGAGAGTGTTGTATTTCTTTTTACAGTCAAGCTACATCTTTGTGCTCCCGGTTCTGGCCTTCTACTGTTGTTGCTTGCCCTGTTCCTCTCACATTTTCTTTGCTTCCTCCTCCATATTCATGAAGTCCCTTCATCGTTTGTTTTACTTTCACCTGCTGCAGCAGATTGCTCCCTTTTGTTCATTATCTGCTTGGACAGCTGCTTGACCATCCTTTGTAAAATCCATACTTGATTATGATAATTCTTTGTACTTCAGTCTCCCTCTCTTGATAATCCATCTTTAATTACTTTAAAATGGGTGGGTCCATTTTGTTGTTGGACTTTGTGGCTCTGCCCACACCACTCAATTTTTGATTACACTTCACTGGTTATCTATTACACAGTTCATCCAGTTCAAAATAATTTTAATATTATTAGTAGTATTATTAGGGTATTTGCTGAGCATGGACCTAGATTCGGGATGAAATGAAACACTACAAATCATGGAGGGAAGAAAATGGTCAGGTAAGCACAGATACAAGGGAGCAGTGAGCTACAAATGGGTGATGGGATAGGGCGGCCAATTTGGCAGTAAGACATCTACATGCAACCAGGGGAGAAAACAAGGGGAGCAGATCTCCAAGTCTCAGTTTAGGTGTGGAGCAGAGGGTGTCTAGACCTAGGTGAAGGGGAAAATCTATTTGTCTACAAAGATGGCCTTGAACACCATCCTGAAATCAAGAAGCTAAGGGGAGGTTCTGATATTGATGGGGAGGGGAAGGGTGCAGACAGAGAAGGCCTGTCTTCTGGTTCTTTCCTTCTTTAAACGGTGGAGTTCAAGTCTGCAAATGCCCTTACATTTTATGGTTTGTAGGCCTCTGGAGAGTCTGGGTTTCTCAATGAGGTAGTTTGGGGACTTGAGGGTAGCTTGGGGACAACATTTGCTCCCTTTTCTTATTTTTTAAATCTGGTCAAAAGTCCCAAATGTTAGTGTTCATGTAATTATGTTTTTCTTGTTAAGCTCCCCACTCTCTCGAACTCCAATTTGTTTGTCCTCTGCCTCTGTACTTCCTCCTCTGACTTTCCTTGTAAATTTAAATCCTGGTTGTTCTTGCAAGTCTTTAGTCACTAACCAATTATGAGCTCTACCTCTGGGCCTCAGCACCACTTCTGTGGTGGTGGATTGCTTTACAAATGGATAGAAATGGAATATGGAATGGCCCTTAATGGCATATGCATCTTCCAGGTGATTTGTGATTCTCATGCAATATTGTATTCCATATACAGAGAGGTAATAGGGCTAGTTGTCTCAGGAATCATGTCTTCTCTATGAACCCCTTGGTGTAAACCTTGCGGTTTGATATGGTTATGGAGTGATGGTATTATGTGTGGAGGGAGTGGCAGGGAGTGCAATGTGGGATTGAGTGGTGTGACAAAGTCACAGTGCCAACATTGCATCCAGTCCCTGGTCCATCTGACAGTAGGACTGACAGGATCATTCCTGAACTATTCCCCAAACCCAGCCTTTTAAACACTTCCTTTTCCTGGCTTGCAATGGGAAGCCAATTAACCAATCAATTCAAATGTGTGCCTCAGACAATGAGAGAACAGTGAGGGCCTGAACATGCTGGGAGCTGAGGAAAGGAGCTTGCTGTGGAAGCGGGAGGGCACGAGAGCAGGTAATCCCCTTGATTCCAGGAGAAGTGTGTTCGCTAGTAGGGGAAAGAAGAACCCCTGAACCCCAGAAGGGGGTGTGTTTCAGTGTGGAGAAGAGACCCCCTATAACCCCAAAAAGAGGGGCCTGATCAGTGAAGGGGAGAGGAGCTCTCTGAAACCCAGAAAGAGGAGACTGCCCCAGTGAGGGGGAGAGGAGCAACCTGAACTCTAATAGAGGGGTGTGCTCCAGTGAGGGGAGAAGAACCCCCTGAACTCCAGAAGAGAGATGTGCTCCACTGGAGGAGAAGATTTCCAGAACCATAGAAGTGGGGTGTCCTCCTGTGAAGAAGAGGTGAGCCCCTGGTACCCTAGGAAAGGAGTGATCTCCATTGAGGGGGATGGGAGCCCCATGAAACCAAAAGAAAGAGAAAAAGAACCCTGACCCAAGAGAAGAGAGATGTGAGCAGTAGTAAATGAGGGACTAACTCTGTCCCTATAAGAGGTGATCTGCAACAGCAGAGGAGAGCTGCAGGCATCCAGAAGAGGTTGTTTGCTACATTGAATATAGAGAGAGAGAGAGGGAGAGAGAGAGAGAGAGAGAGAAAGAGAGAGAGAGAGCGAGAGAGAAGAGGGAGAGAGAGAGAGAGAGAGAGAGAGAAACCCCCTATCTCCTGATGTTGATTAGTGACGAAGACACTATATCCATGGCTGTGGCAGGGTGAGCAGGCCACCATATGCCTGATTAACACAACAGAAGGGCCCAAGAATGAGAGAATAAGTAACAGATTGAAGGAGGGAGTCCCAGTGAATGGGAGGGTTTTTGGGACACTTGGCTGAGGTAGGAAGCCCTAAATCCTGAGAGAAGTGTAGAGGCCTTGTGGTGTGTGCCTGGCTATTAGTAGGAGGAGCAGGGCTACTGAGATTTAGAAAACTCCTGAGGACCTGGCGTTTCAAACAAGCCTTCAGCATCTAAGAGGAGACTCTCTTTGTACAAAAGTCGGACCTGGCAATCTAAACAAACTCATATCACTTTGAGTGGTTGCTATGGAATTGCCCTCTTTTGTGAAACGTGGAAAAATCCCTGAAACAAACCAGATGTATTCTGATGCTGGGTTGCCAGCCTGCACTGGCCCTTGTTTAGAGGGCTCTTCGACCTACAAACAGCACCAGCTCTAGCCTCCTAACTGGTTTCACTGGCACCTAGATAGTTCCTGTCACATGTTGTGATGTCTCCTACCCCTCTCAGTACTTGCAGGCTTCCTGACAAACAGTGTGGACAGAAGAAGAGAACACATCAGTACACTCTCAGCCTAACTAATTGAGGTTGTTGAATACCACCATACTATTATTTTCTTCACTTACCAGATACCAATGCCCCAAGACAGTGAACTCTCAGTCTCCTGCTTTTGGCCCCTCTTGTCCTTGAAACTTTTTTTGCAGTGGGTGTATTATAAACTAACAATAAATAGAAAAGCCACTTAAGGAAAGAGCAGGCAAGCATGTGTTGCAGCCTGTGTTGTGTGTTTTTTCCACATTGTATCACTTGTCTTCAACGTTCCACCCACAAAAACAAGGAAAAATCAATAGCTAATGTGAAAACCTTTCTGTGAGATCGCCTTTACGATTCTTTTTAAAATGTTCACTTCAACTTTACTCGTTCCACGAAAAAGGAAAAAAAAGATAAACCCTTGTGACACTCCCTATGTGGTTGTTTTTGGAAGCCATTTCCCTTCAACCTCTCTCCTTCCGACAAAACGAGAAAACGCAATACCTTAGCGAAAATCTTTGTAGAAACCTTCTTGACAACCTTTGTGTGACACAACATTTGTGCACTTTCTAAACCCTCCCCCTTAACTGTATGGAAAAAAAGGACACTACTTGTGAAGCCCTTTGTGGAAACATATTTTGATTGCAGCCACTGAAAATGATGTCTTGCCACTAAATAATTTCATGGTTTTCTCTTCACTAGTATTTTGTCTAATCACAAAAAGATAACACACTCTGTTACAGCCTCTTAGTCATGCACTTCTCACCTCCAATTTGTTTCACGTTGTTCTCTTCACTGGTAGTCTGTTCCATCAAAACATGGCACACTTAGAGCCAATTAATGTAAACTCCTGCCTTCAAATAACTCAAGCACAATGCTGTGTCAGTGGTTCAATACCCAAGTCAGATCGACTCATCCGTTCATCACTCCAGTTCAACTGAATACATATGTCTAGGAAACAAAGCAGGTACAACGTAAGATTAATTTGGAAGTACTCTGAACCGGAATTCCCGGTGTCAACAGCGCCTTATACAACACCAGAATTATTTCTTTAATTTATTGATTCAAGCTGCAAAAAGCAGGTACGTCCAGCTACCCTGTTCTCGCTGCCAAACTGTGGAATACATTACCTAACCTACTTAGAGCTGAGCCATCTTAACACACGTTTAAGAGAAAAACGAAAACCTGGCTCTCTGCTCAAGACTGTGCCCAGGCCCGCACCTAGGTTTGATCCTACTAGGTCTACTGCTACCGCACCTTCCTCACTTGTTCCCATCTGGAAACTACCTACATACTTTCTTCTTCCCACTGCGAATTTACCTTGTTGGCATTCTAGTTTAACTTATCTTTGCACACGTTTGTAACTCTATATATGCATCTGTTCAATGTACTCGCTTGTAACATTGTCAATTGCTAGCAGCTCCAAATGTCATACCTGTAACCTTGTCAAGTGCTAGCAGCTTCAAATGTAATACCTGTAACCTTGTCAAGTGCTAGCAGCTTCAAATGTAATACATGTAAACTTGTCAAGTGTTAGCAGCTTCAAATGTAATACCTGTAACCTTGTCAAGTGCTAGCAGCTTCAAGTGTAATACCTGTAACCTTGTCAAGTGTTAGCAGCTTCAAATGTAATACCTGTAACCTTGTCAAGTGTTAGCAGCTTCAAATGTAATACCTGTAACCTTGTCAAGTGCTAGCAGCTTCAAATGTAATACTACCCAACTTACCTGATAATATCTAATGTACATGTGTTTGCCTACTCTCCTACTGTCTGTATGTTACTGTGTAACTACTCTTTATATCTCCTGTAACCATGTACTCTTAAGAAATGCGCCCAGAAGCCTCTGGGCCAGGCCCTCAATACAAATAAAACGAATAAAAATACAAATTGATTAACTCTATTCTTGTATTCTGTTTCACTACAAAAAGGTGGCATGCTCAATTACAGAACATTAATGTCATCTTCTACGTCTAAACGATTGTAAGATGTTCTGTTTCCTAGTACACAAATATGCCCCACTCAACTACAACCAATGCATGGAATGTCATGTCTCCAAATATTTCTATAACATTCTCTTCATTGTATTGTCACTCGCCCCATTTAAAATGGGTGCATGTCATTCAAGAGGGTCACTGGGTTCCTGTCCTCTGTATAAATTACACAACAATTATCTATACTATTTTTAAAATGCTACCATTTGTTCAGCTAAATCCTAATTTAACTTTATAAATCTCCCTTAATAATCTATTTCTTATATAGTGGTACACACCCATAGGTCTCAGAGCGCTGGAATAACAGAAGGATAAAGGACTGAGATGATCCAGCCAGGATTCGAACCTGCCACAGCAGTCTCTGCAAAGATATCGGGGCTAGGGCTCAGCTCACTGCGCTATCTGACCGGCTTAATGACACCATATCTCAGTTTAATAGTTCTTCCTCAACTAAACACAATTTCAGTTCCTTAATTGCTTAGAAAACATCTGCCCCTACCTGTGCTTACAAGACTGAGTTTGTAAGCACAGGTAGGGGCAGATGAGCAGATGAGGGGCACATGAGCATAAACTCCAACCACACATGCCTTTTTTATAACCTTTGATACTGAACTCACCCAAACTCCAAAAGGCTTTGGGAAAGTTCTGTTTGTATGAACCAGCCAAAATGCTAGTAACTTTGAATTTCACCTGGAGTTAGTGAGTGATGGATATGGTGGTTAGGAATGTTAGTATGCTGTGGTGTTCATCATTATCAAAGGCCTCATCATGTTAGGACCCAGTGAGAAAGACATGAGTAAGAGCACTTTCATTGTAATGTTGTTTGTTTAAACTGTGCTGTATTTTTACTTTTATTGTGTTTTATTGTAGTTTTAAATATCACAAAATCACACGCAAAAAGTTATTTAAAAGGCACAGAAGGGGTTGTAGATATTGTGTGAGGAGAGGCAGAGGGTAAATCGTTGACTCTTGTGAGCAATAGTCAACTGACTTGCCTTCATTACCCTTAACCGATTAGTGAGATGCCAAGCCTCCTTGTTTTGCCTTGAATACAAATTGGGGCAGTGGCACAAGCATAGCAGTTGCCTTGGCCTTATTTACGTGTAAAAGTTTGCTGCAATCTGTTAGATCAAAAGCGCACAAAAACATGCTAACCTGGCATGCTGCCTTCATAGACCAAGGGCCTTGCAACTTAGAGTGTCAATTTAACCCATCCACCTCCAGTAAATGCCACCCTCAAATCACTCTACCCATGTCAAATGCCCATAGCATTTCATGGCTGCAAACCCAATGACTTTATTTGTTTATTCATTTATTTATTTTACTTTTTATAGAGCGCCACACGCACATAGGCCTCAGAGCACACAAAGAACATAACAGATAAGACAACGAAGAACACGAGAAGAGAATAACACCCAGAATATTCAGCAGTAAAAAAAACGTACACAATTGAATCCCGTCTACATCTCTTAACCCTTTGAGGTCTAGTCCTTCCCCACATTCTTCTCCCACATGCTAGCTTGTCCACACCCAGACAGAGTTTACAGTCCCTCCCTAATATCCTGTACTCAACGAAAGCACCCTTCCTAACAAAGTTCACTCCCTCTCTCTATTGTCCTGAGGCAACTACACCCATCTCTACAGCAAAAGCACATTCTTTTCATAACACATTACAAATGTAACCCCTAACTGCATCGGCCTGCGACACAAAACTTCCAGCATCTTACCAGTAGAAACTTCCTAACCCAGAAACATGGAAATCGCATGCCACTATTGCCTATGCCCCATCAAGTGACCACCTGTCACTACTAATATCACCCTTAAGGGCAGGGACCCCACTATGGGAGGGAGGAAGGGGATCAACAATGCTGAGAAAACTGAAAAATGTTCAAGAAAGTTCTATGTTTTGATGTAACACAACAACCCACACAGCAATAGAAAGCCCCCACGTATTGCAGGCAGAACCACTATCTTAAGTCCATGGCCCTTTGGGAGGGATGGCACATGCACCACTGACATTCAGATTATGCATAAAAGTTTGCTTTAATGTGACAGGTCAAAGGCTTAAGAAACTATGCTAACCTGGGTTGCGACCTAATGCAGATTTTCAGCCTAACCCATCCCCATCCCATCCCCTAAATGCCACCCTTACATTGCCCTCCATAGTTGGCTGCAACCCCTGAAACCACACACACACACAGCTGAATACCTCTCATAACCTTATGAGTTCTACTCATCCCACCATCTCTTCTTGTACCGTGCTAACATGTCAATACCCACACAGAGCTAATCGTCTGCACAGCTTTGGATGTTCGGCAAAGGGGCCAATTCCAGCACCCCTTCTTCTTCAGTTAGCACCTGGAAGACCATACCCAGCCCCTCCATTTATTTCATTGATCACAGAGGTGCCATCAAGCCTCCTCCTATTCAATGCCTTGCCCACTGATCTGACGCATGCTCACCTTCAATAGCCCTGACATCTTCTATCCCATGGGAGCCTGTCCTTGAGCCATGCAATGCCTCACCCATTTAACTCCACCCACCACCGCTCCACGTTTCGTCCCAACTTACCCCATAGAAACCTTCCCCACCAGAACAAGTCCAAATGGTATGTGTAGTGGTTCTGTCCCCTTGGCTTGGTTTTAAGAGCTCTGGAGACATTTAAGACCTCAATCTTTAACTTTTAAGACATGCTTAAAAGTGAACATTGCTACAAAAGACAGTTCATATGTACCCCTGTCTTCATACCCATAGAGCCACTTTCAACTGAAGGTCTAAACATCCAGTGTATTTCTTTACAGGAGTGGGTTTTTATGGTTTAAAATAATGTTTTTACATTTTAATTTAATCAAAGACTAGTTTGTTATCAAAGTAATGTTCTTGTGTTGGGTGGTTCTTTGGTGGCTCGCACCTCTTTGAAGAGTGCAGTCTGCCATGCTATCATAAAGAGATGAAGGAGGTGTACTGTTGTTGTTGTGCCTGGTGTACCTTTATGATTGAGATCACTGCTAGTTTAGTAATAGTGTGAGAGGCTCAGTAGCAATTTAGAAACCACTACTTATCCCTCTACTCCGGTTCTGAACCCTATCAGGCACATCATTCACCTGGATAGATGCTGGACGAGTCCCCATCCTCCTACACCCCTATTTGGCTTGGCACACGGTGCAGAGAACTCCAACGCTGCTGATGCAACCCTACCTGATACAACCGTGCTGCCAGCAGCACTGAAACTCTCTCCCATCTAAGCAACCCTGTTGCTCCAAGACTTGCTGAGTATGAGTAAAGCTCTGGTTATGTCTTCATAACTCCTGACATCCCGCCCTCATTTTCTTCCCACGGCACCCATGCCCTCCCAGTCAGGAACCCCAACCTCCTGCATGTCCTGGTTCAGGAGGCTTGAGAATATCCCTTGGCCACACATCCTGTTGCAGTAGTTGCTGGCTCCCATAAATTAACCCAAGTCCACTTCCCCAAACAAAAGGGGGTGGAGGAGGGAGGTTTGGGGCAAGAGCATCCCAACTCCACCCTGCCCAACAGCAAACTCCCAAAATGGAGACTCAACTCTCCAAACAACTCGTTGGAGCCCTCTTCCTACCACCCTACATCTGAGGGGCCCTTGCCAGCTATGTGACACTCTTACCACCAGTCCACAACAACAAATACCCCATCAATCCATCTCAGACTACAGGCCCTTTCTTGGACCCCAACACCATCAATGCCTCGGAAGCCTTCCAGATCAGCAACCCAGAGTAAACTGCTAAACATCCTAGGGGTTTCTATGATTTGTAGTGCCCCCCCTCACACCCATCCACCAGCAGATATCTGTCATGCCATGTGGGCAGCACCACTGACCCAAACGCCACAGGCAGTGAACTTACCTGTTTCCCTTTCCCCTTCACCCCCAGAGCTCTTGGGTAAAACATTCAGTCCTGGTTGTATTCATTGTAGTCTAGTTCTTGCAGTTTTACTTTTCCATGTACGAACACTAAACTACAAGGGCCCGATTTACACAGTTTTTTTTCAGTAGGGTTTTCCCATTCAAACGTGTTTTTGTAAATCAGGCCCCAAGTCTCAGAAGGTAATGAAAAACATGCAACCGAACACATTACTCACGCCTCACATGGGACAGAATGAGAGATCGGCACATTTCAACTATAACTCTAGAAAGTGCCAACACCCTATATTTGCTGAAATGCTGCTAGTTTTAAATACACTACCAACATCCTCGTCCCTTGTTTTGACGTTTGTTTGACTGCACTTCTATTTGCCGGTGCTCTGAAATGTTGCGAGCGGGTCTATTGTGTATGCTTCTATGAAACGCTGCGTGGAAATAAGTGAAACGAAATGATCTCCGTTTGCATTGCGTCAGCGTTCTGCTTACCCAGCGCATTAGAACAGAGGCTTTCGAGCAGGCGGTTGATACGTACTGTTCTTTCCGCCCCGTGCTCATTGTATTGACAGCAATTGCTCCACATGAACAGTTTCATCAATGCGCTCAGGCCTGTTGGTAGGTGCCATCCCGAGGGCAGATTCCACTCTTATTCAGCGCGCGGCCTTATTCCATCACTGTTTTTCAAAACATATCCAGGTGCACTCGGCGACTTGTTTCCTGCATTGGTTTGAAGAGAAGAAAAAAAAAAGAAACAGCTCGTAAAGCCCGCCCAAATCCTGTGCTTCTTTTGGACAAGATTTAACAGCTTATTAGGATTAGCCTCGGAGTTCCACCTGCCCTTGATACAATGAGGTATGAGAATTCGTGGTATGGAAAGCAGGCACGGTACCAAGCTAGGCGGCCTTCATTGACAGCTGTAGAATTGCTTTCATTGATTATGGTGTAGGGGAGAATGTTTCATCGACCTTTAATAGAGCACATCTCTAAACGGAATCAGGTCTGCCTCAGATGTGTGCTTTGCTCAGACTTTCTTGCAGACCTTGTGCTTTGGAGGACCCAGAACGAATCAATCATACACCAGGAAACAGCCGTGTGTGCGAAATATTGCAGCATCAAGCTTTTGCTACTCATCAATGAGGGTGTTTCATAAAATATGCACACACACACATATATGTATATATATAATTCAGTGAAAAAAAACTTTGTTAAAGGGACATTATGGTTAAGTTGCGCTACTAAAACCCTATGAAATTCAGTGAAAAAAAACTTTATTAAAGGGATGTAATGGTTCCAAGTAAAACCGAAAAACCCTTGAAATTCTCCAGTTAGGGTAAGCTAAGCAACCATAACTCGCGCCACCACCGTGTACTGCTAAGACTAACACCCAGGACATCAAATATGACATCACAAATGTCATTGATAACATCACTGATTACAGTAACAGTCAGGAACTAAAAATTCTAAAAGTACTACATTTGTAGACTTATAACTTCAAATGAGTTCTTACAGTAATTCACTCAGGGTTCACTCACAGCATATGAAACATATACATAGGGGAAAGCACAGACTTGGAAGACAACAATGCTTTCTATGTATGAGGATAATCAGTATAGTTATCAACACTGTCTTATAGTTCTGTTGTTTTTTTATTACTGTACTTTCCCTGGATATGCTCATACCTGTATACATTGTACTCACAATAATTTTCTTAGGGTCTACTCACATCATGTGATAGTTATACATAGGGAAGTAGTAGTTTTGAAGCACAGCAATCATTTCTGTGCATGAAGATAATCAGTTAGGTTATGGAGATTGTCTGGTAATACTGCGTTTTTTTTGTTTACTTCATTCTCCCTGTATATGCTCATATTTGTATGTGTTGTTGCCTGTGTTTTGTTTGCAATAATGCAATTATGTAGCAAGTGGGTTTTATTAGGTACTTATTAAATGTTTCACAGTATACTAAACTCTAATAAGAAAGCTTTTATCATTTCACTATTCCACATAGCAAGATTACTAGTATTACACCTCCATCATGTATGCTACACTCAATTCCTACGGTTCTACAAGAGCAGCTTAGTATACTGGAAAGAACTTCATAATAGAATGCTATTTATATCAATGCATTGCTTAATGCACTGCGTACCTCATGACATTTATTCTAATGATCATTGACACTTTTTATCAACATTACAATAAGAATCCCTTGAACAGACTTTTCATGAAAAGTAAATGCACATGTGATGTCATCAGTGATGTCATCAATGACATTTGTGATGTCATTATTGATGTTCTGGGTGTTAGTCTTAGCAGTGCACGGTGGTAGCATGAGTTATGGTTGCTTAGCTTACCGTAACTGGCGAATTTCAAGGGTTTTTCGGTTTTAGTTGGAACCATAACATCCCCTTGACAAAGTTTTTTTCACTGAATTTCATAGTTTTTTTGTAGAGTAACTTAACCATAACATCCCTTTAACTACATTTTTTTTCACTGAATATAAATATAGATAATGGAAATCTGATAATTGTTTACTAAGACTCCCTTACCTTATATTTATATAACATAGAATATACTAAACCCCCTGTCCTGCTAGTGATTTTGATTTCCACGGACCGTGCGCATTTCCGCAGGCGAACGCGGTCACCATCAGCACTATCCAAAAACTCAGGGGGTATCTCACATTATTGTATCATACAATAAAAACACCAAACATATTCAAAAAGCACCACATAAACACATTGGGCCTCATTACGACCCTTGCGGAAATGGAAAAATGATGGCGGAAATGCAATACCGCCATCGAACACCGCTCGTTGCGATCATGACCCGTCACCGTAAAGTACGATGCCATTAGCGACACCGCAGTGAACGGCAACGCTAACTGCACCAAGTACGCGCACGCGCGCCTTGCAAAACCGGAATCACCGCCATGGCGCAACGGTACGCGAATTCTGACCCTAGCGGACATGTACTGAACGCCATCAAGCACGTCGTAAAGTACCATTCCGCCATGGCGAGAAATACGGCAACGTGAACCAACCGTAAATGGCCCACTGAGTGCCTGTACTCCACTCCCTGGCCTCATTGCACAACTCCTGGCAGGCGCAATGTACTCACACTATGCAACCAGTGAAATCCACAATTCACCCATGCATGCCAACGTAGAAAAGCATGCAGGGGCTCAAAGCGCCCCGTGAGTGGGCATCCATGTACGGCATGTCACCATAGCCGTACTGACGCAGCACAGGCATGCGAAGGTACAATACATCAAAATGAAAATCAAGAACACATGACACAAAACAACAGTAGTCCCCCATCGCTTGCCACCAGCGCAAGGCAACATCCAAAACAGCATCCTGAGGGGGATTGCACCAGCCCTGTACTCATGCCAGTAAACAAACCAACCATCAGCAGAAGCATGTACCACACAAGTCGGCAGAGTGACTGAGCAGCCAGGCTCATCCCAAGAGGGGCCGATGGGAGCTGCAGGGCACAGATGGCATCAATACAGAAGCTATTCCAATGGACATGACCCCAGTCCCCCTCCAACAAACGCACGCAAACACAGTCACCTGTGACCAGCCACATTCTGAACAACCCATCATTCCACCAATCGACCTGGCTGACAGGCACCAGTCGGCCAAAAGCCAATCCCCCGCCCCTGAACAGCACATCATGTAAACAGACACAATGGCAGCCCCTATCCGTGACCATACTGTGCTACGTAGGCAAACGCGGCCAGTACTGTACCACACAACTCAACTCAGAAGGCGGAACACAATGCAGATCATCTCGCAATACATACCGCCACAAAGCGAAAATCGCCACATCACCTGCAAAGAACAACGCAACACGACAAATATCGGAATACAATTTAAATGCACATCCAAATGACAAAGGCCCCACAGCAATTTGCAAAATACCACCAAAACAACCATCATCACCGAGGGCTGCATCTGCAATAATTGACCGGCTTCCACTTGTGTGACGCCCTGTACCATCATGGCACACAGGGCCTACATCAACGTTCCAAAAGGCAACATGGAAGCGGCAAGAACCGCAGGTCCGTCCCATGAGGCAGGCACTAGTCGAGCTGAAAGGCCGAAATGTTGCACCTAGCCACCAGTACAGCGTAAGGGCATGTGGCCCATTGGCGATCGTCCCATAAGATCGAAATGGTGCTCCACTGATTCACCCGAAGCTGCAGGAGTCGAGAGTAAAAACCATCTGGAGGAGTGGCGTAGAGATGGCATCTGCAATAGGGCAGGAGATACCTGTCACCCAAAAGAAACACAAATTAACCGATTGCATTACGGGACTCATGATGCATTACAATCTTCATTCAACACACCAAATCCACACCCATATGCATGCTAGCCCACTCCAAAGGAATATACACACCCCTAAATCAGTATCGAATCATAACGAAACCAATCGAGCTAAATACACCATTGGCAACGTCGGTTACTGTGCATGCGTCCGTCAAGATAGAACCCATGACATGGGATTAGTAACGTGCCTAGACACAAGTGTATGAAGGCGCGTCGAGACAGGGAGGATCCGACAAGGGCAGATAGACGTATGTCCCACTATGGCAGCCTTGCATCACATAACGCAGGGGAAGGGGAGTGAATCAAAAAACCCATGTACATGGCAGACCCTAAACGGAATCATCAGTCCATGCATCCATTCATCATTCCCTCATCCCGCAATGAAAACGCATGAATATTCACTCACATAATATGTGAAACTTCCATCGCGTCTGTGCGTAATGCAGTCCGCAAAAACCACTGTGCCCCTGGCCGGATCTGTAGTGTTGTGAAGCAAGATGGATTTGGGAACGTCCTGCCTTATCGTCCACTACGCTATTGCGCATCCCATTCAATTCATATCATTCATTGCCTGCTCGTTATGGGCCATGTCCCAAGGACATTCTACAATAGAACGTTACATTTCCAGCCAGACCTGTGGGCGTATCCTCGCCGCTACTTCAAAACCCAAAATGCTGGCCTTCGAATTCCTCACTTGCAACATTACGTCGAAAAGGCTTCTGTGAACGCTTGCATTCACAATTACATCAATGTAGTGCGGCTGTGTGTCATGATGCTAACTGGCTGCAATCACAAATGGGACGCCACGCCCGTCGGTGAAGTACGTTACTGTGCTGCATGAGGGTCGGCCATCGATCGAGCCCTACATACCACTGACTCTTCACAGGTATGTAAGCGGCTGCAATCATAGCATGTGTAACAATGGGAGCATACCATGAAGATCAGTCAAAGTACATCACACTGCCATCGGGATTAGATACATGATTCCAATCCCAAGATGCCATGCGGCCAAATGCAGCCTTACGTGCGGGACGTGCTCGGCCAGAAGGGATTGCATCTGCCACAGATTCATTCAATCAGCACAGGTGGAGGCCATACAGGCCGACAGCACATATATTGCAGACCCAAACCCCTCCCACAACCACTCCCACTCCAAAATGCTACCGGCAGGACTAGCGATGTTGGGCCTGGGGGACCAGATAGCACTGCAAGTGCTACAACTACAAGAAGACGACGAACAACAACAGGTACAACAACCGGGCGCACAGGGGAGACGGAGGAGAAGGAGGAGGAGGAGGGCAAGGCAGGGTCAGCAAGGCCCACAAGCACTGCCACTACCACCACGCAGGCGGCCCGCAATCCCACGCCTCCGAGCCGATCCGTTCAACCTCACTGCTGAGCAGATCCACACCCTCTACCGTTTGGACCGGGACACCATAATCGCCATTGTGGACATGACACATGCTGACCTCGTGAGCATGATAGATAGCCCAACCGCCATCCCACCCCTACTGAAGGTGGTGTCTGCACTCCACTTCCTGGCCACAGGCACCTATCAGCACACAGTGGGACAGTTGCATGGCATTTCACAGCCACTGTTCTCACGGACACTCTTCCAAGTGCACGATGCCCTCCTGAAGCACGCCGACGACCACATCACACTACCACGCACGTACCAGGAGATTACCAACGCTAAAGTGGGATTCCATGCACTTGGCGGCATCCCGGGTTGCATTGGTGCCATCGACTGCACCCATGTTGAATTGGTTGTCCCACATGCCATGGAGGTCCAGTACCGCAACCGGAAACAATTTCATTCAATCAATGTGCAAATGGTGTGTGACTCCAACAAGATATTTACGCATTGTTGTGCCAGATTTCCAGGATCTACCCATGATTCTATGGTCCTGAGGAACACAAGAATACCACGCTACATGGAGCGACACGCAGGGCACAGATCCTGGCTACTCGGTGAGTCTCATTCCATGCATGACATCGTGGCCCATTTGATGCGTCAATGACCTTGCAGGGGGGGGGGGCTACTTAGCACTATCATTCCACTGACACCCTTTATTCGTCTCATACAGGTGATGCCGGGTATCCACTGAAGAGATGGCTCCTTACACCAATCCGGAACCCACAGAACGAGCATGAGGAGGACTACAACCATGCCCACTCACGTACCCGTGTGGTCATTGAACAGGCATTCGGCCTACTGAAGGCTCGTTTCCGCAGCCTCAGCAGGTCTGGCGGGGCACTCATGTACAGCCATGAGAAGGTTTCTAAGATGGTCATGGCATGTGTCATGCTGCACAACATGTGCATACGTAGGAATGTGCCCATGCCCCCTGACGCTGTACTGCATGCACCTGAAGATGATGATGATGATGAGGGTGGGGATGTGGAGGCACCTCAAGGAGTCCATGAGGCACAGGATGCACGTGCAATCCGACAGAGCATCATAGATGCATGCTTCTAGCAACCACGCATGGTGCCTATTACACGGAAAGGGGACCTGTGGCACTGTGTGTGTGTAGTACAGGCACATTGTGGACTGTACGCCTATGAAGGCCTCGTACGCAAATATCAATGTCCACACATGTCATTGGATGATTATGAGATGCTGTATTGTTAATGTGATTTGATTTATACACCCTATGGACCCGCCACCCAGTGAAGCCCAACACACCCCCTCCACCCTACTACCTCACCCCCCAACACCAGTGTCCAAATATGCATGCTGTCCGTGGTTGGACGCTATTGCAAGCCCCCTCTACGGGTATCAGGGGCACCCCTGCCCGTGGAGCGCAGGTTCCTGCCAGATCTGCGTTGGGGGCTGCCCTGGACGGAACTTGCCACGGATGATGTCTCTGCCTGCTCGCGTCCATGCATGTCTCTGAGGGTTTGTGAGAGCTCCGAGAGCACACGGCGCACAGCAGCAAGTTCAGCACAAACGTCTTTGGACGTCGCATGCAGTTCCCCCCTCAGGCTCTCGGTGCTTTTCTCCATTTGTGCTCTCAGGCTCTCGGTGCTTTTCTCCATTTGTGCTCTCAGGCTCTCGGTGCTTCTCTCCATTTCTCCCCTGAGGCTCTCACTACTTTTCTCTATTTGTGCCCTGAGTGTCTCGGTGGATGTTTCCATGGCTGCCCTGGAACCCCCGCATTCATTTGCATGGTCCTTGAGTAGCGTGGACACTTCCTGCTGTTGCTCGATCAGCAGGTCGAGGGACTGTTGCCTCTGCTGGGCCATGGACATTTGCGGTGGTGTGACAGGGGGGCTGCTCAACACATGTTGCCTTGGCACAGGACTTGTGGGGGTTGGCCAGTCGTCGTCTTCAGGGTGCCCCTGCGTGGTTTCGTCATGGTGTAGGGGATGGAACATGCAGGGGGATTGGGAAAGGTCATGGATGGTACCTACGTCGCCAGCACTGTTTTCCGTGTCGGAGCATGCTGGCATGACAGCTGTGTCACCTATGGTGCTGCTACCACCAGAGGCAGTGCCATCAGATACGTTCTTTGGGGGGACCTGTGGTGCTGGGGTTGTGGACTTGCTGGCTGCTGGGGTGCCTGTTGCAGTCCCCTCCAGTGTGCTGCCACTTGATTCCTGCTGCTGCCGTGTCTTGATCCTTGCACCTGAGGTGGAGGCTCTTGGGACGTTGGTCCTGGCCCTCTTTGCAGGCGTGCTGGTAGGGGTGTCCTGCAGCTCGTCGTTGGTATCGGACCCTGTGGTGGAGTAAAGAGGGGCGAGCGTTAGTTATGGGTCTGTCGGATTTGGAATGGCAACGTATCAAATGCATTGGGGTGGTACATGAGGCTGATTTGGGACTGGGCCTTGGAGGTGGTCTCATTTTCGTGTGGATTGAGGATGCATTCATTTGGCTGCCTGCAGTTAGGGGGTGCATGCTGCACATGTAGGGGTTGTTTATGGCTTCTTGATTGATTTGTTTGTTCATTCTGACTTTTAGAGGGCGCTGTCAGGGCAAAGTATGTATTGCACTATGGGGTCACATGGTACTGCACATGTTCGTGGTTTGTGGATTTCGCATTGTTTCTCTTGGCCAACCTACCTGATTCTCCGGATGTCGGCACTCCTTTCTCCATCCCTCCGACTCCCTCTATGCTCTCCATTCCTATGGTGGAGGCGCAGATTTCCTCCCAGGGGGTCAACTTGATGGGCGACTCTGAACCCCCCCCGGTAGCTGTGGCGATGTTCCTGTTCGCAGAAAGTATGCTGCGTACGCGGATCCGCAGGTCGTCCCACCGCTTGCGACATTGCTGTGGCGTGCGGGGTGTTGTCCCCACCGCACTTACGCGCTGTGCCACCAGGGCCCATATGGCCTTCTTGTTGGCAAGGGCCGTCCTGGTCATTTGACTGGAGAAGACGACGGCGGCATTTTCCTGGAGGGTCTCGGTGAGCACGGTCAGTTCCTCTCGGGAGAAGTGTACCTGCCGCTTGCGGTCACACGCTTTCTTGGCTACCTTTCCCATATTTATTTTTTTAACTGGGGTTGCTAACGGGTTGGGATGTGTGTCAGGGTCGGATTTTTAATGGTTGTGTTGGGATTCGGATTTTATAGTTGTGCGGCGTGCTGTTTCCCGTTCCGGCCACATGCTTTTACTTCCGTTTCCGTATATTTACGGTGGCCGTAATTTGCGGTGCCCGCTCGTTACGGTGACCGCTCATTACGGTGACCGCTAAGATGGGTGGCGGTATTGCACCTGGTGCAGCGTACGGCGGCGGTAAGGGCCGTTTTGGGGTCATTTCCGCCATCGCAGCCTTTCTTATTCCGCCATGGCGTAATGCTCGTGCCCGATGGGTCGTGATTAGCCGCACTTTGCTCCTTCGTGCAATGGCGGAAACGCTATTTACGCTGTTGCGGTCCGGTCAGTCACTTTCCGCCAGGGTCGTAATGAGGCCCATTACATTTAATAATAAATAAGAAGTGGAAACTGTATATGTAAGACACCAACCATCCACTGAAGTAGCATTTCCAATATAATGGAATATGCCAAAACAAAATAAATATACCTCCTACCGAATTACCTCACAAAAACTGCACAGCAAGAAGCAAGAATATACTTACAAAGCAGTAACAGCAAACGTTTGTAAAAAAGTAGTAAGTACACTACATTTATTTCATATACTTATACATTTTCTGTAGTATGTACACTAAAATTAATATATTTTTTTTTAACACAAAAATGTCCAGTACTTTGGAATGGCTGGAAGAAAATTTCCCACAAGAGGAAATGAGTGAAGACAGTGATAACAATGGTAGACACAACATTTCTCTATTTAAGCCAATTAATACCCATTACTTTATGTGTACTTAACACATTTTTTTAACAGACCAGACAACCAATAAAAATAATATACCAAAAAAGATATTAGAAGATCCTCTGTAACGAATGGAACTAAAAATGGATTTGTTAATGCAACATTTCTATCAACCAAAAGAATGTGTTGTGGGCCACATTAAATAAAACACTAAATACCACTGTCCCACATGTACCTGTTCCCCCTCTCCATGTCCCGGCCAACTATCCCCAAACCCTCCCCACCAAGAAAAACAGTACAATGAGACCTCTATCCCTTCCTCCCTCGCAGACATCATGTCCAAACCCCTAATTCACCTGTATTTGTTTCCGTTTCTGCTTCCCCCTCTCTTTCCTAATTTCTCTACTGTTAAACAATAATAAAATGTTAAGTGTTTTCTTAGTATATGCCCATGTCTTATTTTTTTTTTTAAAAGGCAGACAGGGTGTCCGCGGACAGCGCGGCTGTCCGGGTTGTCCTCAATTAACCAACATGGGGGTGTCCTAAGGACACTATACCTGTTCGTACTGTCCGTAATTAAAATGGAGGTGTCATTAAAACACACAAGATGTCCGCCTGTCCGTAATTAACCAAAATGGGGGTGTCCTAAGGACAATATACCTGTTTGTACTGTTTGTAATTGAAATGGCGATGTCCTCAGAGCACACAAGATGTCCGCTTGTCCGCAATTAACCCAAATGAGGGTGTCCTAAGGACAATATACCTATTCGTACTGTTTGTAATTAAAATGGAGATGTTCTTAGAACACACAAGATGTCTGCCTCTCTGCAATCACCCAAAACGGGGGTGTCCTAATAACACCCCCACTGTTCATAATGTCCGCAACCAGAATTAAGATATCCGTAGAACACATATCCCGTCCGCCTATCCGCAAAGTTTTCACGCACATTTATTTTATTCGGGGACTTCAACATTGTGTCACAACCCGTATCCAAAACCCCCCCTGCCCAGCCCATGGGCCAGGAGGGGCCTTGGATCGGGTCTCTAACAAACTCAGGCATCCCTTGCTGAAGCCCTCTTTGGGCCAGTCCTGGCGCTGTTGGCACCAGGCTCATACTTCGTGAGGACTTGTGTTTTTGGGACTACTTTGTTTTCAGTGCCAGCCAACATGGAGGCACCCACATAGCTTGGTTCCCTTGGTTCCCTTGGAACCAAGCTATGCAGTATAGTGTTTTGGGTGTGGTAGCCTAGCAACTACTTTTCCTGGACTACTTTTCTGAAGCTATTTAAACCACACCCGACTTGAATGACACACTTCGCGTTACTTTGCAATCCTGCAACGTGACGCTCATCGTGTTCAGCTGTACCTGCGAACCTCGGAAGAACAGCATCTGAAAAACAAAAGGACATCATTAATAGCAGCATTTTACCTGTAATTCCATTGCTATCTGCCCTCAGCTCCTGCAAACAGCATCCAAGGATCAGCGGGCCTCCTGGACCGACGGATCTGCAAAAAAGGGAGAAACAGGACATTAGACATTTTACAATCGTGCCGGAAGCTTACCTCACAAGTCGCCCATCGACCAGCAGCGCCTTGGGACTTCTTGCTCCGGGTGAGCACTGCTATCTACGGGAACAAAAAGGCAACAGGTTTGCAAAGGCAAGGCATCATAGCGCTGCGCATAGCGCCTACTTACCGCATCAAGACGCGCTCGATGCACCATCATTTACCGGCGAGTCCCAACTCAGCCAACGTTCCACAGTGAACTTCCGCGCACCTAAGGAAAGAGAAAAGACATTATTTAAAACAAAGAAAGGCATACAAGCATAACAGGAATAAGACCTACCTAAAAGACTAAAAAGGGCCGGCATCAGTGAAGTAACTAAATCGCACTCACCCACAAAGGACAACGCGCCCCTGCCAAGAAGGCAGGACAGAGAGCACGCCAAAACCCATAACAGGGCAGAACTTCTCTGCAGATCATACCTGGGAGCAGCTGAGAAGGATGCCAGAGTCCCCACAGCTGGATGGCGTCCCCGTGGATACCAGGTGAGCGTAACACATTGTTCGTAGAACACCCACGCACATGCACATCACACACTTGGGTCCTACGAGCATCGTGCCTCTCTGCAACTGTCCGCGGCACGTGTGTCGCACTTTTAATTGGTTCAGGGACCCAAACACTGTCCGTAGAACACCCGTGCGCATGCGCACAACCGTCAATGCACATTTGGTGTCCTGCGGACAGCCGTGCCATTTGCGAATGTGTCCGTGACACCATCATGTGACTGCACCCCCGCTGAGCATGTGTCCTTATTTGCGGACACTGTACAGGCCTCCGAACATTTAAAAAGTGCTTTTTTGAGCAATCCAAGGTATTTTACAGTAAATGCACCATTGCACATGTCCTAGAAAATGTCCCTGCCGACCCACATACTTTGTGAGACAATTCTTGGTGTTCAAAGATTTCGGGGACGGCACAGATGTCCGCAAAGCGCGCCCAGCACCCCTATAAAAGGCCACACCCCAGAGCTGTTTCTCATTCTGCTTTTGGATTTCCAAGATTTACAACCGGACAATTGTGCAGGTTGCTGTTCTTGGTTCCTGGTTCCTAGTTCCTGGTTATTAACCTTCCAGATGGCATCCCAAATTGCTTCTGCTGCTATTGCCTCCGCATCAGCACCCCCACCCCCTCCACCATGTCCCCAAGGGCCTGTATAGGGGAACATACGTGAGGATGCAGAGGAGACGGATGAAGAGGATGAGGTAGTGGAAGTCCCTACTACTAGCACTCATCATGAGTCTTGGGTGTGCCGCTTATTTACCACCATTGATGAAACGTCAAAAGCTAATGCGAACAAGGTGATCTGAACTCAGTGCCACATGGTGCTGAGTTGTGGCAAGCCTGGTTTGTATAGCTTTGGTACTACATCAATGTAGCGACACCTAAAGTCATTCCATGGTGGGGCTATTCATAAGGTTGTACCTTGCAAAAAAACGTATTAGGTTGAGTTCCTCTGCAGCATCCTCCTTTTCCGCTCCTGTCACCACAAAAGACACTCCTGTGGGACAGTGCATCCCTCCAGCTGCCTCACAGGCCATTCATGATGCTGTTGACCCTTACCTTTCGAGGGTCACAATATTGTGCATGTACTACGATGCAGTACTCTGCAGGGGGGAGAACATTAAGACTTCTTTCGAGACTGCAGTCAAGGAGCATGAGAATGTCTGCAACCTACCTGAATAAAGCCGTCCCTATAGCTTCCTCTCTCCGCCTGCCCTTTCTTATCCCCATGGTTGGTGTCCCTTCCTTACCCTCCTTTATCCTCCTTTCCTTGAGTGTCGTATATAAAACAATAACAAAAAAGAGAGCCGCCTTTCACAGTTTAAAAATAGAAGTGACAAATAAATAGTGCATGGCCCTGTGCATTTTTTAGAAGTCTGCAGACATTTATTTTTTGTGAGTGCTGTCCTATCAGAACCATTGCACTTTTCTATGCACCTACTGCAAAATGGATTGCTGTAATTCCGAAAAAGGTTGCAATGCATTTTGCATATTTCGCAGAAAAATCTGATTGCCAGCATAAGTAAGATTTACTCCATCTCTGCGAAAAATGTTTGTGCTACAAAATGATAATGTTTTCATTCTGAAAAGAGGACATACCAACATCTCTCAAAAAGGCACAAACAACTGTGTTAACATTGCACCTTGTTTTCTCCATTTGTGGACCAAATGAAAACGAATGCAGCCACATTTGTCTCTGCGCAATAAGGGAAAAAATTACTCTGGAGTTTGGATACTTGTCCATGACGTTTCCAAGTGTTTCTTTTTTTGAAAATTGCAAAGAGATTTCCAGACACATGTTCTAAACTGTTCCCTCCACAATGAATAATAATAATGTCTGGATGATGGTGTGTCACCAAAGAAGCACAGCGAGGTAACAAATCCACCCACTTCATTCCACACACTCCATGCCATTACACTTCCACATGAGAGAATCCAAAATGTGCAGCCACTCCACAGTGATCTACATGCACCTCCAACCAATTTATCCACGAATCTCCCAAAATCCAAACAGTATGCTTTCTGAAACACACAGCCATAGCTATCTGCTCTTCTCTCAGGAAAAAAACCTACTGACAAACTCTCTCCTCACACAACACACCCAGTAAACCTTATTGACCAATCCCTTGTTTTGCTCAGTCTCCATTGAATGCCTCTCAACCCCAAAATCCCTGTATGTAATATGCGCTGTCCGCGGACAAATCGAAAAACCTGAGCGTGGGCGATTAAAATTTAAATAGTGTGCCCCATTTCCCCTTTGAGGTTGGCTCTGAAAAGAGCCCTTTTTTTTTTTTTTTTTTTTTGCGGATGCTTCAGAAACACGTTTTATTTTGTATTTTTTTTCTTATTTTCCTCCGAAAATATTCACATTAGCTTCTGCAAAGCAACCCTTATGTTCCAAAACAGCATGGCATTTCCCATAAAAGGTAAAGAAATGCCATCTTTAAAATAAACAACATTACCAGAATCAATATTCTCATTATTACAAAAGAACATACCAGCTCTAAGCATGAAAGGAAACATGCCTCGGTTGATTGCACACGTAGAAATATTTTGCTGAGGACAAAAAACACAACTATTGTCCCATACTGCTCTAGGTAACAAAGCAAACAAAATAACCTTGGCTTTTGGAAGGACTTTCATGATTGCTTGAACCAAGTTTTGCAGATCTTGCAACAAACTAGGGGCACTGACATAGCCCAAAATGACAGCACCACAGTGTAGGACAACTGCATGTGGACTATGAAACCTAGCCATATCCTGACAAACTACTAGAATTGCCTGCAAATTCAAATCAGGCACAGTGCTCCACACCACATCCACTCCTTTTGTGTCAAAATGGTTAGCCACATTCCTAGATTTAGCATACTGCTCCAACCCATTCACAAACATATCTCCAACCACCAACAACCTGACTTTCTGCACCTCCACCATCTTCACGACACACAGCCCCTCTCAATTTGAAGCAGAACCTCAACACCTGATTGGCTAATCTTCAAAATACACTCCCACTTCATGCTCAGAAACCCCGGATGGGGCATGTCCTGTCTGCGAACAAGCATGCTGTCCGCGGAGCGCGTAAGTAACCCTGGGGCAGCCCTTCTACTCTTTCCACTGCACTCTCTGCACCACTTCCTGTTAAGCAGTCACACAATCATCCACCAATCACATCCAAGAACTCTACATCTAACTCTGTCAACACAGACTACAGGTATGAATATTAATACATGTACACCTCTTCTAGTAATACAATACATCCCGGGAGCATAGCTCAGCGGTAACGTGTGTGCCTTGAAAGCAAAATGACACGAAGCAACACAGATTCGATCCCCGGATCTGCGCGTAGAAACCTCTAGGTGTTTAAGCACATTATAAGTACACAACTAAGACAAAATAATTACGCAACTAAAAAACAAACAATTCCTGTATCAGCACCTCGATGCCCGTGGTTGTGTAAGTGCTCTAAAAATGTAAAATAAAATAAATAAAAATATGAACAGAGTAACTGCCACTTACCCTGTATAAACTGTAAAATTAACTTACTGCCATTTCTCCCATCTGCTATGACGAAGTGTCAATTGCAAACCTTTCAGCTCTCCAAATTTTTGTTTACACATACACCTATCTAAAAAATATTGTTTTATATTATAAGATGGGGAAAATAACAGTGTAATTATGAAAAAGGCTGTCCAGTGTGTTATAAAATTACATGCAGGCAGGATGAGTGCATACATCTTCTTTCAAGCACACACGCAGACAATATCATAAGAAAGGCTCCCAGAGTTAACAACACCACTGCCTCTTAATGAAATCCTTCTGCTTTATTTCGCACACCTTCACAAAGCCATACATTGAATGCTTTTATGTACAATCACAGCCATTTACCCTGTAAAAATAGCAAAAAATGCATATGAGTATTTCTTCTATCTCTTAACATCCATTAACATAACATTAAAAAAACAAGTGTGCTCTATAGGTTCAGTATTTATTTATTTATTTATTTTTAAATTTCTTTATTGGCATTTTGCTGTGTATACAACTGTGGCATATCCTATTTAACATACTGTCATTTGCAAGTCTGCCAGCAACCTGTAACAAAACACCAACTTTCAAAAGAAAAAACTGTATTAACTGTCTCCGTGTGTTGGCCTTGCAATTTAGCATGAACAGTTTTCAATGTGGAGGGAAGCCTGGGTAGTGGGGGGGAGGGATAGTGGGGGGACCCTGCCTGGGTCTTATGTTCATCTCACCACAGGTGCCACTGTGGTTAATAAGTTCCTGTGACCTCCGGGTGGATCCGTTCATGGGGGCTTATCATCGGAGGGGTGAAACATGCTCCATGTAAATTCCTTCCAGGTGTCTAGTGCCACGCTTGAATCTTCAGTGGATCTGGCGACACTGTCTTCCCAAGCTTTAGTTTCAGCGTCCACCCATCACTCCAATTCTCTGAACCATGTGTTTTATTGTGGGCCAGCAGGTCTTTTCCAGGCCATTGCAATGGTCCTTTTGGCCAGCACACATGCTATGTCCATGAGTTTAATTGCGTGTTTAAGTTTGGCTAGCCTGGGGTAAGTTCCTAAGAGGCATTCGCTGGGGGACCGTTCATACCAGGAAATGCCCGCCTCTTCACAGGTCCATTTTTATTTTAGCCCATAGGCATTGCAACTTTGTGCAGTCCCACATCATAATGAAGAGGTCTGCCCTGTCTGTGTTGCACCAAATGCTATTAGGTTACATTTGTCTATTAAATTTCGCTATCCTGTCTGCCGTTAGATATGTGCGGTATAGTACGTACAATTGGATCAGTCAGAATCTGGGATTCCTGGATACTTCTTTGGGGAATGTTAGGGCCCTGTCCCAGTCCTTATCAGTCAACTCCAGCCTCAGACAGGGATGTCAGAAGATGTGGTGAGGCCCGGGGCAAAACATTTAGTGAGGTCCCCTTACAATTTTTTGCACTCAGCCAGCGGCGGCACATCCGCAAACAGGAGACTCGAGTAATCTATGCACTGGTCACCTGGTCAAGCTCTGAATTTGGGCCCAGGAACTGCCTGCCCTGTTGCAATCCCGCACTGCCTGTTGGCTCCCCTGCACTTGTGGTCTGTATCTGTAACCCTACAGTCCCCGCTCTTGCTCTTATTCCCCACCCGTTGGCTGCACTTATGAGTACCCACACTTACTACCCGTTGGCTGCACTTTTGTTTCTCCTTTGTTCCTGCACTTCTGCATCCTACCTCATCCTCGGCACATCTCACATCCCCCCTTCGCTGCTCTTGCGCGATCTGAATGACACAAGGTCTAGTAAGATCTGTGTTTTGTCCTAGTCTTTTGTTTCTCCCTCCTTGCCTTGTCGCGCCTAGAAACACTTGTGCACAGGCACGTTATAAATGCCATATCATATCATTAAGGAGCACCCTGCCCGTGTGTGCACATTAAAACACACATCATACACAGTGACAAATAATGTACAGTGGAGGCTGGTAGATTTCTGAACTTAAGAGGCTTAAATGTTTGTGCCAATTAGGCAGGATCAACAGAGCACAGTGAGGGAGCCCAAACCAAACAAGGGTTGCTTGAGGGGTGTTCTCACGCCCAAGAAAATGGTTGAATCATTGGGTTAAAAGTATGCATTTTACAGCACTTTCTTTGCAAAATTGGGTAGAAATCCATACAGTTTGCAATTGGTTTTGTATGGAAGCTCATGGAAATTCCCAGTAGTTGCAAATCACAAATTGTGCATAGGAACATTTTCCAATTCATTTAATGCCGCCTTTCCATGCGAGATATGCTAGTATAAAAATATATTCATGCTGGTTGTTCTAATTATGTCCATGCAGGCTGCATCAATATATGCCATTATTACCATGTACGGATTACAGCCAGTAAAAATGTCATGCCAAAGAAAGTGTATCCAGGCTGACTGTGTACCATAAGTGTTATTACCTGCTAGATTGGCCTGCATTCAATGTGGTCCAATTTAGCCAAGTAGTATGTTTGCTTCAACCTTGATGCATAGTCCTGTGCATCAAGGGTAAAGCACAAAGAGCACTGGCAATGCTAACAGTTTGGGCATTCGTGTAGGCATGGGAAAGGCACTTCTGTATTGGTATTAGCTGGCCATTGATAGTGCCAGTGCAAAATGGTTTGAGTACCTGAGCAGCCAATCGCTGTGCCTGGTAAATGCCTAATACTTATAGACAAGCCAAAACTGTTGGCTTTGCCAATGCTTATTTTTAAAAGAACTTCAGCGAAAGACATGTAGGGTGTTTTTAAATTGAGTGGCCAAAGTCAGACCCGATTAAGACATTTTTATTACACCAGTTACGTGTTTACAACTCCAATGAAGTCATGAACTCTCAGAAGACTCCTTTGAGGAGACACTTGCAGGCACATTGAGGGCAAAGTTTGATGGCAAGGCATGTTTAAAGCTAGCTCAAAGAATTCCAGTGAGGTGTTTTGGGTGCGGAGGGCAGGAACTGGGTTAGAATTGCCATAGTGATTAGCAGGGCCATGAGAAGTCATTTCACTGTTAGCACCTGCATTCATATCCATACATTTTTAGGTAATTGAAATCGTGATGTGGGGTTAGCACTTGCATGCTAGGGGAGTGATTAGAAGGGAAGTGGTGACATGAGACATCTCATTCTCATAGCAGTCCTTAAGTGTGATGTTTCAGAAATGAAGGCAAGAGGTAGCTGCTTGTAACATTGAAGCTTCACCAGAATAGTCTCGTTCGAAATGTGGAAAGATGCTAGGTGCCCTCACACAAGGAAGTTTGCCCCTTCCTCACAGCCTCTGACGTTAGCGCCTCTCCCAACATTTAAAGTGTTAGTCCCCTTTCCCCCCTGACATTTTATCCTAGGTGCACCTCTGATGCCATGAACCCACCCCTTAATGAAGTGGCCCCCAGGGCAGCTACATTTAGGGGTGGTGCTGAACACACACTCACAAAAAACACTTTCACCTATGCATTTATCCACCAGTTACACAACTCCATACATACATGTATACATAAAACCAAACACAGCATTGACACAAACACCAACATGCACGCATGCAATCATACATACACATATACATACTAATTTAATTTAAATACACATATACACTTTTAATTTAAAATAAACAAACACTTACCTTACCTCCATGCATCCTTAAAAAGCATCCACGCAGCCAACACATAGACATGCTGCCTGACAAGAGAGAACTCCTCTCCCATCAGTCCGCGTGATCACGCCGACAACATGAACACACCGGCTGACAGGAGAGGAGTCCTCTCCTATCAGTCAGCGTGGTCATGCTGAGCAACGTGAACACACTGACTGACAGGAGAGGAGTCCTCTCCCATGAGTCAGCGTGGTCACGCTCAGCAACGTGAACACACTGACTGACAAGCGAGAACTCCTCTCCAATCAATCAGCATGATCACGCTGACAACATGAACACACTGACTGACAGGAGAGGAGGAGTCCTCTCCTGTCAGTCAGAGTGGTCATGCTGAGCAACGTGAACACACTGACTGACAAGAGAGAACTCCTCTCCGATCAGTCCGCATGGTCACGCTGAGCAACGTGAACACACTGACTGACAAGAGAGAACTCCTCTCCCATCAGTCAGCGTGATCATGCTGAGTAACGTGAACACACTGACTGACAAGAGAGAACTCCTCTCCCATCAGTCCGCATGGTCACGCTGAGCAACGTGAACACACTGACTGACAAGAGAGAACTCCTCTCCCATCAGTCAGCGTGATCATGGTGAGTAACGTGAACACACTGACTGACAAGAGAGAACTCCTCTCCGATCAGTCCGCATGGTCACGCTGAGCAACATGAACACACCAACTGACAAGAGAGAACTCCTCTCCTGTCAGTCAGCATAGTCATGCTGAGTAACGTGAACACACTGACTGACAAGAGAGAACTCCTCTCCCATCAGTCAGCGTGATCATGCTGAGCAACATGAACACACTGACTGACAAGAGAGAACTCCCCTCCATATACACATATACACTTTTAATTTAAAATAAACAAACACTTACCTTACCTCCATGCATCCTTAAAAAGCATCCACGCAGCCAACACATAGACATGCTGCCTGACAAGAGAGAACTCCTCTCCCATCAGTCCGCGTGATCATGCCGACAACATGAACACACCGGCTGACAGGAGAGGAGTCCTCTCCTATCAGTCAGCGTGGTCATGCTGAGCAACATGAACACACTGACTGACAGGAGAGGAGTCCTCTCCTGTCAGTCAGTGTGGTCATGCTGAGCAACATGAACCCACTGACTGACAAGAGAGAACTCTTCTCCCATCAGTCAGCATGATCACGCTGACAACATGAACACATTGACTGACAAGAGAGAACTCCTCTCCCGTCAGTCAGTGTGGTCACGCTGAGCAACGTGAACACACTGACTGACAAGAGAGAACTCCTCTCCCATCAGTTAGCGTGATCATGCTGACAACATGAACACACCAACTGACAAGAGAGAACTCCTCTCCTGTCAGTCAGCATAGTCATGCTGAGTAACGTGAACACACTGACTGACAAGAAAGAACTCCTCTCCCATCACTCAGCGTGATCATGCTGAGAAACGTGAACACACTGACTGACAAGAGAGAACTCCTCTCCATCAGTCAGCGTGATCATGCTGACAACATAAACACACTGACTGACAGGAGAGGAGACCTCTCCTGTCAGTCAGCATGGTCATGCTGAGCAACGTGAACACACTGACTGACAAGAGAGAACTCCTCTCCCGTCAGTCAGTGTGGTCACGCTGAGCAACGTGAACACACTGACTGACAAGAGAGAACTCCTCTCCCATCAGTCAGCGTGATCATGCTGACAACATGAACACACCAACTGACAAGAGAGAACTCCTCTCCTGTCAGTCAGCGTGGTCATGCTGAGCAACGTGAACACACTGACTGACAAGAGAGAACTCTTCTCCCATCAGTCAGCATGATCACTCTGACAACATGAACACATTGACTGACAAGAGATAACTCCTCTCCCGTCAGTCAGTGTGGTCATGCTGAGCAATGTGAACACACTGACTGACAAGAGGGAACTCCTCTCCCATCAGTCAGCGTGTTCACCCTGAGCAAAGTGAACACACTGACTGACAGGAGAGGAGTCCTCTCTTGTCATTCAGCATGTCCATGTTTTCAGCTGAATGACGGGAGGCAGCAGAGCCCACTTCTGAGCCCTGCTCTCTCCCATTATTTTGCTGTGTGTTGCGGAGCCAAACGGCTTCGCAACAAACAGCAAAACCATTGCAGGGGCAAAGAGCAGACAGCACAGTCCCCCGTGTGAATAAAGGACACAGGAGACTGTGCTGCCTTCCACTTAGGAGAGGGGGTTGTGAGGCCCCCCGCAAGTGCGAGGCCCGGGGCAGTTCGCCCCCCCTGCACTCCCTCGTGACGGCCCTGGCCTGAGATCCTCCTCCCACCTGGATTTCAATACAGCGCTATCGGGATTAGGTATATCACTCAGGTGGCTATATATTTGGGACACTGGTTTCCAGCCCTCCCCGAGGTTGTATAGCAGTGTCGTGAAGGTGTCTGTTTCGGGTTCTGCAGGCCAAGTTTCCCATTTGATGCATGCTATTCTGTAGATCTTTTGATACCATGCAATGAGGCAAACTCCCGGAAGACACCCTCAGCGTATGGGTCCCCCAGGTGTTAACTCCTCTTGCTTCCCAGAGTCTAATGTTCTTCAGATCGACTCTCGATTTACATAGGTCTGAGATCATCGGGATTTCTGGACAATATGGGTATTTTAAGCGCAGGAGCGTCTTGGATCTGTGCCATATCTTCCTACCCAAGGTAACCATGAAGGGTGTTTCGTTCAGGAGGTGTTGGGTGCCCAGATAAGTTCCTAAAGTTGTATTGGGGAGACCATGGGCCTCATTACGAGGTTGGCAGTCCGGTAATAACAGAGCCGGTAAGGAAATACCGGCATCCATTACCGGTCCGTAGTATTATGACCCTAGACGCAGGTCCTACCGGCATCTACAAGGATCTGCTGTGGCCATGCACCACCGTACCAGCATGCGGGCGTGCGTGCAGGTGCCATGTCCGTAATAGCGGCATCCCGCAAGGAAGAGGGCATCACGAGTCGCATGGACATGTACATACTGGCATTGAGATGCTGGTAAGAAAGGCCACCATGATGTTGGCAATACCGGCATCGCGGATCACCCGTTAACAGCAATCTGCTGTGTAACCAACTGCCACAGGTGCACACAATCAGCACAGGTGGAGGCAATGGAGTCAGGCCCAACACAAAAGGAGCACACCCACACACCACACCCCTTCCCAAACCAAAATGATACCACTTGCACTTGCCATACTGGGGCTGGAGGACATGCCTGCACTGCTACTCCTTGAGCAGGCATTACAACAGGCAACACAGAGGAGATGCAGGAGGAGATGGAGGGTGAGATTGGCCCAGCAAATCCACCAGTGCAGGAAGTTGTTCCACGCAGACAGCCATCAATTCCACGTATAAGTGCCAATCCATTTGACTTAACCCTAGCACAGATCCACACCCTGTACCGGCTGGACAGGGACACCATCACCACCATAGTGGAATTAATACAAGAAGACTTGGTCAGCCTGATCAACATCCGCACAGCCATCCCCCCTCTGCTGAAGGTGGCATCTGTGCTCCACTTCCTGGCCACAGGCACTTACCAACACACAGTGGGCCAAATGCATGGCATGTCGCAATCATGCTTCTCTTTTGTGCTAAACCAAGTGCTGGATGCACTACTAAAGCATGCAATGCATACATATCCCTACCACGGACACCACAGGAAGTGAATGCCACCAAAATAGCATTCCATGCACTGGCAGGTATGCCCAATGTAATTGGCTGCACCCACGTAGAGTTGGTAGTCCCACATGTCGAGGAGGCGGTGTACTGCAATCGGAAGCTATACCACTTCATCAATGTGCAGATGGTATGTGATGCCAGCCAGATAATTACACATTGCTGTGCCAGATACCTAGGATCCACGCATGATGCCATGATGCTGCGGAACTACCCTGCTACATGGAAGGAGATGTCGTACAAAGTCTCTGGCTGTTGGGTGAGTCTACCCTCTGGGCCATGGGAGGAGAAGGATGGGGGGGCTACATGCATATGCAAGGGGAATGCCCTACCGGCCATGGAGGAGAGGGATGGGGGGTGCTACATGCATATGCAAGGGGAATGCCCTCTGGGCCATGGGAGGAGAGGATGGGGGGGCTACATGCATATGCAAGGGGAATGCCCTCTGGGCCATGGGAGGAGAGGGATGGGGGGCTAAAAGTATCTTGAGTTATACCCTGCCACACAGCCCTCAAATGCGCGTACATAATGGACCTAGACAATGGGTCAGGGTGCCTGGTGGTTTAAATGTCTAGGCCCCTAAATCACGTATGCCACCCAAGGCTCCCACCATGGATTGGCAAGTACTGTAAAGGGCTGATAGTTATGTGGATTTGGCTGCCATCGACGGGATACTGCATGCGAACTTGAAAGATGTACAGGCTGAGCACATATGGCAACTGAGCAGTATCCTTACACATACCTCCTTCTGCTCCCATGCAGGTGATGCTGGCTATCCTCTGAAGGCATGTCTACTCACCCCTGTCTGGAATCTGCAGAAAATGCACGAAGAGGACTTCAATCATGCACATACACACACATGAGTGGTCATTGAGCAGACCTTTGGCCTGTTGAAGGCAAGGTTTCGCTGTCTCAGCAGGTCGGGTGGTGCACTCATATACAGGCCTGAGAAGGTGGGCAAGATCATCATGGTATGTGCAATGCTGCATAACATGTGCATCCGGCGGAACGTACCCCGGCCACCTGACATGGAGCTGCTACCACCTGGTGAAGTAGAAGGAGAGGAAGGAGTAGATGTTGGACATAGGTCAGGACGCGATACACTTGAGGGTCGCACAGTGCGCCAATCAGTCATTGACCATTCATTCAGATGTACTGGGGTGCACAGGGTCCCATGTATTGGGAACTGTGGGCACTGGGTGTATGGGTATATGGGCACCGTGCACTATGAAGCAATAAATTGACAAACACCAAAGAAGCAATGTCCACTCATGTGATGTTTTGTACACAACGGGTGTATTCAAGTGATGTTTTGTACAACATGATTTAACCCTCCAGGCCCCCAAACACCCCTACCCCTCCCCCCAAACACCCCACACACCCCAGTACTACACCCACAACCACCCGCCACCCTCCCCCTAACACCCAAAGTCAACAATGGCACAACATGTGTCTGGATGCGGTGCTAAACAGATTGTGCAGGGTGGCCCTGCTACTGTGGAGCCCCCTTCGGAGGTGGGGGTTGGATCTCTGAACGCTGCACACTTCGCAGGGACATGCGCACGGGGCTGGTCTGCCTGGAACTTGCTGGCGTGGACGATGTGGATGAGGCAGATTGTTGTGACCCCAAAGCCACAGTTTGCCGCTGTTCCTTGCTGTCTGCAATCCTGCTGAGGATCTGGCCCAAGGCATTGAATCCATCCCGAAGTTGCTGAGCGCTTGAGTTGATGGCCTGGATTACGGCCGCAGAGCTATCACGGATGACACGGCGTGTTGACTCGCATGTCCCATATAGCAGTGTGGGTGGTGGTTGCTGGGTTATGTGGTGATACTGCAGGCAATATGGGGCTGTGCAATGTCGGAGACCACTCTCCATGGCTGCCCTGCTCTGATGAATCCTGGCGAGGGGTGTCCTGAGGGGTGACCTGCGGGCTTGGGGTTTGACCTACAGGCTCTGAGTGGAGGACTCCTGCATTGGCGCAAATTGTCAGGGCCAGCTTCCTCGTCGACACTATGCTGTGCCGATGCAGCCATCTCCCCAATTGTGCTTGCGGCAGCGGACTGTGTGCCATCATTGTCCATGCCAGATGCGTCATCGGCCTGTGTAGATTGTGTGTCGAGGGGTGCAGGGGCAGGTGTCTGCTGGTCCTGTGTAGGTGGCAGTGTGGCTGGTTGGTTACTGGTTGGTGTCTTGCGTGCCACTTGGCCCATCCTTGGTCCCCTCGAAGTAGATGGCCCACTGCCATCAGCTTGGCCCCTTGCCCTTTCGGCTGGTGTTGTGCATTGCCCACTTCCCTCTGCTTCTTCGGTGTCTGCATCCGTACCTGTCGGGGACAGAGAGTGGCAGGGCATCAGTGATGGTGGTGCTTGCATCATGCATGCGTATGTCTTTGTACAGTTGGGGCCATGTGATCAGTTGCAAGCCTGGCTTTGCAGCTGACTGGGTACATGCAAGGTTGGGGGGTGCTGTTTGCAATCATGCAGGTGTTCACATGTACACCATGGTGGCTGCTGTGGGGCCTTGATGTGTGTTGTGACTTGCGTGCTGTGTGACACGTGCATGTCATCTGTGTGTCAGGTGTGTATTCGTGTATAGGCGCGGCATGCAGCATGCACTGGGATGTGATAGTGGTGGGCCCCCCATGTGTATATGAATATGTGTAGGTGCGTATGATGCACCATGTATTGGCTGTCTTTGCTATCACATTTGGAGGTCAACGGTGAGTATTGGTTGTTGTATGTTTGTAGGGACACTCACCTTCATCTGCCGATGTTGGCACGCCGAACTCAGCTCCACTGACTCCTTCAGTGGACTCCACATCTATCACTGAGCTGCAAGTCTCCTCCCACCTGGCCAATTTGATTGGTGAGTGAGGTCCTCCACCTGTTGCCAGCCCCTGGCTCCGATTGGCCGACAAGATGTTCCGCACTCTCAGCCTGAGGTCGTCCCAGCCCTTTTTACAATCTCGCACTGTGCGTGCGGTGGTGCCGACTGCACGTACTTTCCGAGCAACTTCTTCCCAGATGGCCTTCTTCCTCAGCTGGGCTGGATGCCTGAGGTCGCTGCAGAACACCACATCAGCATTCTCCACTAGTGTGTCGGCTAACATGTCCAGCTCCTCATCCTTAAATCGTGGTTTACGCAGGCGGGCAGTGCCTTTCTGGGTAGCCTTTGACATTTTGTCCATGGTGTACTAGGTGTTCTGGTGGTGAAGGTCCAGTATGTGGAGGATGGCAATGGATTGTGTTTTTGAAGATGGTCGCCAAAGCATTTCCCGTTCTGGCGCGATGACGTTACTTCCGGGTCCGGTATTAATGGGCCGGTTCTTAGCACTATGTTAATACCACTATTTAGGGGTTGCTGAGGACATAGGTGTTATGTGCGCATTCATTGATGCCGCTATCTGGGGGTTTGAGGGTTGTTACCGGCATGCCGGTACAGCCGTTAATGGCGTGCAGGGGTGCGTGTGCTCGAGCACTTGTAATCACTCGCTGTTTGCGGAATCGAGCTAAGATGGACATGTTATTACCGGCATGCCGTTAAGGGCAGATTTTTAGTACCAACCTCGTAATGAGGCCCCATGTGTTGTAATAAGGCAGTTTCAGATGTGGTTTCATCTGCCAGCCACTTAGTCATAAAGCTAAGTTGGGCCGCCAAATAATATTTCTCTAGGTTTGGGAGTTGATTTCCACCCTGTCTGTACGGTCGGACCAGTGTGGATAATGCCACTCTATGTCTGCCCTTCCCCCACATGAACTCTCGGAATATCGACTCAAGCAAGCGAAAGAAGGGGACATTGATGAAGTAGTGCACATTTTGGAACCCATACAGAAATCTGGGGAGAACGATCATCTTACTGATTGAGGCTCTGCCCATCATTGATAGGGGGAGTTTGGACCAAAAGCCTATTGATTTACACAGTGTGGGGAGCACTGCCCTAGTGTTGTGTTCATGCATTAATTGAGTGGTATACATAATGCTGACCCCCAAATATCGGAAGGAGGTCATTAGCCATTCTATTCCCACCAAAGGGAGTTCCTCTTTGTTCAAGCCCCTCAAGTCTGCCATGGGAAATAAGCAGGATTTTAACTTGCTGAATTGTATTCCTGAAACCTTGGCATGGTTATCTAGGACTTCTAGCATAGTCGGTACATTAAGGTGTGGATCCCTGACATACAGAAGGACATTGTCTGCATAAAGGGAGATAATGTGGTTTACCCCTTCCAGCCAAATGCCTGCAACGAAAAATTGTTTCCTGAAGTAAATGGTGATGGGTTCCAATCCCAGTATGTAGAGCATTGGGGATAACGGGTATCCCTGTCTGGTGCCCCTGCATATGTCCCATGCTGTTGAAACATATTTCCCAGATTTCACCCGTGCTCTTGGTTTGGTGTAAAGTACTTTGACCCATCTAACGAACCTCCTCCCAAAGCCAAAACATTCAAGGACAGCCATCAACCATTCCCAATATATGGAATCAAATGCCTTAATGGCATCTAGAGATAGTAGTGCGTACAAGCATCCCTTTGAGTTAGTTTGGGCTATCATGTATCGGAGTCTTCGTAGGTTCATAGTGGTATTGCGGCCTGGCACTAATCCACTTTGGTCCGTGTGTACTATATCACCTATCAGTCTGGAGAGACTCTTAGCTAGGATCGTGGTTAGTATTTTCACATCGTAACTGAGCATTGCGAGCGGACGGTAGGAGTCATATTCATCTGGGAGTTCATTAGGTTTGAGCATCAGAACCACGAGGGTCTCTTGCATGCTTTCGGGTAGGACCCCTTGTTCATATGCCTCCTGGAAGACCTTATGTAGGGGTGTCAGGGAAGGTTTGTATGTTTTGCAAAATTCAGAGGGTAGCCCATCACTGCTGGGGGCCTTACATGTGGCTAGGGATTTGATCGGTTCAGCGATATCTTCCGCTGTGATATCTGCATCGAGGGTTTCAGATTGTGCAGGGGATAGTCTAGGCAGTCCTATCTCTTCTAGTGGGTCAGCGATTTCATCCGGGGGGACCCAGTCTTTGTGGGGGTAAAGTTGTGTGTAGAAGAGTTTAAAGCTGTCATTACATTTTTGTTGGGTTTGGTGCATAGTACCGTCATCGTCTTTCAGTACAGTGGTTGGGTGTCTAGGATGTTCTTTTTTGCAGAGTCAGGCCAGTAGGCGGCTGGGTCTATCGCCTCCGCATGCGCTCTACCGATTTTAGTGGTGTGGTCAAATTTAGCGAGGCTTCCTTAGTCTCTGAGAGTTTTAAGTTTATTTTCCCCCTGTTGGCTGTCTGGGGGGTGGATTCTAGTCTCTCAATGTCTTTCTCCCGCTGTTCTAGTTCCGACCGTAATAATTTTCTGATGCCTCCTGCTTTTGCTATAATTTCTCCTTGTACATGACTTTTAGGGCATCCCACATAGTGCTCATGTGTTTTACACTTCCCATGTTTCCCTCGATATAGTTATCAATGGAGTCCTGGAGCTCATCCCTGAATACCCAGTCTTTCAGAGCCTCTACAGGCATCCTCCACATTGGGATGGGTGGTCTGGGGCCAGCATTGCACCATTCCACCAACAGGGGTGAGTGGTCCGAAACGGTTCTCCCTAGGTATTGTGCCCTTTCTATTTGGAACAGATGCTCCTTGCTTATAAAAATGTAGTCTAGCCTAGTGTGGAGCCCGTGTGGGAATGAAAAATATGAGTAGCCCCTTTCCCCGGGATGTAGTCCTCGCCATGAGTCTGCCAGCTCCATCCGCTCCATCATGGTGGTTAGCGCGATTGTAGCTGCTGTTGGGCCTCCTGGTGGGGGTGAGGACCTATCTAGTTCCGGATTGTATACACAAATAAAAAATCCTCCCCATATAAAGAGGCCGTTTCTATGTTGTGCGATTTTAGCATACATTGAGTTTAGGTGAGCTGGGATGTTGGTATTGGGGAGATATGAGTTCACGGTGCACACCTCCACTTGTTCAATATGCCCCCATAGTATCATGTACCTGCCCTCTGGGTCCTTTTCAGTTTTGATTAGTTGTAAGGGGAGTTGGGGATTGATCCAGGTGAAAACCCCTCTAGCATATCTGGAATAGGTGGCCCCAAACCCCTGCGGCCCCCCCCGGTGTTCCCGTAGTTCGGTCATGGAGTCCTCTGTGCAATGTGTCTCTTGTAGTAATACTATTCCTACCCCCTTCCTGTGCAGGTAGGATTTAATTCTGTTCCTGCAGCGGTAAGTGCCCAATCCCCGCACGTTCCACGCCATTACCTTGACTTTTGCTGCCATGGTGGTTCAAAGGGGATTACTGAGGTTACCGATCCCTCGACAGAAACACCCGTAGGTGCATCCAGGTGATAAGACTGCCTTGTTGCCTCAAAGTCTAGCCCCAACAAGCCCGCCCCCCACAGCCCCACTTGCATCATTGCATTGGTACTTGGAGACTTCTTATCTATGTTAACCTTCATTCCAGTGAATGAATAAACAAAACCTAACAACAAAAAACTGCCCCCAGCAGCTGCTTCCAGCATGCAATGCTCAGGAGCTCCCGAGCCATCTGGGCCCTTCCAGGCCATTCGATGCAGGTGGTGTGCTGGCAACCAGTCTGCACAAGTTCCTGCGTGGTGAGTCGTACCCAGTAGCATGCATGGTTCCTTGATCTCCCATCCGGTGCCGCTATCTTCAATAATACAGCGTTGGTTTGTCTCAGTTGATTTGCATCATGTGTCAGTGTGATAACTGCTGGTATATCAGGTGGAGCTGGTTGTTTGTTCATCTCGCGTCCTTTTTTGTTATGTTTTCTTCATCGTTGGCTAGGTTATTATGTTCAAGCCACATGTTTGCTGCAGCTGGATTTTCTAGAAATATTGTCTTTCCTTTACATAGTATTTTGAGGCGTGATGGGTAGAGCAGCATGTATTTAAGGTTAAGGTTTTGTAACATCGCCTTCATCGGTTATAAACGAGTTTCTTGCGTGTTGTACTGTGGGGGTGTAGTCCGGATACATGACGATCCTAGAATCATTTCTCCTGATCTCCCCACCTTCCGTTGAGAATCATAGTATTGTTTCCCTGTCACGAAAGTTTAGGATTTTCGCGATCATTGGGCGTGGGTATGATCCAGGTGGTGGCCGTTTTTGTAGCAATCTTTGGGCTCTCTCTACGGAGAATCCCTGGGAGAGTTTACCTGCCCCTAATTCTTGTTGCAACATTGTTTCTACAAATTCTGTTGGGTTTGAACCTTCCATATCTTCCGGAATCCCCAGGATACGAATATTGTTGTGGCAAGCGCGCCCTTTTGCATCCTCGGACCCTGCCTCAAGTTGCGCCACCTTCATCTCCAGCTCCTGGGCTCTTGCTTTCAAGTCTGATGTGGTCTCAGCAGTGTCCTGCAGGCTAGCCTCTGCCGTGGTCACTCTTTCGGCCAGGTTGTGGGCATCTTGATGCATTAGCTGCATGTCCGACTTGACCTCCTCAATTTTGGTGTCAATAAATGTTCGAAGTGCTGCGATAGCTTTTGTGCATCTTTGGGATCCGCATCAGGGTTGGCAGATTCCCCATCAACAGTGGCATTGTGTTGAGATTGTTGTTTGGGTTTGACCGTTGTGAAGGAATCCATTATTGACGGTTTCGATTTGCGCTTGGAGGGGGACATCTCTATTTGGGTCCTCAAGTTGCTGTAGTGTGGCAGGCATGGGGATTACCTTTGTCCAGCTGATGGTGCTGTGGCTCGTGGTATGTAGACCCTTCTTGAGAGGGAGCCCGTGTGTGAGCCACCAGGCGATATGGTGGTTCACTACGTGGGTTCTGGTTGGTCCTCCTCGGTGTACTCTGCTCGCAAGGGCTCCTATGGTGGAGTAGGTATGACTCTATCCGTGTTATTCACTGCTCTGGGTTACACCCAGGTTCTCCTTATGTTGGTTTCATGATGGTTTATCATTGCATAGTTCCGGGCGGGTGTTCCTTCCAATAATTTTATGTGGGCGAATCGCCAGCTTGTCTTTTGGAGTGTGGAGCTGGGGGATGAGGTGCGGATCAGTTAAGTGTTTCACAGCGTGATTCCAGTGAAGCGTTTTTGTTCTATATCAGGCTGGCTGTTAGTTACTCTGTTCCCGCAGCCTCAGGCAGCATGGTCACCATGGTGGATTTGGTTATTCATTCCAGCTGGGGCTTATCTGTGGTCATGGTCCGTTTAGTGCTGCTGTGGATATGGCACAAGTTACTGTTATGTTTAAGGCTGCATACGGCCACAGGGCGGCGGGTGATGCATGATGAGGATGATATTCTCATTGGCCCTTGAGTATGGCTATGTTTTACGACTGCCCCCACGGAGGTGTGGGAGATTATTAAGGGCTTGTGGTGACGGTTGCGCTTGGTCATCTTGGGCCAGGCTTCAACGTTCTCTATTTATTATATTTATTAGGTATAGGGGCCCGGTGTTCCTGTGCGCTGCCTGTGGTTGTGCTTGATCCAAACCAGCTTTAATAACATTTCATATGCCACTCCTTAATTGGCATCCTGCATTTTATGGGGATGGTGCCATGTGGCTGTGTATTCCCTCCTTATGAGCGCACTGCAAGGCTTCTTGGTTTGGTTGCCTCCGCTGCATAATCCAATGTGTTCCCAGTCCCACTATGCCAGCCGTTGTCCCCCCCTCAGGATAAGTGTCCATAGAGTCATCCGCACGACCCAGTGCTAGTGTATGTGGGGGGTCTGATGTGTTCTTCCTGTACTGACTGTAAATTGTGGCTTGTAGGTTGCATGCCGCAGGTCTCCACTCTTGGATCAGGGCAACGCTCCACTCATCTCTACTGCACTGGGTGCCACGGTGTGACTGGTGCACACTACCCTGTCCTCCGTTCCATGGTGGTTGCCTGCCAGTGGTTTCCCGTTGCTCCCCTCGTCACCTCTGAGATGTGCTTGATCCGCCCATTGAGGCTATCCACCAGTGAGGCGCGGGGATCCGTCCTTCCCGATGTCCTTATAAAGCGCCTCACAGTGTCTCCTTTATCCGCTCCCCATATGCGGTTCGGTTCTGCCGTTGGCCCCGGCGCCCTGCCCCCGTTTCTTAGGGATCGGCGCGTCGCAGTCACTCGGGGCTCTGGCGTGCATTCCTTGTTGTCGGATCAGGCAGTGGCGAGGTCCTCTCACTGTCTCGGGCGGCAGGGTTACTGTGTCTAACAGATAACCCTCGTGTTTTGGCTGAGTTCCGCCGTTCAGTCGTACTGCCTTGCTGCTGTGCCCAGCTCTGAATTCAGCGTCGCCATTTTGAGAGCCGCAGGGGTGCTCTTGTAAACATTCCATTCATCCCTTTGTCGCCTCTGATTTTGTTCTGCGACAGGACAGTGTGTGGGAAAAGGGTTCCTTCTTCAGTGGTTGCGGATTTTGTTGTTTTACATAGCCTTTATATGCCTTTACACAATCAGTTTAAGGATCTTGGACAGGAGCTCCGTGGATTTCCGTTCTCAAACCATGCCGCTGGCCACGCCCCTATACGTTTACTATTATACTCATTTGAAAAGCATATTCAACTAACAGATTCTAAATAAAATATACAGGATGCACATAGGCAAAGGAAAGTGCAAAACAATGTCTACATTAACAAAAGTGCTATAAACACACATATTCACTAACTTCTTTCTTTTACAATTTCAGTGAAGACCACTCTCCTGAAAAGCAGCAGCATCTGAAGTATGAACAAAGACTTAGAACAAACCTACTCTTTCCATGCGAAAAAGTAAGTACAAAACTAAAATAATGTTCTAACTGTTACACAAACACACTAGCATTTTAGTATTGTAGAAGTAACAAATATATTAACCCTTTACCATTAGATGTAGCATTAGTGCTTCCCCTTACCAGTTGCATACTTGATATTGTCATCTCAAGCCCATTATAGTAACACACAAATGAAAGAATAGCCTTCCCAACTTGATGTAGCTGCCCATTGCACAATCACACACCTCCACAATCATACTTACCATCATACTCAGAAACGCATGCACAAAGCACGCATACACTGCACAACAGCCCAACCCACACTTTCTTTTTTTTCTCCAACAGACCCCAAAGAATGCCTACCAAAAAGCAACTACGCAGAAAGCAACACAGAAGTAGAGCAAATCAAAATAAGTGTCCAAAATAAGCATCCATCTCTAGCAGATTGTATACAAAATGTTCAAACAGTGTTCATGGAATAAGACAAGAATTGGACTACTGTGCTGGAATTGTCAATTCACTATAAACTCACAAGAAGATCCACAAGAATTTCTAATGTACTTACTACAAGTACTGGAGAAAAAAAAACATACCTATAAATGAAAACTTTCAGAATTCATACATGTGGAAACATACATGTACTCTCTGCAGCCATGTGGCACAGGAAGAAGTCCCTCATGAATGCTTTGTGTATGTATCCATACCTAGCTGTGAATCCATTCCATTTCAGCAATTTGTACAAAATGCAAACCATGGCAGATTATGTACTACCTGTAATTCAGATAATCGCTCCACTTTACAAATACAGACACATAGTAAATACGTAATAGTAATGCTTTTATGTTACAATGCAGATGGTACCAAAAACAACTGTAAACTGACTGGATTCACACATGGTCAAGTATCACTTGGTAACAAGACCTTCACAGCAATAGGTATAATCTACCACACAAGAGGCACAACCAATGCAGGCCACTACACTGCATATATAAAAAAGAATTGTGGATGGTACGAATGTAATGATAGTACCATTATTCTAAAGCAAAGATTGCCAGCAAATCTTGTAAACGGTTACTTAATATTCTTAAAACCAAAATTTAATACGCAATCTATGTATGAACATAAACTTCAAAACTGTGCACAGAGTATGCCAACATGTATCTAATTGCCCCAAGATTCTGCAACAAGCAAACAGATAAATAAATACTACTTAAATGTAACAGGAAATACACAGTTAGAATTCACCGACAGGTATCTAACTGCCCCAAGATTCTGCAACAAGCAAACACATAAATAAATAGCACTAAAATCAAACAAGGAATACACAGTTAGAATACGCCGACAGGTATCTAACTGCCCCAAAAAATCTACAACAAGCAAACAGATAAACAAATACTACTAAAATCTGGTCCAGTTACCCATGTCATTAAAAAAACTGCATACAACCACAAAAAACTCAACCAGTAAATATACTTAAAAACACTGTACTCCTTGATACAAACTCCACAATCTTAACTGCATAACCTAGCCAAAACTTCACATACAAACTCTTACAAATGAAACAGTACACAAACTTTTGAGTTGTGGATATTTGATGGGTGTTTGATTCTATGGGTGTGGCCTTTGGCCATGCACCCAAGACTCACGGCCCTGGCCTCAACCACCGCAGCATAACACACCTATAATACCAAACATTTTGACTGTGGTATGTGAGCTGCTTATAGGGGATATTAATTAGAATCAATCCTCTACTAACAACCCAAAACCAACATCATACTAAAGTAAAATAGCCAGTAGTGCATTTATTATGTCCGTGGACAACCGTGTCGACCGTGGAAATGGCAAACACATCAGCGGCACCTGCCACCTAAACACATACAGTATTTGACCAATCTCTTACTCCCCAACCCTCCCCAAGGATTTCTGCACACCAACACGCACCCTAAAATTGCATTTTGCCCTTGTTCGCCGCCATGCTGTCGGCGGATCCAAGATGCTGGGTGCATCGAAACAACGTGACACACCTCACACCTCATCCCAGCCAATCAGAGAACACGTTGCGTGTCCACGGACATGACGCAAGCCAATTAACAAATCGGTGTCCTGTCCGCTGAGCGAACAGGGAAGTGTGTCCACGGAGCGGACATAGATATCACTAATTTTTTTGCCTTATGTTTTGGCCATTTAAAAAAAAACTACTGGACGATTTACATTACACCAAATTAACAAAAGCACACTTTTGGGACTAAGCCGCCGCTCCTGCCTCACATTTGGTGGAAATCCATCCAGCAGTTTGAGCTTTAGGCGTGCGCAAAGTTTTTCTCATTATGTCTATGGGAAAAAAATGAAATTTTGGGACCCCCCTATAACCCCCCCCCGGACCAAACCTCACTAAAATTTAGAAAACTAATCAGAGTGGGCCATATACTTTTTTTCAAAGTTTGGTGAGGATTGGTCCAGGGGGAGCGAAGTTATAAGCTGCCCTGAAAGTGTTCTTCCTATGGGATTAGCAACTTAACCATAACTACACAGCCGTGGACTGTGTAATAGAAACTCTGCTCTGTATAGTGCACTGCTGCATGAAGTACCATGTAATGGATAAACCATATGGCATTGTTAGCTTCAGGAATATAGTGCTTGTAACAGGAGAAGAGGTTCTGCCAATGAAAGAAGTGGAGCATGGACATCACTAAGAGAAACACTGAAACAGAACACTTGCACTTAGCAATTCCATTACTGTACTGAATTGACCCATTCAAAGTCCTAAGCATGTGTGACTGGGGCAATAAGCAAAGAGAGGGACATTTTAGTGTTATCATTTTCAACAACATTTCAGATGTACATATTTGAAGTGTATAACCGTTCAACCTTTTTTCAATGATTCGCTTACTTTAAAACAATGTATAAACATGGGCAGAAAGATAGGTAATATTGTGATATTTGACATCAAAAAGTAATAGCCGAAGGGGAAACTAATTGTGTGTGTAAAGTTTCCATATCTTGAGTGGCATTATTTTCTATGGTTGCTAGGTGCACAGGATGGCATTATATTGTCCTTTTTGAACACACATGAAATGTGTGAGCAAATTCTACTAAAAAAGCACACTGCTTGCCAGAGGTGCAAATATGTTAAATAAAAAAATTAAATGTACAAATACTCAGCTACTGATAACAGTACATTGCATCGATATTTCTAATATTTTCCGATATGTGATGTGCCTGTGGTCCTCATGTGATCATCTGCGTCTTGGTGAGATACACCCAATACATTTATTTCTTTATTCCCCATCGCTGATATACAGCTAACTGCGTTCCCTACACTCTCCACAATGTGGTAATAAATGCTAGCCTCACTCTCCTTCTGCAAGGTTTTAGACTCATACTCATCATGTCACAATATCTGCTGTCCTGTAACCTAGGCACTCATTGTGATTCTCATGATGGAGCCTACTGCAAAGTGATGTACATTGTTATACATCTGAATAAATGCACTTGTACAAACATCATAACTTCAACGTTGATAATATAAAGTATAGAAAACGCAGGCACGTGAGCTGGGTTCAAACCTCTCCACCAGTGATCTTTGTCCTTGTTTTAATGTGATCTGTTTTGACCTGACATGGCCTACAATTTACATACATTTAAAACATAATAATAATAATAGTAAAAATAATAGTAATAATAATAGCAATAATAATAGCAATAATAATAATAATATGAACGTTTGAACATAGTAGCAGTTTTCAATTTAATCAAGGAATTAAGGCAACAGGATTGGAACTGCTTTCAAACCTCTACATCAGTGCTTTATTATTGCTCCTACTTTCTTGAATATAAAGTGATCACTTGATGGGTGATGGCAAATCTTTTTGTATTTTTGTATTTATCTGAAGAACAGGGATGTCAATTTTGATCAGAAATGTCTAACAGTAACACAGATGACAGAGGCATTCCACATAGGGCGCCTGTACAAAGACACAAAAATTATAACAAGTGATGAGCAAGTTTATGAGGATGTAAATAAATTGGTACATATACCAGGGACCAAAACGAAACACACAAAAAATATACATATAAGAAACAGGTGACTTACAAAAGTGACATTAACCTAAGGCATATTTATTCAAAATGGTTTATGCTGAGCCCCCTTTGATTAAAAATATTGTTGCCGACCCCCCCCCCCCTCCACCCTTGGGTAGAAATATGTTGTTGGTCCCCCCCAGATGCAATATCTGCTAATATTTTCTATTGTAAGCCATCATCATACTCCCTTTATTAGAGCCTGACAACCCCACACCCTCTGGCTATCCTCTGGGCCTCACTAGGGGGGCCAGCCCCAGGGTTTAAAGACCACTGACCTGAGAGAATATACCTGCAGATTTGAATGCCCATTGATGAACACTCACAACACAAATACATTGCTGAACCAAATACTCTCCCTCTGACTGTTTTTTTCTAGTCCACTTACTCCTCACCCACAAAACTCATTGTGACTGATGGAATCGTTGTCTCCAGTACTCTCAATGACAGGTCCCCTTGACTGGCAAAGCCACAAAGCCATATTAAGAATTATCATCCCTTTTATAACTTTGACTTTCACTAAGTCAGTTATGATTTTTGGATTTTCAGGCACTCATCTCTGATAGTACTGCAATTTCACCCTGCCTAAAACCAGACATCCGTAACTCTCTGTGCATTCTCATTCGGTCGCCATTCACATTTAATTGGCAACCACTCACCTATGCTATCCTTCTGCCACTTCGCTGATCTCCCTGTGAGCTCACCACTCCTACATGGGCCCTTCCTTTTATGATCAATGTGAACATCCAAGCTCTCCTCACCCATCACCCATCTCATTCTCTTCAAAGGTGCCAGTTGCTCCATTTTGCCTACAGCCCTTTGTCACCTTATTGCCATATTACTATAATAACATTGCATGCTGATCCATGAGCATCCTCTCTGTTTGGGTTCCCAAGCTAGTTGCCAACTCTAAACCTTAGTAATCCTGATGGGGTAATGTGCATTATGTGCACTAGGTCTTTCTTTACAGTGCTCGCTTCCCTCTGGGCCATTACGTTCGGCTTCAGGGCACTTAATGCTCAACAGTGGCCCATTAGATTGTGTTAATGATTAACTATTTCTATAAATAGATGGGAGAAAATTTTTTATAATATAAATATAATAATGTTAAAAAATAGGTGCTCTTTTTCTAAGTTGTACAAGATAACATTTTATTCCTAAACAAATACAGTAAACCTCAGAGGAAGCCTCTAGGTTTTGTTTTCATCTTGATTTTTTACGCCATGCAATTACAAATTAAGAAATAATTAAAGGCCTTTCATAAATGGAGTTAGGGTTCTGACAGTATATTGTGTTGCATGGGAAACGATAATATGATGTCAATGGTGGGGAGGATCAACCCCATTGCACCCTGGGTTGATTGCTACCCAGATGAGGTTGCTCCACAAACACTTAGGAAATGTTAAAGGCCTAAACACTTATTTTTTATCAATCTCACTCATGCCAGGATCGTTATTGTCCCCACTCCTCACCTGAAATTAAAGGAGATCATCATTGCTGATTTGCAGTGATTTTACAGAGTACACTGAGGCTGCTATTCAATGCTTATGCCCAATTGTAATGAAAATGCAGGTAATATACTGTGAAGTAGGAGGCAGATTAGCTGCAGCTAGTCCCACATTTAGGGAGAATGTTTATACTCAAGAGCATAGCAGGGGTTGAGTGAACCATACAATGAATCACCTGCTGGATACTAGGCAAAATAATAATTCAAGGAGAGCTTCTCTGATGTAGAGTTTTATCTTGGGAAAGATCATTTTTATCATTTTGACTATCCCCATATTAAGATGTTGAACTCTAGCAGCCCTTTTACTCAAGGTAACATATCATACTATGGATGGGATGGAGAATAACTTCTTACACAAAGCAGTAAGAATGACTCAGGAAGTTGGTAAATAACTCTGTTTTAATAACTATAGTCTAAAACTGGGAGTACAACGGACATCAACGGACATCGCACAGCATGATCTCAAAGCATTTAATAAAAAACAAAAATGTTATACAAAATGTTTGTCATAAGTGACGTCATACTATGTGACAAATTAATAAAAACCTGCGGGAGATTGTGGTTGGCTCAAGGTGAACATCTAAGTATACTTTCTCTATGGGATAGGATCGTGATTGGGTCTCTACAGTCAGGTGTGCACTCATGCCTTCCCCTAATGCAAGTCATAGTGTAAATCATCTTCAACAGCAATTGGAAACACAGCACTTTATTGGCTCCTAAACTATAAGGCTCTTTGTTATATGGTCTTCTGCAATTGGTTGGCACGCTTGTACCCTTCTGGAACATTCAATGCTCTAGCAGCACATAAGCATATACCCATATCACCCCACCTAATTAGCCTGACATCTCTCATCACTCATGCCAACTGCCATTGACACTGTCTTTGAGCTCGGCTTGGTGGTAGCTTCTCGTCTCTGGGAAGATAGGTAGTTGAGCACTCGTTATCGTTAATCTGGTGCACCATTCCCATTGTCTATTTTCACCCTCGGCTCACATGAGAGAGTTTGCTCATGTTATGGTATTAAGTTGTCCTTAATAAAGAAACTTGGCACCCATGGTGTTCTCTCCTTGCACCTTATCAAGAGATGCCTCAGCTTCTCATGTTTTACTATTCTTTGCAGCTGATAACCAGTTCCTGGCTGATTCTAGTCTTTGACATCAAGCCAGACAGCCTATTTGGTCTTGCTTCCAATTGGAGCCTTATTCTTTGCTGCGGCACACATATCTTCCAATCCGTCTTTCTTCATGGAGACTTGCTTACTAAAAATATATCATTGAATGTCCAGAACTCTACATACATATATATGTTAGTAGAACCGCCTGCAGTCTATATACTACATATAGTCAGCCTTATGAATGCTTAGACTACTTGCGTTTCTGCATCTGTACAATTGTAAAACAGTTTGTGTCTTCTGCAGTGCTCTTCACATGTGCAATCTTCATTCCGCACATCAAAGCTTTCTTAATTCTTTTCTTTGCCATCACATTCTATATAACGTATGCATTCTCTTCTCTACTCATCCTTTTCAGTGTGTCAGACTCACTTCTCGTGACATCACCAGCTTCTCTTTTTCACATCTTCACACTTCTTCTGGTGCTCCTTTTAGGAGACCATCAGTCTTTCGGGGGTACTTCTCATAGGGTCTTCTCAACTGATACATTGTTTCAAAGATTCCTCATCGTATAGGTACCAGTACTGGTGTTGTAGATGTCGCAAATTCTGGTTTGCAGCATATAGGCAGAATAGGTGCAGGACTTCCTGTAGAGGCATTCGGCTGCTCCTCTACAATGTATTATTGATAACTAGGCGAGTCACAGCATAATATTGGAGCATTTTACAATGCAGAGCAATATTACTAATATTACTAATGTATTCAATTGAACATAACCAATATTACACGTCCCATGTTGCTGCCAGTGTGACGCATTTCAACTTTATAGGCTTTTGTGCATGCAGACATAAATGTGAAATCCTATTTCCAGATAATGCATTCCCAATTATTAGAACTCAGTGAAAGCATTGGATGCCTAAAGGGAAATGGAACTGAGTCAATATATATGAATATATATCTCATGATGCCCTTATACAATGCATGCCCTTTGAGCATTGTCCAACTAGGAGGGATACAACTAGACACTTTTGAATTCAGACAAATGATGCTATTCCCTAGTCTATTCTGCTTTCCTCACTATGACTGTGCCTTGTAGATTGCACGAACCGACTGCACAGTATGTGTTTATTGATACTGCCTTTATGCTGGCTGCACTAACCGATTGACTATTTTTTTAATGTGTTTAATGTGTTTAATTTCATTGGAAGTGCATCAGTGATGAGGCATACAACAACTCTTGAAAGCCCGCTTTCCCCAGGAGAGAGTTGTAAACTTCACTCCATCAACGCCCCAAAGAATATGTGCCTCAAAACTATGTACCATTGTTCATTGTGGAGAGGGCATGCGTGCACAAGCACTACAATGCCTGTTGAATGACAATGAAAATACTAGTGGCAAAAGAATAAACAGCATCTCCCACAGCTATATCGGCCATGCATCAGTGACATTCTGTGACCAAAGTACCAAAGTAGTGGCAATATATTGTAGCGTAATGGGCTGTTTCAGGGGGTAAAAGATGAACAGTGACTCCAAATGTCACTTGCAAGTACACTAAGTATGACACTGATGAATGAAATCAGTTGCGCTGCTCTGCATGAAAGAATGATGATCTCCATACCCAATATACTTCAAATTAAACATGTTCTGTTAAGTCTGCTTCTTTTGCAGGTTGTCTATTGACATTTGATTTGATAGTTGTGCCTCTCCACTGCTTATTGATTGTCTGGTGTTTTGTATCTCCATAGGTCTTGCTCCGTGCTCCCAGCAGCTTCTATAGCACTGTGTACTTTGTGTTTAGCTCATTAGCATTGGAGTTAGACTGAGTCAGTGGTGTAAAGCAATGTTCACACATCTATAGCCTTTAATGCCACTTTCTAAGGTTATACACTAGAAATTAAAAATCATTGACAAGCCAATGTGTCTTTTGAAATGAACCACTGAAGCCCCATAAAGAACACATCCATTTTAAGCTGAAGGGTCTATCAACATATGACTATTATTATGTTAGTTGTTAGTCTTGGATGGATGATTAAATATCTCTAACATTTTACCACACAAGCTGATGCACAAAATCCTGCAGCTTATAATACATACCAAGGGGGCCATTGATCTCTGTACCATCCAAGGTGGCATCATAAACAATGCTAAAACACATCAACAAGACACAGTTATATAAGTCTGTGAACAATATGCAACTGGAAGGTGTAACCTCTAAGAATCTGTTTAGTACGGTGCCAAAATGTAGGACATCAAATAAATGTAGGACATATATATTATATATGAAACCATGTTTAGGAAGGCATGTCCTGCTTGATAACTATTGTTTGCAATACAATGGGAATATTGTGATATATTAAAACCCAGTGTCAGTCTAACAACTTTGGCAATGCAAAAAACAAATAAAAGGTTATTTAAACATAATAGATATAAATGATGTAAGGTACATTGGATTGTGTGTGTGGGATGTATCAACCCACTCATCCAAGTCCTGCAACATCACTGTGCCTTCCTGGCAGCAGAAACATCATAATGGCTGCCGGAAAGCATGCTGCTCGCCAGAAATCACCAGAAATTGCGCAGTGAAAACCTGAAAAATAGGCCACCATCTACTTTTGCCTATGTCAGTGGTAACAAAGGAGACCACTGCCAAAACCAATCCTTTGGCTGCTCACAGAGCAAAATCACTGCCAAGGAATACAGAGATGTCTCAAAAATCAATTTTTATTTGGTGTCAAATTTGCTAAAATCATAGCTCACAAACCACCTAAAAAGATCCAACCTCCTTGTTGGGTGTTCCACATTACTCTATTGCAAGAATCCACATCAATACAATATCAGCAAGACTCATAGGCTTTCAGAGCAAAATCCCCTGTTAAAGATACTGATGGAAAGACAGCTGTCAAAATGGGTGTAGTACCGTTACTCGCCTCTGTCAGGTGCTGGCGATTTATAATTCTGACAGGAGAACTGGTGTTTCAGATGTTAAATATGCCAAAGAAGAGAACTCCATCCAAATGCCATATAGAGTGCCACACATTGATTTAATGTGGAAAAAGACTGGATTTAAAGATATGTTGCTTATTTTAAATGTATAAATGTATTTCTTTTACAAGGAACTATGTTGCAATTGACCAGAAGGTAATCTGATTTTGTCAAAACTTTCAGGAGGTTTTCTTTCCCCGAGAACCCTTCACACCTTGGGCCTTCCCACCAAAAGGGAGGACGTTGCATGGACATGTTAATCAAATGGGGAGGGGGTTTTCTCTGCTGGCAGGAGAAAGGGACAATAGAGTCTTTCAACTGAATAGAATATGCTAAATTCGGGTGTAACTGACACCAACTCCTGGCAGGAGGACAGGCCATGTGACCTCTGAGTCAGCCCGGGCCCTGGAGGCGGAGACAAACCACTGATGTGAATTGAATTGAAAGCAAATGTATGTTTTATAAACATGCTTATAACAAATTGTACCAAGCTGAGAAAAATATGAAATTTTGAGGTTCTTAAAATGAAAAATTCCCTCACGATTTAAGACTAAGCTGGACGCCGTGTGATGTTGCAACTGTAGTGTTTTTGCTATGAACATAAGAAATTACAGAGATATGCTCAGATGGAGTGTGTATGCCTGTGTAAAATTGGGCGCAGAATGAATATTGAGAAACCCTCCAAAAGCGCAAAATGTGGTCATTTATGAACCCAAGCTTGTAGGAACATGGGACCTGAACAGAGATATGCCTTAATTAAGCTCTGATGTGCATATGTATTATGAACAACTTGTGTATCTGGGAAATATGTTTTTGGGAAAAATAGAGTTTCTATGAAAAAGCAAAGGGGAGGGATTTCAGTTAAGCCATAAAACACAGCATCACTCTGACACATATGACACACTGCTCCTGTCTCAAATCAGGGGACAGGAAATCCTCTAACCTATGAAATCCTTAGAGGGTTGGGCATTGTAGAATCAGCCTCCCCACCCACTTTGGAAACACATAAATAGGGACTGCTGAGACCCAGATAGGACACACACTTTTCCACTTCTCAACTGATTTCTTGCAAAGCACCCTGGCGGAAGACTCCAGACTCCAGAAAGATCTAGACTCCAGACACTAGAACCAAACTCTAGAACTTTCAAGCAGAGAGGCCTAATCCAAAAACTGAACTCTTTGCAGCAGGCCTCAGAATCTTTTGCAACCTGATTCTAACCCCTAAACTTCCCAGGGGCATCTCAAAATCCAACAGTCGGGCTGAGCTGTTCTATTCTAGCCAAGAACCATGTGCTAGAACCAAGAACCAGACCCAGAAAGCAGTGCTGTATCCAGAGCCCATCAGATCCAGTCTAAGAGGCCGTCCAGACCACCGTGCAGTGCTGAGAGCAGAACCCAGAGTGCCTGAGACCTGTCCGGTGTCGAGTGAAGCCAAACCCTTGACCAGATCCTGACGGGGCCCCTTCCATTCCCAAGCCTAGGAGTGAGTATCTAGACTAGAACTGTGCATAGTCATCTCTTAGTCTAAAGTAATCTTATTCCAACCATTCCACTTATCCAGTACTGCATTATAGAATCTTGTCTCCATCCTGTTGATTCCAAATCTGTAAAGCGCAATCTATCATTTGGAAATCTTGACCTTATTTCTGAAAATCTACCTTCACAAAAACCTCCGTAACTTTTGAACTGCACGTCCTAGAACCAAAATTTAACTGTCATTTTGAAGCTAAGATCCTAAGCTTTCTAATAACCCAAATCGACATTCCAATTCCAATTCCTTACTAGCTCCATTACAACACATGACAAAATAGCTGTTTCTTGTTTGCAACTGCTGAGATTCGTTTTCCATCTGATAATCATTCATGAATCAATGCTAGTGTTGACCTGAACCAATCCAAAGTAACTATCACTTATCCTGAATCACATTTAGTGAATTAAAATAATTTTGGCATATTTTCCCCATTCATTGCAATCACATTCAAAAGTATTTTTGCCTGTTTTAAAATCATACCTGTTTTCTCTAAGCTTGCTGGGGGAACTGGGATTGAACGGCATTATTGATTGTATTTCTGAAACCTCTGTGCCCTCATTTCTATCTCTTCATATTGCATAGGGGGGAGTGGGTAATAACAGGGGAAAAAGTGATCATATTGTCTTTTGATTGAGTTCATATCAAGTTTTATTTCTGTGCTGCATTCTTTCCTATTATTGCATTTCCTTGAATCCATATAAAGTATTCTCTGCTACAGTATCCTTCCTATTCCTACTCCTAAGTGATTAAAGCGATTGTTAATTTTGTAATATTACCCATTGTTGATTACGGTCCATATTCATAAGTGTGCTATTCAGATATTATTTTATTCATAAAAGTGGGATATATCTATATTGTTCAATTCTTCAAATAAACCTTTTAATTTGCAAAAGAAACCTACTTCTTGGCTCAGTGAGGTCAGGGAGATTCAAAGAGAGGGGTGTTATATAAGGGTTCATCATCCAGATTTAAAGAACTTTGACATAAAATTATATAAATAAGGGCTATAAATAAGGGCTTCCATTGGGCATCCCGTACTAAGAATTGATTTAGATGGAGTGCTGGATTGAAGTCATTAACAGATTGGGGGCTCGTCGCGGGACTTCTGGATTAGGTCTACCACTTGTGCAGCTTAATACAGTGTGCTAACTGACAGGATACATAAATCCTGTTGGGCTACCACGCTGTGTTATGCTGTAAAAGCACCCCTCAAAAAGGAACGCTCTCTGGAAACGGTCTGTTTTGCAAAATAAAATAATAAACTTCTGTAAATCAGGAAGGAAATCAATTTCCAGAATGGCGACATTGGTAGACATCAAGATAGCTAGAGAGCACCTCTTACATAAACTATTTGTGAGAGGTGAGTGGATTGAGCAGGACCGGCATGCGTGGTTGCAGGCGATCACACAACAGGTCACTGCAACTGGGTTAAATATCTGGAGAGATCAGGGTCCCTTACATGTGGCCCTCAGTGAACTATATATGGCCCCCAAGGCCAAGGATGAGCACAACAAGATTGCCAGGGTAGTGGCATATTTATATTTATCCATGGGAGCCATACAAGACAAATGTGCTGAAGGCCAAGATCTGGCAAGTAGGCAGCTGATGGCAGTAGAGCAGGCCGAATATGATCTGGACTCTTCTGAGCAGAGGCTGCAGAGGAGCCAGGAGTCAGAAAATGAAAGTAGGCAGTATTTGGTTAAAATCAAAGAGGATATGGGTATCCTGCAACAGGAAAGGGCAGACCAGGATACCAGAATTCTGGCCTTGCAGAAGGAGTGTCAAGAAAGTTTGGACTCCCTACTGCAGATCCAGAAAAAGCTGGAGCAACAACTGGATTTCAAGAGGTCATGCACAGAGCAGGTAGTCAACCTGCAAAGCCACCTAGATAGAGAAAAGGCAGAGAGCAACACATTATTTCTGAAAGACCTGGACACCCAGGCAGAATTTGAGGAGGAGCGCCAGAGAGCTGGTGCCCTTCAAAGGCAGAGGGACAACCTGGCAGCACAGAGGCAGGCTCTTACTCAGGAAAGGGACACCTTAGGCCAGGAAGTCTGCCACTTAAAAAGGAAAATGGAAGAAAATCACCTGGCCCTCCAGGAACTGGGTGCCTTCCAAAAAGAGCATCGAAACTTGTTGGAATACACCAGGAGGGTGGAAGATGCTCTGGCAAGAAAGGAGCAGGCCAGTAGGGATGGGACTCAGGAGGTAACCCTCCTGCAGCAAAGACTGGCCCAGTACTCCAGGACCAACCAAGAAGCACAGAGGGAGAATGGGGCTCTCTGTCAGCACAATGATAGGCTCCAGCAACAGGTAGCCATGCAGGAGAGACTGATAGAGTCTAGTAAGGCCTTGATTGAGGAAATTAAAGGACAGGCTCTTGCATGGCAACAGGGAGCAGGGGCTGATAGAGATGAGGTTCGCTGGGAAAAGGAAACAGCTGAGCATAACCTCAGGAGCCCTAGTACCAGAAGCTTTCATCTCTCCCAGTGCCTGGACTCTGCCACCACCATGTCCCGTGGCGCACATGAGCCCAGGGCCACGGGGATGGCAGATTACTATCCAGCCAGATGTATGTTACTCATGGACCAGTACCTCCCAGGCATGGATGGGCAGGCATCTGGGTATGGGCACCCAAGTACTGTGAAGTTTAGTGGGGAACCCCAGGAGAGTAGGCCCACTATAACGCCTATGCCCAGTTAGGTCAGTGGGGGGTACCCATCAAATCTTGGGAGCAAGGAGGAATCAGAAGACTCCTCTGAGCATCCCAGGACACATGAGACTAGGTCCCCACATTCTGCCAGCCATTCCCAGGCTTGCAGAATCCGGGAAAACCTGGAAGATCAGATGGGAACCTCTGGGAGCAGTGCCTCTGAGTCAGAGGATAAATAGACCAGGGTTACCCAAACCAAGAAGGCCAATAAGGCAAAAAGGGCCTTGCTTAAGGACCCCTTAAAACAGATCAAAGCAATAAGGAGCGTCATTACTCCTTATCATAAGAACTCCAAGTATTCTGTTTGGGAACACTTGGAGCTCTTTGAGCAAATGATGGAGACTTTCCATTTGAAAGACAGCCGAAGCTGCATTCAGTACGTAAAATGGACATTCTCCCCAGAATACTCCAGTTTCTTTGCGGGGCGGAAGGACCACAATCATTCAAGATGGTATACACAAAGGGCGGCCATCTTAAAGCACTTTTCTGTTCATAGAAATCCCCAAGAAGCTCGCAAGGCAGCCTATAATTTGCAATGTGGGGGGGGATCAGGCCCCACAAGAATTTGTGCAGGAGTTGAAGCGTGCCTTTGCGCAGACTACCAGAAGGGTGCGCACGGACAGTAAAGAATTTGTAAATATGTTTTTCCATGCCTTACCCAAATACATCATGACCCAGCTAGTGAGAGATTTTCATGAGAAAAGGTCACTAGTCTGGGTCATTGAACAGGCCACCCGAATCTATGAGGTGCAGAAGCCCATAGAAATTAAAAATAATGCTCAGAAAAGCCCCAAACCGACCAGCCCCCTGCCGCTGCTAAAGTGGCAGAGTTAAAGGTTGCCCCCATTTTAGATTTGGAGATGGGGGGCCTAAAAACCTGCCTGCACAGAATAATTCTAAGCCCAGAAGGCCCTTGGGCCAGTCACAAACAGGGAGTCAAGAAGGTAGTCCCACAAATGGGGTCCCTCACTCCCCTCACTATGTAAGTCCCTGCTACAAGGGAAACTAACCCATCCTGGGTTGTGTGCGCACTCCTCGAGCCCAAGGGGGGGGGATCCAACCAAGCACCTAACCAAGGGAACTTCCCTCTTAACTTCCCTCAGGAAGGCAGAAATTCACCAAATCCTGGGCAGAACTTTTTCCCCAGGTATCCACAAAACTTCCAACCCCAAAATCATCCATCCTTCTTTCCCCACTTTCCTGAGCCCAGACAACTTAATCCGGGAGAGGGGAGGCCAAAGGTGGAGGGGTACCCAAATCTTCCCAAACCGGGGTACTACCAGAGAAGGGATAGCTATCCTTCCCGGGATCAGCCCAAGGGTGAAAACAGAACCCTGTATCAGCCTGAGCGGGTTTCACAGCTCGAGGGCCAGGTCCAAAACATGGCACAGGATCTGGGTTGCATGCTGAGGGCTCAGCAGAACCCTCAGATGAGCATGCTGGCACAGAATGCCCAAACTCTGGGTCTGGTGCTCCAGAAAAATGATGGGGGAAGCACCACGATAACTCACTGGTTCCCAGGGAGGAGGCACAAGGGGAAGGGGGGTGTAAAGCCTTGGAGGAAGCTTCCTTCCCCACTTGTAGACAGCCCCTGGAAACCCAGGAACCAGAAACAAAATCTCCTGCCCCTAAAAGTCTGCAACCCAAGGAGCAGAGAGGGGGTAGGAGAAACAAAGGACCCAAACAGACCCATTTTGTGGAGGAGGTACAGATCTTCCAATTTGAAGGAGAGGGATCCTCAGAGGATCCTGGGAAAAGGATCTTTTCCTTCAGAGATGGGGGAACTCCTCCCAAAGAAAAATGGGTCCCAAGAGATTCACAACCAGACTGGGTAGATGTGGGGACTGAGCTAGCGCCGCCCATCATCCTATCCCAGAGCCAACAACATCAAAATCCCCTGATTCAAATCCATCCTGGTGACTGCCTCCAAAAGGGGGGGGCGGCCCAGAACCAGAACCTGGGGAACTCAAAACTTCCACTATCTACAGTTGCCAACTTTTTCTTTCAGATTCAGATTCCCAAGACTCCCCACAGAATACTGCCCGAATCTCTTCTCTCTCAATGTCCAAAATAAAAAACTAGCCCACCAGTTGTGGAGAAGGAGGGAAGATACTATGCCCCGGTTCAAGTGCAGGGGCAGGGTACAATTTTGGCACTGGTGGACACTGGATCCCAAGCTACCCTTCTGTCCAAAAAGGCTTTTGCTGAACAGAATTCACGAAGGGGGAGAATTAACAAATTCCTCTCACCGCTCTTCCTGGACAACTTCAGAACTTTGACGGGAAGGAAATTCCCGTCGAGGGGACTGTGGATTTGGACATTAAAATTGGGTGACACAAGGTGAAACACCCGGTCATAGTAGTAACTCCAGAGGGCCCCCCTTGTTTACCAGGGAATTACCTCCTGAAAAGGTTGTCACCCCTAATAGATTGCGTAAACAAGGTCCTCTGGACCCAGACTAGCTGACCAGTAACACTAAAACAGAGTGTCAACCATGTTAGTTTAAACGGCACATGCCACATGGTTGAACAAAAATCTGACCAAGTAGAATTTCACTTCCAGAACAACCAAATTCCAGACGTGACAGTAATAGCAGTAGGACAACAGACTGGTGATGGAGGGTCCTCTCTATTTCTGAAAATCACCCTTCCTTCCAGTTTAAGGTAGTATTCCACACTGGAAGGAAACACTCTGAAATTCTTTACCAATCCACAATCAGACATTCCCACTCCTACAGTCCAGAAAGATGTGAAATCAGCTCAGAGCCTGGCTGATGTTCAGCAAGTTGGAGAGCAGTTGTTCATCCCAATTCAGTTAAACGAAGGGAAGGACTCGGTTCTCGCCCGAGTGTGTGTGAACAACGGTAAGAGCTTCATCAGCGAAGCCATGTTCCGCCAACTCCCAAAAGATCCAGCCATTCCCAAATTTAGACTCATAGACAAATGGGAAATGGACCTGGAAACACCCAATTCCAAACATCTCCTGCTAAGCATGTGTATGCTCAAAATCTCCATAGGAAATAAGAGTATAGTCCATAATTGTTGGGTCGTGTGAGATGTCACTGCCGCCTTTTACCTAGGCAGTGACATTCTCAATCACTTTGCCATTAGCTTGGACCTAATAAACTTCAAAGCTTGGTCCCGATTAGCGGATAATCCCATGGGCTTTGATGATCCAGAGAAAGCATTTAGGTCAGCTCAATTGCTACCTTATGCAGGTGAAATCCAAATTGGAGAGGAAGTCACCATCCCAGAAAGGACAGAAATTGAAAAGCCCTAATGCTTATATTCATCTAAATGCTTCTCTCCAACAGCAAGGGGGTTGGGGGTAAACCCAACACCATTAGTCAATGTAGAACATGACACCATTCCAATAGAGGTGGATAACAGCGACTTAAAGAGTATCACTCTAGCCGCCAGCACCATTATTGGAATGGCGGTTGATGACCAACATTTTTCCATTGATCTAGGTAATGAACTGTTAGGACCAATCCCCAAGGACTGTTTTGACAGTGACAGTGATGACAATACAACACCAGACAGGATCTTTACCCGGCATGGGGGGAACTTCCTGGTGTACACTATCTGCCCTTATGGTAAGGAAGATGTGACTTGTGACTTCAGGAGGGATGAGGTGATTTTCCAGGTCCATGAGGGCTGCCTTTCCCACCTGAAGCCACCAGTCCAAACCAGCACTCTGACCAGGGACTTTTCCACCCAGCTGGAGGAGGCCGCTGAGATAGCGAAACCAGAAGTCTTTCCAGGCTCAGGCAGATGGTTGAAGAGAGAGTCAACCTAGCTGATGCCTGGTGACTCTGGAGCAGAAGCAAAAGTTGAAACAAGTTTTCCTGGATTTTCAAGATCTCTTTGCGGTGGACTCATATGATTGTGGTCGCACCGACATCAACAAAACAACAATTCCCATGGACCCTGGTATGACTCCAGTGTTTGTGAAGCAATATCGCTTGCCTCTCACATCAATGGAGTCCTTTATGGAAATCTTTAAGAACCTTGAGTCCCGTGGGATAATCCGTCCAGTCCACAGCACATTCAATAATCCGGTGCTGGGAATATTGAAGCCAAACGGCCATTGGAGACTCTGCGCCGACCTTAAAGAGCTCAACAAACGGGTCCATACTTCCCGATGGCCTCTTCCCTACATTGACCAAGGGCTGGCCCAGATGCAGGGGTCACAGGTATTCACTGCAATAGATCTGACCAATGGTTACTGGACTCTACCTGTCAGTAGGGAGGACCAATACAAGCTGGCTTTTACCTCTGGGTGCCAGCAGTACACATGGACCCGGACTCCCTTCAGATACATCAACTCCGGCAATGAATTCAACATTTTCCTACACAAGGCCATGCCCGACCTGGGTGTGCGGGGTAACCTGACTCATGTAGATGATGTCCTCATCAAAAGCTCAACTGTTGAGGAACACATAGCAGAGATCGGTTATGTTCTGACACAGTTGAGGGCCGCCGGAGCAAAACTTTCCTTCCAAAAAGCACAGTGGTGTAGAACCTGTGTTAACTTCTTGGGGCATGAGATTACTCCTCAGGGTTTCTGTCCCCAGGGAAAGAAGGTGGAAGCACTCCAGAAACTGAAGGACCCCACAACTGTGCAGAACTAAGGAGCCTCTTTGGACTGACTAATTACAGCAGAAAGTTCATTGAGGGCTATGCAGAGATCACCAGACCCCTGATTCATCTTTTGAAGGGGGGGTCAAGTGGGAATGTGGTCCAGAACAATCCGAGGCAGTAAGACAGATCAAAAGAAGCCTCTCACAAGTGCCTTGCCTAGCTTACCCTGTCAGAAACAAGGAGTTCTTCTTGGAGACAGTGTTCTCTAATACATGCTTGACTGCAGTAATATACCAAAAGCATGACAAGGTCAATAAAGTAATCTTCTATGCGAGTAAAACTTTATCCTCTGTGGAGGAAAAATTCAACGATTGTGAGAAGGCACTCCTGGCAACGGTGTGGGCATTGAAGTATTACCGCCTGTTTATCCAGGGGGAACACATCATAGTGGAGACTCCACACCAGCCTTTGCAATATCTCCAAAGTGACAGAATCCGGCCGGAAATGTGAGTAATTACCGAATTACTTCTTGGATTTTGTCAATGCAAGGCTTTCCTGTGGAGGTCAGATATGGCCAAAACAAGAAGAGTCCCCTTGCGCAAGGTCTGGCTGACTTGCATGATTGTGCCAGAGAATACTGTCTCGAGGACGAAAGTCTAAAAATCAAGGACAACATGGAGGCATACCTCAATTCCCCACACAAAGTCTTTGAAGAAGACAAGTGTGAGGGATTGCCCACTGTCTATGTGGATGGATGCTCTTACCATGTTGACAACAACGGGGAAAAAGAACTTGTAGCCGGCATAGGGAATGCATGGGTGAATGAGTCCCCAGAACCCTCCGCTGGGTACAAGATTGGTCCCTGAAGTAGTCAAGTGGCAGAGTTGATGGCTGTGCATCAAGCCACCCTCACTGCTGTGCAACATCAACTCCACAAACTGGTCATAATTACAGATTCAGATTATGTACGGAACGGGTTCATGGAGCACCTGGTTAACTGGAAAACCAGAGGCATGTTATGTGCTAATAACAAACCCTTGAAATATGGGAAGTTAATCCAAAATATTGATGATATGGTCACCCTGAATGGGATGACCCTCTACTGGAAAAATATCAAGGGTCATTCCAAAGTAGAGGGACCAGACAAAACTGGAAATGACTTAGCTGATCAGCTGGCCAAAACCGGGGCCATCCAAGGGGATCTAAAAGAGATCGAGTCCCTGTTGGGGGAAATCCAGGTCACTGCTCTCACTAGGTCCCAGACAAATGCTCACAATCATCTTTCAACTGCACAATGGAGTAAGGAGACCCCAGATGCTGATTTGATTACGGCTCAAAAAGGGGATCCAATAATTGGTAAGTTTTATCAACACATTGAGGACCCTGAGAACTTTCCCTTGACGGATACCGATTACATTGGGAAAGAGGACCTCAGAGTGTTGATGAAATGTCCAAAAATGTTCCGAATCCAAGATGGTTTCTTGGTAAGGAAATCCCAAGCTGGCCATGATCAGTGGGTGGTTCCTACCTCATTCCGGAGCCTGATGTTAAGTCACGCCCATTAGGCGGCCACAGCCGGTCATAGGGGGTTTCATACAACACTTAAAATCTTAAGAAAGGTTGCATACTGGGTAGGACCTCGACCAATACTTGAAGGGGTGTCTTGTGTGTGCACAATTTCAGCCAACATCCCTCACACACCGTGCGCCTCTGCAAAAGAGGGGGATGACACTGCCATGGTCAGATTTGCAAGTAGATTTCATTGGGCCCGTGATTCGCTCCTCTAGGGGGAATAAGTACATGTTGACCGTGCCATGCTTATTTACTAAATGGGTGGAATGTCTCCCGGCCCCAAACTTCAAGGCAGAAACAGCAGCTGACCTGACGATCAATCACATCTTTTCTCGTTTTGGACTACTCCAAAGGATTGAGTCAACAGAGGTAGCCATTTCACAAGTGAAGTAATGACAAAGATGTGGGAGATACTGGGGTTAAAAGGAAGCTATACATTGCTTACCGGCTAGCCTCTAGTGGTGTAGTAGAACGTTATAACAAAACCATTGTGAGCATATTAAAAAGGTTTGTGGCAGATTCTGGGCCAAGTTGGGATATCCGATTACCTCTTGTCCTAATGGCCATCAGATCTACCCCTTCATCTGCAACTAAAATGTAACCATTTGAGCTTATGACTGGACGCAGGATGGTGCTTCCCCAGCATCTGCTCTACAGGACCCAAGAGCAGACATTGATCAATGCCTCCACAACTCATGAGTATGTTGAAAATTTAAGAAAACACCTTCAACATGCTTTTGCCTATGCTCAGCAAAATCTAGAAAGATCAGCCGACAGCATGAAGACCCACTATGACTTGAAGACTACCAGAAAAGAATACAATGTAGGAGACCGGGTTTATCTATACAATTTACAAAGAAACCATTCCAAACAGCGGAAATTTCTGCCTACCTGGAAGGGACCTTTCGAAATTATATACAAGATCTCACCAGTCGCCTACAAGGTCTGCATCCCCAAAGGCAGTTTGGCAGAAGGGGAAGACAAGTGGGTCCATATTAATCAGCTAAAGTGTTGCCATCCTAGGCACACCCTGCAGCAACTGGGGGAGTCTTCTGGAACCCCAGAGGGGCCGCTCCAGATCCATAAAATTCCAACCCTAAAATATTCCCAATATAGTCTATAAAGTACAATAATAAAAATGTCTCCTGATTTACCAAATGTATATGTCCGCCCCACTACATTAATAGTGGTGGGGAAATGTCTACGAATATGTTTTTGCTTTGTCATCCTAGGAGAGGTAACCTATAGTTGACTGGAAACCACAGAGACTGACCAAGGAGGACGACCCGGGGACAGGGAGCAAAGATCCAAGAGGTCCGGGGCATCGCTCAATACTCCCATCAGGACTGGCGAGGAGAACCGATCGATCCACCCCTGATGGAAGAAAAGATGCTGAAGTTTGCCATTTCTGGAATCCGGAGAGATGAGGCTGACATCCCAGTCTTGCGAAGTTCCATTGATGAAAGTTCAACGGCCATCGCAAGAGGGGGGCTCGTGGGTTGTATCAACCCACTCACCCAAGCCCTGCAACATCACTGTGCCTTGCTGGCAGCAGAAACATCATAATGGCCGCCGGAAAGCATGCTGCTTGCCAGAAATCACCAGAAATTGCGCAGTGAAAACCTGAAAAATAGGCCACCATCTACTTTTGGCTATGTCAGTGGTAACACAGGAGACCACTGCCAAAGCCCATCCTTTGGCTGCTCATAGAGCAAAATCACTGCCAAGGAATACAGAGCTGTCACAAAAATTCATTTTTATTTGGTGTCAAATTTGCTAAAATCATGGCTCACAAACCACCTAAAAAGATCCAACCTCCTTGTTGGGTGTTCCACATTACTCTACTGCAAGAATCCACATCAATGCAATATCAGCAAGACTCATATGCTTTCAGAGCAAAATCCCCTGTTAAAGATACTGATGGAAAAACAGCTGTCAAAATGGGTGTAGTACCGTTACTCGCCTCCGTCAGGTGCTGGCGATTTATAATTCTGACAGGAGAACTGGTGTTTCAGAAGTTAAATATACCAAAGAAGAGAATTCCATCCAAATGCCATATAGAGTGGCACACATTGATTTAATGTGGAAAAAGACTGGATTTAAAGATATGTTGCTTATTTTAAATGTATAGATGTATTTCTTTTACAAGGAACTATGTTTCAATTGCCCAGAAGGTAATCTGATTTAGTTAAAACGTTCAAGAGGGTTTCTTTCCCTGAGAACACTTCACACCTTTGGCCTTCCCACCAAAAGGGAGGAAGTCCCGGGAGGATAGCTCAGGGGCAACGTGCTCGCCTTGGAAACAAGATGACATGAAGTAACACAGGTTCGATCCCCGGGTCCGTGCTTAAAAACCTCTAGGTATTTATGCGCGTTATAAATACGCAACTAAGATTAAAAAAAAAAACAATTACGCAACTAAAAAAAAAGAAATATCCTTTAACAGCGCCTCGATGCCTTTAAAAAAAAAATGCAGTCACATGGACATGTTAATCAAATGGGGAGGGGATTTTCTCTGCTGGCAGGAGAAAGGGATAATAGAGTCTTTCAACTGAATAGAATATGTTAAACTCGGGTGTAACTGACAACAACTCCTGGCAGAAGGACAGGCCATGTGACCTCTGAGTCAGCCCGGACCCTGGAGGTGGAGACAAACCACTGATGTAAATTGAATTGAAAGCAAATGTATGTTTTATAAAAATACTTATAACAAATTGTACCAAGCTGACAAAAATATGAAATTTTGAGGTTCTTAAAATGAAAAATTCCCTCACGATTTAAGACTAAGCTGGACGCCGTGTGATGTTCTGAGACCAAACCCCGGAATTTATTAATATTGCAACTGTAGTGTGTTTGCTATGAACATAAGAAATTACAGAGATATGCTCAGATGGAGTGTGCATGCCTGTGTAAAATCGGGAGCAGAATGAATATTGAGAAACCCTCCAAAAGTGCGAAATGTGGTCATTTCCGAACCCAAGCTTGTAGGAACATCGGACTTGAACAGAGACATGCCTTAATTAAGATGTGATGTATATATGTACTATGAACAACTTGTGTATCTGGGAAATATGTTTTTGGGTTTTTCTATGAAAAAGCAAAGGGGAGGGATTTCAGTTAAGCCATAAAACATAGCATCACTCTGTCACATATGACACACTGCTCCTGTCTCAAATCAGGGGACAGGAAATCCTCTAACCTATCAAATCCTTAGAGGGTTGGGCATTGTAGAATCAGCCTCCCCACCCCCTTTGGAAACACTTAAATAGGGACTGCTGAGACCGAGATAGGACACACACTTTTCCACTTCTCAACTGATTTCTTGCGAAGCACCCTGACGGAAGACTCCAGACTCCAGATAGATCCAGACTCCAGACTCTAGAACCAAACTCTAGAACTTTGAAGCAGAGAGGCCTAATCCAAAAGCTGAACTCTTTGCAGCAGGCCTCAGAATCTTTTGCAACCTGATTCTAATCCCTAAACTTCCCAGGGGCATCTCAACATCCAAGAGCCGGGCTGAGCTGTTCTAGAACCAAGATCCAAACCCAGAAAGCAGTGCTGTATCCAGAGCCAGACCAGTCTAAGAGGCCGTCCAGACCGCCGTGCAGTGCTGAGAGCAGAACCCAGAGCGCCTGAGACCTGTCCGGTGGTGAGTGAAGCCAAAACCTTGACCAGATCCTGACGGGGCCCCTTCCATTCCCAAGCCTAGGAGTGAGTATCTAGTCTAGAACTATGCATAGTCATCTCTTAGTCTAAAGTAATCTTATTCCAACCATTCCACTTATCCAGTACTGCATTATAGAATCTTGTGTCCATCCTGTTGATTCCATATCTGTAAAGCGCAATCTGTCATTTGGAAATCTTGACTTTATTTCTGAAAATCTACCTTCACAAAAACCTCTGAACCGAAGTTTAACGGTCATTTTGAAGCTGAGATCCTAAGCTTTCTAATAAACCCAAAACGACATTCCAATTCCTTGTAGTTTTTCCATAATCGCGAATCACGCACCCAGAAAAATTGCTGCGAATTGCAATTTAGCTCCATTTCAAGACATGCCAAAATAGCTGTTTCTTGTTTGCAACTGCTGAGATTCGTTTTCCATCTGATAATCATTCATGAATCATTGCTAGTGATGACCTGAACAAATCCAAAGTAACTATCACTTATCCTGAATCACATTTAGTGAATTAAAATCATTTTGGCATATTTTCCCCATTCATTGCAATCACATTCAAAAGTATGTTTGCCTGTTTTAAAATCATACCTGTTTTCTCCAAGCTTGCTGGGGGAACTGGGATTGAACGGCATTATTGATTGTATTTCTGGAACCTGTGTGCCCTCATTTCTATCTCTTCATATTGCAAAGGGGGAGTGAGTAATAACAGGGGAAAAAGTGATCATATTGTCTTTTGATTGAATTCATATCAAGTTTTATTTCTGTGCTGCCTTATTTCTTATTATAGCATTTCCTTGAATCCATATAAAGTATTCTCTGCTACAGTATCCTTCCTATTCCTACTCCTAAGTGATTAAAGAGATTGTTAATTTTATAATATTACCCATTGTTGATTACAGTCCATATTCATAAGTGTGCTATTCAGATATTATGTTATTCATAAAAGTGGGATATATCTATATTGTTCAATTCTTCAAATAAACCTTTTAATTTGCAAAAGAACCTACTTCTTGGCTCAGTGAGGTCAGGGGGATTCAAAGAGATGGGCGTTATATAAGGGTTCATCATCCAGATTTAAAGAACTTTGACATAAAAATATATAAATAAGGGCTTCCATTGGGCATCCCGTACTAAGCATTGATTTAGTTGGAGTGCTGGGTTGAAGTCACTTACATGTGAAGGGCACATGCCCCTTCCTGGCTGAGAAAATGTTGAGCTGTATTCATGCTTTTCTGTTCGTCTCTGTGACAACTGAAGCAGCTCATCTACTCAGTGCTTGCCTGCAAGTATCCCACTTACTAATAGAGCTGATGTTAAATGCATGCCTCAAACTATCCAACTAAGCAATGCCCTCAGTTGTAATTTATAGAAATACCACTTTCAGTTCCTTAGGGATGGTAAGTTCATGATAACAGAGGGTATTTCTCATAGATTATATCACATTTTATGATTTCAGGACCAAACACTCTTACAAACTCTGCAAGAGGTTTTTAATTCTTACTTTCCTCTCTCTTGCACCATTTCTACCCGATTCGGCACACACTCTCCAATGAGACTGAGTGACTGGGACAGAGACTTACTTACTTGGAGTAGAGTGAGACTGGGACCAGGATGAGAGGCTAGGGCGAAGACAAGAGACAGGGCTAGGATGAGAGACTCAGAGAAGAAACTAGTATGAGGGACTGGGAGATGTGACTATGGCTAGTATGAGGGATGAGGGTCTGAGACCTGGGATGGAATCTAGGACATGAGACTGGGATGAAGAACAAGGGCTGGCAGGTAAAGCGAGACGGGTAAAATATAGAGGGCCTAGGGTGAGGATGAGGGACAAGCATGAGAAAGGGGGACTAGGGCAAGTCAGAGGAACATTTACCAAATGAGATGCTAGGACAGAGAGGAGGATGAGGGGCCAGGGCGACGGAGGATAAACACAAGCAAAAGGGACAAGTACAAGGAACTAACACAAAGAAGAAGGATGACGATGATTAAGAAGGACTAGGGTAGGCTAGAGGATGAGAGACTAGAATGTGGGACAATTGCAATGGACTAAGCCGAGGGACTGGTATGTGGGATCAGGACAAGGGATGAGGTACTAGGATGAGGGACACAGATTTGGAAGAGAAAGAGGGAAGAAGAGTTAAGATAAGGATGAGGAAAAAGGACTAAGAAGATGAAAAAAGTCTAGGATGAGGAAGTGGGTCTTGATTGCGGAAGAGGGTCCAGGATGAGGAAAAAGGAGTAAGAAGAGAACAAGTATGAAGATGGAAAAGGAAAAGTGACTAGTACAAAGAAGAGGGACTACATTGAAGAAAAGTAAGAGCAACTAAAATAAGAAAGAGCAAGAGGGACTAGGAAAAGGTACTAGGACAAGTAAGAGGAAGCCGGGGACGTCATTTAGGGGCTGCCAGGGGTCGCAACTGTGACCCCTGAAATCTCCCTTGTTACCCCTAAAAAAAGAAGAGCATGGGTTCCACAAGTCTAACACTTATAGCAGTGACCCTAAATAAGAAAGACTAGGAATACCAAATAATTTGTCTTCCTGGAATTCTATACATTAATTGCTAGACACATTAACGGTTTATTTCAGGCACACTTCAGGGGGTGAGTCACTGATTTAGGCTCTTCTTAAACAACTCAACTCAGCCTTTTATCCTTCTGAGGTCGATAAATGAGTACCAACACAGGTAGGGTGATATTGTATCTATATTTGTTCTATATAAAGCGCTTAAGCGTAAGTACTATATAATAACACACCATTATCATCTGGCCGTGGACCTCTGCTTGCATTCACAGTAATTTAGTAATGTGGGCCTATACAACTGATTTTAACAATACTCATGGTGATCCATTCTTGTATGAAATGTATGTCACATTATAGGGATATCGTAACCATATTTTTCGTAGCGTACTTAGGAACAATGTTATGTGATGCCACTTCCTGTTTTGTCAAGGGGTGAAAGGTCATGTTCCATCACTTCCCATGATATCACTTCGGGTGGGGTCAAATGACATCACTTCTTGTGATGTGATCAGAGGTCAAGGGTTGTGTGAGGTCACTTCCGCTACCCCTGGCATTTTGGTGAAATGACGTTCCTGGGGGAAGCAGGGCTAGGATGATGAATTGACATTAGTATGAGATAGAGGGGGGAGGAAGAAGAAGAGGGGATAGGATGAGGAAGGGAGACTAATACAATTAAGAGGTGCAGGGACCAGGATAAAGACTGTGAAAAGGGACTATGAGAATGTAGAGAGGCTAAGAAGAGGGAAAATAATGAAGAAGAAAAGGGACTATTGTGAGGAAGTGGCCCTTTGACAAGTAAGGGACTGAGACTAGGATATGGAAGAGGTAGAGGGACTTTGACTCAGACTCCATGAATTATAGGGCTCTACTCCTTCCTGTTCTGGAACATAATTGCGAGAAGAAAACCTAGTGAGGGGAGGACAAAAGAATAATTTGTGATGATATGATATGACATTTATAGGGGGCCTATGCACAAGTGTGATGCAACCAATGACTGACAATAATATTTCAGTTGTCATGGTAACCAAAACCTCTCCTTCTGAACACCCATTCCCTTTTCTCTCCTAACTGGAACATTTCTTTAGCCACAGCGTGGTGCTAAATCACAACTATATTTGCCAAAACCAAAAACATTCTCAAGCCAAAATTCATGACGACAACCTCAAAGGTACATTAAGTCACTCCTTTGTAATCTGAATTATTTTGCCAGGTAATATCTTTTCTGCTTAGAGACTGCTCCAAAACGGCCATTAAATGCATGCATTGTATTGAGTTTAGATTAAACCAATAACACACTAATGCCACCCCCTGTGTGTCATTAAAAGTACCATGTACTCAATATGTTGAAATAAGAAGCTCTCCTTTTACAGAATGAGAAACCAGTAATGATAGCGTTACATTCGTAAGCCTCGTTCGGAATGTACACGCAGGCTGGTTATTTTGGGGGCATTCCAATTTGAAGCAATGCCTCTTGCTTCGTATATGGTCGATGCTTAAGTCTGGAGCCCAGGCGAATCCAGCATCAAGAGAGGAAGACTGGGACCTTCAGGCTGGACGCCTGGACGGAGCTTGCACTCAGACGTATCCTGCCATTCCCAGAGGCCTTTTTGTTGGTATTTCCCAGTCTTGCGCTTCCGCATTATGAGCGCAGCGTTAACTGCCGAGATCAAGAACACGTTTAGCACCTCACCACAACATAAACGGGCCTCTGTTCAAACAGCAAGGGGTCCAGCTTACTTTGAGGAGAAGAACAAGCGTTGCTTTGCTACCTTTGTTATGCTTTAGCTTACGTGCCCTGCATAGTTCATGTTCCAGGCCTATCTGGTATATTGGAACCAACCGGGTTTACAATGAATAATTGAGAGCTCATGAAGAGTTATGACGGCATCCGTGAACTAATTTAGTTCACTGATTCTGTTCACTCTCTTTCCTGTCCAGCGTGCTGCTGCCCCTTTTTTGACAGCCTTCCACATAAGGGAATGGTAACACAATATGCATTTTAACTGCATTCCTCGGGAGTTAGCGCTCGCCAGTGAGACCTGATCTCAGCTTGTTTTCCTGTGGGAGGTCAGTCAGACATAATTCCCCTACTCCTCATATAAACGATTTAACTGCAGCAGCAGCATACTGGCTAGGCTTCCCTCCCTCGGATAAAATTTTGCTTCGCAGCTCCAATTGTAAAAAAAAAAATAAGAATTAGGTTTCTGTAGTGTCCTCTATAAACTGCAGCTCCAAGAGGCACGGTACTTGTGGTGCAGTTGTAGAATAAATGTTAATCTAATGCAGGTCAGTGGGTCAAATGCAATCACAGCCTTGTGGGAAAAGCTTAATACGGTTCTGCTTCTTCTAACACAGTAAACCTGGATATTAGATGATAGGTTAAACACCAGTGAACCTTGGCAAGGATTTTCTTGAAAGTAGGATTTAGTACAAAGGAAACTACATTGGAATAGTGACCTAGGAGTGACTTTGTTCTCAAAGAGAACATTCTAAGATGCTGAGAAAACGGTCTACTTTAAATGTAGGAACTACGGGGAAAAAATCAGGTCAATGGATTGTTGCCAGTTGGAGCGCAAGAGCCATCTAATAAAAGATGTATTTTTAAATAGACGTCTTTCTCCTCTCAGCAAGAAAATCTGTTCGCTTGTTTTTCTTTATAATTCAGAAAGCAAGTCATGTTGACATTGTGTGTGTGCTTTTCTTTCGTCTTCTTCTTTAACAAAAAAAAAGCTCTGTGCTTGAAAGCATTCTGCATGGGCTACTTCGCAATAGTCATCTTTCAGTGTAACCGGGAAGTGAACCGTCTCGAGTCCACCGAACATCCACGAGCTACGAATGACCTCTGCTAGACGTAAAATTCCAAAGCCTTACCCACCAGCAGCGTGTCTGGTCTGATTGGCACCAGTAGTGACAGTGCCATAGCACAACATTTGGGATCCCCCTGTGAGCCATGCTGAGGGCCTCCCAGCTCAACAACAAATCACGGGTCACACTACACTCTGGGCCGCCCTTCATTACCACACTGGTGCAATGCGCACACATGTGCTGCTGCAGGGGTACGCCACACCCTGCACTAGGAGAAAGATATAAATGTGTTTTAATGCACTATACAGCACACTTTCTGAGAAACATTGGTTAAAAAGCCAAAGCGTTTGCAATTCTTTTGAAGGGTAACACCAATCCAAAAAACCAATACATGCAAGTCACCAACAGTGCACAGGAACATTTATGCTTTTATGAATGTAATGTTTTGCTATTAAAAAATGCCATGCTACAATAAAATCACGTCCAACTGACTACACAATGTAGACCAATGTAGACATGAAATAAAATATTACATTAAAACATGGCAAGCCAGATTTAGACATACCTAGACACAAACAGTGTCGTAACACTATTGAGTTGACCGGGCTGCAGGCCCTGCCTCTCTACCCCCAAAAATGTTGGGCTTTGTGTACTCAACCTGGCTGCCCAGAGCCGTTGCCGTACAGAACAGGACACCGATGTTAAACGGCACCTGGGTCTCACTGTTAACAAAGGCCCAGCAAATACTAATGTAAAGCATTTCACTGTTAGGGTCTGCATTCAAATGCATAATTGTTTAGGCAATTGAAATCGTGATGTGGGTTTAGTACTTGCATGCCAGGGGAGTAATTTGGAAGGGAATAGAGTGGAGAGGAGACCGCTCATTCTCATTGCAGTCCTTAAGTGGGTGCTTTATTTATTTAGTTACTTAATGTATTTCATTTCTTGTAACACGCCACTTGTCCTCAGGCCTCAGTGCGCACAAAAAACCAGACAACACAAAAATAATATAAGAGCTGTCAGAATTCACAGCATACATTTTCCAGGTGGGTCAAAGGTAGTAATGGTATCAAATTAGTCATTAACTGTTCAGACTTAAAGGAGAGTGTTAATTGCTTGTAAGATTGAGGCTGAACTAGAATAGTCTCATTATAATGTGTAAAGAAGTGAGATGCCCCACACAAATACGTATGACCCTCTCCAAACCAAAATGTAGGTTTGGTTGTGCTACTGAATACAAGCACACACACCATTCTCCATACACAAGCAAACCCACCCAGCCACCCATACATTTAAGTGTATACATTTTCACTATACACTCACACAGGCACCCCCAGGCATCCATCCATACATTTAAGTGTGCACCCTTTCACCATACACTCACACATGCACACCGTGGCACCCATACATTTAAGTGTGCACCATTTCACGACACACTCACACAGGCACACCTAGGCAGCCACCCATACATCATGCACTCACTCATCCATACATATACACACACAATTACATGCACGCACACAGGGGTGGACTGGGAACTAACAGAGGCCCTGGAAATAATTACTGGGGACCAAAAGAGGCCCTGGAAATTATGTTCAAAGTGGCCCTTTATGACACATTTTCAGCAAGCCCAATGCTTTTCCTATGAGAAAATGTGGAAATACCACACAAAAGAGGCCCAGGGTGCAGAGGCCCACCGGGAAATCTCCAGAGTTCCCTATAGGCCAGTCCACCCTGCACGCACACACATTTAAAGAAAATCAAAATAGAACAAGTCATCTGCAGATGACAGGAACAAGCATTCCTGGCTGCTGTAAGAAGCTGAAGTCCTTGTTCCCTGGACCAATGGATTAAAGGTAAGAACATTTATTTTAGAAGTCATAGGACTCCCCCGTCCCATGACATGGAGACCTACAGCTGGAGGCTTCCATGTCATGGGGTGGGGAAAACCCCGGACTTCAAAAATGAATTGTTTATTTTTGTAGTGACTCTGCCAGAGGCGTTGCTGGGGAGGGGGTTATGGGGCCTATGGGGGTATAGCCCCGGGATAGAAGTTCAGTGGATACAACCAAAAGACTAGCTAGTCCAGAGACCAGACAGTCCAAACATTAGCCTAGCCCCCGACCCTTTCCAGATATAGCAACACCCCTGCTGACTCTGCCTTCATAAAGAAACTATTTCTGTACGTTGTAACAAAAATAATTTCTTTATAAAGGAAGAGTGGCTTCAAAAAGAAAACATTTATTTTTGAAGTTCGAGGGGACACCCTTCCAGGACATGTGCTGGCAGCGCCCCCCGCTACGCCAGTGGGTAGTGAAGAGTTTGTAAAATCAGTTTTGTGCAATTTCCAAAACATGCTGGTGGACACACTTTCACACTAGACTGAACAGTAAGAAAAAGAGCATAGGTGGTAAAATAGACCATACATCCAAATGTTTATTGTGGACAAAATCAATTACATGAATGGCACTAGCATACTTGAGCAACTCCAGGCAGGGACACTAGTTCACATTCTAGCACTGGTGAAGCATGGGCTAGACACCAGCGCATCCATCACCAATGAAAAGACCTCAGCTTGCTGAGGAATGAGCAGCATTGTTCACACCCCCTGGTAACCTGAAGGGATGCGACAAGGATGGCACAGCATGCAGGCCAATACTGGTCAAAGGCAACCGTAGCTACAGCTTTGGGAGACCAATCAGATCAGCCGCAATGGCTGATGGCTGTGGTTCACCCTACTTTGCATGAGAGCTGTACCTATTAAGCTAGTTCAAGCTGGGTTTGAGGCACTGTAGCGACGTTTGATTCATGAGAACAGATGCACAGTCAGGCATCATTTTAAAAACAATATTTCCGCTATGACCTGCACACAGCAGTTTGAGAAAAAAACATATGCAAGAAAAATGTGTAATATTTCCAAGTCCCCTAAAAGCTGACACGGCCTGAGATTAACATTTCGAGTACCAGAAAATATCCTGCATCTTTTGTTAAAATGGGGAATCACCTAATCTGAGGACAAGGAGCAGCAGTTATAGAAAGAAAAACACATTTGCATTTTACTACTGTGTTTGTTAAATTTCTTCTACAGAAAGAATCAGGATTAGGCAACCTACCAAAGTTGAGAATATGGACTGTTGATAGGGGCTTGATAAGCCAGTGCAATATGAACTGTGCTGTGTTTCTGAAAATAAGCCAATGAAAAGCTGCAATTTTGACTGAAGCCAACTTTAAATGGAACCAGCACTGCATTCTGACATAAGGGAATCCTTTCAACGCAAACAAATCCCAACCCCCAGCAGGCAGGATTGGAGGATAGATAAGTTCCCTTCCCAAGCTGATAAACTAATTGAAGCTTGACATTGCAGATAAACAGGCGAAGCAAACGAGACCGCACTATAAAGTTTAATTGTGACGTTTTTTTTACTTGCCCTCTGTGTACATAGAGGGAACAGTTTACATTTTTTAAACATTTTAATTCACATTCATCTGTGGTCCTGCTCAGTCACATCTATTTACACCATCTTGCAGGCCTTCCCAAACTAAAGAATTTAACACTTGATAGGAATACAGGTCTGGAAGCTTCTCAAGTGTCCCTGTCATAAACACCTTGCTGCTTTGTATTAACAGCATGGACAACAGATACCAGGCAGAAAAACAAAAATGCTAAGTGATATTTTGTATATTTAAAAAATGCAACAAGGGATCCACTATTTTGCCCATAACTCTTGATCAGAACCTCAATTATTTTTTTGAGACATAGAAATGTACTTTTACTTCATAGCGTTTGCAGGGATGAGCCTGTCGCTTTGAGATGGGAAACTAAGTTGAATATAAATGTAGAAGTGAGTTAAATGGGGAAATCTATAACTCAGATATTATTTGTGCTATAATGATAAAACGTGCACCACTTGATTTGTGCCAGAGTGAGAAATATGATGAGCCTATTATTAAAGTGGTCACATGTGTGGAAATCTCACATTTAGAATGCGCCAATATATAATGCAAGAAATCCCTGAGATGGCATAACATTAAATGGGAGAGAAACTGGGTTTAGAAGTTACTCCCATCAGAATACCACTCTTCATTATTATGCGCAATGACTGTGGAAGGGTATGTCTACTGTGATGTCACTTTTGAAACATTGTTCAATCATACACATTAACCAATAAGATCGGGGAAATCATAAACAACGGAAAAGGTGGTTATTTATGTTCTCTAAAAACACAGACGCACAGAGTCACTCATGGAGACTTACTGAAGAGACTCACTGATGGAGAGAAATTGATAACAATAGGAAGGAGAAGAAATATATTGATCTCCTTATGGACCCTTGACAGAATATTAACAGAGACTGAAAGTGAGGCCATAGAAGGAGTTAAAGTCCCAGGCCTTCTTAAGTCGAAGAGAAAGCAGACAGACAGTGGAAACAAGCTGATCCTATCTTACTGGGTGAGGCCCACCTGTTTTTGGAGAGGGAAAATTAAAGCAGTCCTTAAAATGGGGTGCCCACCTGTCTGTCATTCAGCCAAAAGAAATCCTGACATGAGTATTATCTAAAATGGAAGTAATCTTGTGGGGAGCGATTACATCAAGGGAATTAGAGTAAATCCTGGCCCCTATCGTTTACTGAGGGGTGCATCCCAAGAAGTTGGGGAACATTTCAGAAGTGTAAGTGGTTCTGCAAAAAGTATATTATATAGATTAGGTACCATGGTGTTTATACAGTGAGATTCACCTGACCCTTTTATCTGGTGATCACGTCAAGCACAGAAGAAATATTAACAATGTAAAAAAAGGTCATCTTACTGTGTGTATACCTAGAAAAAGAAGACAATTGATGTAATCAATAGGTATACCATCAAGCAGAATATTGTTATTAATGTGAGGTTGCTCAAGATAAAAGGGAAAGGGTGATTATTTGTTATCCACTTATTTCCGCTGGTCAAGGTTCCCATTGAAAGGGAAAAAGGTACATTTGATACAGTAATTGAATAGAAACATCTCTGATGGGAATTTTGCCAGCATACTGCTGAACATATATTTTCTTTTCTACAAGCCATTCACATACCCAATGGTTTAATGTTTTGTTTTACAATTCAGCTGAAACTCTTACCTGTCTATTGAGTAAAATGTGGGTGGTATCTGTTTTCAATAAAAGGGAAGTGGAGCAAACTGGATGGTCATGGACTTTTAGAATATGTTTCTGTAACTGGAGCATTGAAAATTGAGGTGTCTGATCTGCTGATTATTTTTATCATTTGTAGGTCCCAGATTCATAAAAAGAACTTTATTAAATAAAGGAGAATTGTGCATTCCTGATTTGGGGTGGGTGAAGAATTGCCCTGAATTAGATATCGCACAGTTAAAACATCCTACAGCAAGCCACTACCTGTACCAACAGTTTCCCCCAGGTTGACTGGTTCCATTGGGCTGGTCCACAGTCCCTGAGATTTTTACCCTTAATGTCCCATGTTCGCCTCTAACATGGAAGCTTATGCAGAGAGGAAGACTGATGCGACTCCCACCTATTAAAGATTACCCCCCTTTTTATTCATTTACAGTGCTTACACATAGGCAACCTACACCCTTATTTAGGTTTACACATCTCTTCATGCATTTGAAATTTAGGATCAAGATCCACTAGAGGACCAACAACCCATAATTGCAACATGACTGACACATTCACTATCATCCCATGGTCGTACACCAAACTTTCTTGACTCATGTTCACACTCCACTTTTCTGCCCCCATTTCTTCTCATGATCTAGCTTTATAAGTCATAAACAGCATTAGTCCAATTTAACCTAAATAGGAGCTACGTTGTAACAGAAACTGCCTGAGTTAAGGTAAGACTCTGCCACAACTCTTTCCTCTCCCCTTACATCACCCAGCATTGAATGCATGAGGGCTGCATTAACTGGCCATATATTTACTTTCACTTTTCCCATCCACCAATGATCATGAGAAATCTGGTTCTTGCAGGAATCCATGAAGCTGCCCACTGCACCAAGGAAGCAGCAAGTTCTCTGCATAGGTTTTCAAATACTCATTAAGAATCTGCAATACACCTCCTTCCCATGTTCGACAAGTTCAGATAGAATGAATAGGTTGAATTTTAGTTTTCCACCAATGCCTTTCAACACATATTTTTTAATACACTGACCAATTTCATTTTACCATGTTCACTAATGTACTGTTATGAAGCAAAGAACAAACAATATTGAGGCCTTTTGGTGCAACATTTTATATTTGTGCAATTGGATTGGTTTATGTCTGGAAGGGTGTGTGCCCCAGTAATAACCTATCTGGGAAGTAGGCCAAAAGTTTGTTATATGTGGAAATTCCCTAGGCATAAAACAGTCAGATGCTGCTGTAGACTAAGTTCCCTCCACCTTAGTCTAGGACATGTGGTAAAACATAGTCTACCATGGGAATTCATCCTTATCAGTACTTTAGTTTCTGAAAAATGGAGGAGAGTTTTCAAAAACATACAGTAAACTGCATCTTTTTAGTTTGGGCCATTTGGAGTCGCTTGCAACACCTAAACTATTGAAATCCAGTACAGATTGCGAGGGATTGCATATGAGAAGGGACACAGAGGAACGACATATGAGGAGGGACACACAGCATATAGGTGTTGTTAGGTTATGAACTCACCCATTAACTGCCCATGGCCATGCTAATCCGTATGGGATTTTCCACCCATTCCTGCCTCGCTCCGTCCAAAACTCATCCTGATGGAAACTCTTTGAGCTTGCTTTAATCAAGCCTTACCATCAGACTTTGCACTGGAAGTGCCTGCCAGAGTTTTTTCAAATCAGTCTTCTGAGAGTTAATGACTTAATTGGAGCTGCAAACACACTGCTATTGTAATAAAAACGTCTTACCAGGCCGTTCGCTTTATAAGCACTCTGTATGTCCTTCAATGAAGTCGTTAAAAAGCCTACTCTAACCATGGCAGAACAAGCATTGGCTGTATGGAATGGAAGTTCCACAGGGCAGCTCAGCCTCCATAGTCCCCACCACCATTCTTTGCATCATTCTTACACGTTGTGCAGTGGGGATTCTGAAAACGATGGCTAGGGGGGGTCTCTTACATATAGCTGTTAAACCTTCCTGTATATGTTCATAATAAAAAGGCATTGATCTGCAGTAGAGTTAGGATTTAAAATGCAAAAGCAGTTGAAAAATGGTAAACATGTTTTTTGGTGCACAAGCAGTTTCGGTTGGTGAGGTTTATTTTAAATCCCAGGAGCACATATCTGATCACCCAATCCATGTATCATAAGGAATGGGAAGAGTGAATTTAGTGCAACCTAGGTTATGGACTTCTGATAGGGAAAATAGCCGTGGGGTGCATAGATTATAATGGGAGAATATGTGTCCTAATGCAAATTGATTGAGTGATTTCCCTGATTTTAGCTTTAAGGTTGGGTAGCTTGATGAGTGCCACTGTTGAACTTTATTAATTTCCCAGCATATTAGACTGAAGAGCTAAAAGAAGGGTGAAACATGTCTGTGATTAGTGAACAGTTTTTGGAAAGGTCTGTCTTTGGCCAACAGTGCACAATTAAAGTGCAGCCTTCAATTTGTGAGTACTAATGTTTCCTTAGGACGTATGTGCATACCTTCCGCTCCACCCTGTGTCCTCATCCTGTGGAAAACCCTGGACGTTGAAATAGGTTGTTAAAACTACACATTGTCACAGGACCGGTTTACTGACCTCTGAATAGCAAAACAAACAAAGGTAGCCAGCAGGGAAGCTTTAACAACCAAATGACCACTTAATAAAACCTATTAAGCTTTCTTGTGAAATTCGTAGAGGTGCCCCAAAAAGAGTAGAGTTCCAGTCTAACTGAATAGCTTGAAAGGCCCTGATGCCAGGCCTGATTCTAAATCACCTTAATATCCAAATGTATAATCTACAGACTTTGATTTCCAGAGTCTGGCATTACATGGTGAATGGACTCAGAATCCCTAGGCTTCCTCTGGGTCAAAGTCATACCCCATTATCACCATGTGAATAACCTCACCAGGCTGGTTTCTCGGTGGCTTGAGCATATCTGGTTTCTAGAAGTATTTCTAGTTTTTGGAGTAGAGTAGTAGTCTTTTGCTAGTGCAGTGGAGTCTCTATGAAGGACTGGGTGGACCCCTCTCATCAAGCCTGCTCTCACCCCCTTCACCCTTAGCCGCACTGAGCAACAGCAGGCCTGACACTGGAGATGTGCAACACAAATGAAACTGTGTTTGTTACAGATTCAAGTCAGGTGAAACGTGTGCACATTGCATTTAATGCAGGCTGTAGTTTGACATTTGCACCACAATTCCCCCTGCCAGGAACCTTCCTTACCTCACATACCTTTTGGCTTTTATTCAGTGACCAATGGGCCTGTTTCACAAGGGTACAGGTAGAGAGTGGAGTTCGTCTATTTAGGGAAGGCAGGCTGGATGCTCCACTTCAAGATCTTCTTATATAGAATCAACTTGACTGTTTTATCTTTCTATGGCATTCCAAAATGCTCAATTTTGATGCTGTTCTGGCCTAGAGTTTCCCAAATGCTGCGAGAATATGTTGTTATATCACATGGGTATGTATAGCGCTTCATCCTTGAACCCTCCCACCTCTAATTAAGTGCTGTAACAACAGTGGAATTACTACCAAATATAATGGTACTCAATTTATTAACCTCATACAGATGAATGGCTGATAAGGTGCTGCCAAGATTTGAACTTGGAAAGTGCAGGCAGGCACATGCCAGAGTTAAGCATTTAACTCACTGAGCATTACGTTTAGTGTAGATAAAAAGAAACATTCATCATATTTGCCCTGCACCCTCTCCTGACCCCTGTACCCTCAAGTCTTTTTTCAAAACGAAAATTACATATTTGTTCTGCTTCTAAGCACTGTAATAAAAAGTTAAATGCTAGGTGTTATATTAATATGAAATGTAATCCCCACAGTCAAAGCATTACCAAATGTTGATGGTATGCACATGTAAGGAGAAATGTCTATATGTTAGAATCAATTCCATACAAAGACTCAGAATGATGTCTTAGTCTTAAATCCGAGTTGTCAGTGTTGATTTAAGTCTGACTGCTGTGAGTCTTACTAAACTTCAAAACTTGCCCCTAGACAGATCATATTCCAAGAGTTATTTGGCTTCCATGAGATATGTAATAATTTATTATTACAAGTGTCAGCAAATAGTGGCACAAGTGCCGCTATTAGGTGGCACTTGTGCCACCTTTAGCTGAAACAATTGCACTAGACTACAGATAGGGAGAAATGCATGTGAGGAGGGACACACAGCTTCTAGGTCTTGTTTGGTAACATGCTCTGCCAGTGACTTCCTGGCAATGCTAATCCCTACGGCCATTCTTACGCAGTTCCTGCCCCTCCCTGCCAAAAATACCTCCTCATGGGAACTCAGTGTGCTCGTTTTAATCAAGCCTTAGCATCAAACTTTGCCATTGAAGTGCCTGCCAATGTTTTTCCAAAGCAGTCTTCTGAGAGTTCATGAATTATTGGGGACTGTAAATGCACTACTGTGCAATAAAAATGTCATACAGTATGCCTTCAGCGACTCAGTTTACAAGCACTATGTGTGTCCTTCACTGCAGTCCTGTTAACAACAAGCAATGGCACAGTCAACAATTTTGGCTTGTGTATAAGTACTGGGAATATGCCAGGCACAGCTATTAAATGCCCAGGTACAAGGCAAGTGTCGTTCCTATGCCTACACAACAGCCCAAACTGTTGGTATTGCCAATACCTGTTTAAACATGTATGCATTCATACAGCAAAACGTTTAAAATGAAGCACCGTGCTTGCAATAATTCCATTAACTCTTCCCTGGTATCAGAAAATGCCATCATTGGAAAATGCTTATTACTGCAGGTTCTTGTATTTTCTCTCTTTCTAGATCAGCATCCCACCTGATCCACTGCCTTCCATTACGCAAGCATTCCTGCATATATGGTAATTTTCCCTCTTTTACAATCCCATTGTATCTTCACACTTTGTTGGCTCAGTGTCTCCCTATCCTATTCCTGCTTCTTCCCACACCAGCATGTTGCTCTGTAGTCCTTTCTTTTTATACTGAAAAAGACACCACGTTATTGCATAACATATAGAAAAGTGTATCTTCTTTCCTCAGAAGATGGCAGATAAAGACACATAACCATTCATTCATAGCAGTCAAATCACATTTCTCCTAATGACAATAACACAAACAAAAACCGTAGACGTTTAGTGCTATGTCTAATTTCGGGCACTCTTATGATGCAGATAAGATCAACACATCCATATTTCTTTTTTTGTTGTTGTTGAAATCTCTGATAATTGGTAAGTTTTCTGCACAAACAATATAGAACAGCATACACAGATATAACAACACATTTCACGGACCCGGTCAGGCGACCCCTGTGACCTCCCCCCGCCCATCTTGTATATGTGGATCCAGTGGAGATCTTGGCCATCGTCCTCCATTGCAAGCTATTGCATGCGCCAGCATGGCTTGGTGCAGAGTCACAGTCTTTTTGAACAATTCCCACAAACCCCGGGCCCTAACCCCCTCAACTGTTAACTACTACAACTACTGCTACTGTTACTTCCCTGTGTGTTAGTACATTGTCTTTCCTGGTGCAGGAAAGTGTTTGTGTCAGAAAAGGTGGGGGCTAGAGCTTCTAAGTATCCTACAGGGTAGGATGTGCAAGAGGGGTTATAAGGAAGGTGGTGGTTGGTCAACTTGGAAAGGTGAGCTTTGTACGGTTTGTGTATTGAATAGGGGAGGCCGTGGTAAGGGTGGTGTTTTGTCAAAACAAACAGAGAGTTCAGGAAATAATAATCAGAGGGACGGGGAGGAGAATGACTGGGAGTATTCAGGTAGGACACGGAAATGCAGGGATTCTGGGAGGGATAGCTTCCGAGTGCAACAGGGTTTGTGTTGTTTCCTAGGGGATTTGTCATAAACGGAGGGGTTGCTGGATCTGTGCAAGAGAGATTTGTTGGGAGGAAAGGAAGCATATGTGGTACAGCCTACAAAGCTTTCAGGAATCCCGTCCTCTTCTCCTTCGTCCACGGTATAATACCGAATAACACCTAGCTTATTCCCCCAAGCACAACCCTGGGATCCCCTATCCAGGGATCTGTGAGTGTCAGCAACTTCCCATGCCACATAAATAAGAAATTCTCGAGGTCTGCTAGGAAAAATATCCTCTGGTTTCTCACAAAACAATCTCACATTTCCTCTGTAGACTTGAGGAAATGGAGGGCAGATGTTATGCCTCTGTCAAGGTGCAGGGGTAGTGTGAATTATCAGCTCTGGTTCTGGATCCCAGACTTCTCTCATATCTAAAGAATCTTTTGACTGTCTGAATCGAGAAAGGAGGGAGATTCCCAGATTCCAACATATTTAATTTTGAAGTTATTATATGTGGGGTGGGTTAGGGTACTAAATTATGTGAGGGTAGTATGGGGGAGCTGCAGGGGGTTTCCTGGCATATGAAAGAAAAAGAACATGTTGACATTTTTGGGTTCAGTATTTCCGATGAGAAGTTATCACATAGATCCCTCCCTATTTACTAGGGAACGATTTCCTACAGAGGTTATCACCTCTGATCGATTGCCTTAACCGGGTCCTATGGACTCAGACTAACTGGCCTATCAAACTCAAGAGAAGTAAAAATTATATTAGCTTGAATGGCACCTGTCATTAGATTGAGCAATGTACCAATCAATTGGAATTTCACTTCCAGAAAAACCAAGTCCCAGAAATCACCATGATTTCTATAGGAGAACAAACTGACGATAGAAACTCTTCCCAACTACTGAAGATCAACATTCCTTCCAGCTACAAGTGGTACTCCACACTGGAAGGCAACACGTTGAGATTTTATACAAATCCAAATTTAGGAGAAACACAGAGGGGGTAATTCATAGAATTCGGCGCACAAGTGGCACACGCGGCTGGCACACAGTGTGCGCGTGCAGCAGTCTGCACCAGCCACGTGCGCCAAAACCCATTTCAGCGCACAGCATATTCATGGGTTTTAACATCCATAACCAGCCGTGGCGCAGAGTGGCACAGTGACCCTGCAGCAGAGCCAGTAACACCCCAATCCTGCCCCGTGCACCAAAAACATCACACAAATCTCCTACATGGCGCGAAGGCCAGGGGACCAGCATACAGCCCCCCAAGCACAAAAATGCGTGTAAAAGTCCATGCGCACCCCTCGGAATACACGTACCGTTCTTGCGCTATCGAAAACGCATGGAAACCTCCCAACACACCCCTCGAAATACATGTACCCCGCTCACGCTATCGAAAACGTGTGTAAAAGTCCATGCGCACCCCTCGGAATGCACATACTGCTCTTGCGCTATCGAAAACGCGTGGAAAATCCCTGCGCACCCCTCAGAATACACGTACCCCGCTCGCACTATTGAAAACATGTGGAAAACTCCCTGCTCACCCCTCGGAATACACGTACCCCGCCCGCACTATCGAAAACACATGTAAAAGTCCACGCGCACCCCTCGGAATACACGTACTGCTCTTGCGCTATCAAAAATGCGTGGAAAACTCCCTGCGCACCCCTTGGAATACACGTACCCCACTTGCACTATCGAAAACACGTGAAAAACTCCCCATGCACCCCTCGGAATACACATACCCTACCCGCACTATCGAAAACGCATGTAAAAGACCACGCGCACCCCTCAGAATACACGTGCCCCCCTCGTGCTATTGAAAACACGTGGAAAACTCACCACACACCCCTCGGAATACACATACCTTGCTCGCACCAGCCAAAACGCATGTAAAAGTTCACACGCACCCTCGATATTCACGTACCGCATCCCACGAAGAGCACGTACAGAGCGATGGAAACCCACGTGGGACCTTCAACCCATACGAGGGAAACACCCGCACGTGTAATGTCACAGACGCGCTTACGCGCTAAGGGCCTTTCCTCGAATTACACGCTGACATGCTGTTTTTTCACATGTCAAATCACTCTGTATCAAGCTGGCCACGCAACATGGAAGACCACAATCCTGCACAGAAGGCCAAATTACTGCCCCCCAGAACCCTGAGCAGCCTCCCACGAGCCATCTGCTGCTGCCTGCCTGCTTGCTGCCACCGTGCCCTGCCATTTGGTGCCTGCACATTTGCCATTTGCAGGGGTCCAGTTGCAGTGACCACCCATGATGAAACAGAAGACTCCCGACTGAAGTACCATCACTCCACAGCCCAGCCCCATGACCCAGTTGCCCACCCAAACCAGCCTTGGGGGTTGACATGTCCGACACAACACCTTCCGGCACCAGTGGCAACCCCCAGCCAAAGAGGCAGAGGGCTACCAGCTTCAGTGAAAATGAAGTTGGTATCCTGGTGGAGCAAGTTCTGGGGCATTATAATGCCCTCTTTACACCATCACGTGCCGACAAGGAAGGACGAAAGAGGATCTGGAAGGACATAGTGGGTGCCATCAACACGGAGGGGGTGGAAACCTGCAACATCAAACACGTCCAGAAGCGCTGGGAGGACTACAAGTCCAGGACCCTCAAGAAGGCCCGGTGCCTCTTGGAAGCAGAGGATGCAGTGGGGCGCTAGGGCCAGTTTACCAACCAGAAGATGAGGGTCCTGGAGCGCATTCGCCCTGTGCCTCACCACCAGATCCTCAGGATGCAGGCCCGTCTGGAGTCGAGCGGTAAGTGGCCATGCACTTACGTTTAAAAAAGGGCATGTTGCAGTGTGCTGGTAGTTAGCTACTTGGCTGCATGTGTGAAATGGGCCATGTTTGGATGTGTGTGTGCAGGGTCATGATGGTGCCACATGTGAGTCCAGTCAGGCGTGACCCACATGGATGGTGCATGTGTAACAATGCATCATGTGGAGCATCATGCGGAATGCACACATGTATGCATGCCTGTGTCTGTAATTTGACATGTTTGGGGTGTGAGAGATGTGTGCTGTTGTCATGGACATGCATGATGTACATGTCCGTGTGTTTGAGTAGTTTGTGCGCCATGGATGCATGACACATGTTGGTGACGATGTGCTGATTCACTGATACAGCCTAGTCATCCCTGTATCCACTGTGTCTGGGAGTATACCGGGTCAAATGCATGACCCTCCGGTGACGTGTGTGCATGTGACCTGCATGTCCCATGGTGTATGTGAGAATCAGCCCACCATTGGATGCAACTACAGTGCCTTGGATATGGATGCCAATGTATGTTGCATGTGCCATGCCTGTTCCTACATGTGTGTTGCCTGCACTGACCCATGTGTTGTGGAGAAACATGATGGAAGTGACGTTTGGCAGTGCCACTCATGTGCCATTGCTTTGTGTATAGGGGACTATAGTTCAGTACCCTGATACTTGTGTTCAATGTCTCCCTTTACACAGCGGCAAGTGAAGAAGAGGGCAGAGACGGCGCTGTGGAGGAAAGCGGCAGGGATGCCTCCACCGGCCGGTGACGCTAGGCCCAGTCACCCTCCCAGGCAATACCATCATCCGGGAGCAAGGGGACTGGTGCCGCGTCTGCCACTACGGCTGCAGCTGAAGGGGCAGATGAGCCCCCACAGGGGCCTGCAATGGCGGAAGACGGTGCAGAGCCATCCAGGTTGGTGGTGGGCATAGAGGAGGAGGAGGCTACTACAGAGCTGCACATGGGGCCTGGTGGGGGTGGTACCACTGGTGCAAGTGGTGCAGTCCAGGGGCAGGAGACAGCACAGGTTGCCGCGGAGGTGACTGTGCATGTCTCTGTACCTGACACTGTGACTGCATCACCATGCACCAGCAGGGATGCCCTGTCCCAGGCCTGTCTGCAGGTAGGGGTGAGGTCCATGTCATCTGGCACTCCTCTACCTGTGGACGAGGGGACCTGTCACTGGATGGAGTCCGTCCTGATTGGTGTCGTGTTGCGCACACGTGACATTGGTGATGATGTGCATGGTTCCCGGGGGGACCAAGCACATCATCACGAAGAGCTGTGTGCCAACTTCGCCCAGTTGGGAGGGTCCATGGTCGGGGGTTTCCTCCATGTGTCGGCCACACTTGCAGCCCTCTCCTCCTCTGTACACACCATACGCCAGTCGTTCTCTGTGCCGTCTTCCAGCCCGATGCCACCAGGGCCCCCTGTGGATCTGCCCCAACCAACACAGCCAGCCTGGTGGAGATCCCATCCCTGCCACATTCAGGAGCCAGAGGTCCAGCAGGGGTGGATACCCCACCAACTGGACCCCAGCGAATGGAGGATATGACGGCATCATCAGGCAGGGCACATTCACGACGGCGCCGGTGGATTCCATCATCCTGGATGCTGTCATGCTGGCAGAGGCAGTTGCGTCGGAGGTAGCAGCAGGCTCAGCGTGGGAGGCATCATGGCTCGGGGCAATCAACATCAGAGGGGCAGGCATCGGCCGGGGGGCAAGAGGACCCTGGATTGGGAGTATCTTCTGTGTGGCAGCGGTTGGGCCAGCAGATAGATGCGTAGCGCGGCGGGCGGACGAGGCACGGCTCACTATGGTCAGGGTGGAGAACTCCATGCGCAGGGCATTGAGGCGGGCTGAGTGCCTTCAGGCAACTCGCAGGGAGTTGGAACAGGCCATGACTCCATCCCTGTGAGACCTCGAGGCCAGGGAAGAGGCCTGCCTCCGGGACATCGACGTGGAGTTCGATGATGCCCTGGCCCCAAACATCAACGAGTGAGCCGTTGGACTTGCCCGCCACCATTGTACATAGTTAATTAGTGTTAGGTTTCCTTTGTTTTTACTTTTATTTTGGAGTTCATGGACATTGCTCCACTTTGTGTATATAGTTCATTATTCATAGGACTTTTTTGTAGGTTTCCTTTTGTTTGTGGATCATGGATCAATTGGACTTCCATTGCATATAGTTAGAGACTTGTACATACTTTATTTTAAATGTTCCCATGGATCAATGGTTTTCTTTAATTTGGATTATGTTTTTCTAATCGACATTGGCAATGGACCTCTTTTTAATCCAACATAACATATTTCATTTTTTCCTTCATTGGATCTACATTTTCTCTTTTTTTTATTTCTCTCATTGGACATTGTTTTTCAAGTTTAATTTCTTCAATGTCAGTTCATAATGTTGTAATACATTTTAGCTAACTTCAAGATTGGTGTTGTGTTCTATCATTGGTTTTGTGCATGTCTCCATGAACACTGCCTCAGTCATGTGTTGCCACTATGTGGCTCCGTTGTGCATTCCTGCATGGGCATGGTGGTCCATTTAAGACTGTGATGGCATGGGTAATTTGGGAGTGGGTTCTGTGGATGGTTGCATGCTTGTACTGGGGGGCAAGGGGGAATAGGGTTGGCATTAGGAACATGGGTCTGTTTTGTCAGGTCATGTTGTTTGGTGGGCCATCTGTTGGGGCCTGCTGGCAGGTGCCCATTTAGGTGCAGGGGGAGATGAGTCGGGGCCTGCTGGCAGGTGCCCATCAAGGGTGGGTGGGTGGGGGTGCAGGGGGACATGAGTCGGGGCCTGCTGGCAGGTGCCCGTCAATGGTGGGTGGGTGGGGGTGCAGGGGGATATGAGTCCGGGCCTGCTAGCAGGTGCCCGTCAAGGGTGGGTGGGTGTCGGACATGAGTCAGGGCCTGCTGGCAGGTGCCCGTCAATGGTGGGTGGGTGGCAGTGCAGGGGGACATGAGTCGGGGCCTGCTGGCAGGTGCCCGTCAGTGGTGGGTGGGGTACATGTGTTGGGGCTCACAAGTGCATGATGCCATGTGGGCTGCCTGCGGTGTATGGTCAGGGGAGTAGGGTAGTCCCCTGTGGTGTGGGCTGCCTGCAGGGCATGGGGAGGGGGGAACGGGCACACCCGAAGGCCCACACTGCCAAGGCGCATGTAAAAGTCCATGCGCACCCCTCAGAATAAACGTACCCCGCTCGCATCAGGTAAAATGCATGTAGAAATCCATGCGCACCCCTCAGAATATGCGCAGGCAGCCCATCCTCCCTCCCCATGCCCCACAGGCAGCCCAAACCACAGGGAGGACTTTTTCCATGCATTTTACCTAATGCAAGTGGGGTACGCGTACTCTGAGGGGTGCGCGGGGAGTTTTAGACATGTTTTTCCTAGCACGGGTGGGGTACACGTATTCGGAGGGGGTGCGCAGGGAGTTTTACACTCGTTTTTGCTAGCGTGGGTGGGGTACGCGTAGTCTGAGGGGTGCATGGGGAGTTTTACATGCGTTTTTGTTAGTGCGGGTGGGGTATGCGTATTCCGAGGGGTGCGTGGGGAGTTTTACACGCATTTTTCCTAGCGCAGGTGGGGTACGCGTATTCCGAGGCATGTGCGGGGAGTTTTACATGTATGTTTGCTAGCGCGGGTGGGATACGCGTATTCCGAGGGGTGCGCAGGGAGTTTTACATGTGTTTTTGCTAGCGCGGGTGGGGTACGCGTATTTCGAGGGGTGTGTGTGGAGTTTTACATGCGCATTGGCAGTGTGGGCCCTCAGGTGTGCCCTTTCCTCCCTCCCCATGCCCTGCAGGCAGCCCACACCACAGGGGACTACCCTACACCCCTGACCATGCCCCGCAGGCAGCCCACATGGCACCATGCACTTGTGGGCCCCAACTCATGTACCCCACCCACCATTGACGGGTACCTGGCAGCAGGTCCTGACTCATGTCCCCCTGCACCACCACCCACCCACCATTGATGGGCACCTGGCAGCAGTCCCTGACTCATGTCCCCCAGCACCCACCCACCCACTATTGACAGGCACCTGCCAGCAGGCCTGGACTCATGTCCCCCTGCATCCACCCACCCACCATTGAGGGGCACCTGGCAGCAGGCCCCGACTGATGTCCCCCTGCACCCACCCATCCACCATTGACGGGCACTTGCCAGCAGGCCCCGACTCATGTGCCCCATCCACCCACCCACCATTGACGGGCACCTGGCAGCAGGCCCGACTCATGTCCCCCTGCACCCACCCACCATTGACGGGTACCTGCCAGCAGGCCCTGACTCAATTCCCCCGCCCACCAACCCACCATTGACGGGCACCTGCCAGCAGGCCCCGACTCATGTCCCCCACCCACCCACCATTGACAGGCACCTGCCAGCAGGCCCCGACTCCTGTCCCCCACCCATAAAACCCACCCACCGTTGACAGGCACCTGCCAGCAGGCCACGACTCATGTCCCCCACCCAACCACCCACCCACTAGTGACGGGCACCTGCCAGCAGGCCCTGACTCATGTCCCCCCACCCAACATGTCATCACACTCCAGACCCATGATCCATTATGGCCACCCAAATCCCACCCCACGCCACCCCAGTCCAAACACCCAACCAAGCATTCAATCCACTCCACATTGAATTCCCAATGTCATGATAGAAAATAAATAACCAGCATGCCCATGAATACATGTCCCTCAGACCCACACTATGGCGACACATGACTGTAAAAAACCACATTGTGACATGCACAAAACAAATGAGAGATGAGCACACAAGTAAAGTATAGAAAAAAAGTGTATTTAAGAATAAACCAAATGAATAAAACAAAAGCAGACAATAATAAAATAAAAAATATTCCAAGTCCGGAAGTCCAAAAAAGGGAGACAATAAATGAATGCTGTAACCAATAAAATCCAAAGTAAAATGGCTCCAATGAGTCCGTCCATCAAACAAAAATCAGAGTTCCAAAAAAAGAAAAGTATTCCACCATGGGTCCAAGAAAATGAAATCCAGGTCCAAAACTATTTACAAATGAACATCCAAGGGTCCATGAGCCCAACAATCCAAAGGAAACCTAACTTAAATCCTACCTAATAAATAACTATATACAAAAAGGTGGGGCATAGTCCATGCACCCCAAAGGAAAAAAAATAGAAAGGAAAATTACACCTACAGAACTATTTACTAAGGCGGCGGGCAAGTCCAACGGCTCATTTGTTGATGTTCCGGGCCAGGGCATCATCGAACTCCTGTTCAATGTCCCGGATGCAGGCCTGTTCCCTGGCCCGAGGTCTTGCAGGGATGCAGCCATGTCCTCCTCCAACTCCCTGCGAGTTGCCTTGAGGCACTCAGCCTGCCTCAACGCCCTGCGCGTGGAGTTCTCCGCCCTGACCATAGTGAGCTGTGCCTCTTCCGCCTGCCGCTGCTCCGCATCTATTTACTGGGCCAACCGCTGCCACACGGAAGACACTCCCAAATATAGGGTCCTCCTGCCCTCTGGCCGATGCCTGCCCCTCTGATGTTGATGGCCCGAGCCATCATCACTCTCACCTTGAGCCTGCTGCTCCCGTGCATGTGCCCTGCCTGTTGATGCCTGGACGTCCTCCTCCTGCTGGGGTCCAGTTGTTGTGGTGGAAAACCCTGCTGGACCTCCGACTCCAAACTGTGGCAGGGATGTCTCCTCCACCATCATGGCCGCTGGGTCAGGGGCAGCTCCACAGGGTGCCGAGATGATACTTGGGCAGTAAGATGGCATGGTGGATGATTGGCGCATAGGGGGTTCAGTTAAGGAAGGGGTCGGTAGAAGGTCCGGCATATGGAGGAACCCAGCACTGGTGACCCGTCCTAGTTGGTCGACGCGGTCAACGAGGCATCCAGAATAATGTGCAGTGTCCTCATGAGAACGTCTCAGCTGCCCCTTCTGCTGCCGAGGAGTCCACCTCCGACCTCCACCTATTGGACCTACCCTCGGCAGCTGCGGCCACCGACGCGGCACCAGACTCCTCACTCCCTGACAAGATGACAACATGGGAGGGGAGCTGGGCATTGCATCTCCGGTTGGCAGTGGGATCCCTGCCGCTGTGCTTCACAGCACCGTCTCCACCCTCTTCATCAGTTGATGCTGCAGACAGGGAGAGACAGAATACAGGCATCAGGGCACTGTACAATGGCCTGATACACACATGACAGTTGCACATGAGTGGCAGTGTCAAACTTCACACATGGCATCGCACTCCCCAACACACATTTCATTTGAACCCACACATGCACAAATTAACAGTAATGTTGAAACAGGCAGCACCATCCATACACATATAACATCATGAGCATCCGAAGGTTAGCCTGACGTCACATGCAACACGGGGAGTGCCAAACACATGCACACATGGCACCAGACATACATGCATCTGTACATCTCCACCACCTGTTGCAGTGAAATCCTTGGCATCCATGTCACATCTGTCAATCAGCCTCCTACATGTCGGTGTCACATGCATTCATGGTGTATCACGGTAGCACACATGTCAAATACACACACACGCACATGTACATTGTGCACATACATGAAGATGGAACCAGCATCGATGTGTCACACCAGAAACATGCCACAATACATACACAGAAATGTAAACATGTGTGCACTCACACATGCATTTGGGCATCATGCATTTGAACACATACACCATTGATGTGCCTCACACATGACTGGACTCACATGCGGCAGGCTCATGTCCCTGTAAATACACATCCATAGATGGCCCTTTCAAGACATATGTCCATCCTGCACACTCCTGGGACACCTCAACATGCACTGCGTCCAGTCAGTACACATGGACACTTACTGCTCCACTCCGGATGGGTCTGCCTCTCAAGGACCTGGAGGTGGAGCGCTGGGTGTATGCGTTCCAGGACCCTCATCTGAATGTTGGTAAGGCGGACTCGGCACCCCTCTGCATGCGCTGCCTTCAAGAGGCACCGGGACTTGCAGAGGGTCCTAGACCTGAAGTCCTCCCAGTGCTTCAGGACGTGTTGCATGTCGCGGGCTGCCACCCCCTCCACATTGATGGCAGCCACAATGTCCTTCCAGATCCTCTTCCATCCTTCATTGTCGGCGCGTGAACTTCCGAAGAGGGCATCATAATGCACCAGGACTTGCTCCACCGGGATACCAACTTCTGCGGCACTGAATCTGGTAGCCCTCTGCCTCTCTGTCTGGGGGTTGCAGTGGTCTCCGATGGTGTTTGTTGGGACATTTATTTATTTTATTTATTTATAAATTTATTTATATTTCTATAGCGCGCAAGCAGCCCAGGGGCATTGAGGCGCTGTTACTTGCAAGAACTTAGTTACACAGGTACAGGCATGGTATCGGTCGTTGACACATTGTGAATACTACAAAACATCATACTGTTGTTACAGATATTGCACAGTCATTATATTACAACTTGTGCAACGGGTCATATGATAAGTATTCATGCTGATGTGTAGGGCCTTATGTGAAGAGGATGGTTTTCAAGGCTTTGCGGAAGGTGGTGAGGGAGGCCTCACCTCGGATAGTGGGAGGTAGGGCATTCCAGTGAGTGGGTGCGAGATAAGGGAAGCTGTATCCGCCCGCTCTGGCTCTTTTTACTAATGGCACAGAGAGCATGTTGGTATACGGTGATCTGATTGGCCTTGTAGTGGAGGCGGGGTGGATCCTTTGTGAGAGGTAGGCAGGAGCAGTGAGGTACATGCACTTGTGGATCAGTGTCAGGGCTTTGAAGACGATTCTTTCCTTTATTGGGAGCCAGTAGCAATGCCTTGGGCTGCCCGGAGAGCATTGTTCTGTATGACTTGTAGTCTCTCTAGGTTTTTATTGGAGGTTCCTAGAAAGAGTATATTGCAATAGTCTAGCCTAGAACCAGTGATGGCTCTGGCTATGTTGGTGCAATTCTCTTTGGAGAGAAAGGGTCTGACTGCGTTGATCAGTTTGGCATGATAGCCAGCTGCGGAGGCTATTGCGTTGACTTGTCTATCCATGGATAGGCTGGAATCCAGGTAGACTCCAAGAGTTTTGACAGAAACTGAGACAGGAATGTTGATGGTGTCAATGGTGAAGTGACTGAATTGGGAGTCTAGATTTTTTAGCGTGTCGGGGGAACCTACCAGGAGGAGTTCAGTCTTGTCAGAGTTGAGGCATAGTCCATTGTCTGCCATCCAGGCTTGGGTGGTGTTGTAGAGGTTGTTGAGGGTCAGGGAGTCAGTGTCATAGTTCCCAGTGAGGGTGAGGAGGATCTGAGTGTCATCAGCGTAGTTGGTGTAGGAGATGCCCATAGCGTCGAGGATGAGGAAGAGGGGTCGTGTGAAGATGTTGTAGAGGGTGGGGGACAGGCAGGAGCCTTGGGGCACCCCACAGAGTATGATGGTTGGTGAGGCGGAGGCTAGGTCAGAGAATACTTGCATGGTTCTGTCTTGTAAGAACGAGGTGATCCATGCTATGGCCTCTGGGGAGAATTTGGCAGTAGAGGAGAGGTGGTGGCATAGGACACCATGATCTACGAGGTCGAAGGCCGCGGATAGATCAAGGAGTAGGAGAAGTGCTGGTTTACCCATGTCTCTAGAATCATCCCTCTGGTTTTTCAAGTCAAGTAGGGCGGTTTTGGTCCTGTGTCTGGGACGGAAACCAGATTGGCGGAGTCCAAGGAGTTTGTTCTCTTCAATGAAGTGCTGAACCTGCAGGTAGGCTGCTTTGTCCAGTATTTTGAGGAGGAAAGGGACAGTGGTGATAGGTCTGTAGTTGTTGGAGGAGGTGGGATCGAGAGTTGTTTTTTTTAAAAGAGGGCAGACCCAGGCTTCCTTGAGTGAGGCGGGGACTTTCCCTGAGGCAAAGGATGCATTAACAAAGGCTGTCAGGAAGGGAGCTAGCGTTTCAGTGCAGTCTTTGATAATGGAGGTTGGGCATGCATAACCTTTGCAGTTCGAGGGCTTGATGTTCCTCATTATGTTGCTGATATCTTTTTCCTGAATGGGTTTGAAGGAGAAAGGTTGGGGGGGTCCGGGACAGGTGGTGGGACAGGGATGTGCTTGTTTAGTGGCTTGTATTTTGTTTTTGAGGAGGCTTAGTTTGGTTTGCATGGCTGTTTGTATTTCATCACACCAGTCTTTGTCTTTGGTGAAATTCTGGGGGGAGGGAGTGGGTGTCTCGAGCTCCCTAAAAATGGCAAAGATTTCTTTTGTGCTTGATTGGGCTTCCGAGATTCTGGATTCAAAAGATTTGGCTTTTGCTTGGGTGATTGCCTTTTTGTATTTAGTGGATTGGGCCTTAAAGATCATCTTATCTTTGTCAGAGAGGGACGTTTGCCGCTGTGAGAGTGCAGCCTTTTTCTCATTGCGGAGTATGAGGAGGTCAGGGGTGAATCATGAGTTAGAGTGGGTAGTGGGTTTGGATTTGCGCGGTTTGAGAGGGGCAATGGAGTTGATAGCTGCTTTGATGGCAGTATCATAAGCTGTTGCGAGAGTTTCTGGGTCTGTGGAGAAAGGTGGTCTGAAGGCTGGGCCTTGGAGGAAGGGCAGTAGCCTTACCTTTGTGAGCTGGTGGGAGCTTCTGGCGAGGCAGGGTGGGAGCGGTTGGGATGAGGGGGCAGCGGAGGAGCTAGTTGTGAGGATGTTAAAGGTGATGATGTGGTGGTCAGACCATGGGGTGGGAGTGTTTCCTGTGATGATGAGTGGGCAGTTGTGCTGTGCGATCCAGTCGAGAGTTCTGCCCTGGGTGTGAGTTGGGTTGAGGATGGTTTTCTTGTAGCCTAGAGCCTTGAGAGCTGAGTCAAGGGATTTGGCTGCTAAGTCCTTACTATCCAGGAGACCAGGGTTGACATCCCCAAGGAGAATGGCTTTAGACTGTTTTTTGAGGTTGTCAGAGAGGAGGTGGATGAGAGAATCTTGAAAGTCTCCTGGTGGCCCTGGAGGGCGGTAGACAGTGTGGACAGTAATGGTGCAGTGGGGAGAGAGGGTTATTTTGACTTGGAGGTAGTCGCTGTTGTTATGCAAGGATTTCTCTACCTTTCTGATAGAGAGGCAGTTTCTGGCAATAATTGCTACACCTCCACCTTTAGAGAGGCGATCTTGTCTAGTGATGAATAGCCAGGGGGTAGGGCAAGGGGGAGCGCAGGGCCAGAGGCCTCATGTAGCCAGGTTTCTGAGATCATGAGCAAATCGAGGTCATGGTTGGTTAGGAGGTCATGGATGTCTAGAGCGTGAGTATTAATGGACCTAGCGTTAATCATGGCGCATTTCAGATGGGGTTCAGTAGTGGCTGGGGGTAGTTCATGCGGAGAGAGGGTGAGGTGGAGGGGATGGTTGCACTGTGGGAGTTGGGGGATTTGAAGATTACAGGTTTTACACTGGGGGGCTAATTTTCAGTGGTGGTGGACACATGTGGAGTAGCATTTGGCACGATAGCATTCAAAATGGTGGTAGAAGAATAGCACATCACAGATTTTAAACTGGGGGCTCATTTTCAGTGGTGATGGACACATGTGGAGTACCATTTGGCACAATAGCTTTCAAAATGGTGGTAGAAGAATTGCACATCACAGATTTTACACTGGGGGGCTCATTTTCATTGGTGGTGGACACATGTGGAGTAGCATTTGGCACAGTAGCATTCAAAATGGTGGTAGAAGAATTGCACATCACAGATTTTACACTGGAGGGCTCATTTTCAGTTGTGGTGGACACATGTGGAGGAGCATTTGGCACAGTAGCATTCAAAATGGTGGTAGAAGAATTGCACATCACAAATTTTACACTGGGGGGCTCATTTTCAGTGGCAGTGGACACATGTGGAGTAGCATTTGGCACAATAGCATTCAAAATGGTGGTAGAAGAATTGCACATCACAGATTTTACACTGGGGGGCTTATTTTCAGTGGAGGTGGACACATGTGGAGTAGCATTTGGCATAGTAGCATTCAAAATGGTGGTAGAAGAATTGCACATCACAGATTTTACACTGGGGGGCTCATTTTCAGTGGTGGTGGGCACATGTGGAATCACATTGACTATGGAGGCAGTACAATTGTATGAGGGGATAGATACTTCATTTGGCGCTATATTGGCAGTACTTTTAGCGGCTGTGGGCTTTGAAGTTGGGTGGAGGATTCTGGCCCTGTTAGCAGACTGAAGGGGTTGCACGGTACGTGAACATAGCTGGGCATTACAGGTGCTCGTGGGGATGGGCTGTGATCTGACGGTGGCTTGCAGAGTACGGGCGCACAATCTGAGGCGCCTTGAGGTAGAGCATGGGTTAATGAGAAGCTTGCAATGGATATGCTTCTTACCTTCCAGATGCGGCATAGTTTTGGGGCAAACGGCAGACGAGCAGCGAAGAGCTGCAAAGAGGAGTGCAGGCCTTGTCCTCTGGCCTTCTCCTAGCGGCTTCGCCTTGCAGCTCACTCCCTCTCCCTTTAAAGCGGGGGGGAGGAGCCGGCAGTGCTGTCAGGTGTGGGAAGGCTGGTGATTTCGGCGGGAAGTTTGAAAAATAATGCAGGGCTGATGCTGGCGTTCCATGTAGCAGCTGGCCCCTCCATGATGAGGGGCGCTGCGGAGCACGATGCGGCTGGGGCACTGAAAGAAATAAAATGTTGGGAGATCAGCTGTTGAAGATGATCGGCCTGAGGCACTTGCAGTGGAGCTGCAAAGAGGAGTGCAGGCCTTGTCCTCTGCTGGCCTTCCCCTAGCGGCTTCGCCTTGCAGCTCACTCCCTCTCCCTTTAAAGCGGGGGGACGGGAGGAGCCGACAGTTCTGTCTGGCGCGGGAAGGCTGGTGATTTTGGCGGGAATTTGAAAAATAATGCAGGGCTGATGCTGGCGTTCCTTGTAGCAGCTGGGCCCTCCATGATGGGGGCTCTGCCGTGTGCATGGAGCACGATGCGGCTGGGGCACCGAAAGAAATAGAATGTTGGGAGATCAGCTGTTGAAGCTGATCGGCCTGAGGCACTCACAGCAGAGCTGCAAAGAGGAGTGCAGGCCTTGTCCTCTGGCCTTCTCCTAGCGGCTTTGGCATGGCAACCCCTGAGGCAGGTGCGGGTGGGCAACTGGGTCCTGGTGCTGGGCTGTGGAGCGATGGAACTCCAGTCGGGAGTCTTCTTTTCCAGCAGGGGTGGTCACAGCAACTGGACCTCTGCAGATGGCTGGCCTGCAGGCACCAAATAGCAGGGCACGTGGCCAGCAGGCAGGCAGCAGCAGATGGCAGGTGGGAGCGTGCTCGGGGCTCTGGGGGGCAGGGAAATGGCCTTCTGGGCAGGAGCGTGGTCTTCTGTGTGCTGTCGCGTGGCCAGCTTGATACAGAGTGATTTGGCACGTGAAAAAACTGCACGTCAGCGTGTAATTCGAGGAAAGGCCCTTAGCGCGTAAGCGCGTCTGTGACGGAACGCGCGCGGGTGTTTCCCTCATGACGGGTGCATAGTGAATCAGCATGTGATAAAACAACACTTCCGCGTCTTAATGCGTGTAATTCGAGGAAAGGTCCTAAACGCGTAAGTGAAGTGACGCGCGCCGGCGTATTCCTCAGCACGGGTTAAAGGTGAGCGGGGCCAGCAGTACGGTGTATGTGCCTTTCGTGGAGACCGACGTGTGTGTTGCTACTTTGTGTTGTTTCACACATCATCACAACTTCACAGCAGATCAAGGACGTATCTCTTCTTTTGGCGGGGGTATTGGCTACGCATGTTTTTCATTATCACACTACTCTGACAGTGAGTTGCGCATGTTATTTTTCCCACTGCGGGTGCCCCTGTGTATCGCGTGCCCGTTTTCGAGGTCATAGTAGCCTGCGTGTCTCACACGTACGTGTTTTTCGTGTCCCTGGGTGCCACTGCGTACTGTGGGAGGTCAATTCCACACACGTTGGCTACCGGGGGTTGCGTGCACTGTTTTACTGCAGTTTTGGGGTGCCTGAGCATTGCGTGACCCGTCACTTTATCACCAGGATCAAATACAGCCTTGCAGGTGCACAGGGGCGCTGTTAACATCTTGTATCCCACCCCCTTCACCCCAATTTCCCAGGACAATTGTCGTGTACACCTCCCATTGGCACTACTCCTCTGTGCCGGCACTACTCCATCTGTGCCTCAGCTGGGTGTACTCCACATCGCGGGCGTGGACAGGGACGTGGCCGGGATGACCAGGGAGTAGGGGGACTCCAGGGTGTCCATGATGGCCACAGAGGAGGAAGAGGCAGGGGCGCGCCAGTTTGGCACAATGGTGTGCCACATGTTGGTGCAGTCATGCCACCACCCCCTGTGGTTACGGGAGATGCAGCTCTTGCATCTGCCACTAGCACCCATGTGACCCGGCAGTCCGTTTCATCGACTGCCACAGGCCCCAGGGTAGTGGTAGCTGCAGGTGCAGCTGTGGACACCACCACCCAGGCTCAAGGTGGGTGTCATGATCTCTGCTTCCAAAAGATCAGGACTTGCCCGACTCCCTTGGAAGCAGACCCATAAACCCGGTTCCGAGTGCCAGCCAGTCCCAATTGGGACCTTTTGGACCCTGTCCTGGCGCCAGTGGCACCAGGCTCATAAAGATGCCCAGTCCCAGCGCTGGAAGCGCCGGGCTCATAATGCTTGGGTGGACTTACCTGCAGCAGACCATGCTTCTTACTTACCTGCCAGTTGAACCCCTGATCCTCTTCTGTTTGGGACTACTTTTCCTGTTGGGTGGGGCAGGAGCCACTCCCTAGGTTCAGAACACTGGAACTCTTCTGGAAAGCAGGAACTCTTTTCTTACCTAGGCGTGGCTGTGGAAGGAGACACCTAAGCACTACAGGAGGCTATTTAAACCACACCCGATGGATGAATCTTGCTTTGTGTTATTCTGCATTCTCTGCAGCAGAACGCTCATCGTGTCTTCTGCTTCTGATCCTGGGCCTAAGGGAACAAAGGCTTACCATCCTGGAATCCAGTCTTCAGCAGCACCTCTAAAGACAAAGAAAGAACAGGTTAGCACTACGGTCTTCAGTGGCAGCGCATCTCTTACCTGGTCCATCGGCTGTCACCAACGCCTTGCGCTGCATTCCGGCATCTGAAAGACAAAGGCTTACCTACTCTTCGCATGCTCCGGAGGTCTTCGCACTGCATTCCGGCATCTGAAAGACAAAAGCTTACCAGCTCTTCGCACGCTCCGGAGGCCTTCGGCGCTGCATCCCGCATCTGAAAGACAAAAGAAGGTGCGTTTAAAGACATTGGGCAACTTTATTACTCACGTGCCATTACTCCTTCCCACGCCGAATCCAGTGGGTATTCCAGCACCCTTCAGCTTCTCTAAAGCTCCGAACTTGTACCTGCAAGATAAAAGGGACAGTTAGGGCCTCATTACGACCCAGGCGGTAAGTTACCGCCTGGGCCGTGACTTTACCACCATGGCGTAAACTACGTTTACGCCATGGTGGTTGGCGGACTTACCGCCCCATTCCGAGTTTGGCGGGGCGGTAAGTCCCCAATCCCCATTTACCCTTCCCCATTCCCATTTTTGCCCCATAGGGCATAATGGGAGTGGGGAAGGCGTTAATTACGCCACCGTAAATTACGGTGGCGTAATTAACTCCATGGTCCCTTAGCGCCATGGATTTTAACACCTGCTAAAAGCAGGTGTTAAATCCGCCATGGCGCTAAGGGACCTCGTACTCAGGCGGTAAGGGTCGGCGCTGTTTACGGCGCCGTAAACCCCTTACCGCCTGAGTTGTAATGAGGCCCTTAGTGCGCATCGTGAAGCAGGCTACAAGCGCTTACTTACGTGCTTCCAGGCGCTTCTATTCCTCACGCGGGTTCGATCCTCAACTCTCATCAGCCCGCCATCCGCCATCGCCGGAACCCTGCAAAACAAGAGATATCATTACAAAAGACTTTTAAGACATTTGAAGTGCCCAGAACTTACCGTTCGTGCAGTTAACGACGGACAGCAGTCCTCTGAGGTCAAGAGGCCTGCACCCTTATCCAGTGAAGAAACTGGTTACGGCACCCTGCCCCGAGGCAGATGGAGAGCTCGGCGTTCACTTACCTAAGGTGAGGGCGTTAACCTTTGGGGTTCTACAGGAGAAGAGAAAGGGAAGAGGAGAGAGGCACCCAATAACCCCAGTTCATTAATCCCATATTTTCTATCTGCAGACATCTTACTCTTCGAGTCAGACATACAGTGCACAGAGGTCCAGCCCAAAGAGCCAACCGTGTGTTACACATCACCTTTGAAGATACGGCATTCACCCAGTCAAGACCGGCGCCTCTGCGGGAATCAGGTGAGCGTTACAGTGGGCCAGCGCATGCTGCGTTGGCACCGGAAGAGTCCATGAATGATTTCCAGAAGTTCAGGACGCACAGGGTAAGTGCACGCAGGGCTGTTCTGACTGAGGCACATGTCCCTGGGGCAGTAATGTCATCTGCCGCCCCGAGCAGCGGGGTGTTGGCAAGTGCATGGGCAGATGCACCACCCCGGCTGTGAGTCTACCATCCAGGACAGTCCCGGTCACCCGGTCAGTGACCTTAGCACAGCAGATGTTGCTGTGCAGGGTCAAGTCAGGGGATCTCAGCAGCCACCGATGCAAGTCAGGGCTTCCGTCCTTGTTCCACCTGCCATTCCCTTGGTTCAATCCACCAGCGCCACTGCCCATACTGATCAGGGCAGCATTTGCCAGTCAGGGTCCAGACAAATAACCAAGATGAGGAAGGTTGCACCTCCAGTAGAGGCTGGGACCCCAGACACAGCTCCGGCCTCCGGCACGTCGAGGAAGAAGCCTTTTTCAGTGCAGGAACTAGACTTCCCTTTGGACTACGTGCGGGACCACAACTGTGATATGCTAGTGGGGCCGAATTGTCATACTAAGGCTGCCCATCGTATGTCCCACTGGAAGCACGTTGCGGATTGTGTGAGTGCATTTGGACATGAGGTGCGCACAGCTCAAGAGTGCAAAAAACGTTGGGATGACCTCCGACGCAGTACTAAGGCAAAGCGTGCCTCCAATTATGCCGTGACTATGTTGACTGGCGGTGGGTCACCAGCTCTTTGGACTTCATGCGGGACCACAACTGTGATATGCTAGTGGGGCCGAATTGTCATACTAAGGCTGCCTATCGTATGTCCCACTGGAAGCACGTTGCGGATTGTGTGAGTGCATTCGGACATGAGGTGCGCAGAGTGCAAAAAGCGTCGGGATGACCTCCGACGCAGTACTAAGACGAAGCGTGCCTCCAATTATGCCGTGACTGGGTTGACTGGCGGTGGGTCACCAGCTCAGGAGAAAGACCTCACTTTGCACGAGTCAGTCGTTGCGGAGTTCTTACCGGCAGGATTGGTCGAGGGAGTGGGAGAGATGCTGGACTTTGATGCCCCGTCAACTGAGTGTTGTAGCGTGTTTGGCCAGACCATGTGTGTTTTACTTGTGTGAAGTGTTGTGCTTGACTGCCACTACATGTCATGTGTACCTGGTTCTCATGTGCGAGTCATGCAATGCTTCACTGATGCGTGGCTGCTGTGCAGCATGCTGGACATGTAGAGCAGACCGGGACTGTCCTAATCACCACACTTGCACCCTACTCACATGCTAGTCACCCGGCTGCCCCTCCAGTCCATGTTCCAGTTCACTGGCCCTTCTGCATGTAGCCTGGGATGTCTTCCCTCTCAGCATTGGGACTATGTCATCGCATGACTGACGTGCATGTGTGTTCTGCCTGCAGGTGGCTACTCCACGTAGGCATGCTCTCTTGCCCCTCCACCCCTCTGCATCCCTATGTAACCATGGCACTGGTGTGTATCATGTTGGAGTACTGCAATGGCCTGTTCAAGGCTCCTGTGTACATGCACACTTCCCCCAGCCAACCTGCCAGACACATGCAGTGGGGTACATTCTTTGTCCTTGATGCAGGGTGTCTCACTTGGACTGTGCAGATGGCAGATGCTCCACAGGGACATGAGGGCCCATCCATGCTCCATGTGCATTCCATGCATGCCCCTATGTGTCCTTGACTGGATGATCATTGTAGTACGTGTCCAGGATGACCTACATTTCATGGCATTTGATCATCCATTCAATGCCCACTCTGGCTCAGTCCTGTACCACGCACTTGTTTAGGGTGTCACAGTCTGTGTGGGGCACAAGCCTCCCCCTGTTTTAGGCCCCCTGACTCTGTTCAACTGGTGTAGTGGCTTCTGCACACATGGGTGTACTACTGAGGGTTCATAATGTGTCCTGCTTACTGTCCCATTATCATCTTCTGTGTTGTCAGTTGACTCAGATGATGCAATTGACGCTATTCAACACTGTCTGCCAATACACAGGTCTCTGGTCACCCTTTCGCTGGCATGCAATGGCTCCCTGCATTTTCACTTGGGAGGGGGATTTGCTTGTCGGCATGCAACCCATTGCATGCACATTGCACGTGATGCCTGAACTTGCCTTTACACTGCCTTCATGTTTATTGATAGACATCATAATGTACTACTTCATGTAGATAGTGGGTAATGTACACATGTTCTGCACTGCATCAACCCATTTCTGGGCCGTGTTACACCGTTCTGCATGCCTACTCACTGCTGCAATGTCACCTGGCATGTATGGTCAGATTTTCATTCCTTCTCTGTCATGAATGCCATGGGCACAGGTGCATCCTGTGACACGTACTCAGTATTGGAACTCCCTAGTGGTTGTTTAGCAAAGTTTATTGGTCAATCTGCAGCCCATAGCAACTAGTATAGGGCGCAGATTTAATTTAGCCTAACAATTTGGTTGTAATGACTGTGTAGGTGCCTTCACGTGTGTATGTGTACACTTTCACATACATCAAAGCAAGCAGCGTTGTAGCTGCTTGCTTTGCTGTATCGAATGCTGTTCATGTTCACAATACAGGTGTATGGGGAAAGTGGTGTTTTTGAACGCTTTCACATATACATATGTAAGCAGAATCAACGTTGTGTAGTGCAACATTGTCACTACTCATTATGTGTTTGTTAAGGAGTTCATTTACACATGTGTCTTCCGCAGCTTTTTTGTTGACTGACTGATATGTAGTAGATTTACGTTAATGCTGGTGAGATTTCTGCATTGCGCACGTTATGTTGAACTGGCATGATCCTGAAGGTGCAGTGTTGTGCAGTATGTGTATGCCCAGGACCTCTTAGCTAATATGGTGGGGCCTGGCCGTGGAGATTTTACCCAAGGAATGATGGAATAGGGCACATTGATAGTCCAATGTGGTCAATCAGGCCCTGAGGGGTGTTGTGGAGGCCTCATGTCCTGCAGCTCGGACCGTACTGGGCGTTATGGTCCCTCATGCCCGGTTGCATGCCCTTGCTTTGCTTGGGACATTCACTTTATCTACATGGCCCATGCCACCCGGTACGTGCCGAGCTGCAGATGTACGGAGCTATATTGCTGATGATGCTTTAGTGATGCATGTCTATATGCATATTAGGTGTGTCATTGTGTGTTTGGATTCACTTGCAGCAGTGGTCAATTCGCAGTTCAGACATGCTTATGGTATGTTCCATCTCTTTGTTGCCATCTGTCTTTTCTGCCTGTGACATGTGCCTGACAGAGGTGGTGTCTGACGGAGTACATATACTACATTTTGTACTTGTGTAGGCTTTGCTATTTAGACATATCCATTTCTGCTTTTGGGATGTGTTTACATATCAAGGCCACTGGATGCATGCCAGGTTATCATTTGTGTGTGACATGTCTGCTTCATGTATTCGTTGTCAATGTGATGTCTATATGTGTGTGTGGGTTATGTGCTTCTGACGTGTGTACTCATGTTCTTTTCTCCACTTTTCAGATGATGACGCAATGGAGCCAGAGGATGGTGTTGTCATGCCAGGCACAGGGTTGCTATCACACCAGCAACCCAGCAAGTAGACCACTAGAACCCACTTGTGTTACAGACCATCGAGTCTAGGGCTGGCAATGAGTCTAGCCCAGATGATCACTCTGATGACAATGTCGAGTTGGATGTGCGTCGGGTCCATTCGTCACCAGTGAGTGATCCTGATGTGGAAGCTCCTCTGTCCGTGACAACTGCACTGAGGGGCCAGACGGTGGTGGGACCTCCACCTGTGGTGGATCGGGATGCATGGTCACGCTCCACACCTGTTGCTGATGTGCCTGGGGCATCATGTCAATGGAGGAATGTAGTCCTGCAGCCGTGGGCGGTGCCAACCCAACAAGGAAAGCGGCTCTTTGGGCCCCGCGGGTGTTAAGCCCAGCAACACGGTGGCCGCGCACCACTGGGGTATCCTGAGTGGGAGCAAGCCATGGTTGCCAATTCCGGACACCAGGGGGCAGCAATTGATAACATCGCTGAGAGCATGGAACGTGTGGCCCAATCCGTGCTCCCTCCTGCTAGGCAGGTGGATCTCCAGCAGTGGGCGGCACAGTCCACAGCCCGCTCACTCAGGCTGGGTATGGCGGCCTCAGACAGGGCACGCCGGGCTGAAATGGTGTCTTTGCATCAAGCAATTGCTGCTCACGCAGAGGCACACACGGAGGCCATGAGGGTTGACTATGAATCCCTCAGATCACCTCTGGGTGTGCTCTTGATGTCCCAGAGGCAGCGGTCAGAGGAAAGGTTGGAACAGCTAGAGAATACCATCTCGGCTGAGCTACGTGCTTGCCGGGAGGTGTACCAGTTATCCAGCTAGGCCATGCAGGAAGAACTACGAGTTACACGTGCTACCTTGCAAGAGGAAGCACGTGTATCACGCGAAGTTCTTCATGCTGACCTATGTGTCATCGCCGCACAGAACCAGGCTCACCAGTCCTGTAGACTTGCTGCCGATGAGGGGCAAGCTGCGCACAGGCGTGGTCAGGGTACTGTGCCATGTCTACCATTTCAGCCACAGGGTGAGGAGGACGATGACTTATCTCCCACACATGTCGGGCTGTGCAGGCGTTGAGCCCATGGAGGTTTTTCTTTTTTATCTCAACATCATCGCATGTGGGTGTTGAGGTGCACCGTGTGCCTCCCCTCTCCTGGGTGCCTCCCCCCTGGTCGTATGTGTCCATTTTTGTTTTTTATAGTTAGTTTAATTAGTTAATATGGTGTTCTACAATTAGTTTAATTAGTTAATATAGTTTAAAATTGCTTGTCTATTGTGAATTCATATGACGGTGTGGTGCTTTGTGGCTTTTGAAAGCATCCACTGTCTGTTCCAGCTGGGCCCTTCAAGCTTGTCTCGTGTATGTGTTTGCAGCTTGGGATCCTGACTCACATATGCCACTCCTGCTTCCCCTATCCATGGGCTCCCAAGGATGGTTCGGTGTAACAACCATTTACACAAGGGCATTGGACTTTCGTCATATCTGTGACATTAGTCCTGGTTACGAGAGACTTACCCAGAGTCTTTAGCTCACTATCTTTCACAGAGAAGAAATATCCCAAACATATCAGTCTTTGTCCTGTCCTGATGCAGTCCAGCACTGAAATGCTAGGCAATTCTCCACTGAACAAGAGTACCAACAGCAACCCCAGACATGTGTTTTTGTCTGGTTGGACCTCATCAGTAGGGTGGAGCTCTGCCTCTCTAAGAATAGTGAGCAAGGGGTCCACGTCTGGATTCCCCTAGTAACTTAGGGTGAGACCCAAAGTTACTTAATTATGCAAATTAACAAGGGGGTCCTGGGAGTCCCTCTGCCAGACATTAGTCCTGGTTACGAGAGACTTACCCAGAGTCTTTAGCTCACTATCTTTCACAGAGAAGAAATATCCCAAACATATCAGTCTTTGTCCTGCCCTGGGGCAGTCCAGCACCAAAATGCTAGGCAATTCTCCTCTGAATAAGAGTACCAACAGCAACCCCGACACGTGTTTCGGTCTGGTTGGACCTCATAAGTGGGGTGGAGCGGCGTCTCTCTAAGAATAGTGAGCAAGGGGTCCATATCTGAATTCCCCTAGTAACTTAGGGTGAGACTCAAAGTTACTTAAATATGCAAATTAACAAGGGGGTCCTGGGAATCCCTCTGCCAGACATTAGTCCTGGTTACGAGAGACTTTTAGCTCACTATCTTTCACAGAGAAGAAATATCCCAAACAAATTAGTCTTTGTCCTGCCCTGGGGCAGTCCAGAACCGAAATGCTAGGCAATTCTCCTCTGAACAAGAATACCAACAGAAACCCAGACATGTGTTTCAGTCTGGTTGGACCTCATCAGTAGGGTGGAGCTGTGCCTCTCTAATAATAGTGAGCAAGGGGTCCACGTCTGGATTCCCCTAGTAACCTAGGGTGAGACCCAAAGTTACTTAAATATACAAATTAACAAGGAGGGCCCTGGGAGTCCCTCTGCCACACATTAGACCTGGTTATGAGAGACTTACCCATATTCTTTAGGTCACTATTTTTCACGGAGAAGAAATATCCCAAACATATCAGTCTTTGTCCTGCCCTGGGGCAGTCCAGATCCGAAATGCTAGGCATTTCTCCTCTGAACAAGAGTACCAAAAGCAACCCCAGACACGTGTTTCGGTCTGGTTGGACCTCATCAGTAGGATGTAGCTGTGCCTCTCTAAGAATAGTGAGCAAGGGTCCATGCCTGGATTCCCCTAGTAATTTAGGGTGAGACCCAAAGTTGCTTAAATATGCAAATTAACAAGGGGGGTCCTGGGAGTCCCTCTGCCAGACATTAGTCCTGGTTATGAGAGAGTTACCCAGAGTCTTTAGCTCACTATTTTTAGGAGAGAATAAATATCCCAAAAATATCAGTCTTTGTCCTGCCCTGGGGCAGTCCAGCACCGAAATGCTAGGCAATTCTCCTCTGAATAAGAGTACCAACAGCAACCCCGACACGTCTTTCAGTGTGGTTGGACCTCATCAGTAGGGTGAAGCTGTGCCTCTCTAAGAATAGTAAGACCACGTCTGGATTTCTCTAGTAACTTACAGTGAGACCCAAAGTTACTAAAATATGCAAATTAACAAGACTCTGGGTAAGGCTCTTGTAAATCAGGATTAATGTCTGGCATGTCTGAGAGTCTGAGAGTCTCCCAGGACCCCCCTTGTTATTTGCATATTTTAAGTAACTTTGGGTCTCGCCTTAAGTTACTAGGGGGATCCAGACGTGGACCCCTTGCTCACTATTCTTAGAGAGGCACAGCTACACCCCACTGATGAGGTTCAACCAGACCAAAACACGTGTCTGGGGTTGCTGTTGGTACTCTTGTTCAGAGGAGAATTGCCTAGCAGTTCGGTGCTGGACTGCCCCAGGGCAGGACAAAGACTGATATGTTTAGGATATTTCTCCTTTGTGAAATATAGTGAGCTAAAGACTCTGGGTAAGGCTCTTGTAAACCAGGACTCATGTCTGGCAGAGAGTCTCCCAGGACCCCATCTTGTTATTTGCATATTTTAAGTCATTTTGGGTCTCACCCTAAGTTACTAGGGGAATCCAGACGTGGACCCCTTGCTCAGTATTCATAGAGAGGCACAGCTACACCCTACTGATGAGGTTCAACCAGACCGGAACACGTTTCAGTGGTTGCTGTTGGTACTCTTGTTCAGAGGAGAATTGCCTAGCATTTCGGTGCTGGACTGCCCCCGGGCAGGACAAAGACTGATATGTTTAGGATATTTCTCCTCTGTGAAAGATAGTTAGCTAAAGACTCTGGGTAAGGCACTTGTAAACCAGGAGTCATGTCTGGCAGAGAGTCTCCCAGAACACCCCTTGTTATTTGCATATTTTTAGTAACTTTGGGTCTCACACTAAATTACTAGGGGAATCCAGATGTGGACCCCTTGCTCACTATTCTTAGAGAGTCACAGCTACACCCTACTGATGAGGTTGAACCTGACCGGGGTTGCTGTTGGTACTCTTGTCCAGAGGAGAATTGCCTAGCATTTCGGTGCTGGACTGCCCCAGGGCAGGTCAAAGACTGATATGTTTAGGATATTCCTCCTCTGTGAAAGATAGTGAGCTAAAGACTCTGGATAAGGCTGTTGTAAACCAGGACTCATATCTGGCAGAGAGTCTCCCAGGACTCCATCTTGTTATTTGCATATTTTAAGTAACTTTGGGTCTCACCCGAAATTACTAGGGGAATCCAGACGTGGACCCCTTGCTCACTATTCTTAGAGAGGCACAGCTACACCCTAATGATGAGTTTCAACCAGACCGAAACACGTGTCTGGGGTTGCTGTTGGTACTCTTGTTCAGAGGAGAATTGCCTAGCATTTCGGTGCTGGACTGCCCGAGGGCAGGACAAAGACTGATATGTTTAGGATATTTCTCCTCTGTGAAAGATAATGAGCTAAAGACTCTGGTAAGGTTGTTGTAAACCGGGACTCATGTCTGGCAGAGAGTGTCCCTGGACCCCCCCTTGTTATTTGCATATTTTAAGTAAATTTGGGTCTCACCCTAAATTACTAAGGGAATCCAGACGTGGACCCCTTGCTCACTATTCTTAGAGAGGCACATCTACACCCTACTGATGAGGTTCAACCAGATCAAAACATATGTCTGGGGTTGCTGTTGGTACTCTTGTTCAGAGGAGGATTGCCTAGCATTTTGGTGCTGGACTGCTCCAGGGCAGGACAATGACTGATATGTTTAGGATATTTCTCCTCTGTGAAAGATAGTGAGCTAAAGACTGTGGGCAAGGCTCTTGTAAACCAGGACTCATGTCTGGCAGAGAGTCTCCCAGGACCCCATCTTGTTATTTGCATATTTTAAGTAACTTTGGGTCTCTCCCTAAGTTACTAGGGGAATCCAGACGTGGACCCCTTGCTCACTATTCTTAGAGAATCACAGCTACACCCAACTGATGAGGTTCAACCTGACCGGGGTTGCTGTTGGTACTCTTGTCCAGAGGAGAATTGCCTAGCATTTCGGTGCTGAACTGCCCCAGAGCAGGACAAAGACTGATATGTTTAGGATATTTCACCTCTGTGAAAGATAGTGAGCTAAAGACTCTGGGTAAGGCTCTTGTAAACCAGGACTCATGTCTGTCAGAGAGTCTCCCAGGACCCCCCTTGTTATTTGCATATTTTAAGTAACTTTGGGTCTCATCCTAAGTTACTAAGGGTATCCAGATGTGGACCCCTTGCTCACTATTCTTAGAGAGGCACAGCTACATCCTACTGATGAGGTTCAACCAGACCAAAACACGTGTCTGCGGTCGCTGTTGGTACTCTTGTTCAGAGGAGAATTGCCTAGAATTTAAATGCTGGACTGCCCCAGGGCAGGACAAGGACTGATATGTTTAGGATATTTCTCCTCTGTGAAAGATAGTGAGCTAAAGACTTTGGGTAAGGCTCTTGTAAACCAGTACTCATGTCTGGCAGAGAGTCTCCCAGCACCCCCCTTGTTTTTGCATACATCTGGAGCTCTACAGGGGACTTCATAGATATTGAATCCCGGATGGGAGAAATTAATGATTGGTGGCAGTGCATCCGTCGAGGTCTGAGAGCGGGTGCCGTTTCGCCTTGTAGTTTGCCAGGCCGGAAACAATGGTACCGGCAAGTTTACTGGTACTCTTGTTTCAGGACCGGCAATCTTGTAATGACCCCCGGTGACTTCAAAACATATCCCGTACACTGTTTTCTACAAATAGATCTAGGCAACTTATTTGGTTATTTTCATTAGGAGAAACAATTCACACATATGCAATCTGTCCTGCCACCATGGGAGGTCAAATGACACAAGATGACCTAGCCAATTGATTGGCCTAGGTAGACTTTATACAGACATACAGGTACTGTGGAATGAGGACTCCATTATTGCAATGTCCTCTGGAGAAAAGAAACCTGGGACAAGACAAAGGTGTATTCTCTAGTCATCTGTTGACACGTGTTTTGGCCTTTCTACTAGGATAAGCTTTTTCCTGGCATTCTCAGACTGCTTTTTGTTAGGCCTTCATCAGGACGATAACCTTGCTTGTTAGGGAGAATTCTCAGAAATGTGCTAATTCCCTCTGCCTTAGAGACCCCCAGCAACTTTGATGGATTTTGAGGACTTGATTTTTTTTAACCTAGAGAGAGTGAGACCCTTTTTTCCCACTCTCTTGTGTATTTTAAATGTTATTTGGTACACTGTGTTCCTTTTTGGTTGTGGAGTCTGACAAACTCCCTAGGCATCATCTTTTAAATTGTGTCACACAGCAGCCTCAGTGCAGTGACACAGGGAAGTCTTTCAGATTTCCCAAAGGTTTAAATACCTTCTCTGGGATAAACTACTGTTTCCCAGAGCAGTAAAGTGAAATTGACTTTACTTACATTTGTAAATGTCTAGACCCAGCACACACTATCTTACAATAGGGTGTTGGAGGGGTTACTTAGTATCCCCTTTGTCTAGATTCTCATGTAGCATTTTTATGTTACCCTTTCCTCACTGAATGGCTGGTGGCAGTGGTTTACATTTTACTAACATTATGGGATTTTACTGTGGGTTGCATTGAAATGGCCCGGTCTTCTTTTTCCCATTTTTTTGTGGAAAGGTTCTTCTTGAGATTTACTCTGTGTTTTAAACCAGGTTTGGTCCATTTTTTAATTTTGCCTTCGGCAGGATTCACAAGTGAATCCCACCTCTGGCTCCCTGGTATCTGGTGGAGGCAGGAAGCAAGGGAGGTGTCCGAAACTCCCTATGCTTAGTCTCTTAGGAGAAAGGAATGCACTCTTAGGTACTTGGCTAGCTGGCTGTCTGGCTAAAACAGCCACCCTGCTGGGTGACTGACAGCTAGGCTGGAATGAATGGGAGCAAGCTGCATAAAAGGCAAGGTGTTTTGGCTTGGAAGGCAGAGTCGACCACTGGATGAAGGAATATGAAGAAGAACTTGAAGAGGATGCCTGCTGCAACTCCCGGACCGTTGGTTTGCCCGGTGAAGCCCTGCTGCTGTGCTGAAACTCCAAATATAGACAGAGAAGCCCTAGTAAGGACGACTTCTCCCTTTGAGTTGGTGGGACCAATCAACTCCAAAGTAAGCCACCGGAACATCCTCTGAAAGCAGGTGGAGTTTCCACTGCAGTTGCTGTGGAACCGGATAGCCAGGGAGAGGAACACCTGTTCGTGTGTGTTGCTTTTAAGCTGACCAAGAGCTCCAGGAAGATCCTCCGGACTCCCATGAAGCAGAACTGACTGAGCCTGAGCCCCATCAACAGAGTGCAGGACCCCAGATGCAAGAAAAGCCCATCTCGATAGCCAGAAACTGTGGTGTTGCTATTTGCGGTAGATGTGTGGCGCTGAAACACCAAACAGCCACTTGTTTGAAGTTTGCCGGTTGTGAGCGGTGACCATCTCATTGCAGTGCAGGAGTCCCCAGAAGTCCTCCCTCTTGTCCCCAAGACTGAGTCCCAGGAACAGCAAGATCTGCAGAGTTGCACAGGAGAAGATGTCATCTAAAGGTACTGTAATGTTTAAGAGAACTTACCTCTTGTTTTGTAGCCACTTGTCCTCATTGGAGACTTGCTTGGTTGCATGTGTAGAGTTGCTTGCAGCTAAGTTATTTCACAAGCCCGATCAGCTTGTGGCCCTACTTTGATTACTTCTATTTTACAAAGACTTTTTAAATACATTGGAAAAGACTTTCTACTTACCTGCAAGAAGAGCTTCAGTTCACCTTGACTTTTGCTAACTTAACATTGGCTGGCCTGGATCCCTGAATGACTCTCCTCTCTTCTGCGTATGTGTTTTGTCTTCCTTCCAGGGAAGGGTTGGGGGGTTGTATTGAAAGTGCTTACCTACTCCAGAATAACTGTGTGAATACTTGTTTTATTCTGAACTCTGTTCTCTTTAGCACTACTCCCAAGAATATTCTAAAAACAACAGTAATATATTAATGCAAACATCACCCTAGCTATTGAAGTCACCCGAGGGTGTAGGTAGTGCCTGTGTGTCATCCCAAATGGGTATTTGCTGATTTAGATAACTAAGAGTGTGTATTCTTGAAGTGTATTTGTGTGTTGTTTTATATTGCTCCCTTCTTAAGAAGGCTTACTATAACTGACTGGTACATAAATTAATAATTGTTTACTCAAGAAAACCTGTTTGTAAGAGTTTATTTGAATACTTGTCACTGTGAATCTCAGTGTAACTCCCCTAAAGCTCACATTGAGCCCTCTTGAGATAAGCCTGGCTGCCCAACACGCTACCAACCTGTGTAGTACAGACTTATACCAAAGGTTGGGTTCCTATTGCCAGGAGGTCAGGGTTGTTGCAGTGCACCCAAAGGGTACTGCGTACAATCTTGCCTAACATTGCTCAAAACTATTAATGACCACTTTTAAAACAATTGAAATACAATGTAGCATTACTTATTTAAAAAGGAGAGAGTCTATTTTACTCTGCTGTGTTCACACTACAAACCAAATGTGTTCTGTGACAGGTGAAGTATATACTAACTTTAGTGTTAATGCCAGCTGTGTTTAGGGATTTCATCAACATTTTCTGTCTATTACGCAGGTGATTACGTTTATGCTTCCTTCTATAAAAAGATAAAAGCCGTTTGGCTTTTTGTCACAGTTTCACAAGTGTTAATGTTAAATGTTAAAGGTATTTGTATAGTGCACGGAGTTGGTCCCCAGGTGCTCTGGCGGGTCTGTAAACAAGAACGAGGGTGGTTGGGTTAGTCGGGTTGAGGGGGAGCAGGACAGTGGGAGAAGTGGTTGGCTGCTTCAGTTTGGTATACACCGTGCGCTGAGCTTTGGTGCGAGTTTCGGACTGGGTGAGACCTCGTCTGCTGTAGTTGCTGTTTGTGTGTTGTTGATGCAGTGTGGTAAAGTGTGTGCGGTTTGCTGGGCGAGAGATAGTTGTGTGAAATTCTGGGTGGTTAAGGCATGCAGAGATTTGAAAGTCAGGTTAGTGTAGTCTGTATCCTGGTTCTGATACATATTGTTCCATGTAAGTAGTGTTCCTGTGGGTGGGGTTGTTGCTGATTCCTATATTGGCCGTCTGTCTGTGGAGTGTGGGTGCTGGCGCTGCGTGCTCCCAGCTGTATTCTAATGAGCTTTGTATAATGTGAATGCATATGTCTATTTCTTCTCCCTTTGGTGTAGGAGCAGAGGTTGGGTGCTCCCTATTCCCTTGCGACATGGGTCTGTTAGAGCTTGTGTGTGGTTGATGGCTAGGATGCTATTGGAGAGTCATCCTAGTACTTCTGTCTTGGTTTGCCTATGTATTCCACGGCTTTCTCAGATAGTCGTTTGGTCTGTCGTGGAGTGTCTTCCTTAAATACTGTTGTTTAGTAGATTGCTTGTGTGTGGCGCGGCACACTCGCAGCTGTATCCTAATGAGCTTTGTATGGTGTGAATGGGTATGTCTATTTCTCTCCCACTGGTGTGGGAGCAGATGTTGGGTGCTCCCCATTTCCTTGCTGTCTATCGTGGCATGGGTCTGTTGGAGCTTTGGTGTGGTTTATGCCCAGGGTGCTATTGATGAATTTTCCAATTCCTTCCGTCTTGGTCTGGGTATGTATTCAGTCTTTAGTGTCCTATCATGGTTATCTCTCGGTTAGTTGTTCGGTATGTTGTGCAGTGTCTTCCTTAGATTCTTTCCAGTCGGTTGCTTGGGTGGAATCGGGATCTGTGTCTTCATTCATCATTGTTTAGTTGTGTGTGTCCCAGTGGGCGGTCTTCTAGTTAAGAGGTGAAGAGCAGTTTCCTAAAGAGTAGGTGGTTTCCTGTGTTGTGTATGTTCTTTGATAGGTCGTTCCAAATTTTCGGTGCCTGGTAGGTGAAAGAAGAAGTTTTCTTTAGTTGTAAGGTTTTGGTTCCAGGCGGATGTCGTTGCTTGCTCTGAGCGTTCTTGTTGGTTGGCGTAGGTGTAGTTTGCATCTCAGGAACTCAGCGCATTGTTTGTGTATTGCACTGTGCACGATGCACATTGTTTTGAATTTTATTTGTTGTTTTATTGATAGCCAATGTAGTGTTTTTAGTGCAGGTGTAATGTGTTCTCTTCAGGTTAGTTTGAGAAGCAAGCTGGCTGCCCCATTTTGTATGCTTTGTAATTTTTTTTAGAAGTCTTTCAGGCATACCCAAGTATAGGCTACTGGCGTAGTCTACTCTGGACATGACAAGAGCAATGATGGTGGTTGTTTTATTGGCGAATGATCGGAACAGTGGGATCCTTTTTGCTGCTCGCAGGAGAAAGAAGCATTTCTTGAGTAGACCGTTAACTTGTGGCTCGAGGGTGAGATTGTTGTCCATCAGGAGCCCCAGATTTTTTACAATTGGCGATGGTGCTAGGATTTACCGGGTTCCCTTGGCCAGGGGATGAAGTGGTTGTCTCCTCTGTTTTTTTGTGACGATCATTATTTCTGTTTTACCTCAGTTGATTTTGAGGTAGTTAGAGTTCATCCAGTTGAATACATCACAAAGGCAGTTCTCTAGCACAAGTGCTAGTATTACTGAACCAAACGATCCACTTGTCTGTTATTAAGACTTGTATAAATGCATAGTATACTTTCTACATATAGATACATGTAGCACAAGCAGAACATGTGCTCTACTCTGGTCTGCAGTATTATTAACATGCCACTGACCTGTGTGCTCCACACAGGGCTTAGCTGGGTGGGTGCCTCTACTTCATTCAAAGTTTTTTCAAAAGTTTTTTGATATTTCACAACGTGTGTTCTGCTATTTATTTGCTAGTCACACTAGTAGGAAAGGGGGAGACAAAGCGCAACATGTCGGAAAACAATAGACAATGCGCATTACACATGACAACGCTGTACCCTTTAGGAGCCTGTTAAATATGCCCAACCTCGCTCATTGTTGACAAATGACTGTGCGTAGTTGTTGCAAATATTTATCTCCATCTAGCACGGGAGGTTTATGGGCCCGGTGAATAGTAATGGCTTTTAATGTTTTTTTACCCACTTACTCACTGCACGCGATCTGTTCAAGTGCTTCAGCCCTTCAGCATTTGTCTTTGTGCCTGTGCTCGCACAAGTGGATAGATGATCATTAAGTATGCAAACTGAAGTCCTCTTTCTTGTGCCTGACCTATGTCTTCATATAGAGGCAATTTTTGGGACAGGCATCACCTAAAGTGTACACATTGATGCAGAATCGTGCTTCCATAGTTTCCGGAGCACAACTATTTGTTATTCGAAACGGCTCTCCCAAACTTAGCGATGTGTATAACAAAAGAATGAAATTGGGTAAATTGCAGTTACACAAAACAGGGGTAGAAAGGGAGAGGAGTGGTCCACTACTGATTAGCAGGAAAATCAACAAGAGAAGGCATATGACTAGAACACCCGTATGGACCAGTGCATCACCAAGATGGTTCACAAGGTGGATGTGTTCTGTGTGTGTTTTCAGTACATATGTCTAATACCACCTTCTAATGCATAAACAAACCCCATTCAATGCTGCCTTTGAGACCATGATTTACAATATCTCATTTGAATATCTATTTTTCTTCCGCCCTTCTTAATAACGAATCACGACAGCCTCTTCTAGGGGGTGCTTGGGTGGTCTGACTGACAAACCAGAACATATCTGTATAGTTGTGTTTAAACGCACACAGTGTGCTACCATAGGTTTTTCGTCCACTCTGTTTGTCAGACTTGACTGATGTTCACAAATTCGTTGTTTGATTTACTTCTTTGATGGTTTTTGTCATCCTGCATACTTTGCTGGATGACAAAAAACATCAAAGAATTAGATCTATATGGTCTCAAGTGGCGCTTAAATGGTTTCACAAACTGTAAATCACAATGGGTTATTTACAGGGGTGGACTGGAAACCAAAAGAGGCCCTGGAAATCATTTTCAAAGTGGCCCCATATTACACATTTTCAGCGGCCAGTCCACCCCTGGTGATGTACGTGCCATTCTGCCCGCAAATCCCCATTCATTAAACAGGGATTTGTGGGCAGAAAGGCTCTCAAATCCCCGTTTTCCACGCAAATAATTCCATGAATCAGGGTGATACTCCGTAGGTGTTGTTTGGTTATGTGCCCACCCATTGCCTGCCTATGGCCATGCTAATCCCTATGGACATTCGCACCCATTCCTGCCTCTGCCCGCCCAAAACACCTCCTTGTGGGAACTCTTTGAGCTTGCTTTCATCAAGCCTTCCATCAGGCTTTACATTCAATTTCATCAGGGTTTACATTCAATTTCATCAGGGTTTACATTCAAAGTGCCTGCCAGTGTTTGTTCAAAGTAGTCTTCTGAGAGTTAATGACTTAATTGGAGCTGTAAACACGCCACTGGTGTAGTCAAAATGACTTACCAGGTCTGCCTTCGGGACTCGATTTATAAGCACTCTGCATGTCCTTCACTGAAGTCCTGTTAAAATCAAGCATTGGCAAAGCCACTAAAGTCCTGTTCAAAACAAGCATTGGAAAAACCAACATCTTTGGTTAGTGCATACGTTTTACGCTTTTATCAGGCACTGCCATGAGATGCCCAGGTACTTGCACCTTTTGCATCTGCTACCAACAATGGGTAGATAATATGCCACTACGGCTGTGTCTGTTGAGTGTCTTCCCATACCTACACAAAAGCCAAAACTTTTGGCATTGGCAATGCTTTTTAAATGACTTTGGTGTGCACCAGTTCCAGGAAAGGGATAGCTGTATGTTAGAATTCTAGAAAATTAAAATGGACACATTCATTTTTCACATGAAAATGTCCATGAACCATAATGGCATGAGTGTTCGTTTTCATATGTTTTCTTATTTTCCTATGTAAAGTGTCATGCAACCATAACATGGTAATATTACAGAGATGGTGAAAGAACGTGTGCAGTCATGATTAACCAGATTGAGACACATAACTTTGGTGCCTGCGGAGAAAAGTACATGAACTCTCCACACAAAATCATGCACACTGATAATCACGTTTGTGTTTTGCGTGTGGGCGCATGTGTATGTGTGTTTTGCCTTTGTGTTTAGAGATTCGTGCACACATGAATAGGGATTCCAGTCTTCAAAATCTGTAAATTAAGGGCATGAACACATTACCTTCGAAGTATGTCAGTGTTTGTTAAAAATAACTATAAAGCATTATGCCACTTCATTATTCGCCCTTTGCTGCTGCACTGGGACACTTTCTGCTCACATCGCTTCCACTTCTGACTGCAGGATTACCCAGTGACGCCCAGTTCTACAGATAGACTCCCTTAAAAGGGCATGACTCTGCTCTTCACCAGATCATCCCACCACAAGCCTTTCCCTGGCTGAAACCCTTCACAGTTCGCAATCTCTATATTATTTCTGTTCTGCGTGTAAAATAATGTCTTCCTGGTTGGGTATCTCCCCCCACCCCGCCCCCTACCTGCCCGAAATCCGTGTGCCTGCTTAAGGTGCTGTCTCGGGCACTGGCTTTCCGGGCAGACTGCAGTGCTGCAGTGTGCAGTGCAACACGCTGTGGACCTCAAGCATATTTTTAAAATGAACAGTACCACCGAAAATAAAAATAAAAATGCACTCCGAGAGGCATTTCGCCTTCATGGAAAATGGCAATCAGATGTTTTGTGTGTATTTCGTGGCACACTGCACTGCTTTCATTAAAAGCGTGCGTCTGCCTATCTTCGAGTCTCCAGCCGAAGGCCTCACTCCCTTAGGGACGGCTGCTGCCTGCTACCTGACCTGCGCAATATGTGTGCAGGTCACATGCGGTTCCCCAGTGCCCAGGCCCTCCAGCACATGCGCGAGCCTTCAGCCCTGCAATAAAGACAAAAAAAAGTGCAGCGCCTGCGGCAGCCAATTCAAAAGACACCATCCAGGCGGATTCACGCCACGTGTATCCTTCTCTTCCGCACCAAAGAGGCCCTATGAGGCCAGAGGCCTACCGGGGGATGTCCCGGTGTCCCTGGCAGTCCAGCCCTGGTTATTTATGGAATCAAATGCCTGTGTGGTCTTATTTATGTCGGGAAAACTAAAAGAGAAGTCAAACAACACAACTATACAGACATGTTCTGGTTCGACAGATGACTACAGAATACACCTTTGTCTAGTCACCCATTTTTTTTCTTCCCTAGAGGACATTGCAATAATGAAGTCCTTATTCCACAGTACCTGTATGTCTGTATACAGTCTACCTAGGCCAATCAATTGACTAGGTAATCTTGTGTCATTTGACCTACAATAGTGGAGGAACATTTTACAGATGTGTGATTTGTTGTTTTTACTAATGGAAACAACCCAATAAATTGCATAGATCTACTTGTAGGAAACAGAGGACCGGATATGTTTTGATGTCACTATGTACTAACCCATATGCACACAAACCTTTTTAGAATGCTTGCGTTGATTACTGATGAGTTGGTTTATATGAGTATGTTTAGTGTGTACAATTTATGAGAGATACAAATAACAATGAGTTTAAAAAATAATTAAAGAATAAATATGAATTTTTGATACAAATGATTCTATGGTGTTTAATGTTGTTTATTGATCAAGCATTGAGGCAGGTGAGGGAAAACCACAATTCATGTGATAGTGTAAGGGAGGGCTAACCGATCTCCACACCTTATAAAGTGTATCTAATGTCTTCCCTGCTTGAGACCGGTCCCCTGTAAACAAAAAATGTAGGGAATTACCCATATCCTATATAGAGGCTGACAAGACTTTCCACCATAGTCGTCTTCGCCACACCTTCCTATGTCTTTGAATATTGATATTGAGACCTTTCTCCCTTCTCCCGATATTGAGCTCTCTGTCCTTCCTTGCTGTTCTGTTTAAATAGCGGAGATGGCTCCAGCGTAACATCAGTCTAATGAGCGAGCCTTCATCCTACTTGATTATAGCGTTCTCAAGCTCTTCTTCATCTCTGTTCCTGTGACATCAGGATGGTTTGATATTTTACAGTAACACAAGGTTTCGGACGTGAGCTTATGTGGAGCTTATGTGTAGAAGTTTGGGCATTAACACTAGCCCACAGGCTTGGGGTTTAAAGGGGGCATGCCTCCCAATAACATCATTATGCCCAGGACAGGAGTCCCTCTCCATGAGATCCTCCCACATGTTACCACCCCTAGGGGGTAGTTAACGGCCTCACCTCCCTAGCCTCACGGAAAGGGGTTAATGATGTTGTCTGAAGGATCCTTTAAGAGCCTGATTCATTGAAGTGTTTTATATTGGCTCAATCCCATAGGAAAACGCTCCATGAATCAGGTCCTAAGTAAAGACTTTTGAATGCATTGGTACTTTAAAATGTTCAAGTCATAAGTGTTATTAAAAATAAATGCTGACAATAATGCTAAACAATACCCTCACCCAGTGCAGATTCTCCAACCAAAAGCACATGTATTCAATATTCATACATAGAGTGTGCAGCTCGGTATGTACTGCCAACCCACTGGAAATCTCCCACTCTAAAACACCACTGCACATATCATGCAACATTGCTTGTGTTATCCTTTGTGATGTAACTTCCCATAAAACTGCATACATTCTTGCAGTATAAAGCTGGGTGTGATTGCCAAGGCAGTACCCACGCGCAAAGGTACCTCAGGGTGTGCACTGCCATCCGATGTAAATGTTTTCAAATGGTCTTTCCCCTTCTGTAATGGCTTGGCAGGTAAAGAACGATGGTCTGGAGGGTTGCCCAGAGCAATGCCAGTGGTTAAGATTAATTCTAAACCTTCCAGCCATCACCTCTTTGTTTTTGCTTTGTCACCCTGACTGGAAAGGGTATGCCCAGACGTCGGTCCTGTGCCTGCTGGGCCTAGAGACCTAAGCTACTCCTCACTGATGAGGCCCAACAAAGCCGAAACATGTTTGGGGTTGCTTGTGGTCTCGTGCAGAAGGGATGTGACCTAGCAGTTCGGGCTGGACTACCCCTTTGGGGGTGGGACCAAGCCTGATTTGCATATGTTCTTTCCCCTTTCTGTAATGGCCTGGCAGGTGAAGAACGATGGTCTGGAGGGTGCCCAGAGCAATGCCAGTGGTAAAGATTAATTTTAAACCTTCCAGCCATCACCTTTTTTGTTTTTGCTTCATATAAATATTAACATACTTAATGCATCAGCCCTGACCACTACTCGAAGTGCAAACATCTGCCCCCTTGTTACTGTATCATCAATTGCAGTACAGTAACCCACATTTTAAGATGTGCATCATCAAAAATATCAGAAGTATGACATTATCAATATGTAAGCATTAGCAGACTATGTAACGTCACTCACTGTCATTACTCCTGTGGACAATAACATAGCTACACAGCACACAGCTGGCAGTGTAGTGGCGTCCACTGTATGACCACACTAAAGGATAGGCACTATACCCAGCCGTGTCTGTGCAGCATTCATCAGGGAGTCTACTTTCATAAACAGAAGAGCACACATATGAACAGTTTACACCTGGGTGTTCATTGTCACTCACTGTTCTTTTCCAAAGTACAATTCATTGGATTTACATCACCTGTTTACACTAGTTGCTGAGTGGGCTCTGTGCCCCGTTTGCACTGGTTTTTGCAGCAATCAGCATAGGTTGGAATGACTTTTGGTGTGTAAGAACATTGGTACTATGGGCATAGTTAGATTAAATATGTGGATCACGTGCCAGTGCCGCTCCTTACTCCTGGGGAGTGCAATTGTTAGACCACCCAGCTGATGGTACTCAACACAATGGCCCTACTGCAACTTCTTCAGGGGTATAATAGGGCCACTTGCTAAAGCAATAACTATACTATAACTTCTGCATTGTAATTGTAATTGGTTATTTATAACACGCTTAATACCCAGGCATTTCGAAGCGCAGACCCGGGGATCAAGCCTGTGTTGCTCCACGTCGTCTTTCTTGCAAGGCGAGCGCGTTGCCCCTGAGCTATCCTCTCAGGACTAACACACTTAAAGCCTAATTTACTAAATGCTTAGCTCCATGCAAAGTGACTTTGTGCTGAAAAAGTGTACTTGGCACAGCATGCTAAGTGTGACTGCGATTCCAAAAAAAGTCCCTTTGCACTGACACAGCACAGCACATCATGCACCATGTCCAAGCACATCATTTTTCCCACAACATTAGTGCAACATTAGCACAAAAAAGAGCTTACGAAAGGGCAGAGAATAGAGTGGAATATGCATGAAGCCTTATTATATCATGATAAAATGGAGTGACATGCGCGTGTGTAGGGAGGCACTGGCAAACTCCCAAACACACCCAGCTAAAGTGCAAAACAAACCTAATTCATGAAAAATATAGAGCACTCGTGCAAACCTCAACACCCCAAACATACCACCTACACCACACAGGGGCAAAGTATAAATGGGACGTGCAAGCATAGTGAAACCCAGCGAGAATGGCTGATCACACATTATTGGCACTTGTGCTTACACAAAATGCAAGGAGGAAAAGGAGGCCCGGTGTCTTCCATAACTGCAGCACCATTTTTGGAATGGCATATGAGGAGGTCTACGACACCTACATATTTCCTGCACACATCATCCAGGACCTGCTCAGGAAGTGGGAAGATGACTTGACACCACACACCATGTGTCTGCATGCTATACCTCCATATTTGAAGGTGTTAGCAGCCCTTCACTTTTTGGCAATGGGTTCATTCACCACCTGACCACATTCATTGATGGGGTCATATCCTAGCCCACAAAATACTGCTGCTTGCTTCAGGTGTTACAGTGCACCAGTGCACACCTACATAGCCATATCAACATGTCCCACACTCTTCAGGCAAGGCAAACAGTGTCCCTGGAGTTCTATGCCATGGCTCATTTCCCCAGGTCATTTGAGCCATTGACTGCATGCATGTAATGTTGTAACCCCTCAGGAAAACAGAGCACATATGCAGCATTGCAAAAATTGGCATTCCCTGAATGTGCAGGTCATCTACGATACAAATGGCCACATTTGCACGTCTGCACCCAAGATAGCGGCATCCTTCGCCTTTCACCTATCCATCATGCTCCAACATCAGGAACATTTAGCAACACGTGGCTCCTTGGTGAGTATGTCTGATCACCTACATCCAACCACAAACACAGGCAAAATATCCACCAACCACAGAAAACAAGCTAATCAATATTTACCATTTACCCACTTGCAAGGGAGAGTAGATAACCACTCTCACCATTCCTCCTCGCACCCTTCAGGAATACATCTAACCCTGGTAGGATCCACTACAATTCTACACACATTGCCACTTGAGGCATAGTCGAGTGCACATTTGGAGAGCTCAAATCACGTTTTCGATGCCTCGATCCCCGATGAGGGTTTTTTGCTAAACAAGCCACCAGTGGTTTGTAAAATCATACTGGCGTGTTGTGTTCTGCACAACGCAGGAACATGTTGCGGAACACCTGTGAAGGTGCAAGAGGGCTTGTGGCCAATAAGGGCCAATATCAGAGAAAGCACCATGGCTGCAATGCTCTTTTCCAATAAATGTACAACGGTCTTGCTGAAAACACCATGCACCTGTGTGCCATTACACTCTGTAGCATTCACTGCTCACACCATGGTACACTGAAGCCTCAACTGCTAGAATTGAGGCATCAGAGGAGGAGTGACTTAGGAGGTTTCCCACAATGCATGCTTTCATGGCCAGCTCACATAATTGTGTGCAACACGCAGAGAACTGATGAACAGTGCCGAGGCCGAATAATGTATGATACCATAGGCAATAAGATCAACAAAGGCAGATTCATTTTGGGGCCATGAAGCATTGCATGAAGTGTCTCACCAGTGTACACATACTGTGGTCAATGGAGGATTGCAACACAATGGAATGTATCATCATGTAAGAGCTGTTCTGGATCCTGTGATGGATCAGAAGAAGAACCCATACTTTTGGAGAACATTTTTAAGCAATTGTTATTAAATAAAAGCTGGAACTGCTTAGCTACCCGTATGGCTATGGGGTAGTGCCTACCTAAGGTATAACTAAGGTGCTTGACAGTTGTCTTTTTCTCAATGTCCAAAAACAATCAGTCCACTGTCCAAAACTATTACTATATGACCCTATCACTTATTATAACAAAATAAAGGTAGGAAAATGGCTCCCTTCTGTTCAGTGCTTCTAGCACTTGTTTCCTTGGTTAATGTTCTTTTATTTGGCACCTCTCTTTATCAGTTCAGATAGTTCCTTTCTCATACTAGACAATTTGCATTCCACTTTAGGCAAGTCTTTGCTTTTTTCAAATTATATGGTTATATAGTCTACGTGGGCTTTTAACTCACAATATTTTCTCTTTCTTATCTCACACTCTTACTTTGGGTGTCTCCCATGTTTTCTTTTCTTTCCACCATAGGAATATATTGCATGGTTCATCGCCTTCTTTGAGGATTTCTGTATCTCTTTATCTTTTTCTCAAGGTATTCACATTCCTTTAGGGTGACCTTGGGCTTCTCTCACTTTCATGCCGCTCCCTCTTTGGGAACATTATTCTTTCTTTGCTGCTATTAACAGATCTCACTTTTAGTAAATGTATTGGGCCTCATTACGAGTCTGAGGGTAGCTGTGCCAGTAAAACCGGCAGGCTGCTGCCAGACTCGTGAATTTTTCCGGCACCTGGCTTGCCGGTAACAGCAGGGGATTCTAACCCCACCGGTCCAGGAAGTCAGGCGCTGGAAACATTTTATTCCCTATTCCCATCTGAGTCCTCTAGGACTCAATGGGAATGGGCAACACGGAGGCGCCAGTGCACCTGTGAAAGTCTGCGAGCGGCTGCCGTTCCACCCGCCAGGTCTGACCTGGCGAGCGGGATGACAGCTGCACGCAGACTTGGAGTGTGCCGGTCCGGTAACAACGGTGTTCGTAGGCTTACCGGCACCGTTGTTACCGGACCACCATGCTCGTAATGAAGCCCATCGTATTTCTACTTTCATCCCCTCCAGGGAACAGTATTTTTCTTTTCCCAAACTATTGCAGTTAATACGTAACAATGACAATTCTTTGTATTCAACTCTCCTTCTAGGAGTGTTATGGATTTTGTGCTTATTTCATTATAGTTCCATCATAGTAACTCTTCTTTCGTATTCGAACCAAGACGAGTTATTCGTTCCTTGTGCACCAGCATCCTCGGCATCCCTCTCCTGTGGTCCTCACACTTCTTCTGGTTTCCTTGGTATCTGACCTGGGAGCTACATTGCTTGTAGTGGTGTGGAAATGGCTATGTGTGACTTTCATGTTTCCCAAATGTATTTTCCACCTTGCACTGCATTTGACTGTATATTCGGCCCTAACTACAGTTTCTGTACTGTTTATGCTAAAGTGCTTGCATGTTCCCCTCTGTGTGCCTGTTGTTTCTGGCACACTGGACATCGGCCATCATTGACATTGTGTCTTTAGTGTATGTGTGTGTGTTTATTTGGGTTAACCTGCCTAGTTATGTGGACCTTTGTTGAGTTTGTGCCATTGGGTTTGTCCACTCTGTCCCCTGCACCTGAGTTAAGTGGGTGGTTTGGGGAATTCCTCCAGCCCTGGGAAAGGACTCCAAAGAAAACCAGTTAACCGCTGTTGTTAAACCTGCTCCCCACTCAGCTACCAGAATTCCAGAGCCAACAATCTGTCCTGCCTACCCTGTAATATCCATCTCCGCTTTGTCCTGTCCTCCCTGAGCCCTGTAAAACGAGTTCCACTTGGGTGTCCATCATGGGTGAGGAGGTAGGCTCTGGAAAGCTACTTGTCCCACACCCACCAATTAACCTCCCGTCTGGACCCCAACTGCCCTGCACTCTATAATTTCGGCTCCCCTAACCATGTAATCCACCTCCCCACAGGGACCCTGACGTGGGAATCACACAGATTATAGTTTCCCCTATTGTGGGAATGGGTGGGGGCAGGCTTTAGAAATATACATATGCTCCACCCTGTAATTACCTGAAAATGTGTGCCCAGCCCTGCATCCCATCTCACCTGGAAACCACACAAAAAACCTGTTTGTTAACTCTATTCTGTGAATAAAAAATGGGCAAAAAATGCGTTTTATATCCTCCTCAAAATACATAAGGACAACAAACTACCGCTGGGCAGACCTATTGTGTCCGCAATAGATTCTCTCTAAGAACCCTTATATGTATATGCAGAAGTGTTTTTGAAACCTTTTGTGCTACTAACTCCATCGTACATATGGGACCCGACAGACATGATCCAAATCTTGCAAGATCTGCCGATCACTCAAGGGGATATACTTGTGATGATGGACATCGAGTCCCTGTATACCTTCATACCTCAGATGAATTGTCTAGGGGTTCTGGGGGATGTTTTGGATAGACGCACAACCCCCCATCAAACATCGACGGGTTTCGTGCTGGAATGTATATGTCTCGCCATGACGGAAAATGTCTTCCTCTATAAGAACCAGTTATATAAACAAGAGAAGGGAGTTAGCATGGGGGCAACTTTTGCCCCAGAGGTTGCTAATCTATACATGGTGGATTTTTTGGACACGTACATATCAGGCATTGATAATGCCTTGACACGTCATCATACACTCCACCATCACTTTGTGGTATGGCGGAGATATATAGACGATGTGTTTTTGATATGGAGAGGAGGCGAGGCCCTTCTCAAACTGGTCCAAGAATGGCTGAACATGTGTGACGTTAACATCAGGTTCACCATGGAGTATAATATGCAGCGAGTGAGTTTTTTGGATCTAGTGATACTCAAATCCGAGTTTTCATCCAGCAGGATTGCATCAGAATTTGCCCTACGGGCAATTCTTATGCATTAGACGTAATTGTACAGAAAGAGGAGAATTCCTGAAGCACGCTGATCAACTTAAAGGCAGATTACACGGTAGAGGTTATCCCAAGAAATTAATGAGACACCAGATGAAAAGGACCCTTAACACCGATAGGGAGATATGTCTGACAGCACGAGAAAAAAGAGTAAACAACAGAATAGCCTGTGTTACTACTTTTAACCCGGTAAATTGTGACATTACAAAGATAATTCATAAAAACTGGAATCTAATTAAGCAACCGGGGACCCTATCCAACAAACCTATGTTTGCTTTTAAGAAGAGCCAGAACTTAAGACAGAGACTGGTACATACATACAGAGAAGTTATGAAGGACCACACGGTGTTGAACCAATGGGGTTTACCACCCATCACTGGACACCAAAATGTGGGAATTGTGTAGTGGGCCCTCTAACAGAAAAAAATGCATGCGTTTAGATGGGGGAGTAATGTATGGAAAATGAAACACCATACAACTTGTCTATCTAAAAATGTGATATATATATAATCAAATGCCCATGCTCATTGATGTATGTGGGCCAAACAACTAGAGAAGTGCATCAGCGCATAGAAGAGCATAGGTCATGTATAATAAATAGAGTGGCCGACAAACCACTGGTTGAACATTATGTAAAATACAACCACAAAGATGTTGACCTTAGTTGGTTCTTGTTACAGCAAGTAGTGGCCAATAAAAGAGGAGGAGACATGGGCACTATATTACATCACATTGAAAAACGATGGATTTATAATCTGACAGGGTACGACAGGGTCTCAACATATCTGTAGGGTGGAATGCCCTGGTTACAAGGTTAGTGAACTGCGGGATCGCACCGGTCCCCAATATGTGCAAACACAAGTCTCTCAGGAAGTGCAACTACCAGAGGTAGTACTATACTGTTGGAAGTAACCTGGTATATACAAGAACACCTATAGATGGATATATGTAGGAGAGATGGGGGCTACCTGACCACAGATTAACAATGATTAAACAATGAAAATCGTTGATCTGAATAAATATACAGTGATGGCCATTCCGAGGGATATACGGTTGGCATTTCTTAACAACTAGTATTAAAAGATCTTGCTCTGTGTGAGAAACCATAGAATATTGTGCTTCACCTAACCTACAGATGGCAGTGAGCAGCGGCAGTGCTCGAGGGCTAGGGAGAAGACAGAAGACAAGAATAGTCCTCTCCCTATGTCCATGCAAAATGTATGGCAGTCCTGGGTTTATGCTGCAAATTATCCAGTTGGATAAGAAAATTAATTTTGTAACTGCAAAATATATAAAAGCAGTATTTAGGAATCGAGCAGTGTTTATAACCATGTTTAGTGCATATTAGCACTTGCGATGTGTCACGCGACAAGATAGATCGATCAGTCTTGTCTCTATGGTCAGGGATGTATATTGAGGAGTCCTTCCTCGCTGTCTGAGACCAGAGCCGAGTAAGAGAAGGATGTAAACGGTCACTAGAATGAATGCGGAGGCGTGCCAGAATCAAATAGAACAGAGGGACCCGAGAGGTAAGTGGACCGCGATAAAAACATGAATGTATGCGTAACGGAGCGGGATGACATTGATATTATATCAGGAAGGGGAGAATGACCCGTAAATTGACAAGACGCATTGATAACAAGGCACTTCCTCTGCGCGGTACAGTGGCCCTATTTGCAACCAAAAGAATGGGATTTTGACACAAGAAGGAGAAAGTAATCATAGGATATTACTGAAGCTAAAAATGGAAATACACATTGAATATGCCTTCATTTGGTTTCAGGCGAATGCTGTCCATTTAGGATGGGATGATTACGACCGCCGATGCCATATGAGAAACAGGACTAGTATTTATTAGCTGGTGCCGGGCACTGAGTAGAATTTGGTGAGTTGACCAGATATATAATAGCAAACAACAGATTATTCGCTATGATGGAAAGGCGGTGTACAGGTCATTGATACAGACTCATGTTTCCAGGTAGTACAGACAAGAGGGAGACATACCTGTGGTAACTTGGGAGAAGCCAGAAGTAGAAGTAATCCATTAATATAACTTGGACTGAGATCCAGGTACTGATGGATATTGGCTGTTGAGAACATATGTAAATAGAAATGTAATGTGAGGACAAAAGTGAACATAGTGGTGATTCCATGTGTTGACGTACCTTGTTTTATTGTTTTATAGGCCTAAGGTGAAGACATCACCGTTGTGGTCCTAGTGACAGATTTATTCCAATTTACCCTTTCAAGCATCTCCTACAATAAATGTGGAGGTGAGTGAAGGTGGAAGCAACCAGTCATATGGGCCTCATTACGAGGTTGGAGGTAGCCATGCCGCTATTAGCGCCATGGCTGCCTCAAAACTCGTTCCGACTCCGCCCTGGTGAATGGAGCAATTACCGGTCCATTCCAAGGTTGGCGGGACCGGTAATTCCCCATTGACCAGGGTCCTTCCTCATTCCCATTTGAGCCCCCATAGGGCTCAATGGGAATGGGGAAGGCGCTAATAACGGTACCGCAAATTAGCTCCTATATGCAGATATAGTTTTTAAAATAGTATCTATATGTTTTTATCTAGGGGATGTGACTCATATCAGTCTACATGAGGCAAAGAGACAACAAGTTCTTTGTTTAAACGTCCTGAAGAAGGTCGAGAATTGAGGGGCGATTGTTTAAACCCTAAAAAGACCAAAACATATCTCGACGATCAGTGAACAACACCTGTGTTGATGTTGGGGTTGAAAAAAATGATAACAATTATTGTAGTAGTGATCAACAAGTTATAATATCACAAAATATCTGGAAAAGAGATTTCTTGCCAATATGGACACTATGGATAAATGAACGACTGAGAGAGATGTGTATGAATGAGTTGTTTTTGGGTCATAAGTTGATAAATAATGTTATTGATTATTAGAAATTGTTTAAAGGTATTATGATAATTGTTTTAAACATATATAGATCCTTTTGTATTTCATAAATAAAATAATTTTTAGATTTTAGAAAAGATTAAAAAGATTTCCTCGTCATCCTGCCCACTCTAGTTCAAACCCCTTTATATTTTTCTGTATTCTTACCTGACACTGTCCTGAGGCCACGCCCCTCTCTGGTTCCTGGTGTTCTGGGAGCGCAGGCTATAATCCGATCCTCCTCTCTGGACAACGGTTCTCAAACCACGCAGCCCTATGAGATTGGTTTATAGTGATATTTTCGACAGTGAAAGCGTCTACATACCAAAGTTTCAACAACAAAGCATCGAGAAAAAAAAGATTTGAATGCATTTTTAAAAAAATGTTTTTTTAATGGGGGCCCCCCAACTCCCTGTTTAAAAAAAAATAATAATTTTTTTACTAAACAAAACTAAACTAAACCCTTTAACATTAAAAAAATGCATTTGAAATGTTTTTTTCTGAAACTTTGTATTCGAAAGTTTGGTGTGTAGAAGCCTTTTTTTCGAAAGAATGACCGGATACCATGAGATTCCTGGCCTGACACACTTCCCTTTGGGAAGGACTCTTCCTACACATGATCCGCCTAACAAGAGGTTTATTCTGCTGTAAGCATTTTCCTCTTGTACAGGTGTACCCGGGCGGGGGTCCAGTGCTTAGTGTTGTTTCTCACGGTGGCATTGTGGTTTCCATCCGGGGAAGGCCATATCTCTTCACAAAAAAGAAGACAGAACGAGTAAACAAGGGAAAGAAACCGAAGTCCTCAAGAGAAGAATCAGGTGAGGAGGAAGGGGTTTTTTGAATCGCACAGTGGTTCTGAAGCTGAGAAAACTGACAGAGTTGACAGTTTGCAACGCCACTATACTTCCAACAGCTGAGCAGATTCAGAAATTCATTAATGCCGTACAAGGCCTTTCTCAGGAGGTCCAGACACTTAAGGCAAGGAACACAACTCTGCGCCAAATAGTAGCCACACGGGAGCAGACCCATGCCGATTTACCCCCATGCCGCTGGCTTCTGGCAAATATGACGATTCTCACAGGAGGTTTAAGTAGTGTATGGAAGCTAGCATTGTTCATTTTACTTTCCGGCCCCACAATTATGCTTCCAATAAAGCTTGGATAGGCTTCTTAGTGTCTAACCTTGCGGGCAATGGCCTGGCGTGGCCCACTCCGATGGTGACTAGGGGAGACCTTCAGGACTATGGTGCTTTCACAGCCCAGTTCAACAGGCCTTTGAAAGACAAGAGACTTCTTTGGTGGCCAGTGAAGAACTCTTAGACATCAGGCAGGGTTCCTCGGACCTTTTGACCTACATATTTGAATTCAAGCGGATCACTGCTGATACAGGCTGGCCAGACACCACTCAATACACCATTTTTAGGTGTGGTCTTCGTGAAGACCTTAAGGATGAGCTGGCCGTACTCCCAGGCCTGCTACGTTCTCTGACCTGCTGTCTATCACATTGCAAACCGATTTCCTCATTTCGGAACGAAGGTCAGAATGAAGAAAGGGACGCACGCTTGTATTCCCAGCGGATTGTTGTAACCCTACCTCCTCCTCACCTCAACAGCCTAAGGAAGAACCGATGCAGATCGGGCCACAAGAGGTCCGTTGTCCCCTGATGAATGGAAACGGACGAAGGATAACAACCTTTGTATATATTGTGGTTCAAGTTTGCATCTGCTATGGGACTGTCCAGAGGTCCTGCCTCGTCGCCAGGGAAACGGGCGACCTCGGAACTGATGGGGACGTGTCTCCGAGGTGTTGCATCAAGTCCCTATGTTTCAATGACAGTGTCCTCTGCGGTTCCCACTGAAGATACCCGCTTGATGGTGATCGCCATTCAATTGTCGTTTGGTACTAAGACCATTGGTACTCTGGCAATTATCGATTTTGGCGCTGCTGGTAGTTTTATGGACATTTTGTGGGCTAACAAGATGGAACTCAAACAGGTAGAGAAAGAAGAAGACCAGAAGGTCGAAGGCGTGGATGGCACGCCACTTTGTTCGACTTTAATTACCCACTCCACTGACGTACTGCACATGTCAGTGCACCATCACACAGAGAGCATACAGTGTGATCTCATTCGGGCAGCACACTTCATGGTCATCTTGAGGGTTTCCTGGCTGAAGAAGCATAACCCGACAATAGATTGGGCTAAGAATCAAATTGCCTTTTCCTCTAGATTTTGTCGCAAATCCTGTCTTAATAGCTGTTGCTACGAAACTGTCAAGGCCTTGGATGACTCATCCTCCTCCTCTTCAAAGTCTCTTCAGGTACATCTTTTGCCCACATACCTAGGCAGATTTGAGGAGGTGTTTGTGGACCACGATCCCCAGGTTCTACCCCCACACCATCCTGAGGACTGTGCCATCGATCTGCTTCCAGATGCACTTATACCCTTCGGCAGGATGTTCTCTCTTTCGCTCAAGGAAAAGGAAACTCTACGTATTTACCTTGATGCCAACCTCCAAAATGGCCTGATCAGACCCTCACACTCTCCAGCAGTGGCATCCCTGTTTTTCATCTCTAAAAAAGACACAGAGGAGCTAATGCCCTGCATAGATTACCGGGGCCTGAATCGGGTCACGGTCAGAGACCGCTACCCGATGCCATTGATCTGTGACATTTTAGAAGCGGTACAAGGTGCCGTTGTGTTCTCTAAGCTTGACTTGAGACGTGCCTAACATTTGTTTCGTGTCCGAGCGGTTGATGAATGGAAGAACGCTTTTCGCACCCCGTTCAGACACTTCGAATACTGCATGATGCCATTCGGTCTTGTGAACGCTCTTGCCATTTTTCAGCGTTTCGTGGACCAGATCTTTTTGGACCTGCTTTGTCACAGTGTTATCGTCTACCTCGATGACATCTTGGTGTACTCGTCTACCCTGCAAGACCATCAGAAACATCTTCATCAAGTCTTATAATGCCTTCAAGAACACCATCTGAAAGTCACCCCAGAAAAATGTGTTTTCAGGGTTCACACAGTACCCTATTTGGTATTCATCCTATTGGAACAGGGTGTGGAAATGGACCCCAAGAAGGTTACTGCCATACTTAACTGACCATCACCTGCCTCTGTTAAAGATGTACAGCACTTTCTGGGCCTGGATAATTTTTACCGCAGATTCATTCCACGGTTCTCGGACCTGCTTCTTCCCATAACCACTCTCCTTATAAAATCCACCATCCCGTTTTCATGGTCAGAAGGGGCAGAAGAGGCCTTCATCTCCTTGAAAGATAAATTCTGTTCTGCTTCCATTCTTCGCCAGCCCGACCAGAGCCGCCTCTTCATTGTAGAGACTGATGCTTCGGCAGTGGCGGTTGGGGCTGTTTTGCTTCAGGAACATCAAGGAACTGAGCATCCTGTGGCCTATCTTTCTAGGACTCTCAACCCCAGCCAGCTTAACTACTCTGTCCTAGAAAAGGAGTTGCTCGCGATGAAGATCAGATCGCTTGTGAAGAGTGGTGGCATTTATTGCAAGGAGCGATCCAACCATTTTTTATTAGAATTGATCACAAAAACCTTAAGGTACTCCAGCAGATGGAATGTATCAACTGCAGGCAGGCAAGATGGGCCCACTTCTTTGCCCAATATGACTTCACCATCACATACCTGCCTGGAAGCAACAATGTTTTGGCTGATTCCCTCTCCCGTGTTCCTTTGCCGGGGATCTCACCTTGTCATCTAACCGAATACATACTTCCTCACCATAGGATAGTGTGTCAGGTGTCTTCTTTTCTACAATCAGTACAGGAAGCCATGGTCAGGAGGGCTACCGATCCTCGGATCTCACCCCAGGATACACTTAGCGGCGAGACGGTCTGTTGTTTGTCAACAATCATCTTTTCCTGCCCGATACAGCCTCAAGACAGAAAGCATTACAATGATGTCATGATGGCGCCTTAGCTGGCCACTGGGGTGTTGCTTCTACATTGGATCTGCTGAAAAGACAGTTCTGGTGGCCGGGAATCTCATCTGAAGTGAAGAGCTATGTCTCCACTTGTTCCACATGCTGTAGGAGTAAGCACTGCACCCAATAACCATTTGTTTTACTCCAACAAGACCAGATTCCGGTGCGGCCCTGGAGTTCTTTTACTACTGACTTTATTGTGGATTTACCTCTATCAGAAGGGTGCACATGCATAATGGTCACAGTGGACTCGTTTTCTAAAATGGCACATTTCTCCCCTATGCCAGGCATACCCACAGCCGCTACCATGGCAGCTGTGTTCGCCAAAGACATATTTCGTCTACATGGGTTACCCACCAAGATAGTTTCTGACAGAGAAAGTCAGTACACATCCCGCTCCTTGAAGATCCGATGTGATAGGTTGGGCATTGAGAGAGCATTGTCATCAGGATTTCATCCACAGACCAATGGTCAAACCGAGCAATTAAACGCCACCCTGGAACAATACTTACAGTGTTTTACCAACCACCAGCAGAACGATTTAGTGGCCTTGTTACCCACGGCCGAGTTTTCTTACAACAACGTCAAGCATTCATCCACCGGTCTAAGCCCATTTTACTGCAACTATGGTTATTACCCTACCAACATCTCACCCAGGGATGTACAAGCCATGTCTATGCCTTCAGTGGACGGTATCCTTTCCAGCATTTCAAGGGCTCATAGGATTGCCGGTGAAGGACTACTGGATAGTCAAGCCCGTAACAGGGCTCAAACCAATCCTCATCATCTCCAGTCTCCCCATTGGTCCAAGGGTACGTTGGTCTGGCTCTCCACCAAATATCTACCTCGATGAATTCGACCAACTAAATTGTCTCCATGTTTCCTGGATCCTTTCCCTGTTCTCAAACAAATCAACCCGGTAGCCTATCGGCTGAAACTACCCCATAGTTTGAGACACATCCATCCTGTCTTTCACACTTCCATGCTCAGGGAATACCAAAGAGATCCTTACCAGCATTCTACTACCTCCCCTAAACTACCTGCAGATAGTACGTCGGGTGAATATAAGGTCTCCCAGATCATGGACTCCAGGTACAGGAAGGGACGGTTGGAGTACCTAGTACATTGGAATGGTTATTCCCACCTCGAGGACTCATGGGAACCTTTTTCACATGTGCACGCAGCTAGGTTGCTGCGCCTATTTCACCGGTCTCACCCGGGTAATCCAGGTGTTCTACGCCTAGGAAGGGGGCATACTGTCATGCGCCGACCAACCTGGTGCCTTTGGAACGCATGGCGGCTCCTCCGCCATTACAATGTTCTGTCACGTTTCGTCTGCATCTGTTTTGCCGAGTTAGTCTTTCTCTTCCTCTCTTTCCTTCTGGGTTTTTAACCCTGCCTCCAGTTTCTCTCGGCTCTCAGGCCGTGTCCCTCCTCTCGTTGCCTCCCTCGTGGTACTCCTGGCCGCAGGCTCTCTCTCTCCTCTCGGATTTCATTCCTTTCCGTTTTCGCCCTTTAGCGGCTCTTGACCGTGTCCGTTAGTTTTTTCTCGGCTCTCTCTGCCATTTGTTTTCTATGTTTACTGTGTTCTTACCTGATGCTGTCCTAAGGCCATGCCCCTCTCTGGTTCCTGGTGTTCTGGGAACGCAAGCTATAATCTGGTCCTCCTCTCTGGACAAAGGTTCTCAAACCACAAAGCCCTATGAGATTCCTGGCCTGACACACCCTTGGGACGGACTCCTGCACACGATCCGCCTAATAAGAGTTTTTTTCTGCTGTAAGCTTTTTCCTCTTGTACAGGCGTTCCCGGGTGGGGGTCTAGTGCTTGCTGCTGTTTCTCACGGTGGCATTGTGGCTTCCATCTGAGGAAGGCCATATCTCTTCACAAAAAAGAAGACAGAACGAAGAAAGAAGGGAAAGAAACCGAAGTCCTCAACAGAAGAATCAGGTGAGGAGGAAGGGGTTTTTGAATCACACAGTGGTTCTGAAGCTGAGAAAACTGGCAGTTGACATTGGCACACAACACCTCACATGTGGGTAGCAATGCCATCACTAGCTATATAAGGAGTACCTGGTTCGCCGCTGGGGTGGGAGAAAGAGCAAAACGCTTTATTCAGCAGTGTCACATCTGTCAGCTTCATAACATTGGTAAGTCAGTGAAGGGTGCTGCTGGCTCTGCTCACCAGCCCCCTGTTGGGCCCTGGTATGAGATCCAACTGGATTTCATGACACTGCCACCAGTGGGTAAATACTGGTATGTTCTGGTAATCGTTGACATGTTCAGTGAATTTGTGGAGGCCTTCCCATGTATCCAGGATGACGCTATCACAATGGCCCAAAGATTACTTTGGGACATTTGTCCAAGGTGAGGAGTGGCCTCTGTTCTCTCTAGTAATATAGGCCCACATGTTGCCAAAAAGGTGATGACATATATGTGTGAGGCCCTAGGGATTAACCAAAAGTTGCATGTACCATACAGACCACGCAGCTCAGGGAAAATGGAATGGAGCAATGAGGAGCTCAAGAATAAGCTGGCAAAAGTGTGTGCACAGACAGGACTAAGCTGGCCAGATGCGCTGACCCTTGCCCTCATGTGCATGAGAGGTATGCCCAGCCGCTTTGCTGGACTCTCTCCATTTGAGATCCTGATGGCAAGAGCAATGCACCTGCCAGCTGCAGCTCCTCCCTCTGTGAGCAGGTTGCCATCGGCACTGACTGATGATTCTGTTCTGGCTTATTTTAAACACCTTACTTCTGTCATGAGACTGATCTACCACGAGGTCAGCGAGGCACAACCCGTGCAGGCCAGCAAAAACTACATTCAATGCAGGGGAGAGACCTAGTGATGCTCAATGACATTGCCTGTGAAAATAGCTTACAACCCAGCTGGAAAGGACCATTTCCTGTCATTTGGACCACAGACACCTCCCTGAAAATTCAAGATGTAAAGTTCTGGGTTCACGCCACCCATACTAAGAAGGTGAGTGACTACTACAAACCTGGGACCCTGTCCTCTACCCCACTCCGCCCTGAAGGGTCAGGGACTCGACCCAGTGGAGCCTGCCATAACCTGAGGCCCAGGAATTAATCCAACCCTAAACTATACGTTTAGTCAAAATCCGCCCTCAACCCCACTCTGAAGCACTGCCAGCATAGGAACAGTGCATCTTCTCTCCCTGGGGAAGTGACCTTTACACAAAAGACGGCACAGCCTGAACATCTATATTTCAATTTTTACATTTTGGGGAAGTGTGGTTTTTATTTTTATTGTTTTAAACAAAAATGTCCTTTTTGATTCACTATTTTTGGAACTCACGTTTGATTATGGTTTCTTGAATTGTGCTTTTGTTGGACAACATTTTGTATTTTTTTGACCTTTTGTTTAATTTAGATATGTTTAATCTTCATATTTTTTTATGTTCATTTTTTCAAATTGTATTTTTAAAATTTTAATATCTTTTTTTATATAATAATATTATATTTTAAATGGTATGTTTGATTTTAGTTTCAAATTTTAATCAGTAATTTTGGGATTTTAATTGTGGAACCTTCAATTTGTGTTTTTATCTCTTTAAAAGCTGATATCCTTTTTATATATGTTTTTTTCAACACCCAGGCAGATGTCCAGGTGCATATCTCTGCAGCAGAGCAGGGCCAAAGCAATGCCCACTCCACAGGGCACCAGGAACAGTGCTGGGCACACAGCACCCACATCGACAGCCGTTTGCACGAACACTGAGGCCACACCTGCTGGCAGGGCGACTGAGGAGCCACAGGGGGACACCAGCCTGTTTCATCACCTGCCGAATGTCTACAAACCTCAGAGAGCCCTCAACTCCTCCAGTGCACATGTACACCAGAGACGGATGTGGACACTCCGTCATGTGGATCCCCTGCATTCAGCCCTGGGGCCGTGTATAGGCCCTCACCTGCACAGCGCAGTCCAACACACAAGACGCTGTTGCAGAGGCTCGAGGACATGGAGTGCCGACAGCAGTAGATGGAAGAGATTGGCCACACTCACTCTGCACACCTGCAGGCCATTCAGGACATTATCCATGGGGCTACTAGCATGGTTGTGCATGCCATGGCTTATGTAGCCCTCTGGGGTGGATTTCGATTACCTGTGTCTTCATTTCAGACACATGTGTACATTTACCTCCTACTGGAAGCTGTTGGTGACTGCATCGTGTTATAGGCAGCATTAGCGCCGGTTATCAGCGCTAATTGTGCCGGACATGGACATGTGATGCGGCTGTGTTTGCGTCTCGTGTGGCCGGCTGCAATAGCGCCGGCTGTGATAGTGCCAGATGTAATAGCGCCACCTGCTTTTGCAGTCAGCGGTATTTGTGCTGGCTCATGATCCAACGGAGCGGTATTGGTGGCACTAATTCTGTTACCGCCACTTTTAAGGGTCACTGCCAGACCTGTGATGAAGACCACTGAGACAGATTCTCAAAACATTTCTCGTAAGTGAGGAGATGCGTGAACCCATTAGTGTCAGCAAATGTATGTAAGATGGCTGGACAGTGCATCTTTGTTCCACTTTCCAGCCCTCCTGAAATGCTAAAGTCACCTTTGTGAATAAGGTGACCTGAGCATTTCAGCAAATATGCACACATTTTCTGCGGCCCATTGTGACAAACCTGTTTGCTCCATTCCATATTATCCAAACATTTGCTCATTTTTTGGCAATGGTGCACATGTTAGATAATATGGCCACTGGATGTGCGCATCTATGAGCCTCATTATAAGTTTGCTGGTCCGGAAACAAGGGTGCCAGTAAGCTCACCGGCAGCCTTGTTTCTGGAATGGCAAACTATGAGTCTGCCTGCCGGAGCCACTGTGCCCGACAGGTCTGAAGCACTGGCACTGTTAGCAATGTGCCGGGGCTTCCATGTCCCCACTCCCATAGAGTCCTGCAGGACTCTATGGTAATGGGGACTGCCATTTTACCGGCACCTTACTTCCCAGGCCGCCAGACTTGGAATCTCCCGGTGGCACTGGGAAGTCAGGAGCCGGTAATAACTCTACGAGTCCGGCAGGGTTACCGCCGGACTCGTAGTAAGGCCCATATGCCATTTTTCCCCATTTTTGCCATCTGCATGTACGTTAAAAAATTGCATCTTGTTCAAATAAGAAATGTTAGTACTTGAAATACTAAGAACAAGAAGTTCTTTGATTGTTACAGTATAGAATATCTATGGGTTTTTTTTAGTTGACATTTTCTTTAGAAGTATCTCGAATGCACACACAAAATGCAAGTGATTAATCATTGCTAATTAAGCAGAATGACCTTTCTATTTTATGCGAATGTTACAGGAAACAATGCTTACTAGAGCGCCTTCCTCTCCCCAAACTTCCTGTTGCTGCATCTTAAGTAGAATGTTAGTCACTGGAATTTCCCCCATCCCCACAATAGACAGGAAAAGAAAGCAAATATATGCAAATGTACACATTATGTGTATTCCCTAATGAACAAAATAGTATTAATGCGCACAGAGCTTCCTAAAGGGGTCATATTTAAGGTGACCTGTGGCCTCCTCAGGGAGAAGGTCCTTAACTGCGGCATGTGTTTGTTGCTCAGACAGAGGAAGTCTGAAACACGCCGCCAGGTATCGCCTTTCTCTTTCTTCCTTCACTTCCTCATTGCTTGATAGTCAAATTATTCGAATGTTTTCTATCTTAAACATCTTTTAGACTTGGACAGAGCGCTCAGTTCATGATGCAGGTGTCGAGGCCTCTGCTTCATCAGAATCTCCGAGAGCCAATGTTGCCACATTCCAAATGAATGGAATATTACGTGTTAATGTAAATGCAATTACTCCATCATATGTATTCCATAAATAATGCTCTTCCATGCATTTCAGAAGCCATTTGCATCACTTTGATCTCCAGGCAGGCTATTACAACAATTGCTAATTTTGCAAATGTTGTACTTTAAAATGTTCTCTTTAACACATCTAGATCAAACATGTCTGAGTAAAACCTGGGTTTGCCCAAAAAGCATATATCTTTACCACTATTCCAAATCCCACCGTTCTATGTCCATATATAGTGTTCATGGTAGTTTAAATATTTGTCCACCAAAAATGACAAAATAATGAAATAAATAGAAACATTATTTTGCCAGTTAAACACTTTCTGATAGCAGGTCAAATTCAGGCTATTGTAAGACTCAATTGGCGCCTGGCATTAGTTGGAATGTATTTGTGCAAGTGTATTCCCTCGCAACTTAGGCCCAGCTCCCCCCCCCCGTCTTCGCGCCAAGTGCGACCCCACGCAACCCGTCCATGCTCCCCTGACCTAGCGCATCCTTCTTGACGTTGCTCCCCACACAACTTCCCCTGCTGCCCTGGTTTAGCGCATCCCCCTCAGTGTTGCTCCCCACGTATCTGCCCCCTCTCCCCTGGCCTAGCTCATTGCTCTATGCATTGCTCCCTACATACCCGCACCCGCACCCCCAGCCTTGCGCATCCCTCTCAGCGTTGCTCCCCACACAACTGCCCCCGCTCCCCTGGCCTAGCGCATCCCTCTCTGCATCGCTCCCCATGTAACTTGTACCCACTCCACCTGCCTTGCGCATCCCTCACAACCCTGGCATGCTCCCCCCTCTCGTTCTTCTTCAGGCTCCCCTGAACCACGACCAGTGTATTGTTCCCTGTTTGTGTCTCTGCATTCCACACCCTTTTGTATGGTGACTATTGTATTGTCATTCCTCTGCATTGTTTGCATTTCCTCTTACATCCAGGTTTCCCTTGGATTATCAGTGTTTGCGTATTTTGTTTTTGTATGGTTATCATTGCATTGTTTACTTTGCATTGTATTCTACTTGCATTCTCATGCCCTTGAGTACCATGGTAGTGTACAGTTGTTGCCTTCACTGTTTCTCCACTCACACTAGGGCCGTGCAAGGGTCCAATGTTCTTGCTCTGTGGTGTACTTACTTGCTGCCCTCTCTATTGTGTTGGGATTCCCCTGTGCCTCATTCATGTGACCACCCCATCTCCTGCATTGGCTGCCCTCCAAACCCCACCCCTCCCATTCTCTCCATCCCGACCCTATATGGTGCTCTCTGTCTCCCCTATCTTTTCTAACTGCTATTCTATCGACTATCCTATCCCTCTCACTAAGTCTGGTAGGAAGAGGTTCAAAAGGGACATCCTGGTCTACAGCACAGGCCTCCCTATCGCTGATACCTACACCAGTGCTTACTCCAGACAGACCCTCACCAACAGCCTCTTTGTCGTTCCCTCTCCAGGCTAATGGATCCCCCATATGGTCTCTGTTCCCTCTCCTTTTTCCGCCTCTCCCATTAATGGTGGCACCCAGTGGGAGGATGTCCTGGCCCCCTTCCACTCCTCGAAGACCATCATTAATGTCTACTTAAATGGCACCATCTTGGTCCAGGGCCCTCAGGTCAATCTCCGCCTTTTCGATAGATGCTTCCTGCATCTTCTTTTATTCTCCTGCTACTCCTACCTACCCATCTCTGGCGCCTCTGCCACCTCCTTCTTCTGCCAACTCTCTGGCAGTCTCCTCTGCTTCTCTTGGCACTCTGCTGCCTACTTCCTCTGCCACATCTCTGGCACCCCCTGCTGCTTCTTTGGCCAATCTGCTGCCTCCTTCCTCCACCACGTTGCTGGCTCCCTCTACTGCTTCTCTGGCCGCTCTGCCTTCTCCCTCCTCTGCCACCTCTCCGGCATCCTCGTTTTCCTCTCTGACTACTCATCCATCTCCTCCTTCCTCCTCTGCCCCTTCTCGGGCACCTCTAACACATCTGCAAGGCGTATCTAATGCCTGTACCTCTCCACGTATGTCTTGCAAACTCTCACTCCCCTTTCAAACACTCTTCGGACATCTGCCATCTAGTTGAAGAGTTTGATCTGACATACTCGGTCTCATCAAGAGTTGGTTCACGGCCAGCACTGTCACGAGTTTTGACACTCTCCACCCTGATGGCTACAAGATCCTCTCCAAACCCAGAACCAACCATCCTGGTGGGGTGTAGCAATGATCTTCCCGGAGAGGATCCCTGCTTCTGTCATTCCTACGCAGGCCGGCTCCTCCTTTGAATGCCTGGTCTGACGCTCTCTATCTCTCTTGGCCTCTCTCTCACTGTGGCCGCCGTCTACAGGCCTCTTGGCCAGGTTGCCCTCTTCCTCGCTGACCTCTCCTCCTCCCTCCTTTCCTCTACCTCTCAACTTCTCCTCCTCTGATACCTCAACATCCACTTGGATGCTGCTAGCCCCTCCTCAGGGCTCTTTTGCAATGCTCTGCGACTCTCTCTCTCTCTTTATATATATATATGTATTCTTCCTTCTGACCCAATTCACTCTGCAGGGCACACCCTGGATGTTCTGATATCATCAGACTTCCACCTCTCCAACACTCACACCACTCTTCTCTCTTGGACTGACAACTTTCTTCTCTGCTTTCACCTGTCGCTCTCTGCAGCTCAGGTTAAGTCGACCCAGCACTGCCACCCACCTGCTCAGTCATCCGGCCATGAAGCATGTGTTAGTCGAGGCTTTCACCACTACTTCCTCTCCTCCTCCTACACCTTTGGCTGACTCACACTCTGACACAGCCCTTTCCAACCTTCATCTCTCAATCACTAACACTCTTGATGTCCTTGCCCATGTCATAAGGATCCATTTGAAGCCTGAATACAAGTGCAACTATTGGTACGATTCAAACCTCGCCACTCTTAAGCGCAAGTGTATGGTGGCTGAGAGGAAGTGGAGGGCATCAGTCTCATAGTGTGACAAACTGGCCTGCCGCCTGCTCCAAAGGCAATATAGACTCTCATCCAAGACCGTGTCTCAACGGCCTCTAACAACTCGGCCGAACTCTTCAAAATCTGCAAGGAGCTAGCCAATCCTGCTGCAGTCTCCATGTCTCCTGTTTCCTTCCAGGCCCTTTGCATGTCTTTGGCATCTCATTTCACCATTACAACTCAGGACATCCTGTCCACTCTCTCCTCTTCCTCTACCACCTCTTCCTCTCACACTACCATTAAGGACCCCTCTCTGGCCGTATCTCCTCTTCCTTTCTCCTCCTTCTCCCTGGTCACTCCTGACGATGTGTCTTGACAAGTCCGATCCATGAAAGTTTTGTCAAAGGAGGTGTGCCCCTGCTCCTCCATGACCATTAAGGACCACATTGACACCATTGCTACAGCCTTGGCCCATTTCTGCAATCACTCTTTTGCCACTGGAATCGTACTCTCTCCCTGTTAAGCACTCCCCTCTGCACCCCCTCCTTAAGAAGCCCTCTGCCGATCCTTCCTCTCTGGCAAACTATAGCCCGATCTCCATCACTACTTTCCTGGGCAAACTCCTAGAAAAGCTGCCCATTTCCCAGCTTAACCTAAATACTGAATCTGTTGGTTGTCTCCATGACCACCAGTCTGTCTTCAGAGCTGCCAGAAGCAAGGACACTGCTCTCCTGAACGCCCGTGAAGACTTGCACTCCAATCTTGACTGTAACCTGTCTTCTGTCCTCATTCCCCTTGATCTATCCTCTGCTTTCGACACTGTCAACCATGCCTAGTCTGGTTGACCCCCTCTCTCACTGATCAACCCTCCCAGGTCCAACTTGTGTCTTTCCTCTCCTGCCTCTCTCTCTCTCTACTTGTGGTGTTCCCAGGAGTCTAACCCCTCTCCCTGGCTCTTTAACCACTACCTGGCCCCTCTACACCACTGCATCTCTACCGTCTGTTCTAACTTTCAGTGTTATGCGGAGGACACCCAGCACTCCTTCAGGCTCCCCTCAGCCTCTTCTGCTCCTTCTCTCATACCTGGCTGTCTGTCTGCAATTCAGGAATGGTGTGCCTCCAACAATCTCTGCCTTAATGCCAATAAGACTGAGAGCCTCCCAATTGGGACACCTGCTTCTGCCTTCACTCTCTCACTCTGGCCACCCGCCGTGGGCCCTCTACCTGCACCTTCCTGTGAGGCTAAGAACCTTGGTGTTATCTTTGACCCCACCCTCTCCTTCTCTCCTCGCATCTCTGATGTCTCTCAGAAGTCACACTACCAGCTTCACCTCATTAGGGGCATTCTTCCTTTTCCCACTTTCCCCCAGAAGCTCAGTGTCTCCAGAGCGCTGGTCCTCTCTAGACTGGACTACTGCAACAGCCTCTTTCTAAATCTGCCTTCCTCTACTCTTCGCCCTTTACAACTAATACAGAACAGGACTTCGAGACTTGTCCTTGGCTTCAAGTCCTGGGATCGTATCTCTCCAGCCCTGAAATCTCTCCACTGGCTCCCTGTGGCTGCAAGGATCAAGTTCAAGACCACACTATATCCACCTTTCCCTTCCTAAGCTTCTTCCTTCTCAAGCCCTCTGTTCATCCACCTCCAACTCTCTGAGGGTCAAATGCTTCTCCAGGCAGAGAGTGGGGGATAGACCTCTGTCCTCGGCTGGGGCCTCCCTCTGGAACAGCATCCCTGCCTCCCTCAAACCTGTGCAGGACCACCTTAGGTTTCGGAAGCAACTCAAGACCTTCCTTTTCGCTTCTGCTTTCTCTCTCCCTCTCCCTTGCTGATGTCCCTGTCTGCTGCGCAACCTGGTTACCTGGCCACCCACTGAACTTACAGGACCAGGCTCCTGCACAACCAGTTGCCACTGCACTGCCTCCGGGCCTCCCAACCACTTAGGGACTGTATCTGCAACCCTACAGCCCCCAGACTCTGCACTTATGAGCCATTTCCCCGCAGCACTTACGAGTTCCCTTGCACTCTCCTCTCCCCTCACCCCGCTTGGCACTTCTCCCCCTCTGATCCCCCCGCACGATTTGAATGGCACAAGGCCTAGTAAAATCATTATTTTGTCCTCCTGTCTTCCCTTCCTTGTCTTATCGTGCCTAGAAACACTTTTGTACAGGCACGTTATAAATGACTTATTTTATCATATTATATCATATGACAAAATGACTACTGTACAGCATGAGTGCAAGGATGAGTAGTGACTACACTTCCACTTAGCCCCCATATTATTGCAAACCAACAGTGATCCCAATCATAAAGGTGACACAAACACAATCAAGAAATATACCTCCTTTGCTTTTGTGGTAACATGGGCCGAGGGCAGGTTAAAGTCTTAAAATGTGTGTGAATGTGATGATAGCAACACAAACATCAATAGCACAACAGTATAAATAAAGGAATGTCCAATCAAGTTTCTATAAAAATATATACTTTAATTAAACACACCAATATGAAGTAATAGTTGTCTATAACAACACTAGTAAAAACCCTGCCCTATGAAAACATGACAGAATGTGAAGAATGTAGATGATGCAAGCACTCTGGGTAATGTAGCAGGGGTGAATGCCAATATATCACAAACAATGCCTCCAAGCGGGTTTATAGTGACAATTTCGAATAACATTTTGTCGAAAGTCAAAATGTCGAAAAAATAATGTTGAAAAAAAAATGTGAATGTCTTTTTTTTGTTAGTTTTTTGTTCGAAATGTGGGGGTTCCCCCCAACACCCCTTTTTTAAAAAAAATAAATCTGTTTTAACCCTTTTTTTTTACTTGCGGAACCCAAAAAAAACATGTAAATAAAAAATAAAGCATTCGAAAAACACATTTTCGACATTATTTTTTCGACATTTTTGTCATTCGACCAAATGTTTTTGACATTTTGACCTGACACCCTCCAAACGGATATGTCATGTTGAAAAAGGTACAAATGGGTGGGTTAGCAGTTACTAGGGTCCCAAAAGTGGACAAATGGGGCTGGGTCCTCTCAAGGTTTGAAGAAGTACCAAAAGGAGCACTATGGCTACTGGTGGTTTGAATTAGGACTGAACCGAACAGTGAATTTACTATTTGGCCGAATACCGACTAGTTGGTCCAAGTATTCATCCGTAACCGAATAGTGAGCCAAATAGCTTTCAAAAACAAAACAATACGATGTCCGTGAGGGCAAGGCCCCCAACAACCACTGCCTTTCCCCAATTGTAGCATGGGGGGGTTAGTGGGCCTTTCCCTTAAAGCCCCCCCATATTGTCTTGTAATTTAAAACTCTCTGCAACCAAGTGTTGCCAGGTCTTGCCCTAGCTGCCTATATGGCGTATTTTTTAAAAAAATGCCTGCAAGGCCGCTGGGGCAAAACCAGCAAACCCCCCAGCAACAACTGCAGTGGTTGCCAGGTCTTGCCCTGGTGACCCCGCAGCTGCTTTTTTTAATTGAATGGGAGGAGGGAGCCCCTAGGGCAAGGCCAGGGGACCCCCATCCCCAACATCAATGGCTGTGGTTGCCAGGTCTTGCTTTGAAAATAAAGGAGTGGAGGGGGACCACCAGGGCAAGGCCTGGTGGCCCCCCTGCAACAATTGCAGGAGTCAAAGGTCATGCCCTCCTGAGTCCCTCTGCTCCTTTTTTTTTTAAATGAGTGGGGTCGCCAGGTCTTGCCCTGGTGACCCTGCAGCTGCTTTTTTAATTGAATGGGAGGAGGGAGCAGTTGGGGCAAGGCCACGGGATCCCCCACCCCAGCATCAATGGCGGTGCTCATCAGGTCTTGCACTGGTGGTCCCCTCTGCTTTTTTAAAAACAAATAAGTGGAGGGGGACACCAGGGCAATCCCCGTTGACCCACCCAGCAACATTGTGGGGGTCACAGGTACATGCCCTGCTGGGCCCTTCTGCTGCTTCTTTTTTAAATGTGTGGGGTGAGCCACCAGGGCAAGGCCCGGTGACCCCCCACCACACATTTCTTATTTCAAATTAACTGTGGGGGCACCAGGGCAAGGCCCCCAACCCCCAGCAACAATTGCCGGGGTCGCCAGATCTTGCCCTGGTGACCCTTGCAGCACATTTATTTTTAAATGATTTGGGGAGCTGTCATGATGAGGTCCGGTGACCCTCAGCAACAATTGAGGGGGTCGCCGGGTCTTGCCCAGGTGGTCCCTTCTCCTGCTTTAAAAAAAATGAGTCGGGGGCCACCAGGTAGGTGCACTTGACTTAATCCTGGCGGGGAACATAGCAGCCTCCCAGTCCGAGCCTCCTTGGAAGCATCCTAACAATCTCATCCAAAATCCTGCATTCATTCTCACTTTCTATGGACCCTGGCCCACAGGCATAACCCGACAAACTCTGGCAGCTGGGAGGAGAATCAAAATGTGACCAAATAAGTGAGGTGAGCCCACTTTGGAGTACAAGTTGAGTGTGTGGCACAGTGGCATCATCACTCAGCCCATGGCGCTGATGAGCGGTTGAGGCAGAGAGCGGGTTAGACGTTGACTGTGGGATACTCTGTTATCTGAATAGATGTGCTGCTGGTGAGCATGCTCTGGCACCTGACAGATAACCTAACCCACAAAACCCAAGCCTGCTGCCTTGATATGAGGTTGGGGGAAGTCACCTATGGGTTAGTTGGCTGGAGGATCATTGGTGCTTGCACCCAAGCTTGATGCTCAGCTGCCTCTGGTGTCTGGTTGGTGATTTGGTGTTGTCAAAGACACTGATACTGTAACTGGCCATTACAGAGAGGGCCATCCCACATCTACATGTGTGTGTTTGACAAGTAACTTGCACTAGACTAGTGGAGAAGTGATTGTGATGTGCAAGCACAGGAACTGTGACTGTAGAAATAGTGGTATGTAGCTGGCCTTGGGGGAGGCTGGCGCAATCAGTCAGCAATACAGTGTGTCATAGCTGCAGAGAAACAATGGGCAAGCGGGAAAGACAGCAGACTAAGTTATCCTTTAACTAAGGAGGGCATAGGAAGAAGCTTAAATCTCATGGAGCTACTGTGCATGAAGATCAACATCTTAAAGAGAGTGTGGTAGTGCAATTGTCTGATTCCATGGTTCCACTTGTTAAGGCCAGTATCAATATGCTGAATAACACAGTATCAATATGCTGAATATTTCCAGATTGCTTAGCAAATGTTCAAGCCTCTAGTAAGACTTGTGTAGGCATCAAACAGCTGCTAAGAGCTGAAAATATCAAGTACTTAATGATGTTTTCAGCTAAATTATGAGTAGTGCTTGAGGGGAAGGTACTTTTCTTCAATTCACCAGATGCTGCAAATGACTGCATCACAAAACTGCAACTATGGTTTCCAAACTGGTCTCCTGCAATGTATCCTCAGGGATCAATGACTCTCCTTGAACAATCACCTGACTTTGTTGACATATCATACAGTATCCTGCACAATGAACCTGGTGCGGATGTTCATCCAAGGTTACTTACCTTGCTCACTTTATAATGGAATCGGGAGATGGGCTCCTGAGAGTAGCTGGATCCCAGAATTATTTTTTTTTTTGGGGGGGGGGTTTGTTGTGCATTGGTTAAAAGAAAAAAAATAACCTTATACACAAACACTCTAAACTAATGCATTACAATCAGCAGAATGTATCAGAATTAATTACATCAATCAATAAAATCATCAAGTATATCATATACTTTAAAACATAAACATTATAATTATTTCATCCTTTAAATACATAAAATATCCTACACAATTAATCATATAATAAATATAAACATAGGCAACATTTCCTTATGACCATCAATTAGTAACCCAACAATAATTTCACAGTTTCATTTCATACATTTTAGCCTGCCCCAGTAATTACCATTGAGGAAGCTCCATATAAAGTACTCCAATATTGATCTGTCTGTATATTTTCAAGCTTATCAATGATTGATGAATAGGCCTTCTGGTATTGTATTTTTAATGCAGATCACTGGGTTAAAATATAACGATTTGATTCCACAGAGACGTGACATAATCTACATATACAATCCACATATGGAACAACATAACCATCCTCCCACATACTCATAAGTTGGCAAAATGTTTAATGTGGCTGAATAATATATGCACTCATTTTAGGATTGCATGGCTTCAACAGGTAAGAACACGGGCCCTTTGTAGCAAACCCCTGTTTTATATATTCATAATAGCGCCTTTTGTTGTGTAACTTTTCCATAGAATCAACACTATCCCATGCCCAGCTCTTCTTCTTAATTACACTTATATAATCTGGCCTTTCATGTACGGTGTCCATTGTGAAGTTAATATTATCACAATGAGGCAAAACAGAATTGTTCAATGCTCTCAAAAAAGTGTTTAGGGGGTGCATACGTAATCTATCCGCCACAAGACCCATTAATGTATTGTCATCTGGTAATCGATTTGATAAGGCACAAAATAGTTTACACCTCTTCAGTAACCATTGAGCCCAAAGTGAATGTATAAGGTCACCATAATATGAGCAAGTCAGTGATATACTAATAGGGAATCCGAAGTAGGAATAACATCCTAAAATTTCAAGCTTAACATCATTCAACGTCCACACAAATGAACCATAATATCTCAATCTACAGCCTACTACCCTACCTTTAGTTTTTGACGCATTAATAGACAGATTATTTTTGCATATATACCCAGGGCATTGATAGAACGCTGCAAGCCAACCGGTGTAAGGTCCATGAGGATAGTGTCATCGGCATGCATCAGCCAAGGTATTAAATGGCTATCAATACGGGGAGCAAAGCTTCTTACATCCCCCAAATGCTTATCCAAGTCAGAAGTATATAGATTGTACAAGAGGGTGCAAATTCACACCCCTGTTTTAAGCCAACATTGATTTTCAGTTGATGAGATCAACTTCCATCTTGTGACAGCTGTATTGAAATCACTGTATCACTATACAAAGCTTTGACAAAATATAGAACTACAGGGTCAATACCCCATTGCAATAACTTGTGCCAAAGTTTTGGGCGGAATACAGTGTCAAAAGCTCTAGAAAAGTTGATAAAAAATAAGTAGAGCTTACGCTTGTGACAAATTGTATCGGTAAACAAATACTGTAGAGCACAATTTTTATGGGATGTATTGTAACCTCTACAAAAGCCAGTTTTACATTTATGTAAGAGTCCCCAAGCCTATGGCCGTATATTAAGTTTTTTTAACAACAATGTTGCAGAAATGTTGTCACTGGAGTCAGTCATAGCTAGGATCTGATAGTTGGAGGGTTCATCCACACCGCCTTTATAATGGAATCGGGCATGTGCTCCTCTGAGTAGCTGGATCCCAAAATCACTGGTTGAATATGGGTGTCGTTGGCTGGTCTGATGGGCCCCTTCTATTTATATCACTACAAGTTGGGTCAATCAAAATATATGGGCAGGTCATCTCTGACCATTTGGGGTTGTCATTGTAGGTGGGTGTGGGTGTTGAGTTTAATAATACAACCATTCTCTTTAAATAGGGGGGCAAGGATATCACTGACTATTGGGGATTGTCGGTGTAGCGGGGGTTTGGGTTTTTCAGATAAAATAACATAATGTTGCAGTTGAAGCTAAAAGTGGAGATGAGAGGGAATGGAGAGTGTGTGATATTTGCTATGGTTGTAGTGACAAAACATGGAAGGGGCCCCTTCGGACAGGGGCAGTAATGGCCTGAAAACTGAGGACAGACGAAGACCCTCTATAGTATATATGACAGGTACAGGAGCTCTGGACATTAGCGATACAGAAATCATGGGACGAGTACATTCCTCTTTTCTATCATATACTGGTCAAGGGGTTTCCATCAGATGAGCAGGCTTCACTAGATAAAATAGTAGGGATAGAGGCAAAAGGGTTGCTTGAAATCCAGTCGACTAACGTAAACTATTTCAAGAGGAAACAAGAGAAAGAGAAAGAGACAACAGATAACGCCACAAAGGCAGAGAATACATTGGTACAAAGGAAGCTGGAAAAGTTATCAATGGAAGGAGAAATGCTCATCCCAAACTCTACAGCGGTGGTCCCTGCCCAACAAGGAGGGTTCTCTGCAGGGAGCGCCACCAACAAGGGGGATATACGCAACCACAGTATGTCCCAAAATGGGGGGTCCAGCAGCCAGAGTTCAATCCACAAGATGAAGCATATCAGCAAATGGGATACTACCTACAGGGGAGAGGATATTCAGTGGGGCCGAGGGGATGGGTATAGGTTTATCAGGCTATGCTTTATATGTGGCAACCAAGGACATTGTGCATGAATGTGTCCATTTGTACAGCAAGCACAGCAACAAGCCCCACCACAGCAGGTGCCATCCCAGCAGTTCCATCCTCATCAGACACAGCTCCCGCAGCTCCAAACATTGCAAGTGCAACCTTCACTGCTGCAGGCATAGACATTGGCCTAAGTTGTACCGACAGGGATCAAAGGGATGCCCATACAGATTGTGCAAGCTCCCCCGCAGCACAGCAACAAGGGGATGGGACACTCTTAGACCAGAACATTGTACACCACTACACTGGAATTTCTGTCCTGAATGGGAACCATTTCACATTTTCACATAACATAATGCCCCAATATGGCTGCCCACAGAAAGTGCTGGTGTGTCCAGTCCTTGCAGTAACTGAAGACGCTGACAAGGAACCTGAGGTAGCAATGAAGATAGGACAGAGAGATTTCTTCTTCTTGATATACACGGGGTGATTATTTAATAAGGGAGGGTGTGTTTCCATTTGTCAAACAAAGTTATGGACACACATGGCTTTCTGGGGGTTATTGTCACGGTTCCTGTTACAAAGAATGTACCCCTAGCGATAGGAATGCAGCACCTCATAACACCTCTACTTTACTCAAAAGACACTCCCATGAACATTCTGGGGAGGGATTTGTTGAGCAAGCTGAATGCTAGCATTTCATTCACAGAAAAAGGCATGATGTGTTCCACTCCTGGTGTGCATCTGGCAAAGCTTCTGGCCATTTTACGGGCCCACTATGCCCATAGCACATTACGAGGGTAGCCCCTGCACCCCAGCTATTCCTATATGGGGTCCAGGTACTATTGGGTAGGGTGCCAGGGATAAATGGAAAGACAGTTAGACTACATTCAGAATTTCTATTCATGCCCTCATGGCACAAGGACATTACCCCAGGCACATGGATACTACTGTATCTAGAGGAGGTGCTCACATGAAAAGGCATGCTGATATGTGGGACAGATGAGGATGACATGGAATGGCGTACAGTACTCCGTATCAACCCCACATTAACATTGACTGACCTGACTGACATAGATCTTTTTGCAGATGGGAAAGAGGAGGGAGAAGTGGTGTTTCAACTACACATCCCATGTCGTATAATAGTGATAGAAAGGTTGATACTGCAGATGACACAGCTTGTCAAAAAACAGGCAAATTACACTCGTGAAGACTTAAAGAAGGTCCCCAAATAATTGCGGCCAAGAGGGCCCCATGACAGGGGAGCGCTCAAAGGAGCAGGGGACGTCTACATAAAATTGAAAGAAGGGGCGCTGCTGCCCCAGGTAACACAGTACCTCCTCTCCCGCAAAGCAGATGAGGGTATTTGTGACATGCTCCATGCACTATGGCAACAGGGCATAATACAGACATCAACATCTCCCTGTAACCCGCCCATATACCGGATCAAGGGAGGGGCATGGTGATTCATACAGGACCCATGCCCCCTGAACTACATTCTAGAGGCTGAATTACCACTCGTTCCAAACCCTGCCACAATACTGTGCAACATAACCACAAATGCCAAATACTTAACAGTGATTGATCTCTAGAACATGTTGTTTTCTATCCCATTACATCCCGACTCCAGTTATCTCATCGTGTTTACCTATTGGTTGCTCACATTTTAACACACAAGGTTACATTTGGAGTGCCCAAGTTTGTTTAGCAGTGTAATACAGATGGATCTGGGCAACATATAGTTACCCAGCACAGTGATAAAGTATGTGGAAGACCTTCTATTGTGCAGCTCTACAGAGGAGTAGTGCAGGGCAGACTCCATCACTCTTCTGACACTGGTAGCTGGCAAAGGGTAGAAGATAGATAAGGAGAAATAACAGTACTGCCAGGAAGAGGTGGTATACTTGGTGCAGATAATATCCACAGCAGATTGAAGGATAACCCCAGGAATAGAAGAGGCAATACACTAGACATCACCCTGGCACGGTAAAGGAGATGCAAACATTCCTGGTGTTATGCAACTACTGCAGGGCATGGGTGTTTGATTATTCATCATTTACCAAGCCCCTTCTTCAGGCAGTAAAGGAAGCAAGCACAAAAGGTAAAAGGACATATTAAACGGACTGTTGAAATGAAAGAGAAATTTGACAAACTCAAAGAGGTACTGGCGCATGCACCAGTGCTGGTGGCTCTCAATTACAAAGACAAGTTTTATTTGTTCTCCCATTCTGACGGCACAGTGATGACGGCTGTCCTCATACAGACAAAACCACAGGAACACAAGCCCCTGGCATAATACAGTGGACTGTTAGACTCAGTGATGCAGGGTCATTTGCCCTGCGTGCAAAGCGCTTGCGGATGCAGCATTTGCAATGGAGAAAGAAGCAACGATTACAGGTGACCTGTAGTTTTGTACATGGAACACTCCCCTTTCACCATTTTGGAGAAGTCAAAATCCACTCAATGAATTGGCAATATACATTTTAGTATTATAATTATGTATTCTTTGATGTTTGCAAAATGTCAGTGATATTCATATGTATTGGATGTATAACTTTATATAAATAAAACATGTTAAAAAAAATTTAAAAATAATGTAATCCACATTGACTTCTCAAAGGTCTTTGGGATATGAGATAATACTGTCAACCCCAGCAATTGAGGTCATTAGGTGTCGTGTGGTAAACCCAGCAGAATTTATAGCTGAGCAAGAAAAGCACATTCATGATTGTGCATATTACATGGACAGATTAGAAGGGAACCCCGGGTGAAGGAGGATGCAATAAAGGGAGGGGACATGATCTTCTTTGACTGGTCATCAAGAATACATTTGAACACTGGCTGCAGGCATATGGGAGTGCTAGTGGTGGGCCATGTAAGAGGTGAGTTTTGCATTTGCTCGCATGAATGATTGCTGTCTCACTACTCTGCACAAGCAGAAACATTGGTGGCCCTCATAAGAACATTAGATGTGTTAGAAGGGCATGTGGTCAACGTGTTTTCCGACTCTGCTTATGTCACATCCACAGTGCACTCATGTCTAGCTCAATGGGAAAGGAGAGGGTTTAGGAGAAGTGATGGGTCTCCAGTCCAGCATGTGGAGATTTTGAAGCAGCCAATAAATGTATTATTGGTCCCATTAGATGTAGCAATAATAAAGTGCTTCACCCATACAGACGGCCAGGACTTTATTTCCCAGGGAATGACATGGCAGATAGAACATCCAAAGAAGCGGCCTACCTGCCTGAAGGTTCTACAAAAGTATTTCCAGGTACAAAAGAAAAGGTACTTATGATGGTGCAAGGGTGAAAAAGGACTGAGGATGCAGACACAACAGAACAATTAATTTAACTGCCCATTGTCCAGCTAATTGAACTGCAGGGAGAAGCACCCCAGGAAGAGAATTAACTATGGATATAGAGGAATGTTTTCTTTCTCCCACCCACCTGGTCTGGAGACACAAAAGCACAGGAAAGCCAGTGCCCAGAAAATTACTTACTGTAGTGTTAGAGCAACTCTACTTCCCAGCCCACGTGTCAAAAGAACACGTGGCTGCAGAAATACGCGGAAGTAGCTGAATTTACAGGAAATTGCACAAGCTGCCAAAGATTCCTGGTGCGGCACACATTAAAAAACAGTAAAGCAACACTGCCACGACCGGAAAAGCCCTTCTGGCACTTGCATATTGACTATGTCGATATGCAAGACAGATATACCTCTTACAGGTACATGCTTGGTGTTGTCTTTCCTGTTTCACATTGACTTGAGGCGGGACCCTACACACACAATGATGCCAAATTGACGGCTACATTTTTGCTGAGGGAGGTATTTCCAAGATGGGGTATATACAATGAATTAATATCAGACAATGGACAACATTTTGCCAGTGTCCTGATCAAGGAGGTTACAGCCCTCTTGCGGATAAAGTACTGCCTATGCTCAGTTTACCACCTGCAAGGAAACAACGTTGTTGAAAAACTAAATGGCCTGCTTAAAGAACGCTTGGCAAAGCTAACAACTACAGTTGGCAAAAACTGCCTTTATTGCCTACCTCTTGCACTATTAGCATTACGTAACTCGCGTGTCGCGGATCACCATTTGAATCTGCATGAAATTATTACTGGCAGTAGAATGAATGCACCTTTCCATCCTGCATGTACAATTTTGGATGCTCACAGCTCATCGCAGATACTGGGGGAAGAATTCAAAAATGTACTTGACTGAACTCACAAAAGCAATTGCCTATGTATCCGGCCAGGTACGCAAATGATCAAGCCACGGACACATCACCTGCAAGCACACAAGAAGAGGATGTCTTCCCACCAGCTCCACCCCTCTCTGCTGATGACACGATTGTCATAAGAAATTTCATCAGGAACTGGAGGAGCCTGGGCATACAGGGGCGCACATCTCAGTGTATGCGACCCGCACCACCATAAAAGTGATTAATAAGTGACCGTGGACCCATCTCTCAGGTGTCCATTGAGACAACAGCCACAACAGCGTCAGCAGCACCGGCTCCCTCGGAGAATAGGAGAGCGGCACGGCAACTTGATGGGGAATATTCACCTGTTGTCTTTGACATTTTTGTCTGCTATTAGATTTTACAGGAAGCCTGTGGAAGAGGATGTAGAATTGCCTCGAACTAATGATAGCAACATACGCAAACCAAAAATGAATATGTTATGGATTGTTTTGGCTTTCTCCTGTCTTTCTCTCTCTCGCTGTTCTTTGTTTTTTTGTTAACAAAGGGACCGACAGCACTCCAACAAATAATGACAAAAACACAAGAACAAAAAGCAGTGCATTCAATTCAGATATATTCCATAATGCAAGTGGTGGCAGGCAAGACTCAACATCTGGTAATATCTGGTATGATGATATGCGGCGTGTGGAGAGAGAGAAGGCTTATGACACTTGTTATGTGTGCTCTGTCATCCCACATGTCGTGAGGGGCCCATATTCTTTCTTCCGCAAGAGGTACCAGTGGAGGAAGAGGAATGCTCAATGCACCTGTCATTGTGTAGTAAGTGGCGTCTCTTTCAGGGACATTCTTTGATGGTTCATTGATAGTTGAATATATACACAAAGGTGCGAGGAAAGGAGAGCAGTTGTTTACAAATCATGAGAGAATGCAGTGCAGAAATTCCACAGAGCACAACATTCCATGGTGCCACTCAAGGCCTTTGATGAGGATAAAAAGGTCATTACTTATGGATGTCAAATGGGAGGGGTAAGAGTGCAGTGTCGAGCAGAAGGATTAGTGGGATTTGAGGAGGATGTAGTAGCAAGAATGAACGACACTTGCAATGCAGTCGGGAATAAAAATGTGTTTGCTTTAACGTGGATAGATGAGAGACATGAACCAGTACAAATCAAGCCTCTTACATGATTTTCCTTGTGTTTCAGGTCAGCAGGGACAACATCTGTGGGCCAAAGCTGGCTTTGCTAGTGTGATGAGTAGCACGGCACTGCAGAGTGGGACAGCAGGGATGATGGACCAATGGTGGGTCTATGCGACCAAGGCATATTCCCAGCTGCCTCCAGATTGAGGGGGCTGTGTTCTCTCATCACGCTCCACAGCCCGGCCCTGGTAGTGCACGAGCAGACCTAATACCATTCAATGATCACCCAGCAATGTTGAAAAGGAGAATGATGGAGGAACAGTATGCACAAGAATGGCAGGAGCACACTGTGAATAGAAGGAAACAAAGCAGTAATTATTGGTCTGAGGCCTCATCATGGAGTTTGGAAAATATACCTCAGCACTTATGACTGTTCTCAAAGGCGTCTGTTTTTTTCACATCACTATTGCTTCCTGGGTCCAGGTAGCCACAAACGCCAAGTGGATTCAGGTGAGCCGCTAAGAACCGTTGCTGCTGACAAATTCGACAGAGAAAGGGCCCATTGCAGTGCAGGAAGAGCTCAGTGCATTCCGTTTAATAACACTGCAAAACAGGTATGTTTTAGACATGTTAACAGCAATGGAGGGTGGTGTATGCCACAAAATTGGCAGTACCTGCACAGTGGTGCCTACCAATGATGCCCCCAATGGAACCCTGGCTGTGGCAATCAAAGAGACTTGTATTCTCCATGGGAAAATGACAAAGGAAACAGAGACTGTGCCAGCAAACTTGTGGTTTTCTTCTTGTGGGTCCTCTATGCCTGGCAAACTTATTCAAAGTGACTGTCCCTCTGCTCGTCTTGGTGCTCATCGCCTTCTCTGCAGGGCACCTGATATTAAAGAATTGCAAATGCATAAGGGTGAGAAGGAGATATAAAATGTCAATGAAGGTTGATGGGGAGGAAGGCAATGCACGGGTGATAAAGAAAATGCCACACATTCAGAAGCAGCTGAGAGAGATGTACAAGTGGTGCTTACAGTGCCACCTGTGAATATGGATGAATACAATGCTTTTAGGGTGGACTGTTCCATGAGTGGACCAGAGTTTATGTACTGGGATCTTCACTGGGGGCATATGACACAGGAGAGGGGACATGAGCAGAGTGATACCCCAAGCAGGGGTAAGTAAGAGGATGATGGGTTAAATGGTGTTGATTGATAGATCGATCAAAGGGGGTAATGTGGTACAGGTGCAAATACAGTAGTGCATAGGTAGGTGCACCAATCAGTTGTGGGAATGATGGGCAGAGGGAGGGGGCATCCCTAGAGCGGGGACCACCATTGATAGCTGCACCATGTACCTTATGTACCAAGTGCACAGACACAGCTTGAGGAGTTTGTGGGATAAAGTAGGGGTGGGGCACCCAATGGTGGCCTGGGAGGACAGAGACCCTGACACAGGGGCAATGGGTAGCCAGGAAGACACAGTATAATGTGGTCCATGCAACATCCATAATGATATATAAGCTGCAGGCTGCAGGTAAGCAAGCCACTTGATATCGTACATTGACAGACCCCCTATTTCGGGGCAAACATGAATTTCTCGAGCACTAAGCCTTCACAGCGTGCTAGAGAAATGTTGCAAACTGACCATATCCAGGAGAGTGTAGTCGCTGGGAGACGGGTTCTGACGATACTTTCGAGGTCCGTGAGCCAGGCTATTGGGCATGTGCTAGGAAAATAAGATTTGTAATTAATAAACACTGGTAAGTTGAAGGAGCATCAAAGTGGGGTTAGCGGTTTCAAATCGCCCCTTGGCAGACGGACCTGGGAGGAGGGTTGTGGGTTGAGGGGGTGAGCCAGGAGGATACCAATGAGGGGGAAGAGTTTTGATGTCCTCAGGGTGCAGCAGTGTCTTGTGTCCTTCCCAATGTCAGCAGGGCACCTCATTGGTTAGATGCCGTGTGAATGCATCCTCATCGCCAAACCCAGGTTGCATTGTGTTTCTCATGAGAACTGGCCACTGGCAGATTAATAAAGTTCTGGTGGTCAGCACAACTATGTCATGAAATGTTTATCATTGTAGGGCAGTGTGGGAAGATTTGTGACGTCACTGAGGGTGGTTTTAGGCAGAGGGGTTCAACAGGGCTTGTTCCAATCATGTTTGAATAATGTATGTCCAACTATAGTCTACTGACATAGCCCCACCAATAAGCTTTGTAGGATGAGTAAACATTGTTGCTATTTTTGTTTTATTCTTATAATATTTAACTCCATAAAACATTTGGTTGCTGTAGGCGGCACTGACAGTTCACTTCATTCATTTCTGTTCCACGGTGCTGATTGAAATGTGGTTTCCCTACTGTGTCTGCACCTGTAATAAACAGTGTTATTACTTGCTTGGTTGGCATGCACTCATTTCTGGACTACTTTGGTGTTTTGACGTTACCTACCAGACGAGGACCCCTGATACAAAAACAAGCCTGAAGTTAATTGGTGTCAAAATCACAGATAACTATTCACTGCTGCTCCAAGTAACTAATATAGCGTGTATTGCTATATCCAGTGTGAAACTATACATAAAGACCATGAATATATCGGGGATTGTTAGTAAGGGAGATTTTTTCCATGTTGGACAATTTATATCACTATAGATATACAAGAACAGGAGAGGTACATCTGCACTACAAATGGTGTGGTACTATAGGATGTGCAATACAATAAAGAATATATATATATATATATATATATATATATATATATATATATATATATATATATATATATATATATATATATATATATATATGGTGAAAAAAAGAGGAGGAGAGGGGCGCACTCCAGTTCCCTGCACAGTAAACCTTCTCAGCCACAGGTGTTCTCCTCCGACCGGTTTCTGTGCCAATACACGTCATCAGGGAGGTTGTCTTAACTTGCAGCTCACAGCAAGTGCAGGTGTTAACACTTAGTGAGGATTCTGCTGCAAGGACTTCTGGTAGCTGTAGTCATCAGGTTTGCAAGGAACAGACTCACACCCAATCCCACAGTGGGGAAAGGGGGGGAGTAGCCTACAGTGAGGCACTCCAAAGTTGGGCATAAATTACCCCGGTGCAGCACCCTATTAGATTTCTGAAGATTCCACCCTTCAGAAAACTTACAAATGTGGTGAAAAAAAGAGGAGGAGAGGGGCGCACTCCAGTTCCCTGCACAGTAAATCTTCTCAGCCACAGGTGTTCTCCTCCGACCGGTTTCTGTGCCAATACACGTCATCAGGGAGGCTGTCTTAACTTGCAGCTCACAGCAAGTGCAGGTGTTAACACTTAGTGAGGATTCTGCTGCAAGGACCTCTGGTAGCTGTAGTCATCAGGTTTGCAAGGAACAGACTCACACCCAATCCCACAGTGGGGAAAGGGGGGGAGTAGCCACTGTGGGATTGGGTGTGAGTCTGTTCCTTGCAAACCTGATGACTACAGCTACCAGAAGTCCTTGCAGCAGAATCCTCACTAAGTGTTAACACCTGCACTTGCTGTGAGCTGCAAGTTAAGACAGCCTCCCTGATAACGTGTATTGGCACAGAAACCGGTCGGAGGAGAACACCTGTGGCTGAGAAGGTTTACTGTGCAGGGAACTGGAGTGCGCCCCTCTCCTCCTCTTTTTTTCACCACATTTGTAAGTTTTCTGAAGGGTGGAATCTTCCGAAATCTAATAGGGTGCTGCACCGGGGTAATTTATGCCCAACTTTGGAGTGCCTCACTGTAGGCTACTCCCCCCCCCCTTTCCCCACTGTGGGATTGGGTGTGAGTCTGTTCCTTGCAACCCTGATGACTACAGCTACCAGAAGTCCTTGCAGCAGAATCCTCACTAAGTGTTAACACCTGCACTTGCTGTGAGCTGCAAGTTAAGACAGCCTCCCTGATGACGTGTATTGGCACAGAAACCGGTCAGAGGAGGACACCTGTGGCTGAGAAGGTTTACTGTGCAGGGAACTGGAGTGCGCCCCTCTCCTCCTCTTTTTTTCACCACATTTGTAAGTTTTCTGAAGGGTGGAATCTTCAGAAATCTAATAGGGTGCTGCACCGGGGTAATTTATGCCCAACTTTGGAGTGCCTCACTGTAGGCTACTCCCCCCCTTTCCCCACTGTGGGATTGGGTGTGAGTCTGTTCCTTGCAAACCTGATGACTACAGCTACCAGAAGTCCTTGCAGCAGAATCCTCACTAAGTGTTAACACCTGCACTTGCTGTGAGCTGCAAGTTAAGACAGCCTCCCTGATGACGTGTATTGGCACAGAAACCGGTCGGAGGAGAACACCTGTGGCTGAGAAGGTTTACTGTGCAGGGAACTGGAGTGCGCCCCTCTCCTCCTCTTTTTTTCACCACATTTGTAAGTTTTCTGAAGGGTGGAATCTTCAGAAATCTAATAGGGTGCTGCACCGGGGTAATTTATGCCCAACTTTGGAGTGCCTCACTGTAGGCTACTCCCCCCCCCTTTCCCCACTGTGGGATTGGGTGTGAGTCTGTTCCTTGCAAACCTGATGACTACAGCTACCAGAAGTCCTTGCAGCAGAATCCTCACTAAGTGTTAACACCTGCACTTGCTGTGAGCTGCAAGTTAAGACAGCCTCCCTGATGACGTGTATTGGCACAGAAACCGGTCGGAGGAGAAAACCTGTGGCTGAGAAGGTTTACTGTGCAGGGAACTGGAGTGCGCCCCTCTCCTCCTCTTTTTTTCACCACATTTGTAAGTTTTCTGAAGGGTGGAATCTTCAGAAATCTAATAGGGTGCTGCACCGGGGTAATTTATGCCCAACTTTGGAGTGCCTCACTGTAGGCTACTCCCCCCCCTTTCCCCACTGTGGGATTGGGTGTGAGTCTGTTCCTTGCAAACCTGATGACTACAGCTACCAGAAGTCCTTGCAGCAGAATCCTCACTAAGTGTTAACACCTGCACTTGCTGTGAGCTGCAAGTTAAGACAGCCTCCCTGATGACGTGTATTGGCACAGAAACCGGTCGGAGGAGAACACCTGTGGCTGAGAAGGTTTACTGTGCAGGGAACTGGAGTGCGCCCCTCTCCTCCTCTTTTTTTCACCACATTTGTAAGTTTTCTGAAGGGTGGAATCTTCAGAAATCTAATAGGGTGCTGCACCGGGGTAATTTATGCCCAACTTTGGAGTGCCTCACTGTAGGCTACTCCCCCCCCCTTTCCCCACTGTGGGATTGGGTGTGAGTCTGTTCCTTGCAAACCTGATGACTACAGCTACCAGAAGTCCTTGCAGCAGAATCCTCACTAAGTGTTAACACCTGCACTTGCTGTGAGCTGCAAGTTAAGACAGCCTCCCTGATGATGTGTATTGGCACAGAAACCGGTCGGAGTAGAACACCTGTGGCTGAGAAGGTTTACTGTGCAGGGAACTGGAGTGCGCCCCTCTCCTCCTCTTTTTTTCACCATATATATATATATATATATATATATATTTTTTTTTATTATTTCCATTTCAACCGCAAACAATGGAATTACTACATGATGTTCTATTTGCTCAACGTGAAGGTTGACTAGTCTCACTATGTACACCAACCTTGTTCGGAAGTATGGAAGTATGAGAAAATGCGGGATCTGTTTGTAGGGCATAGGAAAGTTATCTACGTGAAGCAGTCATGGATGGGGAATGGCAATATATATGTGCTGACACAAGATATTCTTGTTTTAACCGTATTCATTTTACGTTTCTTCACCAGCTATATTATTCCACTGTCAAATCGCACAAATACTGCTCAGAGGTGTCCCAAATTAGTCTTTTTCAACTTACAAGGTTATGTGAAGAAATACGTGCATTTTGGAGAACAGTCTTTAACATAATGGGGGAAATAGGGGGCAACATCTCTTCTGATGGGGTTTTTGGGGTATACTAAGGAAATTCCAGCCCACACTCAGAGGTTGGCTGCAGGATAGATCATACTGCTATGATATGTAAAAAACATACATCAACATGGCTCCACCTGCATCTAAGCCTGAGGAAATTTGGATCCCATACAAAATGATTTTGCTAAGCATGACATTTAAGAGCTACCCACCCTCATTATTGATGATAAAGTGATTAGAATACAATCATATTAACATAGGACTGGCCATATGTTTGAAACATCACAGCAACTATACTAGGGTAATACAAAGATAATTGTATACTTAACTGTACAGGAAATGTGAGATTTCACTGCCTCGATACAATGCATTGTAACACCTTCTCTCCACTGTTTTTGTATTAAGTTTACATTTAAAACACAGAGGATATGAGTGTGCCTTTTCCCTACAAGATAGCATTCTTTTATGCTGAAGCAAATTAATCAATATAACGTGTACATTTATAAGGCAAGACATGTAAAAGGATAATTGACACAGGTGGACATTTATTTTAAAACTGCTTTTATTTTGAACAAGATATCTAACATGGCACCAGTGATTATGACATTTCAAGATGGAAGTTAATCTGACCCATTTCATAAGTGCATGGTATGAACCGAATGTTTCTTGCAATGGAATTAGTTTGCATTAAACCACAGAGATACACAAAGAGAGCTACGCTGTTAAAAAGCAGGATAATTTTGAGCAGTTTGAGGGCAGGATTGTTTCTTGGGGCCATATGTAAATGTATGTTTATGTAGAAAAGCCCCAAGACAGTATCCCAATTCGAATTTTAATGGCAATCAGGTGATGTACATATCGTTGTTCCTTAAAAAACATAATAAAGAGAGGCTACCAACTAACTTTAATCCTGAAAATGACCACACCTGATTAAAAAGGTGAGGCCTGTAATCGTTGTGGGGACAATGTTTCACAATTGAATGTGAGTTCCGCTCGTCTAATACCATATTAGTTGCCATTGTGTTTTAATCAGCAAGGATAATTGCCATTGAGCAAAGGTAATTGGACAGTGTAGACAGAGGAAACGAGTTGTAATCATTGAGTATTTATAACACAACAGGCTGCAAAAATGTCTGAAATAGAGGTGAGACATGATAGTAATATATCAATGCGTCGAATCTTTTATTTTATTGCCAAAAGAAAAACATTAAGAAGATTTTCCTTAAATGCATTTCCAATAGCTGTATTGTTCATTGGGCTATGTGGGAATGGGTCCCAAGCAATTTATCATGCCAAGCAGCAGATCATACTGAGATAAAAAATATTCTTGCTAAATAAATATTAGTACCCAGCGAGAGTCAAGCAGAATGCAACACGCATTCTGATTGGCTCTCGCCGGGTCGTTACCCGGCCGAGAATCCTTCGATTCTCTGCTGGGATTCCAGCCGCCTTGTCCTCGGTGAGGAGGCTTGAAGCGTGGCCATCCCCGCTCCGAGCCTCCCAATGGCTGAAAGGCTGCAGATCGGGAGCAGACGTGCTGGAGAAAAAAGTGTTTCCAGCACGTTCACTCCCAAAAAGCAGGTAAGTGTGGGGGAGGGAAGACTTACCTCATTCCCCGGCAGGAGGAGATGGCAGGCTGCCAGCCCTGAGGAGGCTGACGGCGGCGGGATTACCGTCTGGTAACGCCCGCATTTTGAGTCTCCCCAATGGCTGGAAGGCCGCCACACCCCCCTTGCCGGGTACTAATGTATATTACTGCATCGTTGCTATAGTGCAGTACCATAGAAATGGAATACATCTTCACTATTCATTTGTGGTTGGCAAGAAAGTGGGTTAATATTTCAAAATATGTCCACTATCTTATTAAGCTTCATGGTCAGGATGCTGCCCTATGACTCCTTAGTATGGATGCAATTATGTTTTTTGTAAAAGTCGCGAATTTATTTTTACATGGGCATTGAAAATAATACTCTGTCCCTGGTTCTGGAAACCAGAATTCAATGATGCTCATATATCAAAGAGTGGCCGTAAGATATGGACATTTGAGAAAGTGCAACCAGTGCAAACTCCAAAGTGTATGAGGTGTGGTGTTGGTGTATGACAGTGCTTGCTCAATGCTGCATGATATGTGTGTGTAAAACTCTGTTTACTAGAGTAACACAAGTAACAATGCCCTGCAACCAACTTTCAAAATGGAATATCTGTATTGCAGCAGGCAACATTGGCAGGCCATTGGTGATGCAAAGAATGTGTTACTAAATTTGTTCTCGAACCACTCAATGTCAACCCACGACAACCATATATATTAAGGCAGTGAGCTGTTGCAGCGCAACTCGTAGCAGGACAATACCATAACATGTGGCTCATTGGTAAGTCACAAATTCTTCATATTCCACACATGTCGGCACACTATAAACATACATTAATTTCCAAGTTATCTACATATACATATAGCAGACAGCAGCATCAAATAGGATACAAAAGACACAACATTATATCCCTTCTATCCAATAGGGGATGCCGGAAAACCCTTAAGATGCCACATGATGACACCCATGTGAACTCCAACAACATCTGCCAAGAGGCGATACAAGTGTGAGCATACACAAAAAAAGGGGAGTCATTGAGCATCTATTTGAAATCTTGAAATCCAGGTTCCATTGTCTAGGTCACAGTGGCGGCTTCTGGTGTATCAACCTAAAAAGGTGTGTCAGATAATACTGACCTGCAAGGGACGCAGGTAACAGAGATGAGTCATGAACGATAGCAAACACCTGCTCCTCACCCATTGCAGATAGGGCGCACTCAAACTAAAATGACCTGGGGATGAGCAGCATGCAAATCAATGATATGTGTCAGAGAAACACAGCTCATTTATCAATTCTAAATGATAACAAACAGAAACAGCTTTATTATTACCTTGCAAGACAAGAGCACAGCATCATATGCCTATCGGGAACTGGCTGCTCTAACCTGACCTACCCTCCCGTCTCTTCACCGTTATAGGCCACTATACCATCTGACAAATGTGAAAACCTAAGAACATTATGGAAACTCTCCTTAGGTCTTACAGTAGAAATATCCTGCCAATGAATCCTTTTGTTCACATTTGACATTCTTTGATATCAACTTTGGTTACTGCATCACATGATAAGTCCTTCTCGAATGCGTCCTGCCGAGGGGCCGGCACACCCATCTCATCATCTCATCAATTGAGCTCTCTGAATGATCCTATGTGTGAACCCGACACAACCAGTTCATACTGTCACATGGGACTGCGGCATCTATTCCTTCAAGACAGCACTTTTCAGTCCTATCTTGTGCTCATGATTGAGAGTCCACGGTAGAACGATCATTGTCCCAAACTACATTATAATGCAATATCGTCCGCTGAAAGTGTACATAATCAAAATAAAGAGATATGGTAGTAGAGCGGAAGGGGGAATTCATTAAACACGTAATTTCCCTTTTTAGTTCCACATTCCCCATGTTAGCACTAAAGTGCAACATATACATAGTGTGAACATCATTGTTTCTTCAGCTACAGTGGCCCCCCGCCCTTTTACAAATAGTGAGAGTTTTCAGGGGGACTGGGTCTACGCAAAGAGACCTTTAATTCTCCCCTAGATTAGAATCTAAATTTCAATATTCTTAAATGCATCAATCTCTTTCTGTATTTCATTTGGATCAGCAAATATTCCATCGCCAGATCTTACACTTCAATAAAATATGCTATTTTCTGAAATTTGAGTGGAATGGAGGTAACTATGATTACAGTTTTGCCACTATATTTGCATTTGCAGAAGCATAATATAACTGCTAAAAAACAGAGAATAGTATCAAACTGAAGGCACTGGTGAATGAAGGTTTTTCTTTGGCACTTTCTATCAATGCATATAATCCACCTCAGGGGGTGCAGAAGGTTGTCTACTGATGTGCTATCTGGGGTTTTGTTTATCATAATCAAAAACAACCTCTAAGATTTGAATTTCCTATTTTGATTTCTTCAATGTTCTGCATCTGTGGCAATTCAGTGTATAGACTTGGACAATTCAGCAAGCCAGCAAACTATATGTGTTCTGGTACTGGTACTAAGCAGGAAATTAACATAAACAGAAAAATCCATGCTATCCTATCTGATTTCACACTAAAAGGACCTGACCTCTTAATAATTATACACCCCATACTACAAGGGCTGTATTCGCACCATTCTACATATATCAAAACAATCTGCCCTATCTCTACAAGATAATAATACTTGCCACCACTGTACTAATCATACTGCTGATCCTCTAGAGCAATTAAGAAACTGGGCAGATAGAGGAATTGAAAAGGTAATCGTCCCTAGCACTGCATTCTTTTTTTTAATGTGTTATTTAATTACAAAACAACCTTTGACACTATAAAAAATTACTCAATCAAAGTATACAATTAATTAATCATCCCACAAAAAGAAAAACGTTAGAAAAAATTAAAACATCACATACAGCATATCGTCTACACACTATAATGGTCTAAGAAAAACACTGTGGGTTCGCAAAAAAGGGTCTGTGCGCTAGTGATCACTGATTACACTGAGGTATCGTAATACAAATTGTAGTGCAAGCAGCAGAACCACCTACGCCAACCAGTCCACCCTGGCTGGTACTGGAAACTAATAAAGGAAGAGGTGAGGTGGTAATGCTCTTTACACTCAAAACAATAAAGCACAATGATGAGAGTGTTGATGCTTTAATTGAAACAGAAACAGCCGACACGTGTTTCGACACGCAGGTCGTTCTCAAGGCTGAATTAGTTTTGTGTACACATAGCCAAAAGCAAATTTACATGTTCAAAACAAAATTGAATATGGTCAAAGACATGGAACAATTAATGACAAATCAAGGATAAATACACAATAGTACAACAAACAACATTAAAGGTCATAAATATTATACATATAAAGATATATATATATATATTAGCGTACCACATACCCGGGATGAAGAGTGGAGCAAAGGAAGCGAAGACAGTTGCATATATACATCATTAGATTATATAGTGTGGGGTAGCTGAAAAAACCCATAGGATATGCATCCTAAGGGGTTTTTCAGCTACACCACACTATATAATCTAATGATGTATATATTCAGTGAGTTCTTAATACATGTCAATACATTTCATGGTTACATTACCATACATTCCATTACTCATTATTATTTTTATCTGTTTTATCATATTGTTTCCTTTTCTTTGCAACTGTCTTCGCTTCCTTTGCTCTACTCGTTGACGTTCTGCATAGGGCCATTTTTTCCAGGCTCCCGATCTCTATAGTGTTGGAAGCAGCCCTAAACATAGTAATAAGATAAAACAGCATACTTTACTGTTATGGATACAAATTATATAACTAAAAAAATCCCTGTAATAGAAGGCATGGAGAACATATCTATTATATACACTTTTAGAAGGTACCCAAACAGAATTGTTGTCCCTATCCCACCTATAGCCCTTCTCTTTACTTTCTTGCATTGCTAATGTGATGTGAGCTGACGGATCTATCTCAAAACCAATCTTACTTAAAAACCATAAAACTTTGTTCTTCCAAACACCAATAAGAGTCTTAAACGAAATGTTTTTAATAATCTGAATAAAATTACTGTACATTGACTCAGTGTTATTCTCTTCCATTCTCATTTTCAGCTAAAAAATGGCGCTATTGATCTTTTTATAAAGTGCTAAGTGCCGTGAGTCCAAGTTCACTTCATATTGCTGCAACTGGGGTACATTTTGGTAGACTCACAATGCCTCTCCACATCTTTGCGTCAATGGCCGTGAGCCACATTGTTTCCTTGTCAGTGCAGAATTCAAGGCCATAAAAAATCCCTGTTTCAATACTAGAATTATATATTTTTAATAGCCCTTCGATTGAGTATTATCCTTTAAACTTTATGTAGTTTCTTAAAGCGTTACATTTTATTATGGTTTTGTTTGCCACTGTCCAGCCAATTTCTCCCAATTATTTGTGTGGAAAAATGGTATGCCCAGATATCTACAGCTATCCACAACCTCAATGGCTTGGTTGTCAATCTTCCAAATGAATTTTCTTTTCTTCTGTCTATTTTTTTGGAGGACCATACTTTTAGTTTTTCTATAATTGACAGCCAAGCCATTTTCATCAGAATATTTTTCCAATATAATTAAAGAGCATTTCAAACATAGGGGGTTGAATCCAAAAGAAGTGTGTGATACACATAGGTTAAGCAAGATATTTATTGTAAACCTATGCAGGGTGGAAAATTATGGCACCATATGTTTTACTAAATCAGCAATTTGCAAGTTATAGAGGAGAAGAGCCAGAGCACAGCTGTGTTTCAGCCCATGATTTGAGGCAAATCTCTCAGTTATAACTCCCTCCTGATGTACCTGCATCTTCCCAGTTGTATCCAAACACAATCCTTTTAATAAAAGTACAATACTCGGGTCAAGACCCTATTTCTCTAGATTCCACCCTAAACGGGTTCTAATAACCGTATTGAATGCAAAGCAGGGGTAAAGCGGGATGCTCCCACTGATTTTGCCCCTTCTTTACAGAGAATTCAATACCCAAAGTTTTGATATAGTGCTGAAACCCCTTCTGAAAACAGTCTATTGATTCTTCACTATTTGCTGTTGCACAATCCAACCGTTAACATTTTCCATGAGGATTTGCGCAAACAGCTTGGATTACGCATCAGCCATAGCCAATAATCGATAGTTTGAGGGATCTTCTCTGTGGCCTTTTTTGTATGCGGGTATCATGATGGAATCCTTCCACTTTGGGGCACCACGCCCATTGAGAGTATCATTATAAATTGGTGGTGTAGTATTTTTTACCATTGCTCCGGATCCGCCTTTAATACTATATTGCTTATGCAATCATGGCCCGGAGATTAGGCTACCTTAAATTGTGTTAATAATCGTGTGGTACTCCCAATAGAAGTATCAAGAGGGCTACTTTCAATGTTTGCACCACCCATTACAGAGAATTCCTCCCTCCCTCCAGCAGAGTTATACAAAGATGTAATGCAAATGATACAAATGGCAGACGATGTGGGGTTAATTTCCTGCCCATTATCAACCTCAGCCGCCCACGTATTACACAACAACCAGCATGGTCGTGTGTGTTTTTCCTGGAGCACTCTACAAAGATTGAACCATTGGGAAGTGGCTAGGATAGTTTTGTGCTCCCTTATAATATTTTTATATTTCATTCGTGCACTCCTTAATATTGTGTGTTCATTTACCCAATCAGGCTTAATCCTCTTTATTCTACAAACTTCTTTCTTTTACCGTTTTTTCTTTGCAGCCATCCTGGGTCCTAACAAAGCCTTTATCCTCTCTTCCCCTATGTCTTACCTTTTTTGCAAGAGTCTGCATGTCTTCCATCGCTTCTTTCTTTGCTGCATCTATACAGGCATTATTCTCAAAATGAGCACAGCTATCTGTAGTCGATTGGGAGGCTAGGCTAGTATTAAACAGCTTTATATTTTTCTTTGACCACAAGAGTTAAGTACCTGTCCTATTCACCTTGATTCTTCCGTGTAATCTGCAGTTCTCTTGCCATTCATAGTTCAGGGTTCTTTTTGTAATAACGTGGCCATTGCTCTCTATTGGTGTCAACTCAAATTCCATGATCTTTATAAAGGTTGACGAAGGGACTAGAAAATAGGCTAACCATGAGGAAACTCGGCCATTATTCTAAGTATATGTAATAAAGGCAGTATTACTCTTTGATTTGCATAATTGATACAGGCTTTGTGACTCTATAAACCCTGTCCAGTGATTGAGATTGTTTGGGCTTTTATTTTCATTCTGAGGAACAGCCTCCACCTCATATCTGTTCCTATATAGTTTCTCTGGGAAGTTTACTCTTCGATAATTCAAATCCCCCATGACAATATATAAACCATTGTTAGGGAACATTTTCAGTTTAGTGCTATATTCCTCCCACCTTAGAGACCCCCAGCTCTTTTGCTGATCTTTGGGACTGTGTACTTTTAATTGTATTTGTTTTCAGTGTTTCTTTTTGGTTTTGGAGTCTGACAAAGGGATCGTTACATTGTGACACACAGCACCTTCAGTGCAGTGGCACAGGGATGGCTCTTAAATTTCCCAAAGGTTTAAATACCTTATCTCGGATAAACTACTGTTTCCAAGAGCAGAAAAGTGAAATTGATTTTATTTACAATTGTAACTTTCTAGACCCAGCACAGACTATTTTACAATAGGGTGCTGGAGGGGTTACTTAGTATCCCATTTGTCCAGTTTCTGCTGTAGCATTTGTATGTTACCCTTTCTACAATTAATGGTTGGTGGCAATGGTTTACTTTTTACTACCATTGTGTGTTTTTACTGCGGGCTGCGTTCGCAGCTGCAGTGACACACCCATGGATGCCCATTTTGTCAAAATGGCTCCGGTCTTTGCCATTTCTTGTTGGAAAGGTCCATCTTGAGATTTACTCTGTGCGCCAAACTAGGTTTAGTCCCTTTGTTCATTTTGTCTTTGGCTGGATTCACGAGTGAAGTCCGCCTCTGGCTCCAGTATGTCTGGCAGGGGCAGGAAGTGAGGGAGGTGCCCAAAACTCTTGTGCTTAATCCCTTTGGTTACAGGAATGCACCCAAATGTGATCGGCTGGCTGGCTGTCCGAGAAGGACAGCCACCCTGCACTGTGATTGACACCTAGGATGGAATGAATGGGAGAAACCTGCATAAAAGGCAAGTCTTTTTGGCTTGGAAGGTAGAATCGACCACTGGACGTAGGAATCCGAAGAAGAACTTGGAAGAGCCGCCTTCTGCAACTCCTGGACCGTTGATTTGCCTGGTGAAGCCTTGCTGCTGTGATGAAGCTCTGAATTTGTCTCGACTAGAGAAGCCCTGCAGGGACGACTCCTCCCCTTGAGTTGGTGGGACCAATCAAGTCCAAAGGGAACTTGTGTGGACATCCTCTCGGAGCTGGCTGTACTTCCATGGCTGCTGCTGCTGGAACCGAAGTGCCAGGGAGAGGAACACCAAACGGAGTGCATCACTTTTAAGATGGACCGAGCCGCTGGATGATCCCCCAGACTCCCAGTAAGCAGGATTGGCCAAGCCTTAGCCCCTTCAACAGAGTACTGGACCCCAGATGTGAGCAAAGTCAAGAGTGGTATCCATGAGACCGCGGTGGTGCTATTTGCTGAAACGCAAGAAGCTGAAACCCTGAAGTGCCACTAAATAGAAGTTGGTCCTTTTCTGCCGCTGACCATCCTGTTGTGTTGTAGGAGTCCCCAGGAGTCCTCCGTCTTGTCCCCACGACTGAGGCCCAGGAACAACATGATCTATAAAGCCACACAGAAACAGAAGCCAGCTGGACCATTTATTCTAACCAAAGGTACTGTGAAGTCTACGAGAACTTGCCTCTTGTCTTGTGGCCTTACTTGATCTCAGTTGAAACTTGTGTTGGTTACTTCTGTAAAGTTGTTTGCATCTTCTACCTCTCACAAGCCTCTCAACTTGTGACCCTACTTTGATTCTACTTTTTCTACAAAAGACTTCTAAGACATTGTGCAAGACTTTTACTCACTTGCAAGAAGTGCTTCAGCTCACCTAGACTTTTGCCCAATTGACATTGGCTGGCCTTGCTCCCTGAATGACTCTTATCTGGTTTATAGTGACAAAATCGAAAACAAAAAGATCGAAAGCCAAAATATCGAGAAATAAAATGTCGAAAAAAAATAAAATCACATTTTTTTAATTATGTTTTTAATTCGAAATGGAGGGGGGTTCCCACCCCAACCCCCCCCCTTTTTTTAACCCATTTTCTTTTATTCCTGGAACCCCAAAATAAATATATAATTTAAAAAAAAGGAATTTGACTTTTTTTTTCTTCGACTTTCTGTTTTTCGATATTATGACTTTCAACATTTTTGTTTCTAAATTTTGACTGCACACCCTCTTATCTCCCCTGCTTGTGTCTTGCCTTCCCTCCAGGAAAGGGTTAATTTACTTTGCATGGGGGCTGGAGGGTTCAAAAGTACTTACCTGGTTCCAAATACTTGTGTGATCTCTTGTTTTATTCTGAAACTTTTTTTACTTTAACACTCATCTCAGTATTACTCTAAATGTACCAGCTATGTATTAATGTCCACAGTGTCCTAGCTATTTAAGTCACCTGAGGGTGTAGAAACTAGGAGTGAGTATTTTGGAGTGTTTTTGTGTGTTACTATTATTTATTTTTATTTTTCTATTTTATTTGAATTTATATAGCGCACTTGCGGTCCATAGGCATTGAGGTGCTGTTACATCAGGGAAAACCTAGTTACATGAACACATCATTGCTTGCTGGTTACATTAGGCATAGCCATGTTGTGAGAGTTACATGCGGTTACAGTTAAATGAGACAAAGGTACATAAATGGCACATAAACATTCATTGTTCGTGTAGGTAGTACATTCCTCGAGGACGAAGTGAGTAAGTATTGGTTTCAGATAAACAAGCGTGTTTTGATTTCCTTGCAGAAGGCTATGTGTGAAGAGATATTTCTTAGCCTGGGAGGAAGGGCATTCCATTGGGATGCTGCTATGAAGGGGAAGATTGAGCCTCCTGCCCTTGCGCTATTGAATGTGGGTACTAAGAGAAGGTTAATCCATGGGGTGCCCGTAACTCTTTCAGTCGTTGGTTTAGTGATTCTCTGAGAAAGGTATTGGTGTGCTACATGGTGGTAGCACTGGTGAGTGAGGGAAAGTGTTTTAAAGAGAACATGTTCTTTTACAGGTAGTCAGGTAGGGCCTAGCGGCGGTTATAAGTTTGGAGTAGTAGGCACAGGATGAGGCAATGGAGTTGACTCGTTTAGTCATGGAGAGGTTTAAATCGAGGTAAACAACTAGGGTTTTTACGGACTGGGAGACTGTGATTAGTATGTTGTCGACAGTGAAGGTAGTGTTTTGGTTGTCCAGTTTTTTAGAATTTCTGGGGAACCAACTATAAGTAGTTGCATTTTGTCTCCATTGAGACATAGCCAGTTTTGGGCCATCCAGGTTTGGATGGCGGTGTAGATGGCATTAAGTGTTTTGGAGTCTGCTTCGTAGTTGCCTGTAAGTGTTAGGAGGATCTGTGTATCATCAGCGTAGTTAGTATACATGATGCCCAGGGAGTCAAGGATGCGGAATAGGGACCTTGTGAGAATGTTGTAGAGGGAAGGTGATATGCATGATCTCTGGGGAACTCCACAGTGAATGGCGCTGGGTTGAGCAGAGGCTAAGTCAGAAAAGACTCTCATAATTCTGCCTATGAGAAATGGGATGATCCATGTTGTCGCGTTGGGTGAGAAATGTGCAGAGTTTGACAGGTGTTGGCAGTGGGTTTAATGAACGATGAGATCGAAAGTTGCTGAAAGGTCAATGAGGAGTAACAGGGCTGGTTTACCAGAGTCTCTCATGTCATCTATTTGGTTATTTAGGTCCAAGTAGGGCCGTTTCGGTTCCGTGACCAGGGCGGAAACCTGACTGCCAGAGAACAAGGAGGGTATTCGCTTCCAGAAATTGGTGGACTTGCAGATAGGCTGTGTTGTCAATTATCTTGAGGGTTTCATTAGACGTGGGCAGACCCATGTTTCCTTGAGACATGCTGGGACTATGCCAATAAAAAATGAGGCGTTGATGAGGGCGGTGAGGAAGGGAGTAAGGGTGGAGGTGCATTCTTTGATGAGTGGGGTTGGACACGTGTCACCATTGCAATTAGGTGGTTCGATGGATTTCATAAGTGCTAGGACTTCATTCTCAGTGACTTCTCTGAAGGAGAATAGAGGTGAGTTAGAGTTTTCAGAAGTGTCAGTATTAATTTTTTCAGAACGATTGAGGGCTGCTTGATGGTTAAGTGCCTGCTGGCTAGTTTGGATTTTGCTATCTAGCAGGTCAAGTTTGTTGAGCAGGACATCTTGGATAATGTTGCACCAGGCTTTATCTTTTTCGATGAGTTGGAGAGGAGGAGTGGTTGAGTCTAACTTCCCTGAATATGGAAAAAATCGCTTTAGTGTTCGAAATCACCAGTCTATCCTGGTGTTGAATGATATGTCTTTTGCTTTGACAATGGCTGTCTTTTATATTTTAGCAATTCTGCTGAATTCGCTTTTAGTGGAATTGCAGGGGTTAGCTTTCCAAGTGGAGAGTGCTTCCATTTTTTGGATCGAAGTTCGAGGAGGTCAGGAGTGAACAAGGAATTGGCGTGTTTGGTGCTTTTAGGTTTTCGGTGGGTAAGTGGGGCAATGATGTGTATGGCTTGAGTGATGATAGTGTTGAAACTTTGGCTTAATCCTTCGGGGTCTTTAGAGAAAGGCAGTCTTAGGGTGATGACTGCAAGGTAAGGTAGGAGTCTCTCTTTGGTCAGTTGGCAGGTGCTTCTCGTAAGAGGTGGTGGGATTGGTGTGGACGGTCGGTGTGCTGTCTTGTTGGTAGTGATCTGGAAGAGGATGGCGTGGTAGTCAGTCCAGGCAAGGGTTGGTTAGCCTTGGTGGTGATTTGGCACTTGTGCTGGGCTATCCAGTCAAGGGTAGGGCCCTTGATGTGGGTGGGGTGTGTGCTGCTTGTTGGAAACCTAGTGTTTTAAGTGCTTTGTTCAGAGTTTCTGCTGGTAGATCGTTTAGTCCAAGGTTGAGGTGGACTAGGAGGATGGTCTGGGTAGAATATTTTAGATTGTCTGTAAGGAAGTGGGTCAGGGAGGCTTAAAAGTCTATTGTAGGTCCGGTGGGTGGTAAACTATGTGGAGGGAGATTGTGCAGTTAGGGGATGGGTTAAGTTTGACAAGAAGGTGGTCACTGTTGTTTTCAGGTGTTTTCTCCACCTTTCTAATGGGAATGGAGTCTTTCACAATAAGGGTGACTCTGCTGCCTTTGCGGAGGGGGCCATCCTGTCTGAAGAGGGTGTAGCCAGTAGGGAGGGCACCCAGCAGTGCTGGGCCAGACATTTTGTGAAGGAAGCCAAGTTTCGCTAATGGCTAAGAGGTCACGATTCTTAGTGATGATAAGGTCTTGAATGTGGGCAGGGAGCGACCGCGCGTTGATAAGTTATTGGTGTGATATGTTATTTGTGGTAGAGGTGTGAAGTTCTTGTTTAGGTATGGAGCTTCGAGGTTGGTCAAGGGTTATGGAAGAGGTGGGCATGCTTACGGTGTCAGGTGGTGGGTCATGGTTAGTTTTAGGGGCATCTGCTCTCTGCTTCTGGGTGGGCGGTGTAGTCCTATCATGAGTAGTGGGAGCACGTGCACCAGGATTCTTCTTGTGTGATACTGTAGGTGCCAGAGTAGGTAGTGAAGGCTGTGATTGTTGGGTCACAAGGTTGGTTGCATCTGAGGGGAGTTTTAAGGGCAGTTCGGCAGTGGTGGTAAGGTGGATGAGTTTACTTTGTGTGAAATCTGCTTGTTTTTCTAGTGTGGTTGTCCCAGGACTGAGTGACAAGGGAGATACGTGTGTATAGATTCTGGAGCTGAGGTGAAGGCTTCTGTGTTGGCCTAGACAGGCGCAGATGAGATAAGGTTGGTGGATGAGGTTGGTGTCTGGGAGAGGGTGGTAGAGGTGGCGGGAGGTGTGGAGGAGGGGAATGTGGGCAGGAATGGGGTCGGGCATGGGAGGGGGTGGTTGCATGGACATCCCAGGTGTGTAAGGCCATTGCCTATGCGGGTAAAGGTGCCTCCTGTGCACGTTAGAGTATGTGCCATGGTCGGGGGAAAGATACGTGGGATGGAAACAGTTAATATAGTAGTGAGCAATGGGGTCACTAGGCATGCAAAAGTGGGACTACGGCTGGGCTAGGCTCTCCAATGATGGCGCACAATGGGAGTTTCAGAATTGTAGTACAATGTATACAGCAGTCATAGGAATTTTCAATATTAAAGCGCTAGGCACACTGAAGGTTCAAGAATAAAGCACAAGGCACTTGCAATATAATGGCACAGGGCACACAATGGTCAGAGTACTACAGACATAGTGGGCGCTAGGCAATATTTGAAGATTTGGCACAGGGGAACAGTACAAGGATAATACTGGATGGCAATGAAGAGCCAGAGTGGTCGGAGATATACAGTGAGGCGGCTTGCTACCAAATGCATAGTCCCATGAGAATGAGGGTGCTGTGTTGTACACAATCATCCGCACAGTGAATGGTGATAACTGCAAGTATTGCATAGACACTGTTTAGAAGTCTGATGCAAGTAATATAAGAAGCCGTGTAAACACAGGCATCCAAGTTACAGTCTAGATAAAAAAGAATTGTGACATCATTACCATACTAGTATGGGTGTCAATAGAGGCAGTTTCACCATGAGTGCAACAAATAACAACAATCATTACATCAGGCTAGGTCTACAGTGGAACATTTACTAATACATAACTGGCGCTGTAGTGTGATAGTGCGTGGAAACTAATAGCTTGAAACAATCGAAGCATTACAGTTCAGACTATATATTATAAGATCGATCATATAAGCAGTCACATGTTTCGGCATGTTGCTGCTTTGTTGAAGGACGTTCTGGATAGTGCTCGACGGTACTCGTCGTAGGGCAGATCCGAGCAGGAGCTCGAAGGGCGATGTTGGAATAGAGGAAAAGTTTGTACAGCTCGCAGGTTGAAGGTGGGGGATGTTAGGCTGTAAGGGCTCTGTGACAGGGAATAAGAGCAGCTAATAGATTAGGCATTTGGCAGGGGCAGCGTGACATGCCCTACGGCCGTAACGGCTCAGACAGGCACAGACAGGGAAAGCCTTCCGGTTGTGGGCCTTAGGCATGGGGGGGCGGCTTCTGCGAACCGGTGACCCTCACAGGCTATAGGCCAAACAGAGAGCAGTTGCTAGGCAACCAAATAGCGCTTGAGGCAGCAGCAGCCAAACTTAGGGGAAAAATCATACGGTGCTGCAGCTCCACGTGAGGTGTGATCGTGGGCCAGGTAGCCTGGCAAGGTGGGTTCAAGGGTCTCTTCCAGCAGTGGTTCTCCTCATGTGGGAAGGGTGATGTGAGCGTTGATTCAACTGGCAGATGGTTGTGGGCCATCCTTGCAGGCAGGATGATGGGAAGTGTAGCTGCTCCTGCAGTAGATAGCATTGGAAGGAGGGAGAGCTGCTCCTGCAGCTCCGATGGTGTTCTCAGCCAGCCTTGGCTGATGCACTCTGGCACAGACAGGGAAGGCCTTCTGCTTCTGGGCCTTAGGCGTGGGGGGCTGGCTTCCACCTACCGGTGACCCTCAAAGCCTATAGGCCAAACAGAGAGTGGTTGCTAGGCAACGACATAAACAAATAGCGCTCGAGCAGCAGTGGCCATCTCAAGGGAGATGGTTGTGAGCCAAGCTTGCAGGCATGATGATGGGAAGTCTAGCTGCTCCTGCAGTAGACAGCATCAGGAGGAGTTCTAAGTGTTGGACAAATTCATCCTGCAGCAACAAACTAATTAATTACAAGTTGACAGGATCCTACTTCAGAGATAGCCCATCTCCAGGGATGCATCAGGAATGATGCTTCATTTACCACTTTGTTTCCTTCCGAGACTTGTCGTTAAGTACCCGTGTCTGCTTCACTCCTGTTATATTGCCCCTTCTGAAGAAGGCTTATTCAAACTGACTGTTAAATAAATTAATAATTGTTTAATCAAGAAACCTTTTGTGTAAGAGTTTATTTGGATACTTGTCACTGTGAAGCTCTGTGTAACCACCCTACTGCTCACAATGACCCCTCTTGAGATAAGCCTGGCTGCTCAGCCACACTACCAACCTGTGCAGTACAGACTTATAAAGGTTGGGTTCCCATTGCCAGGAGGTCAAGGTTGTTGTAGTGCACTCAAAAGGTACTGCACCAAATCTTGCCTAACACCCATCTCGATTAGCTTGTAACCAGTCGTTTAAAATATTACCACACAATTAGATGGTTTTGACTGTTCCTACATTACCTTGGGGGTTGTAGATGTTGATTAACAATAACTGCAAATCCGCCCCTTACCTCTTCATTTTGATAATTACTGCAAGAATGTGGGGGTTTGATATTTCAGGTATTTTTATCAACCTAAGAATATTTCTAGCACCCAACACCAAACCTCCATATGGCCTTCCCGTTACATTTCTTCTCATCAGCCAACATCTCACATGGTATCCATCAATAGTGACTTTTTTTAGTAACCATTTATTTATTTTTAGTAACCATTTATTTATTTTTAGTAACCATTTATTTATTTTTTATTTTATTTATAACCATTATTTTATTTATAACCATGTTTCTTGCAGTGTGAACATGTCTGTTTTCAGTAATTGTTTTAACCCTGCACCGGCTCTCAGAAATGAGTTATAACCCCTGGTGTTCCAGGAAAGCAATCGCATGCTAGCTGAACTCGGTCAATCGACTTCCTCTAAATTCTCTCCCCATTTATTATCAAATTCATCACAACTGGGGTTAGTATTGTCTTCGTTAATCACCCCAGCCACCCTTCTTGCAATTGCTTCTCTATCCAACTACGTTAGTATATTTCCCTTTTCAATTTTATTCTTGTTACTTTGCCATTTCATTCCCGGGACCCCGGGTTCAGCTCTAAGAACTGTGTGGCATATTGCATAATCAATTCATAAACAATAGGGGAAGCAATTTGAACCTAGTCCCAACTGGCTTCAATAGCAGTCAGCAGGATTGAAGCCAGCTCCAAGTCACTGGAATAGACAGCTCTGAGTTGAGAAAATCGGTGCAAAAGCCCCAACATATTTGCCCGGTACAAGAAAGGGCTGTTACAAGCCACGTATGCGTCCACGACTTTAATCTTCCTGACTATGCATTTCTTAATGTGTACATGCTCCCACTTTGTCACCAATTCTTCACTGTGCTGCGCTCTGCATTTGTATGGGGGATTTAAATGGTTGCAATCCAGTTCCAGCAGCGGGCTCTTTTACAATAGTATATCTGTACCACAACCTATCTATCTCACTCGCCATATGGTACCAGGTGGATAGGGATGAAAAAGTAGTCACCTTTGAAATTCAACCACTTTCATTATATGAGAAACGGAGGGTTGAATAATAGAGCATGAATAAACCGCCCTCGCTAAGCCGAGAGCAACAAAGTAGATAGGATTCATGTACACATACTTGGTTATTAACGGCACACCCTTTGATTTCATCTAGGCTACCAAATAAAAGTTATTGTCATTATAGTGGCTTGGTTCACTGCCAACCTCTACCTCTTCTCTACCTATTTTGCGCATTCTTGTTGCTGCCATAAAGTTCACACACTTTGGGAGATTAACCTTCTCCATGTCATTTGTCTACTTGCTTGATGTGGTGTCATGTCGCACACTTTTACTTGTACTCTGCCATTTCAAACCCGAGCTAGCTCCCTTTTCATGTGCCGACCACCATTTACAAAATATACGTTAGAGAGACAATAAAGAAGCAAGTTATACAAGTGTAAAGGTCTGGACGAATTAAAATCACTCAGGGCAGTTGGGACAGAGACAGTGGGCCTCATGACAAGTCCGGCGGTAACAGTGCCGGTAAAACTGGCAGGTTGCCGCCGGACTTGCAAATTCTACCGGTGTCTGAGTGTCTGGGAACTCAGGTGCCGGTATTTGTAAATCCCAATTCCCATTTGAGTCCCATAGGAATCAATAGGAATGGGGACCACGGAAGCACTGGCACCGTTAATCACGGTGCCGATGATTCTGTGAAACTCTGCGGGCAGGTGCCGTTCTGCCCACCAGGTCTGACCATGGTGGGTGGGACGGCACCCGTCCACAGAGTCCTACTATGCCGGTCCAGTAACAAAGTGCTGGTAGGCTTACCGGCACCGTTGTTACCGGACCGGCATAGTTAGAATGAAGCCCATTGACAGTCAATGGGCCTCACTACATGTCCAGCGGTAACTCTGCCAGTGCTACCGGTCAGGTGCCGCCAGACTTGCTATATTTACCGGCACGTGCCATGCCAGAAAGACCAGGGGATTACAACCCTGACGTTCCGGGAAGTCAGGCGTCCGTAATTGTAAATCCCATTCTCATTTCAGTTCCATAGGACTCAATGGAAATGGGGACCACAGAAGCACCAGCACCGTAAATAATGGTTCTAGTGCTTCCATGAAACTCTGCAGGTGGGTGCCATTCTACCTGCCACGTCTGACCCTGGGGGGCGGGGCGGCACCAGCCTGCAGAAACATACTGTGCCGGTCCAGTACCGGTGCTACTGGACCAGCATATTTATAATGAGGCCCAATGTTCTAGTTTGTGCTACTGGAGCTCAGGTTAATGTCAGTACAGTCACTGCATTGCTTTAGCATAGTCCACCTCCAGCAGTCAATTTATTTGGGAAGGCATGACACACACAGACGACCTCTCCTTCTTGGCAATTTGCTGGTGATGGGAGAAAACACAAAAGTAAGTCCACTCTATAGTCCATGGATCCACCAAGGTCACAGGTCAATACTAACAGAAGTGCCTCGAGACACTTAAGGGCTAATCTCAGCCGACACTTGTCCGATTTCTTCTTATGATCCAATTCTGCCTCTCCACTTCCCCAGCTGACTGAAGATGGTGTGGCCAGTGGAATTTATGCTCTATGTTTAAGGCTGTGTAAAGTTCCTTAATAAGAGGGTTGGCAATGTGGGTACCCCTAATGCTGTTTATACTGTTCAGAACTCCAAACCTGAGTACAAATTCTTTTAATAATACCTTGGCAACTGAGATGGTGTCTGCTTCCCCCTGTGGGTATTCTGCAACTCAAAAGCAGACCAAGGGCTTTTTTTTTATTTGGACCAAAATGTCCTAGTTCCTTTCCAGCCATTAAGGAATTACGTTATCACACACACAAACGGTTTATTGGAGAATGATGCAAAGATGATACATTCATTGTTTGTTGGATAACAATTTTTATACATGTATGTTCCCATGATTGTTTCGAAGACAGAGCTGTTGAATTCTCCATGATCATTTCTGCATTGCTATATCCACACTTCTTAAAAATCAGAATAGGTCAGGAAAAGAAGAAAATGATTTTCTGAGATTCAATTTGGAAACAATATAATCCAAATTGAATCTCAGAAAATTGTTTTCTTCTTTTCCTGACCTATTCTGCCTCTGTCTTCGAAACAATCCCTATAAAATCAGCACCAGTCATCATACAGGGATAGGGTCAGGCTCTACAGGGACACCCTGTGAACATACATGTATAAAAAATAGCTATCCAACAAACGATGAATGTATCATCTTTGCATCATCCTCCAATAAACCGTTTTTGGTTGTTATTCTGCAACTCAGCCAGAGGAAACCTTGAGAACAACTAAGATGTATTGCAGATTATTACATTGAGGAGCTGAATGAAGTCAACCTGCAGCTTGACTAAAGGTCCATATGGTGGTCGATGGGCTCCTTGTGTAATGAACTCTGTGTTCCCAATATTGTTTTCCTGCCATGTAAGACACCATCTAAAATAGGCCTGTGCCTTGGCTAAAAATCGGGAGTGTAACAATCTTTGTTCAAAGTTGAGATTATACCCTCATGCACATGTCTATCATATTCTTGAGTCTTGGAAAATAAGGGTATGTTCAGGGTGACAAGGTAGGCTTTTTCTATTGAAGGTGCTGATTCCTGGATATGGGCTAATCCGTAGAGTGTTTTGGAAAAAGAAGACTCTAATGCTTTTTTCAGTCCTAATAAAACCTGAGCCTGAGATTCAGATAAAGCCACCAGTTTAGCAGTAGAGTCTGCTGAATCATTTCCACAAGCAACCCCTCTAGACAATGTATGTTGTACAACACATTTGATTATGGCTATGCATGCCGAATCCGAGTGATTTGCCCGCGGCTGAAAGTGCTGCGGGCAAATCATTCGCATGAGAAAGGTGCAAACTACCAAAAGTTTGCACCTTTCTCATGCGAACACACATACATTCTCACACCCACACACAGACACACAACACACCCACAACACACCCCCTCCCATACCCTCAGCACACCCCAACCCACACCCCCAACATAAACAAACCCCACTTACCTTCATCTTCACGCTGGTTCCCTGCAGCGCCAGTTCCCTTTCACTTCCGTGATCGGGAACCGGCGCTGCAGGGTCCTTTTCTTTTCCTTTTTTTTGTAACAGAAGGCTTGATATAAGGTAAATTATATCATAACCAATTGAAATGCTCTGGAATTCTTTGAACATCAACTTATTTGATCCTCAAATCCTTTTATTCATTTTTTTTGATGTTATAATTTGAATATGTACTGCATAGGTTTACAATGTATGTAACAAAATTGGCTGCTGTCAGCCTTAAAACCTATGTATCAACTGTTATGTCTCAATGTTGGATTATTACAATTTGTAGACAGTAGCAAGGATAATGACTGGTGAGCAGCGATAGATTTTTCATTGAAGAACCTCCACATTTCTGATCACATACCAAATTCCAAGATGGCAATTAACGCATGGCATGCAATGATGTCATTAAGCCATCATGTTGTCCAGATCATTCAAAGGGCGTCAATTTTGTTACCATGTATACAGTGGAATCCCACCAATTACATGGCTTTTGGACATAGTAGGAACCATTTCACTGCTTCAACAGGTATATGCACAGAGGCTTGATCAGTCATTTTTTAGCTTTTGAACAATTTTAAGTGTATTCTCAGTCAAAGTTGACATAGACTATAGTGTCAAACTAGTTCCCAAAATTCTGTTTTCAGGCTAACGACACACACTCATATTGACCTGCGTTACCTGGAATGATACTGATCATTGAATTCAGAAGGTATGCTTTATTTACCTTTTGGCTATTTGATACTATGTCACCACTAAGAGATTATAGACCATCTCACTGTAGTTTTTTTTTCCAGATAGCCTTTTGAAAACCACAATGATCTTTATTGACAAACTGATTTCTTCAGTGTTAACATGTAGGACACCCAAAAGTCATTCCTTTTCATAGAATTTGATGATAGGTACTTCACTAGATTTACAAAATTACACTAATTTCTAGATTGCAAGTTGTTTGCTGGATACATTGTGGACTCCTTCAATATGTTATTAATTGACTCTGAACTTCAATTATACAGTCTTCTTACACTTTGTAAGGTAAATGACCAACACTAATTATCTATTGGTTTGAATATTAATTCTTGAATAAGTAATTATATCACTGATGGCTTTCCAGCTTTGTTAATTTGGCTGATTGATTTTGAATAGCTACTGATGAAGGGACGTACGTCCCGAAATGCGTTGGGCTGAATTTCTTTTATGAATAAAAGGTTTACTGGAAGAAGGCATTAATGATATCTTTAATGAGTTATGATTTTTTGAACATCATCAGTGATATACTTTTCAACTAAATTGTTATAACTATTTGGCGATTTCAGCCTCAGATAGAGTGCAGGGTACTTGCGGATCCCTACTATTGGGATCCTGTTTCTTTTCTTGTTGTTTGGGACTGTAAGCGCCAGGATTGCTAAGTTTCTCCCCTGCACCTGACGTATTTGATTAATCACTTTACTTATTTTTTTTCTGTTTAAATTTCCTTAAAACCTTGGAGTGCAGTGTGAAATTTGTGCTTTTTCTATTTGTGTTTTAATTTTCAACAATAGTGTAACCAGTTAATGGGAAACTGCTACTTCTAAAGAGGAACCCAGATCTATGTTTTCACAAAATTGTAGTACTATGGTTGCAGCAGCTGCTGAGCAGATATATGGAGGTGGTCCTGCTGCAACTAGGTCTATCTCCTTGCTATAGCATGCAATAGGTCTCTGAAAGTGGTGCTGCTGATACCCATTTCTCCCGTGACAATACAGTGTGAATGTCTTTTCCTAGTCAGTGAGGCCTAGAGCCGAAACCCTTTATAAAGCTTCATTGGTGCCATCTAATGCCTTTTCTTCCTCTGGTGACTACTGAAGTGGCTCTGGTGTATTGGCCATTGTATAGTGCTGTAGTGGTTAGTCGTCTTGGCATAAACCCAGCACACTCTTCCTACAGTATCCCACCATGCATACAAAAATGCTCTCATTTGTTTGACAGGAAGCTTATGCATTGCTTCCTTTTGGGTGCCTACTCTGAATCTTTGATGCAACATGGTGCAACTAAGGCCCCTGTCTGGCCCTTCTCGCTCGTTCCATCAAGCCCGGAGGCTTTGGATTCAACAATGAAATCAGCGTGAATAAGCATCTCAGCCATCTCCCAGCACCAGGTAGGCCCTGTTGGGCTTTGCATTGTTCGCTACAGTGTGCCTTCCATTCAAATATGGCTGCCGCCATTCTAGGCAGGGGACTGCCTCTTCATGTTCCCTCTGATACCACTTCTAGGGCTCTGATTGGCCTTCCACATTGCTATAACAAAAATTGAGAAAGCCAGCCGGTGAAGGAGTCGGCCCCCTAAGGCACAAACTAAGCCCCTCGCCTGGCCTGTACGGCCATGGCGCCAGGCGCCAGGTGCCTCTCCTCTGCTATCTGCCAGGAAGAAGAGTTGCTGATCGCTCTATTCCTTGCCCTCCTTAGCAGTGTGTCAGCATTCAGATTCTGTTTTATTTAATCCTCAAGCCTCCCAGCTGCAGCCCCCCACCCCTCCTCACAATCCTGTTCTCGCAACTTGACATGGTTTTGGTTTTCTGCTGACCAGTTTCTCCACATCTTCATGGTTACCTCCTTTCTCTCATGCTGTCTCCTGAGCCGGAAAGCAGAACTGATTGATTCACTGCAGGTCGACAGTCTCCTCCTCTCCTATCCTGCACATACATGAGACATTCACCATGCTTTGGTCCTCTGTGCACTGCACCGCCTACCGTGTAATGAGGCTCTCTGTGTAAAGAAAAGAAGTGTCTACATAGAAGGAAGATGTGCGCAGAAACGAAGTGTGAACGAAATAGAGATCCTTAAAAGGGGAGCTGTGTGAGAAATGAAGTGGGAGCAAAATTCCCAAAACGAATGACGAAGTATTGACATAAAGTAAAGAGTGTTGCAAAAGCCTTAGGATGGCCTACAGGTGGGAGATTGGTCAGGAAAGGCCGCAGAGACCCCACCATAAAGAAAAAAACTAAATACATGTGTGAACTTTGTGACAAGTTGGTAACAAATATCGGAGGGGCAGGTGATGAGACCTTAACCTCGGAGGAAGCTGCAAAATGGGAAAGGGAACCCTGAAAGAAGCCAGTTGAACTGTTGTGGAAAATTTGTGTTTTGCAAGTTGAACATTTGTGATAACGAGAGTGGAACATTGTTAATCCAAAGAGGGGCTTGAAACTTAGGCGAGGGAAGCCTAAGAAGCCCTTTGAAGTGTATGATCCCGAACGTTTTGAATCCAGGAAAAGGGAACCTGTTGAAACCCAAGGAGCTTTGTGTAAATTGAACTTTGTGAAGTCAAGAGGGTCTCAGCTTGGGAGTTGTGAGAAATAAGGTACTGTGAACATTTGAATCCTGAAAAGCCTGTTGAACCTTGAGATCCTGAGTGCTTTGAACTGGGGAAAGAGAGCTACAGAAGAGCTGCAGTGCCATCCTATTTTTACTTTAGACACTATTGAGTTTGTCTAGTCCCCTACACATTGTTATCATATAGAAGTGGGGGTAAGCATAGGTTTTGACACAGACAGCATTTTATTTGGGACAGAGCGACTTAGACTTACTTTCCGTTCGGAAAATTCCCACCTTAGAGCTAGGGCAAGTTAGGCATTACACCATCCTGACCAGCAAAATAAAGGTTTTCAAACTGTGTTTTACGTGTCTGTGTCATCTCTTGATGCCATACCTGTCTCACACTGGTCATTGGGTTTAAGTCATTTTCAAATGCGTCCAAATGAGGGGCATGTTAACCGCTCCCACTATCTTGTCATTCATGCTCTCTGAGCGATCCTTTAACTGCACAGGACACAAGTTTATATAATCACATGGCTCTAAAGGATCTTAGAATCAATTCTTGCAGAACAGCATGTTTCAGTCCTACTTTGTGCACATGATCAAGAGTACAACAGAGAATACTAATTTCCCCAAGCCAATCTATTAAACTTCATTATGATGCGATGAGGTCCACTAAAATGGAAATCAAACCGTCACTATTGGCCCAAAGACAGACCACGGAATAGTCCTTTTCACAGTAACAGCATTGAGCCAGGATAATTGGAGCCTCTTGATGCAGTGATTCAATGTTGGGTTGGTCAACTGGTCAACTGGGTTAAATATGCAGAGCGTCACAAGCAGTGATGGCATGTGGCACTAAGAAGCTCGGGAGAGGCAGGCAATGTCCAAATCAGTGCGGCTCCCATGCGATTCAATGTGAGAATCAGGACCCATAGCTATTCCTTGACTTATAGTTGCTAGGAGGCCAAATCCAGGATTTCTAGGCACAATATATGTCCTTTGGTTGCACTCCTGCTCCAGAAGCTTGGTTGGTGCCTACAGAGGAATTCCTCACCTCCAGTGAACAGTGTTCTTATTCTAGTGGAGCCAGCAGACAGGCCTGGGTTTAACAGCAGTCAACCCCACTGTTCTAAGGGGATGGTTGTAAAATAGATCTCGCCTCTGGCTGGGATGCCTTACGTCTTCAACTATTTGGCAGAGTGCTTTGGAATGAACTGCACTCTCAACAGTGGTCCATTAGAATATTCCTCTTCTCCTGATGGTCCAAATATGAATCAAGGAAGGAGTGTGAGATGACTTCCTCATGAAAGTAAAAGGTCTCAGGGGATTGGACAAAAGCAAACCTGCTGCAAAAGTTCCAATTGCTGTCACTGTAACAAATGACCCTTGCCTTCTTTTATCACCCCTAGGGACTTGGGCATTCAAGAAACACCAACATTTGGCAGTATTCTTCTAGATAAATCAGGAGAGCTTGACCTTTTGGATCACTCCGTGTGAAGGCAAGCGTCCCCAACCGGCACGATCCTCCCCGCAATGAGAGACAATAAAGGACTCTCCCGAATCGGGAATAAAGCCAAGACAGAGTGCGGGTGAGCTTAAATGGGAGTTTATCAATCAGAATAGGGCATGCAAAGAACTCTGCAAACTCCGAGAGCGCTCTGTCCGACAATCGCAAAGACAGGCGTATATATTTACAAAAAACGTCATAAGAACCTACACACTATAGGGGGCACAAGTTCAATGGGATTGGGTGGCGACGACTAACTATAGCTGCTGCTGCGATGTGGTTGGCTTTGGCTGGAAGACGTCACTGGTCAGCCTCGTGGGTTGGGCTGGGCCTGGCAGGTTGGCTGAGTTCATCCGGGCGGTGTTGTTGTGCCATCGCAGCCAGCGTCAGAGATGAATGTCTTTTCCTGACTTATTTGCCCTAGGCCATGCACACCGCAGTCATTCAGTCATTGCAATATTATCTTCTTTAGTAAATCTTCCAATAGGTTATTCTACAGGTTAATGCAACACAGGAGGAATGCACCTTGTGAGGGGTCTGGTGGTAATACGTCAGGACATGGTTACCAGTGTCCTGTTGACCGGGGCCACAGGTCGAGGGGCTAAGCTTCAGGGCCTGGGACGGGCGGTACAGGTCTTTCTGCCTTGTTAGAAGTTGTTATGGATGTGCCGCTGTGTGTTGTCAAAGTGTTGTCCTGATTGCACAGGGCCATAAGTCTAAGATGATCCGGTGGGTTGTGGGGTTTACGGGGGGGGCGCCTTTGGAAGTGTGTGTTCAGGCAGAGGTTTACTGCTGTGCTGTAAATAATGCAGGTGGCGGGCCGTGGCCTTGGATGCTGCAGAGGGGGCTACAAATCTTTGGAGCGGCTCCAGTCTGGTTGGGGGAGGTAGAGCAGCGCGGCGCGGGCCTCTGTTCTCATGTTTGGCAGTCTTCCCAGGGTGGGAGGGGAAATGGCCTTGCACATATTCACAAAAGGTATCTTCCTCGTATGTTGCCGACTTTAGGTGAAAACATCATAAACATTTGAACATTCTGTACTACTTATTCGAATCACTTTAAAACATGAATTTCAACTTTGCTGGGTGTGTCTTGATTATATCCAGCTTGAGCACCTTATTCGTACACTATGTTTTAACAATTACAGTGATTAGTTCTATGCATATACATTTGCAGTAAGTGAGGTAGTATTAAGGTTGGTGGATTACATAGAAAATGACCCGCCACTGTACGTGACGGTGGTGGCACATATGGGGCTTAGACATACACACATGACAAGTGCATTCTCGCGCATCCTTCACATGAGCCCTCTGTATGGTTACATTTGTCTTTTCGTGTACTCTAGCAGCATTCGTTCGGTTATGGCGCAAAACCATGAAGTGTAAGTTCCCCAGTGAAACACGTAACAAATAGATCCCTAGAATGCTCCTTCATTATCAGTACCCAACTGCAGTGGTGTGGGCTCGCCATTGCTTATATCATGGAAGCATGCTTTCTATGTTTATACACTTTACAGGTTTTTATAATATAAGAGATTTTGTAGAGAAAAGCATATTTTGCCAGTGGTCTTGGCATTAATATGTAGAGATTTTCTGCCATCTGATGACCATTTTACCGTTCTTTTCATCGCTCAGGCCTGCTGGCCGGGTCATGCTGGGAGCGATGATACACTGCGGAAGGTGAACTGTTACAATGTTAGTCTCTTATGCTAGCTCATGTCCGTCTTGTTCGTGGGAACGGGCTCACAGCGGATCTGCCAGGGTGCTGCGGCGACAGGGATAACTGAAACTCTCCGAGGGTGGGGGCCGCGCTACAGTGCGCTAAGCTCACACCATGTTTAGCAGACAAAATGGTTTCTGAGGCCTAGCTAAATTTAATGCGTGCAGGCAATGTCTTCAGCAGGCGAGCCATCCACCACCTGGGCCCTGGTGGTAGGAGGGGACGCCCGATGAGCCATGGCCCTCACCTGGGGTGGAGATGTAGGCAAGGGGGGGTTTTTTGGACCACTCCTCCCCTACATTTCCCCCCTTTCGTTACTTAAGTAACGAATACTTTAACTCCTCCAACCTTCTACATTCTACTTCGTCCATCACTGCCTCGTCCCATGCAGGTGTGCCTTTTAATGACAGTAAGATTAATGACCTGTTTCCTGTGAGAAATAGGTTTTCCCCTTTTTCAAATAAGATTGCATTGAATGCTATTGTAATTAATATAATTGTTCACTGAACCAGTACACACTCTGAAGCACATATCTCTGTTCATTCCCTGACAGCGAGAAACAGGACACCTCCATTTCAATGTTCTTCCCTTCCTGATGAAGGCCAATCACTTCCCAGCTATACAGATAGGCTAATGAATGGCCAAAACACTGTTGTGTTGACCCCCACCCTTCCCCCAGTGTGGATTGTCAACACTGTAAATATTGTACTGCTATGTACTATATCCACATGTTATTTGTTCACTATGATCCCTAGATTTTGTAAGGGATTATACATGTCAACTTGTATTTAGATCCAGTTAATTTGACTGGAAAAACATCAATGTATTATCTACAGATATTGTTGTGTTATCAATTTGTGTCCTGTTGAAAAACAACTTCTAAAGTTACGTTGTATGTATTCAAATAATTGGGCAAAAAAGCAACATTGTTTATACTTTAATCTAGAGGAACACCGTTCATTGCGTAGGTCGGAAATTTGTGTGTGTACATAAGTTCAGTCACCCTGATCATTTCTTTTTACAGTATAAACCCACCTTGTTAGATCAGGGCTAAGCATGGACCCCTTTGTTTTACTACGTCTTGCATCATACCCAGAGAGCCTTGTTACACAGGCAATGAAGAGGACAGAAAGTAAAGAGAGCCCCATAGAAAACCAGGATGGCAAAATCCCTCTCTGCTCCCCTTTTTCCTATCTGGCTACTTTAACCTCACCCCCTTCCTAAGCATGGAGCTTTAAAAGCCCTATGGTGTTTAACTCCTTGAGTGTAAGGCTTGAAGGAAGGTGTTACCCATCCTCTGTGAGATGCAAAGGAAAGCAGCATCATTACCTACTGTCTCACTTGCTGACGTGGAAACAGACCTGCTAGACGTGAAGCCACAAACCCTTGACATACCCAACCTGGATGGATTTTATGTGGCTTTAATAATTGGGGGCTTTTATCAGTCACCATACCAAAACCAGATATGGCTTATTTGTTTAGTTTAACCTGCCAACAGACTGATAGGGCTACAATTATACTTTTGTATCAGAGGTGCAGCATTTAAATGCAGTCTCCATCTGCAGTGACTTTTAGTCATAGCAGCTGTCAGGCATGTAAAGGTGACCTTTGAACCTGTGTGCCTTTTAAGAGTAGCTGCTTCAGCTGTCAGGACCATGGCACATGTATGAACCATGCTATGACATGTGGATTTGGGAATGGGGTCTGAGACATCATTACCTGCATTATTTTTGCCTTTATTAAAAATAGAAAAACAGTTATTGCACACCCTCACCAGATGTAAATCTGTCACAGTCATGTTCACCCTATCCTCCTGATCCTTTCTTGTTTTTCCATCACCTACCATTTATGAAGGTAAACTTACTTATTCATCTCCTCGGTCTCCAAACAGCCATTCCCCCGTTCCCTACCAAAGCCTATAAAGGCAGCAAGTCCAAGAAGTGCAGCAGCTCTACAATGCAAAGGCACTGGCAGAATTTGTTGGACAAATTCAGCATGATTAGAAAAGGCCAATGCTGACAGCAGGAACCAGGAGGGAATGATCAAACTTGGATTTCCTCCCCATTAAATCCATCAGTTTCCAACTATTTTTCAGAAACATCCTGCAAGGTCCCGGAAGAGCTATTTGCAGTCTGGAAGAAGATTGGCAGTGGGTGGGCGATGGCTGTGGAGTCAAGGACCAACAGAGACACCATTAAATCCAAGATGTTAGATTACCCTCTTGTGGCATCTCTTTGTGGAGCTATGCCCAAGAGCATGAACCAACCAGTAGTGATGTTAATTTTGAATTTGAAAAATGCATTCAATGTTCCGTGTTTGCAACAACTCAGCTAACTATGGTACATCATTTGCGAACATCTAGGTGGCCTGCACTACTACTAAAATGCCTTAGTTCAGTGTTAGGTATGTATTTCGGAAGTATGGCAGAGGTCTATAGTGGAGAGGAAGGGTGAGCTAGAAGATTAGAAGAGAGTGGGAAGTAGAAAATGGACTAATAGAAAGTTAAGAGACATGAAGCGGAGAGATTTGAAAGAGCTGGAGTGAGGGATACAGAGCTGAGAAGGAGGAAAGTTGAAAGTCCATCAGAGAAGAGATCAAGAAGATCAGGCGTGGGGGCAGTAAATGTAGGAGATGAACTGTGGCACACTCTAAGAAGGAAAATGGAAGTAAAGGAAGAAGGCAGGAGCAGAGAAAGAGCGAAACAAGGATACAAAGACAGAGAAAGACTAAAAGAGACTGAAAAGCCAGAAATAGCTCAGACAGAAGACACTTGAGTAAAGGAAGAGGCACTTAGAGAAGTAGAGATAGAAAAGCATAAAAGGGAGACAAAGAGGGCTTGAGCAATGCTATGTATTTATTAGAGACAATTTGTGGAGACAACAAAGGGTGCACATAGATCAGACAAGAACATGTTGTTAAGGAGGGGTCAGGGTGCAATTGGTACCTTATCACACACTGCTGCATTGACTGAGGCAGAGTCGAACATCAGCACCATAGGGCACACACCGGAAGCTCCCTGGGCCAAGAAAGATCTGGAATAGTCGTACCCAGGCAATGCACTGTGCAAAGCAAGCCAGGGCCCCTGAAAGAAGTGTGAGTGATTTTCATTGGTTTGACAGTGGATAGAGACAAGGTAAATTAGCAAGATAACTTGAATTGCTCTCTTTTCATTTCTTTGAAAACCCATCATTCATTTACTCAGTTTCTAGTGATTCGTTGGCCTATGCGTTTGGTTGTAAAATAAATCCTTTGGTGCTCTAATTTATGTGTTGTTTGTTGATCCGATGGGCGTGACAACACTCAGATCCCTTTTTCTCTCTGGGTGCTCTACCATATGGACCAGCATTACAAGGCAGAAACATGCACAACCTAAATAAAATACTAATTCTATGCCCCCAACCACTAAAAAGGGGAATTTAACAATTCCTTGATGAATAAATGCTGTATCCTCCTATCATGATGTCACAGCAGCAGAATGTGAATGTCATAATTCTCTGCCATGACATGACAGTAAGAGGATAAAGCATTCAGAAAGGATAATAGTTGGTTACTTGAAGGATATTCAAATAATCATGTAAGCAGAAGCAGACTGCAGGTCAAGGGGCTGGTTGTACACAAGCAATGTTAGCTTTTAAAAAATGTGGCAGCAGGACAAAGACCCAACACTAGCACATATACATTTGTCTTATAGTTTGTTTCTATTGAATTGAGGGTAATTACTGCCATGTGTATGGATGTACTAAAGATAACTGTTAGAATATGGAGTTGAAAGGAGAAGGTCTAATAGGGGAATGTGACTGGGGTTGAGCGGGTTGACTTGTTGCCCAACCTTTTGATCTTCCTTTTGAGAAAGCAATATTTTAAGCAATATCTCTTTAAATATGGAATTGGAAGTACACATGTGGCAATGTGATTGATGTAGTAAGCAAAGCACAATGGGATTAACTATGCTGTGGAAAATGACATAAGTGAGGGGCTGTGCATAGCAGTTATGAGCTAATGCACTTCTTCACAAAAGTGTGCTGAAGAGGAAACGTGGTAAGGTTATTTTATTTAAACATCTGCTAGGGAATATCTGTTTTTCGTTCTAGATGGTATGCGATGTGTATTGTCAACATATTTTGTGTTTACACGACTGATCTTTGTGTAGCATAAGGATTGTATAGTAACATTGAATATGTCGTGATTTTTAATGGTGAAAGCCGTATAAAATATTGAAACACAGCTACACCAAATCTTGTTTTCTTTCAACATTTTGTCAGACATATTTATTTATTTATTTATTTATTTATTCACATTTGTTAAGCGCACATCAGACCGAAGGCATCGTGGCGCTGGTTACAGTGTTTCTTACACGCATTTGTGCCCTTGGTTACATTGGCAATGGTTATGCTTTAGTACATGTGCATAGAGAGCACAGAGGTGGTCAGGTGCACAAGTTAGTTGAAGAGAGAAGTTTTAAGTTGTTTCCGGAAGGAGAGGAGGGAAGATTCTGCTCTGAGGTTGGTGGGCAATGCGTTCCAAAGCTTAGGTGCCAGGTATGGGAAGCCTATACCTCCTGCCCTGGATCTATTGATGCGTGGTATGGTGAGACGGTTGGCGTATGTGGATCTGGTGGGTCTTGTGGATTGGGATCTAGACAGTGTGTCAGATAGGTAGGAAGGTGCTGTGAGGTTGATGCATTTATGCGTTGTGGTGAGTATTTTGAAAGCAATCCTGTCCTTAACTGGGAGCCAGTGGACGGCTTTCCTTGCTGAGGTGATGTGCTCTCTTTTGGGTATGCTGAGTGCTGCTCTGAGGGCATTATTTTGGGTGGTTTGGAGCCTTGCTAGGTTGTTCTTGGAGGTGCCGGCTAGGAGCGCGTTGCAGTAGTCCAGTTTGGCTCCAATAGTGGCTCTTGCGATGGACAGGCAGTTTTCTTTTGTTAGGAACGGTTTTATAGCATTGATGAGTTTAGTGCTCAATGCCGATGCTGAGACGATTGCGTTTACTTGTTTATCCATCGATAGGGTGGCATCTATGTGAACTCCTAGTGTTTTAACTGATGATAGGACTGGGATAGTGCAGTTGTCTATGCTAAAGTTAGTGTAGAGTGGGTTGAGGTTGGCAAGGGTGGGCTTCTGGCCTAAAATGAGGATTTCAGTTTTGTCCCCGTTCAAGCAGAGTCCGTTGGTGGCCATCCAGGCTTGTATGGTAGAGTAGATTAGTTGGAGGGAGGTGGAGTCTTGATGATAATTACCAGTCAGGGGCAGGAGTATCTGCGTGTCGTCAGCGTAGTTCGTGTATGTGATCCCCATGGCGTCCAGTTTGTCGAATAGGGGCTTAGTAAAGAGGTTGTATAGCGTAGGGGCCGTGCAAGAGCCTTGAGGAACCCCACAATGGATGATGGATGGTGCAGCGTGAGCTGTGTTTGAGAAGACTTTCATGGCTCTGCCTTGTAGGAAGGAGGTCACCCATGAGGCCGCGTTCTTGGAAAAGTGTGCTGCTTGTGTTAGATGATTGGTGAGAGTGTCGTGGTCTACCAAGTCAAATGCTGCTGATAGGTCGAGGAGGAGGAGGAGGGCAGGCTTGCCCTTGTCGAGGATGTTAGTGATTTCATTTTTTAAGTCTAGAAGGGCAGTTTCGGTTCCGTGTCCCTTACGGAATCCAGATTGCCTTTTGCCTAGAATTGCGTTGGATTCTAGGTAGTGTTGGATCTGTATATGTGCGGCTTTGTCAAGTAGCTTTAGAAGGAATGGGACTGTGGTTATGGGGCGATAGTTGTTAGGGTTTTCGGGGTCAAGTGTGGTTTTTTTTAGGAGGGGGCGCACCCAGGCCTCTTTGAGGGTGTCTGGGACTATGCCTGACCTGAATGATGCGTTGATGAACGCAGTGAGGAGAGGAGCGAGCTGTTCCGCACATTCTTTGATGATTTTTGGGGGGCATATGTCACCCTTACAGAGTGAGGGTTTGAGATGTTTGAGGATGTTGATGACCTCGGTTTTGGTGATTTCGTTGAAAGTGAACTTGTGTATGTTGTTGGCTTCGACACTATGTTTCATGTGTGTGTGTGTACTTTGTTTAGGTAAGGAGTTGTAGTGGTGTGATATCTTTTTTTGGAGGAGGTTAATTTTTTCTAGCATGGCTGTTTGTATGCCTGTGCACCATGCCTCGTCCTTGATGATCTCGTCTGGGCAGGTGGGCGGTATGGTTAGTTCTTTAAAGATACAGAATAGCTCTTTAGATTGAGAGTTGGCCGCCGTGATGCGTTGGTTGTACGCTTCGGATTTGGCTCGGAAGATGGCCTCTTTGTATTTTTTGGCTATGGTTTTGAATATATCTTTTGTGTTGTCGCAGGGATTACGTTGCCAGTTCTTGAGCGCTTGACGTTTGTCTGTGCGCATTGCTTGGAGATCCTCTGAGAACCATGAGTTGGAGTGGAAGGATTTTTTCTCTTTTTTGCTTTCTAAGGGGGCGGCAGTGTTGACTGCCCTTGTGATAGAGTCTTTAAATATTTCCGCGAGTGTATTAGGGTCTGATGAGAAAGGGGGCTTTAGACAGGGCACGTTGAGTAGTGCACTGATATTAGCTGCTGTGAGTTTTTTGGCACTTCTGGCTAGAGTAGCCGCAGCTTTGGTGGGCACTCTACCGCTTACAGTGCATGGGATATCGAATAGGATGAGGTTATGGTCTGTCCATGGGAGGCTGGTGTTGGCGGTGATTACTATGTCGCAGTTATGGTCAGAGATCCAGTCTAGGGTGCGCCCTTTGACGTGAGTGGGCGCTAAGATTTTTTGAGAGAATCCTAGGTTTTAGAGGTCCTTGGCTAAAGATAGGGCAGCTTTGTCCTTGAGATCGTTGAGTCCTAGATTTAAGTCTCCTAAGAGGAGTGACTTCGTGGATTTTTTAATGTTATTTCCTACGAGGTGGTTAATTTGGCCTTGGAAGTTGGTGGAGGGGCCAGGTGGACGGTAGATCGTATGGATATTAATAGTACAGTTAGGTGATGGTGCTAGTTTGATAGAGAGGATGTCAACATTTCCGTCTTCTTGATTAGGTATGGTTCTAATGGGTAGGGTTTCCTTGTGTATAAGGGCAACCCCCCCTCCTGTTTTGGTCATTCTATCTTGTCTGATGATGGCGTACCCTGTAGGTATGGCTAGGGTGATGGCAGGGCCGGACGCTTGGTGAAGCCATGTCTCGGTAATGGCCAGTATGTCTAAGTCATTGGAGGTAAGTAGGTCATGTACTTCTATGGCGTGGGCATTGAGGGATCTGACATTGAGGAGAGCGCACTTGTATGGGGTATGGCCGGAGTTCTGAGGTCGCATGGTAGGAGGATTAGGTGTAATGGAATCGTTAATATTGGCGCAGGCATTACTGCTGGGTACATTGATTGTAGACTTACTCCTATGGTATGAGGTGGAGTTCCTTTGATAGTATGTTGTGCTAACTTTCGTGGTACGTGAGCTGAGTCTATAATTTCTGAGTGTTAAGTGTGCAGTATTGGCCTGATGTAAGAATGGAGCTGTGCGGGCTCTCAGTCTGCCTAGTCTGAGGTTTGCATCTGGTGTCAGTGCTGTGAGTTGTGGTAGAGGTGTGGGCGTGCGCATACGGTTCATTATAGTTGGGTGTCTCTGTGAGTGTTGTGCGAGAGTGAGGTCTCTGTTGTGGCTGAGTAGTGTGATCATGAGGGTTAGTAGAGCACATAGTAGGCAGGTGTGGAGGAGCGAAGAAAACATACTGGGCGTGAGTTAGATACACAGGGCAACCTAACACAGTGGAGGCAGGCTAACACAGTGGAGGCAGGCTAACACAGTGGAGGCAAGGCTAAAACAGTGGAGGCAAGGCATAGAGCCACACAACAACACTGGTGTTTCCCCCCTAGGCCTAGTCCTCCAATGCAGTATTGAACATTAATCAGTTTTTGGAATGTTTTTTCTTTCCTTTTACCGAATAAGTATGTGTCCTTTTGCTGATGAAGGTTCATTGCATTTGTCTCTATGAACAGCTCATCTAGAGACCCTGCATTTCAAACCTTCAAAGTCTTGAAATGGACTATTAAAACCCTTTCGAAGGTCAAGACTCTGGGAATGAATCTGGACCAAGAGGTGAGCATGAAAGCTCATGTTAGCCATCTATTTTCTTGGTCTTCTTACTATATCAAACTCCTGGCGCAAATTCACCCTTTCCTAGACCCAAGCAGTTGTGCCACCCTGGCTCAGGCCATTGTTGTGTAATCACCTCCAGGTTGTCCAGAACAATTCGGTCAGAGTAGTCTGTGGTCTGCATAAATGTGTGAAATGTGTGAAATCAGACCCTGTATCTGTGTCAAGAAAATCTTTGCATTGGCTCCCCATTAGGAAGCCCATTGTGTTTCACACCATGTGCATTGCACACTCCTGTGCCTTTAGAAAGAGCCCAATCTCCCTCTTATCTTTTCTGCGATGGCTTCCAGCTAGACGCACCTCGAGGTCCAACAGTGTGGGCCTCCTTCTGACCCCTAAGGCTAAATTGACTATGGTTTTGGAAGGATACTTCCCAATGGCAGCCCCTCGCCTGTGGAAGGCACTATCACCAAATCTGAGTTGCTGGCTCCTCCTTGATATCATTTAAACATATACTTAAGACCTTTATGTTTGAATGATAGCTACTCCCAGCTAATTCTCTCTTGACAGTTAGGTCTTTTTGTGTGTTACTGTATGTCTGTCTAACCCTGTGCTTCCATGCTCAATTCAAGTGTATTACGTATAAAATAAATAAATAAAATAAACTAACCCTGTTCCAATGTAAGTATTTCCCTCTCATCTTTATTGCCCCATTATGCCATAATGACTGCTTCATAGTGGATACCATAAGTATTGGCAGTAAACCCAGGCCTTTTCTTAGATATCTGATAATAAATGATAAAAAGAATGCATCTTCCTTGGATGCGATGTAATTACTGAGGCTATCAACTCTATCCTGTCTGTGTAGGTGCCACCTCCACCTCAAACATTGTATGACTGCGGCCATTACCATTAGTGACTCATTGGGCCTCATTATGAGAATGGCGGTAGCCATGTCTGTATGGCAGGCATGGCTACCACCATGCACGCTACCGGCACCGCCTCCCGCGACTGGGCAATAACCGGCCCATTACAAGATGAATGGGGCGGTAAATGCCAATTCGCGGGAGGCGGTAATGCCGGGCTCCCGATCCCCATTCTGTCCATAGGGCAGAACGGGGGTGGGGAGCATGGTTGCACCGGCACCGTTGATAATGGTGCTGTGCAGTCACGAGTTCTGCTCGCGGGTGTCGCACAGCTCGCCGGGTAAGACCTGGCGGGCTGTCGGGAACCCGCGAGAAGAACTCGTAATGCGGCGCCCCGGTATGAACGGTGCCGGTGCGTTACCGGCACCGTTCAACCGTGGCTGCCACCCTTATAATGAGGCCCATTGTCTTCTTAGCTGAAGTGGAAAGAACTAATACTTTTTGGATCCCAAAAACAAAATATTTCCTTTCACCCACCTGCTCTCTGATTAAATATTTGCTTTCTTTTAATAAAGCCCATAAGTACTCAGACTGTAAGAAATGCAGCTCCTTCTAAAATTGTATGATAAGATGCATCAGAGCACTGGAAAGTGATATAGGAACAATGATTAAGCCTACCATACAAAGCATATTTGAAAACCTACCATGTATTTATTATTCATCCACTTTACTCATTCTAGTATCACCTTGGTTGTCAATTTTAACATTTCATCAAGAGGTGTTGCAAAATGCATTCCCGAAAATGTATATTGTGTTATTCCATTTCAATCCATATTCTTTTAAATCAAGTTCAAAAATGTAATTGGCGTTTGGGGTGATCTGTGATTTCTCTAACTTCAATGTAAAATCTTAAACCATTGCATAGGTCCTAATTATCACTAATAATACCTCAACTAAATCTAATTGATCACTCAATAACTAAAGGATATCCTTGGTGTATACTGACATTTCGATTTATATTTTGCTTATACTAATTTTCCAAATGTTTGACACCATCCTAATGATCTCTACTGAGGTTTTGGGGGACTCACATGCCCATGTCTTCGTTGCACTCTTGTGATAGAGCGTGAAAGAGAGAGACAGAAAAAGAATGAGGGATTGACACTAAGAAAGTGAGAGTGAAAATATGAGTTGCCTGAAGAAGCAAGTGGAAGGAGTGAGTGGAGGAGTACATCTTTTGTGGTTTTATGCCTTGTTTGTCTTTTAAGGTGTTGTTATACCTTTTAGTCTCGGTGTGACTTTTGCTCCACTTATATGCCTTGGTTTCCCTTTTATGCTTTGGTATTATGAAATATTTGATTAGGTCCTGCTCAGCCAGGTCACTTTATGGCAGGAAGAAATTCAGGGTCAACAATTTATATTCAGCTGAACAGCCCTCCATTCCAATTGCCCACTAACATTGCACACTTATTTGGACCAAAGTGCCGGTCATCCTTACATTGGGTTTCAATTAAATGCAGCCCAACACGGACCATGCATGAGTAGGTGACGGCCAACTGCACACCACTTTCAACCACACAAATCACAACTGCAGCATTAAATTGCTCATAAGTACAAATAAGGGAATGGCCTCATTACAAGCTTGTCGGTCCGGGAACTACGGTATCGGTAACCTTTCCAGTACCATAGTTCCAGAATCGTCAAATTACGAGTTTTGCTCGTAGGTGCCTTTCTGCCCGCCAGGTTCTACCTGGCGGGCAGAAAGGCACCCGCGATCAAAGCATGTCAGATGCACCGGCACCGTTATAAAAGGTGTTGGTGCATCCAACCTCCCCTTTCCCATTCAGCCCTATGAAGCCGAATGGCAATGGGGAGCATCTTTTTCTGGCACCCGCCAATGGCCAATTACTGGGTCCGGCAGGGCAGTAATGACCCGGTAATTGCCCATTCGTGGGCGCCGAAAAAAAAATGACACCAGTGGCAGCCGTGCATGTATTACAGGCACGGCTACCGCCGATGTCATAATGAGGCCCAATGGGTCTCATTAGGACCCAGGCGGTAAGGGGTTTACGGCGGCGTAAACAGCGCCGACCCTTACCGCCTGATTCCGAGGTCCTTTAGCGCCATGGAGGATTTAACACCTGCTTTTAGCAGGTGTTAAAATCCATGGCGCTAAGGGACCTTGTCCTTAATTACGCCACCGTAATTTACGGTGGCGTAATTAACGCCTTCCCCACTCCCATTATGCCCTATGGGGCAAAAATGGGAATGGGGAAGGGTAAATGGGTTAATGGGGACTTACCGCCCAGCAAACCTCGGAATGGGGCGGTAAGTCCGCCAACCACCATGGCGTAAACGTATGGCGGTAAAGGTACGACCCAGGCGGTAACTTACCGCCTGGGTCGTAATGAGGCCCAATGTCTTTTATTATCTGATGATTTGTTGCACTATTCTGCATTCAATTATGTTTTAAGGACACATTCCAAAATATGAACGTGCCAAATGTTTATCTTCCTTCATTTGTCTTACTCAGTGCCACTTGTTACGCACAGTCAGATCAGATACATAGAAAGCACCCATGACAGCATCATGTGCTAGTCCTTGTCCAACACACCCCAGCGTACAACAGTCTCACTTAAACAATCTATCCCAAACACATTTGACTACAACCTCCAAGCACATGTGATGCATACATCAACCTGGTTAAGTCACCACACCAACTCACGCTTGAAACAAAACATATCCAACCCAGAGTAAGACCAGGCTGGGTCACAATGGACACCTTACATCCAGAAACACCTAGAGGTTTACCTCCAGCAGAGCCTTGTATCTTTTTATCTGCATTGATCAACACAATAGGAACAACTACCTTGCTCTACTCACTGTACTCCTACTAATTTCCTAGCTTATCAACTTCCAACTTCAACCCAACCCATCTCTCGCACCTGCCTAAGCACCAGGGTGTCATAACATTATCAGATGTCAGGCTACGTAAGAAGCAATAACTTATTTTTTTTTTGCTGACGTTTTCCTTCGAACAACCACTTCCCAGTATATCACTTACATATTTTAATGTTCTGGTTCTGATCTATTGCTTGCCATTGCAAACGCTTATCCTGTAGACACATCACTCACAAGGATCCAGAATAGTCTGCAGGCTCTTCACTTCGACATACTTCCACTTCATTTTGTTTCTGGTAATTATCATCCACTTCCCTTTGAAAGGCTTCCACTTATTTTTGTTTCTGAGGTCTCGCTTCAACACTTGGGAGTAGGGGTCTGCAAGTGTGTTCCTCAGGAGACAAATTCACAACATCTTTCCGGGATATCAACATGAGATGAGTTTGAATAGAGTGGATCTCAATGGTCATTATTGCTTAGTCCGTGCTAGTGGAGCTAGAACTTTTGAGAACCACATTTGGAGAACCCAGCTTTAGATTCTGTATTTCATTTCACATGCCTAGGGACAGCCCCACAGATAAGCAGAGTACCAGCCACTTTTGCACCCTAAAAACAGACAAATACTTACAGCATAAAGACATAGGTAGAAAAAATACTTCCAATCAAACATACAAACCAATCGACATACAGGAGCCCGCCTTCTCCTGCCACGCAAACAACTCTGTGGGTATATTTGGGACACTGGTCCCAGCAGAGCAGTGCCACAAGGCAGACCTCTACTGATAGTACTCTCTGATCTGAAGAGACACTCTACGGTAAAACTGTGCCTTTTAAAATTCATGAATTACCAGGTACAAAGACAAGTGGATTCAAATAATATATTTGGGCTCGCATAAAAAATAGTTCCATTGGAAATGTGAGTTACCGTTTTACTCCTTAGAAAATAATTTTACTCCAAAATAAAATAATAGGGAGTGTGGTACCCCCACTTCAAAAACGCACCTTGAGACCTGCCTGCGGGTGAATTGCATTCACGCCCGCCACTGAAGCTGTGATGATTAATGTTATCCAGGTACCAGGAATATAGTTAGTCCCATCCATCAGAAATCTGCATTCATACCCTGTCAAGGGGCCACCTTTGAGCGCACTCTTCTTATTATGACACGTATTTAGACTGAGTAATCTTATAACCAATAATAGAAAGTTGAACTAATGCACCAGGATGTCAACGACTGAAGAAAACCTGATTGTAAGGCCTCTGAGTTGCTGCAGTGGGCTACCAGGACAACAGGACGATGTGCAAACTTGTTTCGTGTATCTTAATCAGATCTATATTACCTACAGTACCATGCCATGTGTTACTTGGCCAGTGTTATAAAAAGTGCTCTTTTCACTATTTGTGTTATGCCTTAGGCACGAGATCTGAGAAAAGCTAAACCCCAAGTCCACCGAGCTGTGATGAATTGCCAGCGGCATATTAATAACAGTTAAATGGTTGGGTTCTGAAGGCGGATTTTTTAATCTACAAGTATGTAGATGGATTTATGCTGTGTCCACAGACCTGCGGTATCTCTATGGCTGCATCTCAATGTAAACACAATGGGGAACGCTGAAAGGTTTCCTGTTACAGCAGCATAACGTGTTCGGTGATGCAGATTACACTGATTTACAGTTAAGTACTCCGGCAGGAAATCCCACCACTGCCAGGCCAATCATTTAGCAGACATTTGATAAGCCTTCAAGTACTTCACCCAAGACTTGCCCTTTTTGTTTTAGACTTCCATCTAAGGAGATGCGATACTGTTTAAAATCTAGCAGCATGGAGTAGAATGAAGCGAGCAATAAACCACATCATTTGAGAACACTGCCCCACAGAAGCAGCACGTGCGCTAACACTACTTTCAAAGAAATCCAACTTTATATGGTTAAAAGATATTTTTAGCACTGAAAGTTGAGTTTACTCATCGCCAAGAAGGACATGAAATTTGTAAATGTAAAATTAACATTCAACCAACTGTACTGAAATATACAAAAAATGTATTTATTTACACCAAGAGGGCGGTACAAGATGATATGGGGCTGATTCGCAGAGAAACTAAAGCTTTCTTCAGAATAAGATTTAAGAATGTTCCAGAAATGTAGGTCTTGACAGAAAATGTGCTAACACGACAGAACTTCAGCCCATGGAACTGTGGCGCAACTCACCTAGAATGGGTGCGCTCGAGGCTGAGGCTTTGGTTTAGAAGATGTATCCCATAGAGTGTGACTTAAATTTGACTCTGTCAAATGTGCAGTGAAATGACTTCTGTTCTGCAAGCGTACAAAGATGAGTAGTGGCTAAACTGCCTACTCAGCCCTCACACTTCTACAAACCAACAGTGATACCAATCATAAAGTTAAACAGGAACAGCTAAACGTAGGAACGTTCCAAAATTAAAGAAGGTCCAATCATATATATAAAAAATATATATTCTTTTATTAAACAAATCAATTATACAACTTTTTAAAAAACTATCAAAAAACACGAAAACAGAAGATGCCGAACAGAAATGTATAAGCACCCTGAATACTTTGCCAGGGAAGAAAACAGTCAGGAAATGCAACACTGTTGTTTAAAAGGATTTGGCTTGATGGAAAACAGGCAGAAGGGACGTAACCAGTCTCTTGGGCTCCAAAAGGTGGACCAGAGGGACAGGGCACTTAAATGTATCTGATTCAAATCTTAGGTGGTTCAACAGTGCAGAACCTGGCTGTGTATTGTTGTGCCTGCCGGTCAAACCGGGTTCAAAGGCATTGAGTTGCAATGTTCCCAGGTGGCGAGTTTGCATTGAGTTGCATTCTAGTGGTTGCTCTGTGCAGTTTAAGGTGGTGTCGAGCAATGCAGGTGAAATGCATCAGCAATAGCTATTTGATAATTGAGTGAAACGATGAGTACCTCTAGTTTGGGTTGATGAGTGATGCAAAGGTCCATTGGTTTGAGTCGAGCTTCAATGCAAAGTACTGGATGGTCCATGCTTGGTTTTATGAACCAGTTTGAAGTCGGCTGAATGGTGTGCTGGTTTTTGAGCCAAACATGTGAGGAGGCTCTACTGGTGCAATGCAGCATTGAGCCACTTTAATGACATGAGCATTGGTTCTCTGAAGTTCCATTGATTGTCAAAAGCAGCACAGGTGGGTCATGTTGGTTCGAGTGCAGCACACAAGGTTACAATGCAGTTTGATTGGTCGATGCTGGCTGCTGTGGCTCTCAATATGCTGTAGGTCCACTGCGGGGGGTTCCAGGACAAGGTTAATCCTTTTCAGTATCCGTTCTCCCAGCCTAGGGATTATTTACAAGCACAGTGTCCGGTCTTGGTCTGCAGCAAGAGTCACCTCTGATGTGCCTTGGAGCAGTCCTTCTTTACCTCAATGGCTGAGGGCTTAGGTAAGATCAACTCTCCCAAAAGAGCTCAAAATCATGTTTTCTTATGTCCTTGAAGCTTCAAACGTGAATGAAAGATGGAGTGGAAGACCCCCTATTTTATAGGTAAAATGCAATATGAGATTGGAGGAAAGTAAGGGTCCAAATTCTGACCTTGTGGAAAGTGCCACTTGCCTTCTGATGTCATACCCAGAGCATCTGGTTCTGCAAGAAGTGGAGGAACCAGGAAGAGGAGAGAAAAACACAGATAAGTTAGATGGAGGAACACTTCATCAAACTCACTTTTGCATCCATGATTGTTCTAACTCCACCCTACCTTTCAAAGCCTGCAGCTACAAAGTCTCTCTGGTGTGCAGCCCTCTAGTGTGAGGCAATCATTTATTAGGAATGTTCTCTTTGAAGCCAGGTCACTCTGGGCATCTCCAGCTGGGAGATCCCATGCCTGGCAAGGAATGTTTTACTTTGCCACCCAGAACATCTAGAGCGGCATGCATACAGGAAGGTGCCTAAAATCCACATAGCCTCCCATATCTATCTGTGCTCTATGAGATGACACTGGTATGTTACAAATCATGTTTAGCTTTATTAATTGTGTGAACTACCAAGCACTATATGTATGGCTTATATGTCCAGATTATTCTGCCACCAGATGGGTAATTTATCACACTTATGATGGTTTTGGAACAGACATGTACATATAAAAGCATCCTTTGCATGGCAGGGCCTTGGCTTTCACAGCAGCTGTCATACAGGATACCTGTGACATTTGAACCCACTAGGTGCCACAGGAGAGCAGGAGCTGTAGGCCAGGATACTGATGCAGCAGGCCACAAGTGTACATAATTATTTTGGTATGGAGTACTCCTTATTTAATGTAGCACTCCATACCCCTCTTTCTGAGATGGATTACCCACATCATTTTATATTTAATTAAAATACTTTCTAGGGATTGTACCCCCTTGCCAGAATTCAATCCTTCACAAAATGAAAACCATCTGCTAAACGTATCTCCTGTTGTTTAACTTACAAATAACAATTAAGTGCGTAAGTGAAGCTTGAGGGGTAGAAAAGTGAAAATGAGGGCATGAAAATGCATAAGTTTGATAGAGCGAGTGGGAATGTTTAAGGGAAAAGGTGTATGTTTATAGGGGGAAATTGTATTTGTTGGAAAAAAACATTTTGGAAATGTGTATGTTCTGCCTGATAAACAAAGCTCTCAGTGCCTATAACAAGCCTGAATTTTGTAATTTTGTCTAGAAATCTGGAAGTCATTTCAAGCATTTAGACTGGCTCCCAGAGGGTCATGTGCCAACATCATGTACTGGTTTTTTTATTCCGAATTTATTTAGTTTGCTACATCCTTCATTCCCAGAGGTTCCTGTGCACCATCTGAGGGTCCTGCCTGAAAAAACGAAGCTCCCTCTGTCTACAATGGTATATGACGTTTTTACTTACTATAAATGGTCGCAATTACCTAAATGACCAAAAGTTTTAAAAATGCTGCCACCAAAGGTTTGAACACCAAAAGTTCGAACCTTTGGTGGTAGCATTGAAAAAAAAAATACTTAATAGTATACTGAGCGGAGGTTGCGGGGAAAGAAAAAAGAAAAGGACCCTGTGGGTCCGGTTCCCGATCACGGAAGTGAAAGGGAACTGGCATTGCAGGAACCCAGTGTGAAGAGGAAGGTATGTGGGGTTTGTTTATGTTGGGGGTGTGATGAGGGTATGGTAGGGGTGTTATGGGTATGTTGTTTGTGTGTGGGTGTGAGTATGTATGTGTGTTCGCATGAGAAAGATACAAACGTTTGGTAGTTCGCACCTTTCTCATGCAAACGTTCCAGCCGCAGCTAATTCAGCCACGGTCGGATCACTTAGAATCGTCTACAATAGCTAAGACCTTTCCAGAATCCTGAAAATCTGGAAGCAATCATGAGCACTCAGATTGGCTTCCTGCGGTTTATGTGACGCACTGCCTACCTTGTTATTGGGTCTGCCCTGGCATGCAGCCAGTCCATATTAATTTAGGAGCCAGAAGTAGCAAAGGGCAACTCCTTGCTTGTGCTTGTTAGGACCAGCAAGAGCGCATGGCTAGAGCCCTTGCTTGCTTGACTCCTGCATCTACATGTTAAACCCAATGGCTCTCAATTCACCACAGACCTGCTGTTACCTCACAGAATGAAGGAACATCCCTGTGTATGGCCTAGTACTCTTTCTGGTTACCTCTAGCCCATTTCTAGCCCGACCCTGAACGTACACCTGCCCCATCCCAGCCAACATTCCTCCTTCCTTTTCTGCTCACGCACGTAGCCTGCCTCTCTTGGGCTGCACCCTTCCTGCACTGTCTTCACTTAGCTATTTCTTCTACCGTCCATCATGCATTTTGACTTTGCTGCATTCTTCCTTGTGATGATTTCTCCTCCCCTTCAACCATAGCCTTCAGCCAAATTTCAGTCTAACATCAAGCTCCTCTCACTGTACATCCTCACAACTCTAACCTGATTCTCATGTTCTCCCAGGATCTCCAACCACAGCTACCCCTCTTGTCTGCTGCATAACACCTGCATTTCTCCCCCACCTAGCACCACTTTTATTATTGGCCTCTGGACTGCACAGTACCTCTGCAACAAGTATTCCTACATCAAAGAACACGTTGACTGTTATCAACCACAACTTTCACTTTTGCTATCAAGGATACCTGGGTATCCCCCCATGAGTCTGCCACACTAGTGGCTCTCCACCCTAATGTTGCAGCCTTCTCCCACTCTCACCAACCTGTTGAGGAAGATGGTGATCGGTGGTCCCTTATCAGTAACACCCAAACCACTGCACCCTTTACTCCCTGTGACATCAGCATTCCCTCCTTTAAATATGTTATTATTCAACTCCTTCCTCGTCCTCCTACTACTCCTACTGGCACATTAGGAATAGCATTACACAAAATAGCTTAAAATATCATTTGAAACAATATGTGAGGTCCTCTAATGTACCATACAGACTCAATCTTGTGTCGGAATGTGTTGCTTGGTGTTGCTCTTTTATGTTATTTATATTGTTTGTTGTTAATATTTTGTTTTAACTTGGTGCCTTGAAATGAGTTTTACTGGTAATTGCGTTTGCACTTGATAAATAAACTACTACTCCTACTCTCTTATCAACAGCCTGGCCTCCTCAAATCCTTTGTACCTGATTTGAACCTTCTCCTTGAGACACTTCTTACCAACAATGGTATTGTCCTTCTGGGGGAATTTAACCTTACCAAGCCCTCTGAAGCCACCCACTTTGAAGTTAATGCTCTCCTATATGAACACGTTCTCCATGACCATCTTACCCACTCTGGAGGGAACTCTGTTGACCATGTCTTTCTCCTTATTTTATTCTGCCGTTACCTTGATAATGTGAGGATCTCTCATCTGTATCACTCCCCTGTTCCTGTTCCTGACTCTTCCATTAACTGTACTTTTTTTCTGACTTTCACTATGCACTTATGACTCACTTTTACCATCTGTAGCCTGCATGCACATTCACACCTTTCACTCTTTGTCCTCAGCCATGAAACATCTTTGAGATTGAGACCCTTAAAACACACATGCCTCAAGACCTATGATGCGGGTGTAAATCGCTGGCCCACACGCTACTCATAGCCCACAAAATCCCCTTGCTGCCCTCTCACCTCTGCACTAGACTCTGCCAAATCCTGTTTCTTCTTCCTCCTTCTTCATCAAAATCCTCCCTTTACAATCACCCCTACAACATGTTATTTACCTTTACTACCACCACTCAAGCCATTGCCCACTGTGTCACTTTCTGCTAATTACTTTGCCCACTATTTGTCCTTTAAAATCTCTAACATTTGTCACACCCTCACAGCCCTCCTCACTCTCTCCTTCCCACTCTCCTTCTGTCCACCACCTCTCACCCTTCTCCTTCTACTCTCAATTACAATTCCCTTACTTCTACTACTGAATTATCCCCCATCCTACACAGTGCCAACACATGTTGCATTACTATTGATCTGTTTGCGCCTCAAACTTTCAAAGACTTCATCGAAATCACTGGCCCTCATTTACCTGAGCTCTTTGACCTCTCCCTCTCTCTCTCTCTCTCTAGACTGGACTCTTTCCTGCCTCCTTCAAATCTGCAACTCTCCAACCAGCGCCTTTGAAAGAAAGCCTCTGCTGTCGCAAAATATTTCCCACTTTCCCTCCTTCCCCATTATTATTTCTCTGAAACACTTGTGTATGAGCACGATATTAATAAAATATCACATCATATCATTTTTCTAATTTCTTGGAGTAGGTGCTCTTCAATAGGATCAATGAGCAGCCTGAGGAAAATGGTTTTGGAGATCCACTTCCATCTGGCTTCCAAAGTAAAGACGCCGCCGAGACTGCACTCATGCATGTCTGCGAAGTGCTCTCTGAGGCTTACCACTCTAAACTTTCTTCTATACTCATCATTTTGAGACTATCGGCTGCTTTCATCACTGTTGACCACTCCTCTCTGCTCCTCACTCCCGTGGATCTTGGGTTTTGATCATCTGCTTTTGCCCAGAGTGCATTCTACATGGAAGATCACTCTTTTAAAATCTCCTGGAACTTGCAAAGCACTGATCCCAAACCTCTCCCTTTCACTTTCACCAAGGATCAGTTATTGGGCCTCTGATCTTAACACTCTATAAATCTTCCTAGGACGACTCTTCTTGTCCTTTGGCTGTTATTATCACTTCTTTTGCTGATGGCACCCGCATCTTTGTTCCTTTTTCCTCTTTTACCCCAGCCATCTCAGAAGAGACGACCAAGTGCCTCACTGCAATCTGTGGGATGTTTTTATCCACGCATCCAAGCCCTACCTCAAAACTGTGCAGTACTGACATGGAAAACATGATGGCCAGAGCTTCCCAGAAAATGCACAGGGAAATGCATGAAGAATAGGCTGCCACTCATTTTTGCCGATGTTATGGGCAAAGAAGGACACTGCCTAAAACCACCATTGGACTACCCACACAGTAGTCTGAAACCATTGGGAGTGGCAATGCTGATTGCCAAAAGCAAACCCATAACTGTTGGGAATTCATTTTCTTAAATCCCAAAAAGGGGTGCAGTACCAGTACTCACCACTATCCAAAAGCCGGCGTTTTAAAACAACACCAGATTTTACTTTGTGTATAAAACTGAATAAATGAACCCAAAGCAGGCCAAAGAAAGACTTACTGAGAGGTGGATCCAATGTAAAGTTATATTCTGAAGTGACTTGAAGGTTTATAACAAGACTGGCTGAGCTGTGGATTTCAGCAGTTTAAGTAAATTTGGACTGAAAGACACTAAAAATCTAAATGTTTAAATTGACTGAGTGACCTACTTTTGAGTGTCACATAGGTTTCAATTGTTTAAATGTCATAGTTTTAAACTTAGAATCAGCATTCTAGCTGCATATGTAAAAATGTTTAGTTTTATTTGAATGCAGAAAACTGGGGAACAGAAATGACATGTAGCTAAAAAACTGGCTTAAAGAGATTCCAATTTTGCCTGGCAACTACCCCCCATCAGGAGTGAAACTTGAGTCACAGCTGTGTTCCCAGGCCTATCTGCCTTTTGCTGGCCACACTAAGGATATGCCATCTCTCTGATAATTGAATTAAGGGGAGCCCCCACAGAATACAGGAGCTCTGAACAAAGCCCTGTCCTGACTCAGGCAAATGTTTTATTGGCGGGATTCGTAAATGGAGCTTCCTCCTGGAAGGACAGGGGAGGGGCACTGCCTGTGAGAGGAAGCTGGCTTGGCAGAACTGGAAAAACCAGAAATTCAACCTTGTGCTGGGGGGAAACCACACCCCTTTGGGGCCAGAACATAACTCTAAAAAGATGAATAACTCATTGTACGGACTTGTGAAAATTATTTAAATGACACCATAATTCTTGTGATTTTTCTGCCCACATTTTAAGATGTGTTAGGACCCGGTGGTATGTTCAGGGGGGTTTTAGCGGAAAAGAGGATATTACTCAAAATGTGTGCATGTGAAAAATCTGACACTTCATCAACTAATGTCCATACTCCTTGCGCACATGTGTGTAAATTTGGGGTAATGTCCGGTATTGCAAACCAGTTAAAAAGTTTGCAATACCGGCAATATTGCAGATTTGGACAGGGTATACCTCCTGTGATATTTGATGGGTGCGTGTAATTTTAAAACAATATGTACCTCTGCAAATATGTATTTGGTTCAAATCTAGATTTGTGTGCAAGTTGACAGGAGGAGTGGACTTTCTGCAGGCTGTAAAATAACATCACTCTGACACAACTTAGCTCCCCCAATCAGGGGAGAAATGAAAGCTTGGCCAATGATAAGTGGAGAGGGGTAGGGTCTAGTGATGCTGCACACACACCCATTTTAAAAACACATAAAAGCAGACAGACAGGACAGATAGGGACCTTTATTTCCATCTGCTGCGGGACGCTCTGCCGGAAAAATCCATACTTTACCTCCATCAACCTTCAGAGAGCCAACCTAGAGACTTCAATCTATCCACCTTCAGAGACCCAGACCAGACCAGAGGCAGAGCAGAGCTGACCCAGACCGCTGTTAGCAGAACCAGAGAGCTGAACCGGGGTCCAGTCCAAAACCTGACCAGATCCGTGGCGAGGCATATTTCTAAATATATTGTGAGTACATAGTAGAACTGTGCAGAACCAATCTCTTAGTTAAAATAATATAATTCAATCCTATTTTAATCTAAGTAGAACTGTCTCCTAACTGTCACCTGTCATTTGTAAAGCTGTCACCTGTCATTTTCTAGTTGCAAGCTGCACTTGTCTTTTTGAACTTTAAAATTTCAAATCTGAAAAACGACCTTTATTTAATCGCTCATATCTCCGTGACCGTTTGTGCTAGAGACTTGCAGTAACTTTCCTCTGAAAGCTGGAAATCGTGGCTTTTCTATGAACCTGGAACCGCATTCCTACCCCCTATAGTTTTGCCACAATCGCGGAAAACGCACTCGCGAATTTACCGCGATTTGCAAATTTCTCCACGTGTAAAAATCTGCTGCTGCTTGCCTTCCGTTGCAAAAATTTGTTTGCAACCTGACAACCATTATAGAGCATTGCTAAAGTGATCATGAACTTATTCAAAGCATATACCACTCACCCTAAACCTCTAGAGGGAATTAAAAGCATTTTAGCATATTTTTCACTTCATTGCCAGCACATATAAAAGCATTTTGGGCCTGTGTTTCCAACTTCTGTAGTCTAAGCTTGCTGGGGTGAACTGAATTACATTTGATTGCATTTCTGAGAACTGTGTGTTTTCCTTCCATTTCCTTGCATTGCATAAAAGGGGGGAGGGAATTGCCAGAGAAAAGTGATTACATTGTTTTGTTGAAATCATATTGAGTATTTTCTGTACTGCATTTTCATTCCACCTTGCATCCATTTGAAACCATAAAGTATTGTTGCTATCTTATCCATCCTATAACCACTCATCATTGATTATAAAGAAGTGTGCTAGTGCCAGATTCTCCGTTGTTAATCTTTATCATATCAGATTAAGTGTGATATCCAATTATTAATTTATTATAAAGTGTGATATATATATATATATATTGTTTAAATTATCAAATAAACCTTTTAACTTGCAAAACAGAACTACTTCTTGGCTCAGTGGGGTCAGGGGGATTCCAAGGGAGGGGTGTTATATAGGGGTAGTCATCCAGAACGCATGAACTGGACATAAAGATATATCAATAAGGGTTTCCATTCAGTATCCCAGACTAGGCATTGACTTAGCTGTAGTGTTGAATTGAATCCTCTTACAAATTGGGGGCTCGTGCCGGACGTTTGGGTTAGATCTACCATTTGTGCAGATTAATACAGCGTGCCAGCTGACCAGATACACATATCCGGTCGGATCACCACGCTGTGTTACGCTGTAAAGCACTCCTCAAAGGAACGCTCTTAGGAAAAGTTCTGTTTTGCAAAAATAAAATACAAACTTCTGTAAATCAGGACAGAGACCAATCTCTAGAATGACGACCTTAGTAGACATGAAAATAGCCAGAGAGCACCTCTTACATAAACTATTTGTGAGAGGTGAATGGACTGAACAGGGCCAGGATGCCTGGTTGCAGGCCATCACGCGACAGGTCACTGAAACAGGGTCAGACCTATGGAGAGATCAGGGTCCAATACATGTGGCCCTGAGTGAACTATATATGGCTCCTAAAGCCAAAGATGAACACAATAAGATTGCCAGGATAGCAGCATACCTGTACCTATATATGGGAGACATGCAGGATAAATGCACTGAATGCCAAGATCTGGCAAATAGGCAACAGATGGCAGTAGAGAAGGCCCGATCTGATCTGGCCTCTTCTGAGCAGAGGCTGCAGAGGAGCCAGGAGTCAGAAAATGATAGTAGCCAATATATCATTAAAATAAAAGAGGATATGGGCATCCTACAACAGGAAAAGACAGACCAGGATACTAGATTTCTGGCCCTGCAGAAGGAGCACCAAGACAGTTTGGACTCCTTACTGCAGAACCAGAAAAAGTTGGAGCAACAGATCAATTTCAACAGGGCATGCGCGGAGCAGGTAGTCACCCTGCAAAGCCAGCTAGATAGAGAGAAAGAGGAGAGCAATAAACTGATTCTGAAAGACCTGGATACCCAGGCAGAGTTTGATGAGGAGCGCCAAAAAGCTGGTGCCTTTCAACGACAGAGGGACGACCTGGCAGCACAGATGCAGGCTCTCAGTCAGGAAAGAGACACTTTAGGCCAGGAAGTCTGCCACTTAAAAAAGGAAATTGAAGAAAATCACCTGGCCCTCCAGGGGCTGGGTGACCTCCAAAAAGAAAACCAGAACTTGGTAGAGCACACCAGAAGGGTGGAAGATGCTCTGGCAAGAAAGGAGCAGGCCAGTAGGGATGGGACTCAGGAGGTAAACCTCCTGCAGCAAAGACTGGCCCAGTTCTCCAGGACCAACCAGGAAGCACAGAGGGAAAATGAGGCCCTCTGTCAACACAATGATAGGCTCCAACAACAGGTAGCGATGCAGGAGAGACTGATAGAGTCTAGTAAGGCCTTGACTGAGGAACTGAAAGCACAAATGCAGGCTCTTGCATTGCAACAGGGAGCAGGGGCGGATAGAGATGAGGTCCGCTGGGAAAGAGAGACTCCTGACCATAACCTCAGGAGCCCTAACACCAGGGGCCTTCATCTCTCCCAGTCCCTGGACTCTACCACCCCCATGTCCCCTGGCGCACATGACCACAGGGCCACAGGGATGGCAGATTACTATCCAGCTAAAAGTATGGGGCTCATAGGCCAGTACCACTCAGGAATGGAGGGGTGGGCATCCGGGTATGGGCACCCAAGTACAGTACAGTTCAGTGGGGAACCCCAGGAGAGTAGGCCCCTTAAGGGCATCCTGAAAACCTCTGGCCAGTTAGGTCAGTGGCGGGGGTACCCAGCAAATCCTGGCAGCAAGGAGGGATCTGAGGACTCCTCTGAGCACCACAGGAAACAGGAGACCAGGTCCCCACATTCTGCCAGCCATTCCCAGGCTCGCAGAATCCGGGAAAACCTGGAAGAACAGACAGGAACCTCTGGGAGCAGTGCCTCTGAGTCAGAGGATGAATGGACAAGGGTTACCCGAACCAAAAAGGCCAATAAGACAAAAAGGGCCTTGCTTAAGGACCCCTTAAAGCAGATTAAGGCGATCAGGAGCGTCATCACGCCTTATCATAAGAACGCCAAGTATTCTGTTTGGGAGCACTTAGAGTTGTTTGAGCAAATGATGGAGACTTTCCATTTGAAGGACAGCCAAAGCTGTATCCAATATGTAAAGTGGACCTTCTCCCCGGAATACTCCAGTTTCTTTGCGGGGCTGGAGGACCAAAATCATTTAATATGGTCCACCTATAAGGAGGCCATCTTGAAACATTTTTCTACTCATAGAAATCCTCAAGAGGCTTGCAAGGCAGCCTACAATTTGCAGTGTGGGGAGGATCAGGCCCCACAAGAGTTTGTGCAAGAACTGAAACGTGCCTTTGCGCAGACCACCAGAAGGGTGCGCACAGACAGCAGAGAATTTGTTAATACTTTTTTCCATGCCTTGCCCAAATATATAATGACCCAGCTCGTGAGGGATTTTCACGAGAAAAGATCTTTAGACTGGGTCATTGAACAGGCTACCCGGATCTATGAGGTGCAGAAACCGGTAGATAGCAAAAGTAATGCCCAGAAAAACCCCAAAGCCAACAGCACCCCTGCTGCTGCCAAGTTGGCAGAGGTAAAGGTCACCCCTGTTTTGGATTTGGAGATGGGGGGGCCTAAAAACCTACCTGCACCTAATAATGCTAGGCCCAGAAGGTCCTCGGGCCAGTCACAGACAGGGAGCCAGGGAGGCAGCCCCACAAATGGGGTCCCTCGCTCTCCTGATTATGTAAGTCCCCGTTACAAGGGAAATCGACCCATCCTGGGTTATGTGTGGACTCCTCCAGCCCAAGGGGGGGGATCCAGCCAAGCACCTAACCCAAGGAACTTCCCTCCTAACTTCCCACCAGAGGGCAGAAATTCTCCAAATCCTGGGCAGAACTTTTTCCCCAGGTATCCACCCAATTTCCAACCCCAAAATCATCCATCCTTCTTTCCCCAATTCCCTGAGCCCAGACAACCTAATCCGGGAGAGGGGAGGCCAAGGGTGGAGGGGTACCCAAATCTTCCCAACCAGGGGTACTACCAAAGAAGGGATAGCTACCCTTCCCGGGATCAGCCCAGGGGAGAAAACAGGGTCCTGTATCAGCCTGAGCGGGTCTCCCAGTTAGAGCGCCAGGTTCAAAACATGGCGCGGGATCTGGGTCACATACTGAGGGCTCAGCAGAACCCTCAGATCGGCATGCCGGCGCAGAACGCACCCAACTCTGGACCTGGTGCTCCAGAACAATGACGGGGGCAGCACCCCGATAACTCACCGGTTCCCAGGGAGGAGGCACAAAGGGAAGGGGGGTGTAAAGCCTTGGAGGAAGCTTCCTTCCTCACTTGTAAACAGCCCCTGGAAACCCAGGAACCGGAAACAAAATCTCCTGCCCCTGAAAGTCTGCCTCCTAAGGAGCAGAGGGGTGGTAGGAGAAACAAAAGACCCAAACAGACTCAGTTTGAGGAGGAGGTACAGATCTTCCAATTTGAGGGAGAGGGATCCTCAGAGGATCCTGGGAAAAGGATCTTCTCCTTCAGAGAGGGGGGAACTCCTCCCAAAGAAAAATGGGTCCCTAGGGATGCAAATCCAGACTGGGGAGATGTGGAGACTGAGCTACCGCCGCCCACCATCTCATCCCAGAACCAACAGCAAGAAAATCCCCTGGTTCAAACCCATCCTGATGACTGCCTCCAAAAAGGGGGGGGCGGCCCGGAACCGGAACCCGGGGAACCCACCATGGCTCTGATCTCCAGTTGCCAACTTTTTCTTTCAGATTCCCAAGGCTCTCCACAGAATTCTGCCCAAATCTCTTCGCCAGCGATGTCCAAAACCAGAAAGTTAGCCCACCAGTTGTCCAAAAATGTGCATTATCTGTGCCCCCTTGAGGAGAAGGAGGGAAGATACTATGCCCCGGTACAAGTACAGGGGCAGGGTACAATTTCAGCGCTGGTGGACACGGGATCTCAAGCTACCCTTCTGTCCAGAAGGGCCTTTGATGAAGTGAATGCAGGAAGGGGAGAGAATTACCAAATTCCTCTCACCTCACTTCCTGGACAACTCCAGAACTTTGACGGGAAGGAAATTCCCGTCGAGGGGACGGCAGACTTGGACATTAAAATTGGGCGACACAAGTTGAAACACCCAGTCATAGTTATGACTCCAGAGGGCACCCCTTGTTTACTGGGGAATGACCTCCTGAGAAGGTTGTCACCCCTAATAGATTGTGTAAACAAGGTCCTCTGGACCCAGACTAGCCGACCAATAAAATTAAAACAGAGTGTCAACCATGTTAGTTTAAACGGCACCTGCCACATGGTTGAACAAAAACCTGACCAAGTAGAATTTCACTTCCAGAATAGCCAAATTCCAGACGTGACAGTAATAGCAGTAGGACAACAGACTGGTGATGGGGGGTCCTCTCTATTTCTGAAAATCAACCTTCCTTCCAGTCTAAAGTGGTACTCCACGCTGGAAGGAAACACTCTGAAATTCTATACTAATCCACAATCAGAAACTCCCACTCCTATAGTCCAGAAAGATGTGAAATCAGCTCAGAGCCTGGCTGATATTCAGCAAATTGGAGAGCAGTTGTTCATCCCTGTCCAATTAAATGATGGGAAGGACTCTGTTCTCGCTCGAGTGTGTGTGAACAACGATAAGAGCTTCATCAGCGAAGCCATGTTCCGCCAACTCCCAAAAGATCAAGCCATTCCCACATTCAAACTGATAGACAAATGGGAAATGGACCTGGAAGCACCTAATTCCAAACAGCTCCTGCCAAGCAGGTTTATGCTCAAAATCTCCATTGGCAACAAGAGCATAGTCCACAATTGTTGGGTCGTGCGAGACGTCCCTGCCGCCTTTTACTTAGGCAGTGACATTCTCAATCGCTTTGCCATTAGTTTGGACCTAATAAACTTCAAAGCTTGGTCCCGATTAGCGGATAATCCCATGGGCTTTGATGATCCAGAAAAAGCATTTAGGTCAGCTCAATTGCTACCTTATGCAGTTGAAATTCAGATCAAAGAGGAAGTCACCATCCCAGAAAGGACCCGACAATTCTCCCTGGAAGTGAAAGTTAAAAGAGGACAATATCTGCAAAACCCTGATGCTTACATACATCTAAATGCTTCTCTCCAACTGCAAGGGTTAGGGGTAAATCCAACACCATTAGTCAACATAGAACATGACACCATTCCAATAGAGGTGGATAACAGCGACTTAAAGAGTATTACTCTAGCCGCAGGCACCATTATTGGAATGGCGGTTGATGACCGACATTTTTCCATAGATTTAGGTAATGAACTGTTAGGACCAATCCCCAAGGACTGCTTTGACAGTGACAGTGATGACAATACAACACCAGACAGGATTTATACCCGGCACGGGGGGAACTTCCTGGTGTATACTTCCTGCCCCTATGGTAAGGACTTGTGACTTCAGGAGGGATGAGGTGATTTTCCAGGTCCATGAGGGCTACCTTTCCCCCCTGAAGCCTCCGGTCCAAATCAGCACTCTGACCAGGGACTTCTCCACCCAGCTGGAGGAGGCCGCGGAGATAGCCAAACCAGAAGTCTTTCCAGGCTTCAGGCAGATGGTGGAAGAGAGAGTCAACCTAGCTGATGCCTGTGTGACTCTGGAACAAAAGCAAAAGTTGAAACAAGTTTTCTTGGATTTCCAAGATCTCTTTGCGGTAGACTCATATGACTGTGGTCGCACTGACATCCACACAACAACAATCCCCACGGACCCTGGCATGACTCCTGTGTTTGTGAAGCAATATCGCTTGCCTCTCGCATCAATGGAGTCCCTTACTGAAATAATTAAGAACCTTGAGTCCCGGGGAATAATCCGTCCCATCCACAGCACCTTCAATAATCCGGTGCTGGGAATATTAAAGCCAAACGGCCAGTGGAGACCTTAGGGAGCTCAACAAACGGGTCCATACTTCCCGATGGCCTCTTCCCTACATTGACCAAGGGCTGGCCCAGATTCAGGGGTCACAGGTATTCACTGCAATAGACCTGACCAATGGATACTGGACCGTGCCTGTCAGTAGGGAGGACCAATACAAGCTGGCTTTTACCTTTGGGGGCCAGCAGTACACATGGACCCGGACTCCCTTCGGATACCTTAACTCCGGTAATGAGTTCAATATTTTCCTACATAAGGCCATGCCCGACCTGGGTGCGAGGGGTAACCTGGCTTATGTAGATGATGTCCTCATGAAAAGTGCATCTGTGGAGGAACACATAGCGGAGATCTGTTATGTTCTGACCCAGTTGAGGGTTGCCGGAGCAAAACTTTCCTTTCAGAAAGCACAGTGGTGTAGAACCCGTGTTAATTTCTTGGGGCATGAGATTACTCCTCAGGGTCTCTGTCCCCAGGAAAAGAAAGTGGAAGCCCTCCAAAAAAAGACCCCACAACTCTGCGGGAACTAAGGAGCCTCCTTGGACTGACTAATTACAGCAGAAAGTTCATTGAGGGCTACGCAGAGATCACCAGACCCCTGATTCATCTCCTGAAGGGGGGGGTCAAGTGGGAATGGGGTCCAGAACAAGCCGAGGCGGTAAAACAACTCAAGAGAAGCCTCTCACAAGCGCCTTGCCTAGCTTACCCTGTCAGAAACAAGGAGTTCTTCCTGGAGACGGGGTTCTCTAATACGTGCTTGACGGCAGTATTATACCAAAAGCATGACAAGGTCAATAAAGTAATCTCCTATGCGAGGAAAAATTCAACGATTGTGAGAAGGCACTCCTGGCAACGGTGTGGGCATTGAAGAATTACCGCCCGTTTATCCAGGGGGAACACATCATAGTGGAGACTCCACACCAGCCTCTGCAATATCTCCAAAGTGACAGAATCCGGGCCGGAAATGTGAGTAATTCCCGAATTACTTCCTGGATTCTGTCAATGCAAGGCTTTCCTGTGGAGGTCAGATATGGCCAAAACAAGAAGAGTCCCCTCGCGCAAGGTCTGGCTGACTTGCATGATTGTGCCAGAGAAAACTGGCTTGAGGACGAAAGTCTAAAAATCAAGGACAACACGGAGGCATACCTTAATTCCCCACACAAAGTCTTTGAAGAAGACAAGAGTGAGGGAATGCCCACTGTCTATGTGGATGGATGCTCTTACCCTGTTGACAACAACGGGGAGAAAGAACTGGTGGCTGGCGTAGGGAATGCATGGGTGAAGGAGTTCCCAGAACCCTCCGCTGGATACAAAATTGGTCCCCGAAGTAGTCAGGTGGCAGAATTGATGGCTGTGCATCAGGCCATCCTCACTGCTGTCCAGCATCAACTCCACGAACTGGTCATAATCACAGATTCGGATTATGTACAGAATGGGTTCGTGGAGCACTCAGTTAATTGGAAAACCAGAGGCATGTTATGTGCTAACAACAAACCCTTGAAACATGGGAAGTTGATCCAAAACATTGATGATCTGGTCACCTCGAATGAGATGACCATCTATTGGAAAAAGATCAAGGGTCATTCCAAAGTCGAGGGACCAGACAAAACTGGAAATGACTTAGCTGATCAGCTGGCCAAAACCGGAGCCATCCAAGGGGATCTAATTGAGATTGAGTCCCTGTTGGGGGAAATCCAGGTCACTGCTATCACTAGGTCCCAGACAAATGCTCACAATGATCTTCCAACTGTACAATGGAGTAAGGAGACCCCTGATGCTGATTTGATTACAGCTCAGAAGGGGGATCCAATAATTGGTAAATTTTACCAGCACCTTGAGGACCCTGAGAACTTTCCCCTGACGGATACCGATTACACTGGGAAAGAGGACCTAAGAGTGTTGATGAAATGTCCAAAAATGTTCCGAATCCAAGACGGTTTGCTGGTAAGGAAATCCAAAGCTGGCCACGATCAGTGGGTGGTTCCTACCTCATTCCGAAGCCTGATGTTAAGTCACGCCCATGATGCGGCCACCGCCGGTCATAGGGGGTTTCACACAACATTGGAAATCTTAAGAGAGGTTGCATACTGGCCACACATGGGACAGGACCTCGACCAATACTTGAAGGGGTGTCTTGTGTGTGCACAATTTCAGCCATCTTCCCTCACGCACCGTGCGCCTCTCCAAAAGAGGGGGATGACACTGCCATGGTCAGATTTACAAATCGACTTTGTAGGCCCTGTGATTCGCTCTGCTAGGGGGAATAAGTACATGTTGACTGTGACATGCTTGTTTACCAAGTGGGTGGAATGTCTCCCAGCCCCAAACTGCAAGGCGGAAACGGCAGCTGCCTTGATGATTAACCACATCTTTTCCCGTTTTGGTCTACCTCAAAGGATTGAGTCAGACAGAGGTAGCCACTTCACCAGTGAAGTAATGACAAAGATGTGGGAGATACTGGGGGTCAAAAGGAAGTTGCATATTGCTTATAGACCAGCTTCTTCTGGGGCAGTAGAGAGATATAACCGAACCATTGTGAGCATCTTAAAAAAGTTTGTGGCAGATTCTGGGCCAAGTTGGGATATCCGATTACCTCTGGTCCTAATGGCCATCAGATCTACCCCTTCATCTGCAACCAAAATGTCACCCTTTGAGTTGATGACTGGGCGCAAGATGGTGCTTCCGCAGCATTTGCTCTACAGGACCCAAGAGCAGACACTGATAAATGCCTCCACAACTCATGAGTATGTGGAGAATTTAAGGAAACACCTTCAACATGCTTTTGCTTATGCTCAGCGGAATCTAGAAAGATCGGCTGATAGCATGAAGACCCATTATGACCTGAAAACTTCCAGGAAGGAATATCAGGTGGGAGACCGGGTCTATCTATACAACTTCCAAAGGAACCAGGCCAAGCAGCGCAAATTTTTGCCTACATGGAAGGGACCCTTTGAGATCATCGACAAGATCTCCCCTGTGGCCTACAAAATCCACATCCCCAAAGGTCCTTTGGCAGCGGGGGAAGGCAAGTGGGTCCACATAAACCAGTTGAAATGTTGCCATCCCAGGCACACTCTGCAACAACTGGAGGAATCCTCTGGAATCCTAGCGGGTACTGTCTCAGACTAATTCAGTTCCAACCATAAAAACATACCACATCTAGTCTCTAAAATATTGTGATTGCATGAAACTGTCTCTTAGTTATACTGTTTTCTTTTTTCAAAATAAGAATGTAATGTTTCGTTATGATGAAATGCATATGCTGCCCCACTATCTCAACAGTGGTGGAAAAACGTCTATGAATAGGTATTGCCGCTCTTCCTTTGTCGTCCTAGGAGAAAGAAAACCTGGAGACGGGCCAAGGAGGATGATCCGGAGACTGGGAGGATGACGCAAGGGGGCCCAGTGTACCGCCCAATATTCCCATCAGGACCGGTGAGGAGAACCGATCGATCCGACCGGATGGAGAAAAAGATGCTGAACTGTGCCATCTATTGGAAGAAGATGACGAAACATCCCAGGTCTTGCGAGTCCCATCAGTGAAACAGAATGGCCATCGCAAGAGGGGGGCTTGTGGGATGTTTTTATCCACGCATCCAAGCCCTACCTCAAAACTGTGCAGTACTGACATGGAAAACATGATGGCCAGAGCTTCCCAGAAAATGCACAGGGAAATGCATGAAGAATAGGCTGCCACTCTTTTTGCCGATGTTATGGGCACAGAAGGACACTGCCTAAAACCACCATTGGACTACCCACACAGTAGTCTGAAACCATTGGGAGTGGCAATGCTGATTGCCAAAAGCAAACCCATAACTGTTGGGAATTCATTTTCTTAAATCCCAAAAAGGGGTGCAGTACCAGTACTCACCACTATCCAAAAGCCGGCGTTTTAAAACAACACCAGATTTTACTTTGTGTATAAAACTGAATAAATGAACCCAAAGCAGGCCAAAGAAAGACTTACTGAGAGGTGGATCCAATGTATAATTATATTCTGAAGTGACTTGAAGGTTTATAACAAGACTGGCTGAGCTGTGGATTTCAGCAGTTTAAATAAATTTGGACTGAAAGACACTAAAAATCTAAATGTTTAAATTGACTGAGTGACCTACTTTTGAGTGTCACATAGGTTTCAATTGTTTAAATGTCATAGTTTTAAACTTAGAATCAGCATTCTAGCTGCATATGTAAAAATGTTTAGTTTTATTTGAATGCAGAAAACTGGGGAACAGAAATGACATGTAGCTAAAAAACTGGCTTAAAGAGATTCCAATTTTGCCTGGCAACTACCCCCCATCAGGAGTGAAACTTGAGTCACAGCTGTGTTCCCAGGCCTATCTGCCTTTTGCTGGCCACACTAAGGATATGCCATCTCTCTGATAATTGAATTAAGGGGAGCCCCCACAGAATACAGGAGCTCTGAACAAAGCCCTGTCCTGACTCAGGCAAATGTTTTATTGGCGGGAGTCGTAAATGGAGCTTCCTCCTGGAAGGACAGGGGAGGGGCACTGCCTGTGAGAGCAAGCTGGCTTGGCAGAACTGGAAAAACCAGAAATTCAACCTTGTGCTGGGGGGAAACCACACCCCTTTGGGGCCAGAACATAACTCTAAAAAGATGAATAACTCATAGTACGGACTTGTGAAAATTATTTAAATGACACCATAATTCTTGTGATTTTTCTGCCCACATTTTAAGACGTGTTAGGACCCGGTGGTATGTTCAAGGGGGTTTTAGCGGAAAAGAGGATATTACTCAAAATGTGTGCATGTGAAAAATCTGACACTTCATCAACTAATGTCCATACTCCTTGCGCACATGTGTGTAAATTTGGGGTAATGTCCGGTATTGCAAACCAGTTAAAAAGTGCAAAATATTGCCATTTCTGAATGCAAGCTCTCAGGAAGAGCAGATTTGGACAGGGTATACCTCCTGTGATATGTGATGGGTGCGTGTAATTTTAAAACAATATGTACCTCTGCAAATATGTATTTGGTTCAAATCTAGATTTGTGTGCAAGTTGACAGGAGGAGTGGACTTTCTGCAGGTTGTAAAATGACATCACTCTGACACAATTTAGCTCCCCCAATCAGGGGAGAAATGAAAGCTTGGCCAATGATAAGTGGAGAGGGGTAGGGTCTAGTGATGCTGCACACACACCCATTTTAAAAACACATAAAAGCAGACAGACAGGACAGATAGGGACCTTCATTTCCATCTGCTGCGGACGCTCTGCCGGAAAAATCCATACTTTACCTCCATCAACCTTCAGAGAGCCAACCTAGAGACTTCAATCTATCCACCTTCAGAGACCCAGACCAGACCAGAGGCAGAGCAGAGCTGACCCAGACCGCTGTTAGCAGAACCAGAGAGCTGAACCGGGGTCCAGTCCAAAACCTGACCAGATCCGTGGCGAGGCATATTTCTAAATATATTGTGAGTACATAGTAGAACTGTGCAGAACCAATCTCTTAGTTAAAATAATATAATTCAATCCTATTTTAATCTAAGTAGAACTGTCTCCTAACTGTCACCTGTCATTTGTAAAGCTGTCACCTGTCATTTTCTAGTTGCAAGCTGCACTTGTCTTTTTGAACTTTAAAATTTCAAATCTGAAAAACGACCTTTATTTAATCGCTCATATCTCCGTGACCGTTTGTGCTAGAGACTTGCAGTAACTTTCCTCTGAAAGCTGGAAATCGTGGCTTTTCTAGGAACCAGGCATTCCTACCCCCTATAGTTTTGCCACAATCGCGGAAAACGCACTCGCGAATTTACCGCGATTTGCAAATTTCTCCACGTGTAAAAATCTGCTGCTGCTTGCCTTCCGTTGCAAAAATTCGTTTGCAACCTGACAACCATTATAGAGCATTGCTAAAGTGATCCTGAACTTATTCAAAGCATATACCACTCACCCTAAACCTCTAGAGGGAATTAAAAGCATTTTAGCATATTTTTCACTTCATTGCCAGCACATATAAAAGCATTTTGGGCCTGTGTTTCCAACTTCTGTAGTCTAAGCTTGCTGGGGTGAACTGAATTACATTTGATTGCATTTCTGAGAACTGTGTGTTTTCCTTCCATTTCCTTGCATTGCATAAAAGGGGGGAGGGAATTGCCAGAGAAAAGTGATTACATTGTGTTGTTGAAATCATATTGAGTATTTTCTGTACTGCATTTTCATTCCACCTTGCATCCATTTGAAACCATAAAGTATTGTTGCTATCTTATCCATCCTATAACCACTCATCATTGATTATAAAGAAGTGTGCTAGTGCCAGATTCTCCGTTGTTAATCTTTATCATATCAGATTAAGTGTGATATCCAATTATTAATTTATTATAAAGTGTGATATATATATATTGTTTAAATTATCAAATAAACCTTTTAACTTGCAAAACAGAACTACTTCTTGGCTCAGTGGGGTCAGGGGGATTCCAAGGGAGGGGTGTTATATAGGGGTAGTCATCCAGAACGCATGAACTGGACATAAAGATATATCAATAAGGGTTTCCATTCAGTATCCCAGACTAGGCATTGACTTAGCTGTAGTGTTGAATTGAATCCTCTTACAAATCCAACACTGGATGGCTCACTGCTGCCTCATGCTGAACTCTTCAATAAAGGAAGTAATATTTCTCTCACCTTCCAATGTCATCCCTACCCTTTCCTTGCCTAAGACTCAAAACGTTTGGGTACTCTTTGATACGTTTGGGTACTCTTTGATAGAGGACCATTACTACAACAATACAACAATTCATCACTGCGACTGATGCTCATATTAACTGTACCAATATTCAGAAAGTTCATCCATTTCTCTCTCATCACTCTATGCTAATTCTAATCTCCACCACCTTCCTCAGCAAAATCAGCTACTTCTGGAGCCTTCTCCTTGTTATTCCTCTCTACTGCTTACTCATACTAGACAAATTCCTCAACTTTGCTACCTGCTCTCTTCAAAGACTATCCAGATTCTCCACCACTTCTACCTACCAACACTATGCTGGCTGGCTCTCCATGCTCTCCACCTCCTTTTCAACTTCCTAGTACTAGTCTACAAAACTATCAATGCTCTTGCTCCTCAATACATCTGCACCTCAGTACCAATTCCATAGCAACATTTGATAGTAGCTAATTCTGCATGGAGGATTTCAGAACTTTCCATGAGTGGCTCCATATTTTAAAAGAATGTTGCTTTGATTCTTTTCTGAACAGATTTTAACATGGGATTTACCATAGGGAAACATATTTTTTCATCCCCAACTATCTCAAAATTGGCCACTTGTTTGCATGCAACTAGATCTCATCGGGAATTTGTGCACTGACATTTTTCTTTTTTGAGAGGGGCTAACGATTTCAGATTTACCTATGTATGATGCATGTGTAATGATAAAGGTACCATAAAAAAGTAGTTGCAATGATAGAGTAGTTCAAAAACATACAATCTGTATGCTGCAAGAAACCTGAAGGTGCCTCCCTGACTAGTCCCCGGGGATCTGTCATACAGGTGGCCAGGACACGGCCATCGCTATTGGATTCAGTTCCTGGAGGTGCACTAGTGCGAGAGGTCACCTTGATGGGGCCCTCGGGGAGTGGAAGTGGGACACCGACAGGTGAGATGTGGTCTTATAACACCTTTTCCCCATCCTACCATGTAGGATACTGAGAAACTCTAACCCACTTTTCCAACACAAACACTTTCTTACACAACGAAAGTCATGGACTAACACCAGAGCCGTTTACCCGACATGTCCGAATGCCAGGGTCAGATAGAGTCATGCAATTCATACTAACCACACACATCTAATGGCCCTTTCTCTTCCCCACAGGAATAAAAGGTGGAGCACAAGAGCACACTACGTGCAAGGCAAACCACACGACGAGGCAGCTATTCCGGAGGCGGCAATTCAAGAGGAGATGAAAAGCACCGAGAACTGAAGGGGCGACAAGGAGAGAAGTGGCTTTGCTCTTTCCAACCCAAACATGCAAAGCCTCAGTGAAAGGAATCATGAGACTGCAAATAATAGCCAGCGTGTGCTGTTGCAGATGTCAACGGTACAAAGAGCCTTCCTACACTGATAACCAGGACGGGAAGAGATGCTTGCTACTGCGGTACTGTCCTTGACTCCCGAGACAAGAAAAGCCAAGCAGTTATTCACGTCTGTTGGGTTGGAAGGAGAACTGATAAGAAACTGAACTTTGTTGAGCGGAAGTTGCAAATGACAGTATAAGGCGAATCAAAGAACTGTTTAAAACTCGGGCGAAGGACCAGCTGCAGAGTGGTCCGGCGCCACATGGGTGCTCACTCGAAAGACTCTGTCTGAAACCCCCTTTTTGTTGTTGTTGAAACTACCGATACCAGAAGGCCCTAGGAGAGCCGCAAGGAAAAGGTCAAAATGGTCATACAGGGATCAAGTAAAACCCCCTGTACAGTCGAAAGTCTTTGACCGGCAAGTGTTTGAAAAGCTAAGGGAAGTGAATCCCGTATTGTGAAAAAGTAGAAGGAACTGTGCAACTGGCAAACGTGAACCCGACGGAGGGATGCCTGCAGAAGGGGTGAAACATGATGGCCCAATGAACATTGTGTTGACAAGAGTGAACCTGACGGAGGGATGTCTACACTGCATTGTTTAAAAATACATTGAGACTTGTGAATGCAACGGGTAAAATCTTTTGAATAAAAGCCATAGTGATCCCGACAGAGGGAGGCTAACATTCAAGAAGGGTCTGAGCCCAGAAGAGCGGGATCGAGGGGTGAAAAGTCATCACCCAATTTACATTACAGAAAGGAACCTTTTGTTTTGTTATTTTGAACAACACCTTGTCCCATATTTAAAATGTGGGGAAGGGAGACCCCTGGATATAACATCCTGACTTATCATTTGTGAACACTTCTTTCTATCCCACACACTTTTTGTATTTAGTTGTAAGGATTGGCAATCTATTTTTTATAGTATAGGCCCTTTTATTTGACAAGACGCCACTAGGGCTGCCTCACTATTATTTGATGGTCGTAGCTCACTCCATCTTAGATTTAAGTTTAGATGAGGCATTTTTCCAACCTACCTATACAGTTTAATAAACACCATTGAAGTGTGATCACTTGTGTCTGTCTTTACTGTTGCCACCATGAGTTCTTTACAATGCAGAAACATAAACTGCATATTGAATATTTGATTAAAAAATAAACTGTTTATGAGTTTCAAAACTCATACATTTCACAATCTACATCTATGGAAAAATCACATCAAAGTACATTTTCAGAAGATGTAATTAACGTACATGGTTGATGAGAACTGTGCTAAGAGGTGTATGAGTTTCATAGTTCATACATTATGCAATTTACATCTCCTGAAAACTCACTTCAAAGTCAGGGCTGACTTTGAAGTCAGCTTTGAAGAGTAGTAATCAATGTGAATCCTCGATATGACCAGAACAGACATATGAATGTTACAATTCGTAAAATACACAATTTACATGTACTCAAAACTCACATCAAAGTCAGGCCAGAGTTTGAGGCCAGTATTCAGGAGATTTAAGTTGTGTACACATATGAAGTGTAAACTTGAATGCGCTTATGTAATGATAATAATAATGATGTGTTATTTATATAGCTCCTTAATCCAAAGCGCTTTAAAGAGCACATATTTACAGACAATATCACCCAATCGAAATTGGTACTCATTTACATTATATACACATCTAAGTTAAACCGTAATTCAATGTAGATTTTCTTATGATAGGAGGCATATAGGATACTTCATACTAAACAGTTATATGCTGACTGTATGCCATTCGCACACATGCCAGACTATTAGACACCAAGCACTTATATGCCTTACACCACACAGTCAAATGACACTCTCTTATGATACATGCTCCTACTACACATGTTCCTACGACAGACCCTCCAATGACACACACTCTTCCGACAACTGTTCTTATGACACACGTTTCTACAACACCACCATCCTACAGTATGCACTACTATGATGCTATGACACATACTCTTATGGTACAAACTCCTGTGACACCTACTCTTACGAGATGCCCTGTTATGACACACACTCCAATGACACACACTCCTATGATACATGCATCTACAACACAATCTTATGACACATGCACCTATGGCACACACTTATGACACAGACACTTACGCCACGTACAGTTACACAACATGCCACACACACACTACATGTTACTTTACATGCTATTTTTATAAATGCTCACAAACAATTTACATCTTCTATACAAAATGTATAGGTGCATGTAGAAGATGTATATGTCATACATATAAGCTACTGTACATATTGTGTACATGTAGTAAATGTAGATAGTATGGCTCATATGCATACTCTCATACTCTAACAATGTCATACAGCAAACACTCATACTATATTCACTTATACTACATACGCTATACATCACATTCCCCAAAAAAAATAATATTCATGCTATTGATAAAAAAAAGTATTTAATCAAAGCTAAGATTAATATAACAAAATGCCAAGTGTACAAAGATTAGGCATAACATCTTTAAGGTTAACCTAACAACAAGTAAAGTGTTCAAAGAGTGGGAAAACAATGTAAAGGAACAAACATTCACTGTATAATACTGCAAATTCAAATATATAACTTGAAGTATAAACGTACACTCCATACCAATGCAAATCAAACATTAACACTAGCTTCAAGTGTAAGGCAGGTTACATCAATGCCATGCTTGCCCATTAGCAAAATGGCAGTAATATAGGCCTCAACCCCAAGTGCCACAACACGAATTCCTGAGCAAGATATACATACTTCTAGGCAAGACTAGATGGTAACTGAATTCATATGGGCAGAGTTCTTATATGTGCCCATTGAGTACTTGTCAAACAGCGTGCAAAAAGCAAGCACTCTTCTGCAAATAAAATATTGTAAAAGACACTCAATCCTCAAGGGGAAAATAGCACAATAAATAAAAGTAGGTACAGAAAAACAAAAGAAAACAGAAAGTTGTTTTGTGCAGCAGAGGATGAACAGGGGCATACCTACACACAACAAAGGATCCCTGGTATCATGTCAGCAATGTTGCCCTTTGAGAGTCATCTTCAGGTGAAGCAGGCCTGAAAAGGGTTGTGTCAGCGTGAACATTGTGTCTTCATTGTTTTGGACTTGCTGCACTTTCCTATCAAAAACGGATCAATCCCTTTTTCTATGACTATTTACGCTTTTTTCGGGAAATGTGATGAATTGTATTACAATCTTAATTTTGTATGTACTGTTGTAAATTGACAACACTTTAACAGGGATTTATATATTTTTAATCTGTTCCACATCTGCACTTTATTGTTTGTTTTTCACTGCAGGAACTATATTTACCAACCTTCCCTATCGAAGCGGCCCTTTGAGCTGCATCATCAGGTCCTTTAGCCTGTTTATGCCTGTTTTGCTCATTTTGATTGCCTGCTCGTCAGCCCTGCGGTAATGTTCTCATGTTGATAATTTTTCGATATGAGGACCTATATTAGAGAGATGCTATTATCTTTAAATAATTTTGGTTCTTTTACTCTTCGATATTTAAATAAAATCATGATGTTCAAAGAAATGTTTGGAACCCCACTAGACCCACTATAAAGGACACATATCATTATGTCTGTGACACTCACTCAGCACTAGTTAGCGCACAGTCTGCTTTAAGCAATTCTGCATCTTTGGACAATTTTATTGAGTTGAACAAAATGGGCCTGGTTTTTTATAACTGAAACCTGCTTTACTGAAAGCTCTACCTCTATTTTTCACTTACTTGTGCCCTCTAATGTTCAGATTAAGTAGGTGAACTGTGATAATCATGGCAGGGGGGGTTGCTCTTGTCTTTAAACCGGGCTGGCTTTTAACCAAGTTTGGCAAAATGTATCCCAGATCTGTACTTTAATTTCCATTTATTTGTTCACTTCATATCATGGTATGCTATCGCCCTCTGGGCCCTGCTGACAATTTCCGAGACAAATATGGCACATTTCTTGCCACTAAGCCCTTAATTACACTAGACTTCTTATTTTAGGAGATTTTCATATGTGGAACAACATTTCAGATAACCCTGACACCATTAAACTAACTGAGTTATGTCAAGCACATATCATGCTGTCCCTAGTATCTTCACCCTCTCACTGTCAGGGCCACTGCCTTGACATGATGATTTATAGAGGCTCAGGGATTATATAGCTTGACTCAATAGAGATCGCCTGGTCAGATAATTTTGCTAGAATCTTTGTGATGAAAAAAAACCCATTGTAGAACCTCTGCAGCTGCTTATTCTGGCTGTCATTCTGCACGCAACTTGAAGAATTTAAACAGACTCACAGAGCAAGATATCTCTTTAGTGTTGGTCCCTTTTCGTCCTGATCTTGCATGTGAAGATTATTTTATAACCAATAAGAATGAGCTATGTAGCTTATGTATCCGTATTGCCCCTATTAAAACTAGACAACCTAAAAAGGTTGGTAATAATTGGTATTTCGCCTCTCTTCAAGTCCTAAAGCAGGACTACCAAAGAAAAGAACAATTATGGCGTAGAAACAGAGATCCTTCCTACTTTTATTTAGTTAGGATAGCTGTACTACATATAAAAAGGCTATTTTTTATGCAAAACCCAAATGTCTAATGAAGCATGTCAACACTGCTGTTAATAAACCCAAGGAACTTTTTGATGTTGCAATACAATGTTGCAACCCACAATGTGCATCCTCAAATTTGCTGCCAACTTTAAAGCTGGCAAATGAGTTTAATGATTCTTTTATAACAAAATCAGAGTTGATTAGAGGTATTGTTACAAATTCATCTGTGAGGACTACATTTCCCCAACTCGAAGATCCTCTTATGGCAACTCACCCTATCTGTAAACTCGATTTCGCTCCAGTTTACATGGAGTAAATATTTACACTTCTATTGGTACTGAAACCCAACTATCATTATGATTTTCTTCCAGCCGGTCTTGTCCATCACCAGGCCATTTCTTTAAGTCAATATATCACCAACTTTGTCACCTCCTCCATTTCCCAAAGGACTGTGCCAGAACCCCAAAAGCCTCTATTATGTTGCCATTGATGTAAAAGCTAACCTTAGATCGTAATATTCTACACATCTTTCGTGCCATTGCTGGTCACTTATCGCCAAGTAAGAGTCACCTTGCACTTGCAAACAACTGTCAAAAACCCATCTTTTAGATTATTTTCAGTCTGACTTTCGACCGTCTCACAGAATGGAAATGGCGCTTGTAGCTATGTGGGATGACATTTTGAAATTTGCAGATTAAGGCGCCTTCAACATGTTGCTTATGCTTAACCTATTGGCAGCGTTCAATATGGTCTACTTTAAAATATTACTGTTGAAGCTGACTGAAGTTGCCCAGGTATTGCAGAAGTCGCTAACACGGTTTAAATATGTTTTAAATGATCAGACTGAACATGTCAAGATTGGACTTTACTACTCTAACCCAATTTGATCACTTGAGGTGTCCTCCAGGGATCCTCTCTGTCCCTGTTACTTTTTAACATTTACATCCAGCCACGTATGCGTATCTTCTAAAAGTATAACCTTCACTGTTGTTCCTATGCAAATGGTACAGAGATCTACATGCATCTTATTATCTGCACTGATTCTCTTCAGTGCATAGTGGGCTAGACCTCATATGTAAGAAACGTAATGGCTTCTAATAAGTAAAAGCTTAATCCTTCTAAAACGGATGTCATTCTTTGTTAATGTCTCTTCATGACTTCCATCTTGCCCTATGCTATTTGTTCTCCATATAGCTTTGCTTTTCTCACAGAAAGCAAAAAATCTGAGCGGTATTTGACAACATAACCTGCATTGCGACCTTTATGTAGGGGATACAGTAAAGTGCATGCATTCCCCCCTTCGGTTATTACAACCAAACATTTCTTTATTACAGTGGCAGATCGACCAACATTGGCTTGTTGATCAACTGTAAATTAGACTATTGTAACGCTTTGTTAACCAGGATTTCGTATAAACACTTTTAACTACAAAAGGCACAAAACTCTTCAGTGAGGCTACTCTTTCAAGAGGCAAAATCTTCGTCTGTTTGCCAATGCAGCAGGTCTCTTCACTGGCTGTGGGTAAGGTAGGGAACTCTTTTTAAGGTATTTTTCCTTGTTTGCTGCAGCTTATTTAATTGTAAATGTTCAACCTTATCACCCAATCCAATGCCTTCCTCAATCTTCAAATCAGCGCATGTTAGTGGTACCTGACTCTCACTTTGTTTACAGAGGTGGCAGACATGTTTCACTTATGGGTCCTCACCTTTGGAGCTCAATTCCCATTGATATCAGACAGATCAATTCCTATCTTCTATTTTGGAAAAATATTAAAACCCACCTCTTTCATCAAGGATATCTGCCTCTTTTCCATATCCCTTTAACTACCGTCGCATTTAATTGAAATATATTAACATCTGTGCCCAGATACAGATTATTCTGGCCAGTTCCTCATTTTTGCCAGTGGATATGTCCCTAGAAAATAAATTTACATTCATACTACCCGTTATGCCAATCGACATAGTGATAGTAGTAAAGATATGAGTGACACCTGGGAGCATCCAGGGCACATCATGAGTCATTATGCAGGATACTCGCACATCTGTGAGACAGCAAAAAATGACATATGCAAGACGCCACCCTATGCCTGTGGCAATTTCGGCATCCTCTGTCTTGGATGAGCAGGCAGTCATTGCACAATATTGCAGTCTTCACATGACCAAAGGGCATACATGGACAAGTGCTCCCAGTATTCCTCTCCAAGAGCAGAGACACAACACAACACAATCTACTGCAACAACACCTACTAACCCTGGTAGCCAGACCACTACACTAACGTGGGTGTGGCGGGAGATGACACCAGAAAAGAGAGAAATACCAAAGGTGGCTTGCAAACATCGCCATAAAACACTAACAGGGAAAACAATATTGCAAGTATTCTAAGTAAGATTGGGCGGAACACCCCACCAAATGTAAAAATCCAGTACGTTTTCAAAATCACCCAAAACGTGTGACCATTTATTGTAATCCATAATATTTAGATATACCTCATACACATTTATTTTCAATATCCTGACAATCTGATCAGAATTTTCTACTTGCCCAGCTATAATCCTGAGAAAGTTGATATTCCATGTTAGGAATAGCGCAAGAGGCAGATGCCTGGGGTAAACAATGGCAGACTCCACAACTGTAGTGATGCTCATTCAATGAAAGGAAGGCACACCAATAGTGACACGCCTGCATCATTTTGGAATGTCCCAGGAAGCTTGCAAAAGTGTCCATAAGCAATACAGCAACATACCAAAGTTGGACATTTAAATACATGGAAAAGCACCTTCAAGTGAAATGTGCTATCATGATAAAGCATACTTTGAGCCTATTTAGAGCATTGGTCAGCAACAAGTAGCTCTGCAGATGTTTTCGACTTAATCTCCAATCAAACATAGCCAGCATAGTCAATGGTAAAGGATTATGGAAGGTATCCACATTTCATCCTATTTGGATGACACCCTGACCATGGTCCATTGTTGGAAGAAGGCACCAGAACATCTTCATGCATTGGTTGGCATTCAGCATAAATTGGTAGGAGTCGGAAGTGACTCCTTCCTGAAATGAAATTGCAATTTCTAGAATTCATACCAGATTGCAACAGTTACGTTCGTTGCCTCTCTGACTTCAAAATAATATTTATCATGGGGGAACATTGGAGATCAATGTATATGCCTGTGATATGAATGAGATATCTGGAACAGGATCACCAGTCACCTGACCTCCTCTTTTCAGGTGGTTTTACACAGTCCCCCTGACAGCAAAGCTCTCCAATGCATAAACATAATGCGAGATTATTCCAACTGGGTCCCATATTACATGGAAGTAAAGGTAGATATAGGATGGTGGGTAAGGAATACAGAGGCCTAGAATGAAAGAGCAATCATCACCTTCACCCCACCTCTTACACAATCATAGGAAGACGGGGATCCAGATGCAGTTCTGTATAGACTGGTGAGTCATGGTCTCCTAATTAATCTCTTTGGCCTTTGACATGTTTCCTTAGAGTTTTTGATGGGTCCTTTTCCATCCTTTGATGTTTGAAACATTACTCCCCATTGTTTTGTGAGCCTGCTGATGAACAACAGATCAGTGTTCTGTTATATAAATAAAGTAGTGGGTATGAAGTGAAATAAGGTTTTGTAACTAGCAGTGAGATTTGAGGGATTCTGCCTGCAATATCACATACGGCCACAGGGGAGTTTATTCTGGGATCTGGGAATCTTGCAGCAGACTGGTGTATTGGTGTGTGTTACCTAGAGGGCCACCTTCAGAAAGACACTTTTACAACCCACCCCAACACCCATCTTCTGACCATTTTCAGCTCGAGATCGGATTCAAATACAAAAGGTATGGATGCATTTTTCCAAAGGATGGGAAAGCTGTACACTATGCATTTCTCCCCTTGACCATGGCTCTGGGAATGTCAGTGTCCACCCCATTTCGGCCATCTCAAGAGTTGTCCCCTGGTACTGAGAATGATGATGGACTGTTTGGTCACTATCCCAGGCTTCAGGGAACTGAGCCTCAACCACATTTCTGAGACTCATCCTTTCACCCTGACAGGATCCCTTCCCTCATGGCATGGTATATTTCAAGGATAGATGGTTCCCATAGGCCCTTTCAAGACAGCTACGAATGTCATGTATCAGTCAAGGGCCCAATGCACTATCAGGGCTTCATGATTATAATTATAATTGTGCTTAATACCCAGAGGTTTCTAAGCATGGACCCTCTTGCTTCCAAGAGGCGCACGTTGCCACTGAGCTATCCTCCCGAGTCCTCCATGACTCCGTTTAGAAAGCCTGGTTTTATTGATGCAATTAATGGAGTGTAGATCTCTCTCAAACAGAAGTTAAACAGGTGGTAACATTTTCAGATGAGCTCTTCTCATTGTCATTTTAGTGAACTGTTCATCTTTATAAATCTGCCACCTCTTCATTTCATGAGCTGGTACATGTGCTCTCATCCTTTGATATGAGGAATACTGAAGTATTCACATACGTTCCTCCCAAACCCAAATATTGGTGTCTTTGGTATCTTAGAATGGATCTCTTCTTGTTCATGGATTGATCTGATGGTATGAAAAACTGTCAGTCATGCTGGTTATGGTGATATGCGTCGTGCCATTCGGAAGGTGTCCGATGTTAGGGATCTAGATATCTGTGGTCAGTATTTGATTCAGTACAATGTGTCCTTCCACGTATTCTGCAGGACTAAGGTTGTTTTATCGATTACTGAATTTCCATGTTTCCATTTTTTAAAAACTTTTTAAAAATCTTTCTTTATTGTGATTTTCTTGCATAACAAAAACATGCAGTCACATCAACTATATGAAGGCCCTCGATGGGGAAAACAAAACTGCCTCACCCTGCCGTTCACGAACTATTGACACACACGTAGGGAACAGTGTAATTTTTCATAAGGAGGGTTGGCTGTGACTAATCCGACCAGTCTACGATACCTGGACTAGAATGGTTCATGTTCGTAGGAGTTGCAAGGTGTTATTGTAGTACAGATCTTGTCTTGGTATCCCCGATGATATTCACCGAGCATCCCCAGGGGGGAACCGTCTTGGGGCGTCGCATCGCACCTCCATTCTGTATAAAGCTGTCTGAAAGGGGCCCAGTAGTCCATCGGGTGGTTGTCACCCAGCGCCGATTGTATGTATCTGGTCTCTCTTTGTTCACATCTGTGCATGTCATCCATCCATCGTTCAAACCCCGGTGCTGTACGCTTCGCCCAGCTTGTGAGCCTATGGCCGCATAGCGCAATTGACTGGCACAGACACGACCTACTCCCCTGACCTCCCAGTGTACAATGTTTATGATATTCCGTTCACATTTGAAAGATCATTTCAGATACATCTCCAGACGCTTGGGGACCTGGTTACAAGGTGTCTGGCCTTTCCCCAACAATTTCCGTTCCCCTTTAGAGCCCCCCGTTACAAAGGCTTATAGCCACACCACAGGAGTAAACGTCCACGTGGTCGTCAGCATCTCTGCCATGGCTCTCTCTACTCTCTCCCAAAAGTGCCGTATTTGTGGATATGACCAGGCAACATGGTAAAAGTTGGCTGGCTCTGCCTTGCATCTCTTACATCTGGCCGGTCTGTCTGGGTATGTTCTATGCAGTTTATCTGGGGAGTAGTAAAGCTGATGTAAGAATTTATAGTGTGTCAACTTGAATCGATTATTCATTGGGAGTTTGCGGGTTTGTCTACACATGACTTTCCAGTGTGCATCTCCTAACTCCTCCCTCAAGTCTCTCTCCCAAGTGTTTTTGGACCTCAGGTTGGGAGGTGGCCTCTCTTTCCTAGCCAGTTGGCATATGGAGGAGACCAGCCTCTCGGTTGCCAAAGGATTAATCACATATTGTAACACCGGGCAGGTATGTGGGGCTCTGGGAAATTCGGGCCACTTAGCACAAAGTGTTTCCTTGAGTCTATAGTAAATGAGCAATGTCACTGGTGTCCACTCTTCCCTAGTTCGTAGCACATCCCAGGATATGAATTGCCCCTCATTCACCATGTCCCCAAGCGTCTGGAGATGTATCTGAAATGATCTTTCAAATATGAACGGAATACCATAAACATTGTACACTGGGAGGCCAGGGGAGTAGGTCGTGTCTGTGCCAGTCAATTGCGCTATGCGGCCATAGGCTCTGTATGTCACCAGCATGGGTTGAATCTCCTTTCTAGGAGCCCCACAGTGATCCCACTATATCATCCGGAGATGCTATCTCCCTGGCAAGCAGGGAGTGGGGATAATGTGGCGTATGTGGGCCCCATCCCGCTATGTATTGCACCTGGGCCGCTGGGTAAAACAGATACAGGTCCAGGTATTCCACTTCACCCACCTCGCATGGTTGTGTCAGGGTATTGTAGGATTTTCTAGCGTGTTTCCCCACCCAAGCTAATCTTGTCATCAAGCTTTTTATGCACCTCCAAAAGTTTTGGGGGGCCTAATAGGAACATTATTAACAACATAAAGCATCTTTGGGAGGCCTACCATTTTCACCAGTGAGATACGCTCCACCTGGGTCAGAGGGAGGTGTAGCCATGATTCTTCCCTATGTTCTAACTTGTCTAGTGTCTTGGAGTAGTTACTAGAGTATAGTTCCCCCAAATTTGTACACACCATCACCCCCAGATAGAGAATCCCCTTGCGGCACCACCAAAACTCCTGGCTTACATCGTCTTGGGTCACCATGGGGGTTCAGCAATGGTATCTCCAATTTATTCCAGTTAATCCGGAGCCCTGACAGGTCTCCAAATTTCCCAATTTCAAACATTTACAGAAGAAGATTTCATCTCAGTTGTTTCACATACAACAGGATATCATCCGCATATAGGGATATAACGTTAAGCTGCTTCTGTATTCGTACTCCGCAATGGGCATGTAGCTCCCTAACATGGCATGTCAATGGCTCCATCAATAGAGCAAATAAAATTGGGGAAAAGGGACAACCTTGACGGATCCACCTCGTTGGGTGTATATACTCTGATGTGACCCCATTGGTGTATATTGCCGCCTCGGGGCAGTCTATAGTATTCTAATCCATTCTATGTATGTCAGCCCCATACCCGAGCGGCAGAGCCCCTCGAAGAGGAAGAGCCACTCAACAGAGTTAGAGGCCTTTTCCGCATCTAGTGCAACCATCGCGATGGGAATTTCCGGTTCCACACTGTGCATGAGTTCAAATACCCGCCGCAGGTTGTGTTGTGTGGACCGGTTAGATATAAACCCGGCCTGGTCAGATGGGATCAGAGACTCCATGTGCAGCACTAACCTATCCACTAGTATTTTTGAGAATATTTTATTATCAATATTCATAAGGGACAACGGTCTGTGTGACATGCACTTTTGGGGGTCTTTCTCGGGCTTAAGTAACATCGTTATGAGGGCCGTTCTAGTAGATTCTGGCAGGATACCTTCTGCTAGTGCACCAGCGTACATGTTGTGTAGACAGGGGAGTATGATGTTGATATATGCCTTATAGCCTTATAAAATTGGGCTGTCAAACTGTCAGTGCCCAGCACCTTCCCGTTTGGCAGAGACATGATCGGCCTACGAATCTCCTCCTCCGTTATCGGGTTGTTCAGTTCCCCTCCCTGTTCCAGATCAAGGCAGCCCAGCGCCACCTCATCCAGATATCCCATCAGTTCATCATGTCCGGCTGAGACCTGTGAGGAGTATAGCTGGTCATAGTACCCTCAAAACACTGTGTTTATACCCACAATGTCTCAGACTATTAGACCCGTGTGGTCTTTCACCGCCATTATAGGGACAATATGCCTTTCTTGTTCTATGGCCCATGCTAGTGTCCTGCTGAGACGGTCCCCTTCTCCATTCCTGAGGGCTGCTATCGGTTCGCTCATGAATCTATCCTCACTGTGCGCTAGTTGCCAGTGTTCTTCCCTTATTTTCTTCAGGAAGTCCCGTATTTCGTATAGAGCCTCTTATTGCTTCCAGCACACCTCCCTCTTTGGAAATGCAGCAGCCTATCCTATATACTTTAAAGGTTTCCCATATGATACTGGGTTTGGGACCTGGGACTACATTGGTTTCCATGTATGTCAGGATATCCTTTTTTATCCCCTCTCGGAATGCCCCATCGTCCAATGCGGATGCCCTAAACCTCCATCTAAGCTGTCTGTTGGGGGCCCGTCGGGCCGACGATACGTGCCATCGTCAGAAAGGGTACGAGGTAGTATTTTAGCCTCTGAGACGTTTCTAGCCAGTGTTGATGCAGTCGTTATGTAATCTGTGCGTGAAGCAGACCCGTGGACACTGGGAAAGAACATATATTCCCTACTCTGTGCGTGAGCTTCCCTCCATATGTCATGCAGGTCATATAGATGTGCTAATTCTGCCCATGCTTGCATGGCTCGAGGCAGCATTAGCTGTGCTGTGGGTGCCCTGTCATATTCCAAGGTGAGGGCCATGTTGAAATCTCCCACCCAGATAGGAATGTGACCTGGATGTGCCTGTATGTGTCTAGCACAATTATGGAAATAATCTGGTGAATCCAAATTTAGGGCGTATATATTAAGCAGTAATACTTTCATCCCTCAGATTTCTCCAGCCAGGATAATGTATCCCCCCCCCACATCGTTCATCTGTTCATGCAATCTAAAATCCAGGGATTTGTGTATGTATATTGCATCCCCCCTGGAGTGGGTGGTGTATGAGGAGCCATATCTGTGAATGCCCCAGCCTGACAGAGGTGTGAGGTGTGTGTTTTGCACCATGTGCGTCTCCTGAAGACAGAGTATATTCACCTTATGATTTCTGCTGTAATTTGCAATCAGTCTGGTCTTCTTCTGATTGGTTAGGCCCCTTATATTCCAAGTCAGTATAGTTGACTATCCCCTCTTCCCCCCATACTAAAGCCTCTCCCTAGATTTGTGCCCACCTGTACCAGACCTCTTTCCACTGTTCACATAGAAGCCCAGGTGCTGCGTTAAATGCAGTGGTGTGGCCGGGATGCACCCCATTGCATATTTATACACTGTGCCCCATACCATTGGTGGAGTTACAACCTCACCTTTAGAGCCACTTGTGATCATACTTATTGAACAACCCCTGATCCCTGCCCTAATCCCTTCCCTCTCCCTCCCACGCCAGAAACAACAACCTACCAGCCTATGCACACCCCCTCCCCCTGAAACAAACAGCTGTAACATAATCAAGCAAATCCGCAAAATATGCGGGATCTAGGGCACTGAGGGTGACAACTACGCTCCTTGTGGTCTCGGCTGCCGTGCGATAGCCCCACCTGCCTTGGAGTGCCCCGGGAACCTGCACAAAAGATACATTATAGGTGTCATGACTGTCAGGACTATAAAGGTTATAGCGATATGTTCAAGGATCCCCACTGGGGTCCGGAATATTCTTGTCAAACTTATCTGCACCTTCCGGGTCGGTAAAGAAGGTTGTCGTCCCGTTGTACTGGACCCGCAGCTTAGATGGATGTATCATTGAGTACCTGATGTTTTTGTTCCATAGGATATTCTTGGCCGCTTGATATGTCTTCCGTTGATCCTGCACTGAGACGCTGAAATCCGGGAACAGTCTGATTGTGTAGACTCCCGATCTCAGCTCCCTCTTTTATCTAGCCGTCTCAGGTATAATGTCCCTGTCCCTATAGCAGAATAGCCTGGCAATTGTGGGGCGTTCAGGCGTGGCCGGGGGGGGTCTCACCACCAGTGAACGATGAGTGTGCTCGACCATATGCATACTCAACATGGGTGGGTTTTCCAGCACCTCCACCAGTAGCTGTTCAACAAATGTTTCCATGTTGTCGATCTGTGTAATCTCCGGAACCCCCAGTATGCGGATGTTGTTTCTTCTCAAACGCCCCTCCATGTTCTAATTTTTAGCCAATATTCTCATCACTACCTGCTGTAACCTGGCCACTTCGCACTGTAAGTTGGACCTTTTGTCTACTGCCTAACCAATTCTCTGCTTGGCCTCCGTCATGCGCCCACATAGTTTCTTTATTTGTATGGCTGACACGTCTACTTTGTAGGGAGGGGGGTCAATTTTGGCTCCTAGGGTATCTGTGCTTCCCTTCAGAGCCAGCAGAGTCTGATTAAGCGCTGACACGTCTACTTGTGTTGCACCCTGTGGTTGCGGTGGGGAGGTAGAGGGTTGTGGCACATCATTGTGCATGAATTGCTCCATTCTTGCTTGCTTTTTCGGGTTCACCATCCTATCCTTGGGTTTTGATTTATTGGGTGTGCATTTCAGGGTCAGCTGGGAGTCTAGCGCTGCAGCACCCTTGTTTCCAGTGGTGCTTAGCGGGGGTCTGCTAATGTATTATCTTGATTGTACTTTATCTCCTGGGTATTCACATTTGTCCCGGCCTCCTCAGGGGTATGCTGCAGGCCGTCGGTGACTCCCCCACTTTGAGACTCAGCACATGTCCCTTCATTTCTGTTGGATGGTTTTATACTGTTAGCCCCTGTTGAGGTCGCTAGGTAGTGTTCCAGGGTGGCTTGGAAAGAGACGTGTAGGAGTGGGATCAGTAGCGTGACTATTGCTTCTTCCTATCCCCCTGCACAGTGGTCAAGTCACCCCTGTAATCGTCCAGTGGAGGCTCTGATCGCCAGCCCTCCTGCATCTCCCCGGTCCATGAGCTGAAGATCACCTTGCCAATGCTGTCGGGCCGATACAGGGTCCGCTTTTCTGTGCTGCCAATTTGTGGTCCAACAAGTCCAGAATGTGCAGATAACCGTCCTCCGGTGCTGCAGTAGAAGACTGGGATCCCCGACCCCCACAGTGTGGCACAGCTCGCAGTAGTAGGGCCTGTTGTCGTTATAGGTTTGAGGCAGAAGGTGCCAGTTTTGTGCACCGTTAGTGCTGCAGGGCCGAAATCTGCCACACACCCAGAGCGGGTGCTGCGTGGGCCCGAGGGGCGTATTTGTCTTGTTGTGCGGCCACCACTACTGGTGTCCCAGTCCGCATCAACCTTTGGTCCTCCTTTACTCTGGGCTCAGGGGGGTCTCGTCTGGAAAATGCACTGTCGCACGCACTCTCCCAGTGCGGGCCGCCTCCCCACTGGGTGCACTGTGGTGTCGTATGCAGTGGGGGGGTGGTCCTCCACCCACCCCACGCCTCTGTTTTCCTATGGCGCTCCTCACCCCCCACGTTGGCGTGTTCGGGTGGGGCATAGAAGCACCTCTTAGTCACCCATAGGGGTAGCGAGTGCAGCCTGCCTCTGTGACTTCTCTCCCAGTCGGAGCTGCTGCTCCGCGTCTGTGTCCTGCACTGTGCCACTGGCTGACTTAACTGCCGACTGCAATAGAATTGCTTGGTGCCGCCCACATGCCAGGCTATCACGGTACAGTGGCTGGAGGTCCCTCCTCAGACTCTCTGTCCAGAGTGTATCGCTACTCCCAGCTTGGGTTTGCTCAATGTCGCGCCGCGCTGCGCTTAAGCCTCGGGCGGTTGCCTCAATGGGAGGGCAAAAGGGTTGTGGGATCAGAAGGTTAAACAATTGTTTTTTTCAATTTTATACTAATGTAAAATCAATAGAAACGAGATTATGCATAATACTCGCCTCCATGCCATTATTACAATCTTGACTCTCTGTCATAACCTACTAGCTACTTCTAATAACTGTTATTACAGTGCTTAGAAGCTGGATGAGTCTGGTCTAAAGCTCTACACAAGAACACATTAGCAGTATTAAAGGCAATTTATCACCCTTGTTAGGCCTGGATCCAGGAAATCTTGACAGGATCTTTTCTCAGTTCCCAATTGCATGATCCATTGCTCAAATAATTCTGTGAATGCTTCAAATATGGTTAATGGTTACTAATCTTAATGTACTGCTTCTTCTCCTGCAATATCTCCATTACACTGAAGCCCTCCCCAGCACAGGAATTCCATGGAAATGATCAGTCCAGACGTCATGGTCACGAAAGACATGAATGAACACCATCTTTACAGATTCGTTCACCTTCCAATATCCAGTGGCAGGGAAGAACGGCACCCGCCCACAGAATTTCACAGAAGCACTGGCACGGGTGTTAACGGTGCCAGTGCTTCCATTGTCCCCATTCCCATGGAGTACTATCGGACTCCATGGGAATGGGGACGTACAAAATTACCGGCGCCTGACTTCCCGGCCGCCAGGTTTGGAATATCCCGGTATTACCGGGAAGTCAGGCACGGTTACCACCAGACCGTAATGAGGCCCATTGTGTTAGAAGTATCGTTGTGCTTTAATGATAATTTAACACCTTTTGTGTGAACAATACTGAAGGAAAGCAGGCTATGAGAGCTGCCATGTAGCCAGACATAACTCAATAGGAATTTTGATTGTGTGGAAAACAGAATAAGCACACAAAGCTCATGCAGATCATAATGATGGTGAAGTAGCAATAATTAAATGCTGTGCCTGGGCAAACTGACAACTCACAAATATGGCATTGTGCTAGATGCCACAGGTTTCGCCATCTGAAAGCATTTTCTATCAATGTTATGGCAGCACTCTGGTAACAGACATTTGGTAACTGGATCTATTTTCAAGTAACATTTGCTTTTTTGCTCCTGTTGTTAAATGCGCACTTTGGGAAGGGGCAATAGGGGCCCCTCATGCGCACCTTTTTTGAATCGCCAAAGTCAAATATGGGCTAACTTCCTTTTTTGGTATTCCCTCACTTGCATGGCCTCTCCTCGGCCATGTCACAGGAACTCTCATTTGCATACAGATTGGTGCTAATTTGACTGCATCACCGTTTTTCTGTGGCCTTTGTCTTTGTGATCCCAGTCACATTGTGCATGTATGTATGCAAGACTTGCACAAATGCACCCAAGTCTTTTAAGTACACTTTGTAAACGTTCTGATTCATTTGTAATTTGCTCATATGTAAATGATACCGTTGTATGAAGGCTGAAAGTCAGTGTGTGTGCAATATACGTTTTTGTTAGTCAGATCCTCCATGTCACATGCAGTGCGTCGCAGAAGACGTCATGAATAGTTGCCGTAGGGTATCAAATCATTATAATAACTAACTAAGGCCTAGATCTAAAACTTACTGCAGGGCGTCTCCTACATCAACCTTAAAATGGACCATGTACATACATTATACTTGTGACAACAAGGTTGATATAGATATGGTTGAAACTAAATGTATAAACGTGAACCCCGTGTGCCTATGAATTGCCCGCACATAAGCCATTTTGGCTGCAAGGGTGTGCATGGAAAATCCATCTGAGGATCTGTTAGCTGCTTTTCATTTCAAAGGAGTGGGTTTGTACGTTAATGTTGGGATTGAGAACTTTGTAACCAATATCCCACTCTGCTAAATATATGCTAATATGCATCACAGTGTTCAGAATATCATGTTCAAAAAGGCAAATTAGCAAACCGTGAATTCGTGGAGCTAAAAATATAAGGTCTAGAAATACAGATTTTGTCATAAAAAAAAGCATTTTTCATAAAATTAGCTTAGCTCGAATCATTTGTTTAAAGCTCAACAATGATATACCTCATTTCACATTGCTTGTGTAGGTTTCCCTATGCTTGCATTACCCATGCATAGAGGAGTGGGGTGTGAAATTGTAATGCTTAATGTACTATGCGTACAGGCCTCCTGTTTTCGTTTGTTTTACCTTCTCGTTGCAGTTTTGAACTCGATTTGCATGCAATAGGTGAGCTTAGACGTCCATCTGCCAGATGGTACCAGGGCAGTTTGGAAGGAAAATAATAGATGGATGGTCATTGTCTGACCGCTAGAAAAACAGGTTTTTGGTGCCCAATTCTGATGAACGGTTGATGATTAATATATCCATATAGATAGATGGTCGCTGAGGGCCATACATTGGGGAAGGGTCTGTTATATTGTTTACATCTGCATAGCATTTAATGTGGACATTCAAACTTGTATTTAACATCAAACACTGCAGTAACCAAACCAGATGTACACATGTATTTATTTAAAGTTGTTTGTATTCAGGCTGGGCCCTCTGCCCAAGCTGCTGCATTGTGACCTAATAGAATTTTTAACCTCTGGTCATGTTCTCTCAGAGAACTTCCTGTGATCAAAATATCATATTGGAAGTACCACAATCCTTGAAATTCAGTAAATAAATTGTACATCAACCTTTAGAAATATGATGCAGCTGACAGTAGGCCAAAGGGCATTCTCTTATACCTAAAAGTGCCCCCTTGTGTAATAAACAAAACGTGGTAATGTTGCTGGACTTGGGCTGTAAATTAACCAGGTGGTTTGCCGACGTGAGATCTAATGCGCTGATATATTTGGCACCTGTCATCCTACCTACTATTTGCCGATGTTTGGTAGTGGAAATGTATCAAGACACATTTATTCAATGATCAAACACAATCTGACATTTACATTTCCCTTTCGTACTAACACTATCAGGGAAACCCATTCTGATGCCTCGACCCCTTCAATTATTCCTTTTTTAAGTCGTTTTTTTTAATTTCCATGGATACTTCTTCCCTAAGTGCTATGGGAACACACCTAGCTTCGGCTATGCCCGGTATTGAGTTCTGCCTAAGGACAATTTTATGAGGAAATCCTTTCAGACATCCTATTATTTCTGGCAAACATATTCATGTAACTTAGGGGTGTTATCAACATGGGCAGGACACTCAGGAACCATTCCAGAGCCAGGGATGTAGAAAAGGTGAGACTTCTTTATTGTTACAGTTTATAGTGGGAAGGTGAGACAGACGATCAGGTGATGTGCTTCTGCTTCCCTTGGCTCTGTCCCTGCCTCTCTCAACTGTCATTCTTGGAACCCTCACACTCACTCCATTCCAGGCCTCACATGAACACTCCAAGCTCCACTGCTCTCTCAGACAGACACACAGCTCACATAGCAGATGTAATGCTAAACACTAGAGTAAGATTAGGCACTAGGCTGCAACAACATCTCCCTCCTTAAAAGAAAAGAAAAAGAAAACTATGCATGTGCATCTCAGGAAATGTACCCATGAGTAACAATACTCCTTATGTCTTGGTCTGCTCCCCCAGGACCTCGGGGCTGCCACCCCCAAGCACCACCTGCTATCTCTGAGCAAATACTCCACTAACTAACAAAAAACACCTATACAAAAACCTTTCACCTTCAGTAAGGGCCTGCCACACCCAAACCCTGGACCTGCCACGTCCCGGCACAACCTCACTCCGATACAGGATGCCCAACATCTCTGTAAAGTGAGCAATCACACTACGTCCAATAACCTAGAAGTTAATCCAAAAAAACATGTGGAGAATAACCTATGGTCTGAAATCTCTAACCCTACAGTAACCCAATAGCACCAAGCTTTCTCGCCACTAACAAACACCAGTAGCACCAAATTTTCTCACCTCTAACAAACATCACCACCTCTCTCCACACAAAACAGAAAAATTTTAATAGGATAGCCACTCACAACACAAAGATCACAAAAAACATGACGCAACCATAAAAAACATGGTGTGTAAGGAAAGCACAGATACTACTGTTCAAAAACAACAAACCTTCTATTCAAGCACCAACAAGATGGAAAGAATGTAGCACTTGCTGATAGTTCCCGATGAAAAATAAAACTCAGCACAAACACAAACAAGGTGAAAAATGTAGTGTTTTCTGAACATTTCCGATAATAAAAATTTACAATAAATGTATAACATTGACTTGCCAGTGTTCCAGTTCAACTAATCCCCACATGGTGTCCCTATTGACACTCAAACACCCAACTCAATATAAATCCACTAGAACTAACGCTGGCATATGTCTGTGTGCTCAACTCAAAACAAAATTAATCTCAAGTAGGCATGCTCAGGAAGAATCTTACAACAATACAAATGCACTACCTGGCACCACAGACTTCACGTTAGGAATCAACCTATCCCTCCTTATCTGACACTATATCTATAACAACTCACTGGAGTCACTTCAGAAAACTCAAACCGCACTCTACCTCTTGTGCAAGACCTACTCCTACACTTTATGCATACAGCTACACTTCAATAGTCTCCTATCCTAGTGTCTTACTCATAAACATGTTTCCCTCTCTCTCTATGCTCCTAGGATTCCTCAAAAAAACACAACACCTCTTTTGTGTTCCACTTCTTATCTCACCGGTTACACTTGGGCTTATAACAAGGCGTCACTCACACCTGGCCAGCATGTGAGCCTCAACTACATGTGTGCTACCTCTCACATGCTTCTACTTAATCACATATGTTAGGCGGGCCCCCTGCCCAAATTGCTGCATTGTGACCTAATAGAATTCCAAGAAAGTAGATAAGAAGCTCCTTGGTGAAGCACAGGCAGTTTGTGCAGCCTGATTGTGGAGAGGGGACTTCAGAGGAACCTTTAATAAAAGAAAATAACTGGTTGTAGGCCTACCTTATTCCAGGATATCCACAAAAGTTTGAACCTGGTTTGGGAATCGAAGCCTCGAATCTTCCCTAACGTTGTATCACACTCGGGTTCGAGCTATATTTATACTGTTGTTGCTTCTCTTTTGGGTTTACTCCATTATTACAGGTTCCTGAGTTTTGCCTTCAGGGTTTCACACAATTCTGGGGTTTATTTTCAACGTTTTTTTCCCAATAAACAATAACTTTTTTATTTGTGTTTTCTGGATTTCACAACTAGTTAAAATTGTAGAGTGTTGAACCTTGACTATGGCTAGTCAGAGATGGCTATTAGTCAAAGGTAACTCCTATTTGTTTTTAAGGGGGATTTTTTGGAGGTCTGCTTTTTTTATATGTCCATGAGCTCCATTCCCCTCTCCGTAAAAGTCAGAGATCCCTTCTAGTGTCGGGATCAAATCGAAAAAAGGATCTGACGATGGATCTTCCTGATCCGTGTTAGTCTACTCAGATAACATGGGAAGCTGACCGGTTTCAGTGGTATAGCGATAAGTGTCACCACTTTCTTCAGGGCTGGAGGCTCGCACTATTTGCGTGGGGTCAGATTTCTTCTGATTGTAAATTGCTGAAACTGGAGTTTTCAGAAATAGGAGGACGCCCTATATATTGCATTAAACAGGGTATGGGAGGGAGAGAGAAAAAGAGGGAAGTGGTTGCTAATAACATATCCCATAATTTAATCTCACATGGATGGATAGATTTAAAGTCTTCATCTCACCCAATAGAGCCGTTGTAACTCCCATCTATCAGGGTTATGGAGTCGAGCTGTAATTTTCCTTTCCCAAAACCAAACATATATCTTGTGTACCTACAGGAGAAATATTCCGTAAGTATTCACATGGAAGGGGGGCGCTAGAGAGCCCGACCAAGATGGCCGCGGGCCGTGAAGCTCTCCAGCACGTCTCCTATCCGGCCTTTTCTCCGGTAGTCTCTGCGGAGACTCTCCTGCACCATCGACGGCATTGGCAGCTGTACTGAGTCGGGCGTTTAGGAGGATCCCTCCGGAGCTGTGGTGTGATCGGCAAAGCGCTGGAAAACCTGTGTGCGGCTGTGGGTAGTACCCGCTCCGGAGATGTGTGGGGGAGGTGCGGGCCTGTGGAGAAGTGCTGAGCGGCCTTCCAAGATCCCTGCAAAGTGAGAGGTGGCTGTGGGGGTTGGGCGGAGCGTGGTTCCCGCCCCCGCCTGGACACCGGCAGCCTGAGGAGCGGGATTTGTCAGAGCACCCTTTTCGGCGAAGGAAGCGGGAGTGGGAGAGGAGCGCCAGCCCGTTCAGGACCGGTGGAACGGCCCGCCCGAGGACTGTGTGCTGTGGAGGCAGCAGCTCCAGAGACGGAGGCGATCTGGCTGCTACACGCGTTGGTGGAGGCTGAGGCTGGGAGCGGCAGCAGTGGCCGCGAAAAGTGGAGCGGGGGGCCGGCTGCATCTGCTCTATCAATGGCAGCCCTGCATACCCATAGGGGCGAGGAAGGAGTTGAACCCCCGACTGTGCTGGGTGTTTGTAGGTGGGCGGGGCGGCTCTGCCCGTCTGGCTCGGCGGAGCCTGCCCTCCCCGCTGTGTAACTGCGGACTCCGACAGGCGCTGGGTGTTGGGAGCTGGCCCCCCGCGGGCGGCACTTTCAGTGGAGACACCCGCATAATCTGAGGACTTTGGTGGACTGGGAAACTTCTCGTCCCGTCGGGCCCGCAACTGGAGGGCTTGGCAGCTGGACCTGTGAGAAGGGACAGAGGTTCTGCGCGGTGTACCAGGAGGATTCATAAGCTCCCAGAGAAACCTACGTTGGGGGTATTGGTTCCTTGACCTGAGATTGATGGTCCTCGCCCGCTGGCGTATCATGAGTCCTGCTTAGGTGACACTACATGGTGCCTAAAAAGCTGTTTCTCCCGTGGTTAACCTGCTGAGAGCTCGCATATGTGTGCAGGCACCGGGGGAAGCGCAAGGCCCACGCGCAAAACGCTCTTCAGTCTGCTGACTGTTGGGGGGGGCACTCTCCTTCCATACCTCTCTGGCCCCTACTATCTCGGCTATTGGTATGCTTGGGATTTTATGGGATTTATGGTGCAATATGGGACTAAATGTAGCAGTGGCTGTGATGACGTGCTGCTAAGCGGAGAAGACCTAATTTGATGGTGTGGAGGTGGGTGAGATTTCGCTGGGAGCAAGTTGGGGTCATTCTTCTTCTGGAGAGACGGGTTCAGGGGATTTTTGGTGCGTGCTCTCCTACCTGGTACAGAACCCCTGCTGAACCCTCGGACCCCTTGGATCGAGAGACGGGAGCATGGGTGGCCTTGGCCATTGCACCCTACATGATACTACTGTGCCCAATTTGTATGTTAGCCATGTCGAGGCCAGGGAAAGGAGGTAAACAGCAGTCCAAATTAAATTTTGAAATGTCTACGCAAGTCAAGGGTGGAGGACCAGCGAGCGAGATGGAGCAGATGCCAAACTTGGGGCATGAAACACATCCGTTGGCAGCATTTCAGGACATTAAGGCTATGCTGCTGCAACTGCAGTCCGGTATACAGTCTTTGGATGGCAAGCTGGATACCCTGACTTGCAAGGTAGACCACATGCAGGTCAGGCTGGACAAGCATGGAGAGAGGTTGGATGAAGCGGAGGGGCGCCTGTCGGGGGTAGAGGGTGTGGCAACAGCGGTCTCAGGTGAAATGTCTGAAGTCAGGAAAGCCCTGAGAGAGCTTCGGGAGAAGCAGGATGATCTTGAATCGAGATCCCGCCGGAATAATATATGAATTGTTGGATTATCGGAGTCGGCAGGTCAAAGAGACATGGAATCATTGGTGGAGGAAATCCTGCGGGAGACCTTGGGCTCGGACGGATTCTCCCCGCTCTGTGTTGTGGAGAGGGCACACAGGATCCCCAGTGGCCACAGACCGATTCCGGGTGCCCCACCTCGACCATTCGTGGCCCGCCTACTGAACTATAGGGATAGGGATGTGGCCCTCCGGAAAGCTAGGGAGAAAGGTACCTTGTCTTACAAGGGGGATGTGATTACACTCTTTCCGGACTTTTCTGATAAGGTGCAGGCAGCCAGGAAATCCTTTTTGGAAGTGAAGAAGCGGTTGAGAGACAAGGGTCTGCAATACGCGATGCTATTCCCTGCCAAACTACGAGTGGTCCACGAGGGGAAATCGCTATTTTTTCAGTCTCCAGCGGAGGCCTCTTCTTTTCTTGACATGTTGCCGAGGTCTCCTAGATCACGGATGGGAAAGGCCTGACACCCTTTGGTATGGTTGAAACTTAGTGCTATTGTCGTCGCTTCAGACAGCTCATGATGGATTCATGAGCAGAGACATCTATCCTGTGGAGGTGCGAAGGAGGGTTGGGCTCGAAGCTGCCCCCGGAGCGCAAGCTTATTATGAAAATGTTGGTGGATGTTGGGGTGCTGGAAAGTTGGTAATTCCAGCATGGGTGGGGGGGGTTCTCGTTGCGGGGGGTGGTGGGGTGGGAGGGTAGGGGGCGACCACTGACGAGTTGGGGGGTTGTCGGTAGAAGGGGGAGGTGGGAGGGGGACAAGGGGGTCCGATGGGGCGCATTGGGGGCTTGGGGACCCATGAGGTCTGTTGGAGGTGGGGGAATGAGTGGTTTATCATCTGCTGATGGCGACAATGCACTTCATGACCTGGAATGTTAGAGGTCTTAACAATCTGCCCAAATGTATCTGGAGCGTCATAAGATTGGGGTGGCCTTCCTTCAGGAGACCCATTTGACATCAGAGTCTGAGTTTAAGTTTGGTAGAAGCTGGGGTTGCCATAGATATTTTTCATCTTATTCCTCCTACTCCAGAGGTGTAGGTATCCTGGTGCACAAATCGGTGGGGTTCTGGTTGGTCAAGGTGGTGAAAGATTCGGAAGGTAGGGCCTTGATAGTGCTGGGGGTTATTCAGGGGAGACTATATACATTGATAAGCTATTATGGTCCCAACCAGGATACTACTGAACCCCTGGATTGGATAGAGCGGCAATTGGGGTCACTCCCAGAGGGGGAAATCATCTGGGCTGGGGACTTTAATTCCATATTGGATATATCCCTAGATAGAATAGGGAGTGCAATGCGGTCGTGCACCAGGACTCTCATTAAATTACGAGATATGTGCCCAGTGTGGGATATTGACGACGTTTGGAGGGTGAGGAACCCTGGAGTGAGCCAATACACGCACTACTTGGTTCCGCATGGCTCGGCGGCTCGACTGGATTATTTTCTAGTATCGCGGGCAGTTTTGGGTCGATCCACTGGGGTGGGTATTCTGGCTCGTACTCTGTCGGATCATGCTCCAGTTTTGCTGTCGATCAGTTTGGAGGGTCGGGATCGGGTGAGGTGCCCCTGGAGGTTTAAAGGTGAAGCGCTTACAGATAAGGTCTTTCAGGAGGAACTGACGAAGGCCATAGATGCGTACTTTGAGATCAATGAGGGTTCGGTGTCATCAGCTGGTGTCCTGTGGGAGGGTTTTAAATGTGTGATTAGGGGGGAATGTATAGCCAAGGAACTGGGAACCCTGAAAAAGCTACGGAAAGATATGGCTGATACAGAGGGGGAATTACGGGAAGTACAAAAGGTAGCTCCCATCCGGATAGGGCTCAGCAAGGGGCCATCAAGCGGAAGCTCCAGGAGAATCAGGCACTAGCGCAAAGGGAAATTAAATGCATGTGGGATAAAGCAGCTCCCCGGAAATATGGTGAAGGGCAGGCCCCGGGACGGTCACTTGCTAAGTTCATTCGATTGAGCGAGAGGGGTAGTAGGGTGACAGCGATCACAGATGGGAATGGTGCTCAATATTACACCGATGAGGGCATTGCCCAGGAATTCGAAGAATTCTATGGCCACCTATACTCGTCACAATTCACGGCGTCCTAAGAAGATTTAGAGGCGTTTCTGGATGAGGTTGGGCTATATTGGTGCTCAGAGGAGCAGAGGGTGGGGCTGATCGGGTCGGTGACCCTAGAAGAGGTGGTAGATGCTGTTAAATCTCTACCGGGTGGGAAATCTCCTGTCCCTGACAGCTTCACAGCCGAATTCTATAAGTGCTATGCGGAGAGGTTAGCACCGCGCTTGCTGTCGATGTACCAAGAAGCAGTCTCCACGGGGCGCTTGTCAGATACACTTCGAGAAGCCGTTGTGGTCGTACTTTTGAAACCCGGGAAGCCAGAGGGGGACTGTTCATCATATTGGCCAATTTCGCTTATCAATCTTGATAATAAGATTTTGGTGAAAGTTATAGCGAGACGGCTGGCACCGCTGATGCCCACTTTGATGAGGGCGGATCAGGCGGGATTCATTCCTGGTCGGTCAACTTCCTTTGGGTTGCGGAGGATATTTAGCCTGATGTCGGTGCTGGCAGTGGAAGACACAGTCGTGGCGGTTCTGTTAGATGCCACTAAGGCATTTGATTCTGTTGAATGGCCGTTCTTATTTACTGTTTTGCGGAGACTGGGCCTAGGCAAGTTTTTTATATCCTTGGTGTCACTTCTATACACTGAACCGGTGGCCAGGGTGAGGGTGAATGGGCGGAGCACCAGGGCTTTGGCGCTTGAGCGGAGGACGCGTCAGGGTTGCCCACTATCCCCTCTACTCTTCGCCCTGGCGATAGAGCCTTGGGCGGAGTGGGTTTGTGAATTTCATTTACAGCGCGGGGTTCAACTGCATACTCATAAAGTGGTTATTTCCTTATATGCGGATGACATGGTCCTGTTCATTCGTCACCCTGAAACTAATTTAGATCCGATATGTCAGATCTGCGGCTTTTTGGCGAACTCTCAGGGCTACAAATAAACACCAGTAAGTCTGTTATCTTCCCATTGACAAGTGGGGTATCTCACTTTCAGGATAGTTGGGGATTCCAGTGGGATTGGCATAGCACTCGTTACTTGGGGGTCACGGTCACCAGGGAGGAGAAGGTGGTATATGCTGGGAATTACGTGGAGGCTCTGGATTCAGCTAAACGAGCGATGGCGAGCTGGACTTCACTACCGCTTAATCTCTATAATAGGATTTTGGTGCTTAAAATGGCTATTCTCCCCAAATTTCTGTACGTGTTCCTAAACGTGCTTATAAAGGTGCCCCAGAGATATTTCCGAGATCTTCGGTCATCGGTGTTACAGTTTGTATGGGCGGGCAAGAAAGCTCGGGTGTCTTGGGAGAAACTCACGGTGCCAATCCGAGAGGGAGGGTTGGCACTTCCCGATTTTGAGTTATATTATAAAGTGGCGCGAGCCAGTTATCTTCGGTACTGGTACGGAATGGCTGCGGAACATAGGCATGTGGAGATAGAGAGATCAGTCGCATCTCCAGCATTGTTGAGGTGGGTCATTCTAACAGCCTCGAGTGGCTCCCGGAAACCTAGGAACTTGGTGGGGCTGACATGCTGGGCCTGGGTGCTCCTGGAGAGGGCTTCAGGTGGGAGGCTTCTCTATTCACCGAGACTCCCGCCGGTGTTTGTCCCTGGGATCCCCCTGACTAGTGAGGTGGGTTATGTGGCCATGTTGAAGCGGCTAGGGGTCACCACATGGGGAGAGCTGTTCCCTGAAGGAAAAGGGGCTCTATCGGCACTAGAGGTGTTCTTGTACTATAGACTAAGGGTAACGCTACAGCGAGCGGCTATTTCCCACTTTTCCTGAATCACCTGAGGTGGCCATATTGCTCGATAAGGTGATAGGGGGAGATATAGGGAGGCATATACTCTCCGAACTGTATGAGTTGGCGTCGAAGAGCAGGTCTAAGGCTGGGGTATCCTCGAAGAGATTGTGGGAAAGGTCCTTAGGGCAGGGCATATCAGATGATCTATGGGAGTACTGTTGTAGGATGACCAAGGAAGGGGCCGTTAATTCGAACTATAAACTGATACACTTCAAGTTCTTACACCAGGGTTACTACTCCCCAGCTCAGTTACAGGGCTACTTTCCTCAAAGGTCCGGGGCTTGCCTCCGATGTGGTCAGGAGGGGGTGGGTTTTCTACACGTGGCCTGGGTGTGTGCGGAGGTGGCGTGCTTCTGGCAAAAGGTGTTTGAGGTAAAAGGGGACATTATAGGGCAGCAGCTTGCGCCAGATCCAGTAGTGGCTCTATTACGATATACGGGACAGTTGCCCAATGAGAATAAGGCTCTGGTAGGCCTCCTCTTGATTTTAGCAAATCGCCGGGTGGCCATGGTGTGGGGGTTGAGGCGGAGTCTGACGGTTGAACAATGGTCAGGGGACATATTGTACTGTAATGACATGGAGACGCGCTGGGGAATATTGCGAGGAAATCATCAAGGGGGCAGGCAGTCAGAAGTGGGATATGTATATAGCGTACCTCCTCAGTCAGTCAAAGAGGGAGGGTTCTGTGTCTCCTGCTGCGTGGGGGTCTCCCATGGTACCAGATTATGAGGTCGGGCCTCCGCCTGATCACTGAAGTTGGGAATAAGGACTGTAGAATCCTGCCACTATGCTTCCACTGGTGTAATACACGGACTGGATGGACTTTGCGACATGCAACAGTGTTGTGGCTTGACTTACCTTTTGCGGTCTTCAAGGCTCCTTTTATATGCGTACCGGAGGGGGGGTAAAGCGGGGAGGGGGGGTCCCATGTTGTACTGTTTATGCTGTTATCTGAAATGCCAATAAAGAAAAATTAAAAAAATGTACACATGGAAACTGAAAGTACTATGTCTACTATACTATACTCCTGAAAGGAGTATGTCCCTTTGAGCTTTTCTGCACCACAGATCAAGCTCACTTTGAGCTGATCGATATAAATAATGGAGCTAGCTCTATAATGCACTTTAAATGTATGTTGATATTATACTATGATGTCCGTTTAGTGTGGTATGTTAGTCCTTTCAGTTTCCATGTGTATACTTACGGAATATTTCTCCTGTAGGTACAGAAGATATATGTTTGGTTTCGGGACAGGAAAATTCCAGCTCAACTCCATAACCCTGATTTATGGGAGTTACAACGGCTCTATTGGGTCAGATGAATACTTTAAATCTATCCATCCATGTGAGATTAAATTATGGGATATGTTATTAACAACCATTTCCCTCTTTTTCTCTCTCCCTCCCATACCCTGTTTAATGCAATATATAGGGCATCCTCCTATTTCTGAAAACTCCAGTTTCAGCAATTTACAATCAGAAGAAATCTGACCGCACACAAATAGTGCGAGTCTCCAGCCCTGAAGAAAGTGGTGACACTTATCGCTGTACCACTGAAACCGGTCGGCTTCCCTTGTGATCTGAGTAGACTAACACGGATCAGGAAGATCCCTACATCAGATCCTTTTTTTGATTTGATCCCGACACTAGAAGGGATCTCTGACTTTTACAGAGAGGGGAATGGAGCTCATGGACATATAAAAAAGCAGACATCCAAAAAATCCCCCTTAAAAACAAATAGGAGTTACCTTTGACTAATAGCCATCTCTGATTAGCCATAGTCAAGGTTCAACACTCTACACAGTTGTGAAATCCAGAAAACGCAAATAAAAAAGTTATTGTTTATTTGTAAAACTACGTTGAAAATAAACCCCAGAATTGTGTGAAACCCTGAAGGCAAAACTCAGGAACCTGTAATAATGGAGTAAACCCAAACGAGAAGCAATAACAGAATAAATATAGCTCGAACCCGAGTGTGATACTACCTTATTCCAGGACATCACATGGTCCTTATCCCAAGCAATAATGTTCCCTCCCACGCTAAATAAGGCTATTAGCACATATTGGTAGCAGAAATACATGATTTGGATGCATTGTTGCTGAAGTAAAAAAACAGATTACTAATGGTAATGTGAAAACAAAATCAAAATATCGAGGCTGAGTACCCCAAAAGGAAATACACCGAACACGGGTTACAAAGGAACATACAAAGATCTTTAATTTATACCGAATCAGTTGCAAGAACAAAACAAAATCAGATAGCTATCGGCCCTCAGTGCAACACAGCGAACGCCAGCGTGGTTCGGTGTTTTCAGTGAGAGACGCTGTACATTAGAATTCATTGCCCTTTTATACCATTTGCGAACATGATGTCCAACCCTACTTTGGGTTAATATTCCTCTAATACATTACTGATCTAGGGTTCATGCCGAGTTCGCATATCCACATGTAACTAGTTTACCTTTAATACATACGTCAACAAGCCTACACGGCAACTGTGTATTTTGGGATTTCCCATGCAGGTCTTCTCAAACATTAATACAATGTAGTTAAACAAGTGTTCTAAGTTCAGTATTTGAATACATTGTTCTGAACATATGCTCGCGGATTAGTTTCATTGACGCGAGTAATCCTTTACACATAGGTCAACGAAGGACGAGGTCTCAGTTTGCGAGCTCAACAAGTGGCCTGCAGGCAAGTTACATATTAATTACACGCAGAGGTCAAGACGGCCATGTTGTATTTTGGAATGACATCGTCCACCATTTTAACTCAAAAGGTGACTTTACAAAGCAAACCTAAAATGGCGGATTGACCTAAAATGGCGATTTACATTGATTTTAAGGTCAGGGCCTTGCAACACGGATTTCTTCGCAAGTGACTTACAAGCAACTTGGCGTAGGGCAATATACATATATTCATTGCAATAGGAGGCACGATATAATTTCTCATTTGACAATAATGCAAACCGACAAACTGAGTTAGTAAGCTAAATGTGGTTGTATTTTGTGTTATTTGAATAACAAGCTTGTCTTTATTAGTTAAGCATTTCAATTGCAAACTAGGTTAAACTGGAGCAGGTTTAATATGAACATTCATTAGTGCTTTCACTTTCTCTATAAGAAAGTGAAAGCATTTTTCCATGTTTTAGCTTTTTCGTTGGTGTACTAAATAGGATGTTGCAATAAAAAAAAAGGTTCTCTTAAATATGATATGATATGACATTTATAACACACCTATATACAAATGTTTCAAGGCGCAATGAGGCAAGGGAGGACAAGACAACAACCTTACTAAGCCAAGTGACATTGAGATGAGTACAGGGGAGAGAGAAGGGGAAAGTGTGAGGGGAAGGGGAGGAGGAGTAAGTGCAGCATACAGGATCACAAAACAAGTAGTGCGGCAAGCAGGTGGCAGTGCAAGAGTTAAGTACAGACAACAAGTGCAGGAAAAGGGTCTGTAGGGTTGCAGATTCAGCCCCAAGTTCAAAGGTTGTCAGGAGGTAGTGCAGGTGTGCAACTGGGCGTGCAGGGACCTGGGCCCCGAAGTTCAGAGTGTAGCCAGGTGACCAGTGCAGTATCAGGGGATGAGCAGGGAAGAGGAAGAGTGAAGGCAGAAGTAAAGAGGAAAGTCTTGAGATGCTTCCAGAATCAGAGATGGCTCTGCTCAAGTTTCAGAGAGGCGGGGAGGCTATTCCAGAGGAAGCTGCCAGCTGATGAGAGAGATCTGCCCCCATCTCGTTGTTGGAGAAGCACCTGACCCTCAGGCAGTTCGAGGTGGAGGATCAAAGAGCTTGAGCATGAAGATATTTCCGAAGAGAGAGTTGGAGGTATGGCAGTCCCAGGCCCCAGAAGGCCTTGTGAACAATGCAAAGGGTTTTGAACATGATCCTTGCAGTTACTGGCAGCCAATGGAAAGATTTCAGGGCTGTAGAGATACAATCCCTGGGCTTGAGGCCAAGGACAAGTCTTGCAGTCTTGTTCTGGATGAGCTGTAGAGGACGAAGAATAGAGGCAGGTAGATTTAAAAAGAGGCTGTTGCAGTAGTCAAGCCTAGAGAGAACCAAAGCACTGGAGACAAAGAGCTTCTGGGGAAGGAGAGGAAAGGAAGAATACCCCTGACAAGGATCTCCTTCTTACTGGCATTCAGGTAGAGATCGTTGGCGGCACATCACTCCTGGATTGCAGACAGACAATCCGGCATGAGAGAAAGAGAAGAAGCAGCAGAGAGGAGCCTGAAAGTGAGTGTCATCCACATAGCACTGAAGGTTTGAGCACAGAGCAGCAATGCGGTGGGCGAGAGGTGACAGGTATTGGTTGAACAACCAGGGAGAAAGGTTAGACCCCCTGGGAACATCACAGGTGGAGAGAGAGATAGAGGAGAGGAATGACTCAAGTTGGACCTGGCAGGGTCGGTCCGAGAGGAAAGTAGTCAACCAGGCCAGAGTTGAGCAGGGATACCGAGGTTATCATGGAGCCGGTTGAACAGGATGGAATAGTTAACTACGTCAAAGGCAGAAGAGAGATCAAGTAAGATGAGGATAGAGTGAAAATTAGCATCAAGGTTAGAGAGCAGGTCTTCACAGATGTTCAGTAGAGCAGTTTAAATGCTTCTGGCTGCTCTGAAGACAGACTGATGGTCATGGAGACAACCAACAGATTCAGTGTGAAGATTCAGTTGGGAGATGGCCAGCTTTTCCAGGAGTTTGCCCAGGAAAGGAGTGATGGAGATCAGACGATAGTTAGCCGGACATGAGGGATCGGCAGAGGGTTTCTGTAGAAGAGGGTGCACATGAGAGTGCTTCAGGGGGGAAGAGAAGGTTCCAGTGGTGAAAGAGTGGTTGCAGAAGTCGGCCAAGGCTGGAGCGAGAGTGTAAATGTGGTCCTTGATGGTTTTGGAAGAACCGGAAAGAACCTGTTTTGATGGGGCTTTCATAGATCGGACTTGTCAAGAACCCTTGTCAGGGGTGAAGAGAGGAAAAGCAGAGAAGGTGGGGGGGTGGCCGCAGTAGGTCCGGAGGCAGAGGAGAGAGTGGGGAGAGAAGGAGGAGAGGACGACAGGGTGGACTGGATATCCTGGGTTTTTCACGATGAAATGAGAAGCCAAGGCTGTACAGAGGGCCTGGGAAGGTACAGGAGAGGTAGAGACTAAGGCAGGATTGGCCAGATGGTTGCAGATTTTAAAGAGTTTGGCCATGTTGTTAGATGCCACAGAGACGCAGGCTTGGATGTGAGCTCTCTTGTTAGTGAGGACAGAGAGTCAATATTCGCTTTGGAGCAGGCGACAGACCAGTTTGTCAGAGGATGTGCAAAATGCCAGCCATTTCCTCTCAGCCACCCTACACTTGCGTTTAAGGGTGACAAGGTCTGAGTCGTACCAGGAGTTACACTTTAGGCTTCATGTGAATCCTCGAGATCAAGGCTACACCACCACTGGAACAGTTGGATCTGAGCACGGAGAGGATCTTGTAGCCATCAGGGAGGGGGTGTCAAAGCTCGTGACAGAGCTTGCTGTGAACCATGTCTCAGTGAGTCCAAGGACATCAAGGTCAAATTCTTCCAGAAGATGGCAGATGTCCACGCACATTGGATTAAAGGATTAAAGCACTATATAAACAATAAAATACAAAATACAAATGTCAGTGGAGTGTTTGATAGCTGAGCGAGAGTTAAGAGTGGCGAAGTGGAGAAGGTTACCATCCTTGAAAGACTTCCGGAGAGGGGTACAGATCAGAGGTACTCCCTGCAGAAGTGTAGAAGGATCCGGAGAGTAGGCAGAGGAGATGGGAGGAGAGGGCAAGGTAGCCAAGGAGTAGGAAGAGGGTGCTAGAGAAGTGGCAGAGGGGCAGGCAAGGTAGCCAAAGAAGAGGGTGAAGGGACAGCGGGAGAGGAAATGAAATTGATAAGGCGTGGGAAGCATCTATCATAGAGGAGGTTGGCCTGAGGACATTGGACCAAGATGGTGCCATTCAGGTAAACATTAAAGGATAGTTCCGGGACTTTTTTTTTATTGTTCCTACGGTTCGCCATGTGTTTTTAAGCATAAATCGGTAGATCGTAGAAAACTTTCCTATGGACCTTACCCGACTTTTCGTCCATTAACGCACTCGAAAACATCCGCCATTTTATGATAATCCTCTCACTTGCCGCATCGCCCTGGCTCACCTGCTTTTGCGGCACTAAATCAAATCCCCCGCCCCTGAAACAGACTTGATCAAAACATTCATATTCCCCGCCTCTATCCGTGACGTGACTGAGCTGCGTAGGCAAACGCGCCCAGGCGTCTTCTACGCGACTCCACACAGAACCAGGAAATCAACACAGATGAGCTCAAACAACACAGCGCGCCACAATTGGGAATATGAAACTGTACTTTTAAATTAAACCGCAAGATTGTAAATTTGGTAAAGTACATTTATTTGACATCAAATGTTTTGAGAATATTCAGCGATTAGCATTTTTATTTGCTCACGTTCCAAAAAGTTCGTTTCGAGGCACACGATGTTCCTTTGCTGTACACAGGGTCTTAGATCATCTCACAATACAGCGCCACAATTCGGAATATGAAACAGTGGTTTAAAAGCAAACGGCAAGATTGTACATTTGGCAAAGTACATTTATTTGACATCAAATGTTTTAAGAATATTCAGCGATTTGCATTTTTATTTGCTCACGTTCCGAAAAGTTCGTTTCGAGGCACACGATGTTCCTTTGCTGTACACAGGGTCTTAGATAAATGAATTTTTATTTGCTCTCGATCCAAAATATTTCGTCTTGAGGCAAGCGATGTTCGTGTGCAGTAGACAGGGTGTTGGTTTACGATAAAATAAGCTCTTCGGTCGCACTGATAATCGCATGGCTATTCCAACAACGAGGCACTAGGGCACCACAACGGTCTGTATGTTGCATCTAGCCGTTAGTACCGCGTAAGGGCATACTTGTACTTGGCGATCGTCCCACAAAATGGTCAGGGTGCTAACGTTGTTCACGCGGAGAAGCAACTGGCGATGATAGAAGCCATCCGCCGGTGTCTGGTACTCGTGACACAGACAATAATGGACGATGTATCTATTTGAAAAACATAAAAAAAGGAAATTAGTCTCACCATCAGATCTTTATTAAAATTATTCATTTTATATATTAGGTCTGGAAATTATTTCATAGCTAGGACAGTGCAACTGGGTTTTATACGTCAAGGGGGGGCTGTAGGATACTGAGACAGTCCCCCAGTGCAGGGGTTGACAGGGAGTGCAGGTGGAGAGTGGAAGGGCCCAGGACCGAGGTCGCAGACAGTGGACAAGTTGTAGCAGGGGAGAGGGAGAGAGAAAGCAGAAGCAAAGAGGAAGGTTTGGAGGTGCTTCCGTAAAAGGAGACGGTTCTCCCCAAGATAGTGCGCGGTACAAAACAATATGCCACATAGAATGAACAAGTACAACTTAACCCGTCTTTAAAGCTACTGTATAGTAATTAAATTGCGGTATAAACTCATCTAAAGAGTTACTTACATTATATTTGCATTTTCCATTGTGTCTGTGCGTAGGGCAGCCCCGAAATACCACTCCTTCTATGCCGACGTTTTATTTCTTCTAATGAACGAACATGAAATGGCTTTCGTTTCTGAAATTATATTCATTATCGTTTCTTACGTGGTCCCGGCCTGTCAAGGTCAAATAACAATAGAACCTTATACTGAGTCGTGGGCCATTCTGGCACCCGAGAAAAAATCAAAGCAGCTGACCTTCACTTTGAACGAACACACATTCCTAGTTAGCTACATTCAGTGTAAGGCCGTCTTACAGGACTTGAAATTTACACTCCATCTTTGCATTTTGTCTGCGTGCTTTGCTGCCCCACAGAACCATAAATACGGAGACATTCTATATTTTTGGAAAAATCATTTATATTACTGTTTGGTTTAATTTAATGCGCAAATGAACAAGGTTGGATATATAAACATATTCAATGGGCCTGCGACATGAGGAGACTCGAGAGAACAGACAATCAAATTACAATCATTTAAACCGTGATGTGTATTTCTCAATGAGCTCTTCTTTAGGTGGACATGGAACAGAGGCAATGTTGGGTGGCAATGCAGTTGTCACCTGCACAGGTTCGTTCACAACTCCATTTATGTGCCTATCTAGGACGTCAACAATAAGTCTCTCAATAAACTCATATTGCATATCCTCAAACACTGGTTTGATCACCCATTGTTTACTTCTTTTAGTGAAGGCCTTATTGTAGCGAAGCGTCCCTAAAGTTCCGGTCGTCCTACTTTGTTGACGGCCGACATTATGGTTATGTGCCAAGACCGCTAAAAGAGTCCGATTTATCATGCCCTCCATGCCAAAATGCAATCGTTTTGGCCTGTACTTTAGGCACATATTGTGGAACACCTCCAAATCTCCTGTGTGGCAGAATTCCGTGAGTGCCCTCAAAGCTTTTCTTATAGTTTTATCAAATACAATCTTTTCAATGGCTTTGTGAGTGGGTGATGAAGGAATCAACCACTTCTTCTTCCGTGCCTCCTCTGTGGACAAATGGCCATGTTCACAATTGTGGAAATGTTGGTTCGTGTTCCAGCTGTGCACGTTTGTACAGTGTAGCATTACTGACCGCCATTTTTCCAGTAGAATTTCCAACGACCCTCCACATGTTTTTGAGCTCCACCAAAGATGGTTGCTGATTGACTTGGACCACTGTGAAATACCTTGCATATCTTTTTTTTTACCTGCAGCCGACAATTTTTTATTGATTGTTTTTGCAAGATGCCAAACGTCAAATTGGTGATTTATATTTTTGTACTCTTCTCTCATTGTCTTGGCAATTGAAACGTGTCTGTCCGTGGCTATCAGGTCGATCACCATTCCCCGCGATTGTAGTTCTTGCAATGATGCTACAAAGCCAACTTTCTCCATGGCCACTGAGGATGTACTTTGTGACACCTGCACAACCACCGAACTCACAATTTTCTTACTTTCCATGTCCTGAAAGTGGTAGGTGCAGTACTTGGCTGAAAATCCTGGGCTGTCGCACTGTCCATCACCGGCTAGCCTGAACCGTTTGCCCGCGAATGTACTATCAATAGACATTTTTTCCATTCTCCAAGCTTCGCTAATGGCTGGAAATAGATAATCGGTTTGGTATTTGTAGAACTGAGTTTTCGCAATGAAACGGATTCCCACAAACTGAAAGAAAGACTCTAATTTTTTAAAACTTGAACCACTAAAAAGTGCAGCCGCTGCACAAAGTAGATTGCCTGCTGGCAGTTGTCCCAGCATGGGTTGTGCAGACCATGAGAAAGGATGATATTTTGTACAGGTGGCATGTATTTTAAGGTTAGTGCCTCGAATTGCACGAGTCACATTAATCAATGGCTCCCCACATACTTCCCCACCTACCGAATGCCCACATTTCAACCGAATAATAATATCAATCAAACAACTATCGAATACAATGAATTTGGCCTCTTTCCTTATACTGTCACTCTGCATCCCAGCTGGTTCGGCCTGTAACGTTGAGGACATGTCACTCACATGAAAGGTAGAATCTCTGATATCGTCTTCCGCTATGTTCAGTGATATTGAAGGTGTTTCATTGTAGTCCACTTCATTCTCTTCCATTGCAACATCTGTTCCTTCTCCGGCAATGGGTGAATAGGACAATTTCTTCAACTTTCTCGCGGTCTTAGTTTTTGCGGGTGTGGATTCTGTGAATTTATCTCCAACTGCATCCGAACTACCAGGAGGACATTCACTATCAATGGCTGGTGGTGGTATAGCTCCGTTGTCAATCACTTCATATTCTTCCCATTGGCACGATGCATCTCCAGTCTCAAGTCCCTGCCAAAAGGTTTGACAAGCAACATCTCTCGTTCGCTTCACTGTCTGTGTAGATCTAGTTCGTACACCCACTCGCAACTAGAGGACAGATTGGAAAAGGGATGTTCAGTTTAAACACAACTTACAGTATTGAACTATTAACAGTGAAAAACAACATAATATAGTGACCAGGACACTAACCTTCTTTTGCTTTCTTTTCTTTGAAACTTTCTTGCCTCGAACTTCAACATCAGGACGCTGTTGCTCCGACTCGTGTGGGCATGTCTCCACTTCCTCTTGCGCTGCAACGACTACATTTTCATGATAAGCACATCCATCACGCACTAACGCTCCATCGACTCCCTGAAACATAGAACTTTCATTAGTATGTATAATAATATCGAAAACACAAAATGTACTTGGGGACCAATACCCACGTACATCTCAATAGCAAAACACGAATGAACGCTTTGTGTAGAACATTCAAACGACAATTATTCACGCATTGTTGATCTAGTTAGATGGAACTGTCAAGATCCATACCTCGGGCTCCTCATAGACTTCCATTGATGATATTATTGAAGATGATGCTTCAGTGACTCCCTGAAACACAGTAATTGCATTAGTATGGTTTTCTATTTTGATAAAAAGAACAGAAACTTTGTGCAGGCGTGAACGGCTCATCTAAATAGACCTGCACAAATGATCAGTTGTCTAAAATAAATATTGGATATGTAAATATGATTCGATTTGCTTGATCGTTGGAAGTGTCACCACCCAGAGATCTGCATCAACTACTAGGGGTGATGTTCTTGTAGAAGAAGCTCCGTCATCTCCCTGAAACATAGTACTTGCGTTAATAAAGAAGGAAGTATAGCGGATGTAATCACGTGATATGATTTCGCTTGATCGAACTGTCAGTATCCATACCTCGAAATGCATAAGAACATCAAGGGACGATGTAACTGCGTTGCACACTTCTGCAAGCTGTTGCGCCGACCCGTAACTGCATCCTCCCCCTTCTTCTTGGACTAATGCTCCATCGACTCCCTGAAACATAGGACTTTCATTAGTAATGAACACAATATTGAAAAAAGAAGACACATAGGAGGGCGACGACAGACGGACATATCAATGGCTAAAAACGAAAGAAACATTGTGTGTAACAATCACGCTACAAGAATGCAAGATCTGATGATCTCCATCGATGGAACTGTCCGGAAACGTACCTCGAGCATCTGAGTGACATCAACGGTAGTCGTCAATACGTTGGACTCCTCAGCATCTCCCTGAAAGACAGTACTTGCATTATTTTGGATAACAATAATTATAACTGAAAACAAAGACTAGAGGACGAGTACAAGGGTGTACCATTAGGTAACATAATTACACGATAAATTAAAACTATTGATTTACATGCCTAAAACAAGTCAGTGGCAGAATAGCCAAGTAAGATTACCCGATAGGCGCTTGAAGTAGCTGATGACTGCAATAACGACACGGATGGAGAATCTTCCGCCTTCATACATATTGAGTGGATACATAAATGGGAAATTATTGTTAGCTAATGCTACACACTACCGCAAGGCCAAGAGATAAATACGTAAACTTGACTCACCAGTGGAGGGATGTGGACGAATAGAGTGGGAATAGCGGTTGAGAGCAATTTTCGCCTCGCTCGCGGTGTGTTCTTCTTTATTAGCAATGATGTGGAGTACATGTCAGAGGTAAAGTGCCTGCTGCAGATGCGGTATCGATCACCCCTCTTGTCCGCAAAGACCTCTAGGACTCTACTTTCAAGCTCAGACGGTGGATATCCGCAATATCGGACCCATTCTCTTATCTGATCTATTGTCTTAGGGAAAACATGCATTATAGTACCTTCAGATTTATTATGGGTCTTCGAAGGGCAACCGCCAATGGAACAGGCAGGCATTGTGGAAAGTTCTGAAAAGTAAAGATCAACAATTCTCTATGAATACCAATGTAAACTCAGAACATGTGACTAGTTCCTTGCATGTACTGTCTTGAACGAAAAGAAATTGGACGCAAAATGATTATGGTACATGGCCTTACCTTGACGAACAAACAGTTAGATGCAGGGGTCAGAGTAGTTTCTTGTCGTAGAACAGGGAGCAGTTCACAGGTTGCAAACTGACGAGTTTCCTCGAAGTGGTCACGGAAGTTCACAGAGACGAAGAGCAGATAACCAGCACCTTCACGGGTTGACTAGCAAAGCGCAAAGAAGTGCTCATTAGAAATATGAAGTGGGTTATAAAGAATTCGAAACAGGGGTGTGTTTGTGAATGAATGACGTGTATATGTCGTGGTATTATGTGGATTGCAGGGGGCCGTCCAGCGTGAGGGGGGATGCTTGGCAGGAGACACGGGGTCTGGAGGTAGACATGGGAACAACAACCCATGCTCTATAGACCACTTTGAAGTGTACATGGTCTTTGGCACCTCTTGGCCTTTATCGCTCCCTGACTGCTCCAGTTGCCAGCACAAGTACCCCGGTGCGAACTGCCTTTGATAGGGCGGGGGGTGGATTGGGGCGGTGGTCGTGCAGACAAGACACAAGAAGACTCGTGAATGGAGACACACTTATGTGGATTGCAGGGGGCCGTCCAGCGTGAGGGGGGATGCTTGGCAGGAGACACGGGGTCTGGAGGTAGACATGGGAACAACAACCCATGCTCTATAGACCACTTTGAAGTGTACATGGTCTTTGGCACCTCTTGGCCTTTATCGCTCCCTGACTGCTCCAGTTGCCAGCACAAGTACCCCTGTGCGAACTGCCTTTGATAGGGCGGGGGGTGGATTGGGGCGGCGGTCGTGCAGACAAGACTCGTTTGCCGCAGTGCCTCACCAAGGAGAGGCCATCTAACTGCATGTAAGAGGCTGGCTGCAGGATCTAGTACATGGAAGGCAGGGGGGTGAGTTTATAAATACCTCACCCTCCCAGGAGAATATATGGGTGCAGTTCACCCTGGAGACCCTGGATGCCTAGGCAGTTAGTCAGCAGCAGGCTGGCCTGTGGTGGCAAGGCGGCACGGGCCAGAGGTGGTCATCTCTGTACCCAGTGCCCAAAAGGATGATTTATTATGATCAACCATATTTACCTATAACCATGTTTTGTATCAATAAAATACAACGGCCTTCCTTTTATTGCCAACGCTTGAACAAATCAAAACAACCATTGTTAAAATATATATTGGGTTTTATTTTGGATCTTAATTTCAATTGAACATAAATAATAAACATTACACATTGTAAATTTGCGGTTGCAGCACATCCAGGGAAAATCCGCGGTATTGTCCACTGTCGCTGGGGAAATGTTGTCTAATGGCAAGTACCGCACAGGCAGGTATTACTCTCCGAACGCGGTGTCCGAGCCTCCCGTGAAGCCACCAAGTGAAGCAACGATAGGCCACCAGCCTGTACCACCTGTGAAAATGAAAGATGCAAACTGTATTAAAATGACAAAACTTTCTTATCACTGTCGATTCAGGTAAAAAATGTCATTCTGCTTTGAAAAAAATTCTATCTAGAAAATGCACAATATGGAACCAATTTACATGCATTCGAATGATATGTAGATGTAATTTTATATGTGGGAGACGACCATGACATAGTAGTGGCATCACTGACATCACAACCAGAGTATACTTACTCGTTACTCGGATTACGCGGACGAACAGTGCCGCGAAGTTCGTGCATAAGCACCATCATCATCCTCAACACGGTCCGTGAGAGGCAGGCTTCCCTGAACTCTGGCAGCTCGGTGATGCATTGCGGACTTGGCTCGCCTTCCGAAATGTAGGCCAGGCATCCCGAGTTTTCTCGGCAGCAGCAGTTCTCCTCCTCAGTTGGCATTAGCTCGCACCGATTGCACGTGCACCAGGTGGAGACGCCGTCCATGCGACATGGTCCAGGCTCTTCATCCATTGACTGGTCCTCCCAACTGCCGTCCGAATCCCCATCGTTTTCGCGTGCTTGCCTTTCCAGTAGTTCTTCCTCGGTGTACTCGGGCTCGTACATATACAGCATTATTGTAGCCATTATGTGGTAAAGAAAGTAAAATAATTTATAGCGGTGGTACTGGTATCTGTTCACACGGGCTACAATCAACGAAGGTAGCTGACCAGAGCACAGAAACGAGTCACAGAATACTCAAAGTAACACAGAGAGAGGAATGGATTCGAAAATCTGCTGCTGTGTGTTGTGAAACGGTCTGTTTATACTTATTGAGGAAAGAGGCGTCCTGCCATTTCCATGGCGACACTTCATTAGCTGAGGCGCAGCGATTGTTGACACGAAACGGGAAATGGGCGGTACGCGTCTGCTGATGTCAGGCTCAGGGGCGGGGGATTTGATTTAGTGCCGCAAAAGCAGGTGAGCCAGGGCGATGGGGGGAAATGATAGGATTATCATAAAATGGCGGATGTTTTCGAGTGCGCAAATGGACGAAAAGTCGGGTAAGGTCCATAGGAAAGTTTTCTACGATCTACCGATTTATGCTTAAAAACACATGGCCGAACCATAGGGACAATAAAAAAAAAGTCCCGGAACTATCCTTTAATGATGACCTTAGAGGAGTGGAAGGAAGCCAGGAGGGCCTCCCACTGGATGCCACCATTAATGGGAGAGGAGGAGAAAGGAGAGAGCACAGAGACCATATGATGAGTCCATAGGTCTGGCGAAGGAGCGACAAAGAGGATGTTGGTGAGGGTCTGTCTGGAGGAAGCGCTGGTGTAGGTATCCACGATAAGGATAGGGAGCCTGAGTTGGAGACCAGGATATCCTGGGTAAGATAGTCGATAGGAAATCAGTTGGAGAAGATAGGAGAAACAGAGCGCACCATAAAAAATGCGGAAGAGGGGAAGAGGAGAGATGGGAGAGCTGTTGGTTGGGAGTGAGAGAAGAACAGAAGGGGTGGGGGAGATACTAAGTGAGAAACACAGTGGGGGTGCAAGTAGAAGAGACGAATGAGACAAGAACTGTTCCATGTGCGAACAAATGCCAATCCAATCCCACTTTTTCAGTTAGTCAAGTAATTAATCTCTTAACTTATGGTGGCTATTGACTTTTTTTGAACAGATCAAATGACTCTTTAGCTCATTTGAAAAGGCCACTTTGTTCCTTTTCTTTGCCCATATTCTTCCCTAAGAGATTTAATAAAGGACAATGTGGGCCTGATTCCCAGAGTGTTTTCCAATGGGACTGCACCATTATATAAATGCTTCCATGAGTCAGACCCTAAGGGTCTTTAAGTGTTTTTAACAAGAGTAGACCACGGTATATCAGGACCGTTGAAATCAATGAGGAAATTCCAAGCTCCAACCGTATTAGTACAATTGGGATACAGTTGGGCAATCCTAATACAGACCGCCAAAATGTTCCCTCTATTGTGTTCACCCAATTGAGATTTCCCAATCTGTAACAGGGGGGGAACAGGAGAGAGACAAGGGACATGAGAGGGGGTGGGGGTAACAGGAGAGAGACACGAGGCATGAAAGGGGGTTGGGGGGCAACAGCAGGGAGACACGGGGCATGAGCGGGGGTGGGGGGAACAGGGGAGACACGGGCATGAGCGTGGGGTGGGGGAACAGGGAAAACACAGGGCATGAGCCGGGGGTGGGGAGAAAAGGAGGGAGACACGGCATGAGCGGGTGTGGGGTGGAACAGGGGAGACACTGGCCATGAGCGGGGGATGGGGGGCAACAGCAGGGAGACACAGGGCATGAGAGGGGGTGGGGGTAACAGGAGAGAGACACGGGCATGAGAGGGGGGTGGGAGGGCAACAGCAGGGAGACACTGGACATGACCGGGGGGTGGGGGGTAACAGGAGAGAGACATGGGGCATGAGGGGGGTGGGGGTAATAGGAGACAGACACAGGGCATGAGCGGGGGGCGGGGGGAAACAAGGGAGACACGGGGCATGAGAGGGGAGTGGGGGGTAACAGAAGAGAGACACAGGGCATGAGCGGGGGTGGGGGGGAGAAATAGAGACACACGGGGCATGAGCAGGGGGTGGGGGGAGGGATAGAGACACACAGAGCATGAGCAGGGGGTGGGGGGGAGGGGAGAGACACACGCGGCATGAGCGGTGGGTGGGTGGGACGTATACAGACACACCGGGCATGAGCGGGGGTGGGTGGGAGGGATACAGACTCACGGGGCATGAGCGGGGGGTGGGTGGGAGGGATACAGACACACGGGGGATGAGCGGGGCGTGGGTTGGAGGGATACAGACACACGGGGCATGAGCGGGGGGTGGGTGGGAGGGATACAGACACACGGGGCATGAGCGGGGGGTGGGTGGGAGGGATAGAGACACACGGGGCATGAGCAGTGGGTGGGTGGGAGGGATAGAGACACACGGGGCATGAGTGGAGGTGGGTGGGAGTAATAGAGACACACGGGGCGTGAGCGGGGGGGGCGGGAGGGATAGAGACACAGGGGGCATGAGCAGGGGGTTGAGGGGAGGGGAGAGACACATGGGGCATGAGCGGGGGTGGGTGGGAGGGATAGAGACACACGGGGCATGAGCAGGGGGTGGGGGGGAGGGGAGAGACACACGGGCATGAGCAGGGGATGGGGGAGGGGAGAGACAAACGGGGCATGAGCAGGGGGTGGGGGGAGGGGAGAGATACGCGAGGCATGAGCAGGGGGTGGGGGGAGCGAGAGACACACAGGGCATGAGCGGGGGGTGGGTAGGAGGGATAGAGACACACGGGGCATAGCGGGGGTGGGTGGGAGGGGAGAGATACACGGGGCATGAGCAGGGGGTGGGGGGAGGGGAGAGACACACGAGGTATGAGCAGTGGGTGGGGGGAGGTGAGAGACACACGGGGCATGAGTGGGGGGTGGGTTGGAGGGATAGAGACACACGGGGCATGAGCGGGGGGTCGGTGGGAGGGGAGAGACACACGGGGCATGACCGGGGGGTGGGGGGCAACAGGAGAGAGACACGGGGCATGAGCGGGGGGTGGGGGTAACAGGAGACAGACACGAGGCATGAGCGGGGGGTGGGGGGCAACAGCAGGGAGACACGGGGCATGAGCGTGGGGCGGGGGAAAACGAGGGAGACACGGGGCATGAGAGGGGGTGGGGGGTAACAGAAGAGAGACACGGGGCATGAGCGGGGGGCAACAGGAGGGAGACATGGGGCATGACCGGGGGGTGGGGGGCTAAAGGAGAGAGACACGGGGCATGAGCGGGGGGCAACAGCAGGGAGACACGGGGCATGAGCGGGGGGTGGGTGGGAGGGATAGAGACACACGGGGCATGAGCGGGGGGTAGGTGGGAGGGATAGAGACACACGGGGCATGAGCAGGGGGTGGGGGGGAGGGGAGAGATACACGAGGCATGAGCAGGGGGTGGGGGGAGGGGAGAGACACACAGGGCATGAGCGGGGGGTGGGTAGGAGGGATAGAGACGCATGGGGCATGAGCGGGGGGTGGGTTGGAGGGATAGAGACACACGGGGCATGAACGGGGTGGGGGGCAACAGGAGAGAGACACGGGGCATGAGCGGTGGGCGGGGGAAAACGAGGGAGGCACGGGGCATGAGAGGGGGTTGGGGGGCAACAGGAGGGAGACATGGGGCATGACTAGGCGGTGGGGGGCAAAAGGAGAGAGACACGGGGCATGAGCGGGGGGCAACAGCAGGGAGACACGGGCATGAGCGGGGGGTATGAGTTATAGAGACACACGGGGCATGAGCGGGGGGTGGGTGGGAGGGATAGAGACACACGGGGCATGAGCGGGGGGTAGGTGGGAGGGATAGAGACACACGGGGCATGAGCAGGGGGTGGGCGGGAGGGATAGAGAAACACGGGGCATGAGCGGGGGGTGGGTGGGAGGGATAGAGACACGGGGCATGAGCAGGGGTGGGTGGGAGGGATAGAGACACACGGGGCATGAGCAGGGGTGGGTGGGAGGGACAGAGACACACGGGGCATGAGCAGGGGGTGGGGGAAGGGGAGAGACACACGGGGCATGAGCGGGAGGTGGGTGGGAGGGATAGAGACACACGGGGCATGAGCGGGGGGTGGGTGGGAGGGATAGAGAAACACAGGGCATGAGCGGGGGGTGGGTGGTCGGGATAGAGACACACGGGGCATGAGCTGGGGGTGGGTGGGAGGGAATGAGGCACACGGGGCATGAGCAGGGGGTGGGTGGGAGGGATAGAGACACACGGGGCATGAGGGGGGGTGGGTGGTAGGGGAGAGATACACGGGGCATGAGCAGGGGGTGCGGGGGAGGGGAGAGACACACGAGGCATGAGCAGTGGGTGGGGGGAGGTGAGAGACACACGGGGCATGAGCGGGGGGTGGGTTGGAGGGATAGAGACACATGGGGCATGAGCGGGGGTGGGTGGGAGGGATAGAGACACACGGGGCATGAGCGGGGGGTCGGTGGGAGGGGAGAGACACATGGGGTATGACCGGGGGGTGGGGGGCAACAGGAGAGAGACACGGGGCATGAGCGGGGGTGGGGGGTAACAGGAGACAGACACGAGGCATGAGCGGGGGGTGGGGGGCAACAGCAGGGAGACACGGGGCATGAGCGTGGGGCGAGAGGAAAACGAGGGAGACACGGGGCATGAGAGGGGGTGGGGGTAACAGAAGATAGACACGGGGCATGAGCGGGGGGCAACAGGAGGGAGACATGGGGCATGACCGGGGGGCTAAAGGAGAGAGACACGGGGCATGAGCGGGGGGCAACAGCAGGGAGACACGGGTCATGAGCGGGGGGAGGGGGGAACATGAGAGAGACACGGGGCATGAGAGGGGGTGGGGGGTAACAGGAGAGAGACACGGGGCATGAGAGGGGGGTGGGGGGAAACAGCAGGGAGACACAGGGCATGATCGGGGTGGGGGGCAACAGGAGAGAGACACTGGGCATGAGAGGCCATGGGGGGTAACAGGAGAGAGACACAGGGCATGAGAGGGAGGTGGGGGGTAACAGGAGAGAGAAACGGGGAATGAGAGGGGGGTGGGGGGTAACAGGAGAGAGAGACACGGGGCATGAGCAGGGGGTGGGGGCAACAGCTTGGAGACACAGGGCATGAGCGGGGGGTGGGGGCAACAGCAGAGAGACACACGGAGCATGAGCGGGGGTGGGTGGGAGGGGATAGAGACACACGGGGCGTGTGTGGGGGGTGGAGGGAGGGGTGGAGACACACGGGGCGTGAGCGGGGGGTGGACGGGAGGGGATAGACACACGGGGCATGAGCGGGGGGTGGGTGGGAGGGATACAGACACACGGGGCACGAGCGGGCGGTGGGTGGGAGGGATACAGACACACGGGGCACGAGAGGGGGGTGGGTGGGAGTCATGGAGACACACGGCGCATGAGCGGGGGGTGGGTGGGAGGGATAGAGACACACGGGGCATGAGCAGGGGGTGGGCGGGAGGGATAGAGACACACGGGGCATGAGCGGGAGGTGGGTGGGAGGGATAGAGACACACGGGGCATGAGCGGGGGGTGGGTGGGAGGGATAGAGAAACACAGGGCATGAGCGGGGGGTGGGTGGTCGGGATAGAGACACACGGGGCATGAGCTGGGGGTGGGTGGGAGGGAATGAGGCACACGGGGCATGAGCAGGGGGTGGGTGGGAGGGATAGAGACACACGGGGCATGAGGGGGGGTGGGTGGTAGGGGAGAGATACACGGGGCATGAGCAGGGGGTGCGGGGGAGGGGAGAGACACACGAGGCATGAGCAGTGGGTGGGGGGAGGTGAGAGACACACGGGGCATGAGCGGGGGGTGGGTTGGAGGGATAGAGACACATGGGGTATGACCGGGGGGTGGGGGGCAACAGGAGAGAGACACGGGGCATGAGCGGGGGTGGGGGGTAACAGGAGACAGACACGAGGCATGAGCGGGGGGTGGGGGGCAACAGCAGGGAGACACGGGGCATGAGCGTGGGGCGGGAGGAAAACGAGGGAGACACGGGGCATGAGAGGGGGTGGGGGTAACAGAAGATAGACACGGGGCATGAGCGGGGGGCAACAGGAGGGAGACATGGGGCATGACCGGGGGGCTAAAGGAGAGAGACACGGGGCATGAGCGGGGGGCAACAGCAGGGAGACACGGGTCATGAGCGGGGGGAGGGGGGAACATGAGAGAGACACGGGGCATGAGAGGGGGGTGGGGGGTAACAGGAGAGAGACACGGGGCATGAGAGGGGGGTGGGGGGAAACAGCAGGGAGACACAGGGCATGATCGGGGTGGGGGGCAACAGAAGAGAGACACTGGGCATGAGAGGCCATGGGGGGTAACAGGAGAGAGACACAGGGCATGAGAGGGAGGTGGGGGGTAACAGGAGAGAGAAACAGGGAATGAGAGGGGGGTGGGGGGTAACAGGAGAGAGAGACACGGGGCATGAGCAGGGGGTGGGGGCAACAGCTTGGAGACACAGGGCATGAGCGGGGGGTGGGGGCAACAGCAGAGAGACACACGGAGCATGAGCGGGGGTGGGTGGGAGGGGATAGAGACACACGGGGCGTGTGTGGGGGGTGGAGGGAGGGGTGGAGACACACGGGGCGTGAGCGGGGGGTGGACGGGAGGGGATAGACACACGGGGCATGAGCGGGGGGGTGGGAGGGATAGAGACACACGGGGCATGGGCGGGGGGTGGGTGGGAGGGATAGAGACACACGGGGCATGAGCGGGGGGTGGGTCGGAGGGATAGAGACACACGGGGCATGAGCAGGGGGTGGGGGGAGGGGAGAGACACACGGGGCATGAGCGGGGGTGGGTGGGAGGGATAGAGACACACGGGGCATGAGCGGGGGTGGGTGGGAGGGATAGAGACACACGTGGCATGAACAGGGGGTGGGTGGGAGGGATAGAGACACCGGGCATGAGCAGGGGGTGGGGGGAGGGATAGAAACACACAGCGCATGAGCAGGGGGTGGGGGGATGGATAGAGACACACGGGGCATGAGCAGGGGTGGGGGGAGGGGAGAGACACATGGGGCATGAGCGGGTGCTGGGTCGGAGGGATACAGAAACACGGGGCATGAGCGGGGGTGGGTGGGAGGGATACAGACACATGGGGCATGAGCGGGGGTGGGTGGGAGGGATACAGACACACGGGGCACGAGCGGGGGGTGGGTGGGAGGGATACAGACACACGGGGCATAAGTGGGGGGTGGGTGGGAGGGATAGAGAGACACGGGGCATGAGCGGGGGGTGGGTGGGAGGGATAGAGACACACGGGGCATGAGCGGGGGTGGGTGGGAGGGATAGAGACACACGGGGCATGAGCGAGGGGTGGGCGGGAGTTATAGAGACACACGGGGCATGAGCAGGGGGTGGTGGGGAGGGGAGAGACACACGGGGCATGAGCAGGGGGTGGGGGAGACGAGAGACACACGAGGCATGAGCAGGGGGTGGGGGGAGGAGAGAGACACACGGGGCATGAGCGGGAGGTGGGAGGGATAGAGACACACGGGGCATGAGCGGGGGTGGGCGGGAGGGATAGAGACACACGGGGCATGAGTGGGGGGTGGGTGGGAGGGATAGAGACACATGGGGCATGAGCGGGGGGTGGGCGGGAGGGATAGAGACACACAGGGCATGAGCGGGGGTGGGGGGAGGGGAGAGACACATGGGGCATGAGCTGGGGAGGGGGGAGGGGAGAGACACACGGGGCATGAGCAGGGGGTGGGTGAGAGGGATAGAGACACACGAGGCATGAGCAGGGGGTGGGGGGAGGGGAGAGACACACGAGGCATGAGCAGGGGGTAGGGGGAGGGGAGAGACACACGGGGCATGAGCAGGGTTGGGGGAGAGACACACGGGGCATGAACGGGGGCTATGAGTTATAGAGACACACAGGGCATGAGCGGGGGGTGGGTGGGAGGGATAAAGACACACGGGGCATGAGCGGGGGGTGGGTGGGAGGGATAGAGACACACAGGGCATGAGCAGGGGGTGGGCGGGAGGGATAGAGAAACGCGGGGCATGAGCGGGGGGTGGGTGGAAGGGATAGAGAAACACGGGGCATGAGCAGGGGGTGGGTGGGAGGGATAGAGACACACAGGGCATGAGCAGGGGGTGGGTGGGAGGGATAGAGACACATGGGGTATGAGCGGGGGGTGGGTGGGAGGGATACAGAAACACGGGCCATGAGCGGGGGTGGGTATGAGGAATACAGACACACGGGGCATGAGTGGGGGGTGGGTGGGAGGGATAGAGACACACGGGGCATGAGCGGGGGTGGGTGGGAGGGATAGAGACACACGGGGCATGAGCGGGGGGTGGGCGGGAGGGATAGAGACACACGGGACATGAGCAGGGGGTGTTGGGGAGGGGAGAGACACTCGGGGCATGAGCAAGAGGTGGGTGAGTGGGATAGAGACACACGGGGCATGAGCGGGGGTGGGTGGGAGGGGTAGAGACACACGGGCCATGAGCGTGGGGTTGGTGGGAGGGATAGAGACACATGCGGCATGAGCAGGGGGTGGGTAGGAGGGATAGAGACACACGGGGCATGAGCAGGGGGTGGGTGGGAGGGATAGAGACACACGGGGCATGAGCGAAGGGTCAGTGGGAGGGATAGAGACACACGGGGCATGAGCAGGTATAGAGACACACAGGGCATGAGCGGGGGGTGGGTGGGAGGGATAGAGACACACGGGGCATGAGCAGGAGGTGGGGGGGAGGGGAGAGACACACGGGGCATGAGCAGCGGGTGGGGGGGAGGGGAGAGACACACGAGGCTTGAGCAGTGGGTGGGGGGGAGGGGAGAGGCACATGGGGCTTGAGCAAGGGGTGGGGGGAGGGGAGAGACACACGGGGCATGAGCGGGGGGATGGTAGGAGGGATAGAGACACATGGGCCATGAACGGGGGGTGGGTGGGAGGGATACAGACACACGGGGCATGAGTGGGGGGTGGGGGGAGAGACACACGGGGCATGAACGGGGGGTGGGTGGGAGGGATTGAGACACACGGGGCATGAGCAGGGGGTGGGCGGGATGGATAGAGAAACGCGGGGCATGAGCGGGGGGTGGGTGGAAGGGATAGAGAAACACGGGGCATGAGCAGGGGGTGGGTGGGAGGGATAGAGAAACACGGGGCATGAGCAGGGGGTGGGTGGGAGGGATAGAGACACATGGGGCATGAGCGGGGGGTGGGTGGGAGGGATACAGAAACACGGGCCATGAGCGGGGGTGGGTGGGAGGAATACAGACACACAGGGCATGAGTGGGGGGTGGGTGGGAGGGATAGAGACACACGGGGCATGAGCGGGGGTGGGTGGGAGGGATAGAGACACACGGGGCATGAGCAGGGGTGGGTGGGAGGGATAGAGACACACGGGGCATGAGCGGGGTGGGTGGGAGGGATAGAGACACACGGGGCATGAGCGAGGGGTGGGCGGGAGTTATAGAGACACACGGGGCATGAGCAGGGGGTGGTGGGGAGGGGAGAGACACACGGGGCATGAGCAGGGGGTGGGGGAGACGAGAGACACACGAGGCATGAGCAGGGGGTGGGGGGAGGAGAGAGACACACGGGGCATGAGCGGGAGGTGGGAGGGATAGAGACACACGGGGCATGAGCGGGGGTGGGCGGGAGGGATAGAGACACACGGGGCATGAGTGGGGGGTGGGTGGGAGGGATAGAGACACACGGGGCATGAGCGGGGGTTGGGCGGGAGGGATAGAGACAAACAGGGCATGAGCGGGGGTGGGGGGAGGGGAGAGACACATGGGGCATGAGCTGGGGAGGGGGGAGGGGAGAGACACACGGGGCATGAGCAGGGGGTGGGTGGGAGGGATAGAGACACACGAGGCATGAGCAGGGGGTGGTGGAGGGGAGAGACACACGGGACATGAGCAGGGGGTGGGGAGGAGGGGAGAGACACACGAGGCATGAGCAGGGGTGGGGGTAGGGGAGAGACACACGAGGCATGAGCAGGGGGTAGGGGGAGGGGAGAGACACACGGGGCATGAGCAGGGGTGGGGGAGAGACACACGGGGCATGAACGGGGGCTATGAGTTATAGAGACACACGGGGCATGAGCGGGCGGTGGGTGGGAGGGATAAAGACACACGGGGCATGAGCGGGGGGTGGGTGGGAGGGATAGAGACACACGGGGCATGAGCAGGGGGTGGGCGGGAGGGATAGAGAAAAGCGGGGCATGAGCGGGGGGTGGGTGGAAGGGGTAGAGAAACACGGGGCATGAGCAGGGGGTGGGTGGGAGGGATAGAGACACACGGGGCATGAGCAGGGGGTGGGTGGGAGGGATAGAGACACATGGGGCATGAGCGGGGGTGGGTGGGAGGGATAGAGACACACGGGGCATGAGCGGGGGGTGGGCGGGAGGGATAGAGACACACGGGACATGAGCAGGGGGTGTTGGGGAGGGGAGAGACACTCGGGGCATGAGCAAGAGGTGGGTGAGTGGGATAGAGACACACGGGGCATGAGCAGGGGGTGGGTGGGAGGGATAGAGACACATGCGGCATGAGCAGGGGGTGGGTGGGAGGGATAGAGACACACGGGGCATGAGCAGGAGGTGGGGGGGAGGGGAGAGACACACGGGGCATGAGCAGCGGGTGGGGGGGAGGGGAGAGACACACGAGGCTTGAGCAGTGGGTGGGGGGGAGGGGAGAGGCACATGGGGCTTGAGCAAGGGGTGGGGGGAGGGGAGAGACACACGGGGCATGAGCGGGGGGATGGTAGGAGGGATAGAGACACATGGGCCATGAACGGGGGGTGGGTGGGAGGGATACAGACACACGGGGCATGAGTGGGGGGTGGGGGGAGAGACACACGGGGCATGAACGGGGGGTGGGTGGGAGGGATTGAGACACACGGGGCATGAGCAGGGGGTGGGCGGGATGGATAGAGAAACGCGGGGCATGAGCGGGGGGTGGGTGGAAGGGATAGAGAAACACGGGGCATGAGCAGGGGGTGGGTGGGAGGGATAGAGAAACACGGGGCATGAGCAGGGGGTGGGTGGGAGGGATAGAGACACATGGGGCATGAGCGGGGGGTGGGTGGGAGGGATACAGAAACACGGGCCATGAGCGGGGGTGGGTGGGAGGAATACAGACACACAGGGCATGAGTGGGGGGTGGGTGGGAGGGATAGAGACACACGGGGCATGAGCGGGGGTGGGTGGGAGGGATAGAGACACACGGGGCATGAGCAGGGGTGGGTGGGAGGGATAGAGACACACGGGGCATGAGCGGGGTGGGTGGGAGGGATAGAGACACACGGGGCATGAGCGAGGGGTGGGCGGGAGTTATAGAGACACACGGGGCATGAGCAGGGGGTGGTGGGGAGGGGAGAGACACACGGGGCATGAGCAGGGGGTGGGGGAGACGAGAGACACACGAGGCATGAGCAGGGGGTGGGGGGAGGAGAGAGACACACGGGGCATGAGCGGGAGGTGGGAGGGATAGAGACACACGGGGCATGAGCGGGGGTGGGCGGGAGGGATAGAGACACACGGGGCATGAGTGGGGGGTGGGTGGGAGGGATAGAGACACACGGGGCATGAGCGGGGGTTGGGCGGGAGGGATAGAGACAAACAGGGCATGAGCGGGGGTGGGGGGAGGGGAGAGACACATGGGGCATGAGCTGGGGAGGGGGGAGGGGAGAGACACACGGGGCATGAGCAGGGGGTGGGTGGGAGGGATAGAGACACACGAGGCATGAGCAGGGGGTGGTGGAGGGGAGAGACACACGGGACATGAGCAGGGGGTGGGGAGGAGGGGAGAGACACACGAGGCATGAGCAGGGGTGGGGGTAGGGGAGAGACACACGAGGCATGAGCAGGGGGTAGGGGGAGGGGAGAGACACACGGGGCATGAGCAGGGGTGGGGGAGAGACACACGGGGCATGAACGGGGGCTATGAGTTATAGAGACACACGGGGCATGAGCGGGCGGTGGGTGGGAGGGATAAAGACACACGGGGCATGAGCGGGGGGTGGGTGGGAGGGATAGAGACACACGGGGCATGAGCAGGGGGTGGGCGGGAGGGATAGAGAAAAGCGGGGCATGAGCGGGGGGTGGGTGGAAGGGGTAGAGAAACACGGGGCATGAGCAGGGGGTGGGGAGGAGGGGAGAGACACACGAGGCATGAGCAGGGGTGGGGGTAGGGGAGAGACACACGAGGCATGAGCAGGGGGTAGGGGGAGGGGAGAGACACACGGGGCATGAGCAGGGGTGGGGGAGAGACACACGGGGCATGAACGGGGGCTATGAGTTATAGAGACACACGGGGCATGAGCGGGCGGTGGGTGGGAGGGATAAAGACACACGGGGCATGAGCGGGGGTGGGTGGGAGGGATAGAGACACACGGGGCATGAGCGGGGGGTGGGCGGGAGGGATAGAGACACACGGGACATGAGCAGGGGGTGTTGGGGAGGGGAGAGACACTCGGGGCATGAGCAAGAGGTGGGTGAGTGGGATAGAGACACACGGGGCATGAGCAGGGGGTGGGTGGGAGGGATAGAGACACATGCGGCATGAGCAGGGGGTGGGTGGGAGGGATAGAGGCACACGGGGCATGAGCGAAGGGTCAGTGGGAGGGATAGAGACACACGGGGCATGAGCAGGTATAGAGACACACGGGGCAGGAGCGGGGGGTGGGTGGGAGGGATAGAGACACACGGGGCATGAGCAGGAGGTGGGGGGAGGGGAGAGACACACGGGGCATGAGCAGCGGGTGGGGGGGGAGAGACACACGAGGCTTGAGCAGTGGGTGGGGGGAGGGGAGAGGCACACGGGGCATGAGCAAGGGGTGGGGGGGAGGGGAGAGACACACGGGGCATGAGCGGGGGGTGGGTAGGAGGGATAGAGACACATGGGCCATGAACGGGGGGTGGGTGGGAGGGATACAGACACACGGGGCATGAGTGGGGGGTGGGGGGAGAGACACACGGGGCATGAACGGGGGCTATGAGTTATAGAGACACACGGGGCATGAGCGGGGGGTGGGTGGGACGGATAGGGACACACGGGGCATGAGCGGGGGGTGGGTGGGAGGGATTGAGACACACGGGGCATGAGCAGGGGGTGGGCGGGAGGGATAGAGAAACGCGGGGCATGAGCGGGGGGTGGGTGAAAGGGATAGAGAAACATGGGGCATGAGCAGGGGGTGGGTGGGAGGGATAGAGAAACACGGGGCATGAGCAGGGGGTGGGTGGGAGGGATAGAGACACATGGGGCATGAGCGGGGGTGGAGGGAGGGATACAGAAACACGGGCCATGAGCGGGGGTGGGTGGGAGGAATACAGACACACGGGGCATGATTGGGGGTGGGTGGGAGGGATAGAGACACACGGGGCATGAGCGGGGGTGGGTGGGAGGGATAGAGACACACGGGGCATGAGCGGGGGGTGGGTGGGAGGGATAGAGACACACGGGGCATGAGCGGGGGTGGGTGGGAGGGATAGAGACACACGTGGCATGAACAGGGGGTGGGTGGGAGGGATAGAGACACTGGGCATGAGCAGGGGGTGGGGGGAGGGATAGAAACACACTGCGCATGAGCAGGGGGTGGGGGGGAGGGATAGAGACACACGGGGCATGAGCAGGGGTGGGGGGAGGGGAGAGACACATGGGGCATGAGCGGGGGGTGGGTGGGAGGGATACAGAAACACGGGGCATGAGCGGGGGTGGTTGGGAGGGATACAGACACACGGGGCATGAGCGGGGGTGGGTGGGAGGGATACAGACACACGCGGCACGAGCGGGGGGTGGGTGGGAGGGATACAGTCACACGGTGCATAAGTGGGGGGTGGGTGGGAGGGATAGAGACACACGGGGCATGAGCGGGGGGTGGGTGGGAGGGATAGAGACACACGGGGCATGAGCGGGGGTGGGTGGGAGGGATAGAGACACATGGGGCATGAGCGAGGGGTGGACGGGAGGGATAGAGACACACGGGGCATGAGCAGGGGGTGGTGGGGAGGGGAGAGACACACGGGGCATGAGCAGGGGGTGGGGGAGACGAGAGACACACGAGGCATGAGCAGGGGGTGGGGGGAGGAGAGAGACACACGGGGCATGAGCGGGAGGTGGGAGGGATAGAGACACACGGGGCATGAGCGGGGGTGGGCGGGAGGGATAGAGACACACGGGGCATGAGTGGGGGGTGGGTGGGAGGGATAGAGACACACGGGGCATGAGCGGGGGGTGGGCGGGAGGTTTTAGAGACACACAGGGCATGAGCGGGGGTGGGGGAGGGGAGAGACACATGGGGCAAGAGCTGGGGGGGGAGGGGAGAGACACACGGGGCATGAGCAGGGGGTGGGTGGGAGGGATAGAGACACACGAGGCATGAGCAGGGGGTGGGGGGAGGGGAGAGACACACGGGACATGAGCAGGGGGTGGGGAGGAGGGGAGAGACACACGAGGCATGAGCAGGGGTGGGGGGAGGGGAGAGACACACGAGGCATGAGCAGGGGGTAGGGGGAGGGGAGAGACACACGGGGCATGAGCAGGGGTGGGGGGAGAGACACACGGGGCATGAACGGGGGCTATGAGTTATAGAGACACACGGGGCATGAGCGGGGGGTGGGTGGGAGGGATAAAGACACACGGGGCATGAGCGGGGGGTGGGTGGGAGGGATAGAGACGCACGGGGCATGAGCAGGGGTGGGCGGGAGGGATAGAGAAACGCGGGGCATGCGCGGGGGGTGGGTGAAAGGGATAGAGAAACACGGGGCATGAGCAGGGGGTGGGTGGGAGGGATAGAGACACACGGGGCATGAGCAGGGGGTGGGTGGGAGGGATAGAGACACATGGGGTATGAGCGGGGGGTGGGTGGGAGGGATAGAGAAACACGGGCCATGAGCGGGGGTGGGTGGGAGAAATACAGACACACGGGGCATGAGTGGGGGGTGGGTGGGAGGGATAGAGACACACGGGGCATGAGCAGGGGGTGGGCGGGAGGGATAGAGAAACGCGGGGCATGCGCGGGGGGTGGGTGGAAGGGATAGAGAAACACGGGGCATGAGCAGGGGGTGGGTGGGAGGGATAGAGACACACGGGGCATGAGCAGGGGGTGGGTGGGAGGGATAGAGACACATGGGGTATGAGCGGGGGGTGGGTGGGAGGGATAGAGAAACACGGGCCATGAGCGGGGGTGGGTGGGAGGAATACAGACACACGGGGCATGAGTGGGGGGTGGGTGGGAGGGATAGAGACACACGGGACATGAGCAGGGGGTGTTGGGGAGGGGAGAGACACTCGGGGCATGAGCGGGGGGTGGGCGGGAGGGATAGAGACACACGGGACATGAGCAGGGGGTGTTGGGGAGGGGAGAGACACTCGGGGCATGAGCAAGAGGTGGGTGGGAGGGATAGAGACAAACGGGGCATGAGCGGGGGTGGGTGGGAGGGATAGAGACACACGTGGCATGAACAGGGGGTGGGTGGGAGGGATAGAGACACTGGGCATGAGCAGGGGGTGGGGGGAGGGATAGAAACACACTGCGCATGAGCAGGGGGTGGGGGGGAGGGATAGAGACACACGGGGCATGAGCAGGGGTGGGGGGAGGGGAGAGACACATGGGGCATGAGCGGGGGGTGGGTGGGAGGGATACAGAAACACGGGGCATGAGCGGGGGTGGTTGGGAGGGATACAGACACACGGGGCATGAGCGGGGGTGGGTGGGAGGGATACAGACACACGCGGCACGAGCGGGGGGTGGGTGGGAGGGATACAGTCACACGGTGCATAAGTGGGGGGTGGGTGGGAGGGATAGAGACACACGGGGCATGAGCGAGGGGTGGGCGGTAGGGATAGAGACACACGGGGCATGAGCAGGGGGTGGTGGGGAGGGGAGAGACACACGGGGCATGAGCAGGGGGTGGGGGAGACGAGAGACACACGAGGCATGAGCAGGGGGTGGGGGGAGGAGAGAGACACACGGGGCATGAGCGGGAGGTGGGAGGGATAGAGACACACGGGGCATGAGCGGGGGTGGGCGGGAGGGATAGAGACACACGGGGCATGAGTGGGGGGTGGGTGGGAGGGATAGAGACACACGGGGCATGAGCGGGGGGTGGGCGGGAGGTTTTAGAGACACACAGGGCATGAGCGGGGGTGGGGGAGGGGAGAGACACATGGGGCAAGAGCTGGGGGGGAGGGGAGAGACACACGGGGCATGAGCAGGGGGTGGGTGGGAGGGATAGAGACACACGAGGCATGAGCAGGGGGTGGGGGGAGGGGAGAGACACACGGGACATGAGCAGGGGTGGGGAGGAGGGGAGAGACACACGAGGCATGAGCAGGGGTGGGGGGAGGGGAGAGACACACGAGGCATGAGCAGGGGGTAGGGGGAGGGGAGAGACACACGGGGCATGAGCAGGGGTGGGGGGAGAGACACACGGGGCATGAACGGGGTCTATGAGTTATAGAGACACACGGGGCATGAGCGGGGGGTGGGTGGGAGGGATAAAGACACACGGGGCATGAGCGGGGGGTGGGTGGGAGGGATAGAGACGCACGGGGCATGAGCAGGGGGTGGGCGGGAGGGATAGAGAAACGCGGGGCATGCGCGGGGGGTGGGTGGAAGGGATAGAGAAACACGGGGCATGAGCAGGGGGTGGGTGGGAGGGATAGAGACACACGGGGCATGAGCAGGGGGTGGGTGGGAGGGATAGAGACACATGGGGTATGAGCGGGGGGTGGGTGGGAGGGATAGAGAAACACGGGCCATGAGCGGGGTGGGTGGGAGGAATACAGACACACGGGGCATGAGTGGGGGGTGGGTGGGAGGGATAGAGACACACGGGGCATGAGCAGGGGGTGGGCGGGAGGGATAGAGAAACGCGGGGCATGTGCGGGGGGTGGGTGGAAGGGATAGAGAAACACGGGGCATGAGCAGGGGGTGGGTGGGAGGGATAGAGACACACGGGGCATGAGCAGGGGGTGGGTGGGAGGGATAGAGACACATGGGGCATGAGCGGGGGGTGGGTGGGAGGGATACAGAAACACGGGCCATGAGCGGGGGTGGGTGGGAGGAATACAGACACACAGGGCATGAGTGGGGGGTGGGTGGGAGGGATAGAGACACACGGGGCATGAGCGGGGGTGGGTGGGAGGGATAGAGACACACGGGGCATGAGCAGGGGTGGGTGGGAGGGATACAGAAACACGGGCCATGAGCGGGGGTGGGTGGGAGGAATACAGACACACAGGGCATGAGTGGGGGGTGGGTGGGAGGGATAGAGACACACGGGGCATGAGCGGGGGTGGGTGGGAGGGATAGAGACACACGGGGCATGAGCAGGGGTGGGTGGGAGGGATAGAGACACACGGGGCATGAGCGGGGTGGGTGGGAGGGATAGAGACACACGGGGCATGAGCGAGGGGTGGGCGGGAGTTATAGAGACACACGGGGCATGAGCAGGGGGTGGTGGGGAGGGGAGAGACACACGGGGCATGAGCAGGGGGTGGGGGAGACGAGAGACACACGAGGCATGAGCAGGGGGTGGGGGGAGGAGAGAGACACACGGGGCATGAGCGGGAGGTGGGAGGGATAGAGACACACGGGGCATGAGCGGGGGTGGGCGGGAGGGATAGAGACACACGGGGCATGAGTGGGGGGTGGGTGGGAGGGATAGAGACACACGGGGCATGAGCGGGGGTTGGGCGGGAGGGATAGAGACAAACAGGGCATGAGCGGGGGGTGGTGGAGGGGAGAGACACACGAGGCATGAGCAGGGGGTGGTGGAGGGGAGAGACACACGGGACATGAGCAGGGGGTGGGGAGGAGGGGAGAGACACACGAGGCATGAGCAGGGGTGGGGGTAGGGGAGAGACACACGAGGCATGAGCAGGGGGTAGGGGGAGGGGAGAGACACACGGGGCATGAGCAGGGGTTGGGGAGAGACACACGGGGCATGAACGGGGGCTATGAGTTATAGAGACACACGGGGCATGAGCGGGCGGTGGGTGGGAGGGATAAAGACACACGGGGCATGAGCGGGGGGTGGGTGGGAGGGATAGAGACACACGGGGCATGAGCAGGGGGTGGGCGGGAGGGATAGAGAAAAGCGGGGCATGAGCGGGGCGTGGGTGGAAGGGGTAGAGAAACACGGGGCATGAGCAGGGGGTGGGGAGGAGGGGAGAGACACACGAGGCATGAGCAGGGGTGGGGGTAGGGGAGAGACACACGAGGCATGAGCAGGGGGTAGGGGGAGGGGAGAGACACACGGGGCATGAGCAGGGGTGGGGGAGAGACACACGGGGCATGAACGGGGGCTATGAGTTATAGAGACACACGGGGCATGAGCGGGCGGTGGGTGGGAGGGATAAAGACACACGGGGCATGAGCGGGGGTGGGTGGGAGGGATAGAGACACACGGGGCATGAGCGGGGGGTGGGCGGGAGGGATAGAGACACACGGGACATGAGCAGGGGGTGTTGGGGAGGGGAGAGACACTCGGGGCATGAGCAAGAGGTGGGTGAGTGGGATAGAGACACACGGGGCATGAGCAGGGGGTGGGTGGGAGGGATAGAGACACATGCGGCATGAGCAGGGGGTGGGTGGGAGGGATAGAGGCACACGGGGCATGAGCGAAGGGTCAGTGGGAGGGATAGAGACACACGGGGCATGAGCAGGTATAGAGACACACGGGGCAGGAGCGGGGGGTGGGTGGGAGGGATAGAGACACACGGGGCATGAGCAGGAGGTGGGGGGAGGGGAGAGACACACGGGGCATGAGCAGCGGGTGGGGGGGGAGAGACACACGAGGCTTGAGCAGTGGGTGGGGGGGAGGGGAGAGGCACACGGGGCATGAGCAAGGGGTGGGGGGGAGGGGAGAGACACACGGGGCATGAGCGGGGGGTGGGTAGGAGGGATAGAGACACATGGGCCATGAACGGGGGGTGGGTGGGAGGGATACAGACACACGGGGCATGAGTGGGGGGTGGGGGGAGAGACACACGGGGCATGAACGGGGGCTATGAGTTATAGAGACACACGGGGCATGAGCGGGGGGTGGGTGGGACGGATAGGGACACACGGGGCATGAGCGGGGGGTGGGTGGGAGGGATTGAGACACACGGGGCATGAGCAGGGGGTGGGCGGGAGGGATAGAGAAACGCGGGGCATGAGCGGGGGGTGGGTGGAAGGGATAGAGAAACATGGGGCATGAGCAGGGGGTGGGTGGGAGGGATAGAGAAACACGGGGCATGAGCAGGGGGTGGGTGGGAGGGATAGAGACACATGGGGCATGAGCGGGGGTGGAGGGAGGGATACAGAAACACGGGCCATGAGCGGGGGTGGGTGGGAGGAATACAGACACACGGGGCATGATTGGGGGTGGGTGGGAGGGATAGAGACACACGGGGCATGTGCGGGGGTGGGTGGGAGGGATAGAGACACACGGGGCATGAGCGGGGGGTGGGTGGGAGGGATAGAGACACACGGGGCATGAGCGGGGGTGGGTGGGAGGGATAGAGACACACGTGGCATGAACAGGGGGTGGGTGGGAGGGATAGAGACACTGGGCATGAGCAGGGGGTGGGGGGAGGGATAGAAACACACTGCGCATGAGCAGGGGGTGGGGGGGAGGGATAGAGACACACGGGGCATGAGCAGGGGTGGGGGGAGGGGAGAGACACATGGGGCATGAGCGGGGGGTGGGTGGGAGGGATACAGAAACACGGGGCATGAGCGGGGGTGGTTGGGAGGGATACAGACACACGGGGCATGAGCGGGGGTGGGTGGGAGGGATACAGACACACGCGGCACGAGCGGGGGGTGGGTGGGAGGGATACAGTCACACGGTGCATAAGTGGGGGGTGGGTGGGAGGGATAGAGACACACGGGGCATGAGCGGGGGGTGGGTGGGAGGGATAGAGACACACGGGGCATGAGCGGGGGTGGGTGGGAGGGATAGAGACACATGGGGCATGAGCGAGGGGTGGACGGGAGGGATAGAGACACACGGGGCATGAGCAGGGGGTGGTGGGGAGGGGAGAGACACACGGGGCATGAGCAGGGGGTGGGGGAGACGAGAGACACACGAGGCATGAGCAGGGGGTGGGGGGAGGAGAGAGACACACGGGGCATGAGCGGGAGGTGGGAGGGATAGAGACACACGGGGCATGAGCGGGGGTGGGCGGGAGGGATAGAGACACACGGGGCATGAGTGGGGGGTGGGTGGGAGGGATAGAGACACACGGGGCATGAGCGGGGGGTGGGCGGGAGGTTTTAGAGACACACAGGGCATGAGCGGGGGTGGGGGAGGGGAGAGACACATGGGGCAAGAGCTGGGGGGGGAGGGGAGAGACACACGGGGCATGAGCAGGGGGTGGGTGGGAGGGATAGAGACACACGAGGCATGAGCAGGGGGTGGGGGGAGGGGAGAGACACACGGGACATGAGCAGGGGGTGGGGAGGAGGGGAGAGACACACGAGGCATGAGCAGGGGTGGGGGGAGGGGAGAGACACACGAGGCATGAGCAGGGGGTAGGGGGAGGGGAGAGACACACGGGGCATGAGCAGGGGTGGGGGGAGAGACACACGGGGCATGAACGGGGGCTATGAGTTATAGAGACACACGGGGCATGAGCGGGGGGTGGGTGGGAGGGATAAAGACACACGGGGCATGAGCGGGGGGTGGGTGGGAGGGATAGAGACGCACGGGGCATGAGCAGGGGTGGGCGGGAGGGATAGAGAAACGCGGGGCATGCGCGGGGGGTGGGTGGAAGGGATAGAGAAACACGGGGCATGAGCAGGGGGTGGGTGGCAGGGATAGAGACACACGGGGCATGAGCAGGGGGTGGGTGGGAGGGATAGAGACACATGGGGTATGAGCGGGGGGTGGGTGGGGAGGGATAGAGAAACACGGGCCATGAGCGGGGGTGGGTGGGAGAAATACAGACACACGGGGCATGAGTGGGGGGTGGGTGGGAGGGATAGAGACACACGGGGCATGAGCAGGGGGTGGGCGGGAGGGATAGAGAAACGCGGGGCATGCGCGGGGGTGGGTGGAAGGGATAGAGAAACACGGGGCATGAGCAGGGGGTGGGTGGGAGGGATAGAGACACACGGGGCATGAGCAGGGGGTGGGTGGGAGGGATAGAGACACATGGGGTATGAGCGGGGGGTGGGTGGGAGGGATAGAGAAACACGGGCCATGAGCGGGGTGGGTGGGAGGAATACAGACACACGGGGCATGAGTGGGGGGTGGGTGGGAGGGATAGAGACACACGGGACATGAGCAGGGGGTGTTGGGGAGGGGAGAGACACTCGGGGCATGAGCGGGGGGTGGGCGGGAGGGATAGAGACACACGGGACATGAGCAGGGGGTGTTGGGGAGGGGAGAGACACTCGGGGCATGAGCAAGAGGTGGGTGGGAGGGATAGAGACACACGGGGCATGAGCGGGGGTGGGTGGGAGGGATAGAGACACACGTGGCATGAACAGGGGGTGGGTGGGAGGGATAGAGACACTGGGCATGAGCAGGGGGTGGGGGGAGGGATAGAAACACACTGCGCATGAGCAGGGGGTGGGGGGGAGGGATAGAGACACACGGGGCATGAGCAGGGGTGGGGGGAGGGGAGAGACACATGGGGCATGAGCGGGGGGTGGGTGGGAGGGATACAGAAACACGGGGCATGAGCGGGGGTGGTTGGGAGGGATACAGACACACGGGGGCATGAGCGGGGGTGGGTGGGAGGGATACAGACACACGCGGCACGAGCGGGGGGTGGGTGGGAGGGATACAGTCACACGGTGCATAAGTGGGGGGTGGGTGGGAGGGATAGAGACACACGGGGCATGAGCGGGGGTGGGTGGGAGGGATAGAGACACACGGGGCATGAGCGAGGGGTGGGCGGTAGGGATAGAGACACACGGGGCATGAGCAGGGGGTGGTGGGGAGGGGAGAGACACACGGGGCATGAGCAGGGGGTGGGGAGACGAGAGACACACGAGGCATGAGCAGGGGGTGGGGGGAGGAGAGAGACACACGGGGCATGAGCGGGAGGTGGGAGGGATAGAGACACACGGGGCATGAGCGGGGGTGGGCGGGAGGGATAGAGACACACGGGGCATGAGTGGGGGGTGGGTGGGAGGGATAGAGACACACGGGGCATGAGCGGGGGGTGGGCGGGAGGTTTTAGAGACACACAGGGCATGAGCGGGGGTGGGGGAGGGGAGAGACACATGGGGCAAGAGCTGGGGGGGAGGGGAGAGACACACGGGGCATGAGCAGGGGGTGGGTGGGAGGGATAGAGACACACGAGGCATGAGCAGGGGGTGGGGGGAGGGGAGAGACACACGGGACATGAGCAGGGGGTGGGGAGGAGGGGAGAGACACACGAGGCATGAGCAGGGGTGGGGGGAGGGGAGAGACACACGAGGCATGAGCAGGGGGTAGGGGGAGGGGAGAGACACACGGGGCATGAGCAGGGGTGGGGGGAGAGACACACGGGGCATGAACGGGGTCTATGAGTTATAGAGACACACGGGGCATGAGCGGGGGGTGGGTGGGAGGGATAAAGACACACGGGGCATGAGCGGGGGTGGGTGGGAGGGATAGAGACGCACGGGGCATGAGCAGGGGGTGGGCGGGAGGGATAGAGAAACGCGGGGCATGCGCGGGGGGTGGGTGGAAGGGATAGAGAAACACGGGGCATGAGCAGGGGGTGGGTGGGGAGGGATAGAGACACACGGGGCATGAGCAGGGGGTGGGTGGGAGGGATAGAGACACATGGGGTATGAGCGGGGGGTGGGTGGGAGGGATAGAGAAACACGGGCCATGAGCGGGGTGGGTGGGAGGAATACAGACACACGGGGCATGAGTGGGGGGTGGGTGGGAGGGATAGAGACACACGGGGCATGAGCAGGGGGTGGGCGGGAGGGATAGAGAAACGCGGGGCATGTGCGGGGGGTGGGTGGAAGGGATAGAGAAACACGGGGCATGAGCAGGGGGTGGGTGGGAGGGATAGAGACACACGGGGCATGAGCAGGGGGTGGGTGGGAGGGATAGAGACACATGGGGTATGAGCGGGGGGTGGGTGGGATGGATAGAGAAACACGGGCCATGAGCGGGGGTGGGTGGGAGGAATACAGACACACGGGGCATGAGTGGGGGGTGGGTGGGAGGGATAGAGACACACGGGACATGAGCAGGGGGTGTTGGGGAGGGGAGAGACACTCGGGGCATGAGCGGGGGGTGGGCGGGAGGGATAGAGACACACGGGACATGAGCAGGGGGTGTTGGGGAGGGGAGAGACACTCGGGGCATGAGCGGGGGGTGGGCGGGAGGGATAGAGACACACGGGACATGAGCAGGGGGTGTTGGGGAGGGGAGAGACACTCGGGGCATGAGCAAGAGGTGGGTGAGTGGGATAGAGACACACGGGGCATGAGCGGGGGTGGGTGGGAGGGGTAGAGACACATGGGGCATGAGCGGGGGGTGGGTGGGAGGGGTAGAGACACATGGGGCATGAGCGGGGGGTGGGTGGGAGGGATAGAGACACATGCGGCATGAGCAGGGGGTGGGTGGGAGGGATAGAGACACACGGGGCATGAGCAGGGGGTGGGTGGGTGGGAGGGATAGAGACACACGGGGCATGAGCGAAGGGTCAGTGGGAGGGATAGAGACACACGGGGCATGAGCAGGTATAGAGACACACGGGGCATGAGCGGGGGGTGGGTGGGAGGGATAGAGACACACGGGGCATGAGCGGGGTGGGTGGGAGGACTACAGACACACGGGGCATGAGTGGGGGGTGGGTGGGAGGGATAGAGACACACGGGGCATGAGCGGGGGTGGGTGGGAGGGATAGAGACACACGGGGCATGAGCGGGGGTGGGTGGGAGGGATAGAGACACACGGGGCATAAGCGGGGGGTGGGCGGGAGGGATTGAGACACACGGGACATGAGCAGGGGGTGTTGGGGAGGGGAGAGACACTTGGGGCATGAGCAAGAGGTGGGTGAGTGGGATAGAGACACACGGGGCATGAGCGGGGGTGGGTGGGAGGGGTAGAGACACACGGGGCATGAGCGGGGGGTGGGTGGAGGGATAGAGACACACGGGGCATGAGCGGGGGGTGGGTGGGAGGTATAGATATACACGGGGCATGAGCAGGGGGTGGGTGTGGCGGATAGGGGCATGAGCGGGGGGTGGGTGGGAGGGATAGAGACACACGGGGCATGAGCGGGGGGTGGGCGGGAGGGATAGAGACACACAGGGCATGAGCGGGGGGTAGGGGGAGGGGAGAGACTCACGGGGCATGAGCGGGGAGTAGGTGGGAGGGATAGAGACACACGGGGCATGAGCAGGGGGTGGGGGAGGGGAGAGACACACGGGGCATGAGCAGGGGGTGGGGGGAGACGAGAGACACACGAGGCACGAGCAGGGGGTGGGGGGAGGAGAGAGACACACGGGGCATGAGCCGGGGATGGGAGGGATAGAGACACATGGGGCATGATCGGGGGTGGGCGGGAGGGATAGAGCAACACGGGGCATGAGTGGGGGGTGGGTGGGAGGGATAGAGACACACGGGGCATGAGCGGGGGGTGGGCGGGAGGGATAGAGACACACAGGGCATGAGCGGGGGTGGGGGGAGGGGAGAGACACATGGGGCATGAGCTGGGGTGGGGGGGAGGGGAGAGACACACGGGGCATGAGCAGGGGGTGTGTGGGAGGGATAGAGACACACGAAGCATGAGCAGGGGGTGGGGGAGGGGAGAGACACACGGGACATGAGCAGGGGGTGGGGAGGAGGGGAGAGACACACGAGGCATGAGCAGGGGTGGGGGGAGGGGAGAGACACACGAGGAATGAGCAGCGGGTGGGGGGAGGGGAGAGACACACGGGGCATGAGCAGGGGTGGGGGAGAGACACACGGGGCATGAACGGGGGCTATGAGTTATAGAGAAACACGGGGCATGAGCGGGGGGTGGGTGGGAGGGATAGGGACACACGGGGCATGAGCGGCGGCATGAGCAGGGGGTGGGTGGGAGGTATAGAGACACACGGGGCATGAGCAGGGGGTGGGTGGGAGGGATAGAGACACACGGGGCATGAGCGAAGGGTGGGTGGGAGGGATAGAGACACACGGGGCATGAGCAGGGGGTGGGTGTGAGGTATAGAGACACACGGGGCATGAGCGAAGGGTGGGTGGGAGGGATAGAGACACACGGGGCATGAGCAGGGGGTGGGTGGGAGGTATAGAGACACACGGGGCATGAGCAGGTATAGAGACACACGGGGCATGAGCAAGGGGTGGGGGGGAGGGGAGAGAGACACGGGGCATGAGCGGGGGGTGGGTAGGAGGGAGAGAGACACATGGGGCATGAACGGGGGTGTGTGGGAGGGATACAGACACACGGGGCATGAGTGGGGGGTGGGAGGGAAAGAGACACACGGGGCATGAGCGGGGGTGGGTGGGAGGGATAGAGACACACGGGGCATGAGCGGGGGGTGGGCGGGAGGGATAGAGACACACGGGGCATGAGCAGGGGGTGGTGGGGAGGGGAGAGACACTCGGGGCATGAGCAAGAGGTGGGTGAGTGGGATAGAGACACACGGGGCATGAGCAGGGGTGGGTGGGAGGGGTAGAGACACACGGGCCATGAGCGGGGGGTGGGTGGGAGGGATAGAGACACATGCGGCATGAGCAGGGGGTGGGTGGGAGGGATAGAGACACACGGGGCATGAGCAGGGGGTGGGTGGGAGGGATAGAGACACACGGGGCATGTGCAAAGGGTGGGTGGGAGGGATATAGACACACGGGGCATGAGCAGGGGGTGGGTGGGAGGTATAGAGACACACGGGGCATGAGCAGGTATAGAGACACGCGGGGCATGAGCGGGGGGTGGGTGGGAGGGATAGAGACACACGGGGCATGAGCAGGAGGTGGGGGGAGGGGAGAGACACACGGGGCATGAGCAGCGGGTGGGGGGAGGGGAGAGACACACGAGGCATGAGCAGTGGGTGGGGGGGAGGGGAGAGGCACACGGGGCATGAGCAAGGGGTGGGGGGGAGGGGAGAGACACACGGGGCATGAGCAGGGGGTGGGTAGGAGGGATAGAGACACATGGGGCATGAACGGGGGGTGGGTGGGAGGGATAGAGACACACGGGGCAGGGGGGTTTGGTGGGAGGGGAGAGACACACGGGCATGACCGGGGGGTGGGGGGCAACAGGAGAGAGACACGGGGCATGAGCAGGGGCTAGGGGGTAAAAGGAGACAGACACGAGGCATGAGCGGGGGCTGGGGGGCAAC